>NC_139461.1:313675833-314959166 GCF_057233095.1 Heloderma suspectum | reverse complement strand
CAACATCTACACGGACATCTTTGCATGCTTTTGCTGAACACGTCATCTCCCTCCAGAAGCATCCAGACTTGCAAAAGAATGTGCTCGCAGCAGCAGCAGCATGTCCTGGACCCAAAGAACCTGGTTAGGATTCTCTCCCTTTCTCACACACTGGCAAATATTGCTCAGATATGTTCAGTCCTGTCTAACGAGGATGAGGTGGATCTCTTTGGTTCCTGTCAAGGGGAACAATCTGAACTGTCCCAGAAGGAGCTGCAGGAGCCGGGGGATCCAGGGCACGGGCAGCCAAACCACCCCCCGCCTCTGGTGCCCGGCTGTCAGCAGCGCTCCCGGGGTGCATGTAGAGTGCAGTCTCGCGCTTGCAGCTGGGTCTGACTGGGCCTCCCCTCCCTCCTGCCTCCCGCAGGGCATGTTCTTCCCCTTGGGGGGCAAGAATGAAACGCTGCCCAATGCGGCCATGGAGCCCCTTGTCCAGGAGACGGAGCGCATGGTGTACGTGGCTGTCTCGGAATACTTCTTTGATTCTGCCCTCTTCGCTTACTACCAGGCCGGTGTTCTCAACATGCAGTTTGCTGGGGAAGAGGTGTGTTGCGGGACAGGCCCTCTTGTGGGAGGCCTCCGCCATCTCTGGGAGGAGGCTGGGCCAAGTGCAGCCATGGGGCTGATGGCCAAGAGCACTGTCAAGGGGCAGAGGCCTGGAAGCCTCTGCTCTGCCCTACGCAGGTGTTCTGCTCTTGTTCCAGGTGCCAAGAGACTTGGAAGTGCTGCTGAGAGCCACGTTCTTTGGGAGCATTGTCATGATGGTAAGAGGTCATGATGGTTCTGCAGTGCCCAAAATGTGCAGGTCATATCTCAAGAAGAAACTGCCAGGTTCTTTGCAGGCACACATCAGCCAGGATGCAGCTAGGGTGAAAGTGTTCTCATTTCAGGACAGATAAAAGGGAGTATTTCTTCAAACAGCACATACACTATGGAATTTACTACCACAGGATGTAGCGATGGCCACCAATGTGGATGGCTTTAAAAGGGGGGTTAGACAAATTCCTGGAGGAAAAGGCTATCAACAGCTACTAGTCTTGATGGCTATGTGCTACCTGCAGCACCAGAGGCAGTGAGCCTATGCACACCAGTGGCTGGGGAACATGGGGGGGAGGGTGCTGTTGCACTCCTGTCCTGCTTATGGGTTCCCGCTCAACAGCTGGTTGGCCACTGTGAGAACAGAATGCTGGGCTAGATGGACCCTTGGTCTGATGCAGCATGGCTCTTCTTATGTTCATTATGGTCCCTATGTGAAGAGGAGGCCTGCAACATTTGCACAAGGATTGGAATTTGGCAAAGTGTTGGGGGGGGCATGGAAGAGGAGTCTTCGACAAAATAAGCATCTCTTAAAAGTCTCACTTTTGGTTTACATCTTCAAAGACACTAGAAATAGCATGTGCCCCATGCTACAGCTGCAACAGGAGATGCGCATGATGTGACTGAGGCGCTGATGTCAACAGCTACGCCCTCAGAGCTGAAGGAACTCAGTGCTTGGCACGCAGTGTCCTGACCAGGCCTCCAGGCTGACACTAGTCTTTTGGGGGATGGCTAGTTGGCCACAACATCTGTGTCCCCAAGTCATCCATTTAAAAACTCCCTTGCGTGGAAGATTGAGGAAATGAAAGGGAGCCAGGCAAAAAAGGGAAGCAGTCAGGCAAGCTCATGAAGTCCCTTTTTCTTACTTAGCAAGGCATTTTTGTTCCCCCTTCCTTCTGGTTTCATGTGACCCTTTGGGCAAGAACGTCGCATTTTATTCCATGTAAGTTGCGCCCCATCCTATTATTCCTACTGAAGCCAGGGACTAGCTGGGCCCAGACAGATGTAGCTTCACAGTTGGCAAAGCAGATGATGCCTCCAGACCATCCTCTGGCCCCGCTTGGCTGCTCCAACGCTCCCCGCCCACTGCGACCCTCTTGGATCCCTTCTGCCCCCAGAACCCTCCTGTGGCGGATGCGCCTCTGATGCTAAAGCTCCAGGTGTCGGCGCCGCCACGCTGCACCATCAGGGCAGCAGGCATGTCTGTCTCCGTCAAAGCCCTCCTCGGCATCTTCTTGGCCCCTGTGGATCAGCCCCTCGTTCAGCTTTCCAGCACAACCATGGTGAGAAGAGGCTTTGGGGCCAGGCCTCATGAGCTGGGGGCCCTGGCAGAACGGCAGAGGCCGAAAAGGGGTTGGAGACATGAGTGGCTGGGCCTGGACCAGCTCAGCCCTGACTCCATGGCAGACCTTGGTGGGGGTGGGGGGAGATGGGCAGCATGTGGCCCCGTGCCTGCTGGAGACGCAGCGCTGGGGCCGTTCCCTTCAGAGGAGGAGTAAAGAGGGGGTCCCGAGGCCCCCTGAACGGACGTGGCTGTTGTCTCCTTGCAGGAAGCTCGGTTGAGCGCAAAGGTGATGCTGCGCAAGAAAGCACTTCAGGTGCAGCTGGACCTGAGGAGGTACCGCAGGTCATGGCATCATGGAGGTGGGGAGGGAACACAGCTTGGGGGGCGGGTCCCACTGCTCACTTCTCTCTCCCCCCCCCCTCCTCTGTGCCTTGTCCAGGTTCCGGATCTACTCCAACCAGTCAGCACTTGAATCTCTTGCGGTGAGTGGCGGCGGTTCCGGTGGGACCCAACTGTGGCTCCCTCTAGAGGGAGTCTCAGAAGGCGGGGGGGCGGCAGGGTGTGGGGCCACCTGGGGTTCAGTCTCCACCTACAAGAGCCTGGAAAGACCCTGAGGAGCCAGCCTGCCAGCTGGAGTAGGAAAGACCTGGGCTGGACAAACTCCCAGCACGCGCCGACTCAGGCAGAGGCAGCTGCTTCATGAGCTCACTCACCCTCTCAACCTCCCCCTCCCTCCCCCCCTCCCTCCTCCAGCTAATCCCACTGCAAGGGCCCCTGAAGACGCTGCTGCAGCTGACAATCATGCCCCTCATTAATGGTAAGCACGGTGCCTGGATCCCTGCAGCCCCGTTCTGCAGGGCGGCGCGCCAAGCCCCCATCCCTCTGCCTGCAAGCGCTTCTTCCTGTCATGCCAGAGGAGCCGGGGGTCGGGCGGGGCGCCGGGCGGGAAAGGCCCTGCACAAAGGCCTCCTCAGCTCCTTGGGGTTCAGATCCATCCCTTTCCATTTGCTGCAGAGAGGACCAAGAAGGGCGTCCAGATCCCTCTCCCAGAAGGCATGGACTTCTTGAAGGAAGTGGTCACCCACCACGCGGTAGGTGGTCTCTTCTGCTGCCCAGAGAGCAGGCGGCTGCTTCTCGGGCAGGAGTGGGAGGGGCAGCCTCTGGCCCCGGAGCCTGCAGAGGGGCCAGCCAGCCAGCCAGGCCGCCCACCCCCCCACCCCCCTCAGCCCCCCTCCTCCTTCTCCCCACCCAGGGCTACCTGACCATCGGTGCTGACCTCCACTTCTCCAGAGGGCTGAGGGAGGTGATTGAGAAGTACCAGACCGCGCCGGGCCCTCCGCCGACCTTGGCGGCTGCCTGAGTGACTCTGGTGGCTGCCCGGCAGCAGTGCCTCCGACGGACCCGTCGCCCAAGGGCAGCGTCCCAGCCTGGCGCCTGCCGGGCCACCCCGCCGCCCGCTCCCAGCCAGCCGGACATCTCGCGGAGGGGCAG
Organism: Heloderma suspectum; assembly: GCF_057233095.1. Lineage (NCBI taxonomy): Eukaryota > Metazoa > Chordata > Lepidosauria > Squamata > Helodermatidae > Heloderma > Heloderma suspectum. The sequence continues at coordinate 314,955,535 of NC_139461.1, read as the reverse complement.
CGGCTGCTCTGGGAGCCTGAACTAATAAAGCGGTTTAGACCACAGCCTGGCTGGAGCTCCCGCGGCGCTGTCACGGTTCACTCTGCCCGCGCTGCTCTGCTGCGGCGGCGCCGCCTGCCTCGCCTTCCCACTGGAGGGCCCGTCGGGAAAGCGCCACGGGTCTGCGAGGAGCGGCCAAAGCCCACGCCAGCTCCGTGGTCCAGCTGGCACGGCACGTCTCCCCCTGAAGGGGCGCAGCTTCCAGGCAGGGGTCTTTCTGATCTTGTGTCCTGCCTTCCTTTAACTGAGGATGCCAGGCCTTGAGCCGGGAGTGGTGTGGGGATCTCCCCGCTCCTTGGGAAATCACACCACCCAAACCTTGTGTGGAGGCTGCAGTCTTGATCAGAAGACCCCTGCCCCCCCGACCCCTCTCTCTCTTCCTCTGTGGTTGGGGGTGCAGTGTGTCTGTGGGTCGGGGGGAAGCTGAGCAGAAAAACAGCCAGGAGTGAATGAAGCCCCTCCCCCCATTACGCTGCTCCCAAGCCTGTGCACAGCCCTTCCGAGGGCTCAGGGCGCGCCACTTACAGCATCACGCTACCACCCTTACAACAGCCCTGTAAAGTAGGTCAGTGTTATCACCACCATATCACGGACTGGGGTGGGAGAGGCTGAGCGAACGCAGGCTGCCTACAGCAGCAGATGCGCCTTCCTGCTTTGCAACTCAGTCTCTGCCAGTAGGCTATAGTTCTCTCCGCCCCCGCCAAGTCCTGTGTTCAAACCTGCGATGTCTGCAGCAGCTTCTGGTAAAACAGGCACCATGTGGGGTGGAGCTATAGGGGGCCCCTGCACAACTTGGCCATAAGTCTTCTGCAGAAATGGGGGACATGTGGCCTTCCAGATGTTGGGCTGTCCCCCCCATCTCTTGTCTGCTGCTTGTTTTATCTGCCCCTTGAAGGCTGTGGCTAAGGCCCATGTTAAATTAAACAACATACATCCACAAGTTAAAAAGCCTTAAAAGGGGGGCGGGAGGAGAATAGACCTTCTAAGAAGAGGGCAGTCTAAAAAATGACATGCACCAATAGATTTAAGAATTACAGTATATTAAAAAAGAGATCACCAATCAAATATATATAAGTCCAAGCACAATAAGACTTGGGGTCCTCTTCCCAATTACAAACCCTCGGCAGAGGTTCTGTATTATAAAAAAAGTTCTGTTTGCCAATAAAAAAGGATCGTCTTTGCTAGTAAAATACCATTATAAGGTGGAGCCATTTAAAGAAGCTGTGCCCAAACCTCAAATACCAAGGACCCTAACATTTAAGCCTTCAGTTTTTCCCTTACATCGGGCACTTTTGGCATAAGTCCAGCCCAGAGGTGGTCACCTATGCTAAAAATGCGGTTCCTGCCAGCTAGGTGGATGGAAGCCGCTGCTTCTCACTCTGAAACCAGGGACCAGCCACGTTCCTTTTTACCACTGATGGCCAGGGAATAGCCAGAACTAATACTCTGAAACCAGGGACCAGCCACGTTCCTTTTTACCACTGATGGCCAGGGAATAGCCAGAACTAATACTCTGAAACCAGGGACCAGCCACGTTCCTTTTTACCACTGATGGCCAGGGAATAGCCAGAACTAATACTCTGAAACCAGGGACCAGCCACGTTCCTTTTTACCACTGATGGCCAGGGAATAGCCAGAACTAATACTGCGGCCAAGCTGATGAGCTCTGGGGAAGGACAACAAAGATGGGAGCAAGAGGCCTCATGGACTTGAGGCCCGGTGCTGCGGGGTGAGAAGGACATTGCCTTTCCTGCTCACATTGCCAGGACATGTGCGCGCCCCCGCCCTGCTAGTGAAGCTGAGAAGACCTTGCCTGAATGGGGAGAGTGAGGCACCCAACCAAGCAGGCCTCCCCCTCAGCCTCGCAGGCTTCCAGAACACCGCAGCCCAGCGACTCGGAGGGAAGGGGCATTGTGCTCACTTCTGCTTGCTCCCCTCTTAATAGGATCGGAAATCTACACACATTTCTTTGCGCAGATTTGGAAAACGTATTTCGCTTCCTCTGGCTCAAAAACCTAAGCGGGGAGAAGAAAAGGAGGCAGAAGTGAGTTAAAGGGAGCAGGGACTAAGCACGAGATGGCTTCTAGAACCTAGGGGACCCTGCTGAGGCTACAATCTCATACACACTTAGCTGGGAGTAAGTGCCAGGGAACTCAGTAGGGTTTACTTCTGAGTAGATCTGTACAGAATTGCACTTTCAGTTTCTTAAGAGTCAGGGGCCCTGAAACCACACTGCCCAAGCTCCTCTCCAGCCTGAAGAACAGAAGTCGTCTTAAACACCAACCCCCACGAAACCCTATCCTTATGGCACAAATACACCAACCTTCTCAAACCTGGTGCCCTCCAGAAGCATTAGACAATTTCCATCACCCCCCGCCAGCATAGCCATTTCTAACACTGAATACACACCTTGCCAGACCTAACATAGGCCAGTCTAAGGTGGCACAGCTTCCGTGGCCAGCCTCTGGGCACTCCGAAGCAAGGCCTAAAGCTGACCACCGTCTCAGCCCTCTGCTGGTGGTGGAGCTGTGCCTGCCCCGAGTACAGGGATCCCACATCTAATAGATATTATGTCTGTTCCCATGGGTGGCCTACTCCCTTTCTAAAGGCATCTAAGCCAACAGTCAGCCCATCTGGTGGGAGTGAGTTCCACAAGTTACAGAGCAATCCTAAGGTAGTTGCGGAAAGAGATTCCTCAGTGGAGAAACTGCTCCTCGACCCCCAATTCAGCCTCTGAGAATGTTCCCTGCCGTTGACACCGAGAGAGGGAAAATGAGGAGGCTCCAGGGGCACCACACTCTCCTGGCCTTTCCGGAGCTGCGCTGGGAGGACAAGGGTGCCGTATTTTCCCCAATCATTTCCCCCGCAAGGGGAAGAGCCGCCGGTCACCAGTGGAGCCCCCGCTTGGCACGTGGAAGGGCCCGTCAGATCCCCGCAGCATCTCCAGGCAAGGAAGGAAAAACTCGGCTGCCCGGGTCCCTCGAGAGCCCCCGCTGCCCTTCGGCACAACAGTGCCAGGCCAGACAGATGGGGGGGGCGCTGCCTGGCTCGGCCTCTGGCTGCTCCCGACGTTCTGTTGTGGCCTGTGCGGAGAAGGTGCCCCAGACAAGCCCTCGCTCGCTGCAGGCGTCCACGGCTTGGACCCTAAGGCTGCCTGCACTCCCAACCCCCCGTTCCTTCCTGCAGCCCCTGAAAGGGGCGGCAGTGTGTGTGTGTGGGATGTTTCCTTCTATGAACTTCCCACAGTTAACTTATTTTGGGATCCAAGCCCTTATCTGCATTTTTAAACAAAAGGATACTTTTGGGGGGATGGGCAACCACAACTGTATATAGTAGTCCAAATGCAGCCATACCATAAAATACCTAAATGCATAATGCAGGCTACTGTATTTTCATGCCCTTGTTTCATCTTCCATAGAACGGAATTTGCTTCCCCCCACCTTCAGTTGCCCCAGCACATCAAACGTTCAAGCCAGCCATCATCACTCCAAGTTCTTGGCTGGGTAGTGCCAAATTCAGACTCTGTCCACGTGCAGGTGAAGTCGGGGGTCCGTATGTGTTTTGCTGCAATATGCATCACTACGCGTTGACACCAAAGTGCCATCTGCTGAGGAATCTAGGGTGGGGCTGTGACTCTCAAGTCCTTCTGGGATGATTCACGCTGATTTTTCATTAGCCTGGTGCTTTCTGCAAAGTTGGCTTAATTACGGATACTTTGGAGCAAGAAGAGACCGTGCTCCCAGCCCATGCGGACTATGGCCTTAAGAGACCATTTGGTGACAAACTTTTGAAAATTTGACTAAAACGTGTGACAGTTGCACTTCTGAGATTAACTCTTAGGTGACTGGCCCCCAGAATCTGTTGGGAAGACGACACTGAACTTGCGACGCAAGCCGTTGATTAAATCTGATGTGCATCTTTAGCTGCTTTCCTCAAAAAGGCAATTTCTTTGCCTCTATCAAGATTCCACATTCATAGCAAAAAATTGTGGGGACCCCCCATACACCTTTCAGCATTTGGGGGCAAAGCGGAGCTGAAGATACTGGGCTGGCTGGATTTCCTCCCCCAGCCACCAGGTTGCCCAGCAGCCAGGCAATGGCTTCTCCGAAAGCCAATGAAGCCAGTCCGCCTGCTTGACCGTGCTGGCCGCACCCGAGATCGGACCAGACCTGCCATCCCTTTACTGAGAATGAGGCGGATGTCTGGGAGAGGGAGTTTGGGGAAGGAGGCCCAGCTCTCCTCCATCACAAATGCTGTCTGGAAACAGCCCCAGGCTGAGCAGCTTCTGCCGGCATCCGCCCACCCCCGCAAGCGGGGAACAGCTGCAGAGGCAGCAGAGGAAGAGAAAGCCCACACATGTGCAAGAGGGGAGGGTCCTCCTCTGGCTCCGAAGAAGCAAAGGGCAGACAGCAAGTTCTCTTCTGGCGGCAGCTGCAGCAGGGAGGGAGGAGGGGTGGAGAGGAGCAAGGGCGAGCGAGGGCAAGACCAGCACCCACGCAGGGCCCCCTCCACACACTGCACCTCTCAGAAGGTGAGGGAGCCTCCATAGGCCGAGAGAAACGGCTCAGGCTCAAAGACAACACAGAACTCCAGTTCCATTAAAAAAGTTTAATTGCTTGCCCTGGGCGACGGATTTGAGGGCGCAGCCCAGAGCAGGAACCGCTTCAGTTGGGTTCCTTCCTCAAGACTGACTGAGAACTACGGCGGAGAAGCAGTCCCTTCAGGGGCCGAGGGAAAAGGAGAGGCAGCCCCTTCCCTCAAAGACAGTACAAAAGTGCGGACAGGAACCGGGGAGGCCAGGCTGCCTGAAGAGCGGCGCCTCTGTGCGGGGCCCCCAATCGCTGGAACAAGACGGCTGCAGGCTTGAGAGTCAGCGCACCTCCCCTCCTGCAGCAGTGGCGTGGCAGGGGTCCCTACTGGCCGCCATGGCCAGCCGGAGGCTGCGCCCCTGCCCAGGGAAGAGGGGCTCCTCTGGCGGAAGGGAAGCCGTGTGACGGGCCGCAGGCTAGAAAGGCTGCCGGGTGATGAAGCGCTCAAACATGCTGAAGGCAGCGCGAGGCTGGTCGATGGGCACCATGTGTCCTGCGCCCTGTAGGGAGGCACACGCACAGAGGGTCACGGCACTGTGGAGGGCAAGCCCACTCGCCCCCACCGCCCGCCTACGGGCGCCCAGCCCACGGGCCCCTCTGGCCACCCGTTACCTTGACAGTGAGGAAGGCAATATTGGTGAACTCCTTCACGAAGCCTCCAATCTGGTCCTGCCCCTTCTCGTCAGTGAAGACCCAGGGGCGCCGAGACACCTCCACCTGCCACAGAGGCCAAGAGACCCCATTTTAGACGGAACGCAGGCGGGGTTGGGAGTTAAGAATGTAAGAGGAGCCCTGCTGGGTCAGACCCAGGGTCCATCCAGTCCAGCATTCTGTTCCCACTGTGGCCAACCAGCTGTCAACCAGGAACCCACAAGCAGGGCACGAGCACAACAGCACCCTCCCACCCATGTTTCCCAGCAACTGGTATACATAGGCTCACTGCCTCCGGTACTGGAGGCAGCACAGAGCCATCAAGACTAGTAGCCGTTGATAGCCTTTTCCTCTGTGAATTTGTCCAACCCCTTTTGAAGCCATCCAAGCTGGCAGCCATCGCTCCATCCTATGGCAGCGGATCCCATAGCTTAACTCTGCGCTGCGTGAAGGAGCCCTTCCTTGTATCCGTCCTGAATCTCCACCAGTCAGCTTCTCAGCATGACCCCAAGTGCTAGTACGAGGGAGAACAATGTCTCCCTACCCACATTCTCCACATCGTGCATCATTCTGTACACCTCTGCCATGTCTCCCCTCACTTGCCTTTTCTCTAAGCTAAACAGTCCCAGCTGTTGTAACTTCCCTCATAGAGGAGATGCTCCAGCCCCTTGATCGTTTTAGTTACCCTTTCCTGCACTTTTTCCAGCTCTACAACACCCTCTTTTAGGTGTGGTGACCAGAACTGTGTTCCAAGCACGGTCGCACTACAGATGTGTGTAAAGGCAGTATGATGTTGGCAGTTTTATTCTCAATCCCTTTTCTCACTATGCCTAATGTGGAGTTTGCCTTTTTCACAGCAGCCACACGCTGGGCTGACGTCTTCCTCGAGCTGTCCACCACAGCCCCAAGATCTCTTTCCTGGCCAGTCGCCGCTAGCTCAGATCCCATCAGGCTCTACTTGAACTTGGCATTTTTTGCCCCAACATGCATTGCTTTGCATGTTGGGGCAAAAAACAGTTCCTGATGGCTTTCTGGGCTCCTGAAGGCCCCAGCTACGCAGGCCCCTCCAAGCCATCCAGGGAAGAGCGGGTGGCTGTGGGCCAATGCTCGCTTTCCTGATTGGAGAGCAGGGGGAGCGTCTGGACAGACAGCCAAACTAACCTGGGCCTACGGCAATGCTTTCACGTACCAGAACAATGTGAAAAGGGATGCACTCCCACTGCCCCCCTGCCCGCCAGGGGGATGGTGCCCCAGCATCACCCAGGCCCACCCTTCCTCCCTTTCAAGGGACTTGAGCATCCCCCAGCAGACTGCCTGTCTTGCAGTCGCGCCATGAAACCCAGAGAGCAGCAGTTAGACATTTGGGGCCTTGCCAGTGCCCTGCAGTCAGAAGGGACAAGAGCTAACTGGCTCACTCCTTCCCAAGGGGCAGCCCTGCAGCCAAGCATCAGGACCTCCTAGAGGGTTCGGCATGACCCAGAGCAGCCGAGGGGATGGAGGACCCCCCGACTGGGACAGGCAAGTGATACTCCACAGCCCTGCCAGAAAGCTGGAAGACACCCTATGAGGCGTCCTCAGCAGCAGTGGATGCAAGGTGTCATTCCTGCCCCACGCACCCCAACTCCGTAAGAGCTGCAGAACCTGAATGGCCCTTTGCACTGGTGTGTGTGTGTGTGTGTGTGTGTGGAGTGAATGCACAATGGCCCGACATGGTCTGCAGCTCAACCCACCTTCTGGTGCAGCGAGTCCACAAACCACTCATCCCCCAGGAAGTTGCAGGCCATGTCCACGTCGCCGTTGTACACCAAGATGCGGTATTTCTGCAGAGGAGCCAGAGTCAGTGAAGCGGCCAGCAAGAACAGCCCAGGCAGCCCACCCATGCCTACCCAGTGGGGGAGCAGGCAGAGCGTGCCTCCCAGCTCAAGCCCTGGGAGGGCCAGCGCTGCCCATCCCCCAGACTCACCATGGTGCTAAGCAGCTTCAGGTACTGGTCGTTCATCTGTGTGTACAGCCGCTTGTAGCCGTGGCTGACGGCAAAGCTGCAAGGTGGAGAGGCAAGCCGGGGGTCACCTGGGGAGGAGCTCCCTGCTCCCAGGCCAGACCAACGCTTTCAGAGACAGCCTCACCCCCCTTCCCAGCCCCGACCTCTCACCTGCACATCTGCCACTCTGGGGCACCCCCCGCAATATGCAGAGCCTTGCGCACCTGTGGGTCATTCATGTAGGCAGAGGGGGCCGTGGTGTTGATGCAGGGGGGGTCCAGCCGCACATTCTTCTTGGCAACTTGCACCCTAAACAGGTTCTGGGGGATGCAAATATTTGCTGGCTGCTTTCAACGGTTTATAGGTCTTCTGCAATTTACGTCACTGCCCTGAAAACATGCTATGACTGTTTACTTTGAGGGGTTTATTTTGTCAGCTTCCTTGAAATTGTTAAAAGAGATATTCAAAAAAATATCGAACAAGGGAAGCAGGACAAAGACCAGAAGTTTCCGGCAACTGCTGAGACACCTTTTCAGATCTTTATCTCCCCCCCTCCCCCCCAACTTTGGGCAGGTCAGTTCAAAAATCAAAGAACACTTGTATGGAATAAAGGCAGACAGAGGGAGGGGCGAAGTTCACCCAGCCACTCACGCCTCGAGTCGCTCAAGCTTGTTAGGCCGCCGGAGGAAGCGAATGCTGCAGAAGTGAGGTGGGGCTGCAGAGCCATGCGTGGCTCCCCGGAGGCCTGCGGGGGCCCTCTCCAGGCCATGCAGAGAGCGTGCAGTGGCTCTGAGACCTGGGGAGGCACAAACCCCTGGGAGCCTTCTTCTCGGTCTCCTGGGCCCCCACCTGGAAAGCCCCGGGCCAGCTGCAGCCTGCATCTCTGACGCAGGCATTTGTGCTCAGGGCCAGAAGATGGGGAGGCACCAGCCCTCCGGGGGGAGCTCTCACCTCCCTCCAGGAGAAGCGGAGCGGCTGCCTGATGAAGTTGTTGCCCAAGTCGTGAGTGACGAGTACACCGTTGTGGAACCTGGAAGCCAGAGGAAAGCCCCACGTGAGCTGCTTCCTGACCACAGGCCTCAGCCGTCCGCTCCCCCCAAACGATGCCAGGCAGAGGCTTACAACAGAGCCCTGCCTTGACCCGGGAGGTCAGCCTGCCAACAGCAAACAGGCCTACCTGTATCTCCCAGGCACTCCGCCAGCACACGGGGCATACAGGTTGTAAATGTTCAGGCCTGACTCATCCACAATGCGGATCACCTCCTCCATCTGCAACGAGCCAAAAGAGAATACCGAGGCTGGGGGGGGCGGGGGGGTCCAGCCAAGGGAAGGCAGCCTTGGAGGCGCCTTCGCCTGGGGGACGCCCATCACCCAGGGCTCAGCACCGGCAGCAGATCAGCCGCGGCCAGCTACCCCGGGTGGAGGATGCAGGAGCGTCACGCCCCACCCACAGGGCCTGGGCGTGGAGCCCGTCACTCAGGCAGCACTCAGCGCAGCCGTCGCCCACTCACAGCAAGAGTGCAGTTCACGTTTGTGCTGTCATGGAAGTTACATTTCCCCTCAGAGCAGCAGTAGGTCTGCAGGTTGGTCCAGAGCCTGCAACAAAAGGAGCAAGACCGCCGCTGTGCCAGGCGTCTCGTCCCTCGCCAGCCGTGTGGGGCCCAGGTGCACTCCCCCTCCCTTCTTTCAGCGGCCGGACCAGTGAGATACCAGCAGCACCGGCCCAGCAACTCAACACGGCTGGCCTTTGGCACCCGAGGCACCAGCTGCCAGAGCAGCTTCACACCTGCTGCCTAGGAGGCCGTGGTAGTAGGCAAAGAAAACCAGCGAGTTGTCATTGGTCTCGTAGCAGGACAGCCCGTTGCCCACCGCAAGGCCCTGGAAGGCACAGCACAGCCACGTCACCACGGGACAGCCCACGCATTGCAGGCTGCAGCCCTCACCCACGCTCGCAGGGGCAACTCCCCCAGACGTCTGGGGTCCAACGCCTTAAGGAGCATGGTGCATGTGGGGCATCCTTCCTGTCAGAAACCCCACACGCCAGCGCTTGGGGTGGGACTCGTTCTCTCCACCCATCCCCAGTTTCCTCGCACTACCGAGGAGCCACCCGACGAGACCCCACGTCCACTTGGTAGGCTCCAGCAGAGCTTCCGGGGCACCTTGGCAATGCCTGGAGGCGCTTCGCCCGGTGTCGCACCCTCCCAGGGCTCCGTGCCAGACGGGGACTGGCCGAGGCCGCTTCCCAAGCGCAAGGGGCAGCCCTGCCGCCCAGGCCTCTTCTTCTCTCTCCCCGCCAGCGAGGGATGCAGGCGGCTTCCGCCCTGCGAGGCCCCGGGCCTCCCGCCCAACACACACACCTTCAGGTGGAGGTCAGAGTCCTGCATGACCCACTCTGCCAGCGTGGGGATGTAGACCCCGCCGTAGCTCTCCCCCGTGAGGTAGAGATCCCTGCTGCCATGCTCTGGGTAGAGGCGGAGGAACTCCTTCAGGGCCAGGTAGTTCACACGAGCCACCTGTCGCGCGGGGGGGGGGAACGCACACGGCAAGCTGTGGCGGGAGCGTGCAAAGGGGCAGCCATCAGACCCCCCCCCCGCCTTAGCACTCCACCCACCTCTGTGTCATTCGTCCGGTAGTCCTGGCTCTCTGAGTAGGAGTAGCCAACCCCAACGGGGGACTCCAGGTACAGCATGTGGGCGAGCTGCCGAGAAAGGACCGAGTCACCTCCAAGACTTGCCTCTGCCCCATTAGCCGAGCACACCTAGGTGGGCAGCCTCAGGCGGCCAGCGTGAGGGCTTTAGCCTTGCGGCACACTCTGGGCTCCAAGCGCCTTTCAGAACTGAACCCCCCAGGGCCAGGAACCACCTTCTGGCTCCCCGCCCACGTTTTTCAGGGGCCGACGTGACGGGCGGGGAGGATGAAGCCTCACCTTATTCCAGGCATATTCGTTGTACTCCAGGGAGGCCCCATCAGGCTGGATCTGTGGGAGGAGGAACAGCAATTATTGCGAGAGGTGCTCACAGATTCCGATTGCTATGATCCATCGTCAGGTACGCAATCGCAATTGGCACCGACCCGTCTCCAACCAGCTTCCTGCTTAGGCTGTCCGAGGCAGCTAACAGGCAATCAGCTGTGAGGACTACTGCTGGGCGGGTCACGCCTCTAGGGCAGCTATCAAGAGATTAGAATAGTCAGGAGGCAAGCGCAGGGGTGTGGGTGTGTGTGAGAGAGGGAGAGACAGGGAGCTCACAAATGATGGCTCTTGAGATGTCCCAGCAGCCATTGCTGGCATCCGCTGGCCTCCTGCTTGTAGCTCGCAAGACGACAGGGGCTCAGCCATTACCTAGCTTGCCCTCTGCCCCACTGGGGTGTGGGGCGTACCAGCAGCTGTGCGGGGGCTGCCCTCACCCTCCACCCGCTGCACAGAAAAGGGCTCCCCCGCAGGGCCCGCCAGCTCCGGCTCTCTGCCAGACTGGAGGCCAGGCCGGATCGGCGGGGGCAGGGGCGTCACTCGCCACTGACCCTGAATGGGCCGTGCTCAGTCAGGAAGCCTGCCACGGAGCTGCAGCCAGGACCCCCGTTCAGCCAGAGCACCAGGGGCTTGTCCACACCACTGCCCTGGGCCTCCACAAACCTGCGGGGGAGACGGAGAATGAGGCCGGTGAGCGGCGCTGGGCACACTCTTCCTCCCCGTGGGGTCCCCTGCCCCCCTTCCCCCTGACGCCCAGGGCCTGGCGGCCCGCCACGCACCAGTAGTGGAGGTGCTTGCCTCCCTCTGCGTCCAGGTAGCCGGAGTAGTGCTTGAACGCCGGCTGCTTGGGCAGCCCCGGCAAGTAGGTGACCTCGTGCCCCGCAGGAGCGGCCCTGGCCGCCCCAGCCAGCAGCAGCAGCAGCAGCGGCATCAGCAGCGAAGTCCCCATCTGCAAGGGAGCGAGCAGGCGCCCGTGAGCGGGGCAGGGCGGCCGCCCCGGAACGAGCCCCGTCAGAGAGCCCTGCGGCCGGGCCCCTCGCCCGGCTTCGGGGCCGCCGCGGCCCGCAGAGGCCCCCGGGGAGGCCCGCAGCGGGACGGTAGGCGGCGCCCCGCCCGCCCCAGGGCCCGCAACGGGCGTCCGGCGCCATGCGCGAGGGGCGCGCGCGAGCCCGTCCTCCCGCAAGCACGGCTCTGGCCCCCAGCAAAGCTCTCCGCGGAGGCGGCCGCCGCCACATCCTGCGGCAGCGAGTTCCGCAGTGCCGGAAAGAGCGCCTTCCTCGGCGCCGCTGCAGCCGGCGGCGGGAGGGCAGCCCCGCCGGGCGCCCGCCCGGCCCCCGAGCGCCCCCGGGCCTCGGCCGCACCTGCCCCCGACGCCCGGGCGCGCGGGCGGGGCGGCTTCCCCGGCCCCTCGTCCCGGCGCGCCGGAGGGAGGCTCGCCGCGCCCCGAGAGCGCGCGCAGAGCCCGCGGGCTCCCCGGCTGGCTCACCGGGCTGGCGCGGCGGCGGCGGTGCGGGTGTCGGTCGCCGGTCGCGGGAGGCGAATGGGGCGCGCACAGGACCGCCACTCCTCGGGCCGGCCGCGGTCACCTGACGGCGGGGCGGGGCCGAGCGCGAGGGGCGGGGCCAGCGGCGCCTGGCCCGTCCCAGCGCCGCGCCGCCGGGACCCTCCCCGCACGCCCCGGCCGGCCGGCCGGCCGAGCCGAGCCGCGTCTCCGCGGAGCCCCCTCCCCGCCCGGCTGCCGGAGCGGGCCGCAGCTGCAGGCGGGTCCCGGCCCCGCCCGAACCTCCGGCGCCGCCGCTTCCGAGCGGGCCGGAGGAGGGAGCCCCTCGTCACCGACGCGAGCGGCGGCGTCGCCGACCTCGGGAACTCTCTGCCGCAGGATAGAGAGCGAGGCCGTCACGTGGGAGGAGACAGCCTCAGGGAGGGGGGCGGGGCGGGGCTGCCAGCTGCTACCGGCCAAAGGCAGGGAAGGGCAACTTGGGGCCCTCCAGCTGTGTTGGCCCATGACCCCCATCAGCTTGGATGGTAGGGGATGATGGGAATTGTAGGCCAAGACATCTGGAGGGCCCCAAGATGCCCACCTCTGAGCCCAGGGCAACCTCCGTGGGACAAGGCAGCCTTCCTCGGAAGAGGGTGGCGGTGGCCTTTATGCGCTGCTGTGGCTTTGCCAGAGGCCCCAGCTGGCCACAGGTTCAAGTAGGGTGCTGGACCAGGTGCGCCCGACCTTGGTCTGACCCCGCAGGGCTCCTGTGCCCCCCCTCCCAGGACGTTTCTCTTGTTCATTTCTGAAATAAGCCAGCCCAACCCCAGGGTGTGGCGATGGAGGCACCGTTTTGGCCTTCTGCCTCTGTGCAGACTTGGCCTTATCAAGCAGGAACCAAGGAGGGGGCAGCCACAATCCGCAGACAAGAACCCGGAAAGAGGCAGGGCCCCCAAATGATGCTGGGATGTATATAGACTTCAATCAGAAATATCAAATGCCCTGCGTGATACGGACAAATGTTCCCCAGGGGCAGCGTAAGATGGTTTCACGTCCTCCAGGATATAAAAGAGGCTGCCTCAGTTGGCCTTAGCTGTTCACAAGCAAAGACAAGGGTAGTTTGGGGGGATGGAGGTCTGCAGGCTGAACCTCCCTGAACCCCCTTCCTCCCCATTCTTTTGCAGTGGTGCTTGTTCCCGGGATCAGCTTTATCTTCTGCCTGTCATGTACTCTTAGTCCACAAAAGGTAGATGATGCCATTTCAGAGAGCCTGTTCTCTCCCACCAAACCAATCCATATCGTATTTTGGATGTGAGTCATTTCGTTGTTTGGGCCCAGAGATAATAGTAATGATTCCCCCAAGGTCACTTGGGGTATCAGCGGCAGAACTGGGCAGGGGTGGGTTGGAGGGCTCTTCCGAGAAACCCCTAAGATTAACCATGTCAGGTGCATCTGATGGAGTGGTCTGTCGTTCATGAAAGCTTCTGCCATGATACATTTTTCAGTCTTTAATGTGCCGCAAGACTCTTTGTTCTCCATGTCAGTTGGTGGCAGCCCCTAACTCAAGACTACCTAATCAGCTTTGTTGTGGTCAAAGACTTTGTAGGCAACCAGCACGAGAGAGCTGAAGTGAGGCTGTCCCCACAGAAGCACAGCCCCACCGTCACGAGAAGGCTTTCTGTCAGCTTCTTGGGTTTCACAGCACTCTTCGCCATCTCCCGGCTAAGCACCCCCCCCCCCATGCTCTAGTACTCACAGGACAGCCAGTGCCCATTAATGAAGCCGCAGCTAGCTCTTGTCTTCTTGCTTGCAGTACTGGGCCATTCACAGAAACCTCCTGCCATCCGGGGCTCCATCTGTAGACAAGGGCGTAGAGTTTCAGGACTCTGTTTTGTCACTGACTGTTGGGATGGCCTTGGGAAAGCTGCCCTCCCTCAGCCTCAGTCTCCCATTCATAAAATGGGATAATTAATTGCCTTCCTCACAAGGCTGGTATGAGAATGAAGATGTGTGTGATAGGAATCATTAATAATCGTGAGGATCTTGCTGTGTGTCCTTGGCCTTGGACTCATTTGGCCTTGGGGAAAGATGACTGATGGGTTGCTCGTAAAGCTGCTGACACACCTGCAGCTCCAGAGGCTCCACTCACTGGGCCAGCCTGGAGCTCCTCAACCAGTAGGAGTAGCTGGCACACTTCAGAGAGCAAATCTGGTCACCAGGCTCAGCCAACCTGGAGTTAGGAATGTAAGAAGGGTCATGCTGGATCAGACCAAAGGCCTGTCCAGTCCAGCATTCTGTTTGCACAGTGGCCAACCAGATGCCCCAATGGGAAGCCTGCAAGCCCTTTTCTGCATTTTTCCCAGCGCTACAGTATCCTTTTTGAGGTGTGAGGCGGGCCAGAACTCTACACAATATTCCAAGTGTGGTCACACCACAGATTTGTATGAAGGCATTATGATATTGGCTGTTGCATTTTCGACTCCTTTCCTAATGATCTCTGATGTGGAATTTGCCTTTTTCGTAGGAGCTGCACTCTGGGTCGATGTTTTCATTGAGCTATCCATGACAACCCCTAGATACCTTTCGTGGGGTTCAGTCACCACCAGCTACACACCCATCAGCCTATGTGTGAAGTTGGGACTTTTTATCCCAGCACGCATCACCATGTACTTGCTTACTTTGATCTGCATTTGCCATTCTGATGCCCATTTGCCCAGTTTGGAGAGAGGCTTTTGGAGCTCTTTGCACTCCCTTTTGTTCTTGCCACCCTGAATAACTGGGTGCCATTGGCAAACTTGGCCACCTCGCCGCTCACACAGTTGAGAGGTGCCTAACAGCTGCAGGGATGAGGCTTGCCGCAAAGGCTCCGCCGAGAGCACTTTCACCACGCCAAGTCTTTCCCCTGCCCTGCCCTGCCCTGCCCTGCAGAGCTGCCTCAGGTCACAGGTGAACATTGGGCACAGCACAGTAGGCTGGAAAGAGACACGTGGGAGGCAGCGCAGCGTAGCGCATACTGTCCCTCCCTACGTGATCCTGTTGGAAGCCAGGCTCTTTTCTGGGTATTAGTGCTACGAGTGTCCCACTGGTGCCAGAAGGGCTCTGCCGTGGTAAAATTCCTGGTTGGTAAGCAGAAGCGCCATGTTAAACCGCTGGAGGACTCCAAAAAAGATCTCAAGAAACCCAGGGGTTACAGCAGGAGAGGAGTGCTGCGGCACCCTTCTCTCCCCTGGGGCAATGAGTACTGAGCACCAGGCTGGCCTGTCCAAAGGCAGGCTCACCCCCTCAGAGCAAGCGCTCAGCCACAGAGAGAGAAGCATTTCACTGCCGAAGCTAATGGGGGAGTTGGGAATTGTGCCACGCGTTGACAGAGCACCTCTTGTTCATGTGTCCTCGCAACTGAAGTGTGAGTTGGCTGGGCCAGGGAGCAAGCCAGACTTGCGAGCTGGACCAAAAGCCCACTTGGCTTTCCACAGGGGGAACCAGATGCCTGCAGGAAGCCCCCAAAGACGGCGTTAAGGTGAGAGCTCTCCCAGTGCCTCTTTCCAGCGACTGCTGTTCAGCGGCATTGCGCTGCCTCTGAACATGGAGGTTCCATTTGGCTGGCATGTCTAGTAACCCCCGGTGGTCCTCTTCCATGGATTTGTCTGATCCCCATGTAAAGCCATCTAAGCAAGTAGCCATCCCCCCACCTTCCGGCACTGAATCCCACCAGCCCCATTGTGTGAAGCAAGGACTTCTCCCAGTGGTCTTCAACATTTTTATGAATGACTTGGAGGAGGAGGGGCAGGGAATGCTGATCAAATCTGCAGATGGCACCAAATTGGGCGGGATAGCGAATACCCTGGAAGACAGAAACAGAATTCAAAGTGATCTGGATAGACTGGAGTGCTGGGCAGAAAACAACAGAATGACATTTAATAGGCATAAATGCCAAGTTCTGCACCTAGGAAAAAGAAACCAAATGCACAGTTACAAGATGGGGGATACGTGGCTCAACAACACTACAAGCGAGAAGGATCTTGGCATTGTTGTCGATCACAAGCTGAATATGAGCCAACAATGTCATGTGGCTGCAAAAAAGGCAAATGCTCTTTTGGGCTGCATTCATAGAAGCATCGCTTCCAAATCCCGGGAAGTACTAGTTCCCCTCTACTCAGCACAGGTTAGGCCTCATCTGGAGTACTGTGTCCAGTTCTGGGCACCACACTTGAAGAAGGATGCAGACAAACTGGAGAGGGTTCAGAGGAGGGCAACCAAGATGATCAGGGGACTGGAAACAAAGCCCTATGAAGAGAGACTGAAAGAACTGGGCATGTTTAGCCTTGAGAAGAGAAGACTGAGGGGAGACATGATGGTGCTGTTCAAGTACTTGAAAGGTTGTCACAGAGAGGAAGGCCAGGATCTCTTCTCGATCATCCCAGAGTGCAGGACATGGAATCATGGGCTCAAGTGACAGGCAGCCAGATTCCGGCTGAACATCAGAAAAAACTTCCTGACTGTTAGAGCAATACGACAATGGAACCCATTCCCTAGGGAGGCGGTGGGCTCTCCCACACTGGAGGCCTTCAAGACGAGGCTGGACAGCCATATGTCAGGGATGCTCTGATTTGGATTCCTGCAATGAGCAGCGGGTTGGACTCGATGGCCTTGTAGGCCTCTTCCAACCCTACTGTTCTATGATTCTATGACTTGCCGTCCACAGGCAACACGCGGTCTGGTGTACCACACTGGTGCCCAGGGCTGCACGTTGCAGTAGGCAAGGCTGTCCTTTTCTGCACTGTCCAGGCAAGGCCTGCTGTCAGTGGAAGCCTCGGGGCACTAGGACCTGGTCAACTTTCAGCAGTCCACTTTTCCCTGTTGGGAGACCTCAAGTGTCCTGGTGACAGACAGCAGCTGCCTTAAGGTGGAGCCCACTTAAAAATAGCCTCAAGCCCTGCATGTGAGGGACCCAGAGATGGCTGCCGCATGCCTCCCCCCTACCCGGTTCCACCCTGTCCATGGGGCCAATGTCTGTGTTGACCCTTCCCACACCCAGGCAACCCGAGTGGAGAGCTTTGCCAACGGCCTGTGCTTTAGCCATGAGCCTCTGGCCCCTGGGCAGATCTTCCTGGTGGAGATTGAAGAGAAGGAGCTGGGCTGGTGTGGCCACTTGCGAGTAGGACTGACCGCTCACGATCCTCACAGCCTGGACGTGGTGCCAGAGTACTCGCTGCCTGATCTGGTCAACATGGGGGACAGCTGGGTGTTTGCCATCACTCGCAACCACAACCGGGTCACTCCGAATGGTGCTGAGGACCAGGCCTCAGCTAGGGTGCGGGGTTTCCTCTCCAGCCCCTATTTGCTCATAGAGCAAGTCAGGATTCCCCGGGACAGGCTGGTGGGTCGGAGCAGGCCTGGCCGCTACAGCCACATCTTGGACGACTTGTACAAAACCAATGTGCTCCCTGCGACAGCCCGGAGGAGTCGGATTGGCGTGCTCTACACGCTGCAGCCTGATGGGACAGCTGACATGCACATTGTCATCAATGGTGAGGACATGGGACCAAGTGCCAGGGGCCTCCCTGCCTCTCGCCCCCTCTATGCTGTAGTCGACATCTTTGCTTCCACCAAGAGCGTCCGAGTCATCCAGCTGGAGTATGGCTGTAGGTATCGTGGCACTTGCATGGCCCCCAGGCTAGATGAGGAAGCACCCCCTTCAGGTTCCGCTCCCAATCATCCAGCAACAAGAGCTCTGTGCTGTTTGCTGAGCCGGTGGAGGGGTGGTGGAGAGAGTGCAAACCCAGAATCGGGCAGATTGCAGCTGGACAGTGTGAGGATGTTTGGTTGATGTGTTTTGCACTGGAGAAAAGGGATCCCCCGTGGTCTTCAACATCTAGATGAAGCCGTTGGGTGAGGACATTCGGAGATTGGGAGTGGGGTGTTGCCAGTATGCTGATGATGCTCAGCTCTACATCTCCTTGTCATCAGAGTCAGCTGGGGCGGTAAAGGTGCTGGACCAGTGCCTGGAGGCTGTAATGGGCAGTATGAGGGCCAATAAACTGAAGCTAAATCCTAACAAGATGGAAGCTCTGGGGATTGGTGGTTCCTGAGTCTGGGAATTGGGTAAGCAACTTGTTTTGGATGGGGTTGCACTCCCCGGAAGGAGCAGGTATATAGCTTGGGAGTCCTCCTTAGATCCATCCCTATCACTGGAGCCCCAGGTGAGCTCCGTGGCCTGGAGTACAGCCATCTTTGGCTGACCCACCAGCTACAGCCTTTCCTGGATGGGGAGAACCTAGCCACAGTAGTGCATGCACTGGTAACATCCCAATTAGACTACTGCAATGCTCTTTATGTGGGGCTGCCCTTGAAGATGACTCGGAAGTTGCAGCTAGTGCAAAATGCAGCAGCTACACTGTTGACTGGAACATCTCATAAGGATCATATAACACCAGTTTTAAAAGAATTGCACTGGCTGTAAATATGCTTCTGGTCAGAATTCAAGGTTATGGTGATGCCATTTAAAGCCCTAAGCGGCTTGAGACCTTGATATTTGAGGGAGCGCCTCTCCCTATATATGCCTGCCCGAGGATTGAGATCTGCTGGAGGGGCTGTCCTCTGCATCCCACCAGTGCAGGAGATACACTATGGTGGGATGTAGGAGAGGGTCTTCTCTGCTGTGGCACCCTGGCTGTGGACTGCCCTCCCCTTGGAGGCCCGATTGGCGCAGACATTGGTTTTGTTTCAGCACTGTTAAAATATGTTTTTTCACCAAAGCCTTTGAGGGCTGAATTCCCTAAAGTGGCACACTGTTTTAACTGCTTTATTGTTTTAGATTTTTTAATTGGTATTAGCTTGGCCTAGTAAAGGTACTGCACTGATCTGGATTTTTGAATTTTTCTTATGGTCAACCTGGCTACCTTTGCTTTTTGTGTGCCTTAGGAACAGAATGAACAGGAAAAGCAGAGATTCAGAGTCAGGGGGGTGGGGGGATCGTGACAGAGAGAGCCCCAAGTGCAAAGGGGTAAAAATTGCGCAGAGGAGTGGCTTTCAAGTGGTGCTCCTGGAACACCCGTGTTCAACTACTTCAGTCAGCAGAGAAACACGGCTGGTCCAACATTGCTGACCTTCCTCTTTTCCTGCATCGCTGGAGGCCCTACTGTGTAAGGACATGCTGGGCGTGTTCAGTTCATGAAGGGCACCATCTAGGCCCAACAGGCCTGTCTGGTTAACCATGCAAGTGGCCCAGGGCATGACCTCCAGCCCTCTGGGAGTTCGTCCTTGCCAGATCAATCAATGACCAAAGGGTAGGAACTTTGAAAGCCTCTAGCTTGAAGAACAGGAGACTGTAGCCTGAGTAAAGGTGATGTGCAAGGAACAGATGTTGCTGGAGGGCAACAGAAGCCAAAGGCACAGACCCTTGATCAGCCAAGGCCTGTAGACCCTGGCAGCCTGTAATGTTAAAAAGGGCCCTGCAGAACGAAGTGTAAGAAGGTCCAGGCAGGAGGGCTCTTGTCGGCAGAAAGAACATCCTCCTTTATTCCAGTAGCTTCAAGTCCCAGCCATTCCCCTCAAGGCTGAATACTGCAGCTCCTCCACTAGTTTTGCCAGCCAGGTCTAATGAAATCCCAAATAAAGAAAAAGGGGTTGCAGAGAGGCTGAGAGGTGGAGATCTGGGACTAAAGCCACTGCCACACATACTGTCTGCAACTGGAATTTAATACCTTCATTGGCAGAATAATCTCTCCCACTACATTAACACCATCTTCATAAATGGCATGAAAGGGGGGAATTACTTTCAAGTACCATGTGTGAAAACTCCTAAAGGCTCCACTGATTTGCAGAAACCGGTGAGTGTGAAGGAACCACTGGGGCCGGCCCCAACCTCCCTGCAAGGTAGGACCGCTCAGGACCCGATCCCAGCTCTCCTTCCAGAAATAGGACTGGCCAGACCCAGCCTTCCAGTTCCCCAAAATACCCAGTAGCCACCCTCTTAAGCCAAGAGGCACTGAAATTAGCACTGAGGTTATGCAGAGGGACCACACCAACTAAAGGTTGGATAAAGTTTCATTAAGACAGAAATAAAGGGGTCAAGGGAAAGGGAAGAATCAAAGTAGCAAGTTACCCAAAAGGGCACAAAGCCAAATTACTTAACTATATCCAGAGCACTTCATGAATGCACACCCAAGCAAAATAATAAATCCACGTGGCCTGTCCTTACATACCTAAGCATGGATCTTCCCAGATAGCAACCAGCCGTCTGCTGGTCCAGGACCACCAGGACGAAGGGAGACGCCATGCCTTGACCTCAGGCCTCTTTCCTTCAGCCAGTCACTGGCTCAGCCCCTGGGTGGACTACCCTGGCCTCCAAGAGGCTGGAACTCCCCACCAACTCCAGCTGTTATCACTTCCCAGTTAGCAGGGACTGCTCCTGGCCTTGAGCAGAGGTCCGAGGAGCCTCTAGATAACACACAATCCCGGGTGGTTACATCCGACGTGACAGCCTGACCTTATGGTGGAAAACAGGCTCTCATTCTTAACAGTGACTATCATAGGACATTTCTTTCCCCCCCTTCTACTTAGTGTTGAGAAGTATCTAGAACATCCAAGGGGAGGTGCATTAATTTCAAAGTCAAAAAACCAGCTATGCAAGTAGATGTGGCAACCAAATATTTCAAGGAAACTCTTTGCCAAGGGAAAAGTTTAACGCAGAGGTAGGCAATGTAGTGCCCACGGGCACCAATGCACCCCGGACATCTTTCATAGCACCCATTAAGGTGCCCCTCCCATTTTTTTTTAAATTGACACATTTTTTTACCGGCAGCTCGGATTGCTATGAAATAGACTTCTGTTGGTGCTGAAAACTGTGGGTCCAAAGAGGTTGTTTAGTATGATGGGGCTCAACCTCACCTCTGCCTTGTGCTCAATCTTTGGGTTAGGTAATTTGTCCTTTGTGATTAGCCATGCCCCTTGGCAGCTGTTTTGTGGTGGTGCCCGTGAGAGTTTGTCAAATTGCCAAATGTGCCTATGGCCCAAAAAGGTTGCCTACCCCTATTTTAATGCATATTAATAAAAGCTACTAGAGACACATTCTCTGTTGCAACACACTTTTCCTTGATAAAATATTGGGAACCATATTTATTTGTGCAGCTGTGTTATTGTGTTTGGATTTTTCTACCCTCTGTGAGGGTAGAAAAAATGAGACACATCCATTTCTGCTTTGGCCTTTATACTAGACGTGAAAAAGCACACACACAAATCACTGTTTTCAAGTTTCACTAACTCTTCATCAGGCATAAATTCCACCTTCTATGCCAGCGTCTCCCAACCTGGAACCCTCCAGATATGATGGGGCCTCAACTCCCATGATTCCCAGCCAGTATGGCCAATGGCTGGAATTATGGGAGTTGCTGTCCCAACACAGCTGGAGGGCACCAGGTTGGGGAAGGCTGTTCTTTGCTTTCTAGAGAGGTAAAAATGCTAAGTCTGTTGCAGTAAAACCAATGAAGAGTCTTGTGGCTCCTTGAAGCTAACACATTTATTATGGCATCTGCTTTCATGGACTACAGTACACTTCAGATGCATGAAGTGTTATGGTTAGTTACAAGTGTATACACACACATTTGGATGGGATTATAAACAGTGAAGTCAGACAGGAAAAAAATGCAGAAAGTACAGATAGTGATAATTATTTTATTAATAGTGGCCATTCACAAAACAATTGCTGGGTGGTAAAACAGACATAGAATTACAGAATAGTACGGTTGGAAGGGGCCTATAAGACCACTGAGTCCAACCCCCTGCTCAATCCCTGACAGATGGCTGTCCAGACTCATCTTGAATGCCTCCAGTGTAGGAGAGCCCACCACCTCCCTAGGTCCCCTTGTCATATTGCTCTAACAGTCAGGACATTTTTCCTGTTCAACTGGAATGTGGCTTCCTGTCACTTGAGCCCATTATTCCGTGTCCTGCACTCTGGGATGATGGAGAAGAAATCCTGGCCTTCCTCTCTGTGACAACCTTTCAAGTACTTGAAGAGTGCTATCCTGTCTCCCCTCGGTCTTCTCAAGGCTAAAGTGGCTGTTCTGAATCAGTGCCTGGGCATGGTAATGGACTGGATGAGGGCCAATAAACTGAAACTCAATCCAGACAAGACGGAGGTACTGTTAGTGGGTGGTTCGTCTGCCCGGCTAGGTGATATTCAGCCTGTTCTGGAGGGGGTTGCACTCCCCCTAAGGGATCACGTTCGTAGTTTGGGGGTGCTCTTGAACCCAGAACTGTCACTTGAGGCACAGGTGAACTCGGTGGCATGGAGCACTTTTTATCAGCTTAAGCTGGTATACCAACAGCGATGCTTCTATGAATGCAGCCCAAAAGAGCATTTGCCTTTTTGGCAGCCACATGACATTGTTAGCTCATATTCAGCTTGTGATCGACAACAATGCCAAGATCCTTCTCAACTGCAGTGTTGTTGAGCCACATATCCCCCATCTTGTAACTGTGCATTTGGTTTCTTTTTCTTAGCTGCAGAACTTGGCATTTATCCCTATTAAATGTTATTCTGTTGTTTTCTGCCCAATGCTCCACTCTATCCAGATCACTTTGAATTCTGTTTCTGTCTTCCATGGTGTTAGCTATCCCTCCCAGTTTTGTGTCATCTGCACAAAATCAGCATTCCCTGCACCTCCTCCTCCAAGTCATTAATAAAAATGCTGAAGAGCACTGGGCCCAGGACTGAGCCCTGCGGTACCCCACTCGTTACCTCTCCCCAGTTTGAGAAGGTCCCATTGATAAGCACTCTTGGAGTCCGATTCTGGAGCCAACCGTGGATCCAGCTGATCGTTGTTCCATCTAGCCCACTTTGAGCTCGTTTGCTCATCAGGATATCATGGGGCACTTTGTCGAAAGCTTTGCTGAAGTCGAGGTATATGATGTCCACAGCATTCCCATGGTCCACAAGGGAGGTGACTTGATCAAAAAATGAGATCAGATTCGTCTGGCAGGATTTGTTCTTGACAAATCCATGTTGGCTTCAAGTGATCAGTGCATTGTTTTCAAGGTGCTTACAGATGGATTGCTTTAGAATCTGCTCCAGAATCTTCCCAAGAATTGATGTCAGACTGACTGCTCTGTAGTTCCCAGGTTCCTCCTTTTTACCCTTTTTGGAGATAGGAACAACATGAGCCCTCCTCCAGTCATCTGGCACTTCATCCGTCCTCCATGATTTCTCAAAGATAATAGACAGCGGTTCTGAGAGTTCTTCTGCCAGTTCCTTTATTACCCTAGCATGCAGTTCATCTGGCCCTGGAGATTTGAACTCATTCAAAGTAATTAGGTGTTCCTTGACCATATGCCTGTCGATCTCAAGCTGCAATCCTGCCCCTTCAGCCTGTACTTCACCTTTGCCAGGGGAGTCATAGACCCTCTTTTGGGAGAAGACTGAGCCAAAGTAGGAACTGAGCACTTCTGTCTTTTCCTTGCCATCTGTTATCATTTTGCCATCCTTATTTAATAGTTGAACCACCATTTCTTTCCTCTGTTTTACTATGCACATAGCTGAAGAAAGCCTTTTTGTTGCTTTTAGCATCCCTCACTAACCTCAGCTTGTTCTCAGCTTTAGCCTTCCTGATGCCATCCCAGCAATTCTGTGCTACCTGCCTGTACTCTTCCTTTGTTGCTTGGCCTTCCTTCCACTTCCTATATGTGTGCTTTTTTGTTTTCAAGTCATCTCTGAGCTTTTTGTGAAGCCACACTGGCTTCTTCTGTTGTCTTCCATCTTTTTTTCTTGTTGGAATTGTTTGTAGTTCCTGTAGAATTTCCCTTTTAAAAAACTCCCATCCATCTTGGACTCCTTTTCTCATTAGAGTCGCTTGCCATGGGACCTTACTTCTCATTGTTCTGAGTTTATTAAAATCGGCTTTCCTAAAATCCAGGGTATGCATTTGGCTACACTCGGCTTTTGCTTCCTTTAGAACCAAGAACTCAAGTATAACATGGTCGCTTTCCCCCAGTTCCTCTAACTGCTACCTTATCCACTAAGTTATTTCTGTTGGGGATTAAGTCAAGGATAGCCGATCCTCTAGTTCCTTCCTCTACTTTCTGTAGGAGGAAATTATCCACCACACAAATCAGGATTCTCTTGGAGGGGCCATGTTTCGCAGAATTCTCTCCCAACAAATATCGGGGCAATTGAAGTCCTCCAGTACTACTGCATCATGCTTCCTTGAAACATTGGCTATTTGCTTTTCAAAAGTTTCATCCTCGTCTTCTCCTTGGTTGGGTGGCGGGTAGTAGACTCCGACCACCAGTTTCCTTTTATTCTTTGCTCCGTTTATTTTAACCCAGATGCTCTCGATGGGGCTATCAAGCTCATCCTCCTGTATTTCTGTGCAGAGATGTATTTTTAACATATAGTGCAACCCCATCTCCCTTTCTGTTCCTCCTGTCCTTTTTGCAAGTTTGAACATCCTGGCATTGTGAGCTGATTAACAGATGTAGTGCGATTTTTTTTTAAAACCCTTTTGTCCCCATTCAAGCCACAGGAGATAGAGCTGACCCTCTTTAGGGATGGGAGCTCAGCTGTTTCACATTGAAATCTGGCTTTGAAGTTCTTTTGCTCAAGATTGGCCACCCTGAGGTCAGTGAGAGAGTGTCCCGGGAGGCGGGAGTATTCTCCCATGGGCTTTTGGATTCAGGCATTCCTGATGTCAGACATGTGTCCACTTATTATGTGGTGTAGAGACTGGCCTCTTTGCCTGTGCAGGTAGTAGGGCACTGCTGGCAAAGGGTGGCACAGAGGAGCAGGTGAACGAGCCCCGAATATTGCGGGTGACATGATTAGGTCCAGTAGAATAACAATGGTAGATGTGAGACAGAGTTGGCATCTGGGTTTGCCACAGGTCTGGTTCCTGTACCTGTAGCTCCATTGTGAGGTGTGTTGTTGCTGGTGAGTTGGATGGTTGTCTGTAAGAAAGTAGAGGCCTCCCACCCGAGGCCTGTGAGAGGGAAGTGTCATTGACCAAGATGGGCTATAGATCATGGAGAATACATTTGACTGGTTTTAGCTGGGGACTGTTGGGGAGAACAAGTGGTATTCTGTTGTTTTCTCTTCTGTATCTGTCCTATAGTAGATACATGATAGACCAAGTCTGTCCTCTTATCTGTTTGGGTTGTTGTTTTTACTTTGCTGGATGGGTATTGTAGTCTGAGGAATGCCTGCTTTAAATCCTTAAGGCTGCAATCCTCTGCATGTCTAGACAAAAAGCCCCCTACAACTTCCAGAATCCCTTAGCCAGGATGTCTGGCTGAAGAATGCTGGGAAGTGAAGGACTTTTTTCTGTCTAAACATGCATAGGATTGCACCTTAAGTCTGTCTGATGAGTCTGAAAGGATATGGTTGTATTGTAGGCTTTGGTGTAAAGAGTGGATCTTGTGGTGTGTTCTGCATGCAAGCTGAAAGCATATATGCATAGCAGTTGGTAGGTTTCCAATATACGTTGGTGCTAATATGTATGCCAAATGTGTTTTTTGCCCAGTTAAGAATTCAGTGAAACTCTAAAGTTGGGACATCTTCAGACTACTGATTGGTCATCCCCCCCCACCCCGCAAATTCCCAATATTCTTAGGAAGGTTATAAGATCCTTGCAAATAATTTTATTGCCTTCAAATTAATGTTGGTCTCGTCATCTCCCCTTTAGAATCTCAAGGATGCAGAATACCACTTGTATGTTACAGGCTGTTAGAATGACCCAGAAAGCCAGGATCTCTCTTGAAACCATGACTGTTAACAATTTTGTCAAGATACTCCGCCAGGAACAGTCAGGAAATCCGAGGTCACACTAAGGAAAGGATTTCTAGAGGATTTAGGATTTCTAGCCAAACATTGGCTATTTGCTTTTCAAAAGTTTCATCCTTGTCTTCTCCTTGATTGGGTGGCCGGTAGTAGACTCCGACCACCAGGTTCCTTTTATTCTTTGCTCCATTGATTTCAACCCAGATGCTCTCGATGGGGCTACCAAGCTCCTCCTCCTGTATTTCTGTGCAGAGATATGTATTTTTCACATACAGTGCAACCCCACCTCCCTTTCTGTTCCTCCTGTTCTTTTTGAACAAGTTATATCCTTCAAATGCTGTATTCCAGTCATGAGAGTCATCCCACCAAGTCTCAGTTACACCTATCAGGTCATAATTTCCCTCTTGTATTAAGAGTTCAAGTTTGTTCTGTTTGTTTCCCATACTCTGGGCATTAGTATATAGACATCGAAGACCATGTGCTTCATAGTCTGGCTTTCTTCCTACATGTGTCTGAAGACTATTATTGGGCACTATCAGAGCTGTTCTCTCCGTTGCAGTGCATGCGCCTATGTCCATCGTTACCCCCAACATTACATCTCCCTTCCCCATAGGATTCAGTTTAAAGCCATCCTGATGAAGTTCTTCATGCTGTGGCCAAGAAGAGCTTCCTGCAGCCCTTTCCCCAATACAGCTTTCTCCACTCCTCATAAGAACGGCCATGCTGGATCAGACCAAGGGTCCAGCAATCTGTTCACACAGTGGCCAACTAGCTGTTGACCGGGAACCCACAAGCAGGAAACAAGCACAACAGCACCCTTCCACCCACATTCCCCAGCAACTGGTGTACATAAGCTCACTGCCTCTGGTACTGGAAGAGGCACATAAACATCAGGACTAGTAGCCACTTCTCCTCCAGGAATTTGTCCAACTCCCTTTGGAAGCCATCCAAATTGGCGGCCATCACTACATCCTGTGGTAGCGAATTCCATAGCTTAACTATGCGCTGTGTGAAGAAGGACTTCCTTGAATCCATCCTGAATCTCCCACCAATCAACTTCATGGGATGACCCCAGGCTCTAGTATTTTGAGAGAGGGGGAAAAGTGTCTCCCTATCCACATTCTCCATACAATGCATACTTTTGTGCACCCCTATCATATCTCCCCTTATTCTCATTTTCCCCAAGCTAAACAATCCCAGCTGTTGTAACCTTCTCTTATAGGGGAGATGCTCCAGCCCCTCGATCATTTTAGTGGCCCTTTTCTGCACTTTTCCCAGCTCTACAATCTTTTATTAGGTGTGGTGACCAGAACTGTACACAGTGTTTTAAGTGTAGTTACACCATACATTTATATAAGGGCAGTATGATACTGGCAGTTTAATTCTCAATTCCTTTTCTAATTATGCCAAACATGAAATTTCCTTTTTTTTACAGTGTTGCACACTGGGTTGACATCTTCATCGAGCTGTCCACCACAACCCCAACATCTCTTTCTTGGTCGGTCACCGCTAGCTCAGATCCCATCAGGTTATTCTTGAAGTTGCGTTTTTTTTGCCGCAGCGTGCATCACTTTACACTTGCTTACACTGATCCACATTTGCCATTTAGATGCCCATTCTCCCAGTTTGGAGAGATCCTTAATCCCTTTTTGTTTTAACCACCCTAAATAATTTGGTGTCATTAGCAACCTTGGCCACCTCACTGCTCACTCCTAATTCCAGATCATTTATGAACAGCCTGAAAAGCCTTGGTCCTAATATAGATCCCTGTGGGACCCCACTATTCACTTCCCTCCATTGGGAGAATTTACCATTTATTCCTACTCTCTGCTTTCTGTTCTTTAACCAGTTACTTATCCATAAGAGGACCTGTCCTTTTATTTCATGACTGCTAAGTTTGCTGAGGAGTCTTTGCTGAGGGACTTTGTCAAAGTCTTTTGAAAATCCAAGTAAACAACGTCTACCACCCGTCTATATGTTTATTGACACTCTCAAATAACTCTAAAAATTTAGTGAGACAGGACTTACCTTTACAGAAGCTGTGTTGATTCTTTTTCAGCAGGGCCTGTCCTTCTATATGCTTACTAATTTTATCTTTAATAATAACTTCAACCAGTTTACCTGGAAGAGACGTTAAGCTAACCGGCCTGTAATTTCCCGGATCCCCCCTGGATCCCTTCTTGAAGGGATCCTTTGATTCCTTGCAGAGTAGGTAGTATTAGACTAGACATACCAGCCTTCCCCAACCTTGTGCCCTCCAGAGGTTTTGAACCTCAGCTCCCATCAACCCCAGCCAGTGTGGCCAATGGTCAGGAATGCTGGAGTTGCAGTCCAAAACATCTGGAGGGCACCAGCTTAGGGAAGACTGGCCAGTCTAGTCCATTACTATCTACTCTTGCATTGAACCAACATTCTTCATTAGACTGTGATATCCAGAGCAAAGAGTAAAAGTTAAAAAAAACCATACGGATGGTTCTTGTTGGCAATTTCTAGAATAAAGAAAGTCGGGCAGGCTGTGTATCATTGGGACAGAGCCCAGGTGAGCAGCTGTGCAGTACTCAAGATCCTTATGGCACTCAGATTACAGAGCCTGGCCTCGCTGGAGGAATTACTGGGTGACACCACAGCAAGCAGTATCAGCAAGGCCAAGACTTGGCATTTTTCAGTCTTCAGAAACACTTAGGACAGAGGTGGGGAACCTGTGGCCCTCCAGATGTTGTTGGACTACAATGCCTATCACCCACCACTGGCTATACTGGCTGGGGCTGATGGGAGTTGGAGTCCAACACCACCTGACAGTTTCAACCACTGTTTTAGGGTACTGAAAGATAGATATCAGAGTGGGCAAAAGAAACTCAGTACCACAGAAGATAAATTTGGGAAGCAGACTGGGGTGAAGACAGATGTTGCCTCCAATGGGGGCAGGAGCTGGGACAGGAAACATGAAAAGTGCATCCAGAGGAGGAAAAGAGGGAATGGCATTTATGCTCGAGCCTAGTGGTGTTGTTGCTGGGAAAATCCATCCCTGCCCCCCATCCACTCCCCTGCTACTTGCAGCTGAACTCAGAGTAACAGGAAAGCTGGGGGGGGGGGCAGTAGGGGCATCATTGTCTCTGCTAATCCAAAAGTCCCAGAGCTTCAACCCTGCAAGCCCTGGTTTCTCTACAACACTGCAGTCAAGGCAAGAGCCCAGCGTCTCACAGAGACAAACAGGGCTGTGGCGGCTTAGAGGCTGGCTGGTCAAAGGCTCAAGCCTACACAGGCTTCATAGAATCATAGAATAGTAATGTTGGAAGGGGCCTACAAGGCCGTCGAGTCCAACGCCCTGCTCAAGGCAGGAATCCAAGTCAGAGCATCCCTGAGAGATGGCTGTCCAGCCTCGTCTCCAAGGCCTCCAGTGTAGGAGAGCCCGCCACCTCCCCAGGTAATTGGTTCCATTGTCGTATTGCTCTTACAGTCAGGAGGTTTTTCCTGATGTTCAGCCGGAATCTGGCTTCCTGTCGCTTGAGCCCATGATTCCGTGCCCTGCACTCTGGGATGATGGAGAAGAGATCCTGGCCTTCCTCTCTGTGGCAGCCTTTCAAGTCCTTGAAGAGCACCACCCTGTCTCCCCTGGCTTCCCTGGTGTTCGTGGCACTCTACTTCGGGCAGCCTCCCAAGATCCCGTGGCTATCAATGGCTACTAGTCCTTGGCCTGATCTTATGTTCTTACAATCTAACCTTTGCCTTTGTGATGGAACAGCCAAGGGCAGCTCCTCTTCAGCAACAAATTCCAGCTCTGGCTCAAGACTAGCAAGGGAGAGAATCACTTTTCCAAGTAGAGATCACTATCAAAAATACTCTCCCTCAACATGTCACAGGGATGCAAAAGCACCCCGAAGCAAGGCAGGAGAGAGGACACTGGTCTGGAACAACTCAAGGGCATTCTCCAAAATCTCACCAAGGTTGGATTCCGCCATTCCAAAGTCCTATTTCTACAAAGTCAGTTTCAATTTTCCAAGAACAAGTTCACAGAACAAACAAAAAAGGTGTGGGGAGGAAGCTGCCTGTTTAGAGGAAATTCTGGTCTGGGAGGCAAAGGGATCAGAGGGGTTATCTTTGACCTTTTCCTTGCAAGTCCTGGTCACAAGGTGAGAGCATTCACACCTCCGAGTTTCAGATTAGCAACCCTCAGTCTCAAGGTTCATGTCTTCCAGGATGGCCCTGACCTCAGCAGAGCTCTGACTCAAGCACTCCTCTCTTTCAGATAAAAGAGAAGCCCAAATCAACACCCAGGAGGGCTTTTCCTCTTGTAAACAGCTGGGCTTCCCGAGGGTCACTGCAGGCCATGGGGAGGCTATGCCTGGCAGGCCCTGCTGCACACAGGCTGAGCCTGATCCGCAAGACCCCGGCAGGTTCAAGCAAAATTGCTGCATGGGTCAACTAACTTTCCAGTTTCTGAACTGGCATATTAGGCTTGGGAAGATCTAACAGGAAGTCCTGCATGAGGACACAGAACTGCAGTACAGGGAATGTGGCCTGTTGTGACGCTGAGTGTTCTGCTGAGGTGAGTCAGTTTGGCAAAGGGCCAGACAACCCCCTGGCCAAAGACACAGAGAATATTTTGCTCATGATAAAGACAGGAATTATCTCCTCACCGCTGGGGGGGGTGGGGTGTGGCTTCCATCTCCTTTTCAGTCATGTGCAGATGGAGAACTGCAGGAGGAGGAGGCTTTGCCAGGAGAGGAAACTGGGGCACGCTCATTAAGATGTGCTGCCAGGCTGAAACAACCCTTTCCAAACAAATGCGGAACTGCAGCTGCCCGGGCACTGGAGCTGCTCCCCGGCCCTGACGCAGATGGTCGAGAAGCACCTGACACGAGCATGGCTTTTCTATGGTGCTCATAATGGGGGGAGGAATACGCCTGCCTAATGGAGCCTCAGCAACAGGAATGCTCCCTCCTGGCTGAAGTCCCAGCCCAATCTTGCTTCCAGGGGCTCTGCTTTGCCACTTTGTTAGGTAGCTGTTGGGCTAGTGAAGCAGCAGGGAGAAGGTATTCGGACAGTTCAAAGATGCTGTTTTTGATAGGCTCAGATGCATACATTCTCCACATGAGAGGAACACATAGATGTAAAGCCTGGTGCTGAGCTGTTTCACTGCATACTCCACTGTTCCTCTTCTTTTCCTTCCAGTCCCCTCCCTGCAAACCCTCTGCCGGCTGGTCATCCAGAAACACATTGTCCACCGGTTGGCAATCGATGGGCTCAACCTTCCCCCGGTGCTGAAGAACTTCTGCAAATATGAGTGACGTGACCATTGCTTCTGTGTGTGCACTGCACTAGTCACCCGTCTAAGTGGCATTTCTGGGACTTGACCGATTCAGGGAATGCATGCGAACAATGGTGAACCCTTGCTCCAACCCTGGTCCATCGACAGAATGCAATGTGGGCCTCACATCCAACATAAAAATTGGGGCAGCCATCTATGTTGTGAGATGCTGATTGCAGAGACAATCTCCACCCCACCCCTGCCACAACAGGAACCTGAGACGGCAGGATTCTACGTGAAGGATTTGATTTTCATACAGCAGATCCTTCAAGAATGTTTAGTAGCGGGAAGCATCAAACTGGAACCCCTGGAGGAATGGAACATCTGTAGCTTTTGGTGATATAAAGCAAGTGGCCCAGAGGTTGCTACAATGGGAGAATCCCTTGATGGAGAAAGGGAGGGGTCAGGCACAAGGCATGCTGGGCTCCCTGTACACAGGACAGTTCAATTAAAAATGCCTTAGGAAACTACATGGGCAAAGTCCTGGGAGTGGAAACTTTACTGCAGCTTTGGCTGACTTCTCTTAATGGCTACAGAGCACAGGGTTCCTAAGAAAGGGATAAGATTCTGGCTGGAGGGGCAGGCTTAGCGATATGCAGAGGCCAACCTCAGGAGACCACGTAGGTAGTTAGGGTCAACCCACATCCCAGAGCTGGGAGAGGCTTCCGCCCCACTTCAAGCTCCCCAGCTCTTGAGAGCAGAGCAAGAACAATGCCTGGGGCAGAGGGGCAAGCCAGTGGCTGTGCAGTGGCTCTGTGTGACGTAAGGGCCAAGTCCTGTGACACTGGTTCTAGAATGGGGGGAGTTCAGGGCAGGCATAGCACTGAAGCAGCAGCAACGCTGGCCAGGTCCCAGCTGACACCATGTCCTATTGTGGGATGGGGAAAGGTTCCTCGGGCTTCTTTCCATCTACCCGTCAAGGTAATGTTTTCCTGTCCCTCTCCAGGATGTTCTATACAGACAACGCCTGTGGCAGTTGCTCTCAAATTCATCAGAATACAGCCATCTGCTCCTGAGCCTAAATAGGATCAGGGCCCCAAGCAGCCCAAAAAGCCAAAGGAGGGGGAACATCAATGGGCTGTGTTGAGTCCCATTTCAATACTGCATGCTCAAGATGCCTGTCAGCTGCATCAGGGACATGAAATAGTGGCTCCACCTCACTTCTAACCCAGTTAGGTAGAAGAATCTACTCCCACACCCTCCTCTCTTCCTGCCAATTGTCACTGTGCCCCCGCAAATAACCTTGCATGTCCCAAACAAGTGACAATTCACCTGGCCAGAAACAACTGGAATTAATTCTCCTCTAGTTCCGAACATACATTCTCTCCTATTCCCCCCCAAGGGGCTCATGACACTGCCCCATAGGTCTATGGCTCTCCTCCCTGAACAGGCCAGAGAGCTGGCCCCACTACAAAAGGAATGAAACCATATGGGAGAAGCAGGCCTGGCAGTCCATGCTCTACATGCAACCTCACCTCCACTCCTGCAAGGTCCCAGGATGGGGTGGGAAATATGGAGCCAATGGAATAAAAATTGCAGCTTGCCTCTCCCTCCAGCTCCAGAGTATCTCCCTCTTGGGAAAGATGTTTACTCAGCATGAGCAGGCCAGAGAATGTGTGGGCAATGGAGAGCAATACTGGGGCACAGGAGGGAATCACAGCCTGGACCGCCTGTGCCCTCTGCTTAGACTGTGCATCTGGGCCCCCAGGCCCGCCGTCTCACACATCCTCTAAGCCAGTCTGCCTCAGAAGGTGGGAGCGGCTAATCAGCCATCACCACCCGCTTTGGTGCTGCTCTGCTAGGGAAGACAGCCGAAGACCGTGCTCCAGACACACTCCAGCTGATGTGTTTCCCCTCCCTTTGCACAGGAGAATCCAACAGCAGAGAAGTCAACATGGTGCCAAGCGGCCTGACAAGCCTTTACCCAGGGAGGCCTCGGGAGGCCCCTGCTTCAGCCAGGATCTCCTCTGCTGTAGGGCTCCTACGAAGGAAACTGCAAGCCAAACAGGCCGCTCCTCTTCTGCTTAGTGCCACGCAGCTGCTCCAGGAGCCAGGCCTCAAAGAGCCTTGTGTGGGAGTGTGCCGGTCATCCAGCACACCTGGGCAGGGGATCACAGCATGCTGGGAGCCACACAGGAGTCTGTGCTCCAGGTTTCCCCCTCAGAGTCCAGCACAGGAACACCCCATCACACAGACAGGTGACAGGTGGCTGTGTCTCTCTTCTGCACCGCCGCAACCTCTTCCTCGGCAGCCCAGGGCCTTTGCCAGCTCCAGTGGGGACTTTGCCCTTGCCAGATGGGGCTTCTTGCCCCGTGGAGTCTTTCTGATGTCAGCAAAGCTTAGCAAAGACAGAGGGGCCCAGCCGGGGCTGCATTTGCCCCCCAACATCTGCATTTTGACCCTGGCGATGATGATTGCTGGCATCCCAACAGTCCCTGTGCCAGGGGTTTGTGAGGAAGACATGGTCCATGCTGCCCAGTGCTTCATGGCAGGGAACCTGGAGCCTGGAGCCATGCAGGGAGAGGTGGCACAGAACAGGAGATGGGCTGCAATGCAGCGCCTGGGGCCTTCCTGCAAGAGAGACAGGCAGCGGAAGAGGGCAACCAACAGGAGCTTCCTGCCTCTGTCTCTAGCACAGCTGGAGAAGTAAGAGCAGGAAGCTGGGGAGGGGGGAGCTGCAAGAGGCACCTCAATCTGCACTAAAAAGCTGACATAAAGGGTTTGATAAAATAAGTTGTTTCACCTGTCCTTCCATTTCTGTGATGAGGTTATTGGCCAGATGCCTAAAAACCCAGCCAGAATTAACCCCAGACAGCCCCTCAGGCCCATTCCCATGCCTCTACAGGAATGTAGAGTGGGTGCTCCCAGCCGGGCTCTCTGGGACTGAGGGGAAGGCATGGCCCAGCTCTCCTTCCAATATCCCAAGCAAGAGCCCTCCCGGGTGGAGCCACAGCCAATCCCTCCCAGGATGTCGTCCAACAGGTTTTGCTTTGGTATTTGCCTTCCTGTGTCATCACAGTCTCAGTCTGACACATCACCAATGGATTGCTTCCGCTGACCCTGGCATGGGCTTGCTGCCCAGTAGAGCACAGGTCAGAACTTGTCAAAGTGACTCCAGTGCACATTTATAGAGGTGCCCCGCCCTGTTTCCTAACTAAAGTTTGAATGATAATTAGTGGCTGATATACTGAGAAATGGCAAACAGGAAAGATCCATTTATTGACAACCAAAGGAAATCCTGCTCTTGCAGGGCGCTAGAGGAGCCCACTTCACCAATGTGGGGGGGCAGGAGGGAGAGATGAGAAAAGGGGCAGGAGCACAGCACACTACCTTATCCATCCAGAATGAGTGACACAATACTGGAGGGCTAAACTACACCACCTCCAGCACACCTGGGCTGAGTAACGGTAGTGTGGAGAGACGAAGGGGTGGACTTCATCCGATTTGAGCCCACTGCCCATAATTCATGTCAGGCATCCCCCGGACCTCTTCTGAGTTGTCACCCAGTCTGTCAAGTCCCACATAAGAGCACGTATCTGCACATGCCCAATTCTGGCCCACGTCACGCTCCCCAAAGAGGAGTCCCAAGTGTCAGCCTTGTGTTCCCAGTTCTGTGGAGCACCAGAGCAAGGAGACTGTGACGAGACAGTCGGTTCTGACCCCACTGTAAGTACCAGAAGACCTGGAACTTGATCATAACTTCACCTGCACATAAGGCCCAATCCAGCTGTCGGCCAGCTCACGAAGGGTGCTGTATCTACGATCAAACTCCTCGTGGCTGCACTGGCTCAGTAGTCGGCTAATCTCTGTGGTTAGAAATGACACAGCCAGGTACTTATCCAGCAACTCATCCCACGAACTTCTCAGGACCTCCAATAGGCCATCGGTGCTGGTCTGTCCTGGTTGGGAGATGCCATGCCCCTTGCGCCATTGCACAGGAATCCTCTGTGACTCCAGATCCTTCCCTTCAGAGTTCAGCACAGCCAGTATGTGCCTGCAGGGCAGCTGGAATGTCTGGTTGAAGTGGCAAGTGCAGCTACTGAGGCCCTTGTGGCGCACAGCATGGGCATCTTCCAGGAGCTGTATGTTGACAGTGTCTTCATTGGTTCCCATCAAGTGTACAGAACTTTGGACCACTGCAAACTCATTCAAGCACAGTCTGGCTGCAGGCTCTGTACAGATGTCACTCAATGACTGCTTGAGGTACCATTCAGCCTCTTTGGCAGTGACCTCTGCCTCCTGCTGACAACCTGCGTCTTTAGCAGCAACCTCTACCTTTGGCTTCAAGGGAGTCTGTGGGGTTGCTGGAGGAGGACCCCGAGGAAGCAGAGGCCTCCGAGGGTTTGCAGCTGATGAGCTAAGAACCACTACATTGTGAAAGGATGACATGTTCTGACTGAGCAGGGTGGCTGGACACGGCATGGCCTCCAAGGAGCTCTTCAGTACACTCTTCTGGTAATTCTTTGCTATACTGGCGATACAGGTCTCCAGGGAAGGTCCTATGCAGAAGACTTGACTTAAGCTGCGTGTGATCATCTCCAGATCTTTGAAATACTGACTGCATTCTCCCCAGGTCCGCCAGCGGTGCAAGGCCCAGATCTTTTCATTAACCAGCCAGTCTTTGTGAAGCTGGGGTAACAGGTTTGGTTTCACAAAGTCACTCAAGATACTATGCATCTTTCCCAGGTTACTCTCGCTAGGGGCACACATAGCATTCCTCAAGACACTCAGGATCAGCCTTTCTGTGTGGAATTCTAGGGAGACCTGGTGGATCTTGTGCTGCAAATGTTTGCATATATGGAAAACAGACAGCTGGACATCTGCAGAGGGGAAAGCCTCTGACAGTGCTGGCAGCAACCGGAAGCGTGGATCCACCAGAAAGGTCTTGATCTGCTTCCATTCGGGGTTGAAGGCCTTGAAGGTGCGGTACATGTGAGCCAGCCCTTCTGCCGATTCCCTGGTTGGGACTGAAAAGTGTATCACTTTGGTCATCTCTCCCTCAAGCTTCAGGAAAGGTTTGTCCACCATGAACATATAGAGGGCCTTTCCCCACGGGTTGTGGGTTCGATGAATAAGCACAACCTCTGGGTGATTTAAGAAGACATCCCTCATTAGAATGGTCTGAAAACTGATAGAATCTAGTTGGGAGTTTTTGTCCAGTTGGTAAGCCACCAGTGAGCCACAGTCAAAGCTCAGCAGCTCCTTCACAGTGTCTAGGGCCATTGCTCCCCAGGGCTCTGCGTGCTCCCTTCGTGGACCTATTCCTTCTAGAGCTTTTCCCTGTGATACTAACTGGGGAGTTTGTGTTTCTGCTATTGCTGCTCTCACGTCGCTGCTGATGCTGGATTTCTGGCTTATCTCGGACTGAAAGGCCTAGTGGGAGAAAAATGAAGTTAAACAGAGACAGTTTAACTGGTTGGTGCTTCTGTCCTGGTATGTAAAAAATAGACAAAATACCCTCCAATGAAATCCAGTGGGTGACAGACATTCGTTATGCAAAAGAACAGCTCTTTCAGTTTATTTACGCTGGGACTCATACTGTCCCATCATAGCACAGAGCAAAGCAGCTGTTCAACACGTAGCAAATAAGTACACTGTGTGGTTTGTGTCTTAGAAAAACAACTCAGTATTATGAAACATTATATAGATGCGTATTTTATTTCTAATGTGAAATTAATTTTAAGATGCTGCTGCTTCTACAGGTCTGATGGTTCACACATCCGAGTAGGCAATTTCTGGAAACTTGCTAAAGATTTCCAGACATGGATAGATTTCAGGCTTGTGGGATCTACTGTGTGTGTGGTTTACTAGAACTGCCCAGTAACAGGAGAGAGCCACGTGCAAAATTGGGTTGGGGAGGTGGGGAGAGAGAAGAGACAGGTACCTGCTGCATTCCATGAGATATGCACTGGGATGACTTGCATATACAATTACAAATGTATACGAGCACCTTCAGATTAGATATAACAGCCTAATTTCAGAAAGGAAAAATA
The DNA here is from genome assembly GCF_057233095.1 of Heloderma suspectum. Classification (NCBI taxonomy): domain Eukaryota; kingdom Metazoa; phylum Chordata; class Lepidosauria; order Squamata; family Helodermatidae; genus Heloderma; species Heloderma suspectum. The sequence continues at coordinate 314,918,755 of NC_139461.1, read as the reverse complement.
TGCTTTTTTGTTACTGTTGTTAAGCAACTGGGAGTCAGAAACTGTCGCCAATCTACTGCAAATCATTTGGAGATCTACCAGTAAATCCTGATCAACTTCTGTCTACCCCACCCTAGAAAATGTATTTTGATACTCAACATTTTTTTCATTAGGTTTAATAATAGGCTTCTGAATAGCTTATTTTATATAACGTAGCTAGATCTGGTAATAAATCAAGAAACTAACACATGGGTAAAGGATAAGGTCTGGTTTAGTCAACATATCAATCGATACTTGGGAATAACATAGGAGGAAAAATCCTACACTTGATCCCAGAGAGCGCCAATGATGGAGCCTCCAAGATCTCCACAGCCCTGCTGGGCTCCTGCTGGAGGGGTGGACATGAGGGAGGCATGGTGACAAGCAACGGGAAGAAAATACCCACACCAACTCCAGGGCAACATAAATTGCCCACTGCGGGGGTATGCTTGGGGACCAGGAGGCCTTTGAATCTGCCCCTAATTCACCCCTTTACTTCCGACTTTTTGCTGTGAGTGCAGGTTGCATGTTAAACAGATCTTTTCACTCAGTTTTGTATAGCTTACAGGATTGCACTAACAAACGGAAGTTGATCCAAACAAAGATATCAACCCAACAGATGACTTGTTTCTTTTCGAAGTCATTCACAGTGTCACATTAAATGCGGCGCAAGGTAGGCATAAGCTAGATTGGAATCTACTAGCAGTTCTCTGGGTGATCACAGCAGATCTACAAGGATTTATAATTTCAATTGTTTAACAACAGCAACAGCTAAAAGGTTTCCTACCACCCAAAAAATTAGGCTAGCAAAACAAAACTTTAGGGGGAAAACACTGCAAGTTCAAGCTTTGGTATTGACCTGGTTCGCATGTAACAACAACCTATCGTTTAAAAAAACAATGGGTTGTCAGGATGAGCGGGAGAGAGGTGGGTGAACTGCCTCCTGCATGCTCGCCTCTTCCACTTTACTGAACAACCCACCAGCTCCTTGGTAGGCTGTGGAGTGTGACATGCAAACCTGGACAGCTAGGTTGTTTAGGGGCTAAACAGCCCAGTGGTTAATCCATGGTTTGTTGTTAGGTAAACTGCTGGGTTATTTAGCACCTAAACAACCCAGTAGTCCGGGTTCACACATCACGCACTCCACTAGAAATGTGAAGGCCTGAAAAAAATGTAAAAAAAAAGGGGGGGTTGTTTTTTCTTCCAAGGACTGTTTTTGTTTTTTTCTGAAAAACTGAAGACCTTTGGACTATGAAACATTTTCCTTTACAATTTAAGACAAAATGCTTATATATCATTACTCATCCGTTACTCCTCCAAATGATTTCTAAAAACTATGTAATAAGATGTTTATGGAAAATCTAGAGATGTAAAATGTCTGGAAATAATGAAGCCATGGGGGGGAATGTTTTTAATCCTCTGTAAAATTCCCAGCATGGTTATTTCTTCCATTCCTTATTAAAATTATTGATCTAATGTATCCTTTATTGACAGACATTTACAGATGCTCCAAGTCATGCTCACTTTCTCAACATGTGAGTAGATTCACAATAGCATAATATGGAAGAAAATGTGCATTCTTGACAGTTTGGGTTTTGTTCTACAGAGTCCTGTGTTTCTGGGCTTGTTCTGGTTGGATGCTGTAGCCACCAGATGCGATGCAACAGCATGTGAGTTATCCCACCTATGTTTCCTTCTTTAAAAATCAACTTTGAGGCTTGGGTCTATAGAACTCACTGCCAGTTTTTTTTAAATAAAGTTCTCAATTAGACCTCACCACTAGGGAATGCTGCCTCAGCTATAAAACCTTTTTAATTGCTACTAGAATAAACCCTCTCTACCTGAAAGAACCCCTTCATGGATCACTGCCTTGTTGTGGCGAAGGGGCTTGCATAACTCAGTGAAGCCATAAGCTATGCCGTGTAGGGCCACCCAAGATGGACAGGTCATGGTGGAGAGTTCTGACAAAATGTGATCCACTGGAGAAGGAAATGGCAACCCACTCCAGTATTCTTACCAAGAAAACCCCATGGAACGTATCACAAGGCTAAAAGAGATGACGTCCGAAGATGAGCCCCTCAGGTCGGAAGCTGTCCAATATACTACTGGGGAAGAGCAGAGGGAATTTCGAAGTAGCGCCAGAAAGAGTGAAGCGGCTGGGCCAAAGCCGAAAGGACACTCAGCTGTGGATGTGTCTGGTGGTGAAAAGAAAGTCCGATGCTGTAAAGAACAATATTGTTTAGGAACCTGGAATGTCAGATCAATGAATCAAGGTAAGCTGGAGGTGGTCAAACATGAGATGGCAAGAATGAACATCGACATCTTGTGAATCAGCGAACTAAAATGGACAGACATGGGAGAATTTAATTCAGGTGACCATCATATCTACTACAGTGGGCAAGAATCCCTGAGAAGAAATGGAGTAGCACTCATAGTCAACAAAAGGGTGGGAAAAGCAGTTTTGTTTGTTGTTTATTCGGTCAGTCGCGTCCGACTCTTCATGACTTCATGGACCAGCCCACGGCAGAGCTTCCTGTTGGCCGCCGCCACGCCCAGCTCCCCCAAGGTCGAGTCCATCACCTCCAGAGTATCATCCATCCATCTTGCCCTTGGCCGGCCCCTCTTCCTTTTGCCTTCCACTTTCCCTAGCGTCAGCATCTTCTCCAGGGTATCCTGTCTTCTCATTATGTGGCCAAAGGACTTCAGTTTTGCCTTTAATATCCTTCCCTCAAGTGAGCTTGTTGTTGTTCAGTCGTTCAGTCGTGTCCGACTCTTCGTGACCCCATGGACCATAGCACGCCAGGCCTTCCTGTCCTGCGCTCTCTCCCGGAGCGTGCTCAAGTTCATATTAATTGCATCGGTGATGCTATCTAGCCATCTCATCCTCTGCCATCCCCTTCTCCTTTTGCCTTCAGTCTTTCCCAGCATCAGGGTCTTTTCCAGGGTATCCTGTCTTCTCATTATGTGGCCAAAGGACTTCAGTTTTGCCTTTAATATCCTTCCCTCAAGTGAGCAGTCTGGCTTTATTTCCTGAAGTATGGACTGGTTTGATCCTCCTGCAGTCCAAGGCACTCTCAGAATTTTCCTCCAGCACCACAGTTCAAAAGCATCTCTCTTCCTTCGCTCAGCCTTCCTTATCGTCCAGCTCTCGCAGCCATAGGTTACTACGGGGAATACCATTGCTTTAACTATGCGGACCTTTGTTGTCAGTGTGATGTCTCTGCTCTTCACTATTTTATCAAGATTTGTCATTGCTGTCCTCCCAAGAAACGTCTTCTGATTTCCTGGCTGCAGTCAGCGCCTGCAGTAACCTTTGCGCCTAGAAAGACAAAATCTGTCACTGCCTCCATGTTTTCTCCCTCTTTTTGCCAGTTATCAATCAAGCTGGTTGCCATAATCTTGGTTTTTTTTGAGGTTTAACTGCAATCCAGCTTTTGCACTTTCTTCTTTCACCTTCGTCATAAGGTTCCTCAGTTCCTCCTCCCTTTCAGCCGTCAAAGTGGCATCATCTGCATATCGGAGATTGTTAATGTTTCTTCTAGAGATTTTAACTCCAGCCTTGGCTTCATCAAGCCCAGCACCTCGCATGATGTGTTCTGCGTACAGGTTGAATAGGTAGGGTGAGAGTATACAACCCTGCCGTACTCCTTTCCCAATCTTAAACCAGTCGGTTGATCCGTGGTCTGTTCTTACCGTTGCTACTTGGTCGTTATACAGATTCCTCAGGAGGCAGACAAGATGACTTGGTATCCCCATACCACCAAGAACTTGCCACAATTTGTTATGATCCACACAGTCAAAGGCTTTAGAATAGTCAATAAAACAGAAATAGATGTTTTTCTGAAACTCCCTGGCTGTCTCCATTATCCAGCGGATATTGGCAATTTGGTCTCTAGTTCCTCTGCTTTTTCTAAACCCAGCTTGTACATCTGTCAATTCTCGTTCCATGAATTGCTGGAGTCTACCTTGCAAGATCTTGAGCATTACCTTACTTGCATGTGAAAGAAGTGCCAGTGTTCGATAGTTTGAACATTCCTTGGTGTTTCCCTTTGGCTACAAAAGATGTAGTCAATCTGATTTCTGTGTCAACTGTCTGGTGAAGCCCATGTATAAAGTTGTCTCTTAGCTTGTTGGAAGAGCGTGTTTGTTATGCACAGTGAGTTGTCTTGGCAAAATTCTATCAGCATATGTCCTGCTTCATTTTGTTCTCTCAGAACATGCTAGCCTGTAATTCCAGGTGTCGTTTGACTAACCACCTTAGCATTCCAGTCTCCTGTAATGAAAATAACATCTTTTTTTGGTGTACTATCCAGTAGGTGCTGCAGATCCTCATAGAACTGATCTACTTCTGCTTCTTCAGCATCTGTGGCTGGGGCGTATATTTGGATCACTGTGATGTTAAATGGCTTACCTTGAATTCAAATTGAGACCATTCTGGCATTTTTTGGATTGTATCCAAGCACTGCTTTAGCCACTTTATTATTAATTATGAAGGCTACTCCATTTCTTCTGTGGTCTTCTTGTCCACAGTAGTAGATCTGGTGGCCATTTGATGTGAAGTGGCCCATTCCAGTCCATTTCAGTTCACTGACACCCAAAATGTCTATATTTAATCTTGACATCTCCCCAATAACCACATCCAATTTGCCCTGGCTCATAGATCTTACGTTCCAGGTTCCTATGGTGTGTTGATCTTTAGAACATTGGATTCGTCATTCACCAACAGCACCATCGGCTGCTAGCCATCCTTTCGGCTTTGAGCTAGCTGCGTCATCACATCTGGGGCTAGTTGAACTTATCCTCTGTTCCTCCCCAGTAGCATTTTGACCATCTTCCGACCTGGAAGTCCCATCGTCCGATGGTATACCGACATATCTCTGGTTGTACTGATCCACTTAGTTTTCATGGCAAGAATACTGGGGTGGGTTGCCGTTTTTTTCTCAGGGAAAAGCAGTACTGGGGTACAATCTCAAAAACGATAGAATGATCTCAGTAGAATCCAAGGCACACCATTCAACATCACAGTAATTCAAGTCTATGCCCCAACCACTGATGCTGAAGAAGCTGAGGTTGATCGGTTCTATGAAGACCTACAACACCTTCTAGAACTAACACCAAAAAAATATGTCCTCTTCATCATAGGGGATTGGAATGCTAAAGTAGGAAGTCAAGAAATCGCCGGGATAACAGGCAAGCATGGCCTTGGTGTACAAAATGAAGCAGGACAAAGGCTAATAGAGTTCTGTCAAGAGAACATGCTGATCATAGCAAACACTCTTTTCCAACAGCATAAGAGGTGACTCTACACATGGGAATCACCAGATGGTCAATATCGAAATCAGATTGTTTATGTCCTTTGCAGCCAAAGATGGAGAAGCTCCATACAGTCAGTAAAAACAAGACCTGGAGCTGCCTGTGGCTCAGATCATGAACTTCTTATTGCAAAATTTCAGCTTAAATTGAAGAACGTAGGGAAAACCACTAAACCGTTCAGGTATGACCTAAATCATATCCCTTATGAATATACAGTGGAGGTGAGGAATAGATTTAAGGGATTAGACCTGATAGACAGAGCGCCTGAGGAACTATGGACGGAGGTCCGTAACATTGTTCAGGAGGCAGCAACGAAATCCATCCCAAAGAAAAAGAAATGCAAGAAAGCAAAGTTAGGCTTTACAAGTAGCTGAGGAAAGAAGGGAAGCGAAAAGCAAGGGAGAAAGGGGAAGATATATCCAATTGAATGCAGAGTTCCAGAGAACAGCAAGGAGAGACAAGAAGGCCTTCTTAAATGAACAATGCAAAGAAATCGAGGAAAACATTAGAATGGGAAAGACTAGCGATCTCTTCAAGAAAATTGGAGATATCAAGGGAATGTTTTGTGCAAAGACGGGCATGATAAAGGACAAAGAAGGCAGGGACCTAACAGAAACAGATGAGGTTAAGAAGAGGTGGAAAGAATACACAGAAGAACTATACAGGAAAGATCTGAATGGCCCTGATAGCCATGATAGTCCGCTCACTGAACTTGAGCCGGACATCCTTGAGAGTGAAGTCAAGTGGGCCTTAGGAAGCATTACTAACAACAAAGCTAGCGGAGATGACAGTATTCCAGCTGAGCTATTTAAAATCCTAAAAGATGATGCTGTTACAGTGATGCACTCAATATGCCAACAAATTTGGAACACTCAACAGTGGCCACAAGACTGGAAAAGGTCAGTTTACATTCCAATTCCAAAGATGGGCAATGCCAAAGAGTGTTCAAACTACCGTACAGTTGCACTCATTTCACATGCCAGCAAGGTGATGCTCAAAATCCTACAAGCTAGGCTTCAGCAGCATGTGAACCAAGAACTACCGGAAGTACAAGTGGGGTTTCGAAGAGGCAGAGGAACTAGAGATCAAATCGCCAGCATTCTCTGGATCATGGAGAAAGCAAGAGAATTCCAGAGAAACCTCTATTTCCGCTTCATTGACTACGCTAACGCCTTTGATTGTGTGGATCACAACAAACTGTGGCAAATTTTTAAAGAGATGGGAGTACCAGACCACCTTACCTGTCTCCTGAGAAACCTGTACGAGGGTCAAGAAGCAACAGTAAGAACCGGACATGGAACAACCAATTGGTTCAAAATTGGGAAAGGAGTACAACAAGGCTGTATATTGTCGCCCTTATTTAATTTATATGCGAAGTACATCATGAGAAACGCTGGGTTGGATGAATCACAGGTTGGAATTAAGATTGCCGGGAGAATTATCAACAACCTCAGATACGCAGACGATACCACCCTAATGGCAGAAAGCGAAGAGGATCTAAAGAGCCTCTTGTTGTGGGTGAAAGTGGAGAGCGCAAAAGCTGGTTTGAAACTCAACATTAAAAAAACGAAGATCATGGCATCTGGCCCCATCACTTCCTGGCATATAGAGGGGGAAGAAATGGAAGCAGTGACAGATGTTATTTTCTTGGGCTCCAAGATCACCGCAGATGGTGACTGTAGCCATGAAATTAAAAGACGCTTGCTCCTTGGGAGGAAAGCTATGGCACACCTAGATAGCATAGTAAGAAGCAGAGACATCACCTTGCCGACAAAGGTTCGTATAATCAAAGCTATGGTTTTCCCAGTAGTAATGTATGGCTGTGAGAGCTGGACTATAAGGAAGGCTGAGCGCTGAAGAATTGATGCTTTCGAACTGTGGTGCTGGAGAAGACTCTTACGAGTCCCCTGGACTGCAAGGAGGTCAAATCAGTCCATCCTAAAGGAAATGAACCCTGAGTGCTCCTTGGAAGGACAGATACTGAAGCTGAAGCTCAAATATTTTGGCCACCTAATGCGAAGAGAAAACTCCCTGGAAAAGACCCTGATGCTGGGAAAGACTGAAGGCAAAAGTAGAAGGCGATGGCAGAGGATAAGATGGCTAGATAGCATCACCGATGCAATGAATATGAACTTGAGCACGCTCCGGGAGAGAGCGGAGGACAGGAAGGCCTGGCGTGCTATGGTCCATGGGGTCACGAAGAGTCGAACACGACTTAACAACTGAACAACAACAACCTGAAAGAAACTAAGTAGCCTAGTTCCTATGGCACGGCCATGAGATTGACACTACTACTAGAAACAACCTTTTAAAATGTAAGATGTTTGTTAATGGAAGGAAGTAAACAGTAGGGTCCCACGGGGATCTGTATTAGGAACACTGCTTTTCAACCTGTTCATAAATGATCTGGAACTAGGAGTGAGCAGTGAAGTGGCCAAGTTTGCTGATGACACATTATTTAGGGTGGTTAAAACAAAAAGGGTTTGTTAGGAGCTCTGAAAGGATCTCTCCAAACTGGGAGAATGGGCATCTAAATGGCAAATGCTGTTTAATGTAACCAAGTGTAAAGTGATGCACAAAAAATCCCAATTTCAAGAATAACCTGATGGTATCTGAGCTAGCGGTGACCGACCAGGAAAGAGATCTTGGGGTTGTGGTGGACAACTCAATGAAAATGATGACCCAGTATGTGACTGCTGTAAAAAAAGGCAAACTCCATGTTAGGCATAATTAGAAAAGGGACTGAAAATAAAACTGCCAATATCATACTGCCTTTATACAAGTCTTAGAATACTGTGTACTGTTCCGGTCACCACACCTAAAAAAAGATATTGTAGAGCTGGAAAAAGCACAGAAAAGAGCAACTAAGATGATCAAGGGGCTGGAGCATCTCCCCTATGAGGGAAGGTTACAACAGCTGGGATTGTTTAGCTTGGAAAAAAGGAGGGTAACGGGAGACATGATAGAGGTGTACACAATTATGCATCCTGTGGAGAATGTGGATAGGGAGACATTTTTCCCCCTCTCTCAAAATACTAGAACCCAGGGTCATCCTATGAAGCTGATTGATGGGAGATTCAGGACAAAAGAAAGGAAGGGCTTCTTCACACAGCGCATACTTAAGCTATGGAATTCACTACCACAGGATGCAGTGATGGCCACCAATTTGGATGGCTTTAAAGGGGTTAGACAAATTCCTGGAGGAGAAGACTATCAATGGCTACTGGTCCTGATGGTTATGTGCTACCTCCAGTACCAGAGTCCATGGCCTGGGTACACCAGTTGCTGGGAAACATGGGTGGGAGGGTGCTGTTGCGCTTGTGTCCTGCTTGTGCATTCCTGATTGACAGCTGGTTGGCCGCTGTGTGAACAGAATGCTGGACTCGACCCTTGGTCTGTGCAGGGCTCTCCTTATGTTCATTTAATGGAAATTATAATGTCACATAACAGGTTGAGATTGCTTAAATTTCTTAAGTATGGTTGCTTATTATTCCTAAGCAGAGTCTTTCCCTGCTAAAAATCTCAATAGCTTTTCGTTCAGATAAGATTTCCTTAAGCTCCACCCCACAAACAGGAACAAGTTTAGGAATTTCCCTAAACTTCCTTATAAACAGGAATGGATGCTGCACACCAATCTTCTTCTGTCTTCAGTTCCTCCTCCTCCTTCTGGGTTTTAGGATGATTCAGATGTTTCAGGGACTACTGGCTGAAGTTCCCTCTGGTCAGACGTAAACCTAAAATACGTCATATATAACTTGGGTTGCTCATAAAATTATCATTTTTGGTATATTACATTTAAAATTATAGTTTATTCAGAAAATACCTACAAATTTACTGAGTTCACTTTAAAAAGTTTTTAAACATAATAATTTTATGAGCAAACCAAGTTATACATAATATAACCTTAGGAACATAAAGGCTGTTTTATATTCCTCAGGGAGCAATCCTATGGGTTGCGCCCTGGGTACTTGCAAGCCCTCGAACTTTGGTGAGTATCCTATGTAGAGAGGGATACTCATGCAAATCCTATGTGATTTCGCCCATCTAGCAGAGGCTGTGGGGAGGGAAGGAGGTTGGGGCAGCGATAGGAAAAGGCATAAGCCAGCTGCCTGGGCCTCCTCCCCTCCCCACCCCCAGGAACGCCCACTTTCCCCTGTCTCTGTGCTTCTTATGGAGGGCAGAGAGGCAGCCAGGCAGTTCTCTCTATGCCAGCTATGAAGGGGCGGGGAGCACAGTTTCCAAACTTGGAACCCTGTCTTTGAACTCAGAGCCAGGAAACCAAAAAACCATTATGTCCCCCAGGCCCCTGTCTAGAGGACATAGGATTGCTCCCTAAAGCAGCCCTCCCGAACATTGTGCCCTCCAGATGTTTTGGACTAATGCCCAGGATTCCTGGCCATTAGCCATGCTGATGCCTAATGATGTCTTGAACACCTCCAGTGTGGGAGAGCCCACCACATTCCTAGGTAGTTGGTTCCATTGCCCTATTGCTCTTACAGTCAGGAAGTTTTTCCTGATGTTCAGCCGGAATCTGGCTTCCTGTAACTTGAGCCCATTATTCCGTGTCCTGCACTCTGGGATGATCAAGAGATCCTGGCCTTCTTCTCTGTGACAACCTTTCAAGTACTTGAAGAGTGCTATCTTATCTCCCCTCAGTCTTCTCTTCTCAAGGCTAAACATGCCCAGTTCTTTCAGTCTCTCTTCATAGGGCTTTGTTTCCAGTCCCCTGATCATCTTGGTTGCCCTCCTCTGAACCCTCTCCAGTTTGTCTGCATCCTTCTTCAAGTGTGGTGCCCAGAATGGGACACAGGACTCCAGATGAGGCCTAACCAGTGCTGAGTAGAGGGGAGCTAGTACTTCCCAGGATTTGGAAGCTATGCTTCTATGAATGCAGCCCAAAAGAGCATTTGCCTTTTTGGCAGCCACATCACATTGTTGCCTCATATTCAGCTTGTGATTGACAACAATTCCAAGATCCTTCTCGCTTGTAGTGTGGTTGAGCCACGTATCCCCCATCTTGTAACTGTGCCTTTGGTTTCTTTTTCCTAGGTGCAGAACTTGGCATTTCTCCCTATTCAATGTCATTCTGTTGTTTTCTGCCCAGCGCTCCAGTCTATCCAGATCACTTTGAATTTTCTTTCTGTCTTCCAAAGTATTAGCTATCCCGCCCAATTTTGTGTCATCTGCAAATGTGATCAGCATTCCCTGCACCTCCACCTCCAAGTCATTCATAAACATGTGGAAGAGCACTGGGCCCAGGACTGAGCCCTGCGGTACCCCGCTCGTTACCACTTCCCAGTTTGAGAAGGTCCCATTGATAAGCACTCTTTGAGTCCGATTCTGTAGCCAAGTGTGGATCCACCGGATCGTTGTTTCATCTAGCCCACTTTGAGCTAGTTTGCTCATCAGGCTATCATGGGGCACTTTGTTGAAATTCCTAGATGAGCATTGGTTTAGTGGCACCCTTGTTCCTTATTTCCAAGGCTGCAATCTGAAACTTGCTACTGGAGATTTGTTTTCAAATAACCATTCACAAGATTGTCATACAAGTGCATAGCTTACCCCTCCCAGTCACCATTTTAGTAGGTTGCCCTTGGGTTTCTAGCGAAGAACAAAGTTCATCCCACAGGCCTGACATCTACCTGCTGCTGATGTAGTGGATCCAATGTGAGTTGACTGTTTAGGTGTCTATCAAGGTGTCTATTAGGTGTTCCACTTGCCAGTATCTCCTGGCTATGAGCTTAGTCCCATCCTCTCCTTGGACTGCAGTTACTGCAGAGGACGGTTTTCTCATAACATTTCAAGATACCTACCCACACATGGTACCACACCAGAGCAAGGCCAATACATGGTGACTTTCCAGTAATCAACAGCTATGAGAATCCATTCGAAGGGACACAAAATACTTAATATTGATGTCTGTATGTTCATCATCATGCAGTCACTATTTCAGGAATGTGGGAACTGGCTATATAGTCCCCGGAAAAGGGGGGGGGGGATGTCGGCAAGATGTCAAGAATGACCGATGCTGTTGGCTGGACAAACAATGTGAGGATGGCTGGGGCTTGTTTCAGATCGACGTAACAGAGGATGATGTCAGATACAGAATCCCAGCCTGCAAGGCCGCTTCAGCAACAGCTGAACCCATCTCAGTACCCGGTAGCGCTTGAGGGTCTGCAGCCCCCCTGCACCCTTTCCATCTTAAGACTGCAGCCCAGCCTTCCCCAGCCTGGCGCCCTGCAGATGTTTTGGACTTCGACTCCAGGCACCCCTGACCATTGGCTATGCTAGCTGGGGCTGATGGAAGCTGAAGTCCAAAACATCTGGAGGGCGCCAGGCTGGGGAAGGCTGCTGGAACCCAACGCAAACACCACGGCTTGAACAGCAACCTCCCCGCACTTTCTCTGCTTTGTTTGCCGCCTGGCCCGAGGAGTTCTGAAGGGGCTCGCGACGCTCGCACGCCGATCTGCGGCATCTAAGCGGGCCTCACGACGGGGACCGGGATCAAACGGATTCCGCTGGCTCCCTCCTGGGATTTCACCGGTGCCGGCGCCCGCCCCGGGGCCCGTCGCAAGCCAGCCCCGGGGGAGCACGCCGGGCGCCTGGGCTGCCGTCGGCACCCGCGGGCGGGCGGCAGCAGGGACGCGGCGGGCCGCAGGCCCATCACAGCTCCAGCTGCCGGCAGGGCCGGCCGGCGGCCCCACTCCCGCCACGCGAGGCGCCCCCGCCCGCCCCCACGCGCCGCCCGCGGCCGCGCCCGCCCCGGCCCCACAGGCGCCGTCCTCGCCCCTCACCGGCCATCAGCGCCGCCCTCCCGCTCCGTCGCAGGCCTGGCGCCGCTGCCCAGCCAACGAGGCGCCGCCCCACACGCGTGAATGAGCGGCGAGCGGACCAATCGTGCGCCGCGCCGCGCCGCGCCGCGCCGCCTGAGCCACGCGGAGCCCGGGAGCCCCAACGGCGCGCGGGCGGGCGGGCGCGGCTCGATCGCCAGGGAAGCCAAGGGGAGCCGCCGGGGGCGGAGGACGTTAGGAGGGCCGCGCGCCGCTGCGCTTCCCGCCCCGGAGGAGACCTTGGTCTGCTGCAGCAGCCTTTCCCAACCGCAGGGCTGGCTGGGGGGCGCTGGGAGTCGTAGTCCGACACCCCTGGAGAGCACCAAGTCGGGGGAAGCTGGCCTGGTGCAAATCTTAAGGCTCCCCCCGTGCTGGGCGGGCTCTGCCGGGCCAGTGGCTAGAACTGGGCGTTGTGCCCGAGCAGCTGCCCTAGGAGGCTTAATCCGGAGTAAAAGGCTGAGCCCTGTGTAGTGCCTCGCCAGATCAGACCAAAGCCGGCCTTCTGCGCCCAGCATCCTGCTTCACACAGCGGCCAACCATGTGCCTTCTGGAAGCCCATCAGCAGGACCAAAAGCAGAAATTGTTTCCCCCCCGCCCATGCTGCTCTTTTAATTATTGAATGGATACATTTTGTTCTCATTTTTGCTTTTAATTTGAAAGCTGCCTTCGGGCCAAAAGAAAAGGTAGCAATTTTCACAAATAAAGGTGCACCTCTTTCACAATAGGCACCACATTTACAGTTGAAACCCCAGGTTCAACCTCCATGTTACAGAACCCTCCGCACTATGTCACGGGCCGTCGTACAAGGCAGCACCACCTTCATGCAGTAACTCACCTGTGGGTGTTGTAAGGCCAAGTCATCCAGACTACCTTCAAGCAACAATTCCTTATTCTCAAGGGTGTCAGGCCTACAGTGGTTAGGAGAGACCTGAGCCTCTCCCCAGTATCTTCTCAAGCAAACTCTCTGAGCATCTTAACCGGCAGAAGTTGGAAATGCCTCCCTCCTTACCCCACACGGTATTGATTATTCACAATAGCGTTTGGCAGGGCAGGGCAGTTTTTCCTACAGACATTGGCAAACCTGATCTCTTACTTAAGGGAGTCCTAAACAGTGGTCTTCATGATTTAGACAATTATAAGGAACAAACAAGCTCCTGCCCTAAAGGATCTGAAAAAAGCAGATCCTAGTTTTTATGGCTACAGTGGCCTTTGGCTATAAACAAGTTTATATTGTAAGTTTTTATAGATACTAGGATTTCTTCTTAACACACTGCAGGAGAGCAAGTTGTAAGCTGCAGCCCTTCAGTTACAGCCCAAGAAGAGCACCTACCTTCCCTCTTGCAGTCCCTTCTATTAACACAAGCTCTGCAATCACACCAAATTGTGCAGACACTCAAGACTTTACAGAAGCACAGAAATGCAGAGGCAACTTTGGACATTTCTGAGGAAAGGAAGGAGCCAGAAACCCAGAAGTGTGGCAAAGGGGTCCAAGGTAACTGACCATTTATGTATCTCCCCATCCTCTTGTAACTTCCCACCTCTATACACAAATCTGTACTTTGGAGGGGAAGACCCCCCCACACCCAAGCTCAGATGGCCTCCCTCATTTTGACTGCAGAAGGGAGGGCTTATTCATGCAAAAATCTTAAGATTCCTCAGCTATTATAAAGAGGGTCCTACAGGCACTGATGGACTGGAACAAAGTCTAAGAGACAGCTCTCAGTATATTCTTCAGCACAATAACCCAATCTTTGCCATATGTTCACCCAGCCGTTACTTTAAAGCCTCCAAGGAGAGATTCCCACACTTTTTCAGTTAATAAGCTTCATAACTGTCTTGTCATAATGGAGCAACCTCCTCCATTTCTTAGCTCATTTTTACTGGGCTAAAGACCACCTCCACCAGGCTCTTCCCTCAACTGTCCCCATCACTAGCCATTCCAGCAGGTTGAAGCAGAGAGAGACAAATGGGAAGCAGGATGATTACACCAGTTCTGTTAAAATGCTACTTGCTTTTTCCTCTTCCCACTCCATCCTTTGTTCCATGTCCTGCCTTTTAGATTGTAAGCCTGGAGGCATGGACTGCCTTGTTTTTATTGGCTGCTTATAAGCTGTACCAGGACCCCCTTCTTGGCTGAGGAGTGGGACAGAAATGCTTTAAATAGTGAAAAAATGTTTCTCGCCTAGGACAGCTTCCAAACAAACTCAACAAGCTCCTAAATTGGGGTACACAGAACTGAACTCCCACAAAGAGTTTATTGCTGCTGAACAATTCAGAAGAAATACCAAAGTCTTATAGGAAAGTTTCCTGTTAATGCAGTATAAAGCAGCATTACCTTTACATAGTTGTACCACAGTAATGCTGCAATCTTATACAGTTACCTTGGAGGAAGTCTCATTGAACTCAGTGGGACATGCATAGGATTGTGATGTTAATGTCACATTTCTCAAGTTCTCTTAAAGCAGAACATAGAATCATAGAATAGTAGGGTTGGAAGGGACCTACAAGGCCTTTGAGTACAACCCCCTGCTCAATGCACATATTCAGGTAAAAAACAACCCACAGCTGCTTTTCCAGGGAAAAAAAAGCTTTGGAATGGGGCAACTTGGAGTGGAGAGAGGTCCCCATTGCATCTCTGCTCCAAGTTGCATACCCCATCCATTTCCCCCTGGCCAGCACAAGTGAATCCCTTGTGGGGGTGCAATTTAGAGCAGAGAAGGTGCAGGAAGGGTAACCCATTCCTACACACTATGGCCTCTAATCACTTCCTCCCAAATCAGCATTTTAGCAATATCCACTGGATTTGTGTGCAATACTTTAGGGCAGCCTTCAAATGGCAGATGGGACTAACAGAAGAATCTTGTCCATTTGTTCCATTAGTCTTCTGAACTCGTTACCTTCTCAAAAGGAAAAAAGTATGCACCCTTAAATTACTATGGTATGATTTTTTCATCACAAATCCATATTTGGGCTTTTCAAGAATATCCTGGTAGACTGAAGGGTTTTTTATAGCCAAGAAGAAGGACAAAGGTTTGCATTACAAGGCAAAATGTAAAATAAGTTCAGCAACAAAGCAGCAGAGTCAAATTTGTTTTTCAACAATTAATTTGGTCTCAGTAAATAGCAGCAAAACTAGCCCCTGCTGGCAGAGGCTTCAAAGCAACCAAAGCACCGATGTCCCACTTCCCACCCGCCAAGGTCTGCTGCCTGAGGCGGGGGCCCAGCCTCCACCCCAGGAGCACAATGGCAGAAACACAACCAGAACAAGAGCTGAAGACAGTGCTGCTTGCATGCATCAGGCCCAGAGACTCTCCCCACCTGAAGGAACAGAACACAAGCCTTCCAGGTGGGGTTGCTTAAAATCACCTCCAGTGAAGAAAAATACAGGGGAAATCAGAGGAATTATACATTTGAGTCAACAGCAACAGACAAGGTTTGGCAAGAAACACACTGAACTAAAATCCCAGAACAGACGATCCCATGGATAAAACCCTCAATATGAAGTAGAGCTTTCCTGATTGTCAAGCCTGCAGTGGCACACTACAAAACCTGAAGGCCATCATACCCTGCCCATGTTACTGGCCTGACTTGAGTGTGTGGATGTGTCAGTATCTTAGTCAGTCAGTGCAGGCCTCTGTTGCATACAGGGCAGGAAGGAACCATGCTGCCCTCCATCTGCTTGCAAGTCTTCCTAAAGAGCAGCTACTGATGGGGGCAGGGAAACAGTCCATTGTATTGCTGAGAAACTAAACAGCAACCCTGAGTTTCTTGAGTTGGGAAGAACCATTGTGGGCTTGGAGCATAGCCAGAGCCACCACCAGCCTGAGCTGCTCTCACGACTCCAAACTAGACTGCTCAGCGGGATTTCAAACCAGAGAAGTTTGGCTGTCTTCTATCGCTGGATCAGGAGTTACTGAAGTAGCTTCCACTTCTTGCATCTCTTCCTTCTTCACCCA
This sequence comes from Heloderma suspectum, assembly GCF_057233095.1. Taxonomy (NCBI): domain Eukaryota; kingdom Metazoa; phylum Chordata; class Lepidosauria; order Squamata; family Helodermatidae; genus Heloderma; species Heloderma suspectum. Next base: position 314,902,638 of record NC_139461.1, on the reverse strand, counting down.
GAGGAAGGGGAGGTCTCCCACATTGCGGATATTAAGGGGCTTCCCTGCTGCCACCTCCTCCTCCTGCAGTTCATAACACTTAGTCCAGATGTTCACAATCATCTTGACGGTAGAGGTGCGCTCCTCCAGTTCCTCCCCCTCACTCTGTAGCAAGAGGTTGCCCAGTTCTTTGCTGAGAGACTGGATTTTGTCCTGTCGTTCCTCTGATGCTTCCGCCACCAGTGGCCCCTGGGTGCCTATGCAGTGGCCAGGATACTCAAGTAAGCTTTCCCCCAAGACTGAAAGGTGCTGGTATTTCTTCTGCCAACGCTTGCCAACCATGGCTTCTTCTACTACTTGGCGGTTAGCCAGAAGCATGGACAAGACGTGCCGACAAGGCAACTGGTAGCGGCAGTAGAAGTAGCAGCTGCAGCTCTTGCCATCTTTGCTGATCTGATGAGTGTCCTCCAGCAGCTGAACTGTTGTCTTGTTCCTGGAGGAATTCAGGAGCTGGATAGACTTTTGCACCACATCCCACTCATTCAGACACAACTGGTAAGCTAGGTCAGTGCAGGTCTCCCGCAGAGCTGCTAGCATGGTGGCCACAGGTTTGGCTGGACTATGCCTGGTAAATTGCTTGGGGGGCTCTGTAGCATTTTTGACTGGGGGCTGCTGAGAGGTGGTACTGGAGCTGCGCTTTACAGAGGCACGGGTCTGTGTTTTTAACTCCTCCATGAGGCCACTGCGGCTGTCCTCCTCCAAGCTGGAGAAGCCCTGGTTCAAATTCTCTAGGCCTTTGGTGTTGAAGCAATCTGCATATTCCACAAAGCGAAGGATGCTTGTCTCCAGGGACAGCTGTGTGCTGAAGAGGTTGGAAAGCTTTTGAGTGATAAGATCCAAGCTGTCTATGTAGGTGCTGCAGGAATGGAGACCTTTCTTAGCATGCATGTACCACAGCATCTCACAGGAGAACCAGTTACACTGAAGGTACTCATACAAGTCTTGGTCTACCAAGTGCTTCACCAGCTGAGACAGTGTGTTCAGATTTGTGCTGGAGGTGGAAAAGACAGCTTCCCTCAAAGCCAACTTTAAGTTATGTTTGAAGGCGAAAGAGGCATGAGACTCCTTCAGCTTCTTCTCCAGGAGCCGCACTGTGTGGTAGACAGAGAGAAGTACCTGCACTGAGGGGAAAAGCTCCTGTAGAATATCCCGGTGGAGAAAGGACATGTCCACAAAAACCACCTTGACCTTCTGCCACTCAGGGTTGAACTCCTTGAAGACCAAGAGCATTTTCCGTGCATTCTCCTGAGTGTCCTCCTTCAGGATAGCAAAGTGAACCAGCTTCCCCACACGGTCTTTGCTCTCCACAAGGAAAGCATACAGCATGTGGCGCCTCTCACTCTGCACCCGGTGCAGCAAGAGGCTCTCAGGGAACTTGACAAACAAGCTTTTCATCTTGCTGGTTTGGAAGTTTAGCCTCTCCAGATCCTGATCACTGCCCACACTGATGGAGGCCAAAGAACCCATGTCCACTCGCAGAAAGTTCTTCATCACTTCAGCAACTCGAACCAAAGCAGAATTGGAGGTGTTGTCCTTCTCTGTCAGAGAGATTTCTGGCTCCTTATGAGGAGAAGGAGGAAGAGGCAGAAGTGGAGGCTCCTCTGAATCCATTTCAACCTTCACACTCATGCCACTATCCAGTTCAACCTTCACACTCACATTATTGTCCATTTCACAATCTTCTCCCCCAGCAGACTGCTCCTTGCGCAGTTTGGATGGAGGGCTACTGCAGGCTTTAGAGCCAGCCATTTTTGTTTGCACTCTGGCCACAGGTGGAGAATCAGAGGTGACTGAGGAAGCCTTGGACTCTGCATGGACGTGGTTGCCATTCAGCTCACTGATCACCAGTAGGTCCAGTTCCTCATTATACTGTAGTACAAAGTATGCTGGGCACAAATTGGGCTGTTGCTTCCTCTTCTTGCTGTATTCCCTTGACCGGACACAGCCAAATTTCACCTGCATGAACCTGGGTCATTGGAAAGAAAATTAGAAGTCAAGTGAGCCAGGCATTGCTCTGGGTTTCAGTTCTCTAGTGTAGTGCAAATGCCGCCCTGCTGAGCCAACTCTTATGATTAATGACACTGCAAAGCCACTCTGTGATTGTTAGAGGCACTGGAACTATCTGGGGTCTAGAGAGTGTACTCAGAGTGGACTTGGGGCCTCATGGTCACAGGGCATGGTCTGCAAGCACAAGCACATGATGCAGCTATCTTGCTGAATCTAAGCAGGTCTGGGTCTGGTCAGCGTCTGGATGGGAAACGGCCAGGAAATATGAATCTACGCCATCTGGAATTCTATTATGGAAGAATGGCATAATCTAAATATGCTAAATAAACATCAAGAAATACATCTTTGCCGAGTCTTGGATTTCCTTGGGTAGCCTCAGACAAGTCATATTTGCCCAGTCAACTGAATACAGGTGGGCCCAAACAGCTAATGAGACACAAAGTGCCATGAGACCTGAGCTGGGAGCCATGCAGGCCAATCTGAAGAGGGCAGGGAATAGCAGGTGTTTTGGGCCAGGGTACAGATATTGCTGGCTGGAATCCTCCTGAGAACCGATCCCCCTCCACTTCCTCCTCCAGTGCCAGCTGCACAGTCCAGGCAGCTTATTGATCTGGGAAGCTGCCAGGCCTTTTCTCTGTGCTACCAGAGGCCAAAGAACCCACAACTACATTGTCCTTCTGACTGCTTCTCACCTTTGTTTGCCCAATCCCACTGGATAGTCCTGTGACCCTTGGCTATGGTAATTAATAGCTTTGTCTAGATGAACCCTTGGTCTGATCCGATATGGTTCTTCTCATGTTGTTATGACTCCCTCTCTGGACCACAAAAATTCAGTCATGCTTGCTTGACATCCTATGCAGCCTTCCTGGTCACTGGGACCCAGTTTTGTTGAATGCCTGACACCTGAACCCTTGAGATTGAGTGGAAACTTTCAGAAACATTTTGCATGCTGTCAGGTATCCCAAGTGAGCTACTGAGCAACAAATTAGTCAGGAACCCTCCTTCCAAAGGGAGGTCCCATCTTTTTGGGCAATATTCCCAATGCCAGAGTTGGCATCTTTAAATTACTTTTAAGTTCCACCTTGATCAAGACGTGCTCACTTAGCTTTGTTGTGGGGATTTTAAAAATACGCTACCGAAAAAGCTGTTCGCTCTCTTGTTCAGTGATAACTACCCTTGGAGATGCAGTGGGTGCTCCCACACTGGAGGCATTCAAGATGAAGCCGGACAGCCATCTGTCAGGGATGCTTTGACTTGGATTCCTGCATTGAGCAGGGGGTTGGACTCGATGGTCTCATAGGCACCTTCCAACTCTCCTATTCTATGATAACCAAGTATGGTGCCCACAACTGTGTGCCAGAGCAGTTGAACCAGGCCAAAGGTCAGTTGAACCAGGCCAAAGGTCAGTTGAACCAGGCCAAAGGTCCCTGGTTCAAACCCCACCAGCATCTCCAGTTCAAAGGATCTGAGGTGGCAGGTGATGGGAAAGGGGCCTTCTTCATCCGAGACTATGGAAAGTAACGTTTCTGAACAAACAGAGTGCGGTATATATTTTTGTTCATTCAAACTGTAAACAAAGATGGGTAAGTGGGAAGACCTCATAAAGGTTTTGAGTAAACAAGTGCAGGACTTATGTGAGGGTAACGCCCCCACCCTCAGCCTGAAATGCAGATATTCTTACGTGATGTCCTCACGGATTTTTGTCCCATTTTTGCGGTTGTGAAAACGCACAGAGACGCAGCTCTTCAAGCCATACTGCACCCGGTTCTTTTTCTTGTAGGCGCTGAAGCATTCATGGAAATCTTCGTAATTCTTGAAGGAAGAGCCAAGCTCCATGGCCGCCAAGCAGGGCCACGCAGGCCCGGCACACTGACACCTCCCCCTACCTAGGGGCCCATTAGAGCCCCCCCCCCCCCTGTATGTGTGCGTCCTCTCACAGGAGGGTAAATGCGGGCATTGCTGTGGCTTCTTTGCTGGGGCAGCTTTGCCCCCGCCCCCGGCCAGGGAGGAAGCCCTCGGGGGGGTGGACTCCCTGCTCAGACCCTCTACTTCCTCTCTGGGGCAGAAGCGGGGAGAGGGACTCAGGCCTACTCAGGAGTCGCCAGAGGCGGGGAGGGAGGCTTGACCCCCCGTCCCTCCCTGGCCTCTACTTCACAGGAGAAGGGAGCTCGGGGGCGCAGCCCAGTCGCCCCTTCCTCACAGGGAGCGGAGGCGTGAGCCCTTGCCGGCCCGGGGCCTCGTCCGCCGCCGCCGCCGCCGCCGCCGCCGCCGCCGCCCCCCGGGGCCCTGCCCGCGTCCAGCCTCTCCCGCCGCCGCCTCCCTCGGGCGCATTACAGATGAAGCCCCACAAACGCCGCTTCGCTCTCCTATAGCTCGGGGGAAAGGCCGCCCCTCGCGGGGAACCCACCAATGGACGGCCATGGTGCTCGAGTAGCAGCTGCTCGGCCAATCGAGAGCGGGAATCGCCAGCACGCGACGCAAGATCGACGCACCAGCCAGCCACTCCCACCACAGACCCCGCCTCCACCGGCAGGGCGGGAACTTCCTATTTGTACCCGCCACGGCCGGAGGTAGGGGCGATGGGCCGTCTGACGGGAGAGCCACTTCCGGCCTGTCTGCACACACTTCCGGCAGGCTTCCGTCACGTGACCGTTCAAGATGGTTGTCCCTTCAGATAGCGGCCGCTTCCGGGTCTTCGACCGAGAGGGCGCCGGAGCAGACTCGTCGGCTCCGCCCGGGGACCTGCGCAGCGTCCTGGTCACGAGCGTCCTGAACCTGGAGCTGCTGGACTCGGACCTCTTCCGGTCAGCAGGGGCGGGCCTCGGGGATGCGGGCGCCTCGGGCAGGGGCCTGGCGTCGCACTCGGCGCCGCCGCCCGAGCCGGCATCTGGCGGGGCTCGTGCGCAGGCAGCCGCAGGAGGCGCGGCAGCGATGGGGAAGCTCGACTTGCTGGGTTTCCGGCTGCGGCGCACCCGCGAGAGGCCCCCGCGCCCTCTGCTGGAACCGGATGCTTTGGCTTCTGTGCGTTTAACAATAACAAGGGCCGTCTCCGTCTAGCAAGCCAATGCAACGGGAATGGTTGCCTCGCACGCGATGACCGAGCCCAAGTATGTCTCCATCTCATGGGAATTTGAGCCTGGGGCTCTGCATTTCCTCAGGGATGAGCTGCTTGTGCTTCCCCAGGTTGTCTCAAACAGCAGGCCGCATGTCTGCCCTTGCTACTGGTAGACTCCTTTCACAGTGTTTGCTCCTAGCAAGTCTGAGCGTGGATCCTAAGGCTCCGCTTGGCAATGCACAGAACACGCATCGTCCGAGCCTGATGCGGCTCCGCATTGCCTGCCTGCCCTCTCCCCAAAGCTCCATGGGAGGATCCAAAGGACAAGCAGCGGCCGGAAACATGCGCTCCACCTGGGACTAAGCTCTCCTTGTTTCCTTTCTCCTAGCGGAAGGCACTACTGGGTGCCAGTAACACAGCGGCTCTTTGGCGGGCAGATAGTGGGCCAGGCCTTGGTGGCAGCAGCAAAGGCTGTGAGTGAGGATGTCCAAGTCCATTCCTTGCATTGCTACTTTGTGAGAGCAGGTAATGACAGCCATTCCTCTAGGGAAAGAAGGATGTGTGGCAGGGGGCGGAATTTTTGAACAGTGTACCCACCCAGACTTGTAGCAGGGCCCTGGGATGCGGCTGAATTGACAAAAGCAGCTCACAAGCCAGGCACGATGGGAGATGGCCGTTCCTGGTTGTTTGGCCCTCACAGCTAATTATCAGTGGGAATCTGCTTCTGATCACAGAGGTTCAATTTCCCACTACTGTCGTTATGGCAAACACCCTTTGCTAGATCTATTCTCTGCGTATTCATTTCATCTTTTCCCCCCAAAGTCAGCCACACCAGTGGTTAGCACAACTCTGCAGCTGTGACTCCCATGGATTCCTCCCTGCAATGTCTAAGTACTGTCTCCTTTTCTTTGCCTTAAACCTGCTGCTTTTAGTGGATGATGGTGAATTTGTGTGTGTTGACTCCTTGGCCAGAGAGGGACACTCCTGTTTCTTTCTCCATGTCCAGCCAGGCCAAGTCTTAGCAGGCAGAACTGCAGGAAACTGCAGCAGCTATAAAGGCGAGGCATGGACATCAGACCTAGTTCATTGTCACCTTTGGCCTGGCAGGGCCTAGAGCAATAGGGGGCGGAGGTGCCAGGCTTTGCCCCACAAAAATAACACATATCTGTGCCCCCCTTCAAATGATGCTGCTTAGCTAACCCAGCCATGCAATGTTTCATTTGCCAGATTACCTATGTGTGTGAGAGTAGCTAGTTCACCTACCTGCCTAACAAAATACTGTATTTGATCTCTGAGATGAGTGGAAGAAGGGGAACAGTGAGTGTGAGCATTGCTTACACAGCAGCCATAGCACTCTACTGATCCCTTGGCTGGAACAGCAAGTGAGCTCACCACAGGCCCTTCATACTTCTAGGGGACCCCACGGTGCCAGTTCTGTACCAGGTGGAGCGCACCCGCACTGGGAGGAGCTTCTCGGTGCGGTCAGTCAAGGCCATCCAGCACGGGAAGCCCATCCTCATCTGCCAGGCCTCCTTCCAGCAGGCTCAGGCAAGCCCCATGCAGCACCAATTCCACATGCCCGACGTGCCCCTCCCAGAGGAGCTGCTGACCCAAGGGGAGCTCATCCAGAAGTACTTACAGTGAGTGGCAGGGTGGTGCAGGGGAGGTTCTCTGCCTAGCCCTTGGTGCCTGCCTTTACTGCTCCTGGCTGGCCCAGGGACTCTCTGTGGATGGAGCTGACAGGACCGTGTAGCCTCTCCTGTCCCAGAATGAAGTGGGGATTGGGCCTTCTCTGATGTTCTTTAAAAGGGCAAGAGCCTTTCCTGAGGCAAATGCACCGAGAACCCACCTGAGGCCCCCCTGCCTCTTCTACAGTCTTGAGCACACCAAGCCATGCTCCTGGTCCCTCCCTCCCCAGCAGCAATGCAGAATCATAGTCCTCTGGCCTGTGAGAGAGCTTCTGCCAACTTCAGCTAGTGTGTCTGTTGAGACTGGTGCAGCTGAACATTCTGTTCAGCGCTGCAGTAGCCTTACCCACCCCGTTTTCCTCTCTGCTGCTAGTACAAAGCACAGTGGCTGGGGCACCCCCGTCTAGCTCATGCTTGTGTCTGCTTTTTCAAAGGGACCCAAACCTGTTGGAGAGGTACAGAAAGGGCCTCAACAAGATGCTGGCACAGGAAGTTCCTATCGAGATAAAGCCGGTCAACCCACCTGACTTGTTCCATCGGAACCCACAGGAGCCCAAGCAGCTCTTCTGGGTGCGGGCCAGAGGCCACATTGGTAAAAAAAAAAAAAAAAAAAAAAAAACCTAGGCAGCTGCCTACAACATGTTTCCTCCAATAGTGTGCTTGGGGTTTTTCACACACTGACCTGGAACATACCCTAAGTGTAGGGCTAAGAACAGCCAAAGATTGATGTGTATACTTTAGTTTGAACTAATATTCAATTTACTTGTTCTGCAGACCTTTAAAAAACCACCTTTGGGGCAGGGGAAGGGAGTTGTGGAGTGAGGACTGCAAGTCATGCATACTTCGGCTGCAGAGCTGATTCCTCTGCATGGCCATGTTTTCAGAGGCAGCTGTAGATCCCATAGGCTAGGAGCTCACCTTACAGGTTTTTAGGGCTTTCATGCTTGCCCAGGCACGTGCAGGGCAGACAGCTCTCAGGCCCATCTGATGGCTTATACGTGGCAGAGAGTTGCTCAGCAGATTGGATCGGGACAACCTGGCCCCTCAGCTGGCCCCAGCTGCCACCTCCTTGCTTCCTGCTTTTTTCTTCAGGGCAAGGCTGGGCTCTTAGCAGGTGACTTTTGTGTTACAGGTGAATGCGACATGAAGCTGCACTGCTGTGTGGCTGCCTACATCTCCGACTTCGCTTTCCTGCAGACGGCCCTGCTGCCACACCAGCACTACAAAGTCAGCTTCATGGTCTCCCTCGATCACTCCATGTGGTTCCATGCGCCCTTCAGAGCCGATCACTGGATGCTGTATGAGTGTGAGAGCCCGTGGGCTGGTAGGTGGTGCCTGCACACAGTGGTGGGGAGATATGCCAGGTTGAGGAAGAGTCTTCTGAGAGGTAAAGCATCTCCAGCCAATCTCTTTCTCCCCCCACACAGGTGGGTGCCGGGGGCTGGTGCACGGCCGGCTGTGGCGCAGGGACGGTGTGCTGGCTGCCAGCTGTGCCCAGGAAGGAGTCATCAGAGTGCAAGAGCCTCTTGCCACAAGCAAGCTGTAGCCAGTGCGTCCTCCTGCCCTGCCACAGCTCCTGTTAGGAGGTGCAGGCCAGGCCCTCATGGACTGGGTCAAGACATCCATGCCTGACCCTAGCCTGGAAGCAGCCATTGAGCCAGCTGGAAACAGGCGGATGAGCACAGAGACTCATGGACAGCAGCACTGATGGTATCATTTTATTGGGCATTGTGGCCACAGACTGGCCTTTGGCTTTCCCTGTTGCTAATAAGCTGGCTGATAATAAAGTGACTGCAGTGCCCCCAAGGGTCTGCTGGCCTGAGGCTGTGAGGGGGAGGGGCCAGGGTGCCACTGCAGGAGTAGCAAGACTCGAGCTCCTCTTCCTGGAAAACGCTTTGCCCCCGACAGCTCAGACCACAAGGGGAAAGTCCCTCAGCAGTATCCCTCGAAGCTTCCCTTCCCCAGCCTCTGGCACTGCAGCAGTTCTAACACCCCCACCTGGCCCAGTATGCTGGAGTCCCAGCTAGCAGCAGCAGGGGCTAGCAGGACCTGCCTCAGAGCACCCCAAGCTTGGGGGGGGGGGCACCCACCACTGGCTTCCAGGGACCCCTACCCAAGCTGTACAGTTAGTGTTTATTCCATGGGGCAGATGCCACCATCCCTCTTCTCCAGCGCCCAGGTAAGAGCACCCTTCCCTGTTGGCCAGAGGAGCAGGCTGGGCTGCAGCCAGTGGCTGCTCTGAGATGCAGCGGTGGGCAGCGGGGGGAAAGTGTGTGCTGGACAGAGGCTGCATTCTTTCTGCTGAGGCATCCACTCTCAGCCCCCCTCCACTTTCTGCCCCACCCCCAACACCCAAGGCTCCTCTGACAAGGGCTCAGGGCCATAGCTGTCTTAGAAGCATCTCCTTCAGGGTGGGCAGCCCACCCACACTGGCCTCCTGCAGGTGCTGCAGCCGGGATTCAGCCTGCTGCTTGTCCTTGCCCAGCACCCAGGCCAAGCGGATGTGAGTCTGCAGAAAGGGGCCCAGCAGCGGGTGGCTGTCCTGGCCCTCCAGCAGCCGCAGGGCCTGCTCGCAGGAGGCGTGGGCCTCGCCAAACTCTTCCAGCTCCTGGTGGCAGACTGCCAGGCCAGCCAGAGTCAGCAAGAAGTGGCCTGAGTGGCAGGCGCCCAGTTTGTCCTGGAGCCGGTAGGCGTTGGCCCAGGCCGCCAGGGCCTCGCGGTATGTGCCGCTGCAAGTCGAGCGTTGAGCCCCCTGCAGACTGTCCAGGAAGAAGAACTCCAGGTATTCGGCTGAGCGGCGGATCTCTGGCAAGGAGTGCAGGTGGGATAGGAACTGCTCAAATGCCCGGCTGCGCTTGGCAATGGTCTCGGCTGTGAAGTTGCGCCGCAGCCGTTTCCGCGGGAAAGAGATGCTGGCCATGTCATTGCCAAAATGGCGCCGCAAGCGCCGGTTCAGCCGCTCAAAGTCCGAGTAGCGGCGGGCAATGGTGGCAGGGGCTTTGTCAAACTGCCCTGCCCGGATCAAGTAGATGGTGTAGAGCTGTGGGCAGAATCAAAGGGTGAGGGAAGGCAGAATGCCCAGATCTGCTCCCCTCCACCCACCAGCCAAGCCTGATGGCAGCCAGCAAGGCAAGCAGGCGTGCCCCACCCACCCACCCGGGCCAGTGCCAGACCCACTGGGGTGCCCCCCCCCCCAGCTGATCCCTGAGCAGCATGGGAGAGCTCAGAAGCAGGGCAGCTGAAGCATCAGCAGCCATGCGAGAGTTACCTGAGGCTCTTCTGAGCCAGCAGTGCCCAAACCGCAGCACAAGGGAAGAGAGACAAAAGTCAAGACCAGACTCATCCAGCACTCCAAGGGACAGGAGGAGACATGACAGGCAGACTTATGCAGAGGACACAGCAGGGTGTGGACAAGGCACCGATCCAGCCCAGAGCGGCCAGCCAGCACCCTCCTTGATGTGCTGCAGAGCCAGAATGGCCCAGGGCCTCAAGCACCTGCCCATGGCATTGGGCTGGGCTCAAGGGGGAGGGCCAGGTAAGCCCATTTCTCTCCCTGCCCCCCTCTGCCCCCCTGCTAACCAGCTGCCAATTCACTCCCATGTCGGCTTTTGCTGAGCTACAATCAAGACCCTTTCCCAAGCCTGGCGTCCTTTCTCTGCCCTCCCTCCATCACTCACCACGTACTTGGAGTTGCGCTCGCTGACCACGTTAGCACTGGTGACTTCAAACAGGAGGCGCTGGGGCACGAAGCTGCCCCGTGATTTCCGCCAGAGCTCCTGCAGCTGCCGTGTGAGCATGTTACTGTCCCGGCGCTCGGTCAAGGGGGGGCTGTGCTCTGCACCACAGTGTGTACAGGGGTGGGGTGAGGGAGAGAGAAAGCGGATGGCAGAGGCTGGGTTGTGGACCTTTTCAGGGGCTGCGGCAGCTCTAGCACAACACTCGGTGGCTCCACGCTGGGGTCTGATGAAACCCCAGCCCCCTGCCGTGGCTGCCCACAGGACTGTGAATAGTGGAAGCCACGACATGTTTAAACTTGACTGGCCTGAAATCGGGATTTTTTTCTTAACTTGTTCACATGTGTCAAGCATCACACATTTAACTATCCTCTATGCTATGCTGTTCATGTGTCTCAAATATATATTTGTTTTCTAGATTTACCACATTTGCAGGGACTGGAAGGCAGCTGCTTCTATGTTCCCAGTTTCTAAACTTGAGGGAGAGGTGGGGGGATGAATTTTCCCTGTCAATTGTAGACTGTCAGCTTCTGTATAGCTTTTTTACTCTGTAACTGTGTAAGGCACCAGGCACACCTACAGCATTTCATATATAGTCATCATTACCACCAACTCCTGCCTACCCCCCGCCCCGGCCTCTCCTGATCAGGGTCTTACCTCCATTCTCTGCAGCATCACCAAGCAGGTCAGGAGACAGGGCTTCTGCTCGCTCCTGCCTAACCACACTGATGTCATCTTCCTCCTCCTCCTCCTCCTCATTGCTGGTGAAGCTCAGAGTCCCACTGAGCCGCGTAGAGAGGCCCTCGGTGTCATCCTCCAGCTCAGAACTTTCTGGGAACTCGTCCACTTCCGAGCAGCAGCCTGCCAGTCCATCCCGCTCCCCTTCTCCAGTCAGCGCATGTCGCAGACGGTGCAAGATGCGGGATGCCATTGAGCTGCGCCTCTGGGGAGCCCTGCAGGGGAAGAGGCTGGTCAGGATCAACCTGCTTTTTCCCAGGCTGGGTCACCTGCAGGTCTCTCAAGCATCTGCTGCGTGGCAGGGAAGTTGTGCATTGCTGCTCCTTACTGCCCTTGCCTTGTTCCCCAGATCACTGCTCCTCTTTTCCTGGATTTGCATGCAGCCTCAGGGCTGTGAGGAGCTGTTGTAGTACCCAACAAACATTGACAGATTTCTCAAGCTACACTCGGAATGGTTAAGAAACATCCCTGATTTAGTAAAAGTATCTGTATGAAAACTCAGAAATGATACTAACTCTTGCTTGGAGTTTGTTATGTGAGGGCTATTTATTTGCAGTCTTAGGGCGAGACGATCACTGAGCTGCAAATAATTTAAAAAGATTCAATACATCAATAATAGCAAAAGTGCTAATTGCACAAAAATGGAAATCCAGTTCAGCTGCAGATCTTAGCAAATAAGTCTTTCCTTATTTAAGCTGCGTAACACTTGAGGCCTTTTGGGAAGATGTGCCATCAGAAGCTGCCGCATAGGCCGGTCAGACCCCTGGTCCATCTGTTTAGTGTTGTCCACAGTGACAGGCAGCAATGGCTCCCCAAGGTTCCTTTGTAGATTCTTGGACAAGATGTGGCGAGAGCGCAATAAACAGCTAGACTGCAGCTTGGCTCCTCCCTTGTAGACCGTGGGAATGCTGTAGACATCATATACCTCGACTTCAGCAAAGCTTTCGACAAAGTGCCCCATGATATCCTGATGAGCAAACTAGCTCAAAATGGGCTAGATGAAACAACGATCAGGTGGATCCACAGTTGGCTACAGAATCGGACTCAAAGAGTGCTTATCAATGGGACCTTCTCAAACTGGGGAGAGGTAACGAGTGGGGTACCGCAGGGCTCAGTCCTGGGCCCAGTGCTCTTCCACATTTTTATGAATGACTTGGAGGAGGAGGTGCAGGGAATGCTGATCAAATTTGCAGATGACACAAAACTGGGCGGGAAAGCTAATACTTTGGAAGACAAACAAAATTCAAAGTGATCTGGATAGACTGGAGCGCTGGGCAGAAAACAACAGAATGACATTTAATAGAGATAAACGCCAAGTTCTGCACCTAGGAAAAAGGAACCAAATGCACAGTTACAAGATGGGGGATACGTGTCTCAACCACACTACAAGTGAGAAGGATCTTGGCATTGTTGTCGATCACAAGCTGAATATGAGCCAACAATGTCATGTGGCTGCAAAAAAGGCAAATGCTCTTTTGGGCTGCATTCATAGAAGCATAGCCTCCAAATCCCGGGAAGTACTAGTTCCCCTCTACTCAGCACTGGTTAGGCCTCATCTGGAGTACTGTGTCCAGTTCTGGGCACCACATTTTAAGAAGGATGCAGACAAACTGGAGAGGGTTCAGAGGAGGGCAACAAAGATGATCAGGGGACTGGAAACAAAGCCCTATGAGGAGAGACTGCAGGAACTGGGCATGTTTAGCCTTGAGAAGAGAAGACTGAGGGGAGCTATGATAGCACTCTTCAAGTACTTGAAAGGTTGTCACAGAGAAGAAGGCCAGGATCTCTTCATCATCCCAGAGCGCAGGGCATGGAATAATGGGCTCAAGTGACAGGAAGCCAGATTCCGGCTGAACATCAGGAAAAACTTCCTGACTGTTAGAGCAATACAACAATGGAACCAATTCCCTAGGGAGGTGGTGGGCTCTCCCACACTGGAGGCGTTCAAGACGAGGCTGGACAGCCATCTGTCGTGGATGCTGTGACTTGGATTCCTGCATTGAGCAGGGGGTTGGACTCGATGGCCTTGTAGGCCCCTTCCAATCCTATGATTCTATGATTGGCCCCTGATGAAACATATACAGAAGTAGTTCAAAGCCCAGAGACGCTGTCCGCCTGCAGAGGCTGTGCTGCTCAGACTGAATGCCAAAGGCAGGAGCAATTTTGAAGGACAAGAATGCTGTCTCCCGGGAGGATGGATTAGAGACGTGACTGAAGGGTTGCCTGCACTCAAAGCCCACTGACAGGTCTCCCTTTCTTCTCATCCATGTGGGAACAAATGATACCGCTAAGTGGAGCTACAAAGAAATCACGTCAGACTTCGAAGCTTTGGGAAAGAAACTCAAGAACTTTGGGGCCCAGGTAGTTTTCTCATCCATCCTTCCAGTAGTTAGAAGAGGGATAGAAAGGGAACGAAAAATACTCCAGGTGAATGACTGGCTACGAAGGTGGTGCCGACGAGAGAGATTTGAATTCTGGGACCACGGGCTATACTTCCTGGAAGATAGGCTGTTGGCAAGGGACGGGCTGTACCTCACAAAGGCTGGGAAGAATGTGTTTGGCCACAGCATGAAGAACTTCATCAGGAGGGCTTTAAACTGAATCATATGGGGAAGGGAGGTTGGGGGTAACAATGGACAAAGGCTCATGCACCGCAATGGAGAGAACAGCTCTAATGGTGCCCAATAATAGTCTTCAGACATGTAGGAAGGAAGCCAGACCATAAAGCAAATGGTCTTCGATGTCTATATACTAATGCCCGGAGTATGGGAAACACAATGAACTTGAACTCTTAATACAAGAGGGAAATTATGACCTGATAGGTATAACTGAGACTTGGTGGGATGACTCTCATGACTGGAATACAATAATTGAAGGATAACTTGTTCAAAAAGAACAGGAGGAACAGAAAGGGAGGCGGGGTTGCACTGTATGTGAAAAATACTTATCTCTGCACAGAAATATAGGAGGATGAGCCTGGTAGCCCCATCGAGAGCATCTGGATCAAAATAAATGGAGCAAAGAATAAAAGGAACCTGATGGTCGGAGTCTACTACCAGCCACCCAATCAAGGAGAAGACGAGGCTGAAACTTTTGAAAAGCAAATAGCCAATGTTTTAAGGAAGCATGATGTAGTAGTAATAGGGGACTTCAATTGCCCTGATATTTGTTGGGAGACAAACTCTGCAAAACATAGCCCCTCCAAGAGATTCCTGACTTGTGTTGCTGATAATTTCCTCCTACAGAAAGTAGAGGAAGGAACTAGAGGATCAGCTATCCTTGACTTGATCCTAACCAACAGGGATGACTTAGTGGATAAAGTAGCAATTACAGGAACTCTGGGGGAAAGCGACCATGTTGTACTTGAGTTCATGGTTCTAAAGGTACCAAAAGCTGAGTGTAGCCAAACGCATACCCTGGATTTTAGGAAAGCCCATTTTAATAAACGCAGAACAATGATCAGTAAGGTCCCACGGCAAGTGACTCTTAACGAGAAAATGAGTCCAAAATGGGTGGGAGTTTTTAAAAAAAGGACATTCTCAAGGCACAATGACAAACAATTCAAACAAGAAAAAAAGGTGGAAGACAACAGAAGAAGCCAGTGTGGCTTCACAAAAAGCTTAGAGATGACCTGAAAACAAAAAAGGACACATATAGGAAGTGGAAAGAAGGACAAGCAACAAAGGAAGGCTACAGGCAGGTAGCACAGAATTGCCAGGATGGCATCAGGAAGGCTATAGCTGAGAACGAACTGAGGTTAGTGAGGGATGCTAAAAGCAACAAAAAGCTTTCTTCAGCTATGTGAAAAGTAAAAGACAGAGGAAAGAAATGGTGATTCAGCTATTAAATAAGGATGGCAAAATAATAACAGATGACAAAGAAAAAGCAAAAGTGCTCAGTTCCTGCTTTGATTCAGTCTTCTCCCAAAAGAAGGTCTACTGGCAAAGACCAAGAACAGGCTGAAAGGGCAGGATTGCAGCTTGAGATCGACAGGCATATGGGCAAGGAACACCTAACTACTTTGAATGAGTTCAAATCTCCAGGGCCAGATGAACAGGTGAAGTGCCAGATGACTGGGGGGGGGCTAATGTTGTTCCTATCTTCAAAAAGGGTAAAAAGGAGGAACCTGGGAACTACAGACCAGGCAGTTTGACATCAATCCCTGGGAAAATTCTGGAGCAGATGATAAAGCAATCCATCTGGAAGCACCTTGACAACAATGCCGTGATTACTCGAAGCCAACATGGATTTGTCAAGAACAAGTCCTGCCAGACGAATCTGATCTCATTTTTTGATCAAGTCACCTCCCTTGTAGACCGTGGGAATGCTGTAGACATCATATACCTCGACTTCAGCAAAGTTTTCGACATCCTGATCTCCTGATGAGCAAACTAGCTCAAAATGGGCTAGATGAAACAACGATCCGGTGGATCCACAGTTGGCTACAGAATCGGACTCCAAGAGTGCTTCTCAATGGGACCTTCTCAAGCTGGGGAGAGGTAACGAGTGGGGTACCGCAGGGCTCAGTCCTGGGCCCAGTGCTCTTCAACATTTTTATGAATGACTTGGAGGAGGAGGTGCAGGGAATGCTGATCAAATGTGCAGATGATACAAAATTGGGTGGGACAGCTAATACTTTGGAAGACAGAAAGAAAATTCAAAGTGATCTGGATAGACTGGAGCGCTGGGCAGAAAACAACAGAAGGAAATTTAATAGGGATAAACGCCAAGCTCTGCACCTAGGAAAAAGAAATCAAATGCACAGTTACAAGATGGGGGATACGTGGCTCAACAACACTACAAGCAAGAAGGATCTTGGCATTGTCGTTGATCACAAGCTGAATATGAGCCAACAACGTGATGTGGCTGCAAAAAAGGCAAATGCTCTTTTGGGCTGCATTCATAGAAGCATAGCTTCCAAATCCCGGGAAGTCCTAGTTCCCCTCTACTCAGCACTGGTTAGGCCTCATCTGGAGTACTGTGTCCAGTTCTGGGCGCCACACTTGAAGAAGGAGAGGTTTCAGAGGAGGGCAACAAAGATGGTCAGGGGACTGGAAACAAAGCCCTATGAGGAGACATTGAAACGATTGGGCATGCTTAGCCTTGAGAAGACTGAGGGGAGCTATGATGGCGCTGTTCAAGTACTTGAAAGGTTGTCACAGAGAGGAAGGCTGGGATCTCTTCTCGATCATCCCAGAGTGCAGGACACGGAATCATGGGCTCAAGTGACAGGATGCCAGATTCCGGCTGAACATCAGGAGAAATGACAATGGAAACACTTCCCGGGGGTGGGGCCTCTCCCACACTGGAGGCATTAAAGACGAGGCTGGACAGCCACGTGTCAGGGATGCTCTGACTTGGATTCCTGCACTGAGCAGGGGGTTGGAGTTGATGGTCTTGCAGGTGCCTTCCAACCCTACTATTCTATGATTCTAAGAAACAGCCAGGTGTGGGAGTGGAGGCAACAGAGTTCAGCCATGAACACAGGGAGAAGCTGCAGGTATGAAAGTGCTTGGGAGCCAGCCACCTTGCACACACCTTGGAAAGCAAAACAGCCCCCTCCCTTCTGCCCCTGACAGAGCAGGTGGCAGGCAAACAGCCCCACAGCAGCAACCTGGCCTAGCAATACGAACATGCCATGGCCCCAAGCAGCAGCAGAAGGAAGGGCACCCAGGCCAGGCGTCTTCCACGCCAGGCCTGCCCGTCTTGCAGTTGGCCTGGGAGCGGCCAGAGGCACAGCCTGCTGCATTCTCTCCCCATCACCTGGCACACGGTTCCCCGAAAGAGGCTGTGCGGTTGGAGAGGAGGTGCGGGCACCAAGCCCTGACACTTGGGGAAGTGTTCATGCACTGAGTGGGGTGGCAGCTCAGCACTATGTCAGATCTATGCAGCGGCACAGAAACTACCCTGGCACCCTTGTTCTCAAGAGTTGCTGGAGCACAGGCCCAGACGCTGGGACCAGAGCGTTCTGCACATGCTCAAGGGCATGATTTGTTACCACCGTTGTACTACACACGGTGCCGGGCTGAGCCTTGGCCCTGGAGCCAGGGCGGGGCCGAGCGGCGGGCCGCGGCGGTGCGCTCCTGGGCGCGGACTGCGGAAGGCCCTCCGCCGGATGGGCCCGCAGGGGGGGCAGGGGAAGCGCCCGCCGCGGAAGGGGCAGCTGCTGGAGGCGCAGGGCTGCCCCGCACCTTCCGTCGGGAAGGCCCGCCTGGCCGGCGGCGCTGCTGCTCCGGACGCCGGCTCCCGGGAGAGGCTCGCGCGCGGCAGCTCCGCCCGCGCGGGCAGCGCGCTTCCCCGTGCCGGGCGGCGGCCGCGGGTTCGGCGAGGGCGGGGCACGCCGGAGCGAGGGCCCCGCCCCAAGCCGCGCCCCGCGCCTCCTCCGGCGGCCCGCGCCGTTCCCCGTCCCGGGGGCGGGGCGGGGCGAACCGGGGGCAGCTCACCTGCGGGCCGCGCCGCGCCGCTCCCGGCCTCGCCCCCGGCCTCCTTCGCGCTCCCCCGCCCGTCTCCTCGGCGGGCTGCGACGGCCGCTCGGGCTGCAGCGACAGCGGCGGCCCCCGCCCCGGGAAGCGCCGCCCGTTGCCCGGGCTCCGCGAGGCGGCCAATCCGCAGCCGCTGTGGGCGGCGCGCGCCGCCCTCCCCGCGCCCCGGCCGCTCGCTCGCTCACCCGCGGCGGCGCCGCTCGCGCTCGGCCTGCGCCGCGGCCCGGCCCGCCGCCCCCTCTCGCCGCCGCGGCCCCTCGGGGCGACCGCGCAATCCGCGCCGCCGCGCCCGCGTCCTCCTAGCGGCGGGCGCGGGCCTGCGGGTGTCCCACGCGCTTCCCGGCCGGAGGGGGCCGCGGAGCGCGAAGGCTGCGGCCCGGTATAAGCGGCGCTCGCGGAGCCTCTGCCGTTCGCCTCCTCCCCTCCTCGGGCTCAGGGCCGCTTCCAGCGGAACGACGCGAGCCTGCCGCGGGCGGAGCGCGGAATGGCCAGCCAGTCCGGCGCCCTCCCTGGAGGCTCCCGGGCCCACGCGCCGTCGCAGCTCCCGCGTCCAGACCGCAGCGCCACATAAGCGCGTTTCCTATGGAAATCCGCGGAGCGACTGGGCCGGAAAGGCAACGCGGAGACGCCCAGCAATGAGGTCCGCTCCGCGGCCGGCCCACCGCGCGCGACGAGGCTCCGGTCCGGGGGTGCAGGCCGTGCCGGACTGGCGACGAATGGCGTGTGGATGGAGGCGGGGAAAGGCCGCCCCGGCACAGCTGTGGACGCAGCATTGACTCCGTGTTCAGAACGGGAGGCGCGCCGGGTGATCGTCATTCGCCGTGTTTATAGCGAGCCTCGTAGGAGCACAAGGCTCCACGTGTGCGTTAGAAAACAGGCGCGTCCTCCGCCCTGGGCGGCACGCGCTCTCCCTGCGGACACGGCCCGAAAGGGAAGCGCTTCCCGCTCACCCCGCGGGAGGCCAGGCGCACTCCCAAGGGCGCCTGCACAGATGGCAGCCTTCGCTGCCACTGGGGAAGAGGACTGGCAGCGTAATTCTCAACGGCTTTGTGGAGGACACATGCCAAGCGTGACGAAGTGGCCCCCCTTAGCCGGACCAACAACTTCCGCCTCCCTGGGGGCGGGACACTCCACCCTCCCCCTAGTCGGAGCCGGAAGAGCGGGAACTGTACTGCACCTGGCAACCTGGCCAGCTTCTGGCCAGTCGGGGACTATCATGCAAAGGAGGCAACAGCGGCCCCCCTCCCTTTTGCTCCCCAGCAGAGGCTGCGCAAGGCTGCTGCTCACCTGGAGGGTTCTGTATCCAGGCATCAGGGCAAACAGCCCCTCTCTCGGTGGATCTGATGCAGGCATGGCACCTGCACAGGGGCGTGTGTGTGCCTCCACTGATGCTCTGCTTGTATGACCGTAAATAACGCAAACACAACACGAACCCCCTTTCATTTACACAGGCAAACCACAAGCCTGAATCTTTGTTGGAGTCCGTTCTGAAACCTGTTTTGAAACTAAGGGGTTGGGGAGCTGCCTTCTCCTGAGTCAGACCATCTGATCACCTGGGTCAGCACTGTCTCCACACCCAGTGGCAGCAACAGCTCTCCAGGCGTGCAGATGGGGGTCTTCCCCAGCCCTGCTTGCTGGAGTCGCTGGGACTGAACCTTTGGTGTGCAATGCAGGCGCTCTGCCACAGAGTGACGGTGCTTCTGGGGTTAGCCATGGAACATATAAAGTCAAGCTGAAAATCTTGTATCTGAACATGTGCAGAGAGATTTGGTGGTGCTGACAAGAGATCTGGTGGTGCTGACGAGAGCACCACCGGGTTTTCTCATCCATCCTTCCAGTAGTTAGAAGAGGGATGGAAAGGGAAAGAAAAATACCCTGGGTGAATGACTGGCTACGAAGCTGGTGCCGATGAGGGAGATTTGGATTCTGGGACCACGGGCTATACTTCCTGGAAGATGGGCTGTTGGCAAGGGACGGGGTGCACCTCACAAAGGATGGGAAGAATGTGTTTGGCCACAGCATGAAGAACTTCACCAGGAGGGCTTTAAACTGAATCTTACCGGGGAGGGAGATGTAAAGTTGGGGGTAACAATGGACATGGGCGCATGCACTGCAACGGAGAGAACAGCTCTGATAGCGCCCAATAATAGTCTTCAGGCACATGTAGGAAGAAAGCCAGACTGTGAAGCACATGGTCTTCGATGTCTATATACTAACATCCAGAGTATGGGAAACAAACAGAACGAACTTGAACTCTTAATACAGGAGGGACATTATGACTTGATAGGTGTAACTGAGACTTGGTGGGATGACTCTCATGACTGGAATACAGCAATGGAAGGATATAACTTGTTCGAAAAGGACAGGAGGAACAGAAAGGGAGGTGGGGTTGCACTGTATGTGAAAAATACATATCTCTGCACAGAAATACAGGAGGAGGAGCTTGGTTGCCCCATCGAGAGCATCTCTGTTAAAATAAAAGACTTGATAGGTATAACTGATGGTCTTGTAGGCCCCTTCCAACCCTACTATTCTATGATTCATCACAGCTTGCCTACTAACCTGGGATTTTGGGGGTGGGGGGAGGAGACATCCTACCAGGTGGCATAGCTTCTACGCAAACCTGAACGTGGGCCAGTGTCTCTCTTACCCAGATTCTGACACCACCCTCCCCCTGAGGACAGACTGTGGCCGTACACATAATTGTGCAGGATGACTTCAAAGGATTTGGCCCTTGAGGCCCTGCGGTGCCATGCAAGGCATGTTCTGGTGCAGATGGTGAGAAGGTGCAGTTGCAGAATACAAGGGCCACACCTGCTAATCCCAAAACCCTTTAACCGCACCCCAGGATGCAGGTGAACCCCTTGCCTTGGCTTGTAGCCCCACCTCAGTCAAGGTTGCTTTAGCCCCCCATCTGGTGACAATCCAAGTGGGGCGGGGGGGGGGAGACCAGCCCCACTCCCCAGCCTGGGTCAGCCGCTTCTCTGCCTTATTTAGCAAGCCGCCCCACTGGCCTCCTCAGCCGCTTTCCTTAGGAATGTCTATTAATAGGGGGCAGAGAGGGGAGGGGCAGCCACCTGTCCCTGTCTGTCAGGGATGCCCTTCCACCTCGTTTGGGGACTGTGAACCCCCTGAACATGTGCACACCCCTGCATGGTCCCCTCTCCTGCCCCTCTCGCACGCCGCCTGGGCCTTCTTTCTCGACCAGGCTGGGCCAAAGCCCGTGGGGCTGAGGCTTCAGGGTTGCCTCCTGTGCTGGAGCCAGGGGTGTGCTTTGCGGTGTCCCCGCCATCGCAGGGCAGGTGCCGCTTCTCCAGGACGCTCCCTGGACCCTGCACTCCCTTTCCCAGCCCCCTGCTCTGGTTCGTGCAGCCTGCTGGTCGGTGTCTCTCCAGAGGTGGAGGGAGCAGCTTCTCTCCTCTCTGGCCTTCCTTGGTCCTGCTGTCCCCAGTCCCAGGTGCAGAGGAAACTGGACCCTCGTGTAAACAGATGAGCACACGATTGGCTCTGGGAGTGGTTGCTGGGAGCCCAGGAGCACTGGCTGAAAAGGAGCTTTGCAGGAGAAAGTTCAGCCTCCCCCCGCCTCCCCACCCCCCCGGCAGACCTTGGTAGCCTGGGCCAAGAGTGGGGGATGTGCTCCCACGATGTACTGTCACCCAGTGGAACTCCCACGCTTTGGAGCCCCCTTCCAAGGGAGCAGGCCTTGAGTCCAGACAGTCCTTGGCAGCCCCTGCTTCATTCTTAATATGGGATTTGGGGGTGTGGGTGCTTTGTTAGGTCTATTTTCAACCCTCTGCTGGCCTGTGGCAGGTGCCCAGTGGAGGGCATGTCCCTGTGTATGTCCTGTCGTCAGTTCCTTGTCATTTGCTCTGGTGGGGGTTGGGGGGATTGGATTTCTCCCTTTGGTGCCCTGACCTCCCGTCTCTTCCTTCTCTGCCCTGCTGCTCCAGTGGCAGGACATAGCCAGGAGTGGCCTGGCTAAATTTGGTAAAATGCCCTATCAACCAATCAACAGGCAAGGAGAAAGGCGATTGGCTGCTTGAAGAGCTGCCTCTCCCAGCGTCCAATGAGGATGGCCTGGGTGGGAACCTGCTGAGCTGGCGGAGTACAAATTGTGGCGCCAGAAGCAGGAGAGAAGCTTCTGCCATCTGCTCGGAGTGGAGCGGGGCCTGTGGTTCTCTCTGTGTGGGTTGCTGTGGGGTGTCACCTGCCAACATGGTAAGCATGGTAAGATCACGGGCGCAAACGCCCGTTTAGAAGGCGGCGCCCTGGATGGTTGGAGCTGGACCTCCTCCTGGGATGCTGGACCGGACTGCGGGATGTGCACGGATGGCAGGATGGACTGGTTGGTCGCGCGTCCGATGGGACAGGCCGGCACCGGGGCCACGGGCCAGCACAGGCGTGGCAAGCATGCTGCCAGGACACAAGCACTGCTCCGGGGGAGCTGCTCGGTGTGGGGCCGAAGGGCAGACGTGACCCTGGGGCCAAGGCTGCTGGTCTGAGAGGGAACTGGGGCGGCTGGATGTGCTTTCCCCTTTACCGCTAGCTGATGGGGATGGGTGTGGAGGGGGGATCTGTGGGGGGTGGGGGCGCTTTTGCTCAGAGAGGGAGCAGCGAAGGGACTCCCTTTATTTTGGTGAATTTCCCCAGATCTGTAGTTTGGGGTGGAGGATATGGAGCAGGCTTCTGCTGGGATGAGCTGCTGCTGTGGGTCTGTGCATGTGGTGGGGGATATTTCTGGCCTGAGATCAGCGCCGCCTGGGAGCCCAGCCAAGGAGACGGAGGAGCTAGCTGTGGAGAAAGCCGCCCGTCACAAGAACTGTCCAGGACGCTGGCTGGCCTCTGTGCTACAAGACCCGGCTCGAAGGAGTAACCCAATCTGGCAGCCGACAGGTGCTGGGGCAGCTGGCCGCCAGCCCGTTGCCCACCCTAGAAGGAGGGCCAAGGCAGGTGTGGCTAAGAATAGCGCAGGCTCCAGAAGCCTCCTCCCTGCTTGCCAGCCAGCCACTGCCACAGGCAGGCAGAGGACCCTCGGCCATCCCTGGGGGAACCGTGGTACCCAGCAGGAGGGCAGGCCTGGAGCCCTGAGGCCGGCAGATGCTCCAGCCAGGCAGATGCCAGACTCCTGGAAGCCACGAGGCCCTTCCTGCCGTAGGGCCCCCAAGGGCCCAAACCGCCAGCGCCACCTGGAGGCGCTGCGTGGCAAGCAACGTCCTTTCTGGAACTGTGGCCAGACTTCTCGAGTGGCAGCGTGGTGCATTCCTTGGATGGGGTCCCAACCCCTCCCTCACCATGAATGCCTGGCATTGTGCCCTTGCCCCAGCAGCACTCGCCAGCCCCACGGCACCAACCCAGGCCCTAGAGGGTCGGACGCCAGGAGACCTCTTGAGATATGGAATGCAGCGAGGCAGAGGAGGCGCTCTGGGGCTTGGGCAGCTGCCCAGGCCCACCCTGCTGGCAATGCCGAGAACCCGGCCTTTGTGGTGGTGGTGACGCCTGCAGCCTGCATGTGGCCCTCCAAGCCTCACCCACTTCCCCCTGCAGCCCAGCTGATCAGCTGGAGTACTGGGGAAAGGCCGCTGTTCTGGTGCTGCTTAATAGGACAGCATCCCGACCTGGGTTGTGGGGGGGGAGCTTTAGCCTACTCCCCAATCCAGCAATCCCAATGGAGCTGGCATTGCCATTTCCACTGACACTAAGAGCGGCTGGGGAAACCCCAGTCCTGATTGGGGTCACGGGGGCGAGGGAGGCATTAATCTCACCTCCAAGTGATGCCATCTCGGTGGGCAAGGAGAGGAGGTTTCTGCCTCCCCACCCCAGTGCGCTACAATCTGGTGCATGCGTGTGTCCCCATGCAGCCGCATTGTCCAAAAAGGTTGCCCACCCCTGCTTTACAGGACAAGGGTATTCATGAATCTGAGGAGGGGTCTGGAGGAGGAGCGCGGCCTTTGAAGAGAGAAGGGGGCTCTTGAGAGGTAGCCCCCGGCCACCCAGAGAGGGGGAGGTGCCCAGGCAGTCAGGGGCGGGCAAGGGCATCCCCTGGGCAAGGCCCTGGCTGGGCCCCCCTCTGGTCCCCGGTGACTTCCTCCGCTTGCCTTGCAGACGGACCAGCAGGCGGAAGCCCGGTCCTACCTCAGCGAGGAAATGATTGCAGGTGAGTGGCCAGCACGCTCTGGCGGGGCGGGCAGGCCTCTGACAGGGGCACGGGGCACCCGCGCCACCCCGCAGTGCCTCAGAGGGCCGGGCATCAAGCCTCAGCCGCCGAGCGGGAGAGGGGTCCGCTGGCGGCAGCTGCAGCATCCCACCCCGCGCGGCTCCGGGACTGGCAGCTTCGTCCGATGGCGGGGCTGCTGCTCTTGGAGCCCGGCGGGCCGGGAGGGCGGGGTAGCCCCTGGTCTGCGCTCGCGCCTGCCCTGGCCCGGGGTGACCCCTTGCCACCGCGGGGGCCCCGGCCAGGGCCTGCCGTCAGCACGCGCCCTGCACGGGCTTGGCGCGCCTCTCCCACGCGGCAGGCGGCGCCCTCCCCCAGCCCCGCGCACGGCCTGAGCAGAGGCGGGGTGCTGGGGTGCGCTGAGGGCCGCGCAGGGCAGGTCTCCCCTTGCGGGGTCTCGACGCGCCCCGGGCCCGGCTGCAGGGGGCTTTTAGCCTCTTGGGCTCGCGAGCGCGACAGCAGCGAGTGGGCGCAGCGGGACCCCGGGCGCCGGCAGTCGGCCCGAGCCTGCGGCCCCCGGTGCCCGGCTCACCCGTACCCGCGCACCTCACGCAGAGTTCAAAGCAGCCTTCGACATGTTCGACGCCGATGGCGGTGGTGACATCAGCACCAAGGAGCTGGGCACCGTCATGAGGATGCTGGGCCAGACGCCCACCAAGGAGGAGCTGGACGCCATCATCGAGGAGGTGGACGAGGACGGTGAGACGGGTGGCGGCTCCCCGCAGGGGGCCGGCGGGGCGGCGGGGCAGGCGCAGCCAGAGGGGCCCCACCTGATGCCGCCGGGCTCCCCCTGCAGGCAGCGGAACCATCGACTTCGAGGAGTTCCTGGTCATGATGGTGCGCCAGATGAAGGAGGACGCCAAGGGCAAGAGCGAGGAGGAGCTGGCCGAATGCTTCCGCATATTTGACAGGTGAGGCGGCCGCGCGGGAGGCCCCCCTTCCGGCGCTCGCCCGAGGGCTGCAGGACGGGCAGGATGCCTCTTCGGAGCCCACCGCGCAGCTGCCCCGCCTGTGGTGCTGAGGCCCTGCGGGATGGCTGTGCGCGCCTCCAGTGCCTCTCCCCACGATTGCTGGCCAGGAAGGGCTGCTGGGCTGTGGTGCGGTGAGTGCAGGGCCAGCCTGTGTTCCCAGCCGGCACCGACGCAAAGCAGGATGCTGCAGGCCCCTCGAACATCCTGCTGGTGCTGCCAGAACTGAGATGCCCATGAGGCTTCAGCCCCCTCCACAGCCTGCATGGCCCCAGAGAGCCAACATGGAGAGCAGCTGCTGCCCCCCGAAAGTCACAATGCAGCCAGTTACGCCACCTGCTGCCCTTCATCTCCCAACGAATGCTTCCAGTTCCTAGCAAAGTGGACTGTGGCGTAGGCAAGTGCCATGCACAGCGCTCTTCCTCCACCCTACAGAGGAGACGCCGCCGCTCTCCACCTCTCCACTTGGTGGGCCTCAGTGTGCGGCGTCTTAGTAGGACTGCTTGGCCTTGCAAGGGTGCTGAAAGCCTGAACCGCCACGGCCACCCTGGCCGTCTCTGTGGTCACCTCCTTTTGCCTTTCTTGGGCTCTCCATCCAGTTGGTGTCAAGCCTGGAGAAGGATCAAAGTTGGAGGGAATGCAAAGGCCATCCAGTCTGATCCTGGCGTACCGATCAGGAGCCTCCACCCACAGACCAACCTGTGCAATGCACACCAGTGTGTTCAAAGCAGCTGACAGATTAGATCACCCAAGCAAAATCACATGCTGAAAGAGAAGACACAACTCCAGCAGTGTGTGGAGGGGGGTGGGATGAATCCCAAACCTTAAAAATGGAGGTGGAACTATGGAGACACCCTCAGCGGTCACATAACCCACTGTTCTCTAAGAACATAAGGCGACCCTCACTGGATGAGACCAACAGCCTCTCTGCACCAGCATTCTGTTCCCACCATGGCCAACCAGAAGCTCCCACGGGAAGCTCACAAGCAGGACATGAGCACAACAGCACCCTCCCTCCCAGGTTCTCCAGCAACTGGTATGAAGAGGCATGCTGCCTCCGGCATGGAGGTAATGTACAGCCATCACGACTAGCGGCCATTGATAGCCTGATCCTCCTCCCGCTGCTGTGCCTGAGGGATGAAAGGGCTCTGATCAGCAGGTGATCAAGACTAAGAGTTAAGTTTGGAAGAGCTCAACTTCCTCCCCTTTTCTCTCCACCAAACAGGAATGCTGACGGCTTCCTGGATGCCGAGGAGCTTGTCGAGATCTTCCGGGCATCTGGTGAGAATGTCACTGAAGAGGAGATCGGGGAGCTCATGAAGGATGGTGACAAAAACAACGATGGCCGGATTGACTTTGACGGTGAGTGGCTCGGCCAGGCTGGATTTCCTTCTGGGATGCTAGGACAGAGGCAGCAGCGCTGAAGCCTTCTGTCCTTCCATCTCCACAGTCCCGCAAGGGCTAACTGGCCCCAGGCACCTCGTATTACTAGGCAGATCCCTCAGGACCCCCAAACCAGCCAGCTTCCATGCTCTCAATTAGCACAGAAGAACATATTTTATCCCAGAATCTGCTGTCTGGCTTTCAGCCCCTGGAGAATTCCAGCTTCTAATAGAAATCCTTCTCCCCACTTGGGGCTTTGTGGATCTGGAGTTTGGGCTCTTGGTGGTGGTGAACAAAGCCAGGGCCCCTCTGCCAGCCTAGGGAACACAGAGTTCTGGTGCATGGTGGGTGGGCTTGCTGGACCCACGGGGACCCTTCTGCAGGTGGGCTAATGTATCATGGGGGAGTCATCTGTGGTTCACTGCCCAATCCTGCTTTTGGGCTAACCCGGCTTCCATCTCCACACAGAGTTCCTGAAGATGATGGAGGGTGTGCAGTAAAGCACCTAGACATTCCTGCAAGGTTGGGGGCAGCTGTCTGCCAACAGCCACCTCTTGTTTCTGATCCAGCCACTTGGCCTTGCCCAGTTCATGAGCTCCCCCACCCACTCCTGTTCCAGCTTGCTCCACGCAACTTAAGAGACTCCTTTACAGCTAAACTCTGTGGATCCCCACTACCCCAAACCTGTGAAAGTCTGTTTACAACATTGACATTGCAATAAAGAGCAAAGGACTGGAACCAACCAATGGGCACCTCTCTGGAATGGTTGTGGAAACGTCTGCCATGGGCCCCTGACCCCTAGCAGAGACTGGGGGAGGGGTGGGAGGAAGCCCAGCTCTGGAACCTAGATAACTCTCCCCCAGCCCCTTACCAGTCCTAGGGAAGCACCAGGCTCTCCCCTTCCTGCTCTCCTACAGCCCTCACTGATCATGCAGGTCCACAGGTGGAAGCAAAGCAGCATTGAACTGCAGCAGCAAAATAATTGGAACATTCTGATGCAGAGTGGTGGCAAGGTGCTGGGGGGGGGGCAGGGAGAAGAGACATGGCTGCAGCAGGCTATCTTGACATCCCAGGGTCCAGAAGGGTAGGATGCTGGCACTGACCCCATCACCTCAAAAAGCATTTTTGTGCCATGGAGGCTAAACCAACCTGCCTTCGTTGCTAGTGGCCCATTACAGGAACTATGGAAATGAGTCCAGCAGCCTAGGAACATGACCATGGCAAAAGCAAGGGGGGAGTCTCTCCCCACGTGGGGCCAGGGCTCACGTGGCTGACTCCATGCAGGAAGGGGAAACCGATGAAAAGCCCTCTGGAGTAATTTAAACGCAGGCACACTTAACCCCACAGGGCTTGCCAGAGCGTGACTCAGATGCCCGTCGCAGCTCCTTTCTCTGCCCTGGGGCTTTTGCAAGAGGCTGTTTGCCCCCAAGGGCACTTTTGACAGACCCCTGCCCCCTTCTCTCGGCTTGGCAAGCTAAGTGAGCTGATCCTGGGATTGCAGGCAGAAAATGGCCCAGGTGGAGGATGCTGGGGACCAAAGGAGTCAAGAACCTGCACCTGCTGCCTGCTTAGGGCCAAAGAGAGATGGCGCTCCACTTTTCTAGAACAGAGATGGCCAGTTGCTTACAAAGAAAGGCCTGGCCCTGGCCTGACTGCTGCAAAGCAAGTGAGCATGAAGTCCATATCTGCTGAAGACTCCAGCAGGCAGAGATGGTCTCACCAGCAACCTCTGCTTTGCATTAGAAGAAAAAAATGGGCGGGCAAAAGTTTGTGCAATTATGGGAGGTGTGGAGAAAGCTGAGGTAAGGGATTTTCTCTCTCTCAATACCAGAATCCAGTGGGGCCATCCTAGCCAACTGATTCGTGGGAGATTCGGGAAGTGCTTTTTCATGCAGCGTGCTATCAAACCGTGGAATTCACTGCTACTGGGTGGGGTGGAGGCCAGAGGCAAGCATCTTTGAAAGCGGGCCAGCCAAATGCATGGCGGCGGCGATCAATGGCTTTTAGCATCAACCGCTATTTGGAGCCTCCACAACAGTGAGGTGGCAGAGTGATGACCTGCAAGTAGAATTTGGACAAGCCCATTTGATCCTTCAGGCCACTTGCTTACAAAGTGTTCCTCTTTTGAATGCAGAGACCTAAATTCAGGTGAGAACTCTGCAGGCATTATGGGGTGTGGTCCACCCTCGTGTCAGTGGAGGGAGATCACAGGTGCGCTCCCTCCTATGAATTTCATAAGGGAAGCTTCCCCCACATGTCTGGGTCCAAGGCGAGTACCAGCCCAGAACCTGGGAGCAGATGTAGGCACCCTTATCACGACACAATGGAAAGACCAGGCAGCACATTATAAAAACAAACAAAGGTTTATTTATACATTAAACAGCAGGACAAGATGCCAAATAAATTTAAAAACAATCTATAGCATTCATATACAGGGTGTGCAAGGAAAGAATGGAAAGGTGGGGTGGGGGAGGAAGGACACACACCACCAGGGTGGAGACAACACAGGCCCAGGAGAGGCAGGGGCATCAGGTGTCCTGGCTCTTCATATGCTTGGCATACGATTCATGAAGGTATTTCTTATAGGCTGAGGGGAGAGACATAACAATACAACTCAAGAGCTGGGCAGGGAAAGGTTGCCCATCGTATGCTGAGCAAAGTCCAGGCAACACCCTCCCCTTTTCCCAGGGCCATGCCAAACCGAGTTGCATCAGCAGCCAGGCCATTGATGGCTAGCATAGGGGCTCCCCCTGCAATTCCCCATCAGAGTATATGGGGTGACAAGGGATCTAGAGGCACACAGCTGCAGCTCTGGCTTTCTTCTAGCCTTGATGATAGTGGAGAAAAAGCTGTAAGCGGGGGGGGGGGGGGGAGTCTAGGAGCTCAAGCGAGGGAAGTCTTTTCTGGGGCTTCAACTACTTCGTACCCCTCCCCATCCCTGATCATGAGCTCCCACCCACTTGGGTTGAGGTTCTAGACAAGAGGGGCTGAAGCCCAGCTGTGCCTCCAAGTCAAAAGCTCTCATCTCTGCACATTCAGGCTACAGGATAGATTTATTCATTTACTTATTAGATTTATATCTCGCCTTTCCTCCAAGAAGCCCAAGGTGGTATGCACAATGACTCCTCTGCACCTTATCCTCACAACAACCCTGTGAGGTAGGCTAGGCTGAGTGAGTGACTGGCCCAAAGCCACCCAGGGAGCTTCATGGCTGAGTGGGGACTAGAACCTGGGTCTCCCGAGTCCCAGTCCAACACTCTTAACCAGTACACAACACTGTGTGCTCTGCGTGTGCTGCAAAGCACTGATTTCCCATTGTCTAGACAAGAGATCGTGGGGCTCAACATTATACCCCATTATCTCCCCTGCAGCAGTTGTCCATCTTCTTATGTTCTCCCTTCCTCAACCCACAAGCACATCTGGAGACACTCACCTGGCTGGTTCTTCCAGAGTTCTGCAGCATCTGTGTTCAATGGACTCTCAATGTTTGGCTCTGGGGTTGGGGAGAAAAAAGCCATCAGTCCAAGTGCCTGGTGTGGTAAAGGCCCAGGACCACCCAAGGGCTCAGGCAGCTCCTTCCCCCTCCCGCTCTCTTAACATACAGGACAGGGAACTCTGCCGCCCACCCCAGAAACCCCACCCAGTCCCATGGTGCAAGTCACAGGGAGAGCCTTCTGAGCAGAGCTCAACAGCCATTCATCGGTGCAGCCTTTTCTAGTCCCTCTCAGCACAGCCAACCGTCAGGGAGGATGGGAATTCTCATCTAGAACGCCTGGAGAGCAGGTTGGGGAAAGCTGCTGTTGCGCTCTGGCCGTTCCCCTTGAAAAGCCTCACACAGTTCCACGGGGGTCCTGTTGATCAGTGCCTCACTCTCTCTCCTCCCATTGCTGTACCAGGCCCCCTTCTTGGGTGTGGGGATGAAGCTGGGTTGGCGAGTGGATCTGTGTGCCCAGCTGTAATTTAAAGCGTGTTGGGCAAGGAACAAGCAGGAGAGAAAGAGAGTTTGGGAGAAGATGGGTGGGTGGGAGAGAACATATAGAAGGGGCTCTGAACGGGAGAGAGGAGAGTGGGCACAGAGTTGCGCTTGCGTGGCTCCAGGTCTGCTTTGAGGAGGGGTGTTGGTGCTGCCACAGTGACGTCATTAGGGATGGTGAGCGGCGGGGGCAGCTGGGCCAGGAGCAGAGTGCCTCCAACTCACCTCCCAGCAGGCTCTGGATGGAGAGCAGGACGGTCCGGACGTCGTACAGGGCCGACCACTTGTCCTTGAGGATATCTAGGCAGATGTTCCCCTGCGGGTCCACATTGGGATGGTAGCAGGGGGTAAGGAATTTGACAGTGGGGGCATTGTAGGGATACCCACTGGGGAACTCCAACGACAGCTTGTATCTCAGCTCCTCATACACCTAGCGGGGTGGGGAGAGCAGAGAGGTATGGATCAGGCCCAAGAGACGCTGTGGCCTCTGCATGCCCCTTGCAGGCACCTGCCTGGCACTGAGGAAGCCTATGCAGCTTTGGCCAGCGTGGAGCCGCTTTGCAGTAAGTAAAACTAGCCTAGCTGCCCCCTTCTGGCCTCAGGGCTGGGAAACAGCTCCCTCTCTCTTTTCAGATAGTCCTGCAAGGGTTTGGCCCTGCTAGGCCCAAGGGACCACTGGATTTTGCAGGTTTTAGTGCAGCCAGGATGGATTAAAGTCGATGAATGCTGTGGGAGAATCTAGCTCTGTGAAAGCTCCTTGGGAATTTTGCTGAATTGTAAGCGCTTTGTGGTCGAGAGTGAAATCCTGTTAAGTCGATTCAACTAGTAGTAGTCTAACTGGTGCCACAGTAGGTTCACCAAAAATTTGGAATCATAACCGTTATTGGAACATTAGGAAAAATGTGCACATAGGCTGATGTGTTCTATGTCAAACTGATCTGCACAAAATCTGCAGAAAAGCGGGGTCCTAGTTACACCTCTACCTAGGTGTGCCTTGTGCAGGCTCACACTAGTGAGAAAACTGATGTAAGAGGTGGGGGTAGGGGTCTGCCTCTGATCAATCTACGAAGATGTTCTGGGCACATGCAACGGCTGCTTCTTCTGCTACTGCATGTCCCTTCTACTGTGGAATACTTCTGGATATTTTCCATTTCCTCTCCTGCTGATATGGCTTGACGGAAGACAACAGTGCTTCACTGCCCTGACTGGCTCTGAGGGAGCTGGGAGGATGTGTCACCACCGTATTGGATTGGTAGATATGAATTTTGCCTGTCATAGCAGAATAGTCTAATAATAGTTGACTTATGAGCTGCAGGGAAGTTTATGTCTAGGATTACTATCCAAATTACTTTGTCAATTACAATCTAAAACCGTTATTTTATTGTTTATATTGTTTTGTTGTTGCTCCCTTGTGCCTTTTTCAGACTATTCACTATCATACAAATTTGTAGGTCTGCTTTCTATATGAGGATCGTATTATTTTGAGGCAGTGTGTATCAGTGAAACAATTGACTTGTTTCAATTAATATCTTGTAAGCATCTGAAAGCCGGTAGCCTTGTGATCTCTCCCAGAGGCCCCACTTCTTCAGCTTTCATCATCAGCATGGTCTCTTTCTAGCCCTAGCCAGTATCTGCCTGAACACATGGGGCTAAAGGTGAAGATGGGGTGCGGGGGAAGGAATGCTACTCCCTCCCCCCATCCGTGACTTTTGCATGTTTGCTTATTTATTTCATTTCCATGTCGCCCAATAGCCGAAGCGCTCTGGCCGGTTCACAAGAACTACCTATCTCACGTTCAGGATGAGGTCCTGAAGAGGACTTGCAGAATGTGCTTGGGCAATTTACCTTCTTGGGGATCCTGCTTACGTAGCCTCTGAGATGCGTTCAGCTGGCCAGCCACAGACGCCTCTTCGCAACGAACCCTTGCGCACCCCCAGCCCCATCTCAGCTTTAGCCCTCGCGCGCTGAGGCCGCGCCTGAACAGGGCTGCTGACCGACCTCCACCTATGCCAGGCTCGGCTGTGACGCTTCGGACCGGCTAGTTGCTCGAGGCTGACTGGGGCGTGAACTAGACCCCTCCACGGGATGGAGGGTGCGGGCTGACCGCTCGCCCCCAGCAGGACGCCCCCGGAGGCTCTACCGCTGGCTTGCAGCCCCAGGCCGGGCGCCGGGCGGGCCGTCCCGTCCCTCGAGAGCAGCGCCCCCGCCGAAGACCAGCCCGCGGGCGCCGCTCCGCGCCGAGGCACCAGCCGCCGCGCCCCGCCCCCTCGCGCCGCGGGCAGGGCTGGGGGAGGCCCCGCCGGCCCGAGACCCGCCGCCGGCCCGCGCCGGCCAGAGGGGCGGGGCGGGGCGGCTCCCCGCCCCCAGGCGGCCCCGCCCGACTCGACTCACCGTCCCGGCGGCTCCGTCGATGGTCCCGATCCACCTGAAGAGGTTGTCCGACTCGGGGAAGGCCGAGACGCCCTCGCCTCCCGACAGCTGCGCGGAAGGGCGGGTCAGCGCGGCGCGGGGGCGGGCGGGCCAGGCCGCCCGCAGCCTCGCCGCGCCGCCTGCGAGCCGCCCCCTCCCGAGCCGCCGGAGGGCCGGGCGCGCTGCCGGCGCCGCCCCGCGAGAGGCGACGGCGGGGCGCCCGGCCCAGGCGCGGGCCCGGCCCGCCCTCGCGCCGGGCCGGGCCGGGCCGCGGCACTCACCGTCAGGGCCATCAGCTCCTGCTGCAGCCTGCGGGCGGAGAGGGACAAGCGTCAGCCGGCGGCGGCGGCGGGCGAGGCCGGCCTGCCCGGCCGCCCGCCGCCCTCGTACCTGCTGCGGACGGAGCCGCGGGCGGCGCCGCTGCCGGGCTCGGCCGCCTTGCTGGGGGCGCGGGCGGCGGCGGGGTCGGCGTTCTGCGAGGCCATGGCGGCGGCGGCGGCGGCGGCGCTCGGGGTCCCGCGGCTCCGCCTCGTCGCGCGGGCGGCGTCTGCCTCGCGGCTCGGGCAGCGGCCGCCGAGGTTTGAATGCTGCGGAGCTCGGGCGGCCCAGCCAATCGGCGCCGCGCTCGCGCTCGCCCCGCCCAATGGCCGCGCGCGGGCGAGCGCGAGGCGCGGCCATTGGTCGCCCGCGCCCAGCCGCGAGGGAGGGGCGGGCGCGAGCGGGGCCCCGCCCCAGGCGCTGCGCGCGCCGGCCCAGGGGGGCGCGGTGGCCCGCAGCCCGAGGGCGCGAAGCGGGCGCGGGCGGGACCCCTCCGGCCGCGCGGGGCCGCGACCCGGGAGCCCGGCGCAGGCGGCCGGCGGGCTCTCCCCGAGGGAAGCGGCGCCCTCCGCCGCCGCGGGGCTGCAGCGGACGCGCCCGGGGAGAAGCGGCGGGGATGCTGGGCGGCCCGGGGGCCGCCTCGGCGTCGGCTGCAGCGATGGCGCGCCGGCCTGCCCGTCCCGTCTTTTGCCGCTGCGCCGCTGCAGCCCGCCGGCAGTTCTCCCCGCGCTCCCCTGTTCTTCCCACGTCCCGCTCTGCCCTTGCTTCCCCCGCTGCCCCCGTCGGCGGCCTCCATGTAGTCCCGGGATCCGGCCTAAAGTACCGTGGCTCGCTTTCAAACCCCGGCGGTGTGGCTGCTCCCGGCGCACCGTCTTCCTCCTCGTTGCCCTTCCCGGCCGGCGCCCGCTGCAGCTGCGCTTCCTCGTGCTGGCTGCAGAGCCCTCTGCCGCCTCGCGATGTCCCCCAGACACCGCCCTGACCTCGAGGCTGCGCTCAGCCGTTCGGCACTGACGCTCTGTATAAATGCAGCCATTAATCAGATCTGAGCCTGGTATCCATCTTGCATCCATCCACCAAGATAAGAACATATGAAGAGTCCATCTAGTCTAGCATTCTGTGCGCACAGCAGCCAACCAGCTCTCCACCAGGAAACCACAAGCAGGGCATGAGCACAACAGCACCCCCCCACCCACGTTCCTCTGGTACTGGAGAAAGCAACATGTAGCCGTTTGTAACCTTTTCCTCCAGGAATTTGCCGAACCCCCTTTTAAAGCCATCCAAATTGGTGCCCATCACTACATCCTGTGGTAGCGAATTCCATAGTTTTCACTATGCGCTGTATGAAGAAACCCTTCCTTTTCTCTGTCCTGAATCTCCCACTAATCAGCTTCATGGGATGACCCCATTGGGTTCTAGTATTATGAGAGAAGGGGAAAAATGCCTCCCTGTCTACATTTTCCACACCATGCATAATTTGTACACTTTATGTCTCCCCTTACTCTTTTTTCCAAGCTAAACAATCCCAGCTGTTGTAACTTCACAGGGGAGATGCTCCAGCCCCTTGATCATTGTAGGGTGCAATCCTATGCATATTTAGACAGAAAAAAGTCCTAAAATTCCCAACATTCCCCAGCCAGGCTGTAGAGCTTTTTTCTATAAAAACATGCATAGGATTGTATCCTTAGTCACCCTTTTCTGTACTTTTTCCAGCACTACAATATATTTTTTCAGGTGCAGTAACCAGAACTGTACACAGCGTTCAAAGTGCGGTTGCACCATAGGTTTGTATAGGGGCGGTATGATTGTTGTTCACACCGTTGTTCAGTCGTGTCCAACTCTTCGGGACCCCATGGACCATAGCATGCCAGGCCTTCCTGGCCTGCGCTCCCTCCCGGAGTGTGCTCAAGTCCATATTCGTTGCATCGGTGATGCTATCTAGCCATCTCATCCTCTGCTGTCCCCTTCTCCTTTTGCCTTCAGTCTTTCCCAGCATCAGGGTCGTTTCCAGAGAGTTTTCTCTTCGCATTATGTGGCCAAAATATCTGAGCTTCAGTATCTGTCCTTCCAATGAGCACTCAGGGTTGATTTCCTTTAGGATTGACTGATTTGACCTCCTTGCAGTCCAGAGGACTCGTAAGAGTCTTCTCCAGCACCACAGTTTGAAAGCATCGATTCTTCAGCGCTCAGCCTTTCTTATAGTCCAGCTCTCACAACCATACGTTGCTACTGGGAAAACCATAGCTTTGATTATACAAACCTTTGTCGGCAAGGTGATGTCTCTGCTTCTTACTATGCTGTCTAGGTTTGCCATAGCTTTCCTCCCAAGGAGCAAGCGTCTTTTAATTTCATGGCTACAGTCACCGTCTGTGGTGATCTTGGAGCCCAAGAAAGTAAAATCTGTCACTGCTTCCATTTCTTCCCCTTCTATATGCCAGGAAGTGATGGGGCCAGATGCCATGATCTTAGTTATTTTTTAATGTTGAATGCAACTCTGCATTCCGTTGGATATATCTTCCCCTTTCTCCCTTGCTTTTCGCTTCCCTTTCCTCAGCTACTTGTAAAGCCTCCTCAGACAGCCACTTGGCTTTCTTGCATTTCTTTTTCTTTGGGATGGATTGAGTTGCTGCCTCCTGAACAATGTTACAGACCTCCGTCCATAGTTCCTCAGGCACTCTGTCTATCAGGTCTAATCCCTGAAATCTATTCCTCACCTCCACTGTATATTCCTAAGGGATATGATTTAGGTCATACCTGAATGGTTTAGTGGTTTTCCCTACATTCTTCGATTTAAGCCGAAATGTTGCAAGAAGCAGCTCATGATCTGAGCCACAGTCAGCTCCAGGTCTTGTTTTTATTGACTGTATGGAGCTTCTCCATCTTTGGCTGCAAAGGACATCATCAATCTGATTTCGATATTGACCATCTGGTGATGTCCATGTGTAGAGTCGGCTCTTGTGCTGTTGGAAAAGAGTGTTTGCTATGATCAGCATGTTCTCTTGGCAAAACTTCTTTGTCCTGCTTCATTTTGTACACCAAGGCCATGCTTGCCTGTTATCCCGGTGATTTCTTGATTTCCTACTTTAGCATTCCAATCCCCTACGATGAAGAGAACATCTTTTTTTTGGTGTTAGTTCTAGGTGTTTTAGGTCTTCATAGAACCGATCAACCTCAGCTTCTTCGGCATCAGTGGTTGGGGCATA
The DNA here is from genome assembly GCF_057233095.1 of Heloderma suspectum. Taxonomy (NCBI): domain Eukaryota; kingdom Metazoa; phylum Chordata; class Lepidosauria; order Squamata; family Helodermatidae; genus Heloderma; species Heloderma suspectum. The sequence continues at coordinate 314,866,433 of NC_139461.1, read as the reverse complement.
GACGTGAATTACTGTGATGTTGGTTTGCCTTGGATTCGTACTGAGATCATTCTGTCGTTTTTGAGATTGTACCCCAGTACTGCTTTTCCCACCCTTTTGTTGACTATGAGTGCTACTCCATTTCTTCTATGGGATTCTTGCCCATAGTAGTAGATATAATGGTCGCCTGAATTAAATTTGCCCACATTTTAGTTCGCTGATCCCCAAGATGTCGATGTTCAATCTTGCCATCTCATGTTTGACCACCTCCAGCTTGCCTTGATTCATTGTTCTTACATTCCAGGTTCCTAAACAATATTGTTCTTTACAGCATCGGACTTTCTTTTCACCACCAGACACATCCACAGCTGAGTGTCCTTTCGGCTTTGGCCCAGCCGCTTCACTCTTTCTGGCGCTACTTGGAGATTCCCTCTGCTCTTCCCCAGTAGTATATTGGACACCTTCCGACCTGAGGGGTCATCTTCTGGCGTCATCTCTTTTGGCCTTATGATACGTTCCATGGGGTTTTCTTGGCAAGAATACTGGAGTGGGTTGCCATTTCCTTTTCCAGTGGACCACATTTTGTCAGAACTCTCCCCCATGACCTGTCCATCTTGGGTGGCCCTGCATGGCATAGCTTATGGCTTCACTGAGTTACGCAAGCCCCTTCGCCACAACAAGGCAGTGATCCATGGGGGGGGGGGGCAGTACGATACTGGCATTTTATTCTCAATTCCTTTTCTAATTATTCCTAACATGGAGTTCGCCCTCTTTACAGTGGCCGCACACTGGGTTGACATTTTCATTGAGTTGTTCACCACAACCCCAAGATCTCTTTCCTGGTCGGTCACCACTAGCTCAGATCCCATCAGACTATACTTGAAGTTGGGGGTTTTGCCCCAGTGTGCATCACTTTACACTTGCTTACAGTGAACCGCAATTGCCATTTAAATGCCCATTCTCCCAGTTTGGAGAGATCCTTTTGGAGCTCTTTACAATCCCTTTTTGTTTTGACCACCCTAAATAATTTGGTGTCATCTGCTAACTTGGCCACTTCACTGCTCGGAAGGGAATAGAGGCTCTTGCTAGGCAAAAAGTCAGTAGGGCGTTTCTAGTAGGCTGCTGCTGATCTGCTCCTTTCTCAGGGAGCTGTTGGAGGCCCCACCCCTCCCTGTTTACAAGCAACAGCAGGCCTGGTCATATGTAGCCCAAGGAATGTATCTCCCATCCACACACTCTTATCCATTAGTATGCTGCATATTTGGGCCAGGAACAGGCCAGCTTCCACCGCCAACCCTGTCTTTCAAGTGGGGCAGCAGGTTCAGGCAGATGTGTTTATTTTCAGCCATTTCCTAAAAGCAAGAACAAGGCCCAAGTACAGAAACAGGGAGGAGTGGAGCCCAGGAAAAGATCCTGCACCAAAACGGTACTTAAGGACAGCACAGCCAGCCCCGGCAGCTTCTCCCTCCACAAGCCAGCAAGAGCAGGGCAAGCCCAGCACAGGCAGAGGAGCAAGTCCAAGAGTGCCCCCACAGGTGAGGGCCGGATGAAGCCTAAGGGTTGTGAGCTCCTTCTGGCAGTGGTGGGTGCTCCCCTTCACTGCGGAGGGTCTCCATATACTTCCGCATCTTTACAGTCATCCATGGTGGAGGGATAAAGGGCTTCAGTTCATCCAGCTTCAGCTCTAGGGATCCTCTATGGAAGCAAGTAGGAGAGAGCAAGGCAGCAAACAACTCGTGAAGACAAAGCAGCCCCCGTTGGTGCAAGAGTGCTCTTGATGTTGGTGCAAAAGTGCTCAGAGCACCTGCTATGCACGCAGAACCCCCAGGTTTAACCCCTGGCAGCTTCAGGTAGGGCTGGGAAAGAATCCTGCCTGAAACCCTGGATAGCCCTGCCAGTCCATGTCAACAATACTGGGCGAGATGGAGCAAGGGTCTGACTCTGTATGAGGCAGTTCCCATTGTTCCAGTCCTGCCCACCCCCCTTCCACCAAGCACACATGGGTTCTCTGTGCCTCTAGTGCGCCTGGCTACCTACACACACGCACTGCCTGGGCTAAAAGCTCAGCTCCATGCAGGGCAGAGTTCCCACCCCAAGCAGCGCATGCTCGGTGCCTCACCTGTACTCATCGCTAGCAGCCAGATCCTGAATGTCCTCCTCCAGGAGAAGATAGGCCTACAGAAAGAGGCACAAGGGAGCTAGAGGCCCTGGCAAGGCCAGTCTGCTGTCCTCTGCCCCAGCTGCAACAGAGATGCCCACTGCACTCTGCCCAGACAGGCCCAGCGCATTTCCCCAATGGGACCCCTGCAGAACAGCCTGCTGTTTCACACTCTGAGCCAGTTCACCCCTCTTCCCTGTTATCCCCAGGCTTTGTAGCACTCACCATCTTGCCCCCTGTGGCTCGCATGTGCTGCTGTTCAGCTAGCCAGTGCTTGTCCTGAGGATCAGCTGCATACTAGAAGGCGGAGGGGGGGGGGGGCAAAAGTTACAAATTGGTACAGCCAATCCTTTCCTGCAGAAACGTGGCAAGCAGGGTTGCAACCGAGCTGCTGGACAGAGTGAAGATGCGCCATCTCCATGGAAAGTCTGCCATGCAAAGCTCCTGTCGGTCTCTTCTGCTGCTCACAGAGGTCTAGAGTCCATAGCTACAAGGAGGTGAACCCCTTGACTCGAAAGGGGGCAGCAAAGGCAATCATCAGCCCAGAGAACAGAAGAAGGGCACTTGTGCGTTCTACACGAGCCATTCACAACTCTGGGCACAGAACACAGTGTCTAGCAGGCAGAAGTCACATTAATAGGCACATCAAGAAAGAGAGGCCTGGTTTCCCAGCTAAGGCCTGTCAAAATTCGACAAGCATGTTCCACAACATTACCACCAGCTTGTTCCCACTGTGGCTGGAGTGTGGGAGATGGTGAGAAAGGAAGTCTCCCCATCCTGAAGGCTGAATCACTGACCTTGAACAGGTGGGGGTGCTTGATGTAGAGTCTGCCTCTGGTTCCTCCCATCCCGAGGGCTCTGAATCGGGGACAGCAAGGTGGATTAGCCTCTTGCAACTAGCACAATGGACCCAACAGGTACAGCTCTACAGCCCATCCTTCCAATCAACCCTGACTGCTCATTGGAAGGACAGATACTGAAGCTGAAGCTCAAATATTTTGGCCACCTAATGCGAAGAGAAAACTCCCTGGAAAAGACCCTGATGCTAGGAAAGATTGAAGGCAAAAGGAGAAGGGGACGGCAGAGGATGAGATGGCTAGATAGCATCACCGATGCAATGAATATGAACCTGAGCACACTCTGAGAGAGAGCGGAGGACAAGAAGGCCTGGCGTGCTATGGTCCATGGGGTCACGAAGAGTTGGACACGACTTAACGACTGAACAACAAAGGATGTGTGGCTGGCAGCCTGCTTAGTCCCAGAGGGCAAAAATCCACCCCCCCATACAACTCCCTGCTCTTGCCTGCCTGGTAGCACCTTACTTGTTTGCTCTGGATCCGAGAACAAAGGCAGTGGCTTCCGTGATCCGCAAGGGATCCCACTGCAAAAGAAGGAGAGGTAGTAGTCAGAACAGCACCAGCCTCCTCAATGCACCCATGCAGATTTGCTGCCTGTGTTACAGAGTAACAGCTGTGGTTTGACAAACAGCTTTCCAAACCCAGGAAAGCAGCTGCTCTAGGATGAGTGGCACGCGCAGCACAGCTCTTTGGTGTCAAGGACAATTATATCAGATGAACCTTGAAGCTCGATCAGACCAAGGAGGGTCCATCTCACCCAGCCTCCTGCTTCCCATAGTGGCCAGCCAGGTGCTTCCAGAAGTCCCCAACCAGGACATGTAGGTAACAGCCCTCCCCTGCTCTTTGTCCCCCAGCAAGTGACATTCATGACGGACCTGGATCTCGTGCCAGAGCTTCCTGCTAACCCATCTGCTCTCCTGCCCGCCGAAAGGCCTGGCTTCCAGCTGCCACCCTTTCCCCCGGTGGGCCTTCATAAAGCAAGGGGAGGCACCGTGCGCAGGGCATACCTTGGGACCATCTCTCTGCAATGGCTCACAGGACTTGGTTTTCCACCTGAGAAGAGAGAAGGCAGCTAGGCTAAGTTGTGCTCAGGGTCAAAGCAATAAAGGGAGGTGAACTTGGAGTGCGGGATGGGAAGCAGACAGCTATCTTGCACATTTGCCTCTAGGAGAGTCACCCTGCCACCCTCCTCACCATCTATGCAACAGCAGGCGCTGTCAGCACCAATCAGTCCCAGCTGGACCAGTGCGAAAGCTCATCTTGGCTTCCCCCTGCCAGGCCCTGGTCCAGCCACTCCAGGCTAGGCAGGCTTCCACTTTCTCCAGATGAAAGAGCCTTCTCCACTGCTGAACTGGCCCCTGCATGTGTCCTAGCTGGGGCTCTCCCAGGGATGCACTTGAGAGGGACAGATGGAGGCAACACCAGCTACCCCAGACCACTTCTGGGCCCCATACTTACGTGCTCACACCCGCAGTCCCTCGATCATTCCACTGGCTCTGTCCTGGAGGCCGCCCCTTCCTCTGCACGGGGGCAACACCATTTGTTAATAACCCACTCCTCCCAACAGAGAATGCACAGGCACAGTCCCCTTTTCCAGCCCCTGACCAAAGCAGCAGCACAGAAACAAGTAGCAAAGGGGGATCCGGCTGTCCCCAGTGAGACCCCCGCCCCCATCCCTAGGGACAAGAGGCAGGCTCCATAATGACAACATGTCCTGGCTTCCCAAGGCTGCCTACCTTTTTGGGGATGGGGCTTCCCTGTTGGCTCATTTCCTCTTCCACTGGCCTGGCACGCTGGTCAGGGGAGAAGAGAGTGTTAGTTTGAAAATGAGAAGTGCTGCTCCCTCCCAGCTCCAAGGCCACTTGGCTGGCTTGGGGGCAACTCCTACTTGGACCCTGCACTTCCCAATTCCCCCCACCAGCAGGAATGAGCCAAGGACCCCTCACAGAGAGACCCGTAGAACAGTCACGGTCTTATAGCCAAGGACTTCTCAGTGGCATGAAAGGCCCCAAGCCCTAACATGGGACAGGAGAGGAGACACTACCAGCCCCATTCCTTGCTGGAGACAGCCCAGCTTCTACCTTCATTGCTGATACTTCTTGGGGAAGCCTTGCAACAGACTTCTTGCCATCACAGAACAGAAGTTTGGCCTGCAGGGAAAAGAAACAGTCAGACGTCCACCAGGAATGGAGCATCTTAGTGCACACTGCCCTCTTCTGGTTGATCCTGAGCATCTCAGTGATCCAGTTTTAACAATATACGAGGGGGATCAGCTGCTTATAAAAAGCTCAGGAAGCAATGGGCTATGGACAATATTTCCCAGGAGCCAAAGTGGAGCTCCAGGAAGAAGAGAAGGAACTAGGTGCCTGGAAACCCCTTCACTCCAGCTGGGAGTGCCCCCATGAAGCATTCAGGCAGGGGTTGTGTGTCTCACTTCCCACACTGACACAATGCCAGGTGGTGTCCACTTCATACTGGGAGAATCTGAGATCCACTGGTGGTGCTGTTGCTTTCTAAGAGGGCCTTCATCACAGGGCTCTTATCCTAAAAATAAGTGGTAGAGACAGACACCCACCTGCTCTAGGCAGCTCCGGCACGTCTCTTGAATGAGCTGTTCTGTGTCCACGTCCTCCCCGACGTTCTCTCGCACATTCCCTGCAGCCTTCTGGAAAAACTTGGGAAGAAGAATGACACATAGACCAAAATAGCCTCTCCCCAAATTGCCACATACCCCTTCACCTTGCTCTCCTCTCCAATGGGTTTTGTGCAATTCAGCATGTTATGGGAAGGACGATAATCTGCAGCTGCAGCACCTCTCAAGCAGCTGCTGCAATCCCCCAGAGAGTCTCAATGCCAGGGGAAAGGAGAGGGTATTCTAGCTCTTCCAGCTGGGAGGCTCTGGTCCCCCCCCCCCCCCGACACACACATGCATATAAAACACTCTCAAGCTGAATACTGGCAGGATACCAAGGCCACCAATTCAAGTGTCAGTCTTCCTTCAGCTCTTACCGTCATGTATTTACTGAAGACAGCCTGGATCTCCTCGTTGATGCTGGGCTGCAGAACAGCTCGCAGCAGGTCCATGGAAACCACTGGGTCTGTAAAGCTGGGCCAGGAGAGGAATGAGTAAAGCCAGCTGACAGCCTAGCACCACCCAACCCAGGCCAGTTCCAGGCTCTGCAGCCTCCAGCGCTCATACACTCCATTCCAACTCCAGACCGTTCACTCCTACAGCCACATTTGCCAGGAGAAAAGGGACTGCCAGATCCTTTTATTTCATTCTTCTTGGTAGCCATGACCTAATACGAAACTCCTGCACTTTCCAGTGACAACAGCCAAGGAGAGGCTGTGCCAATGCGAGCTTGGCCTCCTTTGACACGACAAGTCAATGTCATAAAGGGGGAGTCTGCGGAGGGAAGCCCTTGTTATTTAGAGCCTCGTTAACCACTGCAGCCCGAGGATCTGCAAGGGACACTGGTTATTAAGACACAGAGGATCGGTCATAAGAACTCAGAACTGAGAGGGTACAAGGCAAGCTATGGCTGGAAACCGTTCTGCCTATGCAGCAGGACAACATGCAAAGGCAGCATTAAACTCAGTATGATTAAGGAAGAACAGAAGATAAAAGGCAGGCAAGTGGCTTGAGGACTAATATGGTTAAACTGTGGACAGTAACTTGACTATTCTTGAGGGAGAACGACAGCTCAACAGCTCAAACGATTTAGGATATCTGAACATTCTTAAGGCAGCAGATAAACTCCTCTCCAGCATGCCCACACAGGCATTAATGCTGACATTTGGGCCCTAATGGAAGACACCCACAGAGGTATAGAGCAGCAAATCATAATACAATACCACTGCAAAACTATTAGAAGAAATCAGAAGAGAATGGCTTAGTGTGAGTATAATAGTGATATTATTGGTATTGGATATTATGAACTGAAAGGAACTGTAACTGAGTTGTTAATGTAATGTTGTAATATGCTATAATTACGGTTATCGTATTTAAACGGTTTGCTCTGTGAACTTGTTTTGAGTACAATATTTGTGGAAAATTTAGTATACAAATAAATTGACTGACTACTACCATAAAGCAATATGCAGGTAAATACCTGAGCTGCGATCTAGTGGGAAATGGCCCTGTGCACGCCCCACTGGAAGGCATGGGGCTCCACAAGGGCAGCAGAGGAAAAAGGAACAACAGCCAAGGAGAGGCTGTGCCAACGCGAGCTTGGCCTCCTTTGACACAAGTTGTTTAACAGACAAAAGTGACGAGAGTCTATTCAGTGCCACTCATCTGTCCCAAGTAGAAGCTTGGGGAAATGTTGCCCCACGGCTGTGATACAAAGTTGGAAGTGAACAGAAATGTGCACTCTTAAGAACAAAGGGACTCAAGATCACGTTGGCCTCCTTGGGGCGGGGGGTTCAGTCTCGGCTGAGTGCCGCTCACCACTACTTGCAATCCTTAGCATTCTTACACACTGCTTCAGCACATTCAAAATGCTTCACATGCAGTATCTTGGGGCACAATCCTATGGGGATAGTCAGCCGCCTCCGAACTTGGGAGGCGGGTGACTATCCAATGTGGGGTGGGCAGAGCACCAAGGGGATCTTCTCCGTGCTCTGGCCACCCTGCATTTGGGGCTAGAAGGCTGATTTCAGATGTCTAGCCGGGGCACGTTGGAGCAACGTGGGGCAGGGTGGACGGTGCATAGGAAGTGTAACAGCAGTTACATGGTTCCCTCCCCACCCCTGGGAATGCCCTTTTCTGCCCGCTCTGCTCTTATGAGTGTGGAGCCAGGGATGAACCGTGCTGCCTACAAGGCAGCGGAGAACGGGCAGGGAGTCACATTTCTGGGAACTGAGTTCCCAGATCAGTAAAATCCTATAGCCATCTAGACACTGTCTAGCGGCCATAGGATGCACCCTTAGTCTTTATCCAAGAGGGATAAATTCAGTGGAGAAAAACATCTATTTCTGCTTCATTGACTATGCTAAAGCCTTTGATTGTGTGGATCACAACAAACTGTGGCAAATTCTGAAAGAGATAGGAGTACCAGACCACCTTACCTGTCTCCTGAGAAACCTGTACGAGGGTCAAGAAGCAACAGTAAGAACCAGACATGGAAAAACCGATTGGTTCAAAATTGGGAAAGGAGTACGACAAGGCTGTATATTGTCGCCCTGCTTATTTAATTTATATGCAGAGTACATCATGAGAAACGCTGTGTTGGATGAATCACAGGTCGGAATTAAGATTGCCGGGAGAATTATCAACAACCTCAGATACGCAGATGATACCACCCTAATGGCAGAAAGCGAAGAGGATCTAAAGAGCCTCTTATTGAGGGTGAAAGTGGAGAGTGCAAAAGCTGGTTTGAAACTCAACATTAAGAAAACTAAGATCATGACATCTGGCCCCATCACTTCCTGGCATATAGAAGGGGAAGAAATGGAAGCAGTGACAGATTTTATTTTCTTGGGCTCCAAGATCACCGCAGACGGTGACTGTAGCCATGAAATTAAAAGACGCTCGCTCCTTGGGAGGAAAGCTATGGCCAACCTAGACAGCATAGTAAGAAGCAGAGACATCACCTTGCCGACAAAGGTCCGTCTAATCAAAGCTGTGGTTTTCCCAGTAGTATCGTATGGCTGTGAGAGCTGGACTACAAGGAAGGCTGAGTGCCGAAGAATTGATGCCTTCGAACTGTGGGGCTGGAGAAGACTCTTACGAGTCCCCTGGACTGCAAGGAAGTCAAATTAGTCCATCCTAAAGGAAATCAACCCTGAGTGCTCATTGGAAGGACAGATACTGAAGCTGAAGCTCAAATATTTTGGCCACCTAATGCAAAGAGAAAAGTCACTGGAAAAGACCCTGATGCTGGGAAAGATTGAAGACAAAAGGAGAAGGGGACGGCAGAGGATGAGATGGCTAGATAGCATCACCGATGCAATGAATATGAACTTGAGCACGCTCCAGGAGAGGGCACAGGACAGGAAGGCCTGGCGTGCTATGGTCCATGGGGTCACGAAGAGTCGGACACGATTTAACGACTGAACAACAACAACAAAGTCCAAAGAAAAAATGATAAAAGGAGAAGCTTACTACTGTCAAACCCATCATGAACTTGCTTAGCTTTGGAGAACTGTTGCTTTCTTTTGCCTTTGGAGACAACTGCAGGAAGGTAACTGAGCTGTAGGAAAAGCTCCCCATTAGTGCTGTAATAGTAATGAGATGGCTGGTAGCACAAGCTTCCCGAGAGGGAGCTGCGACATCCCTCGGCCTGGCGATTTTATAAGGACATGGCTTTCCCAGGTCTGCATTTTGAAATGTATCCCTTCCTCTCCAATCTACACTTTTCTAGTAGTGGAAAGGCCAACCAATAATATCTAATAAGAGTAACTGGGTTGTTATTATTCCAAATTATTTGGAATATCACTAATAATTCCCTTGAGGGCTTCCCTTTGGGCATCGGGCTGCCCAGGGTGGGAAAGGGGACGCTGGACTAGATGGGCTCACCTTGGTCCAATCCAGCTTCGGGGCTCTTCTGACGTTCTGAGGCTACGTGCCTTCGTCAGGGGCGGGTCGCTGGCAGCCCTCCAGCTGTTTCGGCCTGCAACTCCCATGATCCATCATCCTTGGCTACACTGGCTGATGGGAGGTGTAGGCCAAAACATCTGGAGGGCTGCGAGTCTCCCCGCCCCCGCTTCAGTACTGTGGTTAAGGCTGCGACACTGTGGCCTTGCTCCCGAGTAAACGCGCAGGGCGGCGCGTGGCGGCGCACGGCCGACGCGGGTACCTGGTCATCATCTGAGACCGCCGTCCTCGCCGCTGCACCAGCCGGTGCTTGATCATGATGTTCCAGGGGCTCTGTGGGCACAAGGGCAGGCGCTCAGCGAGCGGCGGGCCCGGGATCGCGGCGCGGCGGGCCCTGCCCGCCTCCCCGCGGGCGCCCCTCGGCGCCTGCCGCGCCCGGAGCAGCGGGCGGGGGAGAGGCCCGGAGGACGCCTCCCCGGCGTCCCAGCGGCCGAGCCGCCCCTCACCGCGGCGCCGGGGCCCCTCGCCTGCTGCTGCTGCTGCTGCCGGTCCTCGCCGCCCTCGGCCTCCCGCTGCGGCGGCGGCGGCGGCGGCGGCTCGGCCTCCCGGGCGGCCCCCATCCCGCTCCGCGGGCTCCCGCAGACTGGCGATGACGTCATCGGCATGCGCCCGGAAGCGCGGCGCCCGGCGCCCGTTGCCGTGGCGACGGAGGGGGGTGACGAGGCCGAGGTCATTTTCAAGCGCTCTGGCGCCGCAGCTGGCGGGTGGGTCTGGGCATGCGCAGCGTGACTCCCCCCCCCCAGCTGTTCGTACAGTTCGGGTTGGAAGCAGCTTTGTAGAACACGGCGATGCCTTTGAGCATGTGCAGAGTTCGTCCTCTCACGGTCACGCTGTTGCATATATTTATCATCACGGGAGGAGGCACAGCAAGCGGCCACAGCCCAGTTACGTGGGTTCTTCTGTTTGATGTGGAATTGGGTTGACTGCTGGAGGACGACCTTGAGAGGCTGGCGTAGAATCACAGAACAGTACAGCAGGGTTGGGAGGGGCCTACAAGGCCATCGAGTCCAGCCCCTGCTCAGTGCGGGAATCCCGGTCAGAGCATCCCCGACTGAGGCTTGTGGAAGACAACATGGGCATTTTAGAATTACTCACTCTACACGTCAGCTTAGCAACGGAGCCTGGAAGGCAGACAGTGGCCTGTAGCCATCCACCAGGTTGGCGTTTGCACAATTCGCAGCCATGTATAATAGTGCATTGCCTGCTGTGGCTTCAGGAAGATAACCCATTTGTTATCTTCAGAAAGGGAGACGTGAGGAAATGCGGCTTCCATTTCCACTGAAAGGAACTGTAACTGAGTTGTTAGTGTAATGCTGTAATATGTTATAATTACGGTTATTGTATTTAAACGGTTTGCTCTGTGAACCTGTTTTGAGTACAATATTTGTGGAAAATTTAGCATACAAATAAATTGACTGACTACTACCATAAAGCAATATGCAGGTAAATACCTGAGCTGCGATCTAGTGGGAAATGGCCCTGTGCACGCCCCACTGGAAGGCATGGGGCTCCACAAGGGCAGCAGAGGAAAAAGGAACAACAGCCAAGGAGAGGCTGTGCCAACGCGAGCTTGGCCTCCTTTGACACGACAAGTTGTTTAACAGACAAAAGTGACAGCATATTCAGTTCCACTCATCTGTCCCAAGTGGAAGCTTGGGGAAATGTTGCCCCACGGCTGTGATACAAAGTTGGAAGTGGACAGAAATGTGCACTCTAAGAACAAAGTGACTCAAGATCACATTGTGAATTTCTCTTCCCTTCCCATGAAGGATCCCAGCTTCGCGAAAGAGCAATAACACCCTTCTGATGGTGTTTGGACAAAAGGGAGACTAGAAGGCAGCCACCAAGCTAGGCCTGCTATGATTGCCCCAACATGCCTGAAGATCCTGGGTGCCGAGAGCCTGCGTGCCCAGGACTGTCAGAGACCCCACAATGGCCTCCCTCAACTGACTCAAAAAGGGGGACTGCCTCAGATCTGTGCCTCAAACAGCTTTATGAGCCCACTACCTGACATCAGTAAAATGTGCACGTCTAAGAAAGGTCCTCACCAAAGCTGGAATCAGTGATCATGACTTAGACTGCAATCCTATACATACTTATATGGGAGTATGTCCCATTGAACTCCATGAGGCTTACTTCTGACTAGACATAGATAGGATTGTGATGTTAGAGCCTGAAACAAGGAAGACCTTAATTTGAGACTGAGCTCCGGCCCAGAAGCTGTTTCAGTCTTATGCCTGAAACACATGAAAGGATTGCAAAATGGATTAAACTGTCATGGCTACTGGTCATAAGAAGGACCTCATATGGGAAAGTTTTAAAGACATTCCCTTCATGAGTACAAAAGGAAAGTGGACAAAATGTATATAGTGCAACAAACAGACACAATGCCTGGTTGTAAGAATAAAACAACAGTCTAAACAATACTCTGTTTAGTGGCAAATTAACATTGTTTAGTGGTCAGATTTACACCATTGTTTAAGAAATATATGAAGAAATATCAATAGAATTCTTTAAAATTAGCTTTTTTTCTTGCTGTTTTAAGTCAATTATCTGCTTGGGAGATATTGTAGGGACCTGCCCTCTCTATATACTTGCATATATTTTCAATATAGAGAATGGGTGCCCATAAGACATCCATGAATACTGAAACAGAATTCACTAGAAATCTAGTGTCAGTGAAACATTTCTGTTGTGATATGACAGGAATGCAGGGTTGGGTTAGAAACTATTTCTGCTCTGCTTATGCTGTCAATGACTTTTGTCCTTGGAGAAATGTGTTAAACATAATTTGACATCTGGCAACCAAATGTTGCAAGGCCCAAGAGAGATAAACAGAGGTAGAAACAGCTGGATCACGTCAGCCAGCAGCCTGGTCAACAGTTCTCTAGACAAATATCTGTGTCCAAGTTTCATGGAAGGAGGGAAGTAACCCTGGATTTTGAAGTGCTCTAAGCCCTCATTTTGCTTATGCTCCCCATCCTGGACAGATTTGGGTGTCTTACTTTGGACAAGTTGATTTGGCAGGTGCATTCACTCCTAAAGCTACTATATCTGTAGCTATCTATCTATAAATACACACACACACACACACTGCACCCTTAAAGGTACACTGATTCATCTATATAAAATAAACTCCCTTACATATAGATATAGACTCTCCCAAAATTGGAATACTCATTTGGAACGTCAATTAAAGAAACAACACCAATTCTAGACTGGCATTTAAACCTTTAGGGATCAGTCTAGAATTGGTGTCGTTTCTTTAATTAATATTTAAAATTAGTATTGTAATTTCTTGCTACTTGTGTAGCAGGAACTGTCTGTGCTGGAACTGCAACTGGAAAGGAGGCAGAGAACTGTCTTTGCTCTCTGTGGGAGATCTGTTGGCTGTGAATCCTCATCTTAGGCTCTGCCTGTATATATTTGTAAATATTCCTTCTATCACAGAAACATCATAAAGCTCCTGTTACCTCCTTCTCAGGAAACTGTACCCTGGGTAAGCACTGGAACCCTTGAAATTTCTCTCCACACGAAGCGGGTGCGCACGCAGAATAATACTGTTGGTATCCACATGTACACACTTGGGTCTTTCAGGTCTAAGCTCTGTTACTTCAGCTCTTTAGAAGCTAAATATTAGAGGTTTGTTGTTGTTGTTGTTGTTCAGTCGTTCAGTCGTGTCCGACTCTTCGTGACCCCATGGACCATAGCACGCCAGGCCTTCCTGTCCTGCGCTCTCTCCCAGAGTGTGCTCAAGTTCATATTCATTGCATCCGTGATGCTATCTAGCCATCTCATCCTCTGCCGTCCCCTTCTCCTTTTGCCTTCAGTCTTTCCCAGCATCAGGGTCTTTTCCAGGGAGTTTTCTCTTCGCATTAGGTGGCCAAAATATTGGAGCTTCAGCTTCATTATCTGTCCTTCCAATGAGCACTCAGGGTTGATTTCCTTTAGGATGGACTGATTTGACCTCCTTGCAGTCCAGGGCACTCGTAAGAGTCTTCTCCAGCACCACAGTTCGAAAGCATCCATTCTTCGGCGCTCAGCCTTCCTTATAGTCCAGCTCTCACAGCCATACATTACTACTGGGAAAACCATAGCTTTGATTAGACGGACCTTTGTCGGCAAGGTGATGTCTCTGCTTCTTACTATGCTGTCTAGGTTTGCCATAGCTTTCCTCCCAAGGAGCGAGCGTCTTTTAATTTCATGGCTACAGTCACCGTCTGCGGTGATCTTGGAGCCCAAGAAAGTAAAATCTGTCACTGCTTCCATTTCTTCCCCTTCTATATGCCAGGAAGTGATGGGGCCAGATGCCATGATCTTAGTTTTTTTAATGTTGAGTTTCAAACCAGCTTTTGCACTCTCCTCTTTCACCCTCAACAAGAGGCTCTTTAGATCCTCTTCGCTTTCTGCCATTAGGGTGGTATCGTCTGCATATCGGAGGTTGTTGATAATTCTCCCAGCAATCTTAATTCCGACCTCTGATTCATCCAACCCGGCATTTCTCATGATGTACTCTGCATATAAGTTAAATAAGCAGGGTGACAATATGCAGCCTTGTCGTACTCCTTTCCCAATTTTGAACCAATCGGTTGTTCCATGTCTGGTTCTGACTGTTGCTTCTTGACCCTCGTACAGGTTTCTCAGGAGACAGGTAAGGTGGTCTGGTACCCCCATCACTTTAAGAATTTGCCACAGTTTGTTGTGATCCACACAATCAAAGGCTTTAGCGTAGTCAATGAAGCAGAAAGAGACGTTTTTCTGGAATTCTCTTGCTTTCTCCATGATGCAGCGAATGTTGGCGATTTGATCTCTAGTTCCTCTGCCTCTTCTAAACCCAGCTTGCACTTCCGGTAGTTCTCGGATCACATACTGCTGAAGCCTAGCTTGTAGGATTTTGAGCATCACCTTGCTGGCATGTGAAATGAGCGCAATTGTGCGGTAGTTTGAACACTCTTTGGCGCTGCCCTTCTTTGGAATTGGAATGTAAACTGACCTTTTCCAGTCTTGTGGCCACTGTTGAGTGTTCCAGATTTGTTGGCATATTGAATGCAGCACTTTAACAGCATCATCTTTTAGGATTTTAAATAGCTCGGCTGGAATACTGTCATCTCCGCTAGCTTTGTTGTTACTAATGCTTCCTAAGGCCCACTTGACTTCACTCTCGAGGATGTCCGGCTCAAGTTCAGTGACCGCACTATCATGGCTATCAGGGACATTCAGATCTTTCCTGTATAGTTCTTCTGTGTATTCTTGCCACCTCTTCTTAATCTCATCTGCATCTGTTAGGTCCCTGCCTTCTTTGTCCTTGATCATGCCCGTCTTTGCACAAAACGTTCCCTTGAGATCTCCAATTTTCTTGAAGAGATCTCTAGTCTTTCCCTTTCTGTTGTTTTCCTCGATTTCTTTGCATTGTTCATTTAAGAAGGCCTTCTTGTCTCTCCTTGCTATTCTCTGGAACTCTGCATTCAGTTGGCTATATCTTCCCCTTTCTCCCTTGCTTTTCGCTTCCCTTCTTTCGTGAGCTACTTGTAAAGCCTCATCAGACAGCCACTTGGCTTTCTTGCATTTCTTTTTCTTTGGGATGGATTTCGTTGCTGCCTCCTGAACAATGTTATGGACCTCCGTCCATAGTTCCTCAGGCACTCTGTCTATCAGGTCTAATCCCTGAAATCTATTCCTCACCTCCACTGTATATTCATCAGGGATATGATTTAGGTCATACCTGAACGGTTTAGTGGTTTTCCCGACGTTCTTCAATTTAAGCCGAAATTTTGCAAGAAGCAGCTCATGATCTGAGCCACAGTCAGCTCCAGGTCTTGTTTTTACTGACTGTATGGAGCTTCTCCATCTTTGGCTGCAAAGGACATAATCAATCTGATTTCGATATTGACCATCTGGTGACGTCCATGTGTAGAGTCGCCTCTTGTGCTGTTGGAAAAGAGTGTTTGCTATGATCAGCATGTTCTCTTGGCAAAACTCTATTAGCTTTTGTCCTGCTTCATTTTGTACACCAAGGCCATGCCTGCCTGTTATCCTGGTGATTTCTTGACTTCCTACTTTAGCATTCCAATCCCCTATGATGAAGAGGACATCTTTTTTTGGTGTTAGTTCTAGAAGGTGTTGTAGGTCTTCATAGAACCGATCAACCTCAGCTTCTTCGGCCTCAGTGGTTGGGGCATAGACTTGAATTACTGTGATGTTGAATGGTTTGCCTTGGATTCGTACTGAGATCATTCTATCATTTTTAAGATTGTACCCCAATACTGCTTTTCCCACCCTTTTGTTGACTATGAGTGCTACTCCATTTCTTCTAAGGGATTCTTGCCCATAATAGTAGATATGATGGTCACCTGAATTAAATTCGCCCATGCCTGTCCATTTTAGTTCGCTGATTCCCAAGATGTCGATGTTCAATCTTGCCATCTCATGTTTGACCACCTCCAGCTTACCTTGATTCATTGATCTGACATTCCAGGTTCCTAAACAATATTGTTCTTTACAGCATCGGATTTTCTTTTCACCACCAGACACATCCACAGCTGAGTGTCCTTTCGGCTTTGGCCCAGCCGCTTCACTCTTTCTGGCGCTACTTGGAGATACCCTCTGCTCTTCCCCAGTAGCATATTGGACACCTTCCGACCTGAGGGGCTCATCTTCCGGCGTCATCTCTTTTAGCCTTGTGATACTTTCCATGGGGTTTTCTTGGCAAGAATACTGGAGTGGGTTGCCATTTCCTTCTCCAGTGGACCACATTTTGTCAGAACTCTCTGCCATGACCTGTCCGTCTTGGGTGGCCCTGCACGGCATAGCTTATGGCTTCACTGAGTTACGCAAGCCCCTTCGCCACAACAAGGCAGTGATCCATGAAGGGGATTAGAGGTTAGAAGTACATATTGTAAGGCAACCCATGAAATACCCCCCTACACTGCTGTTCTAAGTGAAGCAGTGTCAAGAGAGCTCTATCTGCCAGTTTCATGCAAACAATACGCTAACTACATTGATTGTAGGCTGCTCAAATATGCACATTGCTGCTGGTCTAGACAAAACAGCACTAGGAGTGGGTGATTTGTAGTAGAGAATGGGGTGGGCAAAGAGGTGTTCAGCCCTTTCCCAAACAGCCTCAGTTCCCATGCGCCTCCCCATCTTTCCCCCTATCATGTTCAACAAATCTGTTTCTTGTCCATAAACCTATTTTTACCCTGCATCTTTCATCCCAAACAGACGGGCAGGGAGGCTGGTGAGGAACATGTCAGAGAGACATTTATTACACTTGTTGGCATGTGACACATACTTCTGGTCTGGGTGCAGGGACAGATGCATCTTGACACAAATGCACACGAGTGTAAATATACCTGTACATGGACATGAACAGGTGTCACAAAAACACAGATGCTCCTGTTTTCATCTGTGAAATGTTGGAGTGTAGGGATCTGAGCAATGCAAGAACCTAAGCAAAAAGGAGGTGGTTTCTTCCTGCAGTCCCATGTGCTTTCCTGGAACCTTTAATTACCAGAGCACTGAGCAAGGCCTAATGTTATTTCCTTCACAGGAAGTGAAAACACACACCATATCTCCTTTATTGAGTGGACTGGATTCCACAGTGTTTTTCTTGGCAGGGTTTGTTGTGTAAGCATCCAGGCTTGATGCTACTGTTGCTGGGCGTGATGTGAAGAACATGCAATTTGCAGCATCTGAGAAGCTGCAGCAATTACAGTAATGGGATATGGGGATTAGTCATAGCATACGAATGGCCTGGCCAGGAAAACTGACAGCTCCTTTGAAAGGATGAAATGCTGCAAGAAAGGCAGCTGGATACTTTGGCATGACAGAGTAGGAAGAAATCCAGTGGGTCACCTCTTCCAGTGCTCTTCCCTAAGACAGGATATCATCAATGGTCAAATGCTTTCCAATCAGCCTTTCAGTCAGTGGCCTTTCCTCACTCCAGAGCAGATTGCCTGCCAGATAGATGAAGCCATCCCACAAGTCCTTTGTGGGGGGACAAGCCATCCCTTGCAAGGAATGTGGGTATAAGTGTTCCAGACCATCTAAATGGGGATGGAGTAGAACTTGGCAATGAGCACATCCTCCAGTATAAGAACGCTGGTCAAAGAGACCAAAGGGCTGTATGGGAAAAGGCACACGCCAAAGGCAGCTGGATAGGAAGATCAGAAAAGGAAATTCTAAAGGCACAATTACAAACAATTTTGACAAGAAATAAAGGTGGAAGACAACAGAAGCCAGTGTGGTTTCACAAAAAGCTTAGAGATGACGTGAAAACAAAGTACACATATAGGAAGTGGAAAGAAGGCCAAGTAACAAAGGAAGGGTACAGGCAGGTAGTACAGAATTGCAGGGATGGTGTCAGGAAGGCTAAAGCTGAGAATGAGCTGAGGTTAGTGAGGGATGCTAAAAGCAACAAAAAGGCTTTCTTCAGCTACGTGCATAGTAAAAGGCAGAGGAAAGAAATGGTGGTTCAGCTATTACAGAAGGATGGCAAAACGATAACAGATGACAAAGAAAAGGCAGAGGTGCTCAATTCCTACTTTGGCTCAGTCTTCTCCTGAAAGAGGGTCTATGACCCCCCTGGCAAAGGCGATGTACAGGCTGAAGGGGCAGGATTGCAGCTTGAGATCGATAGGCATATGGTCAAGGAACACCTAACTACTTTGAGTTCAAATCTCCAGGGCCAGATGAACTGCAGCCTAGAATAATAAAGGAACTGGCAGAAGAACTCTCAGAACCACTGTCTATTCTCTTTGAGCAATCATGGAGGACGGGTGAAGTGCCAGATGACTGGAGGAGGGCTAACGTTGTCCCTATCTTCAAAAAGGGTAAAAAGGAGGAGCCTGGGAACTACAGACCAGTCAGTCTGACATCAATCCCTGGGAAAATTCTGGAGCAGGTGATAAAGCAATCCATCTGTAAGCACCTCGAAAACAATGCAGTGATTACTCGAAGCCAACATGGATTTGTCAAGAACAAATCCTGCCAGACGAATCTGATCTCATTTTTTGATCAGGTAACCTCCCTTGTGGACTGTGGGAATGCTGTGGACATCATAAACCCTGACTTCAGCAAAGCTTTCGACAAAGTGCCTGTCAGGAGCGTCCTAGCTGCCTCTTGCAGTCTTCTCCAATAGCCAACTCAGGACACAGACAAGGAGGATTCTTTCCAAGGCTTTATTCCTTTATTATGTTACGACTCTTTCAGATACTAATCACTAGCAACTAAGCAAGGAACAGCACTGGGGAAAGATAGCCT
Source organism: Heloderma suspectum (assembly GCF_057233095.1). NCBI lineage: Eukaryota > Metazoa > Chordata > Lepidosauria > Squamata > Helodermatidae > Heloderma > Heloderma suspectum. The sequence goes on along the minus strand of NC_139461.1, from coordinate 314,847,580 downwards.
AAGCTCCAGGTAAGGCAGTTGGTCCCCGTTTGAAGGGGAACCACGGGAAGACTCTGAACTTATGGGCTATGGAGAGATCCTCCCTCTTTCCCTTGCATCCTCGGGACGCAACCACTGTTTGAGCACCAAACGAGTGGAACACCTCTTTTTGGCACCCTCCATCTGTCGTCGCTCCCTGCGTCTGTGCCGAGCATCCAGCAAGTCCCCCTCCAGCGCTCTCTCACTGCCAGGGTCACTATCTATCCCAGGGATGCTGGCAGGAGGAATCTCTGCCAGCTGCTGTGCCTGTGAGAGATGAGTGAGCTCCTCTCCCACGGATTGCTGTTCCTCCTCAGAATCAGAACTGCTCTGGGGCTCTATGGGCTCAGTTTCCACCCTGACAGAGCCCCATGATATCCCAATTAGCAAACTAGCTAAAAGTGGACTAGATGAAACAACGATCAGGTGGATCCACAGTCGGCTACAGAATCGGACTCCAAGAGTACTTATCAATGGGATCTTCTCAAGCTGTGGAGAGGTAACAAGCAGGGTACCACAAGGCTCAGTCCTGGGCCCAGTGCTCTTCAACATTTTTATGAATGACTTGGAGGAGGAGGTGCAGGGAATGCTGATCAGATCTGCAGATGACACCAAATTGGGCGGGATAGCTAATACTTTGGAAGGCAGAAACAGAATTCAAAGTGATCTTGATAGGCTGGAGCGCTGCGCAGAAACAACAGAATGACATTTAATAGGGATAAATGCCAAGTTCTGCACCTAGGAAAAAGAAACCAAATGCACAGTTACAAGATGGGGGATACGTGGCTCAACCACACTACATGCGAGAAGAACCTTGGCATTGTTGTCGATCACAAGCTGAATATGAGCCAACAATGTGATGTGGCTGCAAAAAAGGCAAATGCTATTTTGGACTTCATTAAGCTGGAGAGGGTTCAGAGGAGGGTAACAAAGATGATCAGCAGACTGGAAACAAAGCCCTATGAAGAGAGATTGAAAGGACTGGGCATGTTTAGCCTTGAGAAGACTGAGGGGAGCTAGGATAGTGCTGTTCAAGTACATGAAAGGTTGTCACAGAGAGGAAGGCCAGGATCGCTTCTCGATCATCCCAGAGTGTGGGACACAGAATACTGGGCTCAAGTGACAGGAAGCCAGATTCCGGCTGAACATCAGGAAAAACGTCCTGACTGTTAGAACAATACGACAATGGAACCAATTCCCTAGGGAGGCGGTGGGCTCTCCCACACTGGAGGCATTCAAGACGAGGCTGGACAGCAATCTGTCAGGGATGCTTTGACTTGGATTCCTGCATTGAGCAGGGGGTTGGACTCAATGGCCTTGTAGGCCCATTCCAACCCTACTATTCTATGAGTCTATGATTCTAAGGTGGGCTCACAGGGATGGGGGCCAGTGAGGGTGTCTTACCCAAGGGCCCTCAAAACCTGGAGCCAGCACTGGGTAGCCTTGCCATGTCTTCCCCCCACTTTTCCCAGCCTTTTTCTTACAACAGAATATCTGTTCAGGAAAAAAAGTTGGAAGAGCTGCATAAGGCCTCTGGATCGGTAGGGCTAGGAGCCCTCTCTCTGGCTGGAAGCACTGTTGGCAGCATTGCCCACGAAGTTCTCCCCGCTAGCAGAAGCATGTAATACAGCTCAAAATATGATAAGAAAGGATCCTGCAAGGGTTGACGCGGGGGAAAGTGTAGGTCACACTGGGAGAGTCCTGGAGAATGGCCTATGATGCCTGCTGCCATGGATGAGGAATAATGTCTTCTCCCCAGGTGCAGGCATGGAAGGGAAAGTGGAGGAGGAAAAGCTGGAAGTATGTCAGCCAGCAGGCCAGCAGCAGCCTGGAGCCATGGGTGGAGAGAAAGCCTCTGCAGACATCTTCAACCAATGGAGCTGGGCTCAGGCTCCTTCAGCTGGTGCAGTCTACGGGCAAGCCCCGCCAGCGGTGGCAATCCAGAAGCCTGCACATTACAGTAGCAAAGGAAATGGGGGACTCTGTTCCATATATTTGTTTGCAGTACTTTTACCCCACCTTTCCACCATTCATGCTGAATTTAGTTTACAAAACAAAAATATAAAACAAAGCATTGTTCAGTATTCTTTTCCTTAGAATCTAACAGTCAGTAACATTAGAAATCCAACAGCCAAAAGCAGGAGCAGCAAAACAGCAAAAGCTCAAAAAATAATTTCAGCAAGTGCTGGGAAAATAACACGGTCTTCATCTGGCACCAAAACAATAAGAGCGCAGGCATCATGAGGGCACTTCTGGGGTTGGTGTTTCAGAGACAGAGCACTGCCACAGAGACGGCCCTGTGACTGTCCCTGTGAAAACATGCTGCTGATGCCTCTCAGAGGGTGCTCAGCACCATCCAGGCGGGTTAGAGGCCCCAACTGAGCAGGTGTGTGCTGTCAGCCGTGTTTCCGCACATCGGTGGATGGAGGCTTCTGGGTCTTTTGTGCGTGGAGTGACCCACTCCTGCAAGCGGTGGGCACAGTCTGAGATGCGGTGGGTGGCTTCAAGATGGAGTTGGCTGAGCTTCCTCGGCGTCTCCTTGATGTCCTCCATGCAGCCAGCCTGGCTGTTGGAGCAGCCCCAGGCACTGCCAGATGTAGGGAGATGTGCAGGGGATGCACAGCTGGCAGCGGCAAAGGCTCATGGAGCAGGATGAGCACGTTCCTAGGCGGGGCCATGGGTTTCCCCTTGGTGGAGAAGGCTGGTCCTGCCCAATGTTGGGTTAGCCCTCTGTGCTTGGTCTCCGTGTGATGCATTGTATTGCCGGCCGGCCAGCGAGCAGGCCCTGCCTCCCCCCCTCCCCTGCTTGCTGATTCACTTGTCCTGCTGGGCCCCTCTCCTTTGCCTGCCCCTCGGCCGCCCCAGCTGCCACCTCCTCTGGCAGCCCCTGTATGCCTTGGGTCTATTCCGACAATTTTGATGTCAACCTTGCTGGGGAAATAAAGCACTTCCATGCTTATAGCAAGCAAAATTCAAACACAGCCCAGTGTGACCATGGCAGCTGTTCCTGATTAACTGCAGCAGCCTTGGCCAGCCATACTAAAGCACAACACCAGTCCTGCCCTGTTGACTGACTGCTTAGGGGTGAAGCAACTTCTGGGTTTCCTAAAGGAGAGTGGAAGGAAGAGGAGTGAGCAACCAGGCGCACACGTGCCAGGCATTCCAGAGCTTCCTTCTGGACGATGGGTAGGCAACCGGGTGCCTTTGGACTACAATTCCCATCACCCCATCCACAGGCCATTATGGTTGGGGTTTATGGGAGTTGTAGTCATAGTTACCTTCCATAAATTGTGTTGTATTTATGTTTTTTTATGTTGTATTCTGGGTTTTAATTTTTGTGAACTGCCCAGAGCCCTTTGGCTGTTGGGTGGAATAGGGATGAATGAATGCAGTCCAAAACTCCTGGAGGTCACCAGGCTGCCTGCCCCTGGACATTGCTATGAGCAGCTTCCTCAGCTGGGAGGACTCCGGCCTTTACTCTGTGCAGGCACTGTCCCGGCTGCCACATCTTGGATTAATATGGCCGTTCCTAAACTGTAATTCAGTGACCACCAATAGTTGAGGAGGGGCCATAGCTCAGTGGGAGAGAACATGCTTTGCATGCAGAAGGGCCCAGCAAAGTCTGCCTGGCAGTGGGTGGCCTGGGGAAGAATCCTGCCTGAAACCCTAGAGACCCTCAGCAATGACTAGGGGGGTTCTCCATGACAACAGAAGGAGACAGAAGGAAAGTCAATTGTGGCTTACCCGGACCTTTCAAGGAGCTGGCCTTGCGCCGTGCAGGGCTCCACAAGCAGGTGTATCACACCAGTAAAAGCTGCTTCACAGAACATACTTCTGGGCTGGGGTGGGGAGTTGGGTCAGAGTGAATGTCATCTGACAGGCAAGGGCTGCTCAACCAATAAGAGAGGCTCCCCCCCCCGCTCCCCCCCCTTTCACCTTCCATAAAATCCTGGGAGGTTTCCTCCTGTGTCACTGCATAAATCACTCTCCTCTCTCTCTCTCTCTCTGGCTCCCTGGTAGTTTTGCCACAGTATACCACCTCCGCCCCCGAATCCTGGGCATGCCTCTGTGACCTGGCAGTGACGTGGTCAAGGGGGTGGGATGCCCCATTCCCTCTTGTTTCCCCAACGGAAGTAGTTTGTCCCATTGAGAAAATCCCCCAGAGCGCTGCATCAACCCGTCATATTACCGCAGTAGTGGGGACACTCATTCACCTTAGCTAGCCTGCTTTTATCTTAACATATCCCCCCTTCGTTGCATGTTTACTCAGAAGTAAGAAATACATCTCGCTCCCCTGCAGTGAAAGGGTTAAAGGCCAACTTTAGTAACTCCCCCTAAAGCATGCTTTCTTGAATCTCTGTGTTGTGCTTCTTTGATGTTCTGTAGTTTCTCTGTTATGCAAAGTCCCTTCTCCAGTTTATCGGAGCTTCTCATTGCAAGCAGGGAGAAGGCGGAAGGGGGGGGGGGGTTGGAAGCAATAGGCAAAAGTGCACATATGGGGAAAAAATGAGATGGGAGCAAGAACTCTGCAGCAGATTGCTGGGAGGAAATTGGGATGGGGTGGGGGAGCTCTCAGGAGCCTTCAGATGCTGCACTGGAGAACTGGGGATTCTGGTTTCTTCAGGGAAATCTGCACATAGGGGAAAATGAGTTTCTCTCCATTCATAATGTAGTAGCAGGGAGGATCCTGGCCAGGGGCAGGAAACAAGCCCCTCTCACGGGTTGAGCAGCCCCTGCCAGGTTGATGATGTTCAGTTCTACACCACACCCCACCGGGAAGTGCGTTCCTTCCAAGCACTGAAAACCAGATTTTAAAGGTACCGTACACATCTCATTCCTTCTAACTGAGCTTCAATAAAGGTGGTTTTAAATACCCTCCAAACATTCTGGAGAGATTTAACCCTCTTGACTCTCCCTTTCAGCTGCCTTTTAACCAGACCCCTCATTTTAAAGAAGTTTCCTCTTCTTAAAAAGTCAAATGTGAGTATATGGGAAATATCTCCTTACATATATATAAAATTTGATAGCACCGTGGTCTCTCTTTCCACCGGTTCAACAACATTTATGTCTCTCACCAGGTCCTCGGCACTCCTTCGGATTGCATCCTGGATTGCTTCCCTTCCCGTCAGTTTCATGGCCAGCTGTTCTAGGCCACAGCCATTTAGGGCGTCTAGGAATGCATCTAGGAGAGCGTAATTGATTACCCCCCTTCATGGATCACTGCCTTGTTGTGGCGAAGGGGCTTGCGTAACTCAGTGAAGCCATAAGCTATGCTGTGCAGGGCCACCCAAGACGGACAGGTCATGGTGGAGAGTTTTGACAAAATGTGGTCCACTGGAGAAGGAAATGGCAACCCACTCCAGTATTCTTGCCCAGAAAACCCCATGGAACGTATCACAAGACTAAAAGATACGACGCCGAAAGATGAGCCCCTCAGGTTGGAAGGTGTCCAATATACTACTGGGGAAGAGCAAGATTGAACATTGACATCTTGGGAATCAGCGAACTAAAATGGACAAGCATGGGCGAATTTAATTCAGGTGACCATTATATCTACTACTGTGGGCAAGAATCCCTGAGAAGAAATGGAGTAGCACTCACAGCACTCAACGAAAGGGTGGAAAAAACAGTACTGGGGTACAATCTCAAAAACGATAGAATGATCTCAGTACGAATCCAAGGCAAACCATTCAACATCACAGTAATTCAAGTCTATGCCCCAACCACTGAGGCCAAAGAAGCTGAGGTTGATCGGTTCTATGAAGACCTACAACACCTTCTAGAACTAACACCAAAAAAAGATGTCCTCTTCATCATAGGGGATTGGAATGCTAAAGTAAGAAGTCAAGAAATCACCGGGATAACAGGCAGGCATGGCCTTGGTGTACAAAATGAAGCAGGACAAAGGCTAATAGAGTTTTGCCAAGAGAACACACTGATCATAGCAAACACTCTTTTCCAACAGCACAAGAGGCGACTCTACACATGGACGTCACCAGATGGTCAATATCGAAATCAGATTGATTATGTCCTTTGCAGCCAAAGATGGAGAAGCTCTATACAGTCAGTAAAAACAAGACCTGGAGCTGCCTGTGGCTCAGATCATGAGCTTCTTGTTCCAAAATTTTGGCTTAAATTGAAGAATGTAGGGAAAACCACTAAACCATTCAGGTATGACCTAAATCATATCCCTTATGAATATACAGTGGAGGTGAGGAATAGATTTCAGGGATTAGACCTGATAGACAGAGTGCCTGAGGAACTATGGACGGAGGTCCGTAACATTGTTCAGGAGGCAGCAACGAAATCCATCCCAAAGAAAAAGAAATGCAAGGAAGCCAAGTGGTGTCTGATGAGGCTTTACAAGTAGCTGAAGAAAGAAGCAAAAAGCAAGGGAGAAAGGGGAAGATATAGCCAACTGAATGCAGATTTCCAGAAAATAGCAAGGAGAGACAAGAAGGCCTTCTTAAATGAACAATGCAAAGAAATCGAAGAAAACAATAGAATGGGAAAGACTAGAGATCTCCTCAAGAAAATCGGAGATCTCAAGGGAACGTTTTGTGCAAAGACGGGCATGATCAAGGACAAAGAAGGCAGGGACCTAACAGAAGCAGAGGAGATTAAGAAGAGGTAGAAAGAATACACAGAAGAACTATACAGGAAAGATCTGAATGGCCCTGATAGCCATGATAGTGCGGTCACTGAACTTGAGCTGGACATCCTCGAGAGTGAAGTCAAGTGGGCCTTAGGAAGCATTATTAACAACAAAACTAGCGGAGATGACAGTATTCCAGCTGCGCTATTTAAGATCCTTAAAAATGATGCTGTTAAAGTGGTGCACTCAATATGCCAACAAATTTGGAACACTCAACAATGGCCACAAGACTGGAAAAGGTCAGTTTACATTCCAATTCCAAAGAAGAGCAACGCCAAAGAGTGTTCAAACTACCGTACAATTGCGCTCATTTCACATGCCAGCAAGGTTATGCTCAAAATCCTACAAGCTAGGCTTCAGCAGTATGTGAACCGAGAACTACCGGAAGTACAAGCTGGGTTTCGAAGAGGTAGAGGAACGAGAGATCAAATCGCCAACATTCGCTGGATCATGGAGAAAGCAAGAGAATTCCAGAAAAAGTCTATTTCTGCTTCATTGATTATGCTAAAGCCTTTGATTGTGTGGATCACAACCAACTGTGGCAAATTCTTAAAGAGATGGGAGTACCAGACCACCTTACCTGTCTCCTGAGAAACCTGTACGAGGGTCAAGAAGCAACAGTCAGAACCGGACGTGGAACAACCGATTGGTTCAAAATTGGGAAAGGAGTACGACAAGGCTGTATATTGTCGCCCTGCTTATTTAACTTATATGCAGAGTACATCATGAGAAATGCCGGGTTGGATGAATCACAGGTCGGAATTAAGATTGCCGGGAGAATTATCGACAACCTCAGATATGCAGACGATACCACCCTAATGGCAGAAAGCGAAGAGGATCTAAAGAGCCTCTTGTTGAGGGTGAAAGTGGAGAGTGCAAAAGCTGGTTTGAAACTCAACATTAAAAAAACGAAGATCATGGCATCTGGCCCCATCACTTCCTGGCATATAGAAGGGGAAGAAATGGAAGCAGTGACAGATGTTATTTTCTTGGGCTCCAAGATCACCACAGATGGTGACTATAGCCATGAAATTAAAAGGCACTTGCTCCTTGGGAGGAAAGCTATGGCAAACCTAGACAGCATAGTAAGAAGCAGAGACATCACCTTGCTGACAAAAGTTCTTGTAATCAAAGCTATGGTTTTCCCAGTAGTAACGTATGGCTGTGAGAGCTGGACTATAAGGAAGGCTGAGCGCCGAAGAATTGATGCTTTCGAACTGTGGTGCTGGAGAAGACTCTTACGAGTCCCCTGGACTGCAAGGAGGTCAAATCAGTCCATCCTAAAGGAAATCAACCCTGAGTGCTCCTTGGAAGGACAGATACTGAAGCTGAAGCTCAAATATTTTGGCCACCTAATGCGAAGAGAAAAGTCACTGGAAAAGATCCTGATGCTGGGAAAGACTGAAGGCAAAAGGAGAAGGGGACGGCAGAGGATGAGATGGCTAGATAGCATCACCGATGCAATGAATATGGACTTGAGCACACTCCAGGAGAGAGCAGAGGACAGGAAGGCCTGGCGTGCTATGGTGCATGGGGTCACGAAGAGTCGGACACGACTTAATGACTGAACAACAACAAATTGATTACTGCTACACTTTCTGCTTTCGCTGTCTCCACGTTTTCTTTCTCCAACTCAAGATCACCCTCTGCTATTTGGTCAGGAGGGTGACAGGGTGTCCAGGGCTGTTGCTAGACCAGGCTCAAGCCCCAGAACTATTTCCCAGAGCCCCAACAGTGCCAATAGATGAGTTCCACCCTATCCGCCCGGGGGTAATCACTAGTCTACCCTCTTTCCAGGCCATCTTCTCCGTGATGCCCGGTCCTTGTTCCATCCTACCCCTTCCTCTGACCCCAAAGCTGCCTCTTCCTGCCTGCCTGCCTGCCTGCCTGCTTCCCCCTCTACTCTCCTTCCTCATCTTCTTCCTTGCTCCTTTTCCTCCACCTCCTCTGCCCCATTCACCAACCCTCACTCCTTCTACCATTTTATTTGTGGAGGTAATGCTGATAGATGAATGGGTTAATTAATTGAGACAGAATTGATTAAATGTTGGAGCAGGATCTGGGTGGGGAATGGGAAATTATCTTCCACAGACCCTCTGATTTGGTTTAGTGCTCTGTAACATTTTTGAAACTCCCTTTTGGTGCAAAAGTTGCCATTTTTAGTGGGGTGGGGGTGAGAGGGCTTATCAAAAAACTTACCAGCCACTCTTTTTTGTGCACTTTTCACACCTGTTTGCAGCCATATCAAATTAATTGTAATTGAAGAGAAACTGATTTGGTGTGCTCTGGGAGTGGGATGCCAACTAATTGAAGAATGTATTTTATTTGGGGTGATTTGGATAGGAAATTAATTGACTGGCTTTGACTTCTGTGAAATTTAAATAAATCTTAATAATTATTCCTAAAATTGTATATCTAAATATAAATTAGCATATGCAGATTTTATGCAGGTTTTTGTCCCGTGGCCCTGTGCCCTCAGTATTTTACATGCCTAGCAATGCCACCGAGCATGCAGGCTGGGGCTCGTGGGAGCTGCGGCCCAAAATGCCTGGAAGGCACCAGCTTGCCTACTGCTGGTCCAGCAGGCAAATACATTGCTGATACTCCATAAGTCTTTCTCAGGGTGTTTCCAGACAGAGGGTTCCTAGTGCTACCCATACAAAGACACTGAGTAGTTTGTCCATCTTTCCCTCCTTAAAGGGTTTTTTTTTCTGGAAAGAAAAAAGACAGAAGCAGCGGGAAACATGGGAGGGTTACAAATTGAAGACAACAACATCATAAAATTCCTTGAACAAGGCAGGGCAATTTCATACTAAAGCTTCATCTGGAAGGAGCTTGGGAGAGCACCATTTAGAACTGTTTTATTTACTTTTTCTGCTGCTTATTTCTCCCATTCTGTAGTAATGAACTTGAATAACACTTTTTGATTTAGACTCTGAAGTTGACTGTATATTTTGCCCAGCCCATGGATTTATGCCACCCATGTGCCAAGCCGCTTGGTCTATGCTTAAGAGAGGTAAAGGGACTCATGAATTGGACTCCGGCTGCCTATAGCCAGGCAATAGTTTACTAAGAGGGTTCCACCTCTCACTTCAATAAACTGCTATCTGGGATTTCTCTCTCATCCAGAGTTAGAGCTTTTCTACATGAGGGTGTTAATCAGCTGTTAATCCACTCTGTCCACTTTTGGTTTCATCACAGAACAGAGTTCCGAGCACTAAATGAAGAGTGTTTCCTTTCCTGCCTTTCCACTACATAACCTCTAGGTGGCACTCTGGTATTGTGGAATAGTGCAAATACATAAGTGGAAATAGCGCTTTCTTACACTTTCACAATTAAATGCTGCCTTTTCCCTGCTCTGACAAAACTCTCCGAAAGTGCTGGTTAGATACAGAAGTGAAACTTGACGGTTAGGACATTGGCTAAAGAATCTGTAAACAACTGTGAGTAGGAAATGTAGGGATGTACGGATTCCCCACTGTCCGTTCCGGTGGGGAATCCGCCCGGGGGGGAGGCGATACGTTCCTCACCCCCCCCCCCGGAATCCTTCGGAGCGGCTCTGCTTGGCGAGGATTCCACAGAGCTGCCCAGCTTGAGGGCCACTTACCTGCTGGACCTGTCGTGTTCTCCGCGCCGATTGCCATTTTTTAAAAATGGTGATCGGCAGGATGTGCCCATAGACTTGTATGCAAAATAGAGCCATGAATTATAGACTTGTACACAAGATTCATGGCTCTATTTTGCATATAAGTCTATGGGCACATCCTGCCGATCGCCTTTTTTTTTTTTAAAGGCAATTGGCGTGGAGGCGAACGGGATGGGTCCAGGAGCAAGCAGCCGGAGCCGTTCCATGTGGAAACCTCCTGGAGTGGAGGTAACTGGGGCCAATCCACCATGGATTCCAGAGGCCAGATTCTTTGGAATCCAGCCTCATTTGAATCTGCAGCGGATTTCCCTAACATCCCTAAGGAAATGACGAGTACATGATAAATGCCTCATGTAGAAAAGCCCTTACATTTTCTAGAGTGAGTGGTGGTAGACATGTGTCCACAGCACAGGACAGATGGAATATCATTCCTGACAATTGCCCATAATCTCTTAAATTATTTTGATAACTTCCTTCTAAAACGGTGTAGTTTTACAATGCAAATATTCTGTGTCTTTCTTCTGAAAACACCAACTTCTTCTTAGTCAGTGCACCACATCCTAATTATCCATGCTGGTGTGTCATAATTTTGCCATGATTTTCCCCCCCTAAAAATTCTCCTCTATTGCCATGTTTGAGGAAATTATTGTGACCACCCTACAAAACAGCTTGAAGCATCACTTTATTTTCTCCTAGGGCATCTCTAAAAAGGTAAAGGTGTCCCCAACCAGTCGTGCTCGACTCTAGGGTGTGGTGCTCATCTCCATTTCTAAGCTGAAGAGCCAGCGCTGTCCGAAGATGCTTCCGTGGTCATGTGGCCAGCATGACTGAACACCGAGGTGCACGGAACACTGTTACCTTTCCCGCCGAGGCGGTACCTATTTATCTACTTGCAATTTCTTGCTTTCGAACTGCTAGGTTGGCAGGAGCTGGGACTGAAGACGGGAGCTCACTCCGTCATGCAGAACTCGTGTCTCGAACTGCTGTCCTGCTGACCTTCCGGTCTGCAGTTCAGCATCTTAATCATTAAGCCACTGTGGCATCTCTACACCAGCCTAAAATCCTGCATTTAAAACGGGGCTTTCTGCTTCCGTTTTAAATGCAGGATCAGGACGACTCCCTTTTTCACATGCTTTCTTTCCCCCCACCCCCTTCCTTCCCCTTCTCCCTGTAACTGAGTCTTCCATTATCTTTCATTGATCTCGCTCCTCTTCTTGCCACTTTTACTCTTTTCATGGAGGAAACTGAAGCAGAACACAATGGGGTAATTTGATAGCTCATTATCTGAGATCTATTTAAAAACGAACAAAGGGCATTTAGTGCAGGAGACGCCTTAAATGATCATGGCGCCATGTAAAGAGTCCACAAACTTCCATGAAGGAGCAATCTCAATCACAGGACAAAAGCTCAGTGTGAAGGGGCCCCTAATCTTTTCCCCAAAGCCAGCAATATTTATCATCATCCTGTAGCAGGCTCATCATAATATTATAATATTGCACAGAGCCCTACATGTGTGTTTCACTTAACGGAACAGGTTAAACTGAAGTCAAACTGCAAACTGCTTTGTGCTCCCTCTGCACCCTCCAGACTTCTCCCTTCCAGTTACCAAAGCCGCTACTGTGAAGTAGCGAGACAGAGCTGGATGTTTTCTGGTGTCATGTTAAAAATAACGAGGGGATAAGATGGGTCCTGCAGAACCCAGTATGCCAAGTCCCTAGTCCCTATCACCACCTTCTGTGACCTGCTTTCCAAAGTGGACTGGAGCCTCCAGAAAACAACTGCTCCCCAAGTCCATCCTGACCAGGCAGCCCAGAAGGATCCAATGGTTGACACTATCAAAAACCACTGAGAGATCCATGAGAATCAGCAGCATTCTGCTCCCTGCCTGTCTCCCAGTGCAAGTCATCTAACAGGGCAACCAAGGCAATATACCAGGGTCAGAAACCACATATTGGGATGGATCCAAGCAATTAGTTGTCTGAGAAAACCTGGAGGTAGCTAGTTCCCACATGCTCAAGGACCTTGCCTAACAAGAGAGATTTGTTGAGACAAGGCAATAGCTGTTTAACTCAGAGGGGTTAAGCTTCTTGAGAAGCAGGTCTTGCTACTTCTCCCTTAAGAGGAACTGCAACCTCACCTCCCAACAAGACTTTAAAACCACCTTAGCCATGCTCTAGCTAATCTAAAAGATCAACATGACTCCAAGAGACATAGAAGCCTCACCTAAGAATCACCTAAGGCAAACTCCATATTAGGCAAAATTAGAAAAAGGATTGAGAATAAAACTGCCAACATTGTACTGCCCGTATACAAATCTATGGTGCGACCACACTTGGAACACTGTGTACAGTTCTGGTCACCACACCTAAAAAAAGATATTGTAGAGCTGGAAAAGGTGCAGAAAAGGGCAACTAAAATGATCAAGGGGCTGGAGCATCTCCCCCATGAGAAAAGGTTACAACAGCTGGGATTGTTCAGCTTGGAAAAAAGGGAAGGCAAAGGGAGACCTGACAGAGGACTACAAAATGATGCGTGGTGTGAAGAATGTGGATAGGGAGACATTTTTCTCCCTCTCTCAAAATACTAGAACTAGGGGTCATCTGATGAAGCTGACTGGTGGGAGATTCAGGACAGAGAAAAGGAAGGGCTTCTTCACACAGCGCAGAGTTAAATTATGGAATTCGCTACCACAGGAAGTAGTGATGGCCACCAATGTGGACGGCTTTAAAAGGGGGTTAGACAAATTCCTGGAGGAAAAGGCTATCTATGGCTACTAGTCTTGATGGCTATGTGCTACCTCCAGTACCAGAGGCAGTGAGCTGGGGAACATGGGTGGGAGGGTGCTGTTGTGCTCATGCCCTGTTTGTGGGTTCCTGGTCTACAGCTGGTTGGCCACAGTGTGAACAGAATGCTGGACTGGATGGACCCTTGGTCTGATCCAGCAAGGCTCTTCTTATGTTCTTAGAACACTGACATAGTTGTAGCGACCACTGGAATGGATTCCACAATAACAATGGTTGGGAATAGATGCAAGCAATTTTATCTGTAAAGTGTCTTTGAAATTAATCACAGTGGACTTCCAAAGCTTTTAACCTACTTTCATCCTACCCAGATCATAAAAGGTCTTAGGCGTTCTGCAAAACTCTGCTGGACAACACTGAGTGGACACAGTTGCAGCAGAGAAGGGTTTCAGGCAAGAGTTTTCCCAGCTCTACCTGGAACTGTCAGAGATTGAACCTGGGACATCCTACATGCAAAGCAGGGTCTTTCCCACTGGGCTATGGACCTTCCCAAACTTGTTATTGATTTGCCAGTGCAATGCAGTCAGTGCAAGGGGGGGGGCAGGTCAAGAGCAGAGGATGAAGAGGTTTGGCTCTCAGAGCAAAGGTGTGAGGGAGAAGCATAATTTTTCACCTTGGTTCTAGTACTAGGCAGGCATGGTGGCCTGTGACAAAAGAGCCCAGTTTCTTTGAGGTTAACTTGAGAGCCTAAGAAAAACACTGCTGGACTAGACCAAAGGTCCATCCAGCCCAGCGTTCTGCTCCCTCAGTGGCTAACCGATGCCCATGGGAAGTCCACAAGCAGGACATGAGTGCAAGAGCACCCTCCCGCTTGTGTTCCCCAGCAACTGGTCTTCAGACATGCATAGAACCACCATGACTACTAGCCATTAACAGCCTTAACTTCCATGATTTCAGGGTCTTTATGAAAAATACCACATCTTCTACATAAAAAGCAGAACATGTTTATGTTTTATTGTTCTCATTGTCTGCTGCTTTAAGACCATGTATGTCAACGTCCGACCTTACCACAGCAGCTGGTATTTCAGCACACATATATAATAGTAAACCACTGGTGACAGTAAACATCCTTGTCTTGAGAGCTGCCCGTTTACTACAGTCCTTGTTGTTGGAGTACCACATCTGGCCCGTTTAAAGTAACTGGTTGGAAACAGGAAGCCATATTAAGCGGCCTTCATAAATGGCCAACCTGCCCTATCAAACACTACCTGCCATCAGAAAAATGCAGCACAGTTCATTCTGTGCCAAATTACCTTATATTGGTTACTTTTTAAGTATTCACTCTGAGTTGGCAACCCTAACCCTGGTTTCCTCTCTCTACATGAATATATATACTCACACGCATAACTAAGTCCAACTTCTCTGCTAAACTCTTGCCATCTACATTCAGTACAGACAATGGTCAATATGGTTGTTCCACAGAGGTAATGAAGATGCACCCTAGTTCATGTACTCCAAGGTGGCTTATTAGGGTGTGAAATTAGGCTGCCCAATGAGAGGTTCCTTTAAGTCACCTTGCAAGCCATTTCCTCCACTCCCAAGGCGGCTCCACCCAGGCCGGCCCTTATATCCTGGCGCAGGTCGGTCCCGGGCACTTCAGGCGCCCCTCAGCACCGCCATGAAGCCAGGAGGCCTCTTGCTCCTTCTGGGCGCCTCCGTCCTCTGCCCTGGGCTGCTGGCGGCGCCCTCCCGAAGTGAGTAGAGGCCGCGGCCGGGCCGGGCCGGGCCGGGGCTCCGGGCCGGGCGCCGCCACCTGAGGGGCCCCGGGGATCTTTCTCGCGGCTCCCAGCTGCCACGCGGGGGTGGATTTCAGGCCCCCCGCACTCCGGGCCCCAATCCGGATCACCCGCCCTGCCCACTCCTGAGCAGCGATGGGCGCCCGCCAGCGCCGCCGCGGCACTCCAAGGCCCCGTGCAGTGGGCCGCCGGGGGCCGTTCCGGCGGGCCGCAGGCCCGGGGCGCGGCGGGCTCGCGACACGGCCGTGCTGCTGCATCGAGGCGGCGCGGCGGGAGCACGCGGCGGGGAGGCTGCGGGCGCATCCCTCGCGGAGCGCCGCGCGGCCTCGAGCTGCCCCAGGCCCGGCAGCCCTCGCCGCCGAGGCCGGAGCAGGGGCCGAGCGGCGCGTGGAGGCGCGCCCGGCCAGGGCCGCCGCCCACGGCCCGCGGCGCCTGGCGGGAGCCGGAGGCCTTCGTCCGGCCCGGGAGGCCGGGAGCGCGTCCCGGAGCCGGGGCGCTGCGCGGCGCCCCGCGGCCCTCGCCCGCGCAGCTGCTGGGGCGGGCACGGCCGCGCGGCGCGCTCCGGCCGGAGGGGCGGGCGAGGACGCCAGGCGGCTTCCCTGGCGCCTGCCGCGGGGGCCCTGGCGGGCCCGGGAGGGCGGCTCGGGGCCCTCCGCTGAGGCGGGGCGCGGAGCCCCGCGGCGGCGCTCTTGGGCGGCCTGGCCTCCGCGCCGCGGCCCCGAGCACGCGTCTCCTCCCGCAGGGCGAGGCGCGGGCCCAGCCTCGCGGGCAGCGCGTCTGCCGGCCCCGTGCCGCCGCTCCGCCTGCCGTCGCTGGCGACGCTTGTCCGCCGCCCAACTTTTCCCTCTGCGTTTGGGAGTGATGAAACTCTGATGGGTATTATCCTCAGGTGCTTGTTGCTCAATTAATTTTCATAATTGCTTGGTTAAAGGCACAATTGGAAATTGATGATGGTATTAAGTGCCTGTGGGAAATGCCAGCAAAGTGATCCGTCATCTCTGCGACTAGGTGTCATGTTTCCCAATCTCCCCAACACTCATGCTGAGGCAATCTGACACCGGACACCCAAATCAGTGAGATTTCTTTATTGTAGGGAATCCACGGCAAAATCTTAATGGTTACGCTGTTCAGAAAACATATAGCTGATGGTCAGTAGCTATAGGCTGTGTATAATTCCAGAACAGTCCCAAGCTAAGCACTACACAGTATGAGAAATAAACAGAACAAACTTGAACTCTTAATACAGGAGGGAAATTATGGCTTAATAGGTGTAACTGAGACTTGGTGGGATGACTCTCATGGCTGGAATACAGCAATTGAAGGATATAACTTGTTCAAAAAGAACAGGAGGAACAGAAAGGGAGGTGGGGTTGCACTGTATGTGAAAAATACATATCTCTGCACAGAAATACAGGAGGATGAGCTTGGTAGCCCCATCGAGAGCATCTGGATCAAAATAAATGGAGCAAAGAATAAAAGGAACCTGGTGGTCGGAGTCTACTACTGGCCACCCAATCAAGGAGAAGACAAGGATGAAACTTTTGAAAAGCAAATAGCCAGTATTTCAAGTGAACCATGATGTAGTAGTAATGGGGGACTTCAATTTCCCCGATACTGGTTGGGAGAGAAGTTCTGCAAAACATGGCCCCTCCAGGAAATTCCTGACTTTAGTAGCGGATAACTTCCTCCTACAGAAAGTAGAGGAAGGAACTAGAGGATTGGCTATCCTTGACTTGAACCTAACCAACAGAGATGACTTAGTGGATAAGGTAGCAGTTATGGGAATTCTGGGGGAAAGCGACCATGTTATACTTTAGTTCTTGGTTCTGAAGGAAGCAAAAGCCGAGTGTAGCCAAATGCGTACCCTGGATTTTACAAAAGCTGATTTTAATAAACTCAGAACAATTATAAGCAAGGTCCCATGGCAAGCGACTCTAAAAGGAGTCCAAGATGGGTGGGAGGTTTTAAAAAAGGAAATTCTCAAGGCACAATCACAAACAATTCCAACAAGAAAAAACAGTGGAAGACAACAGAAGAAGCCAATGTGGCTTCACCGAAAGCTTAGGGATGACCTGAAAACAAAAAAGTACACATATAGGAAGTGGAGAGAAGGCCAAGCAACAAAGGAAGAGTACAGGCAGGTAGCACAGAATTGCAGGGGTGGCGTCAGGAAGGCTAAAGCTGAGAACAAACTGAGGTAGGGAGGGATGCTAAAAGCAACAAAAAGGCTTTCTTCAGCTACGTGCATAGTAAAAGGCAGAGGAAAGAAATGGTGGTTCAGCTATTAAATAAGGATGGCAAAAAAAAAACATGACAAAGA
This sequence comes from Heloderma suspectum, assembly GCF_057233095.1. NCBI lineage: Eukaryota > Metazoa > Chordata > Lepidosauria > Squamata > Helodermatidae > Heloderma > Heloderma suspectum. The sequence goes on along the minus strand of NC_139461.1, from coordinate 314,830,404 downwards.
AAAGGCAGAGGTGCTCAATTCCTACTTTGGCTCAGTCTTCTCCCAAAAGAGGGTCTATGACCCCCCTGGCAAAGGCGAAGTTCAGGCTGAAGGGGCGGGATTGCAGCTTGAGATCAATAGGCATATAGTCAAGAACACCTAATTACTTTGAATGAGTTCACATCTCCAGGGCCAGATGAACAGCACCCTAGAGTAATAAAGGAACTGGCAGAAGAACTCTCAGAGCCACTGTCTATTATCTTTGAGATATGGAGGATGGGTGAAGTGCCAGATGACTGGAGTAGGGCTAATGTTGTCCCTATCTTCAAAAAGGGTTAAAACGAGAAACCTGGGAACTACAGACCAGTCAGTCTGACATCAATCCCTGGGAAAATTCTGGAGCAGATGATAAAGCAATCCATCTGGAAGCACCTTGACAACAGTGCAGTGATTACTCGAAGCCAACATGGATTTGTCAAGGACAAATCCTGCCAAACTAATCTGATCTCATTTTTGGATCAAGTAACCTCCCTTGTGGACTGTGGGAATGCTGTGGACATCATATACCTCAACTTCAGCAAAGCTGTCGACAAAATGCCCCAAGATATCCTGATGAGCAAACTAGCTCAAAGTGGGCTAGATGGAACAATGATCCGGTGGATCCACAGTTGGCTACAAAATCGGACTCAAAGAGTGCTTATCAATGGGACCTTCTCAAGCTGGGGAGAGGTAACGAGTGGGGTACCACAGGGCTCAGTCCTGGGCCCAGTGCTCTTCAACATTTTTATGAATGACTTGGAGGAGGAGGTGCAGGGAATGCTGATCAAATTTGCAGCTGACACAAAATTGGCTGGGATAGCTAATACTTTGGAAGACAAACAAAATTCAAAGTGATCTGGATAGACTGGAACACTGGGCAGAAAACAAGAGAATGACATTTAATAGGGATAAATGCCAAGTTCTGCACCTAGGAAAAAGAAACTAAATGCACAGTTACAAGATGGGCGATGTGTGGCTCAACACTACAAGCGAGAAGGATCTTGGCATTGTTGTCGATCACAAGCTGAAGGTGAGCCAACAATGTGATGTGGCTGCAAAAAAGGCAAATGCTCTTTGGGGCTGCATTAATAGAAGCATAGCTCCCAAATTCTGGGAAGTACTAGCTCCCCTCTACTCAGAACTGGTTAGGCCTCATCTGGAGTACTGTGTCCAGTTCTGGGCACCACACTTTAAGAAGGATGCAGACAAGCTGGAGAGAGTTCAGAGGAAAGATGATCAGGGGACTGGAAACAAAGCCCTATGAAGAGAGACTGAAAGAACTGGGCATGCTTAGCCTTGAGAAGGGAAGACTGAGGGGAGAGATGATGGTGCTGTTCAAGTACTTGAAAGGTTGTCACAGAGAGGAAGGCCAGGATCTCTTCTCCATCATCCCACAGTGCAGGAAACAGAATCATGGGCTCAAGTGACAGGAAGCCAGATTCCGGCTGAACATCAGGAAAAACCTCCTGTCTGTTAGAGCAATACGACAATGGAACCAATTACGTGGGGAGGTGGTGGGCTGTCCCACACTGGAGGCCTTCAAGACGAGGCTGGACAGCTATCTGTCAGGGATGCTCTGACTTGGATTCCTGCACTGAGCAGGGGGTTGGACTCAATGGCCTTGTAGGCCCCTTCCAACCCTACTATTCTATGATTCTATAACTACCACCGTGACTGAGACCCTCATCAACATGGTTTCCCTGTTGCCATCTCCATGGCTCTGAACAGAAGGTAAGAGACGCAGAATTCCTGGCGTATCTAACCCAGGCAATCCATACACAGGGTTCCAAACCCCAGACAAGGAATGGGAATGATTTCTCCCAGGCAAGGGGTAAATTCTTGAAAGGCCTAAACAAAACCGCACCCACAGAGAGTTAGTTCAACTCTGAAACTTTTGTTGATAACTCCAGGCTACATGATCAGGGCCTATTAAGACCAGGGGAGGGGTAAACCCACACACACAAGGAGTTCCGTGCCACCGCTTTCACACTGGTAACTCCACACTGTATGAGTCCAGGCAGAAAAGTCTAAAAGTCATAGATCAAACCCAGCTTGCTGGTACGCTGAGCTGACGACAAACAAAGACACACAATCCACAGCAAATGAGAGTTCAAGTCTACGAAAAGCCTCACAGTACTTTTCATGGCAAGTCTTTAGCAATCCAAAGTTCCAGTTAAGGGAGAGTCCATGTGCAGAGTGCCTCCAGAGGCTCAGATGATGACGGAGCCAAACAGAGAAGGCTTCGGGCAATGAAGATGAGATGTTCCTAGCAAAGGTTCTTCGCCTTTGCATCAGCTTAAAAGGGAAGGTGTGACTGAAAGACTCCCCTCTGGATCCCTTGACAGACATGGACCTTTAGCCTTCCCTCAAGGCCCCTGTCTAAACAGGGCGTCATTGCTCAGCCCTCCAGCAGTGACGTTTCAACCCGGGCGACCCTTCTGCAAACCCCACCCCACCTCGGTCAGGTTTTCACGGGCTGCTTCCAGCCTCCCTGCCTGCCAAGGCCAGATCAGCAGGCAGACAAGGAGTCGGGTGACTCCGCTGTGGCTCTGCTCTGAGAACACTGACAGAGAGAAGCTCGCACGGACTCTGACGTTCCAGAGGCTGAGTAGGCCTCAGCCCTTCCAGGCTACTTCCAATAAAATCTTAGCTGTAATCTACAAGGCCCACGGCAGTGCTGAAGCCGGGCCCTGACACGGGGACGTAGCCGCCATTTGGTGGTGGCGGGGTATGTGTGTTGTGGCTCCCTAGGCCATCTCGGGTATCCTATGGGCATGTCAAGGATGTAACAACTGGGGGAGCAGGCTCCTGATTCTAGCAATACTAATCCCTGCAGTCCAGACATGCAGTTGCTCCAGCTCCCATTAGCTCCTCACCAGCCCCCTTTAAACCAAGACCTGGCGACTGAAGGAGATTGGAAAGGAGCCCTTTTGCACACCTGTGGCATGGGGCACTCCAGCAGGTTGCCTCTTGCGCCTCCATGGTTGGACCAGCTGAGGCTGGAATCTGGGCTGGCCTGACACGAATTGCTTGTCAGGAAGCCTTATTAGCCGCTAGTTGTTGCTCCATGGATTCTTCCTGATAATTACAAATCACTGGTTTGAATTTTTCCTTTCAATTCATTGTGTGCGTTTTGATTATATGAAATAAATAAATACATTCTAGTTTACAAAAAAACGTATTAAACTATTAGCTGCCTTCCCTTTTTCCCCTGAAACTTCACACCATGAATTCATTTAAGCAGAGTTATTTAGGGGGCCAGAAAGAAGCAGATAAAGAGCCCTATGAAAGGAGAAGGACTCTAGCCAGGGGCAGGCTAGTGATGGTCAGCTTGGTAGGGAGGGCCAGCAACCTGGAAGTCTTTAAAAAGGGAGTCAGACAAATTCATGGAGGAGAAGGCTATCCATGGGTACCAGTCCTGATGGCTCTGTGCTACCTCCAGTATCACAGGCAGTATGCCTGTGTGCACTAGTTGCTAAGTGCCATGGCTCGGAGGATGCTGTTGCACTCCTGTCCTGCTTATGGGTTTCCCATGGGCAGCTGGTTGGCCACTGTGGGCACAGATTGCTGCAGTAGACAGGCTTTTGGTCTGATCCAGCCTGGCTCTTCTGTTCTTAAGGTTCATGGCGTGTAGCTGCCAAAGAGATATTTGAGACCACTTCCAGAAGGAGGTCTCTGTAGAGTTGAGGCAAATCCCTCATGTTCTGCATAGATTCCCAAGCAGGAACAGATTCCAGGTAACCAGAGTCATGCCATTGCCTGCAATGCTGTGAGAGGAAGGACCTCAAAACTCAGGTATCCTCGAGCCAATCCTGACATGCTTCCCATGGGCCAGAAATTTACTCGCTTTGGGGGCTCTGGGAGAAAGCGAAGGATCCACATCCCCTTCACTGAGCTGTCCCAGAGCAAACCCCAAAGGGAATGGGCCGTTAGCCACATGCCAGGAATGGCTCATTAGTCGCCCGTCCATTGCATATCAGGGGGACTTTGCTGTAACAGGCTGGGTGGCAGACACAGGGGAGGAAAAGATGGTGGCACTGCGGCCCATGGCAACAGTCAGGCAAAACCCACATCAAATACCACATAATTCCACACCTAACCTCAAACCGGGACAAGATGTGCTGTGGTGGGGACGTAGAGGTGGCTTCCATTACTGGATGTGAAGCACAATAGAGCTGGCATCTCTGCTCAGGGCTGGCACAAGGCGTCACGTTGCCTGGGGGGGGCGATCCCCCCCACCCCGCTTTTTTGCATGGGCGATCTCACCTGTCAGTAACTCTCTCCGAGGGGCCCTTCTGCAGACCAAGGCATTGTGGGTGAGGCAGGCATGGAGGCCACGTGTGCCGCCCTCACTTTGCCTTGGCAGCAGCAAATACTGTTTAAAGAAGCTTCAAACTTTAAATTTGGAAGTAACTTTAAACCGTATTTGCTGTTCAAATGCAGCTAGTTGTGTGGGTGGTGGGCATCCCTCTAGCCGGCAGATGGGTTGCACATAATCTTCTGCCCCTCCCGATCCACAGGCAGAGACATGTGGCTCATCACTGCTTATGGGAGAGCCGCCCTGCTCCCTCGGAGCAACAGATGGGATGGTGCCCTGCAGCAGGTGGGAAGCCATCGCCATCCGTGAGGGAAGCCCAGCTTTTGGCGATGCTGATGGCTGACCTCCTGGTGATGTAGGAGCATGTCTGTGATCCGCCCCCCCCCCCCCCGCCTAAGCCATATGGCTCACTGTGTCTTATGGGGAGACCAGGCCCGTCCCGCCCGTTCACCTGAGCGAATCCCGAGTCAAGACTGGCTTCTCTGCAGGAGCTGGGCTGACATCCAGACTGTCCTGGTTCACTGCTGGCAAGGGCCTTGGGCAAGGCACAGATGGCCCCAGGAGCAGCAGAGAGGGAGCAACCAGTTTAGTCCAGGGTCACGCACAGGAATTCCACAGAGGTTTTGCAGGAACAGGCAGAGGTGAGGTCAAAGCAGCCCAGAGGTCAACCCACAAGAGTCAGTTATGGAGCATCAAGGCCAGTCAAAGGGTGTCCGAGAGCGCAGTCAGGGTGGATAGCTGAGAGCCTAGGAATCTGCCAAGCCTGGTGTCTTGAAGTGAAACGCAGAGGTTACGGTGCTGTTGTTTGCAGTGGAGAGCTGCCTTTGGCTGTGCTGATTTATAACTGCTGGTTAACCAGCACAGCTGGCTAATGAGGTCAGCGGTTGCTTTTAAGGGAGGCCCCACGCCGTGACTTCCTTTTGTTCTTTTGCTACTTGTGTCTGATTCTGTGCCATTCAGAGGCAATGGTTTATACTAGGAGTGCACCAGCTTTTCCGCCCCAAGGGCCACCTGCTTAAGGTTTCCTGGTTGACAGCTGGTTGGCCACTGTATGAACAGAATGCTGGACTAGATGGACCCTTGGTTTGATCTAGCAGGGCTCCTCTTATGTTCTTATGTTATGTTCTTATGTGGTGCCAGCTGGCAGGGGGCAGAGGTGCACATGTCCTTATTCATGGGCATGCGCGCGCGCGTACACACACAGACACACACACACACACACACACACACACTTCCTCCCCCTCCACTCACAACTCAGTGGACAGGGATGGGGAGGTTAAAACCTTCCTTCCCTGCTTGCTGAGATCTAGGGATTGTGTGTGTGTGTGTGTGTGTGTGTGTGTGTGTGTGTAGGTGACAGCCCTTCCCACCTCACAGAGATCACCACCAAGACTGTTGTTTCCCCACTGCTGTTAGCAGAAGGAAAACAGCACCCCCAGAAGCCAGGGAACAGCCGTTTTCTCTCCCCACCATCCTGCACCCCAGTTTAAAAGCTGGGCTGTGTGGAAAAGTGGGTGGAGTCCTGCCAGCTTTGGGGGCCACATAGGGAGTGGCTGAGGGCTGCAAGTTGTGCACTCCTGGTTTATTACAGTTACAAGGAGGCTAGGAACCTGTATCTCTTGTCCCCAACCTTCCCTCGCACACATCTGTTTCCCAGGACTAAGCCCAGAGCTGAGAAGTGGAGTAGACACACATAAGGGGATTGGGAGCAGCTGCAGTGAACTGAGAGGAGGCTGACCTCCTGTGCCTTGTGTCTCTCTTCCATGCTCAGGAATCTCTGGAATGCCATCTCTGCTCCATGGCAACGACACTAGGAGGCACCAGCAGAGTGAAGCCACGTCTAAGCATAAAGAAAATGCGGGGACTAAGTTTTTATGTATACTGATAAATGATACTGAAGTGGTCCAAAGCAGCTCCGTGCCTGAGAAGCAGCAATCCATGATCCATGGAAAATCCACATCCAATAAAAAGCCAATGTGCAGCGAAAACATCAGAAAACCAGCTGCTAGTACTGGACATGGAGCCAATGCCAACACCACATCTGGGGACAAGACAATACCTGGCGGGAAGCAGGAAATTGCTGAAAAGCCAGATCTGAATATTGAAGTTGACAAACCTACAACTGGTAGAAAACCTACAACTGGTAGAAGGCCACCAGCCCATGAAAAACCCAGTGAAAAACCAGATGACAACGACGACGATGACGACGACAATGAGGACGACGACAATGAGGACGACGACGACGATGAGGACGATGACGAGGATGACGAGGACGAGGATGACGAGGACGACGATGAGGACGACGACGAAGACGATGACGACTATGATGATAATGGTGACTATGGTGATGGTAACTGATAATGGGAGTAATGGCAAAGATAATAACACAGTAGGGAACTTAATTGTAGATTAAACTGGTTGCCTTCAACGCTTATGCATATCATCATGCGTGGAGTGATGACTACTCTGACAACCTGGCCACTAATTTGGAGGATGCAGTGGGAGGGCCTCCTGAGGTCGGCAGTGGCTCTCATGATGGGGAGCCTGTGTTTGATGTGTGGGGAGACACTGTGCAGGGAGCTAGGTCTGAGCCACAGTCCTGGAAGCCTCTAAAAAATAAACCTGGATGCTTCCACATTCATTCCCCCCCCCCCTTTATTAATGTCACTCATTCACTTATTTGTACCAGAAAATCTAGATGACTTTCCTCACAGATGGGTGCATTCCCATGTATTCTCTGGGGTCGTCTTGCTCTTTTGGGTGCTGTGTTGTAGCAATTTTAGAACTGCCATTGCAATAGTAGCTGGAATTCTCCAGTGTAAAGAAGGGAGAGAGAAAGTAAAGTAATACACCTGCCCTGACTTCTGGCTGGATTTAGAACCTCCATTTTACACTGTTAGAGGTATAAGAGCACAACTCTGTTGCATCCAAATGGAGGTAGAGGTGTCTGCATTCTGCTGTGTGCTTGCTTGGTTTGGGTTTGGGGTGGCTTAAGGTGGTGATGGAGGTGTCAATTTAGTAAGATTTACCTCTGCTTTGTTCTGCTTTGTTTGGGAACCTTGTTTACTGTTCTCTTTATTTCAGTGTGACTATGATGATGTCAAGTGAAAATTTTAGACAAGTTCACTCAAAATATTGCTATTATTTATTTATTTATTAAATTTATTAATCGCCCATCTGACTGGTCACCCAGCCACTCTGGGCGATGTACAACCCACCATAAAACAATTTAAAACAATAAAATTTTACCATTTTTTTTTTTTTAAATACCCTAACCCACCCCAAATGCCTGCCTGAACAACCACGTTTTTAATGCACGACGGAAGCTCATTAAAGAGGGGGCATGACGGAGTTCCCTAGGGAGGGAGTTCCACAGAGTGGGGGCCACCACAGAGAAGGCCCTCTCCCTCGTCCCCACCAGTCTAGCTGTCCTGGCTGATGGGACAGAGAGAAGGCCATCTGAGGCTGATCTTGTTAAGCGGCCTGTCTGTTGTTGCTGGAGGCGCTCCTTAAGATAGGCTGGGCCGGAACCATATAGGGTTTTAAAGGTCAAAACCAACACCTTGAATTTGGCCCGGAAAACAACTGGTAACCAGTGCAACTCCTTCAGCACTGGAGTGATGTGATCTCGCCGGCGGCTGCCTTTAATCAGGCGAGCTGCCGCGTTCTGTACCAGCTGCAGCTTCTGAACCGTCTTCAAGGGTAACCCCACGTAGAGCGCATTACAGTAGTCTAAGCGAGAGGAGACCAGGGCATGTACTACCGATGGGAGCAGATGGTCGGGAAGGAAGGGGCGCAGCCGCCGTATCAGATGGAGTTGATACAGCGCTGTCCGGCTCACAGCTGACACCTGAGCCTCCATGGACAGCTGGGAGTCCAAAATGACCCCCAGGCTGCGGACCTGGTCTTTCAAGGGTAGCCGTACCCCATTCAACACCAGGTCAACATCCCCCAGCCTCCTCTTGTCTCCCACTAAAAGTACCTCGGTCTTGTCAGGGTTCAGCTTCAGCTTATTCCTCCTCATCCAGCCACTCACCGTCTCCAGACATTTGGACAGGGATTCTACGGCCAACCTTGGTGAAGATTTGAATGAGAGGTAGAGCTGCGTGTCATCCGCATATTGATAACACTGCACCCCAAACCTCCTGATGATAGCCCCCAGTGGCTTCACATAGGTGTTAAATAGCATCGGGGAGAGGATGGAACCCTGTGGCACCCCACAAGTGGCCACGGGTCCGAAACCTCCTCTCCCAGTGCTACCCTCTGGTACCTGCCGGAGAGGAAGGACCGGAACCACCGCAGTACAGTGTCTCCAATGCCCAACCCCTCCAGGCGGTCCAGGAGGATACCGTGGTCAACGGTATCAAAAGCCGCTGAGAGGTTGCGGAGAACAAGGAAGGAGCCTTCACCCCTATCCAGAGCCCTCCTCATATCATCCACCAAGGCGACCAAGCCCGTTTCTGTCCCATGCCCAGGCCTGAAGCCTGACTGAAATGGGTCTAGATAATCAGTTTCTTCCAAGTGTGCCTTCAACTGCACCGCCACCACCCGCTCAATCACCTTGCCCCAAAATGGCAGATTTGAGGCTGGGCGAAAGTTGTTCAGAACTTGAGGATCCAAGGAGGGCTTCTTTAAGAGCGGTCTTATCACTGCCTCCTTGAGGGCTGATGGCATCACTCCCTCCTCAAGGGAGGCGTTCACCACCGCCTTGATCCCCTCACCCAGTCTCTCTCTGCAGCTCATAATGAGCCAAGATGGGCAAGGATCAAGTAAGCAGGTGGTCGGCCGTACCGATGAAAGCACCTTGTCCACTTCATCAGGAGGAAGAAGCTGGAACCGATCCCACAAAACCGGTTTGCCACAGGCCGCCTCTTGCTCACTAACTGTATCCACAGCGTGCAGAGTAACACACCTAATCTGATCAATTTTATCTGCAAAGTGCCTTGCCAAAGCCTCACAGGAGGCCTTAGAATGCTCCAGTGGTTCCGGAACCACAGGACCGACCAGGCTCCGGATCACTTGGAACAGCCTCCTGGGGCAGCACTCTGCAGACGCGATGGAGGCAGCATAATATTCCTTTTTTGCTGCCTTCACCGCCATGTGATAGGCTGAAGATACAGCTCTAGCCCGTGTCTGATCGTCTTTGGAGCGAGACTTCCGCCACCGGCGCTCCAGCCGTCTCACCTCCTGTTTCAGAGCTCGTAACCGCGGATTGAACCATGGTGCAGTCCGAGCCCTGTTCAGGGGGAGAGGGCGTTTCGGAGCCACCCGATCTAATGCCCCAGTGATTGCGGCATTCCAGCCACCCACCAGGGTCTTGACCGAGTGGCCGTTGGCATGCCCCAGAGAATCCCCAAGCGCGTTCAGGAATCCATTTGGATCCATAAGACGCCTGGGGCGGACCATTTTAATGGGTCCTCCACCCCTGCGGAGGGGTTGTGGAACTGAGAAGTCCAACATCACCAGATAGTGATCTGACCATGACAAGGGGGTGGTGGATATACCCCCGACTTCCAGATCACTCCCCGCTTCTCCAGAAACAAACACAAGGTCTAGCGCATGACCGGCTACATGGGTGGGCCCAGTTAGAATATGGTGCAGCTCCCAGGAGGCCATGGTCTCCATGAAGTCCCGAGGTGCTCCTGTGAGGATGGCCTCCGAATGTACGTTGAAGTCCCCCAACACCAGTAAGTTAGGGGACTGCACACGCACATCAGCGACCACCTCAAGCACCTCGGCCAGGGAGTCAGTCGTGCAGCGGGGTGGACGGTACACGAGCAGAATCCCCAGACTGCCCTTTGGGCCCAACCTCCAGTACATGCACTCAGCAACCTTGGTCTCCCGGAGAGGGGGTCTGGTGAAGACCAAGGACTCTCGGAAGATAACAGCCACTCCCCCTCCCCGATCCCCAGCCCTCGGCTGCTGTGCATACGAAAATCCAGCTGGACACATGGCTGCAAGGGTTGGAGCAGCAGCCTCGGCCAGCCAGGTCTCCGTAATACATGCCAGGTCTGCACCCTCATCCAGGATCATGTCATGGATGAGGGAGGTTTTCTGGGTAACAGACCTGGCATTGCAGAGCAGCAAACGAAGGCCAGAAGATGGGGTCACGCCTCCCCCAGCCATCCTTTGGCTCTGGACAGGCCCGGAGCAGGGGACAGATACTACACATCTCTCCCTTGTTCCCCTTACCTGGCATGGCCTGCCCCTAGCGCTCCGCCAGCGCCTGCCGCCCAGCCTTGCTATCTTCTGGCCCCCAACACTCTCCCCACTGCCTCCATCAGGTGGACACATGCCCCCTCGCTCCCGCCTATCAGGCAGGCTACCCACCCCTAAAAACACAACAAAATCCCCCCCAACAAAATAAAACAAACAAACAAAACAATTAAAATCCCCTTAAAAATGCCAGGCAGGAGTCCACAGGGAAGGCCTGGTGGCGGTGGCAGCGGCGGCAGCAGCAGGCCCAGCGGCGGCAGCAGCAGGCCCAGCGGCGGCAGCAGCAGGCCCAGCGGCGGCAGCAGCAGGCCCAGCGGCGGCAGCAGCAGGCCCAGCGGCGGCAAGCACGCCTCTTCCCCAGTGGTGGTGGTGGTGGCTTCTCCCGCAGGCCCTGGCTCTCCCAGGCCACTTCAGCCAGCCAGCTTATGTAGCCCCTCCAGGGAGGGGCAGGTGGAGCAGCACAGCTGGCTCGGTACCTGGGGGCCTGGTCTTGCAGGGACTGGCGGTCTGCCAGGCAGAAGTCCACAGGGAAGGCCTGGTGGTGGTGGTGGCGGCAGCGGCGGCAGCAGCAGGCCCAGCGGCGGCAAGCACGCCTCTTCCCCGATGGTGGTGGTGGTGGCTTCTCCTGCAGGCCCTGGCTATGTAGTATTGTGCAATTATTCTACTTTCTGTCTGCATCTTGATACCAGGATGTACCATATATATTGCGATAGGGAGGAGAACTGTAATTTAGATGCTGTAGTTCATCAATAAAGATCGTGTAGGTGGCAATTCCAAAAGGTTTTCTTAGGGAGTAATTGTAAACCACTGTCTGTCAAACTCAGCCACAATGTGAAATGTAGCAGTCATGTTACAGAGTCGTCGTAACTCCCTGCCCCAACTTGCAGTATGGGAATACTGACCATGTACCATATTACAGGGTTGTTTGGCAGAGCAATGCTATGCACCAATTCTGCTGGGGGTGGAAATAAGCTGCTGCTATTCTGAACAGACATAAGAACATAAGCAGAGCCATGCTGGATTAGACCAAGGGTCCATCCAGTCCAGCACTGGGATCTAAGCTAGTGGGGCAGCGGCATCTTCGCTGGTGTGAGATTTGAATTTTATTTTATACCCAGGACTCTTCAGTTGATCAGGCTGAAGAGTTTGGGATCTTATGAGGTGGAGATAGGACACACACAACCAATGCTGGAGAAAGAAAAAAATAGCTTTATTGAAAATAAAGGAACAAACAGCCGAGCCTCCCCAGACAGTTGCAAACTATTTGAGGCTTAAGAGGCAGTACACCTCTTAGTTACAAACTTAGTTACCAGTACCTCAAGGAACCACACGCTCCTTGGCCACAACCTAGTTACTCAAACATGGTTGGTTGGTTATTTATTTATTTATTTAATTTATTTAATCGCCCACCTGGCTGGTCACCCAGCCACTCTGGGCAATGTACAGTAATAAACACAGTTTAAAACAATAAAATTCAACATTAAAAACATCACATTTCTAAAAATACCCTAACCCACCCCAGCTACTTGGTCATAACTCAGTTACCCAAACGTGGTGCATGAAGTGACCAAATGCACAGTTAGTCCCTGTCTGCTGCACAGCCTCCCTGCGCCCAGCGCATGCCAGCGCCTGCTGACTGTGCGCCGGGCACACAGTGTCAGCCAGGCTCAAGCGGGACCTGCTGTCCGTATGAAAACCTCCAAAACAGTGAGTATGGCAGTGCAGAGATAACTGCGCCTTATCTGTGCCCTGGACGGTGAAATCCTATTCCTACCCAACACACGCTCACCACACGCTGCCGAGCACTTGGCCAGAGCTCTTGACACGTGTCCCGTGGATCGAGGATACTGTGGTATGTGCACATACACCGATCCAGATGCAACACGCCCCTCCTGGACACTGGCAGGCTCAGGGATTTTATACTCTTTTTCCTTCGTTGGGGCCTATGGCATCAAAGAGGGGTTCGGTATGTTCTTGGTTGATTCCAGATTCCAAGACTGATGGTTGTTACTGACGGTCTTCTGATTTCCCAACACCTCTCAAGGTAGTAAAGTACTATTATTTGTTATGAAAATGTCTAGTGATGCCCCTTTTATTGGCCCATCTCCGTATTTCCTAACTGATACTTGGACAATCTTCAGCACATACCAAGGCACCCCCATTAACCCTTCCTGCAATAAAGCCGTTCATTCTCCATTCACCCTCCTCACTTTCCTGACCTGGGGTAGAATGTTTCATATGGATATAACACAGAATTGTTGACACATTAACCTTTTCACATCATCCTCCTCCTCGCCTTTTTCCCAATACTGGGACTCAAGGCGGCTTTACAACATAAAACTTATACAATTATAACCTATAAATAGAAATAGAAATACAAGTGTACAAAAGTTAAAAATATAATTAAATCATCAATATTAAAATTGTAAAAATATCAAAACATTAAAAGATAACAAGAAAAATAGTATCCATCCATCATATTTTCACAGGTCCAGACTAGTTATCCCCAAAGGCCTGTTGGAACAGAAAAGTTTTTACATGCCTATGAAAGCATATCAAGGAGGATGCCACTCTTGCCTCCCTGGGAAGGGAGTTCCAGAGCCTTGGGGCAGCCATCGAGAAGGCCCTCTCCCGCATTCCCACCAGGCGTGCCTGTGATGGTGGTGGGATGGCGAGAAGGGCTTCCCCTGAAGATCTCAGGGCACGAGCAGGCTCATAGGGGAGAATACAGTCTTTCAGATAACCTGGACCTGAGCCGTATAGGGCTTTATAGGACATGACCAGCATTTTAATTGTGCCCGGAAAGAGACTGGGAGCCAGTGAAGCTGTTTTAACAGGGGAGTTGTATGCTCCCTTGTAGCCAGCCCCAGTCAGCAGTCTGGCAGCAGCTCTTTGGACCAGCTGAAGTTTCCGAACACTCTTCTGAGGCAGCCCCATGTAGAGTGCATTCCAGTAATCCAAATGGGATGTAACTAAGGCATGTGTTACTGTGGCCAAGTCAGACATCTCAAGGAACGGGTGCAGCTGGCGCGCTAGTTTTAACTGTGCAAGTGCACTCCTGGCCACTGCTGAAACCTGGGCATCCAGGCTCAGGGCTGAATCCAGAAGTACACCCAAGCTGCGAACCTTTGTCTTCAGGGGGAGTGTAACCACATCTAGCACAAGCTGAATCCCTATTCCCTGATCTACCTTTCGACTGACCAGGAGCACCTCTGTCTTGTCTGGATTAAGCTCCAATTTGTTTGCCCTCATCCAGTCCATTACTGCCGACAGACACCAGTTCAGCACCCCAACAGCTTCCTTGGGATTAGATGGAAGGGAAAAGTAGAGTTGGGTGCCATCAGCGTACTGGTGACACCGAACCCCAAAACTCTGGACAACCTCTCCCAGTGGTTTCATGTATACGTTAAATAGCATGGGGGACAAAACAGAACCCTGACGGACTCCACAAGCCAATGGCCAGGGAGTCGAACGGGTCCCCCAGCACCACCTTCTGGGTCCGCCTCTCCAAGAAGGAATGGAGCCACTGCAAAACAGTGCCTCCAAGTCCCATCCCAGCGAGGCGGCCCAGAAGGATACCATGGTCGATGGTATCAAAAGCCGCTGAGAGGTCCAGCAGAACCAGCAGGGACACACTCCCCCGGTCTAGTTCCTGGCGTAGATCATCCACCAAGGCGACCAAAGCTGATGTTCACCATTGACACTTAAATGTTTTGGGTAATAGGGTACATTCAGGATATTTAGTTGCATTCAGGGTCAAGCTTCGCATACATTTCTCACTGTATTTGTTACATTTAAGATATAAACTTAACTATTTAAGGGAAATATATGCGGATATAAGGAAATATAGGGAAGACGACCTGAAAAACAGGAAAAATAAAATCACACTGTCATTGGTGGAGCAACGCTGATGCCCCTTCCTAACCCTGCCCAGCCAGTGGAGCTCTGGACTGGGACTGCACCTACAACCGGTCGTCTCTCAGCTCTCGCAGCCCAAATGTGGGCCATGGATGACATTACACTGCCCGGCTACATTGCCTGACAGGGCTGTTAAGAGTTACTTGGCCTTAGCCCTCCGTTCCCCCCAAACTGCAATATGAGGGCCATAACATTGGGCTCCACTGCAAGGTTGCCACTGATGGGAATTATTTGGTATTGCTACCTCCTGTTAAAAAGGTGGTTAGCAGAGAAAAACAAAAGGCAGAACAGAATGAGCATTTACCAGTTCCACATGCACACAAAGGCGAAAGAAAAGGAGACCGCGCCCTTCTTTAGTGAAGAAAGGGTAAAATGATTTCAGACACAACTTGCTCGGTCTGTTTCTTTGTGTACTGTAACACTGGCAGGACAGCGAGCAAACACAGGTGCTCCCAGCAATGGAGAAGGTCAGAGGTGGACAGGGGGAGGAAGGGGAGGAGCAAATCACAGGAAACCACGCTGTAATCTATAGAGATCCTAAGGCTAGCTGTGGCCAACATTCCCATGAATTAACTAACTGCAACACTGCCCCCTTCCTGTAACTTGCAGAAGAAGATGTAATATTCCCAGCAGTCATAAACTACTCTCTACCTCAGTGTCCTCTCCCCTCCTGGAATATGGCAATTTATCATCCTAATCCATCCGATCTGTAAAATCAGGTTAATAATACTGGGCAGTTTATTTCTCCCCTCTTAGTGCAGGAAAAATTAGCAGGACATTAAAAAAAAGGATTAAACACAAAATAAACTCTATGGGGAGGGTGTTCCAGAGGGTGAGTGCCGCTACTGAGAACGCCCACTTTCCCGATTGCCAGGGTTCCCACCTTATGACCTGGACCCCCTGAGCAACTCCATAAGGATCTCCCACCTCCTTAAGAGTCCCACCTTCCTTCTTTTACCTTCCCCTTTCCAATAACGTGGGGTTTAGGCTCTAGGTGTGGGGTGACTGACACTCCAGATACAGGATTTAACCACAACAGTTTACTGGTGAATTAAAGCAAGCAATCACAACTAATGGTATTTACATGATAGAGCTGAGTGATACAAAAGACATTAAGAGAAAATTAAGGATGCAAAATGCAAGTTCCTTTACCCTAGCTGTACTTGGATTTCTCCAGGCTGCTTCCTCCTCAGGCTCTGGTCTCCCTGACTCTGCTCTTCCTGTTCTGGTCTTTCTGACTCTCTCTCTCGCTCTCCCCCTCCTCCCCCCAAACTGAAAGTACTGTTTCAAACCTGAAGAAATGAAACTTAACTGGGGAAATGAAACTACTCCTCTCAGGGATACCTCCTTTCAACAAAAAATTCCAGGCCTCTAGGCCTGACCATTTCCCTTGCCTCTGTAGGCCTCAAACCTTCACAGTGATGTTATGAGGTGAAATTTAAGAGCCTCCTCTGAGGCTCTTAAAGGTTGGCTGGGAGTATACAAGGGAAGGCAGTCTCCTAGTTATCTTGAGTTATTTAGGGCTTTGTATGTCAAGAGCGGAACCCTGTAGGAAAGGGTTAAAATGTTGCTTTTGCATTAAATAAGTCGCAAATGCTTTTGAGCAGTGACTGAGCTGAGACAGGATGTAGAAACAAGCGTCTAAGGTACTTTGTGGTAAGAAACTTAAAATGAAGTTAGAAGTGTGGTTAGCTAAGCAAAGTAGAAACCACATTAGAAAATTAGATAAAAAACCCAGAGTTAGGACACGTTATTATAGAACTGCGTGTGCTTAAAGAGCTCATGAATATTATGTTACACACCCTGCATAGCTAATAAGGTCATTATAATGTACATGCACCCCTCATGGATCACTGCCTTGTTGTGGCGAAGGGGCTTGCGTAACTCAGTGAAGCCATAAGCTATGCCGTGCAAGGCCACTCAAGACGGACAGGTCATGGCGGAGAGTTCTGACAAAATGTGATCCACTGGAGAAGGAAATGGCAACCCACTCCAGTATTCTTGCCCAGAAAACCCCATGGAACGTATCACAAGGCTAAAAGAGATGACGCCCGAAGATGAGCCCCTCAGGTCGGAAGGTGTCCAATATACTACTGGGGAAGAGCAGAGGGAATTTCCAAGCAGCGCCAGAAAGAGTGAAGCGGCTGGGCCAAAGCCGAAAGGACACTCAGCTGTGGATGTGTCTGGTGGTGAAAAGAAAGTCCAATGCTGTAAAGAACAATATTGTTTAGGAACCTGGAATGTCAGATCAATGAATCAAGGTAAGCTGGAGGTGGTCAAACATGAGATGGCAAGATTGAACATCGATATCTTGGGAATCAGCAAACTAAAATGGACAAGCATGGGCGAATTTAATTCAGGTGACCATCATATCTACTACTGTGGGCAAGAATCCCTTAGAAGAAATGGAGTAGCACTCATAGTCAACAAAAGGGTGAGAAAAGCAGTACTGGGGTACAATCTCAAAAACGACAGAATGATCTCAGTACAAATCCAAGGCAAACCATTCAACATCACAGTAATTCAAGTCTACGTCCCAACCACTGATGCTGAAGAAGCTGAGGTTGATTGGTTCTATAAAGACCTACAACACCTTCTAGAACTAACACCAAAAAAAGATGCCCTCTTCATCATAGGGGATTGGAATGCTAAAGTAGGAAGTCAAGAAATCACTGGGATAACAGGCAGGCATGGCCTTGGTGTACAAAATGAAGCAGGACAAAGGCTAATAGAGTTTTGCCAAGAGAACACGCTGATCATAGCAAACAGTCTTTTCCAACAGCACAAGAGGCAACTCTACACATGGACATCACCAGATGGTCAATATTGAAATCAGATTGATTATGTCCTTTGCAGCCAAAGATGCAGAAGCTCCATACAGTCAGTAAAAACAAGACCTGGAGCTGCCTGTGGCTCAGATCATGAGCTTCTTATTGCAAAATTTTGGCTTAAATTGAAGTACGTAGGGGAAACCACTAAACCATTTAGGTATGACCTAAATCATATCCCTTATGAATATACAGTGGAGGTGAGGAATAGATTTCAGGGATTAGACCTGATAGACAGAGTGCCTGAGGAACTATGGACGGAGGTCCGTAACATTGTTCAGGAGACAGCAACTCAATCCATCCCAGAGAAAAAGAAATGCAAGAAAGCAAAGTGGCTGTCTGATGAGGCTTTACAAGTAGCTGAGGAAAGAAGGGAAGCGAAAAGCAAGAGAGAAAGGGGAAGATATATCCAACTGAATGCAGAGTTCCAGAGAATAGCAAGGACAGACAAGAAGGCCTTCTTAAATGAACAATGCAAAGAAATCGAGGAAAAGAATAGAATGGGAAAGACTAGAGATCTTTTCAAGAAAATTGGAGATATCAAGGGAATGTTTTGTGGAAAGACAGACATGATAAAGGACAAAGAAGGCAGGGACCTAACAGAAGCAGATGAGATTAAGAAGAGGTGGAAAGAATACACAGAAGAACTATACAGTTCTATAGGAAGCATTACTAACAACAAAGCTAACGGAGGTGACAGTATTCCAGCTGAGCTATTTAAAATCCTAAAAGATGATGCTGTTGAAGTGCTGCACTCAATATGCCAACAAATTTGGAACACTCAACAGTGGCCACAAGACTGGAAAAGGTCAGTTTACATTCCAATTCCAAAGAAGGGCAATGCCAAGGAGTGTTCAACCTACCGTACAATTGCGCTGATTTCACATGCCAGCAAGGTGATGCTCAAAATCCTACAAGCTAGGCTCCAGCAGCATGTGAACCGAAAACTACTGGAAGTACAAGCTGGGTTTTGAAGAGGCAGAGGAACGAGAGATCAAATCACCAACTTTCGCTGGATCATGGAGAAAGCAAGAGAATTCCAGAAAAACGTCTATTTCCGCTTCTCTTGACTCAGATTCACGGCCTCTCTTGACTCAGATGTTGCTGACAAATAGAGTTTGGTGTCATCAGTACACTGATGACACCTTGCTCCAGACCTCCTAAGGACTGCTCCCAACGGCTTCATAGAGATGTTAAACAACACTGGGGACAAAATAATGCCCCCAATCTTCCCGGAGGCTGAGGCCCAGTCACACACTGTGGGACTAGCTCCGTAAGACTTCTGAGGAAAGGTTGAAGCAATGGCATATATGTGGCCTGGAGGAGTCTGAGGAGGGACATGATAGCAAGCCTCACATCCCTGCAGGGGTGTCACACAGAAGAGGGCAAAGACTCCCACAGGTGACAGGGCTGTATCTAGTGGGCATAAGCTACAGAAGGGTAAACGATTTCACTGGAACATTAGGATACATTCTTGACGCCGGCAAGAGCAGAGGTGTGGTGGGCTCTCCCTTGCTGGAGGACTTCAGGCAGGGGCAGACAGCCATGTGTTGGAGGGGCTCTGGCTCTGGCTTTCCTGCATTGAGCAGGGAGTTGGACTAAATTACATTTGTTATGGGATGGTCAATATGACCACACAGCTCCTCTTCCATCTCTTGTAATCCTTAAGAGTTCAGTAAACAGGGTTATAGTGTGGTGCTGTAAAGCAACATCTCTGAAAGACGTGACAACAGACAGCGGCTGGCTAGTAACATTCCATCCAAACTATGGCAGTATGGGTTCCCCTAAACATCTGATGGGGAGCAGGAATCTGTTGGAATGTTTGTGCTGTGAACCCTCGTCATATGCTCAGCCTGTATCTAACCTTCTATCACAGAAATGCCACAAATCTCCAGTGACCTCCTTCTAAGGAAATGAAATCCAGGGTAAGCATTGGAACCTATAAAATTTCTCACTGCTTGGGAGTGGGGTGCTTGAATGTAACAAGTTATTTATTTCTATGACTTAGATGGCCTACAAGGCCCCCTCCAACTCTAAGGCGATTCTCCCCCCATCTGCACTGCATACACAGGTGATCCTGGGACCACGGGAGCCAGAAGGTGGGTCATCAGGAGGGCTGCACATGTGGCTGAAGCATCTTCGCCATCACCAGGCACTATGTGAAGCAGACCGGAAGCAGATGGAACCTGGACTGTGACATCAGCTGGCAGGGACCAGAAGAGACTGACGTAAACATCTCCACATATCCTTGGTATACTGCATCTTTTGTGGATTAATTGTAAGCCGCTTTGGACGACATTCTTGGCTGAAAAGCAGGGCATAAACGTGACAGAAAGAAATGGAATAAAATATTATTGAATGAGGACTGAATCTCCTTGTGGTTCACAGCTTGAAAATATAGCTGCCTGGCACTGGCCTGGAAAATCATACGAGGTCATCAATAAATATGCCAACCCTGGGGGGAGATGAGTTGTTTAGTAGCTTGGCTTGGAGAACCAGTGTGGGTGACTCATTGTGCAGCACAAGAGGGAATGTCCACAACACACGTCGCTGGCAGGTGGAACTCACTGGCACAGGATGTGATTAAAGCCAGGAATGTGCCTCAACGAAAAGGCAGACAAGGCATTTCCAGGGGTGACATGAACCCCCTGAGCAACACGTTGTGGTGTCATCAGATCTGGAGGAAGGGGCTGGGCAGGCCAGGGAAACCGAGGTCTCCTGGGGGAGATGACCCCAGACAGGCCCAATGGGAAGCTCCCATCAGGTGCTGCCCAAGGTGGAGGCTGGGCTGTGACGGGAAGAGCAAGTGGCATTTCTGTCATTAGGTCCCTCACCCCGGGGGGGGGGGTGGCACAGAACGAGCAGAATCTCCAGAGGCACCAGAGCAAAGGGGATCTGCCTTCCCTGGACCAGGGCTGGAGCAGCTGCTGGGGTCCAGGAGGAGCTTCATCCCATGAGATCCAACTCCTAACCCCCCTAGGTGATGGCTGATCCCACTGACTGCTGACAAACGTTTTCTTCACCTTCGAAGGCTGCTGTCAGGCCAGGCCTTATGCTGATGCTGGCTGTGTAGGCAGCACAGATAATCCGAGGTGGCTGATTAGGGAATGGAATTAGGCTGCCTAATGGGCAGTGCTTGCAATTTGTTTCCTCCACTCCCAAGGCGGCTCCACCCAGGCCGGCCCTTATATCCTGGCGCAGGTCGGTCCCGGGCACTTCAGGCGCCCCTCAGCACCGCCATGAAGCCAGGAGGCCTCTTGCTCCTTCTGGGCGCCTCCGTCCTCTGCCCTGGGCTGCTGGCGGCGCCCTCCCGAAGTGAGTAGAGGCCGCGGCCGGGCCGGGCCGGGCCGGGCCGGGGCTCCGGGCCGGGCGCCGCCACCTGAGGGGCCCCGGGGATCTTTCTCGCGGCTCCCAGCTGCCACGCGGGGGTGGATTTCAGGCCCCCCGCACTCCGGGCCCCAATCCGGATCACCCGCCCTGCCCACTCCTGAGCAGCGATGGGCGCCCGCCAGCGCCGCCGCGGCACTCCAAGGCCCCGTGCAGTGGGCCGCCGGGGGCCGTTCCGGCGGGCCGCAGGCCCGGGGCGCGGCGGGCTCGCGACACGGCCGTGCTGCTGCATCGAGGCGGCGCGGCGGGAGCACGCGGCGGGGAGGCTGCGGGCGCATCCCTCGCGGAGCGCCGCGCGGCCTCGAGCTGCCCCAGGCCCGGCAGCCCTCGCCGCCGAGGCCGGAGCAGGGGCCGAGCGGCGCGTGGAGGCGCGCCCGGCCAGGGCCGCCGCCCACGGCCCGCGGCGCCTGGCGGGAGCCGGAGGCCTTCGTCCGGCCCGGGAGGCCGGGAGCGCGTCCCGGAGCCGGGGCGCTGCGCGGCGCCCCGCGGCCCTCGCCCGCGCAGCTGCTGGGGCGGGCACGGCCGCGCGGCGCGCTCCGGCCGGAGGGGCGGGCGAGGACGCCAGGCGGCTTCCCTGGCGCCTGCCGCGGGGGCCCTGGCGGGCCCGGGAGGGCGGCTCGGGGCCCTCCGCTGAGGCGGGGCGCGGAGCCCCGCGGCGGCGCTCTTGGGCGGCCTGGCCTCCGCGCCGCGGCCCCGAGCACGCGTCTCCTCCCGCAGGGCGAGGCGCGGGCCCAGCCTCGCGGGCAGCGCGTCTGCCGGCCCCGTGCCGCCGCTCCGCCTGCCGTCGCTGGCGACGCTTGTCCGCCGCCCAGACCTGAAACTGACTGGAGCCGTGCTCAGGCACGAGCAGCTCAATTAATTTGCAGAATTGCCCAATTAGTGGGAAGATCGCGTATTGCCAGTAGCTTTTGAGTAGCAGAGCTGCTTATTGAGGCTTGCTCATGGACACCGCCTCTGCACTGAGTGTGGGGACGGGTGATGGGGATGTGAAATATCAGCCGAGTGAGTAGGAATCTCTGTGGCTGGGATATGCTGCGGATGTGGGTGTGTGGCTGGTTCCCTGGGAGGACTCTGCTCCCCTAAGGGTGGGGGGAGCTAAGGGACCAGCAAGCACCTTGGCTCCACCTGTATGGAAACAGAATGAGAACAGAATCTGGTTATATCTGGATTTTCATGAAATCTCTCTGGTCCCTCAGGGACAGATGAGTCAAGAAAAGCGGAGTATATACTCCTAAACTCCACTTTCATCGGTCACACACCACTTGCCCCCCATCCTTTGGGGTTGGCTGGGCAGAGCAAAGCTGAACATCATCAACCCGGTAGGTGCTGCTCAAGAAATGGGAGGGGCTTGTTCCCTGCCTCCACGCTCCCCTGCTCAGGGAAGTTTACTGGAAGCGCTGAATTAAGCCCCTGTAGCTTACAGCACACCTCTCCCCGCTCATCCACCACGGGGATATTGGAACGGTTAAAAGACACTGCGCTGTTGTGAATCAGAACGACAGGCTACACAATCTGAATGGGTGAAGCAGCTACTGCACCATTGTGAATGGGAAAAAGAGGCTAGATACGGTGAATGGCAAGAGCCTCACTGCGAGCTGTGGAGTGGGGAGCTCTTTGGGGGGCCGTGGGGTCTGGCGGAGGAGCCACTCGGGGGAATAGCGAAAATGATGAGGATGAGAAATGCTGCTGTTGCTACTGCCTTCCAGGTGCTTCACTGAGGACAGCCAGGTTCTCCCAGGATGGTCCTCGGAATGTGAGGGCCCTTGTTGGACTCGAGGGTCTTGTAGGCCCCTTCCAACCCTACTATTCTATGATTCTGTGATGGGATTGTCTTTGCAATCCTGGGGCAGAGAGAGTAGCCATTCCTGGCAGTCTTCCCTGGGCTTTGCCGCACCAGGGAAGGAGGGGAGCAGGTCCTTTTTGCACTTAGCAGCAGCCCTGAGGCCAGATCAGTCCAAGTGGGGGGAGAGGGACCAGTCCCCTGCCTCCCACACTGGCCAACCAATGGGAACCCCAAATGCACAGGGAGGCCTCCTTGTTGCCCTTGAGGAGAGGGCCCAGCTGGGGAAGAAAAGGGGCGGTGGGGAGCAAAGGAAAGGTCAGGAATCACAGAATCCCAGCGTTGGAAGGGGCCACTGAGGCCATCTAGACCAGCCCCCTGCTCAGTGCGGGGATCCAGTTTGAAGCCGCCCTCACAGGCGGCCATCCAGCCTCTGCGTGAAGCCCACCAGTGACAGAGAGCCCTAGGCAGCTGGTTCCATCGTCTGACTGCTCTGACCAGTAGGAGGTTTTTCCGACATTCAACCAAAATCTGCTTTCCTGTAACTTAAGCACCTTATTTTCTGTCCTACAGTCTTGGATGACAGAGAATAGGCTGCAGCCCTGTTCTGTATGACATCCCTTTAGGAATTTGAGAAGTGCTCTCATATCCCCCCTCAGTCTTCTCTTCTCAAGCCTAAACATACTCGGTTCCTTTGATATTTCCTCACAGGACCTAGTTTCTAGCTCACTGATGAGCTTCGTTGCCCTCCTCTGAACACATTCAATTTATCTAAATCCTCGTTAAAGTGTGGTGTCCAGTAGTAGACACAGTATTCAAGGTGAGGACTGATCAGTGCAGAGTAGAATGGAACTGCTGCTTCCTGTGAGGCAACCTAAAATTGCACTTTGCAGCCATATCACACTGCTGCCTGATATTCAGCTTGCGATCAGCTACATCTCTAAGATCCTTCTCACATGTACCATTGGCAAGTCAGGCACCCCTCATCTTATATCTGTGCTTTTGATTTCTATTTCCTATATGACAAACTTGTTGAAGAGTACGGGGCCCAGGACTGAGCCCTGCGGCATCCCACTCAGTACCTCCCTTCAGTTTGATGAGGAACTATGGACAAGAACTCTTTGAGTACATCTCTCCAGCCAACTGTGGATACACCTGGTAGTAGTGTCATCCAGCCCACACTTGACTAGCTCACTAATCAGAATTTCATGGGGAATCAGAAGCTCTCACAGAAAGGAATCCGTAGCAAGAACTGACCTCAGGGCAGGATGGGCTTACTTCTGCCGTCCCGTGTTGCTCTGCAATCTAGGCACTTCTTGGCTAACTCTGTCATGAGACATCAAACCTGTCATCTCATGTTGCTTCTAGTCCTTCACAAGCCTGAGATAAAGATGCCAGTTACTTTGTCACTGGAAGCAGATGCTCCTCCTGCTGCCCCTGGAAACCCTGTTCTGCTTTTTCTGTACCATTTGTCCCCTGCCACTTTGCATTTATATCCACACACGAGATGCTGGGAGACAGATGCTTCCCACTCCTCGTCCTCTGCCATAGCCTTTCTGTTACAGTGCAATGGCTCCCCTGGTTTTTTTCTGGGGGGGGCACACTTCCCTCAAATTTCTCCCCAAACAACTCACTCTCCTTTTCTCCCTTATTGAACCTCCCCCACTGTCTCTGTCAACTGTTCAGTTCTCCTTCACTTGCTGATCCTTCTTCCTCACTGCCTGAAGGGAATATTCCAGCACAGGCTAATTCCTGCTGTATTGCACCACCTGGTTTTGAATGTAGGCTTTCAACCAGCTGCACCCCCATTCTGACAATTCTTCTTTCTAAACTTTATTTCTCAAGTTTTCTTATGAGAACGTTATGTCAGCAGAGGTCAAAAGTCTTGCTGAAAACTACTGACACCTGCTTGGATTGCTCTTTGCTACAACAACCACTACTTTGCCAAGGGTGGAAACAGAGCTGATTCAAGAGTTTTGCTTCCCCCCCCCCCCAATGTTACCAAACTATTCACATGGTTATTTTTAATGCCTGTCTCTTCTTTAAACAATTTCATTTACAAACAAGGCCTTCGTGGGCACAGAATGCTGCACTAGACAGGCCTTTCATAGAATCATTGAACAGTAGGGTTGGAAGGGGCCTATAAGACCCTTGAGACCAACCCCCTGCTCAATGCAGGAATCTAAGTCAGAGCATCCCTGACAGATGGCTGTCCAGCCTCGTCTTGAATGCCTCCAGTGTGGGAGAGCCCACCGCCTCCCTAGGATGGACTGATTTGACCTCCTTGCAGTCCAGGGGACTCGTAAGAGTCTTCTCCAGCACCACAGTTCGAAAGCATCAATTCTTCGGCACTCAGCCTTCCTTATAGTCCAGCTCTCACAGCCATACATTACTACTGGGAAAACCATAGCTTTGATTAGACGGACCTTTGTCGGCAAGGTGATGTTTCTGCTTCTTACTATGCTGTCTAGGTTTGCCATAGCTTTACTCCCAAGGAGCAAGCGTCTTTTAATTTCATGGCTACAGTCACCGTCTGTGGTGATCTTGGAGCCCAAGAAAGTAAAATCTGTCACTGCTTCCATTCTTCCCCTTCTATATGCCAGGAAGTGATGGGGCCAGATGCCATGATCTTTGTTTTTTTAATGTTGAGTTTCAAACCAGCTTTTGCACTCTCCTCTTTCACCCTCAACAAGAGGCTCTTTAGATTCTCTTCGCTTTCTGCCATTAGGGTGGTATCGTCTGCATATCGGAGGTTGTTGATAATTCTCCTGGCAATCTTAATTCCGACCTGTGATTCATCCAACCCGGCGTTTCTCATGATGTACTCTGCATATAAGTTAAATAAGCAGGGTGATAATATGCAGCCTTGTCGTACTCCTTTCCCAATTTTGAACCATTCGGTTGTTCCATGTCTGGTTCTTACTGTTGCTTCTTGACCCTCGTACAGGTTTCTCAGGAGACAGGTAAGGTGGTCTGGTACTCCCATCACTTTAAGAATTTGCCACAGTTTGTTGTGGTCCACACAATCAAAGGCTTTAGCGTAGTCAATGAAGCAGAAATAGACTTTTTCTGGAATTCTCTTGCTTTCTCCATGATCCAGCGAACGTTGGCGATTTGATCTCTCGTTCCTCTGCCTCTTTGAAACCCAGCTGGTACTTCCGGTAGTTCTCGGTTCGCATACTGCTGAAGCCTAGCTTGTAGGATTTTGAGCATCACCTTGCTGGCATGTGAAATGAGCGCAATTGTGCGGTAGTTTGAACACTCTTTGGCGTTGCCCTTCTTTGGAATTGGAATGTAAACTGACCTTTTACAGTCTTGTGGCCATTGTTGAGTGTTCCAAATTTGTTGGCATATCGAATGCAGCACTTTAACAGCATCATCTTTTAGGATTTTAAATAGCTCAGCTGGAATACTGTCATCTCCGCTAGCTTTGTTGTTACTAATGCTTCCTAAGGCCCACTTGACTTCACTCTCGAGGATGTCCAGCTCAAGTTCAGTGACCGCACTATCATGGCTATCAGGGCCATTCAGATCTTTCCTGTATAGCTCTTCTGTGTATTCTTTCCACCTCTTCTTAATCTCATCTGCTTCTGTTAGGTTTCTTGGTCCTTTATCATGCCTATCTTTGCATAAAACGTTCCCTTGAGATCTCCAATTTTCTTGAAGAGATCGCTAGTCTTTCCCATTCTGTTTTCCTCGATTTCTTTGCATTGTTCATTTAAGAAGGCCTTCTTGTCTGTCCTTGCTATTCTCTGGAACTCTGCATTCAGTTGGATATATCTTCCCCTTTCTCCCTTGCTTTTCGCTTCCCTTCTTTCCTCAGCTACTTGGAAAGCCTCATCAGACAGCCACTTTGCTTTCTTGCATTTCTTTTTCTTTGGGATGGATTGAGTTGCTGCCTCCTGAACAATGTTACGGACCTCCGTCCATAGTTCCTCAGGCACTCTGTCTATCAGGTCTAATCCCTGAAATCTATTCCTCACCTCCACTGTATATTCCTAAGGGATATGATTTAGGTCATACCTGAATGGTTTAGTGGTTTTCCCTACGTTCTTCTATTTAAGCTGAAATTTTGCAACAAGAAGCTCATGATCTGAGCCACAGGCAGCCCCAGGTCTTGTTTTTACTGACTGTATAGAGCTTCTCCATCTTTGACTGCAAAGGACATAATCAATCTGATTTCGATATTGACCATCTGGTGATGTCCATGTGTAGAGTCACTTCTTGTGCTGTTGGAAAAGCGTGTTTGCTATGATCAGCATGTTCTCTTGGCAAAACTCTATTAGCTTTTGTCCTGCTTCATTTTTTACACCAAGGCCATGCCTGCCTGTTATCCCAGTGATTTCTTGACTTCCTACTTTAGCATTCCAATCCCCTATGATGAAGAGGACATCTTTTTTTGGTGTTAGTTCTAGAAGGTGTTGTAGGTCTTCATAGAACCGATCAACCTCAGCTTCTTCGGCCTCAGTGGTTGGGGCATAGACTTGAATTACTGTGATGTTGAATGGTTTGCCTTGGATTCGTACTGAGATCATTCTATCGTTTTTAAGATTGTACCCCAGTACTGCTTTTCCCACCCTTTTGTTGACTATGAGTGCTACTCCATTTCTTCTAAGGGATTCTTGCCCACAGTAGTAGATATGATGGTCACCTGAATTAAATTCACCCATGCCTGTCCATTTTAGTTCGCTGATCCCCAAGATGTCGATGTTCAATCTTGCCATCTCATGTTTGACCACCTCCAGCTTACCTTGATTCATTGATCTGACATTCCAGGTTCCTAAACAATATTGTTCTTTACAGCATCGGATTTTCTTTTCACCACCAGATACATCCACAGCTGAGTGTCCTTTCGGCTTTGGCCCAGCCGCTTCACTCTTTCTGGCGCTACTTCGAAATTCCCTCTGCTCTTCCCCAGTAGTATATTGGACACCTTCCGACCTGAGGGGCTCATCTTCAGGCGTCATATCTTTTAGCCTTGTGGTACGTTCCATGGGGTTTTCTTGGCAAAAATACTGGAGTGGATTGCCATTTCCTTCTCCAGTGGACCACATTTTGTCAGAACTCTCTGCCATCTTGGGTGGCACTGCACGGCATAGCTTATGGATTCACTGAGTTACGCAAGCCCCTTCGCCACAACAAGGCAGTGATCCATGAAGGGGATTTGGAAGCTGTACCTCTATTAATGCAGCCTCAAAGAGCATTTGCCTTTTTTGCAGCCACATCACATTGTTGGCTCATATTCAGCTTGTGATCGACAACAATTCCAAGATCCTTCTCAATTGCAGTGTTGTTGAGCCACGTATCGCCCATCTTGTAACTGTGCCTTTGGTTTCTTTTTCCTAGGTGCAGAACTTGGCATATATCCCTGTTAAATTTCATTCTGTTGTTTTCTGCCCAGCACTCCAGCCTATCAAGATCACTTTGAATTCTGTTTCTGTCTTCCAGGGTATTAGCTATCCCGCCCAATTTTGTGTCATCTGCAAATTTGATCAGCATTCCTTGCACCTCCTCCTCCAAGTCCTTAATACAAATGTTGAAGAGCACTGGGCCCAGGACTGAGCCCTGCGGTACCCCACTCGTTACCTCTCCCCAGTTTGAGGAGGTCCCATTAATAAGCACTCTTTGAGTCCGATTCTGTAGCCAACTGTGGATCCATCGGATCGTTGTTTCATCTAGCCCACTTTGAGCTCGTTTGCTCATCAGGAGATCATGGGGCACTTTGTCAAAAGCTTTGCTGACGTTCAGGTATATTATGTCCACAGCATTCCCATAGTCCACAAGGGAGGTTACCTGATCAAAAAATGAGATAAGAATCATAGAATAGTAGGGTTGGAAGGGGCCTACAAGGCCATCGAGTCCAACCCCCTGCTCAATGCAGGAATCCAAGTCAGAGCATCCCTGACAAATGGCTGTCCAGCCTCGTCTTGAAGGCCTCCAGTGTGGGAGAGCCCACCACCTCCCCAGGTAATTGGTTCCATTGCCGTATTGCTCTGACACTCAGGAAATTTTTCCTGATGTTCAGTCGGAATCTGGCTTCCTGTCACTTGAGCCCATTATTCCGTGTCCTGCACTCTGGGATGATCAAGAAGAGATCCTGGCCTTCTTCTCTGTGACAACCTTTCAAGTACTTGAAGAGTGCTATCATATCTCCCCTCAGTCTTCTCTTCTCAAGGCTAAACATGCCCAGTTCTTTCAGTCTCTCTTCATAGGGCTTTGTTTCCAGTCCCCTGATCATCTTTGTTGCCCTCCTTTGAACCCTCTCCAGCTTGTCTGCATCCTTCTTAAAGTGTGGTGCCCAGAACTGGACACAGTACTCCAGATGAGGCCTAACCAGTGCTGAGTAGAGGGGAACTAGTACTTCCTGGGATTTGGAAGCGATGCTTCTATGAATGCAGCCCAAAATAGCATTTGCCTTTTTTGCAGCCACATCACATTGTTGGCTCATATTCAGCTTGTGATCGACGACAATTCCAAGATCCTTCTCGCTCGTAGTGTGGTTGAGCCACGTATTCCCCATCTTGTAACTGTGCATTTGGTTTCTTTTTCCTAGGCGCAGAACTTGGCATTTGTCCCTATTAAATGCCATTCTGTTGTTTTCTGCCCAGCACTCCAGTCTATCCAGATCACTTTGAATTTTGTTTCTGTCTTCCAAAGTATTAGCTATCCCTCCCAATTTTGTGTCATCTGCAAATTTGATCAGCATTCCCTGCACTTCCTCCTCCAAGTCATTAATAAAAATATTGAAGAGCACTGGGCCCAGGACTGAGCCCTGCGGTACCCCACTCGTTACCTCTCCCCAGCTTGAGAAGGTCCCATTGATAAGCACTCTTTGAGTCCGATTCTGTAGCCAACTGTGGATCCACTGGATCGTTGTTTCATCTAGCCCACTTTGAGCTCGTTTGCTCATCAGGAGATCATGGGGCACTTTGTCAAAAGCTTTGCTGACGTTCAGGTATATTATGTCTACAGCATTCCCACGGTCTACAAGGGAGGTGACTTGATCAAAAAATGAGATCAGATTTGTCTGGCAGGACTTGTTTTTGACAAATCCATGTTGGCTTCGAGTAATCACGGCATTGTTGTCAAGGTGCTTCCAGATGGATTGCTTTATGATCTGCTCCAGAATTTTCCCAGGGATTGATGTCAGACTGACTGGTCTGTAGTTGCCAGGTTCCTCCTTTTTACCCTTTTTGAAGATAGGGACAACGTTAGCCCTCCTCCAGTCATCTGGCACTTCCCCGGTCCTCCATGATTTCTCAAAGAGAATAGACAGTGGTTCTGAGAGTTCTTCTGCCAGTTCCTTTATGACTCTAGGATGCAGTTCATCTGGCCCTGGAGATTTGAACTCATTCAAAGTAATGAGGTGTTCCTTGACCATATGCCTGTCGATCTCAAGCTGCAATCCTGCCCCTTCAGCCTGTACTTCGCCTTTGCCAGGGGGGTCATAGACCCTCTTTTGGGAGAAGACTGAGCCAAAGTAGGAATTGAGCACCTCTGCCTTTTCTTTGTCCTCTGTTATCATTTTGCCATCCTTATTTAATAGCTGAACAACCATTTCTTTCCTCTGCCTTTTACTATGCACGTAGCTGAAGAAAGCCTTTTTGTTGTTTTTAGCATCCCTCGCTAACCTCACCTTGTTCTCCGCTTTAGCCTTCCTGACGCCATCCCTGCAATTCTGTGCTACCTGCCTGTACTCTTCCTTTGTTACTTGGCCTTCTTTCCACTTCCTATATGTGTCCTTTTTTGTTTTCAGGTCATCCCTAAGCTTTTTGTGAAGCCACATTGGCTTCTTCTGTTGTCTTCCACCTTTTCTTCTTGTTGGAATTGTTTGTGATTGTGCCTTGAGAATTTCCTTTTTTAAACGTTCCCACCCATCTTGGACTCCTTTTCTCGCTAGCATTGCTTGCCATGGGACCTTACTGATCATTGTTCTGAGTTTATTAAAATCAGCTTTCCTAAAATCCAGGGTACGCGTTTGAGTACACTCGGCTTTTGCTTCCCTTAGAACCAAGAACTCAAGTACAACATGGTCGCTTTCCCCCAGAGTTCCTGTAACTGCTACTTGATCCACTAAGTCATCTCTGTTGGTTAGGATCAAGTCAAGGATAGCCGATCCTCTAGTTCCTTCCTCTACTTTCTGTAGGAGGAAGTTATCCGCCACAGAAGTCAGGCATTTCCTGGAGGGGCCATGTTTTGCAGAATTTGTCTCCCAACAAATATCGGGGAAATTGAAGTCCCCCATTACTACTACATCATGCTTCCTTAAAACATTGGCTATTTGCTTTTCAAAAGTTTCATCCTTGGCTTCTCCTTGATTGGGTGGCCAGTAGTAGACTCTGACCACCAGGTTCCTTTTATTCTTTGCTCCATTGATTTCAACCCAGATGCTCTCGATGGGGCTACCAAGCTCCTCCTCCTGTATTTCTGTGCAGAGATATGTATTTTTCACATACAGTGCAACCCCGCCTCCCTTTCTGTTCCTCCTGTTCTTCTTGAACAAGTTATATCCTTCAACTGCTGTATTCCAGTCATGAGAGTCATCCCACCAAGTCTCAGTTATACCTATCAAGTCATAATTTCCCTCCTGTATTAAGAGTTCAAGTTTGTTCTCTTTGTTTCCCATACTCTGGGCATTAGTATATAGACATCGTCTGATTCGTCTGGCAGGATTTGTTCTTGACAAATCCATGTTGGCTTCGAGTAATCACTGCATTGTTTTCAAGGTGCTTACAGACTGATTGCTTTATCATCTGCTCCAGAATTTTCCCAGGGATTGATGTCAGACTGACTGGTCTGTAGTTCCCAGGTTCCTCCTTTTTACCCTCTTTGAAAATAGGGACAACATTAGCCCTCCAGTCACCTGGCACTTCCCTTGTCCTCCATGATTTCTCAAAGAGAATAGACAGCGGTTCTGAGAGCTCTTCTCCCAGTTCCTTTATTACTCTAGGCTGCAGTTCATCTGGCCCTGGAGATTTGAACTCATTCAAAGTAATTAGGTGTTCCTTCACCATACGCCTACCGATCTCAAGTCGCAATCTTGCCCGTTCAGCCTGTACTTTGCCTTTGCCAGGGGGGTCATAGACCCTCTTTCCGGAGAAGACTGAGCCAAAGTAAGAATTGAGCACTTCTGCCTTTTCCTTGTCATCTGTTATCATTTTGCCATCCTTATTTAATAGTTGAACCACCATTTCTTTCCTCTTTCTTTTACTATGCACATATCTGAAGAAAGCCTTTTTGTTGCTTTTAGCACCTAAAAAAAAGGGAATTCTACAGGCACAATTACAACCAGTTCCAACAAGAAAAAAGAGTGGAAGACAACAGAAGAAGCCAGTGTGGCTCCACAAAAAGCTTAGAGATGACCTGAAAACAAAAAAGGACACATATAGGAAGTGGAAAGAAGGCCAAGTAACAAAGGAAGAGTACAGGCAGGTAGCACAGAATTGCAGGGATGACATCAGGAAGGCTAAAGCTGAGAACGAGCTGAGGTTAGCGAGGGATACTGTACAACCATCTGTCAGGGATGTTTTGACGTGGATTCCTGCACTGAGCAGGGGGTTGAACTCAGTGGTCTTATAGGCCCCTTCCAACCCTACTATTCTATGATTCAATGATCCCTCGCTAACCTCAGCTCATTTTTCTGAAGACTTTGTTCTGATCCAGCCTGGCTCTTCTTATGTTCTTAAGGTTCATGGCTTGTAGCTGCCAATCCTGACATGCTTCCCATGGGCCAGGAATTTACTTGCTTTGGGAGCTCTGGGAGAAGGCGAAGGATCCTCTCCCCTTTGCTGTGCTGTCCTAGAGGGAACCCCAAAGGGAATGGGCCATTAGCCACATGCCAGGAATGGCTCATTAGTCGCCCGTCCATTGCATATCAGGGGGACTTTGCTGTAACAGGCTGGGTGGCAGACACAAGGGAGGAAAAGATGGTGGCACTGTGGCCCATGGCAACAGTCAGGCAAAACCCACATCAAATACCACATAATTCCACACCTAACCTCAAACCGGGACAAGATGTGCTGTGGTGGGGACGTAGAGGTGGCTTCCATTACTGGATGTGAAGCGCAGTAGAGTTGGCATCTCTGCTCAGGGCTGGCACAAGGCGTCACGTTGCCTGGGGGGGGCGATCCCCCCCACCCCGCTTTTTTGCATGGGCGATCTCACCTGTCAGTAACTCTCTCCGAGGGGCCCTTCTGCAGACCAAGGCATTGTGGGTGAGGCAGGCATGGAGGCCACGTGTGCCGCCCTCACTTTGCCTTGGCAGCAGCAAATACTGTATAAAGACGTTCCAGTATCTGAGGCAGTATGCCCATGCACAGTAGTTGCTGGGGAACATGGGTGGGAGGGTGCTGTTGCATTCATGTCCTGCTTGCAGGCTTCCCGTCAACCCCTGGCCAGTCACTGTGTGAACAGAATGCTGGACTAGATGGGCCCTTGGTTTGATCCAGCAAGGCTGGTTTTATGTTCTTAAGCTTTAACCTTTAAATTTTGAAGAAACTTTATAAACAGTAGTCTTTTATACTGCTTGAATACTATGTAGAAGTATGTTGGAATACCTTGAATCCGACATAATTCTACGTCTGCAGCTCACAGAGTGGTATCCAGGAAATAGTTTAGATCCTTCCAAGAAGGATAGGAACCTCTATTTCTTGTCCCTAACCTTTTCTGTTAAATACATATTTCCTGAGGCAAGGCCCAGAGCTGAGAACTGGAGCAGTCGTGAACGGTGAGTGGGAATAGCTGGAGTGGACTGAGAGGTGGTTGACTGTGCCGTATCTTCTCTCTTCTGTGTTCAGAGGCCTCTGGAGCGCCACCTCTTTCCAGTGGGAGGCAGGCTGGAATGCAACAGCAGAGCAAGGCCACATCTAAGGATAAAGCAGCCTCTCAGACAAAATTTGTATGTGTATCGATAGAGGATACTGAGGTGGCCCAAAACAAGCCCTTGCCCAAGGAACAACTAGAGAGTCAGGAGGGCAAAACTGTAGGCAAGGGAAATATTTTCCCCAAAGAAACCGCCATTGCCAAGGAAGGCACCTTGGTCCCGAGGGGAGTAGGACCTTCCCTTGTGGAAAAGCCTCTCTGTAAGAAGACCCCATGGCCTGCGGGAAGACCTGCAGACAAAACAGAAATTGGCCCTTCTGGGAAACCCAAGCCTACTGAAAAGCCCGTGGTGGGATCAGATGGAAAAGCCCTCCTTGACGAGAAGCCTCAACTGGGAGTGGGAATTGCCTCTGGTGAGAAACCTGTGCCAAATGGGAAGCCTCCTTCAAAGGGGAAACCCACATCTGTTGGCAGCCCAACTTTTGCTTCAAAGCCTGCATTTTCCAATACAGGATACATCACTAATAAAAACACCACATCTGGAGACAAGCCAATATCTGCTGGGAAGCCAGCAATTGATGAAAAGCCAGTTTCTAATATTCAGCATGGCAAACCTACATCTGCTTTGACTGAAAATCCACCTCCTGGTACTGGACACACAACCCATGACAAACCCACCTCCAGTGAAAAGCCAGTATCTGACAGGAAGCCAGCTTCTACTGCTGGTCATATGGTCCATGTGACGCCGACACTAGGAGAAAAGCCAGCTTCTAACACTGGGCACATGGCCCAAGAGAAGCCCATAGCTGCTGAAAAGCCAACATCTGGTGAAAAGCCAGCTTCTAGCATGGGACATGTGGCCCATGCTGAACCCACAGCCCCCCATGAAAAGCCAGAATCTGGTGAGAAGCCTGCATCTGAGGAGAAGCCAAAACCAGAGGACCAACCAAAGAAGGATGCCGCTGATGACAAGAACCATAAAGAGGAGGAAGATGATGCTTTTGATGATGCTGATGATGATAGCAATGAGGGTGGTGATTCTGACATAGTTGAAGGGAACGATGATAGCGATGAAGACGCCTTTGACAAAGAACTTGACTATGGTTTAAACAAGTCCCCCTTCAATGCTTATGCATATCATGATGCGTGGAGTGATGACGACTCTGACAACCTGGCCACTAATTTGGAGGATGCAGTGGGAGGGCCTCCTGAGGTGGGCGGTGGCTCCCATGATGGGGAGCCTGCATTTGATGTGTGGGGAGACACTGTGTGAGGAGCTAGGTCTGAGCCACAGCCACGGAAGCCTCTTGGTTTGAGATGTTTTGGAGGAAGGAGATGCAGGTAAACTGCGCTGGGACGATGCACCTTCCGAGTCTGATGCACAGCCCTCTGAAGTGTGGAAGGGATGGCTGCGGAGCACCTGGGATCCCACCTCTTGTGACACGAAGGACTTTGTCCAGCTTGCCAAGGGCATTTGCTGCCATTCTGTCTCTACCTCGGGGGTTGTATTTTCCCATGGATTAATCAAGCAGTTACCAGATGATGGGGTGTGGGGTGCCTGCGGGAAGCTGTGGGGGCAAGTTCAGAGCTCTCTGGTTTACCTTGTGCCTGTCTGTAGCTCCTCAAAACACCAAAGTTTGGACCTCAGTGTCCCCGCCTCTTTAGGGGTGAGAGGAGGCCATCCTGCTGGATTAACCCCCGTCTGCATTGCGTTGCTTTCCCTGATGCCTCTGAAATCGGGGGGGGGGGGGGATATGCTTCTCTGGGCCCCACCCCAGCCCATGTGGGCTGAAGTGTCTGGAGGGCTCTGGTGTTCCCAGCGGGGATCCTCCTCACCAGCGGCCAGGTCTTTGGAGAAGCCCCTGTGGCGCGTTGGGCACCAGAGAGCCACGAGGGGGCAGCACTGTCATGCCAGCGTAACAGCACCCGCCCGCCATCTCGCCACCGATTAAAGCTGCCTCAGAAACACAAAAACCAACGCTCTGCAGCTGTCCTTTGAAAACCAGGCCTACCTGTGTTCCTATATGTCCATCAGTTGGTGTTCTGTGTGGTAAATCTATGCCAGATACAGGAGCACATACCTGATAATCTCTCAGATTAGCTGCCCAAGTACCAGCTCTCTTGGAGTGGTACTGCTGGATCTAATCAATGTATTAGGGTGTATTGATTAGCTTCCTCACACATCAGATGAGTTGAGCCTTTGCTGCCCAAACCTCTTGCCTATTGACTTTTGAGATTCAGCAAAATCAGATATACATGTTTTAGAAATTACATATGTGGCATTGTTGGGGACCTGAGCACCAGCTGTCATGGTGAAGAGGTTTGGAAGGAAAAGAACCAGTGTGGGAGCTTCCCTGGTACTGGCACATCTCATAGGAGAATGGAGGAATATGGGAAGGACCTGGCCAGAATGATTGTTGCAAGGTGCTTTCAGGGCTGTTCCTAAGAGAGTTGTTAGCCAGGCATGAAGAACTGGACCTGTGCTTATTTGTGGCCATAGACATCAAGATCCAGGAGCATTCTCCTCCTCAGGGCCAAATTAGGAGATCTGCGATTAGATCTCCTGCTGTTTTTGAGAAGTTTAATGGCCACAGGAAGGCCGGGGAATCCGACTGAGACTACAGCGCCAACAGAAAGCGGCTTCCTGTCCCTCCTCAGACCATTTCACCCAGTGCATGCCTTTTGTTCTGAGACATGCCTCCTGCCTAGGGATGTCAGAGAATTCTGCCATGGACTCCAGTGATCTGGCTCCCCGGAATCCGTGGCGGTACGGCCCCGCCACCCTGCGGAATCCCCCCGGGACAGAGCTTACCTGGCGGCGGATGTGGCGGCGGCTCCGGCTGCTGCTGGGTTGCTGCGGCTGCAAATGGCGGCTGGCGTAGCAGCCGCCATTTGCGTGGCTTCCTTTTGCCGTGATAGGCTACGTAAATACTTACATAGCCTATCACGGCTTGGCAGCCACGCAAAGGGCGGCTGGCATAGCAGCTGCCATTTGCAGCCGCAGCAGCCCAGCCGCGGCCAGAATTCCAGCTGCGGCTGGCCCCGGCCAGCGGCTCTGTGGAGTCGCCACAGAGCTGGCCGGGGAGGATTCCGGGGGGGGGGGATGGAGCACCTTCCCCCCTGATGCCCCAGAACGGACGGGTGAGTGGGATTCATACATCCCTACTCCTGCCTCATAGTGGAACTCAACGCGGCATGCATGGGACTGCCAGGAATCCATGTGTTCTGCCATGTGTTCTGCCCCCTGCCCAGCTGCCATTTTGCCCCATGGGGAAGAACATCCAGGTACCAGGTTGCCTGCTGTCATGTTTATTTGTGCTGAGAGTCACCATGAGGATGTTTCCATGGCAACAGAAGGAGAAGCAAATGGAGGAGTACCGTGCTTGTAAAAAAGGATCAGCTTCACTGTGCTTTAGCCCATGTGGGGCTCCATGAGCAAGTGCTCCGCACCAGTAAAATAGCTTCAGAGAACATTCTTCTGGGTGGGGGTGGGAGTGAACGTTATCGAGCTGGCAGGGGCTGCCCAACACATAAGAGATGCTTCCCCCCACCAGCTCTCCCTACTTTCTTCTTTCCCCTGAAGCTCCAGATGCACCTTCATTTCAGGAACAAGCCTCACTGACCACAGTGGGAGTTACTTCTGAGTAGACACACATATGTTTGTGCTAGGAAACAAAAACACCATTTGTCTCAATAAAAATCACTCCTTCTCTCTCTCCTTGCTCCCTGCACCTGAATTAAGTACTTTCTTAAAGCGACAATCCTTAAAATAACAGAATGTTCTCCCTGCCAAACAATCCCGCCCCCCATCCCATGCATTACTTACTTTGTTAAATAAACAGTAGCAGAGGAGGACAGCGCTCTAGCTGCTGTGCTGGATCAATTGAAGCTTTGACATTAAGGCTCCTAAATGTGTTATTTCGATTCATGGGAATCTCGGACTCCTTGTAGTGCGCATCTTTGGGACAAGCCTCACTGAGCACAGTGGGAGTTACTTCTCAGTAGACACATATATTTGTGCTGGGAAAGACAGGGAGGGGGGAACACAGGGATGGGAACCCAGCCCCCTTTCTAACCTGATGCTGCGCAGGATCTCTATAATGAAGATGTGGAGTAGTTACTTCCTAAGGCAGTAAGCCAAACAACAGAGAATTGGAGCCCGGAGATCACGCTTTACAGCCTTTAGGGAATTTGTGCTTTAAACTGTGCCATTTCAATTGAGGGGCATCTCTGTAAATTCTGATGTGCGCATTCAGGGGACAAGCCTCATTGAGCACAATGGGAGTTACTTCTGAGCAGACACTAATTGGTTTGTGCTGGAAGCACAGGGACAGGAAACCACTTGACCGGGGTCACAGTGAAGGGCACACCCCAGGGCAGGGCTAGCATACCTGAGGTAAATGCAGGGGTTGGGGCACACAACTATACCGTGGAGAATCCAACTTAAGGAAAAGAGCCAGACTTTAAGCACTCTCAGAAAATCTAGTTTTTCCGTGCTAAGCTCCAGGGTGGCTGCTGGATGGCCATGACATCATAGAATTGTGGGGCTGGAAGGGGCCTACAAGACCATGGAGTCCAACCCCCTGCTCAGTGCAAAATCCAAGTCAGAGCATCCCTGACAGAGGGCTGGGATTATGTATCCCTAGTGACCTCCAGACGCAGCTAGCTAGGCATAAATCGCTCATGGAGACGCCCCCCAGGAGGAGGAGGCCAAGTGGGTTTGCACAACACCAGCCCAACAGGTAGTTCTGCTTACGCTTCTCTGCAGTTCTTTCCCAGGATGCTTCTGGATTGCCACCAGGTGGCTGTCTGCACCCAGGCACCAACACAGGCGCTCTGGGAGTTTTGCTGCAGGCCCCTACGGCCCCCTCTTCTGTTGCTTTTCCTTTTTTGGAAAAACAAAGGCCC
This sequence comes from Heloderma suspectum, assembly GCF_057233095.1. NCBI lineage: Eukaryota > Metazoa > Chordata > Lepidosauria > Squamata > Helodermatidae > Heloderma > Heloderma suspectum. Next base: position 314,792,210 of record NC_139461.1, on the reverse strand, counting down.
TGCCGGGGGGGGGGGGTGCCTGGAGGGCAGCCCAACACGTTCTGGAGCGTGCCAGGCTGGGGAAGGCCAGTTCAGTTATGCAGTAGCAGCCGGAGCGTATGGCCTCTGCTCACCCCAGTGCACTGTTGTCCCCTCGTTCCACAGCCACTGCACTGGGCCGCTTCCTGCCGTGGTGAGCTCCAATGCTGTTCACTGCAGGGATCTCAGCTGACTGGCGTTTGGGCCCCTCTTTCGCAAACCTAATACACCTCCTGGGACCCCACCTTAAAATGGTTAAAACGAGTTTATTATCAACTATTATGATCTATTCTTAATATGTGAAGTAAGAATGGCATGACGCTATTATTATTTGTTAGTAATTTAAAATTGCAACAGGACAAGAATGAACTTGGTTCCTGATCATGCCTCACAGATCTGCTAACAAACAAACCATTTCAGAGCCAAAAATATCCTTCACACTCATTAAACACCTCCATCTCCGCTAGAATTGAGGTGTTTTTTCTTTTTTACTAGCCTGATGCTTAAAGCACAAATCATTTTTTCAGGTCGGTTGGTAATGCTAACCCTTACCTAGCGCCAAAACAAATCGTTCTCCTAACCAAGCCATTGATCTTCCACAGAGTGTGAAATCCATTGGGCAGACTCCAATGGGGCACTTCTGCCCCGCCAACTCCCTTCTGCAAGCGGGACCCACCGCTTATGCAAGGGAGATCGAGCGTCTCTTGGAGGAAGCCCCGAAGTGAGCGGAAATGCGCATTCCCAGAAAGGAGGCAGGTCAGTGGAGCCCCTTTAGGGGAACGCTGCCAACCTGCCTCCTTCCAAAAACGAGCGCTGCTGCTTGTTTTGGGTTGCCCCAGAAGCACGAAATCAATGCTGAGAGAGTAGTGGGGGCAGCCTGCGCAATGGACTTGGCGGGGCATAAGAGAACTGGCAGGGGCTGAAGCGCTCCGTTTGATTCCGTCCAGTCTCCAAACATGCGTGCCCCCTGTGCCCCCATTCCCAGTTACAGAAAGGTCACTCCGCTGGACATGGCATCAGCAGCTCTGGCTCTGGCTCTCTGCCAGTCCGCTTTCCTCCGCTGGTGTGCCATTCACTGATATGCAGGAAAATGTGGCGAAGAGAGTCCATAAATACCGCTCCCCCACTGCTTCATCTCCCAATCCCGCCATTGTCCTGCCTCAGAGTATGAAATCCTCGGTCTCAGATGTGCCACTCTGTCACTGTAAGGAAGTTCACTCTGCGAGTCTTGGGGAGGGGTGCAGCTCATTGGCAGAGCCCCTGCTTTCCATGCGGAAAGTCCCAGGTTCAATCCCCGGCCTCTCCAGTTAAGAAACTTCATGTAGCAGGTGACATGGAAGCCCCTTCTCTGCCCGAGGCCCTGGTGAAAAGCTGCCAGCCAGAGCAGAGAATCCTGGGTGGACATGTCTCGCCTGGTAGAAGGCAGCTCCCTCCTTCCCTCCCAGTCCTTCAAAGTCTCTGGAAATCATAGCATCCTAGAAGGACATTTGGGTTCCTCTCTTGCTTGCCCACTGGGGCAGCCCCACTGCTTCATTCCCTTTTCTCCATCCCTCAGATTCTGTACTAAAGGGGGTCCTGGCATGGGCTGATGTTCCTTCCATCCAAGCAGCAGCAACAGCAGCGACAACAGGAGGGGCTTTGGGCACTTGCTCTTCCAGCAGCACAGCTGGAGATGGAAAGACCCCTGGGGCTGCTGCTGCTGCTGGCGTAGAGGAGAACCATCCAGGATGCGGTCAAGTGAGGCAGCAGCCAAGCAGGCCCCTCCTCAAGAGTGCTTGTGGCAGAGCGCGTGCAGGCAGCCGCCGCTCGGCAGGTTCAGTCCCTCTCCCGCCATGCCTTTGCAGAGCACAGAGCGCTCTGTTTTGCTGAGGGATGATGCAAACCCTTGGATGGAGCTCAGCACTGGAACTGCATGGAGAGGCAGGCAGGCAGGCAGGCAGGCAATCCTTTGCACTGCTCTTGAAAGAAGGGCACATGCCCTGGGGGAAGACGCATCAAGGCGTTTCTAGGGATGTGCAGCAGTTGTGACATCACTCCACCAAATTTATTCATTGTGACTTCATTTGTTTGAAAATGTACACCCAGACTCTCTATGCAATGCAATCAGTCTCTTCTTGTACGACATTGTATCAGGCTGGTCTGGTCAAGAGCTTTGCGTCAGTCAGTGGGGGAGAGTTAGGAAGAGCCTAGAAAAAGAGGGAGGAGACATCAGAATGCTGTACCAGTGACTGACTCCTAGCTGAATTTGCTTGTAGTCTGGGGCCCTTTGGTGCTACCAAGGCACTGCGTTTCTGCCAGGAGTTGGAGCTGAAATTAAAATGATGGTTCCACACAGCATTTGATATAGAACTATTTTATCCAGCAATGCCCATTCTCCTGGCCAAGTTCCTTCTACGATATTTACTCAGAAGTCAGTCCCATTCAGAAAAGAGTCTCAGCAATGTTAATTAAAAGCTTGAAATTTTCCCCCTTCTTTTGTTGCTTCCTACTGCTTCTTTACTGATTAATAGCATCCCTTAATTTTCTCTTGATGTCAGTTCCCACTCCCCAGTAGGGGTGGGGCTTTAATCGCTATTTCCTCTCATTATTATTTTCCATTCCTTTTTAAATATAGCACTATTTCATTACATTAAAATGAAAAATTGAAAAATAAAAAAACAAGTAATAAAGCACCCCCCACAGGAAAATGACATTAAGGGGCAATTAAGAAAGTCTGTTGACGGGGCAATTAACAACTATTCATCAGCAACTCCACTGTCATGTTCAACAGGAAGCAATAAAAAGGCAGAAAATGCAAGCAGGAAGCTTTTATATAAAGACACAGTAGACCTGAAAACCCCAATAGCACTTTGCCAGTCTATGCTGTCCAGGTTGGCTCAGCAATTTCATTTTTAAATAATAATTTAAAAGGTTGTTACAAATCAGGTCAGGCACAGAAAGTACTGGAATGATATCTGGATTCTCTGTAAAAAGCAAGTGGAAAAAGGAAGCAAATTCCAAACTAAACCATTAATGTGTAAGCAACCAGTGATGGTAAATACACATGCTGAATATTCTGTGGGAAGGGCATCACTCTCCACTTGTGCAAACAAATTTGCAGTATTCTCACCTCTGTCTTACATGTCCCCCAGTATATTCCTTTTACAGATGGGGAGACATCTGCTCAGACCAGTGTTGTCTGCACCTAGGTTGCTCAAGAAGGGGCTTCCCCACTTACCAAGGGCTTTTGCTTCCCCCTTTCCCCACTTCTTGCAATTGCCGCAAACCACAGGATGCCTTGTCCTTACTGTCGCTATTGGGGTGGGGGTGGCGTGGCATTACTTTGCATTACTTGGAGAAACTGCCTCCAGGGCAGGAGTAGGACTGGTAAAAGGGCCAGAAATGAGAGGCATAAAATTGCAGCTGCTCTCTGCGGAGAGGATCCTGGGCCCTGCCACGGACTATACTTGACAGCTGTGCAGTCAAGAGGGCACCAAGGGCTATTTGTCCGCCATTATTGAGGAGATTATCTGGATTCATCTGACCCTGGCATGAATATTGTGAAGGAGAGCAGTGGGGCGGCAGGCTCATTGGCCTGGCTTCATCTTTAGTCAAACGGAAGGGACTTTCCAGGTGGTCAGACTACGGATCCCAAGGCATAAACCAGACTTGGTTTGGTCCAGACCAGGAGCCTGCAAAGAAATCAGGTGGGAGGTGCACAGGTCTGCTGAGGGGATGGAAACTACAAGGGCAGTTGAGGAGACATGGTGCAGGATCCGACCCCTTGAGATGTAGAAGAACCTGCTGCCCTGCAATCTCGGATTTGCCCATGTTAATGCATTTGAAAAGGCCTCCATCTGAGGAGGGGGCCTGAGTTAAAAAACAAAGACGCCAGGAGAGGGGAGACAACCTGATGGGGACTTGAGGGGCTCCTGGGGAAAAGTAAATCCTCGGACATAAGACAACCCCCCGCTTCTCTCCCTGCCATCCCCCGCTGGGTCCCAGCCTGCTGAGGTTCATGCTTACCTTGTCGGACGCACCTGTGCCGGCACTCTTTGAGCTTCTTGAAGTTGTTTTGGTTCCCGTGGCACCCACCATAGCTGAATCTCTTACATTTTTTGGTGTTCCAGTCATAAAACCAGTTCCGGATTTTGGCATCACAGGGGCCAGGCTTAGGAGGCAGCCTGCAAATATCTGAGATCATGAAGGAAGAGCAAGGGAGGGCTGAAAGCTGGAGCAGGACAAGGAGTGGCCTTCGTTCTGCACTATGTCTCTTTGAGGCTCCCCTCCCTCCATCTCCCTGGCCTGGTCTTCCTCTGAAGGGCTGTTGGTCCTGGCAGTCCTAAAGTCATGTTGCCAGGGCAGAACCGAATGCATGCAGAGTTTTCCAGGTAAGGCATTTATGGTGCCATCACTCTGCTTCATTCATGGATGAGGGGCAGGGGGGGGGGGGCTGATGTCGTTGTCATCCACTTGTAACCCTCCAGGGTTTTCCCACCAGCTATCCATCTTTTTTCTCACCATGGAAAATCCATTAAAGAAGAAAAGGCAGAATTCAGTGCCTTCTGCCTGTTAGCACTAGGACCCATCCAACTGGAAGCACCCTATTCCAATTTATTCAGACATGATTTATCTAAATAAATATCCTTAATTTTTAATTCTCTGTGTGTGAGTATATATTGATGAAGCTAATACTCCATTGTGACGCACCACGTCTGAAGCTGAAACATGGCTAAGGGTTTTCACGCGTCTGCGGAGGACACGCATTAACAGTACGCAGCTCAGTTCCCACAGAAGTTCAGCATTATTCAGAGAAGGACCCAGTCCTTCTCTGAATGGGACCCCTTTCCTCTGTGTCCCTCCCAACCAGCAATATTTGGGTCTCACCTTTGACGGGGGTGGTGCAGCGCAATGCACACCCAAAGGAGCAGCACTTCTGATCTCCAGGACAGGTTCCGTCATGCGTGCAGTGTACTAAGCACTCTGCCGTGACAACTTCGGGACTCGGGAGACAGAACCCTGGCTTTTCTGGAATACAAAACAACGCCATGGGTGCTGGGTGTGAAGGGGCTGGTGGAACATGGTTTGTGTGGCCCCCGTGGGTTGTCAGCTGCCATAAGAATCTACAAGGGTACAAATGGGTGGCAGTAGGGGTGGTGCATGAAGCGGGTGGACTCCCAGCTGCTCTCAGGGATCAGCTGCATGGAGAGGAGTGTGGTTTCATCACGGATGCTCCTAGGTACATCAGAAGAGCCCTGAAGCTGGATCAGGCCAGGGGTCTGTCTGGTCCAGCATTCAGTTCACATAGTGGCTGACCAGCTGTCTGCGGGAAACCCACAAGCAGGACATGAGTGCAACAGCCCATGCTCCCAGCAACTGCTGTGCACAGGAGCACTGCCTCTGACACTGGACACAGCATGTAACCATCAGGACTAGTAGCCATTGATGGCCTCCTCCTCCTCCTCCTCCTCCTCCTCCATGAATTTGCACAATCCCCTAAATCTATGGGGCCCTTCTCTTTCCCAGAGAGAGAGAGACAGATTGAGACCCCGACCTGGATTTTTGTTCTGGAGCTTGCATGAGCACTGTGGCAATTCAACTGCCAGCACCCCCTGCTGACCATGGCTCCCTGGCATGGGGGCAGAGCAGGTGTCAGCCTACATTGGACTAGGCTGCTGAGTGCAGAACACGACAGGGGCCAGAAAGTCCAGGGGTGTCCAAGGTGTTGCATTCTGAGCTCATCCAGGTGAGAAGGGCCACCTGTGAGCCGCCTGAGGGGCTGTCACCCAAGAGGGGCAAGGGCCCTTTCCCACAGCCCCTCACCCACATGGTGGTTACTCCCACCTATATTTCTTGCTTTCACTCACCAATGTGTCCACAGTTGCGATGACATTCTTCGATGGTGTAAAACCAGTTGAGGTTCCATGGGCAACCTGTGTAAATGAAAGGCTCACACATCTTGGAGGTCATGTTGTAGAAGAAGCGACTTTTGGGCTCACCACATCTGTCGGAGTCCTTTGGGAAGGTGGTGCACATGCCTCTAACTGCAGAGAGAAGGGTGGGCTTTGAGGAAGGGGAGGTTCCTCCTCCTCCTCATTTAATTTATATGCCACTTTTCCACAAAAGCGCCCAAAGCAACTAACAAAACACCAATACAACAACAAAAAAGCATGCCAACACATCACTATAACAGAACCTCATTACAATCATAAACAACTCATTTCACTGATACTAACATATGATTTCAGATTAATTACGAAACAGGTAAAATCAAACATAGAATCATAGAATAGTAGGGTTGGAAGGGGCCTACAAGGCCATCGAGTCCAAACCCCTGCTCAATGCAGGAATCCAAGTCACAGCATCCCTGACAGATGGCTGTCCAGCCTCGTCTTGAACGCCTCCAGTGTGGGAGAGCCCACCACCTCCCCAGGTAATTGGTTCCATTGTCGTATTGCTCTTACAGTCAGGACATTTTTCCTGATGTTCAGCTGGAATCTGGCTTCCTGTCACTTGAGCCCATTATTCCGTGTCCTGCACTCTGGGATGATCAAGAAGAGATCCTGGCCTTCTTCTCTGTGACAACCTTTCAAGTACTTGAAGAGTGCTATCATATCTCCCCTCAGTCTTCTCTTCTCAAGGCTAAACATGCCCAGTTCTTTCAGTCTCTCTTCATAGGGCTTTGTTTCCAGTCCCCTGATCATCTTGGTTGCCCTCCTCTGAACCCTCTCCAGTTTGTCTGCATCCTTCTTAAAGCGTGGTGCCCAGAACTGGACACAGTACTCCAGCTGAGGCCTAACCAGTGCTGAGTAGAGGGGAACTAGTACTTCCTGGGATTTGGAAGCGATGCTTCTATGAATGCAGCCCAAAAGAGCATTTGCCTTTTTTGCAGCCACAGCACATTGTTGGCTCATATTCAGCTTGTGATCGACAACAATTCCAAGATCCTTCTCGCTTGTCGTGTGGTTGAGCCACGTATCCCCCATCTTGTAACTGTGCATTTGGTTTCTTTTTCCTAGGCGCAGAACTTGGCATTTATCCCTATTAAATGTCATTCTGTTGTTTTCTGCCCAGCGCTCCAGGCTATCCAGATCACTTTGAATTCTGTTTCTGTCTTCCAAAGTATTAGCTATCCCGCCCAATTTGGTGTCATCTGCAAATTTGATCAGCATTCCCTGCACCTCCTCCTCCAAGTCATTCATAAAAATGTTGAAGAGCACTGGGCCCAGGACTGAGCCCTGCGGTACCCCGCTCGTTACCTCTCCCCAGTTTGAGAAGGTCCCACTGATAAGCACCCTTTGAGTCCGATTCTGTAGCCAACTGTGGATCCACCGGATCGTTGTTTCATCTAGCCCACTTTGAGCTCGTTTGCTCATCAGGAGATCATGGGGCACTTTGTCGAAAGCTTTGCTGAAGTTGAGGTATATGATGTCTACAGCATTCCCACGGTCTACAAGGGAGGTTACTTGATCCAAAAATGAGATCAGATTTGTCTGGCAGGACTTGTTTTTGACAAATCCATGTTGGCGTCGAGTAATCACGGCACTGTTTTCAAGGTGCTTCCAGATGGATTGCTTTATCATCTGCTCCCGAATTTTCCCAGGGATTGATGTCAGACTGACTGGTCTGTAGTTCCCAGGTTCCTCCTCTTTACCCTTTTGGAAGATAGGGACAACATTAGCCCTCCTCCAGTCATCTGGCCCTTCCCCCGTCCTTCATGATTTCTCGAAGAGAATAGACAGCGGTTCTGAGGGTTCTTCTGCCAGTTCCTTTATTACTCTAGGATGCAGTTCATCTGGCCCTGGAGATCTGAACTCATTCAAAGTAATTAGGTGTTCCTTGACCATATGCCTATCGATCTCAAGCTGCAATCCTGCCCCTTCAGCCTGTAGTTCGCCTTTGCCAGGGGGGTCATAGACCCTCTTTTGGGAGAAGACTGAGCCAAAGTAGGAATTGAGCACCTCTGCCTTTTCTTTGTCATCTGTTATCGTTTTGCCATCCTTATTTAATAGCTGAACCACCATTTCTTTCCTCTGCCTTTTACTATGCATGTAGCTGAAGAAAGCCTTTTTGTTGTTTTTAGCATCCCTCGCTAACCTCAGCTCATTCTCAGCTTTAGCCTTCCTGACGCCATCCCTGCAATTCTGTGCTACCTGCCTGTACTCTTCCTTTGTTACTTGGCCTTCTTTCCACTTCCTAGATGTGTCCTTTTTTGTTTTCAGGTCATCCCTAAGCTTTTTGTGAAGCCACATTGGCTTCTTCTGTTGTCTTCCACCTTTTCTTCTTGTTGGAATGGTTTGTGATTGTGCCTTGAGAATTTCCTTTTTTAAAAGCTCCCACCCATCTTGGACTCCTTTTCTCGTTAGCATTGCTTGCCATGGGACCTTACTGATCATTGTTCTGAGTTTATGAAAATCAGCTTTCCTAAAATCCAGGGTACGCGTTTGACTACACTCAGCTTTTGCTTCCCTTAGAACCAAGAACTCAAATGCAACATGGTCGCTTTCCCCCAGAGTTCCTGTAACTGCTACTTGATCCACTAAGTCATCTCTGTTGGTTAGGATCAAGTCAAGGATAACCGATCCTCTAGTTCCTTCCTCTACTTTCTGTAGGAGGAAGTTATCCGCCACAGAAGTCAGGCATTTCCTGGAGGGGCCATGTTTTGCAGAATTTGTCTCCCAACTAATATCAGGGAAATTGAAGCCTCCCATTACTACTACATCGCGCTTCCTTAAAACATTGGCTATTTGCTTTTTAAAAGTTTCATCCTTGTCTTCTCCTTGATTGGGTTTCCGGTAGTAGACTCCGACCACCAGGTTCCTTTTATTCTTTGCTCCATTTGTTTCAACCCAGATGCTCTCGATGGGGCTACCAAGCTCATCCTCCTGTATTTCTGTGCAGAGATATGTATTTTTCACATACAGTGCAACCCCACCTCCCTTTCTGTTCCTCCTGTTCTTTTTGAACAAGCTGCATTGTTCAAAAAGAACAATGCAACATTGCAACACAATATCTATTATGATCTTTCAGTAGTGTGTAGACTGGAGCCCAATAAACTAGAGCTTTCCTATGCATTAAGGAAATGCATAGAGTTAATAAACTCTACTGTTTAGAGTTGTACTGTTAGAGTTAATAAACTCTACGAACTGCAACAGCTACGCCAGGAAAACAACGTTCAGAAAACAGAAGCCAGATTTCTTGCAGCCTACAGCAGTTGACCTCTCCCGTGCTCCACTCTCTCATGCTGGTGAAGTTCTCAAGGATCCAAGAGAGACAAGGGTGGTGGTGTTCAGTCTCTTCTCCTGTGCTCTGCATGTTTCTGCTGCTCTGCCCTCTGCCCAAGAACTCAGGCAGCCCCTTCCCCAAGGATGGTGATCATAGAATCGTAGCATCACAGAGCTGAAAGGGGCCACTTAAGTCAAGCCCCTGCCCAGTGCAGAAATCCAGTTTAAAGCAGCCCTGACAGATGACTGTCCAGTCTCCACTTGAATACCTCCAGCAACTGAAAGCTCACCACCTCCCTAGGAAGATGGTTCCATGGTCTAACTGCTCTGATTGTCAGGACATTTTCGTGATGTTCAGCTGAAATCTGCTTTCCTGTAACTTAAGCCCCTTATGTTGTGTCCTACAGTCATAAAGAACAGGCTGCAACTCTTTGTGTGACCCTTTAGGTACCTGAAAAGCACTATCATATCCTCCCTCAGTCTTCTCTTCTCAAGGCTAAACATACCCAGTTCCTTCAACCTTTTCTCTTGGTCTTAGTTGCTATTCCCCTGATCATCTTTGCTGCCCTTCTCTGAACTTGTTCCAGTTTATTGGAATCCTTCGTAAAGTGTGGTGTCCATAAATGAACACAGTATTTGTGGTAAGGTCTGATCAGTGCAGAGTAGAGTGGAATTATGACTTCCCGTGATTTAGAAACATGATGGTATATGTGGTGCATCTGAAATTGAAAATCTGGCCCACTATTTAATGGGATACCAATTATATTCCAGTTGTAGGGAACATTATTTATCTCCATTTCTTGGCCATATGAAAAACTGGGTGGCTGAGGACAAGCTGGATTTTCTTTTATGAAAGAAAATGAAAACATTTTCTTTCTAACCAGTTGGTGACTCAGAGCGTCACCCTCTTTGCAGTTAAGGCAGCCAGTTGAAGGAAAAAAGAAAAGGAAAAGTTGTCTGATTAAATGAGCCATGTAACTGTTTTTAAATCATGTGGGGTCATAAGGGGTTCATAAAACCTCATTTTATTCAAGTGTGTGTGTGTGTATAAATTTTAGATTCTTTTATGTTAGTTTCACATTTTAAGATTTATGTATTATTGTTTATTTTAAAGGTGTGCTTATTGTGTTTCAAATGGTCTGGACTGGATGGCATTACGACTAGCCCATGAGACCTCAAGCTGCACTCCCACCCTTTCAAGCTGCTTGTCCCATATGACACAGGATGGGACACGATCCTCCGTTGCGGGAAGACTGAGCCAAAACAGGAGCAGCGCAGTTCTGCCTGTTCTTCATCACCTGTCAGCATTTTGCCATCTTTGCTGAGCAGCTGGCCCACCGTTACTTTTGTTCTCCTTTTAACGAGGGGGGGGGGGATCATAATGGAAATGCACTGAGACTCGGTCAGCTTTTTTCTGCTTTCCCCTGAAATTGGCTTTGGTCTGTCAGCAGCACACTAAGCTGAAACATGCCGACTCTACCCCTGCCCAGCCAGCGGCTTTCGCAGGCCACAGTGCGCGCTCATAGATTCATAGAATAGTAGGGTTGGAAGGGGCCTACAAGGCCATCCAGTCCAACCCCCTGCTCAATGCAGGAATCCAAGTCACAGCATCCCTGACAGATGGCTGTCCAGCCTCATCTTGAAGGCCTCCAGTGTGGGAGAGCCCACCACCTCCCCAGGGAATTGGCTCCATTGTCGTATTGCTCTTACAGTCAGGACGTTTTTCCTGATGTTCAGCCGGAATCTGGCTTCCTGTCACTTGAGCCCATTATTCCGTGTCCTGCACTCTGGCATGATCCAGAAGGGATCCTGGCCTTCTTCTCTGTGACAACCTTTCAAGTACTTGAAGAGTGCTACCCTGTCTCCCCTCAGTCTTCTCTTCTCAAGGCTAAGCATGCCCAGTTCTTTCAGTCTCTCTTCATAGGGCTTTGTTTCCAGTCCCCTGATCATCTTGGTTGCCCTCCTCTGAACCCTCTCCAGTTTGTCTGCATCCTTCTTAAAGTGTGGTGCCCAGAACTCGACACAGTACTCCAGATGAGGCCTAACCAGTGCTGAGTAGAGGGGAACTAGTACTTCCCGGGATTTGGAAGCGATGCTTCTATGAATGCAGCCCAAAATAGAATTTGCCTTTTTTGCAGCCACATCACATTGTTGGCTCATATTCAGCTTGTGATCGACAACTATTCCAAGATCCTTCTCGCTTGTAGTGTGGTTGAGCCATGTATCCCCCATCTTGTAACTGTGCATTTGGTTTCTTTTTCCTAGGTGCAGAACTTGGCATTTTTCCTTATTAAATGTCATTCTGTTGTTTTCTGCCCAGCGCTCCAGTCTATCCAGATCACTTTGAATTTTGTTTCTGTCTTCCAAAGTATTAGCTATCCCTCCCAATTTTGTGTCATCTGCAAATTTGATCAGCATTCCCTGCACCTCCTCCTCCAAGTCATTCATAAAAATGTTGAAGAGCACTGGGCCCAGGACCGAGCCCTGCGGTACCCCACTCGTTACCTCTCCCCAGTTTGAGAAGGTCCCATTGAGAAGCACTCTTTGAGTCCAATTCTGTAGCCAACTGTGGATCCACCAGACCGTTGTTTCATCTAGCCCACTTTGAGCTAGTTTGCTCATCAGGATATCATGGGGCACTTTGTCGAAAGCTTTGCTGAAGTCGAGGTATACGATGTCCACAGCATTCCCACGGTCTACAAGGGAGGTTACTTGATCCAAAAATGAGATCAGATTTGTCTGGCAGGACTTGTTTTTGACAAATCCATGTTGGCTTCGAACATGGATTCATCCGCCTTGCTTTGGGGTGGCATGGGCACAGTCAACCACATCTGAGAGCCTTGGTCTCCGCCGCCCTCTTTCCCCTGCTCAGGACAGGAAATGCATTGCAAGGGCTATCAGGCATCCAGAGAAAGGCGCAGAGCCCTTGTCTGGACATTGCCCTATGTCCCACCAGCAAGCGTGCTTGCCAGTCTTTCTCCGCAGAAACAAGACTCCCATATCGCTAAAGCGTTAAACCCTTAAAGCAGGGAATCTTTAACACGTCCCAAGGTTGGATGAGAGTCTCTGTAAACACTCCCCCCACACACACTTTCTGTGCATGTTTACTGGGAAGCAGGAAATAAATCTCATTCCCCTGCAGTGAGTATGGGGTTAATTTGTGTTGGCTTTCAGTCCGGGAGCAATACCATTTCAATACCAAACTGAGTCACTACTAATAAAATCCCTCTGGACCCTCTAAGCATATTCAAAGGGCAGTTATCCATCCCTGCCCCCTGCAAATAGCCATAGACCTATACACTAGATCAAATTCAGCAGCAGGGTTTCCAGGGCGCATGGCATGGCCTTCAGGCAGCTTTAAACTTTTGAGCCCTAACACTTTTCTTAGGCATTAAGGCCTGGCCTCTGAGCATATACAGAATTCCCTTCCCATAGCATAGAAAGTGACCCTAACCAATAAGGAAACAGCAACAACACAGGAATGGGGTGGAACAGCTCTTTCTGGCCCACTTTTCACAGATCAGGTCATCACTCATTAGTCAGACAAGAAATGCCTTACAACTTGGGAGGGTGGCCACGCAAGACCCCCGACCTGAGAACTGCTGCCTGCCCTGAGAGAGGCATGGGCCCAGGCTCAAGGTCAGCACCCTGAGCCCCCCCAGCAGCTGCAAGAGGGCACCAGCTCTACTGTGCTGTACAAAGGGGGATTTTGCCTCTCCTCTGCCCCTATGGATGAATGAGGCCTTGACTCTTCTCGTTGGACTCCTCCAGCTCCCTCTCTGGAACAAGCATCCCTTTCCTCCCGAGAATCCACCAGGTGACCATAGCTTGCAAGGTTACAAGGACATTCTGCATCTAAAGAACAATATTGACAGTATGAAGCATTCACGTTTGAGTGACTCAGACAAGGAGGAGGAAGAAAACAAAAACCGCAGAAAGATGCTCAACAAACAACTCAGCGGAAAATAACCTTATTCACCTGCACTGCTGCCGCCTCTGAGGCACCTGAACCGAAATCAGACCCAAGATCAGCACTACCACTGCTGACTGCAAGAGAAAACGCCCTCCGAAAGCTTGTCATCATTAGTAGTGGCCCTGTGCCAGGCGGTGAGGGGGAGAAGCTGACCCCCCCCAGCAGTAAAGAGACTGACACATCTGTGAACCAAGACCAGTGGTGCAGCTGTAAGCGCAGCGTACGACGTCAGTGTGTTGCAACTGGAAGATGTTTGTGGTCTGCTGTTAGAGTAGAGGTAGTGTCATCATTCATAAACTTTCTCTACGTCAGACTACAAGTATATACTATCTCAAAGGTGCCTTCCCTTTAGACACTATTGACCCCCAGAGAAATGATCAATGCAGGCTGGTCGAGTCCATTTCTGGCAACAAGGCTGTGGCAGAATTTTTCTCAAGTGTCTGCAGTAACTGGCCAGTAGTTCTGGAAATACCAGAAACAGACACTCCAGACTGTGACACAAAATATTCTAATAAGCTGCAGGTTTACTACAAAAATCTAAATAAATAAATAAATAAATAAATAAATACCGTGTTTGCTTTGATGTTGGTACTGTTTCCCCACTCTATGAGAGGGATTGCAATCCAATAAAATCCCCTCACCGTATGTCCCTGGTAGAAGAATCTATGAATTCAAGACTATTTGTTTCAGAGAACGGCATAAGAGCTGTAGCTTATGATCTACATCCTGCTGAAGCAAAAATTTTATCAAAAAAAGAATGAAGATACAGAAAACCAGACATCACAGTGTACAGGGAGAGAAATTTTGTTAAGAGGTTTTTCAGGAAAAACTGGTGGTTTGTAAGAACCCTAAGAATTATTGTGTAATGAGCCCCTATATTCTACTGTTTCAATTCAATTTCACTAAAATTTCATACCTCTGGTCAGGGTTTCGGTGGCTTCCAATTTGTATGTGTGTTTTTGGTTCATTGATTAAATTTTATGTGTCCATTTGTGTTCACTGGGTGTCCAAAAGCTAGGACTGGGTGCCCATTTGGACACACAACTATTACTTAAAAATGCCTTGTTCAGTGGCCTGCCTCCTTCCATTTCCTGTATGTGTCCTTTTAGATTTTCAGATCATCACTATGCTTTTTGTGTAGCCCCGTTGGCTTCTTCTGTTGTCTTCCATTTTCCTCCATCTTTGGGATTGCTTCTGATTGTGCTTTAGTATCTCCCATCCCTCTTGAACACTTCTTCCTGGTAGGTTTTCTTGCCATGGGATCCTACTTATCATTGTTGTTATTGCTGTCCAGTCGTTCAGTCATGTCCGACTCTTCGTGACCCCATGGACCATAGCACACCAGGCCTTCCTGTCCTCCGCTCTCTCCCGGAGTGTGCTCAGGTCCCAATTTATTAAAATACGCTGTCTTGATTTTAATAAAGTCCAAGGCACACGCTCCACTACACTCAGCTTTAGTTTTCCTTAAAATTGAGAACTCAAACATTACATGGTCACTTTCCCCCAAAGTTCCTGCTACTTTCACCTCACCAACTAACTCTTCCCTATTGGAATCAGAATCAAGTTACGGATGGCTGATCTCATTCCTCCCTCCACCCTCTGAAAAAGAACACTGTCAGCAAAGCAAGTCAGGAATTTCCTGGAGAGACTATGCCTGACAGAGGGGCCCCCCCCCCATTTTAGGCTAATTAAAGTCTCCCATTATGGCTATTTCATGCTTCCCTGACATATCTGCAATTTGCTGTTGGAAAGCATCATCCACATCTTCTTGGCTGGGTGGCCAGTAGTAGAGTCCAAACACAGCATTGTTTTTATTCCTTCCTCCATTTAAAATAAATTTATTTTAACCCAGAACCTTTCCATAGGGCCACCATGTTCATTCTCTTGAATTTCTGTGCAGGTGTGTACATTTCTAACCGATAGTGCAGCTTCTCTCTCTCCTCCCCTTCTATGGCATCTGTTCTTTTCGAGTAAGTTATATCCTTCAATTGCTATGTTCCACTCATCTCATCAAGGGGCTCATCACACGGGCGCAGAATCCACTTCAATACCAGGACTTTCTCCACCTGGTTTCATCATGGGATTAGATCGGGCTCCTGTACAGAGTTGTTTCTGTCTCGTTATAGTCTGTTCCTCACCTTTTCACAGGGCGGCTACTTTTCCGTAAAGACGTTTCATGCACTGGGGGCATCATGAAATTTCCTCCCTGGTTCCCACCACTCCCCTCCCCTTTGCAGATTACTGGTGGTTTGGTTGTGATTGACACGTAATGCAGGTGGATAGCAACTTCCACTGAACTGCCTGGACCCCGCCCCCCAGGCACTGGTTTCCCAGAGAACTGCTGGCGTGCTGGTATGCCAGCCGTTTTGTGTTGTGGAGTAAGCAGCCAAAGCTGGGAGCAAAAGTTGGGGCATTGTGTTTAGTCACACCATGGCAGCAAGCCGGCAGGTCAGTATAACGACACCCCCACATCACTGCTGTCATCATCATGACCGCGCCCCCAGCAACCCCAAACAATGAGAGTTTTTCACGCTGCAGGAGAAGTGCATGGGCGGGCTGTGGTGCTCCCCTGGCGCAGACTGAAAAGATGCCGCATTTCTCCCATTTGGGGATAACGTGGGATAGGCAGGGGGAAATGGCAGGAAAATCACTGGAGGATTACGGCGTCGTGTAATGGACCCGCAAACTTCCATGAGTGGCCAGTCATGAATGTGCAATCAGTCACAGGTGTAGAGTTGCCCCAAGTCCCAGTTATACCTATTTAGTCAGATTTGCCTTCTTGAATCAAGAGTTCAAACTCATCCTGTTTATTTCCCATACTCTGAGCATTAGTATAAAGACACTGAAAGCCATGAATGTTATGCTCCAGTGACCTCCCAGCACTTTTATTAAGAGGTTTAACAGGCCCCACTGCAGCTGCTCTTTCAGTTCCTGCTCCTGTGCATGAGCCATCGCCTTCTGGGCATCTGCCATCATTGCTCCCCCAGGTTTCAGTTTAAGGCCCCCCTGATCAAACTCACTGTTCTTCAGGCAAGCCCATTCTTCCCAGTCTTGGTGAGGTGCAGTCCATCTCCTGCCAGCAGCCCTTCATCCAAACAGCATCAGCCATGGTGCCAGAAGCCAAATCTCTCCTGGCGACACCATCTTCCTAGCCAGTTGTTCACCTGCAGAATTCTTCTTTCCCTTTCTAGTCCTCTTCCATGGACTGGAATGATGGAGGGAGGACTAGACCACCTGAGCCGTCAAATCCTGAGCATCCTTCCTAGAGCGTCGTAGTCCGAGATGATGCGATCTTAGCTGCACTTGGCAGTATCGCTAGTTCCCACATGGATACGCACTGGGGGTAGCCGTCAGTGGGCTGGATAGTTTCGTAGCCACTCTCATATCTCCAGACCCATCCTCCTGGAGACAACACACCTCTTGAGCTAGTGGGTCTGGCTGGTGCACACACCCCTTCGATTCCTCGCAGTAGGGAGTCACCAGCCACAACCACCCTTCTCTCCCTCTTGCTACAGGGAGTGGTTCCATCCCAGCATCTTGCTTACTGCCCTGCGAGGTCTGCTACAGATCCTCCCCTGAAAGCTTGGAGCTGCTCCCTTTGCAAGAGCCTCAGAGTGGTTTCGTGGTCCCAGGGGTGCAGGGGGCCTCCAAACCTCTTCCTCTGCGCGCCACTGTCATCCATGCAGGCGGCTCCTCCTCTCCTTCATCCCGCTCCGGTTTCTGAGTAACCCACTTTTAACACCGTCCAAACAGGTGGCCATCACTGCATCCTGTGGCAATGGATCCCATAGCTTAACTCTGCGCTGTGTGAAGAGCTCCTTCCTTTCCTCTGTCCAGACTCTCCCACCAATCAGCTTCACGGGAGGACCCTGTTGGGTTCTAGTATTATGAGAGAGGGAGAAAAAAGTCTCCCTGTCCACATTCTCCACACCACGCATAGAGCTGTACACCTCTATCATCTCTCCCCTTACTTGCCCGTTCCCCAAGCGAAACAATCCCAGCTGTTGCAACCTTCTGCCATAGGGGAGATGCTCCAGCCCCTTGACCATTTTGGTTGCCCTTTTCTGCCCCTCTCCTGCTCTACAATGTCCTTTTTTTAGGTGCAGTATCCAGAACTGTACACAGTATACCAAGTCTGGTTGCACCATAGATTTGTATAGGTGGAATACGATCTTGGAAGCTTTATTTTCCTTTCCTTTCCTAATCACGCCTAACATGGCCTTTTCCTTTTCCACAGCAGCCCCACACTCGGCTGACCCTTTCATCAAGCTGCCCACCACCGCCAGTACTGGGAGGAGCGCATCGCCATCAGGGCCAGCAACCATTCATTCCCCCCGCCGCCTCCTCCCCTTTTAAAGCCACCCAGGTTGGTGGCCATCACTACATCTTGCGGTAGTGAATTCCATAGTTTAACTATGAGCTGATCAGGAATTCATTCTGGGAGGGAGCAAGCAGTGGGACTTGTTACTTCCAAAGAGAACAGGGTGTGGCTGGGAGAGGAAGGCAGCTGCAGCCGCAGCCGCAGCCCCAACTGCAACGCAAGCAGAGATCCACCTTGCCCTTGCGGCACAGAGAAAATGGCCGTGTCCGTATGGAGACGACTGCCACTTGAAAATTAGACCTGAGCAGCAATGGAGATCCTTGTGCACACACGTGCACACAGCCTGATTAGCCTTGCATGGAGTCCTCTGGTCTTCTGCACTGAGAGGCCAGGGGGAAGGCTGCCACAGAAACCAATGGCACCCATTGCACGGAGGAAGAGAGGCAGCAGGGCGTGTGTGAGATTCAGCGAGCACCTTGTCCGTTAGGAAGAGAGCAAGAAAGAGTTGCATCTCTAGCGCTCCACTTGCTCTGTGCAATGTTTGTGTCTTCCGCCCTTTCCTAGTTGCCAACATAGCATCGTCTTAAATTTCTGTCAGAGCACCAGAATGGGATTGCGCTCTGGCAGATAAACAATTCAGCGGCGAGTGCATCCGTCCCAATCCTTTTCAGCAGCAGCATTCCCCCCAACTGCAATGTGTGGATGGATGTTAGTGGGGCAAATGTCACTCTGTGAAGTGCTGTGTGGGGCCACCATTGAAGATCCGCCTCCAGCTCAGTGTGCCACAGCAGCAGTGGGAGTGTGGGGACGCTCCCGCCGCCTCGCTCACTGACAAAGCATTCCTGGGCTTTTTGCTCAAAAGGCATGCCGGAGCCATGCATGAATCACCGTGGTTTGCTCTGACGGGTTTGACGTCAAGTACTTCTGAATCATACTGGAAGTTGGTTTCTCTTGCTGACTCTGAGGAAATGTGGAACACGTATGTATTCCTGCCAAGCTGTTCACTCTTTCCCGTTTGCAGTCTCAAAGGCTGAGAGCTCACCGCTTCCCTTTCCGGACTCAGGGTCGCATGCAAAATCAGCAGACGTTCTGTGGAACTGAAGGTTTACTGGAGCCTGTGCGTCCTTCCAGACAAGTCTTTGGTTGTGCTATTGCCCTGCTTTATGCATGGAGTTTCAGGCCAGCGTCCAGACCATGATGCCTTCCGTGCAGTGCCCTCCTTTGTTCTGCCACCACTCCTTCTATCCTTTTCCTTACCATGGCAGGCACTTCCAGAGTGAGGGTTCCCACGCTGTCAGCGAGAAGGAATTGCACAGTTACTTCATTTTTTCTTAATGCACAGATCTTCTGCGGTAAGAGAAAAGACAGAAGACGCAGTGGGAAAACCCAGGAGAACTGAGTTGAGCACGTCCTCGTCATCACTGCATTTCTATCCCACTTTTTTCCTCTCACAAGGAACCCAAGGTGGCTTACATAGTCCTCCTTCTCTCCATTTTATCCCCACAACAACCCTGTGAGGTAGGTTAGGCTGAGAGTCAGTGACTGGCCCAAAGTCACCCAGGGAGCTTTATGGCCTGAGTGGGGACTAGAACCCAGGCCTCCCAAGTCCTAGTCCAGCACCCTAACCACTGCACCACACTGGTTCTCTCTACACCACACTGGCTCTCAGACACTGTCTGGAACGTCATAAAATTGTGCAAATGAGGCAGGATGATAGCAACACAAAAGCCTCATCTGGAGGCACCCAGGGAATCTGTCCATCAGAAGTCCAAACAGCTGCACCGTGCCTTCTCCTTGGTGGCGCGAGGAACCCTCCCTCCATCTGGAAGAACCCTGCCTGCCTTTCATGAGCTGTGACTGAACCTTTCAGAGGTTGGCTGGAGGTCTCCCCACTTTCCAACCATGTAAAGGAGCCACTTCTAAGAGCCCCATTCCTTCCTCTGCTTAGACATGACTAGTAATTTCTGTGAACTGCCCATAGAGCTGTGGCTATTGGGCGGAATAGAAATGCGATCAATCAATCAATCAATAGTAGATAGATTAGGGGTGGGTAGAGTTCAGGCCTGCAGGATCTACTTGGGCTTTGTTTGTTTTTACTAGAACCCCGAGGTCCTAACTGAAGCCAAGTGCAATGTTATGGTGGGCGGGGGGGGGGCACTCTTAGGGTGCTTCCAGACACAGGGATCTTAGAAGAGGCAATCGGAGGGCGCTGTGCGGATGCTCCATCTCTTTCTCCTTAATGCGGTTTTTGTGTTAAGGCAAAAGGCAGAAGTGGTAAGAAAACACGGGAGAGTCACGAGTACAAGGTGGCAGCATCTGGACCCCTGGGAAACCTCTGTGAACTCGGTGGGGTGATGGCACCACAGAAGCCTTGCCCGGAAGCACCCCTGGAATGCAGGAGGGTGCCTCTGAGCTCATGCTCCCCCCAGTGTCTGTGGAAAGTCCCAGAACTGGCCTCACTCACAGCCCCTCCACACAGAAATCTACTCCTTGTTTTCCCCAGCACTCTCCGTTTCACCCCTCAGTGGAGTGTGAATGAAGGAAGCTTGTTTTATCGACTGGTGCCACATTCCCTTTACAAGCTGGGAA
The DNA here is from genome assembly GCF_057233095.1 of Heloderma suspectum. Classification (NCBI taxonomy): domain Eukaryota; kingdom Metazoa; phylum Chordata; class Lepidosauria; order Squamata; family Helodermatidae; genus Heloderma; species Heloderma suspectum. Next base: position 314,772,106 of record NC_139461.1, on the reverse strand, counting down.
TGAGAAACCGTCGCCAGTCTCCTGCAGCAGATCACCTGGCGCTCTCTCAGCAGACCTGCCTTTAGCTTCTGCCCTGCCCTGAGTAAGATTCGCTTCCACTCCAGGACTGTGGAGCCCCTGGCACTCGGGGCTGGGCTCTGCAATTCGCGGGCCACCATCAAATGTTCTAACTGAAGCCCCTGAATGTGACGAGAGCTCCACCTCCAGCCCCTCATAGGTTCCACGAGGATGTGGTTCTGGGAAGGCAGGAGAAACCTTCAAGTTCAGCATCTCCCGGTGTCCAGCCAAGCTGCTGCAGTTGCATCTTGTGGCTAGGAAGTGAGGACCCCCCACTTCGGACTAGGCGTAGCCACAGCAGCGGGACCGTAAGACCACCATCCCAGCCCCGGCAGCCTACCTCGGAAGGCCAAAAGGCCACCCCCAAACATGGTCCCCGCTCACCCTCAGCCTCCCCGGCCCGTCAGTGCTCGAGCAACTACTCACACAGGGCGGACACCGATGGCAGGGCAGCCCACAGGACAAATGGCCCCACAACGGAGAGCCTGGACCTCATGGTGCTCCTGGAAGGCAGGTCTGGGAGACAGATGTGGCTGTTCAGGGCCAAGGCAGAGTAAGCCCTCCTCCCTTCCAGGCACTCCTCCCACAGGGCAGGGCTGGGGTGGCAGCAAAGCCAGACAGATCAGAGTGGCTGGCAGCTGACACCCGGCCCAGCTGGTTTTGCCTGACAACCAGCGAACAGCAGACAGTACACAGAACTCAAGTGGGGGTCAAACAATAGCTGCGTGTGCGTGCGCGTAATTTTCAGCAGCAATCTGGCACGGGACCCTGATATGGACTGGGAACAAGTTCCAGATTGGGACCCCGCAACTGGTTTTACTTCAGCAAAAGAAAGAAAAAGTAAATGTAACAGTGGCCATTTAAAACCCCGAGTGGGGTTGGACTCAATGGCCTTGTAGGCCCCTTCCAACCCTACTATTCTATGATACTATTCCATGAAAACATGCTTTTAAGGAAGGTTGTTCAGTTATTTGGCCCTATGTCTCTCCTGGACAGAACCAGGAAATGACCAAAGCCCTGGGCAGGCTTAGCCTTGAGAAGAGAAGACTGAGGGGAGACAGGGTAGTGCTCTTCAAGTGCTTGAAAGGTTGTGACAGAGAGGAAGGCCAGCATCTCTTCTCCATCATCCCAGAGTGCAGGACACGGAATTATTTATTTATTGCATTTATACCCTGCCTTTTTTTGTCTTGCAAGGAACCCAAGGTGGCTTACATTATCCTCCTCCCCTCCATTTTATCCTCACAACAACAACCCTGTGAGGTGGGTTGGGCTGAAAGTTTGTGACTAGCCCAAAGTCACCCAGTGAGCTTCCATGGCCGAGTGGGGACTAGAACCCAGATCTCCCAGCTCCTAGTCCAACACTCTTGCCACTACACCACACTGGCTCTCACACTGGGAATCATGGGCTCAGGTGACAGGAAGCCAGATTCCAGCTGAACATCAGGAGAAACGTCCTGTTAGAGCAATAAGACAATGGAACCAATGACCTGGGGAGGGGGTGGGCTCTCCCACACTGGAGACAGTCAAGACAAGGCTGGACAGCCACCTGTCAGGGATGCTCTGACTTGGATTCCTGCACTGAGCAGCAGGTTGGACTCGATGGCCTTGTAGGCCCCTTCCAACCCTACTGCGCGATATTGAGGTTGGACCACAGGAAAGGCTGTGAGAATCTTTCTCCCCTTCCCAGTTCCTCAAAGAAATCACAGCCTTTTGTTGATTCATGGTCAAGGGACCACCAGGTTATGAAGACAAGTTGTGGGGGATTTCCTCCGGCTTGATGAAAATGTAGCCGGATTTGCAGGCCAGGAGGGATGGGCTGGCTTCCCCTCCAGGGGTTGTGCAGGCAACTTTCCCCCCTCCACATTGTAGACACAGGAAACCTCAGCGTTCCAGCTCTTGAATTTGATTCCACCTTCGCCCACCTGCATTAGAATCGTTCCCATTGCCATGCATGCCTTTTCTGGCTCTCGTATCATTCCTACAATCTCTCTCTCTCTCGTCACATTCTCTACCATACGGGTGGGCAGAAGTGACAGCATGGCTAACGGTCAGGAATGCTGGGAGTTGCACTCCGAACATCTGGGGATCTACTTCCTGCCCACCTGTTCCACTGCATTAAAATGGGCTTGTTTAAAAACACCGATGGGATCTTGCGTCCAAGCTGCGTTGTTCCAGTCACTGTGCTCCTGCTGTGTAAGATCGCAGGAAGCGCCCTGCTGGATCAGACCAGGGTCCATCTGGTCCAGCATTCTGCTCACACAGCGGCCGACCCGCTCTCAGCCGGGAAGCCACAAGCAGGGCACGAGCGCGACAGCCCCCGTGTTCCCGCCCACGGTCCCCAGCCACTGGCACACGTGGGCTCCCTGCCTCCGGCGCTGGAGGGCGCACGCGGCCCTCTGGACTGGTTTGGCTCAGCTGCGCCCCCCTTCAAGGGAAGCCCCCCGGGGCACGGGAGCACCGCCCCGCCCCGCCCCGCTTCTGCAGCTGAGGCGCCTCCCTGGCCCTGCGATCCCGCGGGGGGGGCAGCCTGGCGCCCCCGGAGGGCCTGTGCCGCTCCTGCTGTTGCTCCGAGACTTCGCCGTCATGGCGATCACTCGAGACCGAGTCAGATCGTCTTCCAAAGACAGTCGATAAAAAAACCCACGCCAGTGCAAAGGCGGAGGTCCAAAGAGGAACTAGAACTTAAGAACGCCTGGCGGCTAAAGGGAGCTCAAGAAACCCGGCATTTTGCAGATGCCCGTGACGCACGGGGCTCTTTTAACGCCACAAAGGCCACCTGCGGACCAACACCCCGTGGTCCAAACCCCTGACGCTCAGTGGATGGTGCCGAACTGCTAACGGACCGAGTGTCCGCGGCACTGCGTTGGGAAGAGCATCGCCACAACCTCCTTGGCCGTAACTCCACGGCGGCCGGTGGGGTCTTCTCGCAAGTCCCACAAACACCAACCGGGGACGAGCGCGCCGCGCCCCCGCGTCTGGAGGAAGTCGGTGAAGCCGTCAACCGCACGAAGAACAACACAGCGAGCGGGCCCGACGGGGCCCCCGGGCCGAGGAAGCCCGTCGCCGCGGAACAGCCACCGCGGCGGCGCCTCGCCCGTTGGCCACGCTGGCCGGGAACGGCGGGGCTCGCAGCCGGCAGCCCCGAGGGCGCCAGCCGCGGGCGGCCGGGGCGCTCCGTGGGGCCGGAGCGCCGCCTCCAGCCCTGGGAGCTGCCCCTCGCTCGCCCTGGCGCGGCCGCGGCCGGCCAGGCAGGCAGACCCCGTCGGGCCGCCTTCCCCGCCGCCGCCGCGACGCGGCCTCCGCTGGCGGGCGGGCTTCCGGGCCGCGGGCCCGCTCGGGCGAGTTCCGGAGGCTGCTGCCGCCGGAGACGCCCGCGTGCGCACGCCCTTCCGGGCGGGGAGCCGCGGCCGGGACGCCGGCCTCGCTCGCGGCCGGGTTCCCGTGGGAGGCGGGCGCCGGAGGCTGATGCCGCTTCTGCGGCACCAGGTTCGCGCGCGCACCGCCCGGAGCGCGCCAGCCGCCGGGCGGCGCAGCCAAGTCGCGATCGCAGGGGCGGGCTGCCGGCCGAGCCCCCGACGGGCCCGCCGCACGCGCCCTCCCACGGGCTCCTCCCCGCCGGAGGAGCGGAGTCCGCGCGCTGCTGCTGCTGCAGGCGGAGAGCGCGCGGCAGGCGAGCTTGGGCGCGCGGTTCGCCCCCGGCGCAGCTGGCCCGGGAAGAGAGGGCGCGGGGCGTCGACGCCGCCCGGGCCTTCGCCCGCGGCCCAGCGCAGCCTCCGCTGGCGCGCCCCAGCAGAACGTCCCCAGCCGCCTCCTCGCGCCTCGGGCATCCGCGTGCGCCCAGAGGCGCCCGCGGCAGCCGACAACCGCGAGCGCTCCCCGGAGTGCCTGCGGCGCGGCTGGCCCAGAGGGCAGCCGGGGGCTGCGCGGCAGACCCCCCCCCCCGGGCAGCGCGAGATCTGCACGTCCCGGCGGAGCGCTCCGGGCCTCAAGAAGTAATTTGTGGGTTGTGGGCCTCGCCGCACCCCTCAGTCCAGGTGAGCCAAAGTGCTCCCGCAACAGACGTGTGTATTGCTCAAACAGTAATAGAGTAGAACAAAGCTTTGCAGTGATGAAACAAGCAAGACGCATCACCGTATGCGATACGGTCAGCATGAGCTGAAGCGCAATAGAAACCGCAGCGGGCATAACCGTATCAGGAGTCGCCCAGCGAAGCAGCCCTCATCCAGACCTTGGAGTTCCTTCACTGGCAGGCCGAGCTTGGGCCATCATGTTTGGGAGGCCTCTTGTTCTCTCGGGAGCTCTCTGCTCAGTGATGTCAAAATCTCGCTATTTATAACATTTTACCCAACATCAGCTCGAGTTTCTAGACTTACACCTAGATTTACATCTGTGCGGCTTGACTTTTTGGACTCGGTCATAGCTCCTGCCCATAACCTCAAGGGGGCCTCTCAGTCATGCAGCCAGCGAGGTGAGCATGAGCCTAGCTGAGCCCAGCTCCTGTTAGGGAAGGAAGAGCTGCCTCGGCCTCCACCAGAGACACGCTCTCATGATGTGGCCCACCTGCATCCTGCTCCTGCTTGACATCCTCGGTTGCATGAAAGCCAAGAACACTCTCCCAAAAGTGGTGAACCAGATTCGAGTAGACTTGAATGTATCCACCTGCTAGATCTGCAGCCATGTGCCAGTCCATGCCCATAGAGGCACACCAATGATCCAAATCCCACTAAATCAGATTAAAATGATTAAACCCCATTACCTAGATCTACCAGAAACAGCCACCTAGCAAGGTGTGCCATGTAATAAGCATAATTGTTTGTTCTCCTCCATGTGATCATTGCTTTGATCAAATGTTGTATCAAATTCCTTACTAAAACTATGCACAAAGCTGAACTGCACCAGGTGGTCTGTAGAATGCAAAGAGAAATGCGAAAAGAAGAGAAAGAGAGCAGTGAAAAGATTGAACAATTGATAACAATACAGACAAAGATGGTGAGCCTCATAGGCTCAACCGGGGGATTGTGACGGTAGGTTGGTTCAGGCGAGGTGCCTGATGGGGCTGTGTGTGTGCGTGTGCATGTGTGAGACCACAAGAAGGCAACTGTAACTTGCTCATAAGCAAGAAATTCCTATCCACCAAAGTAACTCATCCCTAAAGATAGGAAGGCTGCTGTGCTGATAAGCCTGTGCTGAGCACTAATTGGTTTCTGAGCATGCGTAGTGTGTCTTTCTTTGTTCTCCAACTTTCAGTCTGTATAAATGCATCCTGTTTTCTCTTTGGGGGAGAGACACAGCTTTGTCTGTCTCTGCTATGGCCATGATGTAAATTTTTGACTGTTCAACCTAACCTGACTTGGATATTTCCTTAACGTGTTGTTCACATAAAGCAGAGAGGCCAATATGCTACAGGCAGAGTGTTATGAAGTTGAGTGTTGCCAACATTACTAAGCTGGAAGGGACTGTGAATCTCTTTCTAATCAGAGGCACTGGGCTGTGAGGGATACTGAGCGGTCATTTAGATGGACCCCAAACACAGTATGGTTGTGGCTTCCCATCAGTGTGTTGCTTCCTTCTGTGTGTCAAGAGTTACAGGGGGCATTCCTGTTCTCGCCTCAACACAGGTTGGGCTGTGTGTCTATCCAGGCAGCTATACTCACATCCAATCCACATTTTCATATAAATCAGTCTTCAACTTTATTGAAAACACAACTTAAGCAGCAAATTGTTAATAAAAGCAGAGGATCCATGTGTAACTGTAGAAGGAGAGTCAATGCATGGTTGAGATTAAAGAGATGGTGCAGCCGAAGGGAAAAGACAATGCAAGGCCAGACCTTCCGGGCTGCAGCTCAGGGCAGCAGCAGAGAAGCAGGCCAGACGGAGGCCTGGCTTCTGCTGAGGAGGAACCGGCCCAGACAGGATGAGAAGCTCTTCCTAGGAACAAGCAATCAATGCCTGTGGCAGCAGACAGTGAAGCCTGGTCAGCTGCTGATAAACCGAAGCAGAGGAAATGAGCCATTCCAAAGGCAAGGGCCGCGGGGCCCTGTGGCAGATAACACGGCCAGCGCCCAGGTGGGGCAGAGGGGGCACTGCTGCTGCAGCCTGTGACTGGTGAGCACCGGCAGCATTAAGGGAAGAAGAAGTGCTCCAAAGTGCTGAATTGCTGTGGCTGCTGACATTTGGCAAGGAAGGAAAGGGAAAGAGGAGGGCAAGGGACAGTGCAGGATGTGTTTTGTGCATGCGCTGTTGATCTGTTCTTAATTGGGTGGGGGTGTTGAAGGGCAGTGGAATAGGGTGGTACTGAGTTGCTAGAAGGTTGGCAGTTTTCATGATTTTAGAGTTTGTTCTCGTAGCTGTATTCACACACAGTGAAGGCCGTACTTTGTGCTACCGGCAGAAGCTAAAACAATGCACAGCAGTTGTTCTTCACACTGTGTACCTTCTAACCGATAGGGGATGCTCTTCTCTGTACTGTGAGAAACTATTTTTGCTGCCAAAGGAGAAAGACCTTGGAAAGGGGGAAGCGAGCAGTGTGTTCTTTCACACAAAAGATAGATACAATTCAGAAAGATTGGTACGCTCCTGGATTTGCTGCAGGAGCCCAGCAATATTGCCAATCTTGCTCAATCAGCCTTGATCACAATGTGGGAAAAACCTGTGAGGGTTGAGCAAGCAGCCCATCCTCCCCTGTGGGGGCCATTTGTAAATATTCCGATTGATTTTATCCAGATGCCGAAATGCTGTAATTACCAAGATGTGCTTGTGATAATTCATTGACATGTTTTCCAAGTGAGTCAATTTGCAGGCCAAGTCATGCAAGAACTGTGTCAAGACCTGAGAATCAAACAGAATCAAAAAGTCATGCAAGAACCGTGTAATGCAAGAACTGTGTCAAGACCTGAGAATCAAACAGAATCAAAAAGGGTAAAAAGGGGGAACTTGGGAACTACAGACCAGTCAGTGTGACATCAATCCCTGGGAAAATTCTGGAGCAGATGATAAAGCAATCCATCTGGAAGCACCTTGAAAACCATGCCGTGATTACTCAAAGCCAACATGGATTTGTCAAGAACAAGTCCTGCCAGACAAATCTGATCTCATTTTTTGATCAAGTCACCTCCCTTGTAGACGGTGGGAATGCTGTGGACATCATATACCACGACTTCAGCAAAGCTTTCGACAAAGTGCCCCATGATCTCCTGATGAGCAAACTAGCTCAAAGTGGGCAAGATGAAACAACGACCCGGTGGATCCACAGCTGGCTACAGAATCGGACTCAAAGAGTGCTTCTCAATGGGACCTTCTCAAACTGGGGAGAGGTAACGAGTGGGGTACCGCAGGGCTCAGTCCTGGGCCCAGCGCTCTTCAACATTTTTATGAATTTTTATGAATGACTTGGAGGTGGAGGTGCAGGGAATGCTGATCACATTTGCAGATGACACAAAATTGGGCAGGATAGCTAATACTTTGGAAGACAGAAACAAAATTCAAAGTGATCTGGATAGACTGGAGCGCTGGGCAGAAAACAACAGAATGACATTTAATAGGGATAAATGCCAAGTTCTGCACCTAGGAAAAAGAAACCAAATGCACAGTTACAAGATGGGGGATATGTGGCTCAACAGCACTACAAGCGAGAAGGATCTTGGAATTGTTGTCGATCACAAGCTGAATATGAGCCAACAATGTGATGTGGCTGCAAAAAAGGCAAATGCTCTTTTGGGCTGCATTCATAGAAGCATCGCTTCCGAATCCCGGGAAGTACTAGTTCCCCTCTACTCAGCACTGCTGAGGCCTCATGTTGACTACTGTGTCCAGTTCTGGGCGCCACACTTGAAGAAGGATGCAGACAAACTGGAGAGAGTTCAGAGGAGGGCAACAAAGATGATCAGGGGACTGGAAACAAAGCCCTATGAAGAGAGACTGAAAGAACTGGGCACGTTTAGCCTTGAGAAGAGAAGACTGAGGGGAGATAGGATAGCGCTCTTCAAGTACTTGAAAGGTTGTCACAGAGAAGAAGGCCAGCATCTCTTCTCGATCATCCCAGAGTGCAGGACACGGAATCACAGGCTCAAGTGACAGGAAGCCAGATTCCGGCTGAACGTCAGGAAAAAAACCCTGTTAGAGCAATATGACAATGGAACCAATTACCTAGGGAGGCGGTGGGCTCTCCCACACTGGAGGCGTTCAAGACGAGGCTGGACAGCCATCTGTCGGGGATGCTCTGCCTTGGATTCCTGCATTGAGCAGGGGGTTGGACTCGATGGCCTTGTAGGCCCCTTCCAACCCCACTATTCTATGATGCTATGATTCTGTGCACTGCCCTTACCATCCGCAGTCAGCAGGTAGAGAGACAGACTGGAATCTTAAAGAACGAGCTGCCAAAGTTGCGTGACGAGCTGGCGCTCAAACGGACGGATGCACCGCCACCCGCTCTCGTGAGCATGACGAGCACTCCCAGCAGGGTTAATGGACCGAGCCCACATGAAATCCTCGTGGCGAGGCCAATGGGGCTCCCAGTCCCGCCTCCATGTGCTAAAGAACTTTTTAGAACTGACAAACTGTATTAGAGTATTACGAAGGACTACGCCTTTCTTCGCAGGCCAAAGAAGCCCTACTGGCTCCACCTGCTTCAGGCCGCCGCATCTGCCCGGCTGACAAGGTGCGCGCAAAAGTTTTCCGGAGGAAGAGCGCCTCACGACCCCCGCCAAACAAAGGAGAACACCGCCAGAGCAAGGGAGGTAGTGGGCTACCTAGGGAGGCGGTGGGCTCTCCCACACTGGAGGCGTTCAAGACGAGGCTGGGCGGCCATCTGTCAGGGATGCTCTGACTCTGATTCCTGCACTAAGCAGGGGTTGGACTCAATGGTCTTGTAGGCCCCTTCCAGCCCCACTGTTCCATGATTCTGTGATTCTAAGGGACGGAAGGCCAGGCTGAGTGTGCTGTGATGTGGTGGGTCCCTGAAATGCACCCCCCCCCATCCAGGAGGAGGAGGAAGAAAATAGTAGGCAAGATGCTACTGCATGGAAGAATATGATGCGTAGGACGAGAAGAATCAGGAGACATTCTGTGCCCCTGAAACTCGGCAACCAACACCTGGTTCTTAGAGCATAAGAACATAAGACGAGCTGTGCTGGATAGGACCAAAGGGGCATCTAGCTCACACAGTGGCCAACCAGCTGCCCATGGGAAACCCACAAGCAGGACATGAGTGCAACAGCACCCTCCCGCCCATGCTCCCCAGCAACTGGTGTACAAAGGCATACTGCCTCTGATGCTGGAGGTAGCATATAACCCTCAGGGCTGGTAGCCATTGATAGCCTTCTCCTCCAGGAATTGTCTAATCCCCCTTTAAAGCCATCCAAATTGGTGGCCATCACCATGTCTCGTGGTAGCAAATTCCATAGTTGACCTCTGTGCTGTGTGGAGAAGCCCCTCCTTTTCTCTGTCTTGAATCGCCCACCAATGAGCTTCGTGGGATGACCCTGGGGTCTAGAGGGAGAAAAATGTCTCCTTAACCACTTTCACCACACCATGCATAATTCTGGACGCCTCTATCATGTCTCCCCTTACTCGCTGTTTTTCTAAGCTAAACAGTGCAAGATGGTGTAACCTTCCCTCATAGCGGAGTTGCTCCAGCCCCTTGATCATTTCAGTTGCCCTCTTTGGCACTTTTTAAAACTCTACAGTATCCTCTCTCAGGTGCAGTAACCAGAACTGGACACGGCATTCCAAGTGTGGACGCTGAACTGCAGACCGGAAGGTCGGCAGGACAGCAGTTCGAGACCCGAGTGCTGCGTGACGGAGTGAGCTCCCGTCTTCAGTCCCAGCTCCTGCCAACCTAGCAGTTCGAAAGCAAGAAATTGCAAATAGATAAATAGGTACCGCTTCAGCGGGAAAGGTAACAGCATTCCACGCACCTCGGTGTTCAGTCATGCCGGCCACATGACCATGGAGGCGTCTTCGGACAGCGTTGGCTCTTCGGCTTAGAAATGGAGATGAGCACCACACCCTAGAGTCGGACACGACTGGGGACACCTTTACTTTTACCTTTTTAGTATGATCCTGGCAGTTTTATTCTCAGCCCCTTTTCTAATTATGCCTAATGTGGAGTTTGCCTTTTTTACAGCAGCCGCACACTGGGTCAAGAACTTCATCAAGCTCTCCTCCACAGCCCCAAGATCTCTTTCCTGGTCGGTCACCGCTAGCTCAGATCCCATCAGGCTATACCTGAAGCTGGGATTTTTTGCCCCAACGTGCATCGCTTTACACTTGCTTACACTGAACCGCATTTGCCGTTTAGATGCCCATTCTCCCACTTTGGAGAGATCCTTTTGGAGCTGTTCAGAATCGCTTTTTGTTTGAACTACCCTAAATAATTTGGTGTCATCCTCAAACTTGGCCACTTCGCTGCTCACTCCTAATTCCAAATCATTTATGAACAGGCTGAAAAGCATTGATCCCAATACAGATCCCTGTGGGAACCCCCTATTTACTTCCCTCCGCTGGGAGAATTTACCATTTGTTCCCACTCCCTGCTTTCCATTCTTTAACCCGTTACTGATCCATAGTCAGACCTGTCCTCTTATTTCATGACTGCTAAGTTTGCTGAGGAGTCTTTGGTGAGGGACTTTGTCAGCAGGAGGGGAGGGAAGAATGGGGAGGATTAAACTCTTCTGCTCCACCTGCCATGATCCCGGTCATGCTCTCCACCCTCCCCCACAGTGGCTTTTCATGTTTCCGTTTCTTTGTTTAACAGGCAGGTTCAATGCAACAATGCATGTAGTGTCACTTTTATTTGGCCCTAATCCCCGAGTTGGTTATGGCAGAGAAAGTACTGCTGCTGTTCCTTACTGTCCTGGAATTCAAGAAGGACCTGTGACCCTCAACTGTTGCACTCTTGACACCCTTGTGGCATGAGGTTTTCCTCCTGCTTGTTCAGTACAGCTGTTTGTCTGGAAACTCTTTATGTACTCACTAGCTTTGGTACAAAATCTATGTTGCTTTTAGAGAAAACCAGACCCACCCATCCTCCCGGCGGTCCACCTCATCCACTTGTCGCCGTGTGCTTCGTTTCAGCTGAGTGAGTCCCGCCATCTTACACCACCACGCTTGCCCAACTGCAAGGAGCAGTGAAATGGCAGGATTTGGCCACCGCTCACCACGCTCCATGAGAGGCTCGAAGTCTTCGGGGGGCTTGGATTGAGCTGAATGGGAGTGCCCTCTGACACCACCAAGCTTGCCCAGGCGCAAGCAGCATGGATGTTGCAGGACTGGGTCACTGTTCCCCATGTCTTGTTTCCGTTTGCTCCGTGAGAAACCTGGAGTTTGTTGTATCTCAGAACAGATCACTCCTCCGTTAAGGACGGCAGACCTATTTTTGCAAATGTAGTCAACCACCTGGCTAAGAGACGCAGGAGGTGTGCAGGCAGTGGGGGAGCCCTGGCGGCTGGATTCAGCAGGGGTTTGCGAGCCTCTCCTGTTCCAGATGCATCTGAAGTCGGGGGGTTGGATCCAGAACAAGCTAGCTGAACTACGGTCCCATTGAAATCAGAGCCCCCTTGATTCCTGCATTGAGCAGGGGGTTGGACTCAATGGCCTTGTAGGCCCCTTCCAAGCCTACTATTCTATGATTCTGTGATTTCAATGGGATCTATGTTTGGCTAAGTTATGCTTCCAGGGTGGAGGCGCCCAGCTTCAAGCACAGACTTCTGTGGGGGTTCCAGACATCACCGTCTTCCGTTTCTGTCCCTCCTGTGGGCTCCCAGCACTTCCTCCCTCCGTTTCTCTCGCCACAAAAACGGTCAAGGAGGGAAAGACAGAAGAGCTGCACCGAGCCTTTGGAGTGACGGCAGCGTTGGGAGCCCTCTGCCTGGAAGTGCCCTGGGCCTCCTGCCACGTCCACGTGGGATTAGGCTGGTTTGCTCCTTCCTTTCTGCTTCCCATCCTCAGAGAGGAAGCGTTGCTAGAAGCTATAACATGGCAGGCGCCAAGAAAAGCCAGCCAGCCAGCCAGCCAACAAAGATACTGCGTCCCGCCATCTTGCACCACCATGCTTGCCCAAGCCCAAGGAGCAGGGAAATGGCGGACCTGGCCACCGCTCACCATGTTTTCTCCCCTTTTGCCCTGTGCGAACCCTGAAGGCCACTTCCTCGCCAAAGCAGATGACCCCTTGCGTTTGGCACGAAGTGTGGCAGGCTTACGGCAGGCTTACGTAGGCAAAAGTTCTATCAATTCGCTGCTTCCCATCCTCGGGTAGAAGGCATGGCCAGAAGGGCAGGCTCCAGCAACCCCAAAACACAGCGACAAACGAACACGGAGGCCCGAACTGCTTGCAAGGAGAACACCGCCAGAGCAAGGGAGGTAGTGGGCTACCCAGGGAGGCGGTGGGCTCTCCCACACTGGAGGCCTTCAAGACGAGGCTGGGCGGCCATCTGTCAGGGCTGCTCTGACTTGGATTCCTGCACTGAGCAGGGGGTTGGACTCGATGGCCTTGTAGGCCCCTTCCAACCCCACTATTCCATGATTCTGTCATTCTAAGGGACGGAAAGGGAATGATATTGAAGGCAAAACTGAAGTCCTTTGGCCACATGATGAGAAGACAGGATACCCTGGGGAAGATGCTGAGGCTAGGGAAAGTAGAAGCCAAAGGAAGAGGGGCCGGCCAAGGGCAAGGTGGATGGATGATATTCTGGAGGTGACGGACTCGACCTCGGGGGAGCTGGGGGTGGCGACGGCCGACAGGAAGCTCTGGCCTGGGCTGGTCCATGAAGTCACGAAGAGTCGGAAGCGACTGACCGAATAAACAACAAGAAGGGACGGAAGGGCAGGCTGAGTGTGCTGTGATGTGGTGGGTCCCTGAAATGCACCCCCCCATCCTTGCCAGGAGCCCTTTGAGTGCCTCTCCTGCCACGTTCCCACCATCGGTACCAGAGGAAACTGCCCCCCCGGACCTCGAGGCTGTCCCTCTCAAGTACACAGTGCGAGGCACAGCAGACCAGTTATCCCGCCCTGCCCCCTTCGTGTTCTCCCACTAGCTTGCAGTCCCAGACAGAGGCTCGTGATGCTGGGAGCTCATATCATCTTTATTGGGTGAGCCCATGCCATGCAAGGCTGTGCTGCAGGGAGGCAAGACCAATCTGCAGCGCCCGAGAAGCAAGAGAGGCTTTGCCAGCAGTCCTGGACGGCCAGGTGAGGCGTCCTGTGGAGAGGCTCATCCTCGCTGGAGCCCAGGTCAGCGCGTGCCTGCGAGAGAAGAGAAGATGCAGCCGTCATCAGGATGCTCATCCCAGACACCTGTCAGTGACTGAGCAGACCTGGGAGCCCCCGCACAGACAGGCTGGGCCGTAGTGTGTGCGTGTGCGTGCGTCTCTGGGCTGGGGGGAGCGTCATGCAGGCATGACTGTGGACACAGGGACAAGGCCTGTTGGCCCTCTGTGCCCCTCTCAGCCTGGCAAGGGAGGAGAGGGCCTGAGAAGCTTCTGAGTGGCCTGTTGGGAAGGGTCTATCCCAGGCCAGGCTCTGTGCCAGGAGAGACGGGGCTGCCCCAGCCCCAAGCCCGTACCTTGGGCGATGGGCAGCAGCCCCGGGCCGGGTGCCTTCCCACCCCGCGCTGCATGCAGGACGTCCCATGTGATTCAGTCTGCACACATGTGCATCTGCGCAAACACGCCACCCATCAGTTCCGGCATTGCTACAGGGATTCCCCCTCCTCTCCTGCAGAATCCTGCGCTGGACTGTGGGCGTGCTGCAGGAGGCAGAGGGCCGGATGATGGGTTGGGCAGAACTCCCAGCACGGCCCCAGTGCTGCACCTGTTAGATGGACGTAAGGTGAAGTGCTGAACGCCTGGTCCAGAATACTCTGGTGTTACCAGGGGCGGAGGGGGAAGTGCGCCCGGGCGGGCGGGGGGGCTGCTCTTCTCCCCTCAGTGTCCAAAGCCTCCTTCAGGTTGATGAGCACTGGGAAGGCAGGAGATTTTGGAATGCGCGGCTCCTGTCCTGGAGCGGGGCTGGGCATGCGCTTTGAGCACCATTTTGGGGGAGACAGGCGGGGTATAGAGCAAGCAAAGAAACAAACAAACACAGATGCTGGGCATGTGCCCCTCCCTACGGGAGCAGCCTTCCTCCCTCCTCGTGTAGGGAGAGGCAGAGAATGTGAGACCTGCCTTCCCGGATCAGGCCAGGAGCTTTTAGCAGGGCTGCTAGCTGGGGGTGGGGTGGGGTGGGGTGGGGGCGAGGGCAGCTTCAGCCCCACCCTTGCTGTGCTCCAGCTCCCTCTCCCTGTCCCCCTCCCTCCTACCTAGCAACTCTGCCACAGAACTCACAGGCCAGGGGTACTGCTGCCGCTCATGCTCAGCACTGCATGAAGGGGCTCCAAGAAAGGCGATCTAGAGCCACTCTGCAGCTCCCTGACAACAGGTGAAGCCCGTTCGCCAAGCTCCTTCCTGCGCCGTCCCTGGTCAGAAAGGGGGACTTGGCAGCCATGCGCTTCTCTTACCTCCAGTGACCTTCCGGCACTCGTGGCCACAGCCGTTGCTGCAGCACTTTTCCCCTGGGCCACAAGCGTCATCGCTGCCGCACCTTTCCACGCAGAGTCCAGGGCCGGAGGGCCTGGGACACTCTCCGAGGAGCTTTGCGGGACGCACTGAAAGGAACACAAGTTGCTGCCACTCCAGAGTGCTCCAGGGCAGCCTTCTCCAGCCTGGTGCCCTACTGCGCCTTGGACTGCAGCTCCCATCACCCCCAGCCAGCACAGGCGATGGCCACATCTCACGGGCTCTGCCAGGCTGGTCGAGGCTGGTGTGGAGCTGCAGCAGCATTGCTTCTGCGCAGCCTGCCGGAAGCAGCAGTGCTGCGCGGTGCTTCCAGACAGTGCTGCATGGTCCAGCAGTGCCCTCTCCCATGGCTCAGGCCCCCCCAACTCGTTTGCCCACAGGTCCCCCCCGGCACTTTGACGGCTGTTGCTGGCAGGCTGGAAGGGTTGGTTCCTTGATTCCGTGACTCCCAGGCGTGGGGCAGAAGGCCACATGCAAGGGGCAGGTGGTGGGCCTGCTCAAGGGGTGCCGGTGCACTGAGCAGGGGATCTTTTGCTCCCCTGGAGCATGGCCCACGCTACGTGCAGCCCTGGACTGGGAAGGAGTGGCTCTCCAGCACAGAGATCGAGCAACCACAGTGAGCGCAGCCAGAATTAATGCACGCGTTTAAGGCTTTCTTCCCATGGAGCTTTTATCCTGCGATTGAGATGGCTCAATCACGTCACGGGCCTTGCGGGCTCTTCACATGACACCGTGACCCTCCAGGGCGTCTCCTGCACTCAGTGCCCTTTGTTCCATTTTTAAATAGATCGCAGATAACGAGCTATCAACTTACCCCCTTGTGTTCCGCTTGAGTTCTCTCTGCGAGAACTTAAACTGAATCCTACGGGGAAGGGAGATGTAATGTTGGGGGTAACAGTGGATGGAGGCGCATGCACTGCAACGGAGAGAACAGCTCTGATAGCGCCCAATCATAGTCTTCAGACACATGTAGGAAGAAAGCCAGACTATGAAGCACATGGTCTTCGATGCCTATACACTAATGCCCAGAGTATGGGAAACAAACAGAACGAACTTGAACTCTTAATACAGGAGGGAAATTATGACTTGATAGGTGTAACTGAGACTTGGTGGGATGACTCTCATGACTGGAATGCAGCAACTGAAGAATATAACTTGTTCAAAAAGAACAGGAGGAACAGAAAGGGAGGTGGGGTTGCACTGTATGTGAAAAATACACATCTCTGCACAGAAATACAGGAGGAGGAGCTTGGTAGCCCCATCGAGAGCATCTGGAGCAAAATCAACGGAGCAAAGAATAAAAGGAACCTGGTGGTCGGAGTCTACTAGAGTCTACTCTGCTCAATTCCTACTTTGGCTCAGTCTTCTCCCAAAAGAGGGTCTATGACCCCCCTGGCAAAGGCGAAGTGCAGGCTGAAGGGGCAGGATTGCAGCTTGAGATCGATAGGCATATGGTCAAGGAACACCTCATTACTTTGAATGAGTTCAAATCTCCAGGGCCAGATGAGCTGCATCCTAGAGTAATAAAGGAACTGGCAGAAGAACTCTCAGAACCACTGTCTATTATCTTTGAGAAATCATGGAGGATGGATGAAGTGCCAGACGACTGGAAGAGGGCTAATGTTGTCCCTATCTTCAAAAAGGGTAAAAAGGAGGAACCTGGGAACTACAGACCGGTCAGTCTGACATCAATCCCAGGGAAAATTCTGGAGCAGATGATAAAGCAATCCATCACCTTGAAAACAATGCCGTGACTGGAAACAAAGCCCTGTGAAGAGAGACTGCAAGAACTGGGCCTCTTTAGCCTTGAGAAGAGAAGACTGAGGGGAGATAGGATAGCACTCTTCAAGTACTTGAAAGGTTGTCCCAGAGAGGAAGGCCAGGATCCCTTCTGGATCATGCCAGAGTGCAGGACACGGAATCATGGGCTCAAGTGACAGGAAGCCAGATTCCGGCTGAACATCAGGAAAAACCTCCTGACTGTTAGAGCAATACGAGAATGGAACCCATTCCCCAGGGAGGTGGTGGGCTCTCCCACACTGGAGGCGTTCAAGATGAGGCTGGACAGCCATCTGTCAGTGTAGCAGCCATATCGGGGGTCAGACTAAGTAGCCTCATGCAGTCTCATGCTTCATGTTCTTGCTGAGCTCTTTCTCCCTTGAATATATTGTTGTAAGCTGACGAGACACAGGAATTCCTTATCTTGTCAAAGGTCATACAATTGTATATCTTGTTCTCTGCTGTTCTCTTCTGTTCTCTCCTTATCATGGCTACCCTATAACCCAGTTCTTGTATTATAAACAATAGTGCTAAGAGAAAAAATGTTGAGGATTGCAACCCCATGCGGGAGGGAGAGGAGGAGCCGTTTCATATGTGTCACAATGTCTATAAAACCAATGTGCTAATGTAAATCAGGGCTTCTGGCTCTTTGGAAACGATTCCAGCCTTAAGCCCGCGCGTTAAATAAAGAATCTCTTTTTCCTTCACTCCGTGGTCTCTCTGACTCTGGGTTCTGCAACATAAATGGTGCCGTGACTCGGATGTGGCAGGCTCTGAGCCAGACAGGTGGCAGTTGCCTGCTCTTGATCGCCGCACCAGGAGGACGAGCTCGGCGCATGCCTCCCTTTCTTGGCGCCACCGACCTTTTTGTCGAGTGAATGGGAGAAAGCCTGCACCAGGATCGCCCAAACGGCAGCGAGCAGCAAGAGAACCTTGGGAAGCGGAGGAAGGAACTTGAGCCCTGCCTGTATCGCAGCTGCAATTGAGTTGAAACCCACATTGGAAGCCTTCAGGAGAAAGGCAAGTATATGGGAAAAAGAGGGCCCCGCCTTTAGGGAGAAAGGCCACTGGGCAGAAAAAAAGAGGGCCCCGCCTTATGAAGAAGGTCAGTGTTGGTGGTATACATATACAAAAGAACCTACTCCTTGCGGGTAGAAGGGGGGCCTGATCACACCCCCGAGTGGGCGCCAGTACCTAGCACGCCAGTACTCAGTAGGAAGCTGAGGAAGCTGGGGAAGCCGTTTTCCGCTCTGGTAAAAAGTGGGAAAAGTGGGTGGCAGGGACATATGGATGTAGTGGAGAGATTGATGATTGTGTGAGTGGCTACTGCGGTTTCTGACGCATACCGTTGACCGTCCGGGTGCCCAGGCCAGTAGCAAAGTGCGTGGTGTGAAAAATCCTCTTGTGTCGGCCAGTGAGACCCCTTACTCACTGACCAATTCCCATTCCCTAATTGTGTCTGTCTTCAATTTAGGAGGGAGGCTATGGGTGGTGGGGGAAGCAAACCTTGCACCCCCTTGAGATGTATGTCAAACAAAGAAGGAAAAAGGTTTTTTTTAAAGATTCAGAATAGAGAGAGAAAACAGCAAAAAGCTCAAGGTCGAGCTGAGAGGAAAAAAAACAAGATCTGAGGCTGTTAATTAGAAAAATGTTGCAGGACAGTCTGGCTTTTAACAAAGCGTGGGAGCGTGAGAGTGTAAGGCCGAAAAAGTAGCTGTTAGCCTAGCGCGCCGAGAGGGGGGGGGGCAGGAAAATTGCCCACAACGTTCTGAGTTGTGCAACATCATCACCTCGCCTAATTGAGATAAAATCCCTAAGAAATGGAAACTGAAAATGAAGACCCAGAAGATGAAGGCAAAATAGAAAATAAAGGTGAAGAATCAGCCCCCAGAGCACAGGCTAGACCCCTCTTCGAGTGAAAAGTGTGCCATAAGACTGTCCCAAAGCAGAATGAAGCGGAAAGACCATGTTGAAGATCTCTGTCAAGGTAACCGTGTTTAGCTTTGAACTGTGTTAGAATTGCATAGAGCCTGTAGCTACTGACCATCAGCTATATGATTTCTGAAGAGCGTAACCATTAAGCTTTTGCCATGGGATTCCCTGCAATGAAGAAATCTCACTGATTTGAGTGTCCAGTGTTACACTGCCTAAGTGTGTGTGCTAAAGAGACCGAGAAACCAGACAGCATGTTCCTGGCCAAGCCAAAATCATGCTACTGCCATGCTCCTGAAAGCTGCAATAAACTGTGTAAGCTGGGAGACCCAACCTGATTGAGAAGAAAAGAAGATATTGGAGCAACTGTCTTAAAAAACAATGAGATCTGTGTAGCTGGCTGGCTGACGCTGTCAGTGATGTTACAACTTTAAATTAAGACTGTTTTCCTATTTGAGACCCCAGCGAAGAAAGCTAACCCGAGTTATTTGTTGCCCGTGCCAAAGCAAGAATTTAGCTGCCCTGTACCTCATCGTGTCCTGTTTTAAGCTTGGGATTTACAAATACAAACAAACTGAGAAGCTTGCCTTTGAAGTCCTGCAAATCACCCCACCGCCTCCCCGAAGATTAATGGCTGCCTGAAAAATGCAAGTATAAGGCGATGCCCATCACCCCCAGCGTCCTGAGTTTCGGCACTCAGTGTTTCAGTGCTTTCGTGTACCAGGTTAGAAGAGAAAAAAAAAAAAAGAGTAAGTTTTTAAAATGTCTGTGAGAGAACCTGACAGAAGTAAAATAAAATTTACAGAGGAGTTGCCCAAGTTAAAGCGTCACGGCTAGAGAGCTGAGCTGTGCCGCTCTGTTTAGACAGAGGCCTTGCTAAAAAGTTAAAGGCCCTTGTCTGTCAGAAGGGGTGTAGGGCCACACTTCCCCTTTTTAAACTCATGCAAAAGTAGAGAGCCTTTGCTGGAAACATCGCATCTTCATTGCCCAGAGCCTTCACTGTTTGCCTCCATCATCATCTGGGCTTTTTAGAGACACTCTGCACATGAACTAAAATTTTAAATTGTCAAAGACTTGCCATGGACAGTGCTGTGAAGCTTTTGATAAACTTGAGCTCTCATCGCTGTGGACCATGTGTCTATGTTTGTAGTCAGCTCAGTGTACAGCAGGCTAAGTTTGATTTATAACTTTTAAATTTCCTTCTGCTAAAACTCATGCAGCATAGAGTTGCTGATGCAAAAATGGTGACCTAGAACTCTTTGTGTGTGTGGGTATGCCTTTCCCTTGATTTTGATGAGCCCTGAGCTTTCAGCCAGAAGAGCAGTATAATTGCTGGATCTGCTCCATCATGCCTTACCATGCAAAAAGTGTTTTCCATTCATTGTGTTAAATTGCAGAAAAAGTTTGTTGTGTATATTTTATGATTTCTTAAATATCATGAAATATATGTGATATTTGCAAATTAGTGTTAGTTGCAACTCCAAATGATAATAAGTGTAGTTCCCAATGGATGACGAAGAGAAAAGACAAAAGCAAGTAGAAAAGAAAAAATAGAGAAAGTAGAAGACAGATAGAGAAGAGAGGAAAAAAAAAAAGAAAGAAAAGGCAAGAGGCAAAGAAAAAACATTTGTAAAAAAGAAGCGTGGCCATAGTTGCCCCCAGGGTAAATTAAAAGCAGCTGATTGTGCCTGGAGCTTATTACCTGGAATAAAGTAGCCACAATAATGTAATAGTTCTTTAAGATAAAGAAAATGTAACTAGAAGGAGAAGAAGAGCCTATCCCAAATGTGTGTCATTGGGACTAGTGTAAGGCAGAAAGGTTTAAGTAAGTTTAACTTGAAACAGACAAATAAAGAGACAAGGCTGGTGCATGGAGCAGAAAGTTTTGTGTAAAAAGTTTGAAACATGATCTGCAATACAGGCAGATCAGCAAAGAAAAAGAAAGCAAAAAAAAGAGAAAAAATTTGTCTTCCCATACTAATAAATAAAAGTGTTATCAAGCACTCTGAGAAGCGAAATTGTTTACAGGAAGCTGTGCCTGAGAACCAAACACTTCTAGCCTATGCTAAAAATGCTTGCTAGTGTTGTGCTGCCTCATGGGTAACATGTATAGTATAAAAACCCATTTAGTGCAATAGCTCATGGTTCAGAGAAGCTGTCTGATCCAAAAATTAAGTACGCCTGTGTGCTGTAAGTTACCCAATAAAGCCTCCTTGTAAGTACCCCCCCCCCCGCTGGAATCCCAAAACACAAGTGGGGCTAGAGCGCCTCACCCAGTATCAAACCCTGCTGTTAGAAGCCATGAAAGCAGGTATGAAGAAGTCAGTTAATATGACCAAAGTGTCTAAAGTGCTGCAAGGTGCCACCGAGGCCCCAGAGCGTACTTGGAGCATCTTTCAAATGCCTATCGCCAGTACACCCCCCTTGACCCAGAGGCCCAAGAAGACGTAAACGAAAAAAAAAAAAGAAGAAGACCCAGCAGAGGCAGAAGATTCTTAAAAAAGAACCAGTGTGCCCAGTGTGGACAAGATGGACATTAGTGGCATGAATGCCCAAATAAAATAAATCAAATACACAAAGGAGAAAACCAAAGGGGCCAGAATGGGCGAAGAGGGAGACAGCTTGAGAGGGGCCGTGACATTGACTGTGAGGGGCAGTGACATTGACTTCATAACTGACACTGGAGTGGCATCAAGAGCAAGCAAACGTTAGCCTTAAACAAGAAGTCCAAACACTGAGCAAAGGTCTTCAAGCCCAGCGTCGCTTTGTCTTAAAAAAATAAGCCATTCCCATCACAGAAGTTCATCCTTTCCAACCAAGAGTTAAAGTATGAGTTAAAGAGGGAAAAATAACCCTTTGACTCCCAGATGGAAAGAACTCAGAACTGTCATACTTTCCACCCCCGCAGCTATGAAAGCAGCTAGAATTAAACCCTGGATACATTGGACACGAGTCAAGAGAGCGAGAGGGGGAGAGTAGACTGTAAACAGAAATCCTGAAAATCCTTTAAAAATCATTCTGAAAAAGCAGTAAGAAGACTCAGGCTAGACCTTACTGTGGACACACCGGGAAACTGTCCCCCTGTGTACGGTCAGACCTGCAACTGGAGAATTGAAGAAGGGGACTAGACCCTACTGCAGCTTGCCAGGTGAATAGCTGCCCAGCGTACGGTCAGATCCCAAAGAAGATCAAACATGCGTGTTGTAGTGTTAGTAGTGTTGCATTGTGTTTCCTTAATAAGGTGCAAAAAGGGGGGTCTGCCCCTGGAAAAAGAAGTTTGTCCCAGTGATTTGCTGATAATTACTGGCTTCACCTGGCTAACATCACGAGAGTAAAACATTTTTGTTTGCCAAGAGGTATACCTGCAAACAGGCTTATTGGCTCTTGCCTAATACCTGTCTGTAGACATCCTGGGAAAATTCAAAAAGATACCATGTTAAGAGTTTATGGTGTAAGTTTAACTTATTCCCAAAATGCTAATTGGGGCGTGGTTGCAAAGATCCTACCCCCTACAGAGTTCACTCTACGCACCCCCATCATTGCTGAAACAAATGCTACGTGTGCACGAATGCTTAATTGTCAAAAATTTTCCAGAAAATATAAAGCTATCCCTGGCCCCCTTCCACTGAAATAAAATTCAAAACATATCTTTTAATGATGCCCACATACTTTTGCCTCATGGATAGTTTTAGACATGTAATTCCCGCACTTGGTCATTCATTCCTGCCAACTTGTCTGATAACCACCCATGTTGCCTCAGCCGCCAATTGAACTGGTGCCAATTCTTCCCCTGTAGCCCGAGAAAATCCGTCAACGGCAGCCTCGAGCACTCCAACTAACTAAAAATTGTAATAGTCATGTGCAGTTATATTCTGACTCAGAAAAATTGGCCTTAGCAATGTCACTAGTTGGGGTTCCAGGTTTAGCCTTGGCTAATGGTCTAAAGAACAACTGGTTAGCTTGCAGCTTAGCCAAAAGCATAAATGCCACCTCACGAGCATTGTCATTGTTAAATAAAGAGTTGCGTGATCTAAGAGGTGCAGTTCTAGAAAACAGAGCTGGTATAGATTACCTCTTCCTTCTCCATCATTTAAGTTGTAAGACACACCAAAAGCTCTGTTGTTTTAACTTAACTGATAATGGCAATGCTGTAAATAAACAAATCAACAAGCTGCACAATATAGTAGCTTACAAAACAATAAAACAAAACAATTAGCTCAATTAGTTAACCCCTTGGCTTCCAGATCTTAGCTAGCTTAAAAGCATTGTTCATCCTAATTCTACCAGTATTGTTCATAAAAGTTCTGTTATGTCTCTGCGTTCCTTGTCTTATGCGCTGTTTAACCAATCTGTTTTATGTCTCAGCTAGTAAAACTGCTGCCCTCTATGCTCTAATAGCCCAACAAGAGGCTAAGTAATATGTATGTCACAAAAAGCTTTGTATGGTTATCAAAAATGCTATAATTGTAATGAAATTATGCATTTAAGGGGGGAATGTAGCAGCCATATCGGGGGTCAGACTAAGTAGCCTCATGCAGTCTCATGCTTCATGTTCTTGCTGAGCTCTTTCTCCCTTGAATATATTGTTGTAAGCTGACGAGACACAGGAATTCCTTATCTTGTCAAAGGTCATACAATTGTATATCTTGTTCTCTGCTGTTCTCTTCTGTTCTCTCCTTATCATGGCTACCCTATAACCCAGTTCTTGTATTATAAACAATAGTGCTAAGAGAAAAAATGTTGAGGATTGCAACCCCATGCGGGAGGGGGAGGAGGAGCCGTTTCATATGTGTCACAATGTCTATAAAACCAATGTGCTAATGTAAATCAGGGCTTCTGGCTCTTTGGAAACGATTCCAGCCTTAAGCCCGCGCGTTAAATAAAGAATCTCTTTTTCCTTCACTCCGTGGTCTCTCTGACTCTGGGTTCTGCAACATCAGGGATACTCTGACTTGGATTCCTGCCTTGAGCAAGGGGTTGGACTCGATGGCCTTGTAGGCCCCTTCCAACCCTACTGTTCTATGATTCTATGATTCTAAGAGGAAAAATGGCAAGAAGAGGAGCGAGATCAATGAAAGGTCATGGAAGACTCGGATACGGGGAGAAGGGGGGGGAAGGAAGTGGGTGAAAAGGGGAGTCCTTGTGATCCTGCATTTAAAACCGACACAGAAAGCCCCGTTTCAAATGCAGGATCTAGGCTGGTGTAGAGATGCTCTAAAAGGGAACCGTCCTTTCTCCTTTGACAAAGGTGGGATAGGAAAGGCGTTCACTTGCGTGGCCTAGCCTGGGTGGTTAGACCCCCACGTGAAGTACTAGTTCCCCTCTACTCGGCACTGGTTAGGTCTGGAGCACTGTGCCCATTTCTGGGCACCACACTTTGAGAAGGACGCAGACAAGCTGGAGAGGGTTCAGAGGAGGGCAACGAAGATGATCAGGGGACTGGAAACAAAGCCATATGAGGAGAGACTGAAGGAACTGGGCCTGTTTAGCCTTGAGAAGAGGAGACTGAGGGGAGACAGGATAGCGCTCTTCAAGGACTCGAAAGGTTGCCACAGAGAGGAAGGCCGGGATCTCTTCTCGATCAGCCCAGAGTGCAGGACACGGAATCACGGGCTCAAGTTCCAGGGAGCTAGATTCCGGCTGAACATCAGGAGAAACGTCCTGACTGTTGGAGCAATAGGGCAATGGACCTGATTCCCTAGGGAGGGAGTGGGCTCTCCCACGCTGGAGGCCTTCAAGAGGAGGAATGCTGTGACTTGGATTCCTGCACTGAGCGGGGGGTCGGACTCGATGGTCTTATAGCCCCTTCCAGCCCTACTATTCTATGATTCTATGGGTCCATCACACATAGTTTTTATCCTGCTCCTGGAATGGCTCTCTCGCAAGTTTGTGGGCTCTTTAGATGATGCTGTTACCCCCCAGGGTGTCCCCCGCCATTTCCTCCAGCCTATCTTGTGTTTTCCCCAAACGCAAAAAATGTGGGTTTTTTCCAGCCCACGGAACAGGAGCGCCATGACCTCCCCGTGAAATTCTTCCATCGCGGAAGAAACCGCTGTGTCTGCCTGCTGTGGGTGTTTGTTTTCAGTTGTTGGGGGCGCAGTCCGGATGAGATTTGACAGGCGCGAGGGCAAGAATCGCCTGCTGATTGCGCCTCCGGCCTCTGCATTTCTCAGTTGGAGGGAGAAGAGGGTAAAATGCCTCCCTGCAACGAAGGGAGACACATCTGATCCCCCACCCCACCAAGCTCAGAAGCAACGTCCTCTGTTGATTCAGAGCACCCCATTATGTTCAGTGGGGCTTACTCCCAAGCAAGTGTGCAGACTTACAGCAGAACCTTACATTTTATGTGTACTCAGAAGTAAGTCAGAGGTTTCCTGGGGACTGCGAGAAAACAGTACAGCAGAAGTGAAGCTATGAAAACAAGACACCCCCCCCCACCCTTGGCACACATGCCAGGGAGGGAGGGAGGCACTCCCTCAGTTTAAACGAGTGTAAAGAAGCCATCCCGCAAAGACACTGAAAGCAGGAAGCTCTGGAAAGGATGTGGGGTTTTGCGGGGGGGGGTGCTTAATGTAGAAACACCCCATGATTCTGTGAGTCCTTTGAGAAAGGTGGGATAGGAAAGGCGTTCACTTGCGTGGCCTGGCTTGAGTGGTTGGACCCCCCGGGAAGCGTCCCTGCAAAACAGCACCTCGGAGGGTGAGGAGGGCCTGGACAGCCGGGCTTCCCCCCTTACCCATTTCTCCAGTTGCAGACCGCAGCTCAGCCCCGATGGTGAGGAGCCCCACGAGCAAGAGGAGAGCGAACCGTGCCTTCATGGCGCTGCTGCTTGCAGAAGACCGGAGTGCTGAGGCTGATCTGCGCCAGGGCTCGAGTGCCTTTTAGAGGACGTTGGGCAAGAGGGAAGTGAAGCATTCCAGGGCCTCTTTCCCAACACAGAGGGCCGTTGGCTTTCGCCATTCTGCGGCGGGGCTGACGGGCATTGTCGTTGAGAGCTGTGGCTGGCCTGGCGATGCTGACGCTGCTCAGCATCTCTGCCTGCAAAGTGAAGCTGGGGACCCCAGTTCCTAGTGTCCTTTCCCCAGCTCCTGCATTGCACGCACGCACGCGCACACAGAGACAGTCTGGCAGCAGCTCTGTCCTTGTGGGGATAGGCAGCCTCTGACGCTGGTTGCAGTAGACTCCCTTTTGGACCTGCCCATACCTCAGGGAGGCCGAGGTCAGGTTGCCCAGCTGGGGAGAGCCCACGTGTGCAGCAGAGCCAGGTGCCAGATGATGCCAGGAATGATGTGCCACCCCTCCTGCAGCTTCCCCACGGCCACACTAGCCCTTGTGGAACCCAAGATATGAGACAAAATACTCAGGCTGCATTCAGTCCAATCACTTCTGTGAGAAATGAGCCTGCTACCGCCTTTCAGTGTGTTTAGCCAAGTTGTGAAGTAGCCACAGCGATGAATGAATCATAGAATCATAGAACAGCAGGGTTGGAAGGGGCCTACAAGGCCATCGAGTCCAACCCCTGCTCAGTGCAGGAATCCAAGTCAGAGCATCCCTGACAGATGGCTGTCCAGCCTCGTCTTGAACGCCTCCAGTGTGGGAGAGCCCTCCGCCTCCCTAGGGAACGGGTTCCATTCTCATATTGCTCTAACTGTCAGGAAGTGTTTCCTGATGTTCAGCCGGAATCTGGCTTCCTGTCACTTGAGCCCATGATTCCGTGTCCTGCACTCTGGGATGATCGAGAAGAGATCCTGGCCTTCCTCTCTGTGGCAACCTTTCAAGTACTTGAAGAGCGCCATCATGTCTCCCCTCAGTCTTCTCTTCTCAAGGCTAAACAGGCCCAGTTCTTTCAGTCTCTCTCATAGGGCTTTGTTTCCAGTCCCCTGATCGTCTTGGTTGCCCTCCTCTGAACCCTCTCCAGTTTGTCTGCATCCTTCTTAAAGTGTGGTGCCCAGAACTGGACACAGTACTCCAGATGAGGCCTAACCAGTGCTGAGTAGAGGGGAACTAGTACTTCCTGGGATTTGGAAGCGATGCTTCTATGAATGCAGCCCAAAATAGCATTTGTCTTTTTTGCAGCCACATCACATTGTTGGCTCATATTCAGCTTGTGATCGACAACAATTCCAAGATCCTTCTCGCTTGTAGTGCTGTTGAGCCACGTATCCCCCATCTTGTAACTGTGCCTTTGGTTTCTCTTTCCTAGGTGCAGAAGTTGGCATTTATCCCTGTTAAATGTCATTCTGTTGTTTTCTGCCCAGCACTCCAGTCTATCCAGATCACTTTGAATTCTGTTTCTGTCTTCCAAAGTATTAGCTATCCCGCCCAATTTGGTGTCATCTGCAAATTTGATCAGCATTCCCTGCACCTCCTCCTCCAAGTCATTCACAAAAATGTTGAAGAGCGCTGGGCCCAGGACTGAGCCCTGCGGTACCCCACTCGTTATCTCTCCCCAGTTTGAGAAGGTCCCATTGAGAAGCACTCTGAGTCCAATTCTGTAGCCAGCTGTGGATCCACCGGATCGTTGTTTCATCTTGCCCACTTTGAGCTAATTTGCTCATCAGGAGATCATGGGGCACTTTGTCGAAAGATTTGCTGAAGTCAAGGTATATGATGTCCACAGCATTCCCACATTCCACAAGGGAGGTTACCTGATCAAAATATGAGATCAGATTCGTCTGGCAGGATTTGTTCTTGACAAATCCATGTTGGCTTCGAGTAGTCACGGCGTTGTTTTCAAGGTGCTTCCAGATGGATTGCTTTATCATCTGCTCCCGAATTCTCCCTGGGATTGATGTCAGACTGACTGGTCTGTAGTTCCCAGGTTCCTCCTCTTTACCCTTTTTGAAGATAGGGACAACGTTAGCCCTCCTCCAGCCATCTGGCATTTCCCCCATCCTCCATTTTGGGAGCAGCATTAGCCACAGAGGCGATCGTAGACTGATGATTTGGCCATAGAAAACAATCTAAAATCCAATAGGGAAAGCCCAGCGGTAACCTGTGCACGCATCTGGTGTGGCACTGTGGCTGAACATGGGTTATGCTCCTATTTGGGGGAAGGGGAGGAGAGAGTACCGTGTGCTGACACCCCTGCAGGGGTCTCCAGTGTTATTTTCCATTCTGCATGGGGTGGGTGTTTTTAAAGTGAAATGCAGTCTGAGGGCAGGCTGTGTGTGGAGGGCTAGAAGAACGTTTGCATATGCTTCAGTGACAGCAAAGTCCTCTACCCATCTGCTCAGAGAAGTAAGTCCCATTGAGCTAAATGGGGCTTGGTCCCAGGTAAGAAGGTATAGATAGGGCTGAGGGGCTGTAACCCTTTGCCCTTTGGCCAGGGACTAACAGCCCCATTTCGCTCAGGGACTTCCTTCTCTGCCTAGACATATAATGGGCTGCCCCCCTGCCCCCACTCCCACCAAAGTGACCACCAAAATTGCTGCTGTGGCAGAGTTTTCACTTGCAAGCAGTGAGGTCTTTATGCCTTACTTTCAAGCAAAATTGCTCCTGCTTTTGCTCCTGCAGCAGCAGCAAATTCAGCGGGGGGGGGGGCAGTGTTGGCTGCAATCAGGCCAGGGGGCTGCATTCAGCCTGCAGGCCATGTGTGTTGGCCACCCTGTCCTGAAGCCCTGTCTGGCTAACCCATGGCCTCCTCCAGTTGCTGACAGCCCGAGTCCCTCACTGGCTGTTCAACCTTGCCACCCCTTCCCAGGAAGCTGGGCGTGAGGTCAGGCAGGGAATGTGACAGGGGGGCCTCTGCACATCCACCTTTCACCTGCAGGGGATGGCAGAGGTGCCCCCCTTCCCAGTGTGCCAGTCAGGTTCACCCATGGGGAAAATAACTAAGGCAAAGCCATGTCACCTCGGCTTCTTCGTGCCTCCGTGGCAGATTCCTCATAGGTCTAAAACTGTTGTCTCTGTTTCTTCCATATTGAAGGAGAAACCGCTAGGACAGTAGAGATAGGTGATTTTGTTGGCGCAGCAACTCACCCCGCACCTGTGAATCATCGTGCTTCCAAAATAATTGGGTCATAAATCCTGGGAAAGTTGCAGGAAGTGGGGGGGGGGGGTGTCAGTAAAAGTTTAGTTGATAATGACCAGACATGTGCACTGGGCTTGGCTGATGTCACTTCTTTAGCCACACTATGATTATAAATGTAACTGGTGAGTGTGGATCTGGGCTGCCTCTGGGTTGACAGAGCTGCCTTCATTGTACACGAATAAACGCAAGTTGGATCTTGCCTGCGTGTCCAGAGCTTAATTGGAGGGCTGGGCATGGACCTCCAAGTCCGGTTTTAAACTTTTACCACACCCCCTACACATTGCAGCAGCAAAACAGCAACACACCAGCTCCCCCAGTGAGCCTCTCAGCCCAGGTTTCATTATCCATTGAGTTCTTTCTGTGCCTTACAGCAAGCGGAAGGGAGGGAGGGAGGGAGGAGCTGAAGAAGAGAGACTTAGGCAGCAGTCATTTACACACGCACGTGAAAATAAGTCTCATTGACCACAATGGGACTTTGCCTAAGTAGACATGCATAGGATTGTGCTGTAAGGCTGCAATCCTGTACACACTTATCTGTGTATGCCTATTCAATTCAGTGGTACTTACCTCTGAGTAGAAATGGGAGAATAAGGAAAGCTTGAGCCCATGGACTTTCTCAGAGCCTCACCTCAGAACTCAGTTTGTCCCATTTTTTGTTCAAACCGGAAAAAATACACATTTCGGTGCACATTTTCTAAATTGTGCGCTGAAAACGCACTTTCCCCATTGACTAAAGAATAAAAATGAGTATGTTTCTAAAATGTGCATTTGTGTTGTTGCAGAACCCAGAGTCAGAGAGACCACGGAGTGAAGGAAAAAGAGATTCTTTATTTAACGCGCGGGCTTAAGGCTGGAATCATTTCCAAAGAGCCAGAAGCCCCGATTTACATTAGCACATTGGTTTTATAGACATTGTGACACATAGGAAACGGCTCCTCCTCCCCCTCCCGCGTGGGGTTGCAGTCCTCAACATTTCTTCTCCTAGCACTATTGTTTATAATACAAGAACTGGGTTATAGGGTAGCCATGATAAGGAGAGAACAGAAGAGAACAGCAGAGAACAAGATATACAATTGTATGACCTTTGACAGGATAAGGAATTCCTGTGTCTCGTCAGCTTACAACAATATATTCAAGGGAGAAAGAGCTCAGCAAGAACATGAAGCATGAGACTGCATGAGGCTACTTAGTCTGACCCCCGATATGGCTGCTACAGTGTGTGTGTGTGTGTGTATTTATTTATTCACCCCACCCCACCCCCTTATCTGCAATAGTCCAGGCATATCAAAAATTATAATAGGTTAAGGCAGAAAAATATAGAATTCAGTTGTGAAGGTGGGCCTGACCTGGCCTTGTAAGTAGCTTGGTTCAGGCGAGGTGCCTGATGGGATTGTGTCTGTGTGTGTGACCACGAGAAGGTACTTGTAACTTGCTCATAAGCAAGAAATTCCTATCTACCAAAGTAACTCATCCCTAAAGATAAGAAGGCCGCTGTGCTGATAAGCCTGTGCTGAGCACTAATTGGTTTCTGAGCATGCGTAGTGTGTCTTTCCTTGTTCTCCAACTTTCAGTCTGTATAGATGCATCCTGTTTTCTTTGGGAGGGGGAGAGACACAGTTTTGTCTGTCTCTCCCACGGCCGTGATGTGCTTTAATAAATTTCTGACTGGTCAACCGAACATGCCTTGGATATTTCCTTAACAATTTGGTACCGTGACTCGGATCCCAAATGCTGAGGAGAATTGAACCAATTTGGGCCGCCATTCGCTGACCATCCCAGAAGCGCACACCAAGGTGAGAGACCTTTTGAAATCTCCAAGTCTGGGACTCAGCGTGAGGCGGCCAGTGGGACGATTCTGCCTTGGCTGATGGGATGCTGCTGTTAAAGAGACAGTCAGTAATTTAAGCACTTGGTAAGTTTTTGTTTTTGTTTGTTTGGGGAGGTTACAGAGGTCCGTGGGATCTGGTGTCAGGTGAATGAGAGTTGCCTTCTGTGAACTGAGAAAAAGAACAGAATGAGAGCTGCCTGGCATGAATTGAGGTAAAAAGGACCAAGGCAAATTATAGTCGCTGGAGCCTTGTGTGGGTGCGTTTTCCTTCTTTCCTCCATGGTATGAGCCGGCCGACAAGGCACGGACCTCCTGAATACATCATACCGGAATAGGGATGTACGAAACTCACCTTTTCGCAGAATCTTTCGCGGTGTGGGGGGGAGGCGATCCGGTCCTCCCCCCCGGAATCCTCGACGGCTGGCTCCGCTCTGCAGCCAGGCCGCGGAGCAGACGGCCAGGGCCATCCGCAGCTGGATTTCCGGCCGCGGACGGGCTGCTGCGGACACAACTGGCTTTTATCTTATGTAAATATTTATGATTTATCTTGTAATTTATGATTTATCTTGTAATTTACGATTTATCTTACGTAAATATTTACGTAGGCTAGAACGCGAAAAATAAAGGAATGCAAATAGCACCCACTACGCTATTTGCGTTTCCCTTTTTTTGCCGTTTTATCTTACGTAAATATTTACGTAAGATAAATCGTCGAAAAATAGGGAACGCAAATGGCGGCCGCAGTAGCTGCCGCCATTTGCGTACGCTGGGGGGGGGTTTGTGGGGGGGGTTAGCTATGATAGGCTATGTAAATTCTTACGTAGCCTATCACGACTGCAAGGATGGCAATTCGGCCACCGAATTGCCATCCTTGGTAAGTGCCGTCCCGGGGGGATTCCGTGGGGGGTGGGGGGCAGGAGGCCGTTCCGCCACAGATTCCGGGGAATCCATGGCGGAATTCTCTGCCATCCCTATTCCTGAATGAACGGAGATTGCAGTGAGCGACCTGACCTTTCCTTCACTCCCTGCCATGGTGTGAGCTCCCTAGACTGCGAGTGACCGATTGTGCCTCCGATTCAGTGGGAGTCGGTCTCTGACTGTACCTCGGAATTTGGCAGTGCCTTTCGTTTCTTGCAACCCATGGAGACCTCCCAGTTGTTTTCCTGTGTGCTCCTGTGTGAATTGAGGATGGGGTCAGATTCTTCCAAAGAAATTCCATAGCCCCAAAAGGGATGCCTTCAATGTACATGTGCAGGAGTTCCAGACCGAAGACTTGCAAGTTTTAGACAAATGGAACTTGACCCATCCAAACAATTCCCCGTGGTTGGGACCTTTGATTTGGACAGAATTGTGCATTTAAAGGAAACCTCGGAATCTCGAGGTCCAGGGTGGCACAGCGTCAATGAGAATGCATCCTTTGATTGCGATGTTGAGACGTCAAAAAAAGAAAGGAAAAAAAGAAGTCACCTAAGTCCCGGGGAGTGGGGTGTTAGGGACTCCCAAGAAACACTGAAAGACCAGGCCAAACTTTGAAACATCAGAAAAGCCACAAAAAATTTAGAAAACCAGCGATTGCTTGCTGAAATCCTAATTGTGCTAGTGTGAACCAACTCATGCAAGTTATTTTGCCCCAAGAAGTGTGCACTAGATTAAAGGAACAAGCAAACTGGCCAAATGAAGAACCAGCTGATCTTAATACTTTAGACCAAGCGCGCATCAGACGCTGCAGAAAACTGATTAGGCTAAAAAAAAGATCGTCAATCTAAGCAAAACAAAAGTGAGACTACACAGACTACATGGATTGTCTAAAGACGTTTTGGAAGAAAAAAAATCCCAGCATTGCTGCCACTTTTCTGTAGCCAAGTTGAGCATTAGAAAAATAGGTGTCCCCACCAGCCTGGACAGCTGATGGAAATGCTTCACACCTCCAAGCGGCTTCCCCTTCCTCCTCAAAACTTCTAAGCTGAGAGGTTTGTTACTTTTTCTTTCTATTGACCAGAGACCTTTTGTGTAAACTTGGTTGCACTATCTTTGTTCCCTGACAGAGCAGAATCATAGAATCATAGGGCTGGAAGAGGCCTGCAAGACCGTCGAGATCAACCCCCTGCTCTGTGCAGGAAGTCTGATTCCCAGGCGGTCTCCCATCCAAGTACTAACCAGGGCTGACCCTCCTTAGCGTCCAAGATCAGATGAGATCGGGCGCATCCATGTTGCCTTGAGCCACACAGAAGAGAGGTGTGATATATAATTTCTGTAAACCGCCCAGAGAGCTTTGGCTATTGGCTGGTATAGAAATGTAATAATAAATGAAATATCAATTTAATAAAATATATAAGTATCCTGCAGTAACAGATGTCCCAGCATTGCCTGCCCCAATAAAGAGTTGCAGCCTCCGTCTGTTTTAGCTTTCCTGTGGCTAGAAAAAGTGGAATACATTCTATTAAAACTCTCTCACTGCCAGTTGTATTTTCCCCATCTTTGTACTATCCACGTGAGTTCCCCGGCCCAACATCAATACTTCAGCATCCTGCTGAAGATGTGGACAGTTATCAGAAGGTGACAAGGCAACACAGTAGCATTACTGAAATCTCTTCCCCACTTTCTAATTTAAAACTGTCTGAACTGGTATGGCATTATAGTGAAGAGTAGTTGCTGTGAGCCAGGATGCATCCAGTTCAAATCTCATTTCACTCAAGCCATTATTCTCTCAGACCTCTGCCCTGCTTTCCACTGTACATATGGGGATAATAATAATAATACTCTCCCACTTTACATGGCTGTTTTGGGTGGTCATGTCTCCTAGTGTGCTTCCAGATGAGCTTTTTATCTTGCAATTGTCCTGCCTCGTTCACAGAATTTTACGGGGGGTCCAGACGTCATCAACTTCCATTTGTAACCCTCCCGTGTTTTCCCATAGCTTCTTCTGCCTTTACTTATTTACTTATTTGAATTGTAACCCACCCGTCTACCAAGAAAAATGGCACTCAAGGCGATTTTCTTTATCAGAAAAGCAATCTATTAAGGAGGAAAAGATGGAATAGCTGTGCAATGCCTTTCGATTGGTAGTGTTAGGAGCCCTCCCTCTGGAAGCACCCCTGCTTTTCAAGGACAGTCCTCTATTTGACGGCATCCTCTGTTTGAAGGGCTGTCTGGCCCTAGTCACAAAACAATCATTTCCCAGAAGGCAAACTGGTGGGTCTAAGATAAAAGTACCTACAAATCAAGAACCGAAGGGCAAGACTTAAACAGCACCACTTTCCAACATTATTTCGTTGCTGAGCCGGAATGCAGAGAGCCAAGGATGGGGGCTGAGCTCCAAAACACAAAACCACTCTTTTGAACCCAAATTAAGATGGCACTTCCCTTTGCAGCATGCCAGCTTCTGTGTTAAAAAAAAAATCCTTTTTCAAATTAAAATAAAAAGACGTAAGAAGTACAATAAAAATCAGGAGGGGCAGGGAGCCTGGTGGGGACCAAGAGAGGTGCCTGCGGGCACACCGGCACCCAGAAACACCACACTGAAGACACGAGATCTAACTGAACCTGGGAGGACAGGTCTGGAGTGTAAGAGTCTTTATGGGTGGGGAGGGTGTCTACTTGGCTCACCTGAGACTAGGGATGTACGAAAGTCACTTACCTTTTCGCGGATTCTGTTCATGGGGGGGGGAGGCGTTCCGTCCCTCCCCCCGGAATCCTCGACGGGTGGGGGAGGCAATCCGGTCCTCCCCTCTGGAATCCTCGACGGCCGGCTGTACTCCGTGGCGGCTCCGTGGAGCAGCCGGCCAGGCCCAGGCCAGGGTCGTCTGCAGCCGGATTTCTGGCCGCGGAGGGCTCTGGGTAAAACAAAACAAAACAAAACACATACGCAAATGGCCTCGGCTACGGCCACCGCCATTTGCGTACGTGTTTTGTTTTTTTTCAAAAACAATTTGCATTCCTTATTTTGGGCCATCGGAATCTACATAAATATTTACAAAGACTATGACGGCGAAAATAAAGGGGAACACAAATAGCGTAGCGGGTGCTATTTGCGTCCCTTTTTGATTCACCGTTTTAGCCTACGTGTAGGCTAAAATGGTGAATCAAAAAAGGATGCAAATACCACCTGCTATGTTATTTGTGTTCCCCTTTATTTTTGCTGTCATAGTCTACGTAAATATTTACGTAGATTAAGAGGGCAAAAATAAGGAACGCAAATGGCGGTGGCCATAGCCACTGCCATTAGCGTATGCGGTGTTTTGTTGTTGTTTTTTTAACCCAGAGCCCTCCGCGGCCAGAAATCTGGCTGCAGATGGCTCTGGCCTGGCTGGGCCTGGCCGGCTGCTCCACGGAGCTGCTGTGGAGCACAGCTGGCTGCGGAGGATTCCGGGGGGGAGGAACGGATCGCCTCCCCCCCATCGAGGATTACGGGGGGAGGGACGGAACACTCCCCCCCCCACCACCATCAACATAATCCGCGAAAGGTAAGTCACTTTCGTACATCCCTATTGGCAAGGCCGGTGTCCACCCTGGGGTCTCAGCATTCCTGCTCAAAAACGAAATAATGTTGAAAAGTGGTGCTTGGCATTAGCACTGCATTTCTGTTCTTGGCACTAACACAGTCTCTCCCTCCCTCCCTCCCTCTGCCTCAGCACTATAACAAAATGAATAATTGGCAGGCCTGGTCTGGAGAGCACCCCGAAAGGTGGAAGACAACAGAAGAAGCCAATGTGGGTTCACAAGAAGCTCAGAGATGACCTGAAAACAAAAAAGGACACATCTAGGAAGTGGAAGGAAGGCCAAGTAACAACGGAAGAGTACAGGCAGGTAGCACAGAATTGCAGGGATGGCGTCAGGAAGGCTAAAGCTGAGAACAAGCTGAGGCTAGCGAGGGATGCTAAAAACAACAAAAAGGCTTTCTTCAGCTATGTGCATAGTAAAAGGCAGAGGAAAGAAATGGTTGTTCAGCTATTAAATAAGGATGGCAAGACGAGAGGTGGATCTTCCATCCAGCGACTGGGCCCAACCCTAAGGCTGACCCGAACCCAGCAAACGGCTAAGCCGAGCCAGCTGTCCGTTGTGGGAAGGAGGTGGGACAGGCGAAGGGGAAGTGGCTGAATCCCCTTCGCTTCCCTGATGGAGGGGCAAAGGGGACTCAGCCGGCTTCGGCCACCCCGCCTCCTTCTCCCAGCGGGGATGGAGGTGGGGCAGCCTGAGCAGAGGGAGACTCGCGCGCGTGCTGGGAGAGCGGCCACCTTCCCCGGCGCAGGCGATGCCCAACGCTCTTCATCCCCGTTGCTGTCTCTAGTCTCAGGTTCTGCACCCTGCACAAGAGGAGGAGGAGGAGGAAGAGGCCCAGTCCAAAGGTGTGAAGAAGCCCCCGCCAGAGCCGAAGTCTGAACAACTCTTGATGCTGCTTCCATTTGTACAAGTCCAGTGTTCACTGCTACTTTCTACGTCCCCGGAGGAGAATGAATAAGCACACATCTTTTCTGAGATGCTTTCACTGTTCGGCTTGCTTAGTGGAGCGAGCCCCCTCCCCCTCGCCTTCCCCTGGATCTCAATTTGATCACCGGGTGTTTATGGCTGCTCAGCTCCTCACCGTGAGTTCTTGGACAGACGCATGGCGCTGTTCTCCCATCGGGGAGTGAGCGCCGCCGCCTTCCACAACACTGGGATGAGGGGCGACTGTTTGGACCCCAGAAGGATGTCCTGCTTTCCACCACGAGATGGGGCCAGGCTGCCACGTCTGCTGCAACCACCTGGAATCGCCTGTTATCTAGAGGCGCTTGGGCCCTTCGCTCAAGGCCAGGCGCCATCCCTGCTGACTGGGAGGTGCTAACAGCTGGAGTTGGTGGGGGGTTCCCGCCTCTGGGAGGCCAGGGCGGTCTTTGAAAGGAGGCTGAGGCATGGCGTCTCCCTTCGCCCTGGCGGCCCTGGACCTGCAGATGGCTGGGTGCTCTGCAGGGAGATCCATACTTCGGGATGTGAGGACAGGCCAGGTAGCTTTCTTACTTTGCTTGGGTGTGCGTTCATACAGCTCTGTGTATACGGCTGAGTAATTTGGCTTTGTGCCCCCTTGTGTAACTTGTTACTTCCATTCTCCCCTTTCCCTTGACCCCTTTATTTCTGTCTTAATAAACCTTTATCCAACCTTTAGTTGGTGTGATTTCTCTGCAGAGCCTCAGTGCTAATTTCAGTGCCTCTCGGCTGAGGACGGTGGCTACTGGGTATTTGGGGGACTGGAAGGCCGGATTTGGCCAGCCTGATTTAGTAGGAGAGCTGGAATCAGGTCCAGAGAGGCCCTATCTTACAGGACGGTTGGCGCTGGTCCCAGCGGATCCTCCACAATCCTTTTAGAAACTAGCCACAGACATGACCAAAGAGGTTCAGCAGCAAGGAGAACAGGAATCCCAGCTTGGTCCCTTCTGTACTTTGCCCTTTTCCCTTGAGGGGCAGAGAACCATGGACAGTGACTTCATAAATGCCGGACTTGCAGGGCCCCATAACGCTCTGCCCCCCCCCCCCCGGCCACAGGATGTCTTTTCCGATCTCCCCTGCCCACCCGCAAGCCCCGCTGCTTCCACGCGGTGCAGGAGGCGCTCCAGCCTCCAAGGCCTCCTGCTGCTTTGTTTCACTCTAGAGGGTAAGAGAGGGCCGGCAAAGCCCCCCGAAGCCGTTTCAGGGAGGCGAGAGATCCAGGGAAGGAAGCCAGCTGGAGAATCTCAGGAGCCACCTGCAGGATTAGAGGCTCACAGCGACTTGTGCGAGTCACTGTCTTTCCCACCCAGCCCCGGGCACAAACACAGGGGCGCGGCCGGGGGCTTGCGTGC
The DNA here is from genome assembly GCF_057233095.1 of Heloderma suspectum. Classification (NCBI taxonomy): domain Eukaryota; kingdom Metazoa; phylum Chordata; class Lepidosauria; order Squamata; family Helodermatidae; genus Heloderma; species Heloderma suspectum. Next base: position 314,735,116 of record NC_139461.1, on the reverse strand, counting down.
TGGCAGAGGGGCGGAGAGAAGGGGTGGCGATTCCCGGACGAGCAGGCCTGGCTCACCTTCAGTCTGTTTCCCGCCTCCCAGCTGAGCAGAGCAGAGCAGAGCAAGCTGCTCCAGCTGGTCCAGGGACTACAGAAGCAAGCAAGCTCCCAGAGCGAGTGGACAGGGGGAGCGAACAGTAGTTGGCCAGGGGAGTTCGGCAGGGGAGGTCAAGGGGGAGGCCCCTAACATTTTTTTTTAACTAACTTTTTTCCATTTATTTGTCTTGTAACACACACTTCCACACCAGTGGGACTCTGCTTTTAACCTCTACTGAGCAGAGGAGCAGGCACAGGCTAGTCTAGAACAATCACAAAGCTAGACACAAAAAGGGAAAAGAGGCTATGGAAGGACAAGACTCTCCAGTGGTGGTTACCTGCAAGGTGTGTGCAATGTTTGTTTTCTTGCCTGAGAACAACGTGGCCTACACCTGCAACAAGTGCAAGTTGATCACGCTGCTGGAGGAAAAAGTAAGTGGACTGGAGCGGCGACTGTCAACCCTCCGGGGAATAAGAGAACACGAAGAGTTCTTGGACAGAATGGGGGAACTACAGCAGCAAAGGGCAGACCAGAAGCTTGAAGAGCAACAGCAAGATGAGGCAGTGGGAAATGCTGAGGTGAAGAAAAATGGAGTAGAGGACACTCCTTGGAAAAGGGTGACAGTTAGGAGAAGAAGATCTAGATGCCACTCTGCACCAGTGGAAGCAGTGGAGCTGTGGAACCGATTCCAGGTACTTGCGGATGAGACTGGAGGGCAGCCTGCAGAGGAAGAATCACAGGGGAACCTGCATGAGAGTGAGCAAGAGGCTGAAGGTCAGTCAAACAGAGGCAATGAAACCCAGGCCTACAAGAAGAAGAAGAGAAGAGTGGTAGTAGTGGGAGACAGGAGTGCTGCGTGGGATCGAGACCCAAGTATGTCGCGAAGACCCATGGACTCGCCAGGTATGTTGTCTCCAGGGAGGACGAATTAGAGACGTGACTGAAAGGTTGCCTGCACTCATAAAGCCCACTGACAGGTCTCCCTTTCTTCTCATCCATGTGGGAACAAATGATACCGCTAAGCGGAGCTACGAAGAAATCACGTCAGACTTTGAAGCTCTGGGAAGGAAACTCAAGAACCTTGGGCCAGATAGTTTTCTCATCCATCCTTCCAGTAGCTAGAAGAGGGATAGAAAGGGAATGAAAAATACTCCGGGTGAATGACTGGCTACAAAGGTGGTGCCAACGCAAGAGATTTGGATTCTGGGACCATGGGCTATACTTCCTGGAAGATGGGCTGTTGGCTAGGGACGGGTTGCGCCTCACAAAGGATGGGAAGAATGTGTTTGGCCACAGCATGAAGAACTTCATCAGGAGGGCTTTAAACTGAATACTACAGGGAAGGGAGATGTAATGGGGGTAACAATGGACGTAGGCTCATGCACTGCAATGGAGAGAACAGCTCTGACAGCGCCCAATAACAGTCTTCAGACACATGTAGGAAGAAAGCCAGACTATGAAGCGCATGGTCTTCGATGTCTATATACTAATGCCCAGAGTATGGGAAACAAACAGAACAAACTTGAACTCTTAATCCAGGAGGGAAATTATGACTTGATAGGTATAACTGAGACTTGGTGGGATGACGGTCAAGACTGGAATACAGCAATTGAAGGATTTAACTTCTTCAAAAAGAACAGGAGGAACAGAAAGGGAGGTGGGGTTGCACTGTATGTGAAAAATACATATCTCTGCACAGAAATACAGGAGGATGAGCTTGGTAGCCCCATCGAGAGCATCTGGATCAAAATAAATGGAGCAAAGAATAAAAGGAACCTGATGGTCGGAGTCTACTACCGGCCACCCAATCAAGGAGAAGACGAAGATGAAACTTTTGAAAAGCAAATAGCCAATGTTTTAAGGAAGCATGATGTAGAAGTAATGGGGGACTTCAATTTCCCCGTTATTTGTTGGGAGACAAATTCTGCAAAACATGGCCCCTCCAGGAAATGCCTGACTTGTGTGGCGGATAACTTCCTCCTACAGAAAGTAGAGGAAGGAACTAGAGGATCGGCTATCCTTGACTTGATCCTAACCAACAGAGATGACTTAGTGGATCAAGTAGCAATTACAGGAACTCTGGGGGAAAGCGACCATGTTGCACTTGAGTTCTTGGTTCTAAGGGAAGCAAAAGCCAAGTGTAGTCAAACATGTACCCTGGATTTTAGGAAAGCTGATTTTAATAAACTCAGAACAATGATCAGTAAGGTCCCATGGAAAGCGACGCTGACAAGAAAAGGAGTCCAAGATGGGTGGGAGCTTTTAAAAAAGGAAATTCTCAAGGCACAATCACAAACAATTCCAACAAGAAGAAAAGGTGGAAGACAACAGAAGAAGCCAATGTGGCTTCACAAAAAGCTTAGGGATGACCTGAAAACAAAAAAGGACACATCTAGGAAGTGGAAAGAAGGCCAAGTAACAAAGGAAGAGTACAGGCAGGTAGCACAGAATTGCAGGGATGGCGTCAGGAAGGCTAAAGCTGAGAACGAGCTGAGGTTGGCGAGGGATGTTGAAAGCAACAAAAAGGCTTTCTTCAGCTACGTGCATAGTAAAAGGCAGAGGAAAGAAATGGTGGTTCAGCTATTAAATAAGGATGGCAAAGCGATAACAGATGACAAAGAAAAGGCAGAGGTGCTCAATTCCTACTTTGGCTCACTCTTCTCCCGAAAGAGGGTCTATGAGCCCCCTGGCAAAGGTGAAGTGCAGGCTGAAGGGGCAGGACTGCAGCTTGAGATCGATAGGCATATGGTCAAGGAACACCTAATGACTCGGAATGAGTTCAAATCTCCAGGGCCAGATGAACTGCACCCTAGAGTCATAAAGGAACTGGCAGAAGAACTCTCAGAACCACTGTCTATTCTCTTTGAGAAATCATGGAGGACGGGGGAAGTGCCAGATGACTGGAGGAGGGCTAATGTTGTCCCTATCTTCAAAAAGGGTAAAGAGGAGGAACCTGGGAACTACAGACCAGTCAGTCTGACATCAATCAATCCCAGGGAAAATTCTGGAGCAGGTGATAAAGCAATCCATCCGGAAGCACCTTGACAACAATGCCGTGATTACTCGAAGCCAACATGGATTTGTCAAAAACAAGTCCTGCCAGACAAATCTGATCTCATTTTTTGATCAAGTAACCTCCCTTGTAGACCATGGGAATGCTGCAGACATCATATACCTTGACTTCAGCAAATCTTTCGACAAAGTGCCCCATGATCTCCTGATGAGCAAATTAGCTCAAAGTGGGCAAGATGAAACAACGATCCGGTGGATCCACAGTTGGCTACAGAATCGGACTCAAAGAGTGCTTCTCAATGGGACCTTCTCAAACTGGGGAGAGGTAACGAGTGGGGTACCGCAGGGCTCAGTCCTGGGCCCAGTGCTCTTCAACGTTTTTATGAATGTCTTGGAGGAGGAGGTGCAGGGAATGCTGATGAAATTTGCAGATGACACAATGCCAGCACCCCAGCTCCCTCCATGCATTAAGCATTTAGTGGTCTTTCAGCTAGTTCTTTTCTACTCCACACCCTGGGTTTTAACTAATGGCTGCAGTTAATTCTAGCACCCCTTCTCAACAGGCAGGCAGACAGCTGTCCTCACATCCTGCTTCTGGCTTTCCCGTGCGCAGCTGGTTGGCCACTGTGTGAACAGAATGCTGGACCAAATGGGCCTTGGCCTGATCCAGCACAGCTTTTATGTTCTTCTGTTAACCTAGTCATAGAATCATAGAAGCTCAGGGCTGGAAGGGGCCTACAAAACCATCGAGTCCAACCCCCTGCTCAATGGCGGTCTCCCATCCAAGTACTAACCAGGGCTGACCCTGCTTAGCTTCCAAGTGCCCATTTTATTCAATAGCCTATGGAGACGTTCCCCTGACAAAAGTTTAGTTAGAATATCTGCTAACATATCTTTTGTAGGGCAATACTGCAGGTATTGAAGTGCTCTTCAACATTTTTATGAATGACTTGGAGGAGGAGGGGCAGGGAATGCTGATCAGATTTGCAGATGACACAAAATTGGGTGGGATAGCTAATACCTTGGAAGACAGAAACAAAATTCAAAGTGATCTGGATAGACTGGAGCGCTGGGCAGAAAACAACAGAATGACATTTAATGGGGATAAATGCCAAGTTCTGCACCTAGGAAAAAGAAACCAAAGGCACAGTTACAAGATGGGGGATACGTGGCTCAACAACACTACAAGCGAGAAAGATCTTGGAATTGTTGTCAATCACAAGTTGAATATGAGCCAACAGTGTGATGTGGCTGCAAAAAAAGCAAATGCTATTTTGGGCTGCATTCATAGAAGCATCGCTTCCAAATCCCGGGAAGTACTAGTTCCCCTCTACTCAGCACTGGTTAGGCCTCATCTGGAGTACTGTGTCCAGTTCTGGGCACCACACTTGAAGAAGGATGCAGACAAACTGGAGAGGGTTCAGAGGAGGGCAACAAAGATGATCAGAGGACTGGAAACAAAGCCCTATGAAGAGAGACTGAAAGAACTGGGCATGTTTACCCTACAGAAGAGAAGACTGAGGGGAGACAGGGTAGCGCTCTTCAAGTACTTGAAAGGGTGTCACAGAGAAGAAGGCCAGGATCTCTTCTTGATCATCCCAGAGGGCAGGGCACGGAATAATGGGCTCAAGTGACAGGAAGCCAGATTCTGGCTGAACATCAGGAAAAACGTCCTGACTGTTAGAGCAATACGACAATGGAACCAATTACCTGGGGAGGTGGTGGGCTCTCCCACACTGGAGGCGTTCAAGATGAGGCTGGACAGGGATGGCCTTGTAGGCCCCTTCCAACCCTACTATTCTATGATTCTATAGGTCTACAAACCCCTGTTCCTGTGATATTTCACATGCATATGCTTGGTTCCGGGGAATGAGTGTCCAGGTTTGGATGTCATTGACTGACTTCATTCTTCCTCTGCTGCCATTGTGCCGTTATTGCCTTCCTCTTCTGCTGTGGGCAGTACACCAACAGAGTCCCTGTTCTGTCCTGAGAGCCCAAGACCAAGTACAGACATCCCAAATTCGGACTTACCCAGACAGTACGTCTAGAGAGGGAGATGGATTATGGCAACCGCCCCTCCTTGATCCACATGTCTTTGCTGGTGCTCTACCAAACACCTGGGTGGGCACAGCAAGGACAAAGTAACCCCACCTAACTCTCCCACCCAGGTCTCACTAAGGCACACTAGGGCATGGATGACAGAGATCTTATTTCGAATCAACCTGACATTAATTAATTTATAGCACCAGCAGATTGAGGGCACACTGACAGAGCTACCATTGTCCACCCAGTTGGGGAGAAAACCAGATGTGTAGACAGACACCATCTCCCATCACCCACATCTCCTTAGCTGGCTTGTGGACCCCCACCCAATGCCATATCTCTGCTAGGGATGTTGGATACATCTGTTTGGGGGATGGAGTTGGATGAGTTTTCCTAGGTTTGGCCCCCTGGACTTTGTTCTGGTTCCCACTGTGGCACCTGACTCTGTCTGCAGCGTGTTGGGCTAGTCCACAGATTTGCCAGGTATTTTGCACATTTTTCCTGCAGGTTCCACAATTTGCACAAATTCCGGAGCAGTTTGCACACATCTCTGAGCAATTTCTGCAAACTATGGCCGAATTTGCAAAGATTTGGCTGTAATTTCCACAAATTACAGCCAAACCGCATCACCTTCTCCCCAATGACTTCCTCCTCCCAAGCACATTTGTGAAAGTCTGAGGCCTACAGAGGCAAAGGAAAACCCCCAGCCGGCTTGATGGCCTGGAGATTTCTGTTGGGAGAGGGTAACTCTGAGAGGAGTAGTTTCATTTCTCTGGTTGGATGTCAGTTTCATTTCTCCACTTAAGTTTCATTTCTTCAGGTTCGAAGCACTACTTTTGGTTTTGAGGGAGGAGGGTATATATAAAGAGACCAGAGACAGCGGGAGTCTGAAGAGACAGTCAGAGGCTAAAGTGAGAGCAGGGTCTGAAGAGTGAGCAGGAAGAAGCAGCCTAGAAATGAGTAAGGACAGCTAGGGTAAAAGAACTTGGGTTTTGCAGCTTCTCTTTTCTTTTAATGCCATTTATATCACCACTGGGATGCCACCACTAAAAAAGCCCTCCCCTTAGCAGCCACCCGCCTCACCTCCTGCAGATGGGGAAAAGTGGGGGCTTTCCTAGAAGAGGGAGGGGACGGAGAAGGAGAAGGAGTCTCTTGCCAGAAGTACTGTGAGCAGAGACAGGATGTCCCATGAGTACCAGGACAGCACTTGACTGCATCATCAGGCATTTGTAGGTCTTGCACCTTGCCCAGTCAGTCTGTTCAATCAATGCAAGCCAGGCAAGTGAAACAGGGAGCACAACGAGGGAGGAAGTCGGTGGAGGTGGTGGCAGTGTGCAGATGCACACGTTGCAAACGAACTGGGCAAAAAGTCGAGTTGTGAACAAACTGTCTAACCGCCGCAGGGCTGCTGAGAGACTTTCCTGTTCCTGCAGGGCTTTCTAGACAGTGGGCAATGGCAGACCCAACCCTGCACAGCCTGACAGCTGGAACATGGGAGTGGGCTAAGCGGCTTTACGTGCAGTCCAAGCGCTGCTCAGTCTAGTCTGTCCCAACATTGCAGCTGGGGTCTTTCTCAGCCTGGGACCTCCTGCGTGGCTGGCAGGTGCTCTTCCAGAGAGCTCTGGGCCCTCCCACCCCCAGCCAGGCGGTCTGCTGGTGCCTGGGAGGTTTCCCCTGTGGTGGAGGGCAGCCAGGGGGAGGAAGAGATCCCTTCTCTGCTGGCCGTCCGGGTGCTCCCAGCAGCCCTCCGTACTAGCTGCAGCGAGACAGACGCGTGAAGGACCAGTGTGGACTGCAGCACCCCTGCAATGCAGCTGGAGAGGGGCCTCTAAGGGTCATCTTAGGGCCCGGGCAGGGATGTATGGAAGGAGGCAATCCTTCTGGGGACCAGGGCCCAAGCCGTGCAGGGGCTGAGAGGTGTGGGATCTGATGAGGTGGAGATAGGACGCATGCACACACCAATGTAGATGAAAGAAAAGGAGATGCATTGAAGTAAAAGAAACAAATGAAAACAGAATCTCCTCAGAGAGCTTCACGGTCTCTGAGGCTTAAGAAGTTGCACACCTTCTAGTTACAAACTTAATTACAAAGAAATCTCAAAGAGTTGCCTACTCTCTGAGGCTTAAGAGGTGACATGCCTCTCAGGTACAGACTTAACACAAAACAGGTCTCAAGAAGCTGCACACTTCTTGGCCAGATCTTAGTTACCCAAAGGTGGGGCATTAAATGACTAAATGTACAGTTAGTCCCTGTTTGTCGCACAGTTCCAGATCGATATACACTGCAACTGGCCCACTGAGGCAACGGTGAGACAGCGTCAGCCAGGCCCAAGCCTGAGCCTGCTGGCTTACATCCTAAACCCAAACGGTTAAGTGTGACAGAACAAAGATAACTGCGCCTTGTCTAAGCCCTGGACCGTAAAATCCTTTCCCTGAATTTCACCCAACAATACTCACCACAACGCTATCAAGTACTTGGCCAGAGCACTTGGCACGTGTCCCGTGGATCGAGGGTACTGTTGCTATGTGCACGTACAAATGATCCAGATGCTACCACGCCCCTCCTCAACACTGGCAAGTTCAGGGGTTTCAGGGGTTTTATACTCTTTTTCCTTTGTTGGGGCCATGACACCAAAGAGGGGTTCAGCCAGCATGTTCTTCACTGATTACACATCATGTTCCCAATTTCCAGAATTGATGGCCGTTGAAGAAAGACTGGCATCTCCTTCCGACTCCCCAGTGTTTCTCAGTGTTGTTTCTGTGGTCATAACGTCCCATCCTCCGTTATCAGAACATCTGCAGACACCCCTCTTTTATTGGCCCATTTCCATCTACTGTAACTGATACTTTGCCAATCTTCAGCACATACCAGACCCCCCCCCCCCATTGGCCTTCCTGCAATAAAGCCATTCACACACACCCTTTCCTGTCCTGGCTGGAATACTTCATATGCACATGACATGGAATGGTGAAAAGTTAACCTTTTCACATTTCATGATGTTCTCAATGGATACTTAAATGTTTTGGGTTACAGGGCACATTCAGGATGTTTACAATTCATGTTACATCCAGGGTCAAACTTTGCATTCTATTTGCTTCACACCACATTTGTTACATTGCAAAAGACAACAAGAGCTGCAAGGAGGTCAAATCAGTCCATCCTAAAGGAAATCAACCCTGAGTGCTCATTGGAAGGATAGACACTGAAGCTGAAGCTCAAATATTTTGGCCACCTAATGCGAAGAGAAAACTCACTGGAAAAGACCCTGATGCTGGGAAAGACTGAAGGCAAAAGGAGAAGGGGACGGCAGAGGATGAGATGGCTAGATAGCATCACCGATGCAATGAATATGGACTTGAGCACGCTCCGGGAGAGAGCGCAGGACAGGAAGGCCTGGCGTGCTATGGTCCACGGGGTCACGAAGAGTCGGACACGAGTGAACGACTGAACAACAACAACTGAAGTCTACAGGGTTATCTACTAGGAGCAGGGAGAGACGTTAGAGAGGGAAGCAATCTTTACTGACAAAAATCAAATAAAGGTAGATTTAAGAAATGACAGAAATTAATAAAAGTGATAAGCTATTACAAGTAAAATGAAATCCCACTGTGCCAGCAGCACTTAGAATTCGGCCTAGAGATGGACTGGCAGCCAGCGTACATCCTAAAGCACGGGCCTAATAGGATCGTACTGGCCAGTCCCCGTTAACGTCTTGCTGCCCCGTTTTGGATCAGCTGAATTTTCCGGACCATTTTCAAAGGCAGCCCCGTGGATCATGCATTGCAGTGATCCAAACGAGAGGTTAGCAGAGCATGCGTAAAAGTAGCTATTCCATCTCTGCCCAGGAAGAATCATAGCTGGTTTATCGGCCTGGTCTAATAAAAGGTGCTCTGTGCCACCGAGGCTACCTGTGTGCCTCCAACAGCCAAGTTTGAGCAAAGACTTTGATCCTTCAGGGGAGTGCAGTGCAGCCCGCTCCAGAACAGGCTGAACATCACTCATCCGGGAGAAGAAGCACTCATTGCCGCCACCTCCGTCTTATCTCAGGCTATTGGTCCTCGTCCAATCCAGCACCGCACCCAGGCACTGGCTCAGAGCCACTGCCTCAGCTGGATCATGTGACGGAGAGGAGAGGCAGAGCTGCGTGTCATCTGCATATTGGTGACACCGCAGTCCACATCTCCGGATAACCTCCCCAGCAGTTCCATGTAGACGTTGAACACCACGGGGGATAAAATAGCGCCCTGTGGAACTCCACAGCATAAGTGCCAAGGGGCAGAGCCGTGGTTTCCCAGCACCGCCTTCAGGACCTGGCCACCCAAGGCGGGGCAGGACCTCTGCAGTGCCGTGCCTCCGAGTCCCAGCCCATCCAGGGCGATGCCATGGCAGATGCTATCGAAAGCTGCTGTGAGCCGCTGGTCGCTAGGCAGCCAGATCCAAGCCTCCTTCCTATGTTGTCCCCTGTATCCCTTTCCCAACGACACCCATCCTTGCAATCAATAGCCTCTTTTTCCGAGAGCAAAGCGCATGACAGGAGCCCTGAACCTGGATCAGGAGCCCTGACCAGTGGTCTCTCTAGCCCAGGACCCTGTTTTCCACGCTGGCCCTAGCGGGGAGCCCACAGACAGAACCGGAGAGCAAGAGCACTTTGCCAGCATCCCTCCACGATTACGTTCCTGCCGTTCCCAAACCTGGTAAAGGTCATCGCAACAGTGGAAGTCATAGGGCAGTTTCCTTAATCAGTGTGGACACTCAAACTTTATTCTGCTGATGGGCATCCGCAGGTGATGCATCCATCCGGGCCTCCTGAGCCAGGGGCGTTTGCTTGCCAAGCACAGGGCGCCGATGACTGAAGGCTTGCAGCGACCGTGATCGTGCTGAGCACTAGAGGGACGGAGTCAGCTGCGGTTATTATCTTTGATGTTGGGAACGCCAGGGACAAATCGCATCGGCACTTTATGTGTGAGACTGGAAAAATCTGGCCTTCCACAGGAATTTTTAGGATGGGTTAGTTTTTATCTGTCTCTCCTGTGTCATGTGTGGTGAGAAATGGAACCCCCTCAGGTTCCTTTTGTTTAGTGAGGGGCACGAGGCAGGGAGCCCTTGGGACCCTTGGGACCCTTGGCGTGAGCCGTTAGGCAGAGCAGAGCAATGCATGGTTTTCTGCATGAGCAGGCTGAGTACAAAATGGCTTCCTATGCAGAGGATTTGTTGGTATCTATCAGGAGGTTGTGGTCTTCCTTGCCAATACTAATATCATTAATTTGTATCTTCGGTACACTTCCAGCTTATACCATCAATTGGTCACAGGGTGAATTAATGCCAGTAGATAGTATTAAGTTACTGAATGTAGTTACCTGGATGGCTGCTCAGGACAGAGAGGGCCTTTCCAGTGGTGGAACCCCGGTGTGGAATTACCTCCTCAGAGAGGTTTGCCTGGCACTTCATCATGGTCTTTTCGGCACCAAGGGAAGACCTTTTCATTTCCAAAGGCTTTTTCGTCTCTCAGTTTTAAAAACTATGTTGGTGAGGGTTTTTTTTTAATCTTTGCAGCACTTCTGGCTTTTATCTTGGTTACTACTTTGGTTTTATTCCATTTTCAACTTACATTTTTCATTAATTTTTACTATGTTATTGCATTTTATCATTTGGGGCTTTGTCTAGTAAACTGCCTAGAAAGCTTCAGCTAACGGGCAGTGTAGAAATGTAATGAAGAAATAAAGAAACTGTATCTGGCAAAAAATATGATGTGGCCTTAGAAGGTGATCTTGAAACAATTAGGAACACTTAACGGCGACTAGAGAAGCCATAGCTGCTCATGGATGTCAGTAAGGAGGCCACCTATTCTAAATTGTGTTTGGACATATTCCAGAGGTTAGCCAAGCTCAGGTATTATCAAAGTGCTTAGGAAACGTAATATAGAGAAGGATTAATTGAGAGATTGAGTTTATTTAAAAACCATTGGAATAACAAATTTTGTAACAGCCATCCATATTTTTAATTTTCTCTGATGAACTGAGAAATCCTATGGCTGGAATTTGCAGGACAGGAATTCCATCCATGCCCCACCCATGATATATCCCATTTTTCGCTGTTCCCCAGGAAGAATTTAGACTTCAGAGCCCTCCTGCTGGTAGAGGCTTTCACATGTATTGCGGAGGGGTGTGTGCTTTGCCTGCAGACATTTCTTTCCACGTCTGCTCCAGCCTTAGGGGTGTACGAATCCCACTCACCCGAGTCCACTGGGGGGTCTGCAGGGGGGGAGGCGATCCATTTGCGTCTGCAGACTGGCAGCGGACGGCAGCAGACGGACCTGGACCCGGCCAGCGGCAGGTAGGATCTGGCCAGCATGAACTTCGCGGGGTGGCGGAGGTGAGTGGTCCGTTCCGCCATGGACTCCGAGGGGCCGGATTCTTTAGAATCCAGCCTCACTGGAGTCCGTGGCGGAATTCTCCGCCATCCCTTTCCGTCCTGTGTCCAGGCAGGTTGGTAAGGGAGAAGGCACTCCCTCAAGTATCCTGTTCCCAAGCTGTTTAGGGCTTTGTACACCAGTACTAATACCTTAAACCTGGCCCAGTAGCAAATAGGCAGCCAGTGCAGCTCCCTCAGCAAAGGAGTTGCACGCTGAAAAATGGCAGCTCCCGACAACAGCCAAGCTGTTGCATTCTGCACTCGCTCCAGCGTCCGGAGCAGCCATAAGGGCAGCCCCACATAGAGCGCGTTGCAGCAATCCAGTCTTGAGGTTACTAGCACCTGTGTCACTGTGGCCAAGCTATCCCTGTCCAGGAGAGGCCGGAGCTGGTGAACTAGCAGAAGCTGGTAAAAGGCGCTCCGAGCCACCACAGCCACCTGGACCACAGCCACCGTGGTGGATCCAGGAGCGCCCCCAGACTAGAGACCTGATCATTCACAGGGAGCGCAACCCCATCCAGAACAGGCAATGAGCCTATCACCTGGACCTGGGAACCACTCACACATATGGCTACCATCTTGCCAGGATTCAGTTTCAGTTTATTGGCCCTCATCCAGCCCATTACTGTTCAGGCACTGGGGGGGAGGAGGAAGAGGAGGAGGACAACAATGAAAACAAGATTGATGAAGCATCTGGGACCCTATTCCTACAACTCTATTCCTACAACCAAGACGGCGGGAGTGGTGAGGGTGGTAGAATGCCGCCCTCCCTGCAACTCTGATCTGAACCAGAGACAGGGGTGGGGGTGCCCTGCCCGGAGGCATCAGCCCATCCATGCCTTGCCTAGTGAAGGGCGGAGGGTTCCACTTGCCTTGGGATCCGAGCGCCCTCCTCCAGGTGTGCTGCACCCCCCTTCCGGCATGCCCCTCAGCTCGAAAGCCAAGTAATCCTGAGGCCAAAGGGGCTGCAGGACAGAACCTCCCGCAAGCAGTTGTCAGGGGAGTTTGCAGGCTTGCCCTGCTGGACCTGCGAGAGTCCGGAAATACCTGCCGAAAGGTCACTGGGCCTGCAGCTCTTTCGCTGTGGCTTGTTGCAAAACCCTGTCGGAAACCTTGCCCGCCTTTCCCCGCTTGGATAGCTGCCTGCTTCCTTACTCCACTGCTTCTGGAGATCCCCGTGGAACCCACTTGCCGAGCTATAGAAGAGAGGATGCTCGGGGCGGACGGTGGACTCCTGCGCCGGCCTCCTCATGTGGCCTGGTGGCCTCCTCCTCCCGGCAGGGCTCCTTGCTCCCACAAAATTGGGCAGGATAGCTAACACTTTGTAAGACAGAAGCAGAAGTCAAAGTGATCTGGATAGGCTGGAGCGCTGGGCAGAAAACAACAGAATGACATTTCACAGGGATAAATGCCAAGTTCTGCACCTAGGAAAAAGAAACCAAATGCTCAGTTACAAGATGGGGGATACGTGGCTCAACAACACTACAAGCGAGAAGGATCTTGGCATTGTTGTCGATCACAAGCTGAATATGAGCCAACAGTGTGATGTGGCTGCAAAAAAGGCAAATGCTCTTTTGGGCTGCATTCATAGGAGCATAGCTTCCAAATCTCGGGAAGTACTAGTTCCCCTCTACTCAGCACTGGTTAGGCCTCATCTGGAGTACTGTGTCCAGTTCTGGGCACCACATTTGAAGAAGGATGCAGACAAACTGGAGAGGGTTCAGAGGAGGGAAACAAAGATGATCAGGGGACTGGAAACAAAGCCCTATGAGGAGAGACTGAAAGAACTGGGCCTGTTTAGCCTTGAGAAGAAAAGACTGAGGGGAGACAGGATAGTGCTTGAAAGGTTGTCACAGAGGCACCAGGACGAGCATGGCCTTGTGGCTTGAACCCCAAATGCAAATTAATGCTCGGGAGTCTGACATCTCTCACGCCTCTGCAAAGCCATGCTAGTAACCCATTCAGGAATGCAGCAGACGTGACACTAACAGCCCAGAGGTGGGCTAGTACTCTCTTCCCCCTCTTGGGGAAGGGCAATCTCTCTCTCTCTCTCTCTCTCTCCCCCCCCCCCCTCCGCACTGTATCTGTGGTTCGGGAGAGGGAGAGCATGTCTCATGTTGTTGTTGTTGTTAATTACATTTGGATTCCGCCCCATAGCCAAAGCTCTCTCTTTCCTTTTCTTTTCTACTGTACCGCCATCTATACCAAAACCCCAAGCAGAGATTCCTGGGGCAGGTCTTGGCATCCTCAGAGGGTGCAAGTATCTATGTGAAGGCCTGCTGGTTGCTGCCAGATTGCGATCTCAAAACAGCCTTGTCCGCCAAGGCCACGCAACAGGTCCGTGCCATCCCTCTGAATGCTGTTGCAGCTGACTGCGCAGTTGATTCACTGACTTGATTTCTGTCTGTGTTCTGTTATTGCATGATGCACCAAGCTATGTTCTTTGCGAAGGCTGCTAGTCAAATAGAATAAAACATTCTGACTCTGACCTACTTTTGGAACAGAAACTGCCTTGGACTTCCCGTGGGATGGCCTTTGCTGGGAGAGGGACAGCAGGGGGAGTGTGACCCTATTGTTCTCTTGGACCTCTCTGCAGCTTTGGCTATTGGGTGATATAAAAATGTAAAACATACATACATACGTAGATAAATAGATTAGATAGATGGATAGATGGATAGATGGATAGATAGATAGATAGATAGATAGATTACAAACTAGAGTACGCTGTCGGGCCACAGAGCATCAACAGGTGTCGTGGCAAGTAATCTTTCCGGGGGCTGGGCTCCACCGCGGGTTCCATATTTTTCGCCTGTCGTTCATGGTGCCTTCTGAGCACTGGTGCTGCTGCAATGGAGGGGGAGGGGGGAGGAGGACAACAATGAGGCCAAGACTGACGGAGCATCTCGGACCCTATTCCTACAACCACGTGACGGGGATTCTCATCGACGCCCTTCCTGTGCTTCCCATGACGATGAGAGAGGCGGCGGGAGTGGCGGGGTGGAATGCCGCCCTCCCTGCAACTCTGATCTGAACCAGAGACGGGGGTGGGGGTGCCCTGCCCGGAGGAGTCAGCCCATCCATGCCTTGCCTAGTGAAGGGCGGAGGGTTCCGCTTGCCTTGGGATCCGAGCGCCCTCCTCCAGGTGTGCTGCACCCCCCTTCTGGCATGCCCCTCAGCTCGAAAGCCAAGTAATCCTGAGGCCAAGGGGGCTGCAGGACAGAACCTCCCCCAAGCAGTTGTCGGACCTGCCCAGCTGGACCTGCGAGAGTCCGGAAACACCTGCTGAAAGGTCACTGGGCCTGCAGCTCTTTCGCGGTGGCTTGTTGCAAAACCCTGTCGGAAACCTTGTCCGCCTTCCCCCCTTGGATAGCCGCCTGCTTCCTCACTCGGCTGCTTCTGGAGATCCCCGTGGAACCCACTTGCCGGGCTATAAAAGAGAGGATGCTCTGGGCGGACGGTGGACTCCCGCGCCGGCCTCCTCATGCGGCCCGGCAGCCTCCTCCTCCCGGCGGGGCTCCTCGCCCTCTGGGCTGGGCTGACACTCGTCTCGGGCCAGAAGCGGCCAGGTAAGCAGCCCCTTCTGCCCTTCCGCCCAGGTGAGGCCCTCCTCCTCCGCACGTGAAAGCGTTCCCAGGCACAAGGGCTTCTGCGATGCCGGTTGACTGGGAGCATGCAGCAGGAACCCCGTCCCCACGCCCCTTGCCTGTCCCGGCTCACCAGCAGCTGCGCTTCCTCGGCCGGCTGTGGCAGGAGCTGCTGCGGCCGCCCGGCCGCCCGTCATGGAGCCACCGTGCCGCCATCTGCTGTAGCTCTCGCTGCCGCGAGAAAGGAGGCGGAAGGCCTACAGGGCTTGATGGGTCGTGCCCGTGGCGAGCATGCATGCATGCATGCATGCCTGTGTGTATTTCATTTCCATGCCGCCCAGTAGCCGAAGCTCTCTGGGCGGTTCACAAAAATATTTGCACTGCGACGTGGTGACTGTATCATGAATGATACCTGTCCGTTGTGACTGAGTATCCATGGATTTGTCTAACCCGGGGGTGGCCATCCTGTTCATCCCCCAGGCTGCTTGTGATGCTGACTGAGGATTGGGAGCCGCACACACGCACACTCACTTGCACACACACACACTTGCACACATTGCAAAGATCCGTGCTGGGAGGGAGCGGGGAGCCCTCCCTCCACCCGTCCCCACAATCCTGATGCAGGTCGCTCCTTCCTCGCTTCTGAAGTCACGGGGGGGGGGGGAGTCAGGGTGCCCCTGTGCGCACACCGAAAGCCGTGGAGAGCCAGAGATTGGCCCTGTTCGTCCATCCCTTTCTTGGAAAAAAATCTAATCGGAAATCATAGCCACCACCATGTCTTGCTGTAGCCAATTCCATGATTTGAAGCCACATCACAAATGAGCCCGTTTCAGCCACTAGGTGTGTGTGTTAATGAATATGCTTATAAACTCTCTTTGTGTGTGTGTGTGTGTGTGTGTGTGTGTGCATGTGCCCACCCAATATTTCCATGGCCGCCTCTGCCCCCAAACTCCAAAAATTTGCTCCCGTGCCACGGCGGGCCCTGCCACTGCAAGGGAGGGCTTCACTGTGGCAGTCCTGCATGTGGCATCCCCCCCCCCCGCCCAGCCATGTCACTGGAGCACCCAAGTTCTCATACGGGGGGGCACCTCTCTTCACTCCTTGCAGCGCGTCATGTCCTAAATAGTTCGTATGTCCCCCAACGAAGCTTTTGCCAGTCCCTTCCTCTCTGCTGCTTCCAGCGCCACCACCGCCTTTTCTGGGATGAGCTAGCAGGGCCTGAACACGCTAGTCCGAACACAGGCACACGCCCTAATCCCACGTGACGGCACTGTGGTAATTCCTGTTTTCTTCGCAGTCCTGCCCTAAAACGAGGCTGCCTTTCCCACTGCCCACAGCCGCTGAGCGCAGTGAGTTTCAGTCAAGCTTATCGGGGCAACTCCGAGTTGGAGCAAAGGAGTCAGAAGCGGCATCCGCTGTGGGAGGGACCTCCCCACGGAGAGAGGAACAGGTTCAGGTGACATGGCCACACGTGTGCACTCTTCTTTTCCACAGACTTCTGCTCCCTCCCTGCGGATCCTGGACCGTGCGAGGCACACATACCGCGTTATTTCTACAACTCCTCTTCCAAGAAGTGTGAGAAGTTCATTTATGGCGGCTGCGGTGGGAACAGAAACAATTTTGAGACTTTAGTGGGATGTCATCATAACTGTATAGGTACGTGAGAATGGCAAGAGAGAATCCGTGAGAGATTCTGTCCCCCTGCAAACTCAGCCGTGAGGACAGATCCCAGCTGGCGTCTGAAGCAGCTCCAAGTCTGAGGAAACTAGGAAGCTGCCTTGTAGCAAGTGGGGCTCTTTCCCCATCTAGCCCAGTACCGGAGCTGCACACAGACTTGCTAGCTGCCATTCTTGTTGCCAAATAAAAGGGGGTGGGGTGGGATGCATCAAGAAATGTAGACACTTCATCCCTGGATGGTGCTGAATATTGTTTTCTCACAGGGCCTGTCTACATGGGACATTTACTCTGGTCGTGCTTCAGCCCCAAGACAATCATGGCATGCGACTTATGCCCATTTCCATAGCAAGCATGTTGTTTCTTGCTGTAAAATCCTGTTTTCTGATGGATTTTCCTGTTGCGGCAGCTTCGGTGAAGTTTGGGAGTCTGTGTGACCTGAACTGCCCTTGGTGTGGGCTGCTGGGAGCAGCACTGATTGGCGGAAGGGGAAGTTGTGTGGCAGGTAGGGCTTGGGGAGAGCAGAGGGCTAAACATGTCTACACAGAAGTAACTTCAGTTGCACTTTGCCAAGCACGGGAGTAGGGGGCGGGAGGATTCCTTTACCTGCTGTGCTAAATATTCACTGACCACGGGAGTCAGAAGGGGACAGGCAGGCAGCCCTGTTGCTTTGAAACTGCACTGTTGGGAACGTGCACTGGATAAACATGTTTACTTGGAAGTAACTCTCTCCAATTGCCCTTCCCTGACAACAGGAGTGGGGAGTGGCCGTAGTGGAGAGCAAGCCTCAGGCCTGTCATTTTGAAACTATGCATGCCTACTTGGAAGTAACTCACCCTCTATTGCACTTCACTGAGCCTGGGGTGTGGGTGAGAGAGCAAGCCTCAAGCCAATTGTTTTAGAATGGTGCTGTTATGGAAGTACAAAAGTATGCTCTTATGGGGCTGTGCGAGTGTGCAGAGACTTACTGATTTTAAAACCCAAGTGTGAGGAGGCCCAGTGGTGACAAAGCGTCAGCAAACAAACAAGTTAAGCGACTGTGCAAGGGAAAGGAATCACCATTCTCTGCGGGGGGCCAACTGACCTACATTCCCAGCCACTGAAAGCCAGTGGTGATCAGGAGTTTTCGCACAGCCTCCCTTGCTTTCAAACGAGGCCCTCCAATCAGACTCGCTGCAGCAGCAGTTGGGCCTATCTCTATAAGAAGGCGCGCCTGCAAGGGAGCCGGCTCCCCAAGCACGAGGAGCCCCAGTGACAAAGCGTCTGCAAGCAAGCAAGTTAAGCAACTGTGTGAGTTTAGCAGCAGGGTGAGGAAGCCAGGGTAGGGAACTCTTCCCTCCCTACTCCATGCTCACAGTAACTGAAATCATTTTCCCAGCTTCTCATAGAAAACAACTAAGTTTTCCAAGGAAAACACACCCAAATAAAAAACCAGTGTGAAGGTAGAAAGCCAGCAGCGGGGAGGGGGCTATCCAGTGTATTGCACTGAGTGCCACATGTATGACACTCTACCTGCTGGACAGAAGCAGTGGGTGTGTGCTCGGTGTAATGAGCTCCTGGCTCTCAGGGAACAAGTTCATTCCCTTGAGGCCAAAGTTGCTGACCTGAGGAAGCTAAGACAAGCAGAGAGGTTGGTGCATGAGACCTTCAGGGACCCACTAGCTGTGTCCCACTCCCAGAGTGACAGCTCCTCTGCTGCCATGGAGAATGCAGGTCTCGGGGAAAGGGGGTGTCATTCTGAGGAAGAGGGAAACAATCCTTTTGAAGGGACCCATTTCTTGGAAGACAAACAAATATCCTCTTACACTGAGGATGTGCCTCCGGGGGGAGGGGCTTGTGGTAGTGGGAGATTCGACCATTAGACACACAGACAGCTGGGCTTGTGATGGGCATGTGGACCGCATGGTGAACTGCCTGCCTGGTGCGAAGGTTGCGGGTATCACGCGCTGTCTAGATAGCCTAGTAGATAGTGCTGGGGTGGAGTCAGTGCTTGTGGTCCATGTTGGCACCAACGATGTGGGGAAATGTAGTCATGAGGTCCTGGAAGCCAAACTTAGGTTGATAGATGAGAGGCTGAAATCCAGGACCACCACGGTGGCTTTCTCAGAAATGCTGCCTGTTCCACATGCAGGGCCAGCTTGACAGGCGAAGCCGAGGAGTCTCGATGCGTGGATGAGATGGTGTTCCCAGGAGGAGGGGTTCAGATTTGTTAGGCCCTGGGGAATGTTTTGGGACAAGCTGGGCCTGTACAAGAAGGACGGGATCAACTTGAACCAAAATGGAGCCAGTCTCTGGTGCTAAGCGTAAAAAGGGTGGTGGGGCAGCTTTTAAACCCAACCCTGGGGGAAAGCCACAGGAGGGGGAAGCATCCAGTTCGGGTTAAATCACCCCAAAGGGATAAAGATGAAAGTGTCTTTGATTGCCCAAATGTAGAAGGGGAAGAAACAGGCCAGGAGCACATGGCAGAACATAATAGCCAATCACAGGGGATAACGTCCCATCGCAAAAGAGGCACACGCCAGAGGCATCTGGGGAGGGACACCATGTATAGGAGTTTCTATGCAAATGTTAGAAGCCTCTGCGCCAAAATGGGAGAGTTGGAGTGCTTGATTTTAAGGAAAAACCTGGATATAGTGGGCATTACAGAAAACTGGTGGAGCGGAGAGAACCAGTGGGATATGGTCATCTCTGGATATAAACTCTATAGGAAGGACAGGGAAGGGCGTACTGGGGGAGGTGTTGCCCTGTACGTCAAAGAGGACATAGTGTCAAGCAGACTAGAACACCTAAAAGGGGAAGCCTCTTCCACAGAAGCACTGTGCGTGACAGTGCCAGGCTCCAAAACTAATTTAGTGCTAGGAACATGCTATCGTTCCTCAGACCAGAATGCTCAGAGTGGTCTTGAGATGGAAAACGAGATCAGGGAGGCCTCCAAACAAGGAAGTCTTGTAATAATGGCAACTTCAATTACCCCCACATTGATTGGATAAATGCATGTTCCAGCCACTAGAAAGAGGTTAAATTTCTAGATGCCCTAAATAATTGTGCCCTAGAACACCCAGGACCTAGTATGAGATGTAAATGTTGTTGAACCAGTTGGAAACAGTGATCACAGTGCTATCCGATGTTATATATATTTACATGGAAAATTGCCCAGGAAGTCCAGCAGAGTCACATTTGACTTCAAAAGAGGAAACTTCTCTAAAATGAGGGAACTGGTGAAAACAGAAGTTAAAAGGGGGAGTCAAGAGGATTAAATCCCTTCAGAATGCTTGGAGATTACTCAAAACCACAATAATAGAAACCCAGCTAGAATGTATACTGCAGGTTAGGAAAGGCAGCACCAAGTCCAAGAGGTCACCAGCATGGTTAATGAACAGCATCAAGGAAGCTATTACAGAAAAGAGGGCTTCCTTCAGAAAATGGAAGTCTTGCCCAAGTGAGGAAAACAGAAGGCAGCACAAGCTTGCACAAAGGCGATGCAAGCAGGCAAGAAGAGACGCAAAAAAACATTTGGAAGAGCATAGTGCTAACAACATCAAGGCCAACAATAAAGAATTCTTTAAATATATCAGAAGCAGGAATCCAGCTACGGAGGCAGTTGGACCGTTGGATGACAATGGAGTTAAAAGAGCACAAAAGGAAGATAAGGAAATTGCGGAGAAGCTGAATAAATTCTTCTCATCTGTCTTCACTGCAGAAGGTATAGGACAGCTACCTGTGCCTAAACTGATGTTTTCAGGAAGGGAGTCTGAGGAACTGAGGCAAATAGTGGTGACAAAAGATGAAGTTCTCAATCCTATTGATAAATTGAAAGTAAATAAATCACTGGGTCCAGATGGTATCCATCCTAGAGTTCTTAAAGAACTCAAATATGAAATTGCTGATCTTCTAACCAAAATATGCAACATGTCCTTAAGATGAAGCTCTGTACCAGAAGACTGGAAGATGGCCAATGTAACACCAATTTTCAAAAAGGGATCCGGGGGGATCAGGGAAGTTACAGGCCTGTTAGCTTAATGTCTGTTCCAGGTAAATTGGGTGAAGGAATTATTAAAGATAAAATGAGTAAGTATATAGAAGGACAAGCTCTGCTGAAAAAGGATCAACACAGCTTCCGCAAAGGTAAATCCTGTCTCACTAACCTTTTAGAGTTCTTTGAGAATGTCAATAAACATGTAGACGGGGTGATCCAGTAGACATTGCTTACTTGGACTTCCAAAAGGCTTTGGACAAAGTCCCTCATCAAAGACTCCTGAGCAAACTTAGCAGTCATAAAATAAGAGAACCAGGTCTGCCTATGGATCAGTAACTGGTTAAAGAATAGAAAGCAGAGAGTAGGAATCAGTGATAAATTCTCCAAGTGGAGGGAAGTAAATAGTGGGATCCCACAGGGATCTGTATTAAGATCAATGCTTTTCAGCCTGTTCATAAATGATCTGGAATTAGAAGTGAGCAGTGAAGTGGCCAAGTCTGCTGATGACACCAAATTATTTAGGGTGGTCAAAACAAAAAGGGATTGTGAGGAGCTCCAAAAGGATCTCTCCAAACTGGGAGAATGGGCATCTAAATGGCAAATGCAGTTCAGTGTAAGCAAGTGCAAAGTGATGCACACTGGGGCAAAAAGATCCCAACTTCAAGTATACCCTGATGGGATCTGAGCTAGCAGTGACTGACCAGGAAAGAGAGGTTGGGGTTGCAGTGGACAGCTCAATGATGTCAACCCAGTGTGCGGCCACTGTAAAAAAGGCAAACTCCATGTCAGGCATAATTAGAAAAGGAATTGAGAATAAAACTGACAATATCATACTGTCTTTGGTGAGACCACACTTAGAACAATGTGTACAGTTCTGGTCACCGTACCTAAAGAAAGTTATTGTAGAGCTGAAAAAAGTGCAGAAAAGGGCAACTAAAAGATCAAGAGGATGGAGCATCTCCCCTATGAGGGAAGGTTACAACAGCTGGGATTGTTTAGCTTGGAAAAAGGAGGGTAAGGGGAGACATGATAGACGTATACAAAATTATGCATGGTGTGGAGAATGTGGATAGCGAGACATTTTTCTCCCTCTCAAAATACTAGAACCTGGGATCATCTTATGAAGCTGATTGGTTGGAGATTCATAGAGTCATAGGATCATAGAATAGTAGGGCTGGAAGGGGCCTACAAGGCCATGGAGTCCAACCCCCTGCTCAATGCAGGAATCTAAGTCAGAGCATCCCTGACAGATGGCTGTCCAGCCTCATCTTGAATGCCTGCAGTGTGGGAGAGCCCACCACCTCCCTAGGGAATTGGCTCCATTGTCGTATTGCTCTAACAGTCAGGATGTTTTTCCTGATGTTCAATCGGAATCTGCCTTCCTGTCACTTGAGCCCACTATTCCGTGTCCTGCATTCTGGGATGATCGAGAAGAGATCCCGGCCTTCCTCTCTGTGAGAACCTTTCAAGTACTTGAAGAGCGCTACCATATCTCCCCTCAGCCTTCTCTTCTCAAGGCTAAACATGCCCAGTTCTTTCAGTCTCTCTTCATAGGGCTTTGTTTCCAGTCCCCTGATCATCTTTGTTGCCCTCCTCTGAACCCTGTTGTCTTCCCTATATTTCCTTATATCCACATATATTTCCCTTAGTTAAGTTTTTGTCTTACGTTTAATATCTTATCACTTTTATTAATTTCTCTATCATTTCTGAAAACCACCTTTACTTGATTTTTGTCAGTAAAGATTGCTTCCCTCTATAACTTCTCTGCCTGCTCCTAGTAGATAACCTTGTAGACGTCAGACGCCACAATGATCTCTTGATCTCATGTTGAAATGTAACAAATGCAGTGAGAAACTAAATGTATGCACGCATGCATCTTTGTAGCCCAGAAATGCCTGACTGACCCTTGGCCTGGCAAGCTATGTCTATGTCAGTCTTCCCTGCTGTTATCTCCTTCCAAAGTGATCCCCTTTCATGTTCTATTCCCCCTCGGGAAAATAAAAAGGGCTATGGGCCAGCCAGATGCCAAAGCCTCATCATGTCAACAGGAATGACAAACAAAAGAATGGTCTGAGATGTACAGCACACACAGCAGCAAGAGTGATGGGTTCGGATGTGGGAAACCCCAGGCTCAAATCCCCATGTAGCTCTTAATCTCACTGGCTGGCCCTGGGCAAGTCACTCCCTGAACTCCTGCAAAAGAGGAACAGCAGACAAGTGTAAGGAAAAAATGTCCAGAGCAGAGTTTTAAGCACAGGTTTACTTAGAAAAGCAGGGGTTCTGGAGAATAACTTTGGCTTGCCACAGAGATATGTAGGGCTAGTGGGAGTCAATGTCATAGAATCATAGAATAGTAGGGTTGGAAGGGGCCTACAAGGCCATCGAGTCCAACCCCCTGCTCAATGCAGGAATCCAAGTCAGAGCATCCCTGACAGATGGCTGTCCAGCCTCATCTTGAACGCCTCCAGTGTGGGAGAGCCCACCACCTCCCTAGGGAATCGGTTCCATTGTCGTATTGCTCTAACGGTCAGGACGTTTTTCCTGATGTTCAGCCAGAATCTGGCTTCCTGTCACTTGAGCCCATTATTCCGTGTCCTGCACTCTGGCATGATGGAGAAGAGATCCTGGCCTTCCTCTCTGTGAAAACCTTTCAAGTACTTGAAGAGCGCTATCCTGTCTCCCCTCAGTCTCCTCTTCTCAAGGCTAAACATTCCCAGTTCTTTCAGTTTCTCTTCACAGGGCTTTGCTTCCAGTCCCCTGATCATCTTTGTTGCCCTCTTCTGAACCCTCTCCAGCTTGTCTAACAGCTTGTCTGTTAGAGCAATACGAGAATGGAACCCATGACCTAGGGAGGCGGTGGGCTCTCCCACACTGGAGGCGTTCAAGACGAGGCTGGACAGCCATCTGTCAGGGATGCTCTGACTTGGATTCCTGCACTGAGCAGGGGTTGGACTCGATGGCCTTGTAGGCCCCTTCCAACCCTGCTGTTCTATGATTCTATGATTCATTCATCGCTGTGGCTACTTCACAACTTGGCTAAACACACTGAAAGGCGGTAGCAGGCTCATTTCTCACAGAAGTGATTGGACTGAATGCAGCCTGAGTATTTTGTCTCATATCTTGGGTTCCACAAGGGCTAGTGTGGCCGTGGGGAAGCTGCAGGAGGGGTGGCACATCATTCCTGGCATCATCTGGCTCCTGGCTCTGCTGCACACGTGGGCTCTCCCCAGCTGGGCAACCTGACCTCGGCCTCCCTGAGGTATGGGCAGGTCCAAAAGGGAGTCTACTGCAACCAGCGTCAGAGGCTGCCTATCCCCACAAGGACAGAGCTGCTGCCAGACTGTCTCTGTGTGCGCGTGCGTGCGTGCAATGCAGGAGCTGGGGAAAGGACACTAGGAACTGGGGTCCCCAGCTTCACTTTGCAGGCAGAGATGCTGAGCAGCGTCAGCATCGCCAGGCCAGCCACAGCTCTCAACGACAATGCCCGTCAGCCCCGCCGCAGAATGGCGAAAGCCAACGGCCCTCTGTGTTGGGAAAGAGGCCCTGGAATGCTTCACTTCCCTCTTGCCCAACGTCCTCTAAAAGGCACTCGAGCCCTGGCGCAGATCAGCCTCAGCACTCCGGTCTTCTGCAAGCAGCAGCGCCATGAAGGCACGGTTCGCTCTCCTCTTGCTCGTGGGGCTCCTCACCATCGGGGCTGAGCTGCGGTCTGCAACTGGAGAAACGGGTAAGGGGGGAAGCCCGGCTGTCCAGGCCCTCCTCACCCTCCGAGGTGCTGTTTTGCAGG
The DNA here is from genome assembly GCF_057233095.1 of Heloderma suspectum. Taxonomy (NCBI): domain Eukaryota; kingdom Metazoa; phylum Chordata; class Lepidosauria; order Squamata; family Helodermatidae; genus Heloderma; species Heloderma suspectum. The sequence goes on along the minus strand of NC_139461.1, from coordinate 314,710,554 downwards.
GACGCTTCCCGGGGGGTCCAACCACTCAAGCCAGGCCACGCAAGTGAACGCCTTTCCTATCCCACCTTTCTCAAAGGACTCACAGAATCATGGGGTGTTTCTACATTAAGCACCCCCCCCCCGCAAAACCCCACATCCTTTCCAGAGCTTCCTGCTTTCAGTGTCTTTGCGGGATGGCTTCTTTACACTCGTTTAAACTGAGGGAGTGCCTCCCTCCCTCCCTGGCATGTGTGCCAAGGGTGGGGGGGTGTGTCTTGTTTTCATAGCTTCACTTCTGCTGTACTGTTTTCTCGCAGTCCCCAGGAAACCTCTGACTTACTTCTGAGTACACATAAAATGTAAGGTTCTGCTGTAAGTCTGCACACTTGCTTGGGAGTAAGCCCCACTGAACATAATGGGGTGCTCTGAATCAACAGAGGACGTTGCTTCTGAGCTTGGTGGGGTGGGGGATCAGATGTGTCTCCCTTCGTTGCAGGGAGGCATTTTACCCTCTTCTCCCTCCAACTGAGAAATGCAGAGGCCGGAGGCGCAATCAGCAGGCGATTCTTGCCCTCACGCCTGTCAAATCTCATCCGGACTGCGCCCCCAACAACTGAAAACAAACACCCACAGCAGGCAGACACAGCGGTTTCTTCCACGATGGAAGAATTTCACGGGGAGGTCATGGCGCTCCTGTTCCGTGGGCTGGAAAAAACCCACATTTTTTGCGTTTGGGGAAAACACAAGATAGGCTGGAGGAAATGGCGGGGGACACCCTGGGGGGTAACAGCATCATCTAAAGAGCCCACAAACTTGCGAGAGAGCCATTCCAGGAGCAGGATAAAAACTATGTGTGATGGACCCATAGAATCATAGAATAGTAGGGCTGGAAGGGGCTATAAGACCATCGAGTCCGACCCCCCGCTCAGTGCAGGAATCCAAGTCACAGCATTCCTCCTCTTGAAGGCCTCCAGCGTGGGAGAGCCCACTCCCTCCCTAGGGAATCAGGTCCATTGCCCTATTGCTCCAACAGTCAGGACGTTTCTCCTGATGTTCAGCCGGAATCTAGCTCCCTGGAACTTGAGCCCGTGATTCCGTGTCCTGCACTCTGGGCTGATCGAGAAGAGATCCCGGCCTTCCTCTCTGTGGCAACCTTTCGAGTCCTTGAAGAGCGCTATCCTGTCTCCCCTCAGTCTCCTCTTCTCGAGGCTAAACAGGCCCAGTTCCTTCAGTCTCTCCTCATATGGCTTTGTTTCCAGTCCCCTGATCATCTTCGTTGCCCTCCTCTGAACCCTCTCCAGCTTGTCTGCGTCCTTCTCAAAGTGTGGTGCCCAGAAATGGGCACAGTGCTCCAGACCTAACCAGTGCCGAGTAGAGGGGAACTAGTACTTCACGTGGGGGTCTAACCACCCAGGCTAGGCCACGCAAGTGAACGCCTTTCCTATCCCACCTTTGTCAAAGGAGAAAGGACGGTTCCCTTTTAGAGCATCTCTACACCAGCCTAGATCCTGCATTTGAAACGGGGCTTTCTGTGTCGGTTTTAAATGCAGGATCACAAGGACTCCCCTTTTCACCCACTTCCTTCCCCCCCCTTCTCCCCGTATCCGAGTCTTCCATGACCTTTCATTGATCTCGCTCCTCTTCTTGCCATTTTTCCTCTTAGAATCATAGAATCATAGAACAGTAGGGTTGGAAGGGGCCTACAAGGCCATCGAGTCCAACCCCTTGCTCAAGGCAGGAATCCAAGTCAGAGTATCCCTGACAGATGGCTGTCCAGCCTCATCTTGAACGCCTCCAGTGTGGGAGAGCCCACCACCTCCCTGGGGAATGGGTTCCATTCTCGTATTGCTCTAACAGTCAGGAGGTTTTTCCTGATGTTCAGCCGGAATCTGGCTTCCTGTCACTTGAGCCCATGATTCCGTGTCCTGCACTCTGGCATGATCCAGAAGGGATCCTGGCCTTCCTCTCTGGGACAACCTTTCAAGTACTTGAAGAGTGCTATCCTATCTCCCCTCAGTCTTCTCTTCTCAAGGCTAAAGAGGCCCAGTTCTTGCAGTCTCTCTTCACAGGGCTTTGTTTCCAGTCACGGCATTGTTTCCAAGGTGATGGATTGCTTTATCATCTGCTCCAGAATTTTCCCTGGGATTGATGTCAGACTGACCGGTCTGTAGTTCCCAGGTTCCTCCTTTTTACCCTTTTTGAAGATAGGGACAACATTAGCCCTCTTCCAGTCGTCTGGCACTTCATCCATCCTCCATGATTTCTCAAAGATAATAGACAGTGGTTCTGAGAGTTCTTCTGCCAGTTCCTTTATTACTCTAGGATGCAGCTCATCTGGCCCTGGAGATTTGAACTCATTCAAAGTAATTAGGTGTTCCTTGACCATATGCCTATCGATCTCAAGCTGCAATCCTGCCCCTTCAGCCTGCACTTCGCCTTTGCCAGGGGGGTCATAGACCCTCTTTTGGGAGAAGACTGAGCCAAAGTAGGAATTGAGCAGAGTAGACTCTAGTAGACTCCGACCACCAGGTTCCTTTTATTCTTTGCTCCGTTGATTTTGCTCCAGATGCTCTCGATGGGGCTACCAAGCTCCTCCTCCTGTATTTCTGTGCAGAGATGTGTATTTTTCACATACAGTGCAACCCCACCTCCCTTTCTGTTCCTCCTGTTCTTTTTGAACAAGTTATATTCTTCAGTTGCTGCATTCCAGTCATGAGAGTCATCCCACCAAGTCTCAGTTACACCTATCAAGTCATAATTTCCCTCCTGTATTAAGAGTTCAAGTTCGTTCTGTTTGTTTCCCATACTCTGGGCATTAGTGTATAGGCATCGAAGACCATGTGCTTCATAGTCTGGCTTTCTTCCTACATGTGTCTGAAGACTATGATTGGGCGCTATCAGAGCTGTTCTCTCCGTTGCAGTGCATGCGCCTCCATCCACTGTTACCCCCAACATTACATCTCCCTTCCCCGTAGGATTCAGTTTAAGTTCTCGCAGAGAGAACTCAAGCGGAACACAAGGGGGTAAGTTGATAGCTCGTTATCTGCGATCTATTTAAAAATGGAACAAAGGGCACTGAGTGCAGGAGACGCCCTGGAGGGTCACGGTGTCATGTGAAGAGCCCGCAAGGCCCGTGACGTGATTGAGCCATCTCAATCGCAGGATAAAAGCTCCATGGGAAGAAAGCCTTAAACGCGTGCATTAATTCTGGCTGCGCTCACTGTGGTTGCTCGATCTCTGTGCTGGAGAGCCACTCCTTCCCAGTCCAGGGCTGCACGTAGCGTGGGCCATGCTCCAGGGGAGCAAAAGATCCCCTGCTCAGTGCACCGGCACCCCTTGAGCAGGCCCACCACCTGCCCCTTGCATGTGGCCTTCTGCCCCACGCCTGGGAGTCACGGAATCAAGGAACCAACCCTTCCAGCCTGCCAGCAACAGCCGTCAAAGTGCCGGGGGGGACCTGTGGGCAAACGAGTTGGGGGGGCCTGAGCCATGGGAGAGGGCACTGCTGGACCATGCAGCACTGTCTGGAAGCACCGCGCAGCACTGCTGCTTCCGGCAGGCTGCGCAGAAGCAATGCTGCTGCAGCTCCACACCAGCCTCGACCAGCCTGGCAGAGCCCGTGAGATGTGGCCATCACCTGTGCTGGCTGGGGGTGATGGGAGCTGCAGTCCAAGGCGCAGTAGGGCACCAGGCTGGAGAAGGCTGCCCTGGAGCACTCTGGAGTGGCAGCAACTTGTGTTCCTTTCAGTGCGTCCCGCAAAGCTCCTCGGAGAGTGTCCCAGGCCCTCCGGCCCTGGACTCTGCGTGGAAAGGTGCGGCAGCGATGACGCTTGTGGCCCAGGGGAAAAGTGCTGCAGCAACGGCTGTGGCCACGAGTGCCGGAAGGTCACTGGAGGTAAGAGAAGCGCATGGCTGCCAAGTCCCCCTTTCTGACCAGGGACGGCGCAGGAAGGAGCTTGGCGAACGGGCTTCACCTGTTGTCAGGGAGCTGCAGAGTGGCTCTAGATCGCCTTTCTTGGAGCCCCTTCATGCAGTGCTGAGCATGAGCGGCAGCAGTACCCCTGGCCTGTGAGTTCTGTGGCAGAGTTGCTAGGTAGGAGGGAGGGGGACAGGGAGAGGGAGCTGGAGCACAGCAAGGGTGGGGCTGAAGCTGCCCTCGCCCCCACCCCACCCCACCCCCAGCTAGCAGCCCTGCTAAAAGCTCCTGGCCTGATCCGGGAAGGCAGGTCTCACATTCTCTGCCTCTCCCTACACGAGGAGGGAGGAAGGCTGCTCCCGTAGGGAGGGGCACATGCCCAGCATCTGTGTTTGTTTGTTTCTTTGCTTGCTCTATACCCCGCCTGTCTCCCCCAAAATGGTGCTCAAAGCGCATGCCCAGCCCCGCTCCAGGACAGGAGCCGCGCATTCCAAAATCTCCTGCCTTCCCAGTGCTCATCAACCTGAAGGAGGCTTTGGACACTGAGGGGAGAAGAGCAGCCCCCCCGCCCGCCCGGGCGCACTTCCCCCTCCGCCCCTGGTAACACCAGAGTATTCTGGACCAGGCGTTCAGCACTTCACCTTACGTCCATCTAACAGGTGCAGCACTGGGGCCGTGCTGGGAGTTCTGCCCAACCCATCATCCGGCCCTCTGCCTCCTGCAGCACGCCCACAGTCCAGCGCAGGATTCTGCAGGAGAGGAGGGGGAATCCCTGTAGCAATGCCGGAACTGATGGGTGGCGTGTTTGCGCAGATGCACATGTGTGCAGACTGAATCACATGGGACGTCCTGCATGCAGCGCGGGGTGGGAAGGCACCCGGCCCGGGGCTGCTGCCCATCGCCCAAGGTACGGGCTTGGGGCTGGGGCAGCCCCGTCTCTCCTGGCACAGAGCCTGGCCTGGGATAGACCCTTCCCAACAGGCCACTCAGAAGCTTCTCAGGCCCTCTCCTCCCTTGCCAGGCCGAGAGGGGCACAGAGGGCCAACAGGCCTTGTCCCTGTGTCCACAGTCATGCCTGCATGACGCTCCCCCCAGCCCAGAGACGCACGCACACGCACACACTACGGCCCAGCCTGTCTGTGCGGGGGCTCCCAGGTCTGCTCAGTCACTGACAGGTGTCTGGGATGAGCATCCTGATGACGGCTGCATCTTCTCTTCTCTCGCAGGCACGCGCTGACCTGGGCTCCAGCGAGGATGAGCCTCTCCACAGGACGCCTCACCTGGCCGTCCAGGACTGCTGGCAAAGCCTCTCTTGCTTCTCGGGCGCTGCAGATTGGTCTTGCCTCCCTGCAGCACAGCCTTGCATGGCATGGGCTCACCCAATAAAGATGATATGAGCTCCCAGCATCACGAGCCTCTGTCTGGGACTGCAAGCTAGTGGGAGAACACGAAGGGGGCAGGGCGGGATAACTGGTCTGCTGTGCCTCGCACTGTGTACTTGGGAGGGACAGCCTCGAGGTCCGGGGGGGCAGTTTCCTCTGGTACCGATGGTGGGAACGTGGCAGGAGAGGCACTCAAAGGGCTCCTGGCAAGGATGGGGGGGTGCATTTCAGGGACCCACCACATCACAGCACACTCAGCCTGCCCTTCCGTCCCTTCTTGTTGTTTATTCGGTCAGTCGCTTCCGACTCTTCGTGACTTCATGGACCAGCCCAGGCCAGAGCTTCCTGTCGGCCGTCGCCACCCCCAGCTCCCCCGAGGTCGAGTCCGTCACCTCCAGAATATCATCCATCCACCTTGCCCTTGGCCGGCCCCTCTTCCTTTGGCTTCCACTTTCCCTAGCCTCAGCATCTTCCCCAGGGTATCCTGTCTTCTCATCATGTGGCCAAAGGACTTCAGTTTTGCCTTCAATATCATTCCCTTTCCGTCCCTTAGAATGACAGAATCATGGAATAGTGGGGTTGGAAGGGGCCTACAAGGCCATCGAGTCCAACCCCCTGCTCAGTGCAGGAATCCAAGTCAGAGCAGCCCTGACAGATGGCCGCCCAGCCTCGTCTTGAAGGCCTCCAGTGTGGGAGAGCCCACCGCCTCCCTGGGTAGCCCACTACCTCCCTTGCTCTGGCGGTGTTCTCCTTGCAAGCAGTTCGGGCCTCCGTGTTCGTTTGTCGCTGTGTTTTGGGGTTGCTGGAGCCTGCCCTTCTGGCCATGCCTTCTACCCGAGGATGGGAAGCAGCGAATTGATAGAACTTTTGCCTACGTAAGCCTGCCGTAAGCCTGCCACACTTCGTGCCAAACGCAAGGGGTCATCTGCTTTGGCGAGGAAGTGGCCTTCAGGGTTCGCACAGGGCAAAAGGGGAGAAAACATGGTGAGCGGTGGCCAGGTCCGCCATTTCCCTGCTCCTTGGGCTTGGGCAAGCATGGTGGTGCAAGATGGCGGGACGCAGTATCTTTGTTGGCTGGCTGGCTGGCTGGCTTTTCTTGGCGCCTGCCATGTTATAGCTTCTAGCAACGCTTCCTCTCTGAGGATGGGAAGCAGAAAGGAAGGAGCAAACCAGCCTAATCCCACGTGGACGTGGCAGGAGGCCCAGGGCACTTCCAGGCAGAGGGCTCCCAACGCTGCCGTCACTCCAAAGGCTCGGTGCAGCTCTTCTGTCTTTCCCTCCTTGACCGTTTTTGTGGCGAGAGAAACGGAGGGAGGAAGTGCTGGGAGCCCACAGGAGGGACAGAAACGGAAGACGGTGATGTCTGGAACCCCCACAGAAGTCTGTGCTTGAAGCTGGGCGCCTCCACCCTGGAAGCATAACTTAGCCAAACATAGATCCCATTGAAATCACAGAATCATAGAATAGTAGGCTTGGAAGGGGCCTACAAGGCCATTGAGTCCAACCCCCTGCTCAATGCAGGAATCAAGGGGGCTCTGATTTCAATGGGACCGTAGTTCAGCTAGCTTGTTCTGGATCCAACCCCCCGACTTCAGATGCATCTGGAACAGGAGAGGCTCGCAAACCCCTGCTGAATCCAGCCGCCAGGGCTCCCCCACTGCCTGCACACCTCCTGCGTCTCTTAGCCAGGTGGTTGACTACATTTGCAAAAATAAGTCTGCCGTCCTTAACGGAGGAGTGATCTGTTCTGAGATACAACAAACTCCAGGTTTCTCACGGAGCAAACGGAAACAAGACATGGGGAACAGTGACCCAGTCCTGCAACATCCATGCTGCTTGCGCCTGGGCAAGCTTGGTGGTGTCAGAGGGCACTCCCATTCAGCTCAATCCAAGCCCCCCGAAGACTTCGAGCCTCTCATGGAGCGTGGTGAGCGGTGGCCAAATCCTGCCATTTCACTGCTCCTTGCAGTTGGGCAAGCGTGGTGGTGTAAGATGGCGGGACTCACTCAGCTGAAACGAAGCACACGGCGACAAGTGGATGAGGTGGACCGCCGGGAGGATGGGTGGGTCTGGTTTTCTCTAAAAGCAACATAGATTTTGTACCAAAGCTAGTGAGTACATAAAGAGTTTCCAGACAAACAGCTGTACTGAACAAGCAGGAGGAAAACCTCATGCCACAAGGGTGTCAAGAGTGCAACAGTTGAGGGTCACAGGTCCTTCTTGAATTCCAGGACAGTAAGGAACAGCAGCAGTACTTTCTCTGCCATAACCAACTCGGGGATTAGGGCCAAATAAAAGTGACACTACATGCATTGTTGCATTAAACCTGCCTGTTAAACAAACAAACGGAAACATGAAAAGCCACTGTGGGGGAGGGTGGAGAGCATGACCGGGATCATGGCAGGTGGAGCAGAAGAGTTTAATCCTCCCCATTCTTCCCTCCCCTCCTGCTGACAAAGTCCCTCACCAAAGACTCCTCAGCAAACTTAGCAGTCATGAAATAAGAGGACAGGTCTGACTATGGATCAGTAACGGGTTAAAGAATGGAAAGCAGGGAGTGGGAACAAATGGTAAATTCTCCCAGCGGAGGGAAGTAAATAGGGGGTTCCCACAGGGATCTGTATTGGGATCAATGCTTTTCAGCCTGTTCATAAATGATTTGGAATTAGGAGTGAGCAGCGAAGTGGCCAAGTTTGAGGATGACACCAAATTATTTAGGGTAGTTCAAACAAAAAGCGATTCTGAACAGCTCCAAAAGGATCTCTCCAAAGTGGGAGAATGGGCATCTAAACGGCAAATGCGGTTCAGTGTAAGCAAGTGTAAAGCGATGCACGTTGGGGCAAAAAATCCCAGCTTCAGGTATAGCCTGATGGGATCTGAGCTAGCGGTGACCGACCAGGAAAGAGATCTTGGGGCTGTGGAGGAGAGCTTGATGAAGTTCTTGACCCAGTGTGCGGCTGCTGTAAAAAAGGCAAACTCCACATTAGGCATAATTAGAAAAGGGGCTGAGAATAAAACTGCCAGGATCATACTAAAAAGGTAAAAGTAAAGGTGTCCCCAACCAGTCGTGTCCGACTCTAGGGTGTGGTGCTCATCTCCATTTCTAAGCCGAAGAGCCAACGCTGTCCGAAGACGCCTCCATGGTCATGTGGCCGGCATGACTGAACACCGAGGTGCGTGGAATGCTGTTACCTTTCCCGCTGAAGCGGTACCTATTTATCTATTTGCAATTTCTTGCTTTCGAACTGCTAGGTTGGCAGGAGCTGGGACTGAAGACGGGAGCTCACTCCGTCACGCAGCACTCGGGTCTCGAACTGCTGTCCTGCCGACCTTCCGGTCTGCAGTTCAGCGTCCACACTTGGAATGCCGTGTCCAGTTCTGGTTACTGCACCTGAGAGAGGATACTGTAGAGTTTTAAAAAGTGCCAAAGAGGGCAACTGAAATGATCAAGGGGCTGGAGCAACTCCGCTATGAGGGAAGGTTACACCATCTTGCACTGTTTAGCTTAGAAAAACAGCGAGTAAGGGGAGACATGATAGAGGCGTCCAGAATTATGCATGGTGTGGTGAAAGTGGTTAAGGAGACATTTTTCTCCCTCTAGACCCCAGGGTCATCCCACGAAGCTCATTGGTGGGCGATTCAAGACAGAGAAAAGGAGGGGCTTCTCCACACAGCACAGAGGTCAACTATGGAATTTGCTACCACGAGACATGGTGATGGCCACCAATTTGGATGGCTTTAAAGGGGGATTAGACAATTCCTGGAGGAGAAGGCTATCAATGGCTACCAGCCCTGAGGGTTATATGCTACCTCCAGCATCAGAGGCAGTATGCCTTTGTACACCAGTTGCTGGGGAGCATGGGCGGGAGGGTGCTGTTGCACTCATGTCCTGCTTGTGGGTTTCCTATGGGCAGCTGGTTGGCCACTATGTGAGCTAGATGGCCCTTTGGTCTTATCCAGCACAGCTCGTCTTATGTTCTTATGCTCTAAGAACCAGGTGTTGGTTGCCGAGTTTCAGGGGCACAGAATGTCTCCTGATTCTTCTCGTCCTACGCATCATATTCTTCCATGCAGTAGCATCTTGCCTACTATTTTCTTCCTCCTCCTCCTGGATGGGGGGGGGGTGCATTTCAGGGACCCACCACATCACAGCACACTCAGCCTGGCCTTCCGTCCCTTAGAATCACAGAATCATGGAACAGTGGGGCTGGAAGGGGCCTACAAGACCACTGAGTCCAACCCCTGCTTAGTGCAGGAATCAGAGTAAGAGCATCCCTGACAGATGGCCGCCCAGCCTTGTCTTGAACGCCTCCAGTGTGGGAGAGCCCACCGCCTCCCTAGGTAGCCCACTACCTCCCTTGCTTTGGCGGTGTTCTCCTTGCAAGCAGTTCGGGCCTCCGTGTTTCTTGGAAATCTTCAGGAGGATCCCCTGCCTCTCATCTAAAAACCTCTCACCCTCCCTGGTAAGCAGGCGTGTACAGGGGGGCGCCTCTAGCCTTTTCACCCCTTCTCCCAGCTGAGCTACTAGCTCGCGCTTGTTGCAGGTGTGGGTCATGCTGTTCTCAGGCAGGAAGGCGAGCATGGCACACCCCCTGCAGCCACTGGAACAGCCTCCTCGGGACCCACGGGGCTGACCTCTCCAGATGACTCTGCCATGTCCCCCTCAACCTCCAACCTGCAAAACTCCCCCACGAAATGCCTCTGCTTGCTCACCCCATTTGTTCATTCCTGTCACTCACTCCCAGGACACAGAGAGCCTTCTGACAGACAGGGCTGATCTGCTCCAGTTACCCCCCGCTGCGGAAGGAAGGAGTGTTCCAGGCCGAAAGCCTGACCCTGGTTTCCCATCTGGAGATGTGGCCGCTTGAGACACGGAAACGAACTCCTCTCTCTGCTCCATTCCTTGCCCAGCCCCTTCTGGACATACCCTGAGCCAGACCTTTGTACCTTCTCGCTCACCAGCCTTGACACTGATCGGCAGCAGCTCCCCTCAGCGGTCTCAGGCTGAGCGAGTGGGATGGTTCACAGCATCACCCCAAGGCCTCTTAGCAGGAGTTTGTTGGGACCTTCTGCCTGCAGAGGAGGGCTCCAGGCGCGCCCCCCCCCCCGAAACATAGGACTGTCATCAGATCACTGGGTCCCTCTCTAGCCCCGTCTAGCCCACTCCATGTGACCGTGGATCTCTGGGCCTCAGGCAGAAGGACGCTTTCCCCATCCTCCTCTGCCGCTCCCTGGAAGCCCCTCCCCCTGATGTTGCTGCTGCAGATTGAGTGGGGGTGTTCTGCAGGCCAAGACTGTGCTCTGGCCCCTCCGCATTTGAGGGAGCTCTATGGCTCAGCGACTGGGCAGGGATGGATGTCCAATGCCCTGCAACACCCCACACAGCCCAGCTCTGAGACCAGCCTTTCGTAAGTCCACATGCATACACTGTGAGAGGGGGGAAGCCGCTGTCTGCCCCCTCAGTACTGTGCGAGAAAATGCACAAATCGCACACGTTGTCAGGCTGCTGTGCCCAGGAGCGCAAATGTCACGCCACCACGCCCGGGAGACACAAGGGAAGGGCCCCCTGCAGCACCCTGAGTCAGGGTCAGCCCATGCAGAGCACTGCCTCAACAGGAGAGAGCCAGAGGCTGGGAACAGGGGACGCTGCCTTCTACTGAGTCAGACGCCCTGGGCTCACCTAGCCCAGTACAGCCAGCCCTGACTGGCAGCAGCTCTGCAGGGCTTCAGGCAGGATCTCTCTCCCAGCCCTACCTGGAGGTGCCGGGGGTTGCGCCAGGGCCCTTCCGCGTGCCGAGCGGGGGCTACACCACCGAGTGACAGCCCCCAGGCAGAGCTCGGATCCCCAGGCCCACAAAAGCAGCGAGGGCAACAGGGAATACAACATACACGAAGCCACACCCCAAAGGCATTGCTTTATATTCCTTATATTCATTTCCTTGCATTCATTCTTTATAGTCTTTATATTCATATAAGCGTTCTTTATACGCATTCCTGACATTGACATATGCCAAACATTAATATTCAACACCCCTCCACCCCACAGGACATCTGATTTCATTTCGGTTCCAGCAAGAGCGTACAGGGGATTTGGATTTCTTTGCTTGCTTCCCCGTGTGGCTGGAAACTGTGGCTTCCTTTCCTTGGTGGATTGGGCTCCCGATATGTCACTCTCTCCTCATTGGCTAATGGGCTGGGGATTCTTCCCCTCTCACAGGGTTAACCCCACCTTTCCCCACAAGTGTGAAGCTTCTCCACCAGCCCAGCAGCACACAGCCTGCCCATGAAAGGCAGGGGCAAACTAGGTCATCCACCATTTAGCCCAGATCCTGTTGATGGGCCAAGATGCCCCATGAGCTCCTGCTCAAAGTAAGCCTGGGGGCGCTTCCAGACAGACAAGAGCTCCCGGCACCACCGGTCAAACCAGGTTGCACAGCTGTTCCTTAATGGACATGGAAGAAGTGGTGGGAAAACGGGAGGGTTACAAGTAGAATGGGACGTCCTTTGGACCTCTGCAAACGTTTTGTGAATGAGGCAGGGAGACGGCGTGATAAAAGCCTCGTCCCACGTCTGGAACTGATGGGGAAGGAAAAGGGATATGGTGGTAGCAATGCCACGGGGGGCCACAAGGAGGCAACAGAGGGTAGCTGGAGAACCGCCAGCCAGAGCCAGCCAGAAGAAAAGGCATCCCAGCAAGGGGCCTGCCCTGGGGTTCCCAGAGGGCTGCTGTGCTCCTCGCCCCCTCTGCCCACCCTGCCCCGACTGTTCCACGGCAGGGGTGGCTCAGGCTGTCCTCTGGCCAGGGAGGCTCCACGTCCAGGGCCAGACCCAAGCGTCCCGGGGGACCTTCTTTACGAGAGGCGGGCTGCGTGCGTCTCTGGAAGAGAAAGGCAAGCCGTTGGTCAGGGGTGCACAGCCCCCCCACCCCCCCGGCTGGGCTGCCCGAGTACAGTGCCAAGGCCCCTGCCCCAGAGTCCACCCAGCCTGCTGCTCCCACACAAAGGAGGGCCCCATAAGAAGGAGGGAGCTCCCCCGCCCCCGTGCTAGCTGAGCCTCTACTCAACTCAGACTGGGGCAACTCGGGCGGGAAAGGGGCAGTTAGGGTGCCTTGGAGCCTGGCCTTGGCCTGCCTGCTGGTGCCTGCACGCCATGGCTCTGGCAGCTTCCCGGCCTAGCCTGCTGCCACCCACCCCTGCTTACAGAGAAGCTCAGCTCTGCGGCTTCTTGTAGACAAAGCGCTGCTGTCTTCTCCGCACCTCCCACCACTGTCCGATAAGTCTTTTGTCCTGTGAAAGGCTGCACGGGCACAAGAGCCATGGCAGGGCAGAGCAAGAGGCTCCGGGGGCCAGCGCCTGGCTTCTTGGTCTTTTGTGTTTGCCGACTGGTGCGTCTTCGCCTGTCACTCACCGGAAGGAGCTGCACTGCTGCTGCCTGCGCCACGCGGAGCTCTGGATCTGTGCTCAGGCCTTCCCACCCTCCCAGCCAGACAACCCAGGAGGGCAGGCCAGTCTAGCGCCTTCGTGGGAACATGGCTGCGTCCTGAAGCGCTCTCACCCCAAGGCAGGTCAGCAGGCTGAGACGCCCGCTGGGCACCCCTTGCGGTGCCCACTTTGTTCTGCGTGGTTCTGCGCAAGGTCCTCTCAGAAGCACGGCTTTGGTCAGGCTCCGTCAGCTCGCTTTAATTCAGCCAAGTAGCCAGGAGCCTCCCCAGGGTTCCCATTCATTCCCCAGAGTCAGGCGATCGATCCCTTTGAGCAGACTCAGAGCATCTCTACACCAGCCTAAAATCCCGCATTTAACACGGGGCGGTCTGCTTCCGTTTTAAATGCAGGATCACGATGAACTCCCTTTACATGCGCTCCCTTCCCCTCCCCTTCCCTGCTCCTTTCCCCACTTATCTGAGTCTTCCATATGTTTCATTATACAGCCACTAGATGGCACTGTGGTCTAGCGCCTCTTATTGCTACTTTTCCTCTTTTCAGGAGGGAACTCAAGCGGAACTCAAGCGCTGTAATTTGGTAACTCATTAACGGAATAAAGGCCATTTAGTGCGGGAGACACCCTGGAGGACCCACAAACCTCCGTGAGGAACCAATCTCAATAGCAGGATAAAAGCTCCATGTGAAGAAGCCCTCAGAATGGGGTAGAACAAAGTCATGGTCCCTTTGTTTGAAGTCTATTGCTGCTGTTAATTTGGGAACCCAGTGCTGACATGCTTGCTCTCTGCTTCTGGGACCCAAGGTGGAGAGACTCTCTGTCACACAGCTCCATGGCCAGCCCAGAGCTTGCTTGGCTCCCAACCCTGTTCCGTGTGATCCTTCCTGGCACCCTCCTTCTCCTGCTCTGGTATCCAGTCTATGCCCCCAGGGCCAGAGCCTCCCCTTCCTTTTTGCTGGAACTACCTCACTGCCTTGAACCCCCAGATGGAGCCTCACCCCCTGGGGAAGCATCTGTCATGGCTTCTTGGCCAGACTCCATTCATGGTGAAGCCCCATTGCGCTACGAACTCTGCCTTCCTCCTTCGGACCCTGGCAAGCTTCGCAGACCTTCTGGGGACCCCTCGGGATCCTGGTGAGCATCACTGCTTCTGAGTTGTTGACTCTCAGCCCAGCGGAGGCTCGGCCAGGATCCAAGCAGGGAGCCGTGGACATTGTGCTGAGCTTTCCCAGGGTCCCGAGTCAAGCCCAACTGCCAGCATACACCCTTCCCTAGTTAGATTCCCTTCTCAGCCACCTTTCCCTCTGTTCTCTTGCCTCTCAACATGTTTGCTATTTTCCTCAGGGTAGTTCTAGGCTCTCTAATTCAAATTCTGTTTTTGCAACCAAATTGTTTGGCTCAGGGGTCCCTCAAAATGGCTTAGCAAGTCTTTGGGTCTCCTCATCCTTGCCTAGGAGCCCATGACCTTCTGAGCTTGGCCTGCAGCAGCCTGGCTTAGGTGTGACTGAAGTCACCACATGTCTAGGCATGTGGTGGCCTTTGAATTCAGGAACAAAAGCCCATAGACCAGAGGGCAGCCTGTGCCTGCTGAGAGTTTCCAAGTATCCATGACAAACCCTTTGTGTTGCCCTGCCTCTGAAACAAGGGACGCAGGTGTGCTGCAATGCTATTTCTTCCTCTTTCTCCTAGAATCCCTCCAAATGCATCCATCCATCCTCACCTGTGTGTGGCCCGCCCTGTGCCATCAAAACACAAAGAAAGTCCAGCTGGATGCAGCCTCCCAAAACCATCTCCCTCTTTCTCAGTCTCTGTTACTGCTCTTGGAAATAATCTTGTTCTAGGGGGTGGTAAAGTAATCAAAGCCTTCCCTTTCTTTAAACAAGAGAGCTGTGTTGACCTTTGTCACTGAGCTAATTTCCCACTGGGTTGAACTACAGTGCAGGATCTGCTGTGTGTGTGCCTCTGCGAAAGGTCCCTCTATTTCCAGGTTTCCCAGGTGCACGTGGACCCATGGGAGTTCACGTATACATGTAATGGCGACACTCGGTGACATTCTGGCCTGGTACCTTGATGGACGTTAACACAGCTCATGGAGTGGCCTGTGAAGCAGCACTTCTCCTCAGGAGGACATTCCTGGTCGTGGATGCAAGCGTTGTTCCAAACCCCTTCCAAAGGCTTCTTTATCTGTTGCTTCCTGGGGCATTTCCCAGGTTTCTCTGTAAAAGAGAGAGGGTGAGAAAGAAGGAGAAGGCTGGTTCTGGGCACTGTGTGACACTACGATGGCTGACAGTGGGGCACCCTTGTGGCAGGCTTTGGGGGTTTGGAGAACCAGCAGGAGTTTCAGGAAAGAACAACTTCCTGAGTGTCAGAGCAATACGGCAATGGAACCAATTACCTGGGGAGGTGGTGGGCTCTCCCACACTGGAGGCCTTCAAGACGAGGCTGGACAGCCATTTGTCAGGGATGCTCTGACTTGGATTCCTGCATTGAGCAGGGGGTTGGACTCGATGGCCTTGTAGGCCCCTTCCAACCCTACTATTCTATGATTCTATTCTATGACAACGGGAAGGGGCCACCAGAAAAAGGGTGCTATTGCTCTTGAGCACATCGGTTGTGCTATGTGGACACCCCCCATCACACACCTTGGCCTTCTCCACAGGTGAGTGTGACTGCAAAAGGGCCAGAGTAGCATCAGTGTCTGCAGGAGCCATGTCAGGCTGAGGGCAGACTTGAGAAACGTGGCACTCCCAAATCCCCGTGGTCCTTCCCAGCTGTCCTGGCCACATCACACATCTGGCAGCATCTAGGGGCCCAGTCCTTCCTGCAGCCTTCACCTCCATGAATGCAGACTCCACTCCACTCTCTGGCAAGGAATGCAAAAGCCAGAGCTCTGGGTAAGAGGCACTGCAGAGTTTAGACCACAGAAGGGGATGGAGGCAGATCTCTGGCCACAGCCAGGTACACAGCCTGGATGTTGTCGATCACTAGCTGAATATGAGCCAACAGTGTGATGTGGCTGCAAAAAAGGCCAATGCTATTTGGGCTGCATTCATAGAAGCATCGCTTCCAAATCCCGGGAAGTATTTGTTCCCCTCTACTCAGCACTGGTTAGGCCTCATCAGGAGTACTGTATCCAGTTCTGGGCACCACACTTTAAGAAGGATGCAGACAAACTGGAGAGGGTTCAGAGGAGGGCAACCAAGATGATCAGGGGACTGGAAACAAAGCCCTATGAAGAGAGACTGAAAGAACTGGGCATGTTTAGCCTTGAGAAGAGGAGACTGAGGGGAGACAGGATAGCGCTTTTCAAGTACTTGAAAGGTTTTCACAGAGAGGAAGGCCAGGATCTCTTCTCGATCATCCCAGAGTGCAGGACACGGAATAATGGGCTCAAGTGACAGGAAGCCAGATTCCAGCTGAACATCAGGAAACACTTCCTGACTGTTAGAGCAATACGACAATGGAACCAACTACCTAGGGAGGTGGTGGGCTCTCCCACGCTGGAGGCATTCCAGACGGGGCTGGACAGCCATCTGTCAGGGATGCTCTGACCTGGATTCCTGCACTGAGCAGGGCGTTGGACTCGATGGCCTTGTAGGCCCCTTCCAACCCTACTATTCTATGATTCTGTGAGTCTGGATCCACTTCAGCCCAGTCTGGCCCCAACTTGATCTATCTTGGCAAACTTTGCTAACATCCCTGTTCACATTAATGGGCATCTGTTGCAGCAGGGGCTTGTGCAGACAGCTAGATCTGTGAGTGTACAAAAGCTTGCATTTGCCTGTACCCTGTATTGTGAGTATGTCTGATTATCTTTTAGCAGGACTAGCACCAGCAGGTGGAAATTGCAGGGAAGCAGATTTTGGTTAAACATTTGGAGACACTTCCTAAGAGTGAGAGCTGTTCAGCAGTGGAGCAGGGTGCCTCGAAAGGTGCTGGGATCTCCTTCACTGGAGGTATTGAAGCAGAAGGCACCTGTCAGGGATGCTGCAGCTGCACCGTACATGGCAGAGCCCGCCCTGAACAGAGGACTTTTGAGGTCCTGTCCAATTCTGCAATTCATAAAAGGTCGGGTCCGTCGTGGTGCTTTTGCCTGAAGGGAGTCCACGGCTTGACAAAAGGATGTTCATGTTCTTTTAGTAATGCTGTGGATGATTCCATGACTGGCAGTTCGCTTGCATGGTGCACCTTGGGGGACCGTGTGTGAAAGAAGCGACAGTTGGCAGCTTTGCATTTGGAGACCCAGAGGGCAGGACAGTGAGGCTGGGGGCTGGCGAAGGCGAAGCAGCGTGGGCTGGAGGGTCTCTCTCTGGGGATCGACCCGCCCGAGTTGCCCCAGACTGGATCAGCCCCCTTGCAAGAAGGCCCCCACTACCCTCTGCTTGAATGCTTGCAAACAGAGGAAATCTTGCGAGGACCCCGCAGCCTCCCCCGTGCTCTCCCGTGCCACGGAAGCTAATCCCCGCAGCGCTGCCCCGGAACCGCTCGCCTCTCAGGGGAGCTGGGGAGCAGGCGGCACCCCGAGCGCCCCTGTCACGCGCCACTGCAGTGCCCCTGTTTGCAACCCTTAAATGCTGACCCACAAGTCTGACAGGGGCGGCTGAGTCGGAGCCGATGCAGCCTTCAGGAGAGAGACGCGGCCCTGCTTCGGGCGCAGCAGAGAAGCGGCCCGACGGGGCTGCCTCCCCCGCGAGGCTTTCGGGAAGGGAGATGTCCCGCAATAAGCCCGCGCGGCTTGTCTGGGCACCCGCGGCCGCTGCGCCCCACAGTGCCTGATCGCCCCCACGCCTCCCCCCGCTCCACGCGGCCCCAGGCTGGGGCCAGTGCTCTGTTACCTTCCAGGGGCGGCCCGCAGACGCGGCCGCAGCCCGACTCGCAACACTTCTCCGGCCCTCTGCAGTTGGCGTCCTCCTCGCAGGCCGTCTCGCACGCTGGCGGCCCGTGCAGCTTCTTCAGCGGCGGCGGCGGGCAGAGCCCGGGCTTCTCTGGGCCAGAAGAAAGGCAGGGTGAGGGGTCCCTGCCGGGCAGGGGGGGTGTTTCCCGCCCGGCTTCTCCAAGCCCACGCTGGGAGGAACACGTCGGGGGGGCCTCTGGGCCAAGGGCGCCTTCGGTACCCTTCGGTACCCTGCGGCAGAGCAACGCGTGTCAGAGGAGGCCTGGCCCCCCCTCGTGAGAAGCACCTGCTGGGTCGGACCACGGGCCTCTCTAGCCCCGCGCCCTGCTCCGCGGCGGCCAGCCGACGCCTCTCCGCAGCCGCCGGGCAGGGCAGGCGCGCAGCAGCAGCCCCCCGCTCGCGCTCTCCGGCCCCGGGGCGAGAGCCTGCCTTGTCCCAGGCCCGCGCCAGGCCCGCTTGAGGCAGCCCCCGCTTCCGCTGCCGGCCAGCCGAGCGCTCTCCGCTCCGCGTCGCGAGTCGCGCCGCCCGGCCCCCGGCGGAGGAAGAGCCGCTCCTCCTTCCGCCCGCGCGGCGGCTGGGCGCCTCCTCCAGGCGGGCGCGGGGCCTCGGGAGGTCCGCCCACGCCGCCCGGACGCGGCGGCGGCTCGGCTGCTCTCTGAGCGGGGGGGCCGCCGGAGCCCGCCCCGCCCCGCCCCGGGCCTCCCGCGCCCCTCCTCCGCCCGCTCCCGGCGTGGCGGACGGAGCACAGCTACCTCTGCTGGGGGGCGCGCAGCGATAGCGGCAGGCGAATTCACAGCACTTCTGGTCTCCGGGACACTCCCTGTCCCCCTCGCAAGCCACCTGGCACGGTGGCTCGAACAGCCCGTTGGGGGCCGCCACGCAGAATCCAGCCTTCCCTGCGAGCGAGAGAGGGGGAATGGGGGGCTGCGTTACGCAGAGAGGGCAGCCCCAGTTCCAAGCACGATTCAGGCCCCCCCCGGCGCCGGCCGTGGCGCGCTTCTGCGCTGCCAGGAGGGCACCCCCACGCCATGCCGGGGGGGATGCACGGGGGCAGAGCCGGTGTGTTCATCGCCTGTGCCCCCCTCCCGCTCCCGCTCCTCAGGGGCGCGTTAAAGCACCCTGGCTGTCTCCTCCCGGCGCCTGGGACACGAGGGCAGGCGGGCTGTCCTGGCCGCGCCAGCCCTTCAGGGCAGCCTAGCAGATCTGTGCCCCGGCTGCTCACGGGCGGCGCGGTCCGGTGCACGGGAGGCAAGTCCCCCCCCGAGCCTCAGTTTACTATTTGCAGAATGGGCACCATGGTGACCCACCCGCCTCGCAGGGCTGTAAGGTCGCCAAGCATTTTGACGGAGAAACACGTTATATAAACTGCAAGCAGGCAGGGAAGGACTTTCTGGGACTCTTGACTAGATGAGTGACTGGGCGGGGGGGCTGCTTGGGCGGGCAGGCTATGACAGCTTCGGCTCTTGGGCGGCATGGAAATAAATAAATAAATGAACGAACCATACAACGCACGCGGGATTGCGATGGGCTGTCTGCACGACAGCCCGTCCTGTGCGGCGTATCACTACCCGCCGCCCAGATCAGTGGGTGGAGCATGATGGGGTGTTGCCTGATTCGACCGCCCATTGTCCACCGCCTCCGCGACAGCCCGCCCTCGCCGTGAACCTTCGTGGGCTGCCTGCCAGGTGTTAACAAAGCACCTAGGGAGCCTTTGCGGCCGCTTCTTACTGCACTGCGTGGGCGCGGGAGCTCCTGCACGTTTGCAGCCATGGCCAGGTGTGTACACCGGATGTCACAAGGCAATGTGTTTTCAAGCCGGTATAGGTGGAAATGTTTTTGGAAGGGGCACACGCGGCTCTTGCGCAAGTTCAAAAGTCCACTCTTTCTCCCCAAAAGCAAAGCAAGGCCTGCCCTGCCCTGCCCCGCCAGTCACCCAAAGGGCGCAGCGACTGTCCCAGCACCCATGTGTGTAGCGGCCACAAGTATGGATCCCTTTCCCTGTTAAATAGGCCGTGAATTGGCGATCTTGCACAAGTTCAGAAGTTAACTCTTCCTCACCCAAAGCAAAGCAGTGCCTGCCCCGGTGATTGCAACCCTGCCCCCAGCCCCAAAGTCACCCATGATCCCAAGCCAACTCTCCCTATTGCATATGCACTGACCTTGGAGTGGGGCCTGAGTGCAGGGCAGTTAGAGCTGTGTTCAGCCACCTCCTTAGCAATATATTCAGAGGAGCTGATGTTAGGGTGGCTGCTCCTTAGCTGCTCCTGCATGTTGTGTGTGTCCCCCGCCCCGAAAATAGCAAGCCGATCATTCCCGCTGCCTCCAGGAAACCCTTCTGCCACTGCACCATTCCAGGCAACTCCTTCAGCAGACATTGCCACAGTGAAAGTAACCCTGAGGCTGCTGCTGCTGGACACGCAGTGGCAAAGGTGTGCTGGCTGAGCGCAAGTGTAGCGCAGCAGGAAAAGGAGGATGTGGTGCTGGCACACTCCTCCCAAAAATGTAGAGGGCTACTCCAAAGCAGCACCATGTCCCAAGGAGCATACCGCTCTGGAATTTCTACACCTATGGGACACAGTGGCACTGTTGTGAGACATCTTAGACAACTCTGGATTTCCTGCGTTAAGGAAAAGGATGGGAGGAGCATGAAACATTTGGGCTGTTTACAAATGGTTGACAATGTCATGTGGACCTGTATGAAACTCAGGCAACAAACATGGTGATAGCAGAGCCTGGAAGACCACCTGTCGTGGAAGCTGTAGCTGCACCTTGCAAAGCCTGCATTGAGCAGGGGGTTGGACTAGATGATCTCTAAGATTCATAGAATCATAGAATAGTAGGGTTGGAAGGGGCCTACAAGGCCATCGAGTCCAACGCCCTGCTCAGTGCAGGAATCCAAGTCAAAGCATCCCTGACAGGTGGCTGTCCAGCTTCATCTTGAATGCCTCCAGTGGGGGAGAGCCCACCACCTCCCTAGGTAATTGGGTCCATTGTCGTATTGCTCTGAGAGGAAGTTTTTCCTGATGTTCAGCCGGAATGTGGCTTCCTGTAACTTGAGCCCATTATTCCGTGTCCTGTTTGCTCATCAGGATATCATGGGGCACTTTTCGAAAGCTTTGCTGCAGTCGAGGTACATCAGTCCACAGCATTCCCACAGTCCACAAGGGAGGTTACCTGATCCAAAAATGAGATCAGATTCATCTGGCAGGACTTGTTCTTGACAAATCCATGTTGGCTTCGAGTAATCCCTGCATTGTTTTCAAGGTGCTTGCAGATGGATCGCTTTATCATCTGCTCCCGAATTTTCCCAGGGATTGATGTCAGACTGACCCGTCTGTAGTTCCCAGGTTCCTCCTTTTTGCCCTCTTTGAAGAGAGGGACCACATTAGCCCTCCTCCAGTCATCTGGCACTTCCCCCATCCTCCATGATTTCTCAAAGAGAATAGACAGTGGTTCTGAGAGTTCTTCTGCCAGTTCCTTCATTACTCTAGAATGCATTTCATCTGGCCCTGGAGATTTGAACTCCTTCAAAGTAATTAGGTGTTCCTTGACCATATGCCTGTCGATCTCAAGCTGCAATCCTGCCCCTTCAGCCTGTACGTCGCCTTTGCCAGGGGGGTCATAGACCCTCTTTTGGGAGAAGACTGAGCCAAAGTAGGAATTGAGCACCTCTGCCTTTTCTTTGTCATCTGTTCTCGTTTTGCCATCCTTATTTAATAGCTGAACCACCATTTCTTTCCTGTCTTTTGCTATGCACACAGCTGAAGGAAGCCTTTTTGTTTTGTCCATCCCAGTTCTTTGATTCTGTCAGCAGAGGTTGGGGCAGCCTCCCTACTCCAGCAGGAACTTGGTCCAGTCTGGTCAGTGCACAGGCAGGGAGCTCAGCTACTCCCCTCCAGGGGTTCATCAGCTGACAGTGCACGGCGGGTCCTGCGACAGGACCTCTCAGCTGGGGCCTGGTCTGGCCTCTGCAGAGTGGAGCCCTTGCAGTATAAGCAGGTCTGCCTCAACACTAGCCCCCCTTCCCCCTCCTCCCCCAGGACAGCGTTCCTGACATGTCTTTTTTGCCCCCCAAACACAATTCTAAATAGACACCCTCTTTTCTGAGCCTCCCGGGTTCCTGAAGCTCCTGCCTTATTTTCCTGAGGTTGGAGCGGAAGGGCCTTTCTGGCTCAGCTGCCCCGACAGCAACCAGGAACAGGTCACACCCCAGCAAGCACTGCCGAACCCAGCTGTGGGTGAGCCAAAAAGCACCACCCTGCCCAAATAACAGGCCAGCCCTGCTCTAGCCCCCATCGTGTCTTGATCTCCCTTTGCTGCTGGGGAGGAGACGCCCCTTCCCTTATTTATTTTATTTATTACATTTCTATACCGCCCAATTGCCAAAGCTCTCTGGGCGGTTCACAAGAGATTGTGAACCACAATGCCCCCCCCCCCCCCCCGCGGTTGGAGCCAGGCTCCCCATGCCGAGCACTCACCTTTCTTCTCCTCCCCGTAGTCTGATGCCTGAGCACTGCCCCGGAGCACGAGGAGCCCCATTAGGGGCCAGAGGACGGTCAGCTTCATGGTGCTGTTGGGATTCAGGCCGGCTCGGGACAGCCAGATGTGAACCTTGCAGAGGAGTTTTACATTCCTGCAGGGGTGGGGCCACCTCCCACTGACCCACCTGGCTGGCTCAGCTGGCTCCTCCCCGTGCTGACTGAGGTGGGGCAGTCAGGGTTGGCCCCTCCTTGGGCTATGGGGGAGGGTGCAGCACAGCGTCCAACACTCGCACTCCTCTGCGGGCCCCACCCCGCTCTGAGCCATGGAGGCTCCAGTCCGGGCACATCTGTCTCTGCTGCTCAGCTGTTTTTAGGATGCCTGAGGGACCCCTGTGCATTTCCCGCTGCTGCTGCTGGAGGACCCTCCTGGGCTATCACCTGCTCTCCACCACCATCAAAAGGGAGAGAAGTCCCACTCGAGTTTCGACATGTGGGTTCTCTGAGCCGGTATTAGGAGTTGGGGTGGAGGGAAGAAGCATGTGAGCAGAGGGATCTGCCTTGTCCCCCTCACCCAGGGCCGCCCGACTTGGCTAGCAGCTGCTCCCCAAGGTCTCAGGACGGGTCTTTCCCTGCCCTGCTGGCTGCATGTGGCAGGGGCTGAACTTGGGACCTTCTACATGCAAAGTCCAGCACTGACCACAGCGCTCCCAGGGGCTGCATTATGCCTGAACCAGTCAGGCGGGGCCTGGTGGCTATATTTTAATAGACTGTTGCGGGTGCCCAGAGTGGAGCCCACATTTGCTCAGATCCTGGGACCAGCCAGTTTAGATACCCGTCCACATGGCAACTCCCCACATCCACCTGTGATGCCTAGTGAGACTTCTTGCCATGTGGATCCTTAGTGTATGCCTTCTAGGAGTACAGCCCAGAGGCAGGGAGCAGAACAGCAAAAAACTAAATATTCATAGGTTTACAGAGCAATCCTATACTTGATATGCCAAGGGGCCATAGGATTTGGTGGAGGCCCCTGCTATGCCAGTGAAACCTGAGATACACCATTGATGTGAAAGACACCCCAGCAGAATGCTCTGACCACTGATTGGCTTTGCTGGCAATGATATGCCAGTGAAGCTGCTAAAACAGAGCGGAGTGGCCTCCTCTCGTCCTCATGATCGCCCATGAGGACAAGCCCCCCACATCCTGAGGAGGTCACATTACCATCCTTGGACTCCAACTCTAAAGCAGCCACCACAGTGCCCGCACCTCTGTGTCATCACAGTCAAAGACTTCTGAAGCAAGCAGGGCTCCTGTGAGAGGGCATTCAGCCTGGGGGCAGAGCCAACAGCCTAAACCACAACCCTGCTTAAGGCTCCGTCAGAGCCTGCTAGTGGCTGGAGCAAAGCGCTACTTAGGCTGGTCAGGGCCCTAGCCCCGTGCAGGCCTAGCAACCTCTGCCTATCTGACCACGTTTCTGGAACTTCCCCCTGCCAGTCCTCCTGGAACCGGACCTTGCTGCATCTGTCCATGCACATCAGGACCTGATTCCTCTTCAGGGACCTGCCTTTCTGGAACTTGCCCTTAGCTTGCCCTGACTCTGCTGAATGGACCCTATATGTGGATGGCAGCAGTTGTTGCCCCCTGGAAATCTTGACCCAGTGGCCACCTGAGCTGGACCCCTTTCTTCACCAGGGACCTGTTGCCTGAAACAGAACACTCATATCCCCCCCCCCCCCCGCGCTGCCAATGCATGCTGTATGCTAGTACTGTGTCTCGTGCAAACTGCATTGCTCTAATATCCCCCGCCCCCACGTGCGGCAGCACGGACCAGCATCCCCCACACATCGGGAGGCAGGCGCCCCTCGCCACATACAGATTAGCTCTCTGGTGGCAAAGGCCAGGCACTCTGCTCCAACCATTACCACTGCTGGCCAAGCATGCATGAGCACTTTTGCCTCCCAGGAGCA
Source organism: Heloderma suspectum (assembly GCF_057233095.1). Classification (NCBI taxonomy): domain Eukaryota; kingdom Metazoa; phylum Chordata; class Lepidosauria; order Squamata; family Helodermatidae; genus Heloderma; species Heloderma suspectum. The sequence continues at coordinate 314,686,501 of NC_139461.1, read as the reverse complement.
CAGCCCAGACGCAGGGAGCAGAACAAGCCGTCCCCACCACCCGGGAGGGGGAAGCAAACTTCCTCACAGCCCCGGGGGTGGGGGGAAGCGCAGGCCTGAGCCCCCGGTTGGCGCCGCCCCGCCCCGCCCCGCGGCCTCCCCCACAAAGGGCCCTGCTCGGACCGCGCGCCGCGGCGGCCTCCGGTCGCTCCTGGCGCCAGGCGCATGCCGCGCCCCGCTCCGCGCGGGCCTGGGGGGCTCGCCCCGGCCAGCAGCAGCGGGGCCGCCAGCCCTTGCCCCAGGCAGGCCCGCGTCCCTCGCGCGCTGCGCAGCCGCCTGCTGCTGCTCGCGGGGCGGAGAGCCGCAGGGGCGCCCCGTCTCCTGCCCTGCCCGGCTGCCCGCCAGGCAGGCCGCCGGCCGCAGCACGGGGCGCTGCCGGAAGGAGCGGAGGGCGGCCCGCGCGTGGGCCGCGCCCGCTCCCCGCCTGGGCCGCCGCGTCGCGGTCGCGAGCGACGGAGGGGCCGGAAGGCGCCTTCCCCCGCCCCGGGCGGCCCGGCTTCAGCTGGACTCGGGGCAGGGCTGGGGCGGCGGGGAGGGAGCTCGAGGGGCTCGGCCGCTTCACGCGGCGTGGCGGTTGTCCGCGCGGCGCGCCTTCCCCTCCCAGGTGGAGCAGACCAGGGCGTGGCGGCCCCGCCGCGGCAAAGCTGGCGCAGAGCGGGCGGGCGACGGATGTTTCGGCCCACGGCTCCCGCCCGCCTCAGCCCTCAGAGCCCATCGTGAGGGGCACGGGAGCTGCGGCCGGAGACCTGGCGGGCCAGAAGGCGCCCCCGCCCGCGGTCGCTCGCCGCTCCGCCCCCGCCCGCGGCCGCTCCGCCCCCGCCCGCTCGCGGCCGCTCGCCGCTCCGCCCGCGGCCGCTCCGCCAGCCCCGCATGAACGCCTTCCTGCGCCTGCTCAAAGCAGACAGGTGGTGCCGGCCCGGTGCGGCGTGGCTGGCCGAGGCGCTTCCTCGCGCTTCGCGAACGTGAAAACCACAAGCTCGTTAGTGGCTGTGATGCTTCATCCAGCTAAATGGTAGGTAATGACAGCCAGGCCTATGAATAGTTGGAGGAATGGAAATGATGTGGAAACGTGTCTTTCTGCATTCCTTCTCGAGAGGAGCATCTGGGAAGAGCTTGTGCCGCTTCATGGGGAAGCAGAAGGGAGGACGGTTGGGCCACGGAGGCAGACACGTGTCTAGAGTCGAGTGCCATATCCAAGTTCACGTCTGCTGTCTTCCATGGGTACAACGCTGTAGACTTTCGCTGGGACCTGGCTCTTGCATTTTGCTAGTGATTTCTCCGTGCTTCAGTTTCAAAGTACATTAATGGTCATACAGGGGTGCTGTGAGGCTACAAACAGTACAAATTTAAGATACCTGACATGTAAAAAAAATGCTTTTCGAACTTGAGTTTATATATAAGCTGAAAAAGGGGCTGAGCAGAGTGGGAGAACACCAGGAGTAAGCAGCACACTTAACAAATTTGGGGGCAAGGGGACGATTCTAAATGTCTCGACTATCCCATTTGGGATAGGGTCTACTCTAAGTAGGACTAACATTTGGATTCAACCCAAAAGGTTGTAACTGAACAGGGGAAATAGGCCAATTAATTATGCTTGAGAACAGGAGATACAATGGCTTGTTTTTGCATGAAGTGGAGATGTAGCCAGAGCTAAATGTGTGGTGGAAAGAAGGGATAATGGTGGGGGAGAAAGCAGGAGATAGGATCAAGATTTGAGGGGCGAGGTGAGGGGTTAGATGAGCACAACAGGGTGGCCAACCCATCAAGAGGAACAGGTCAAGGGAGGTGTCAGAGGGGCAAGAGCTGGAAAAGGAGCAGGGGAGGAAACAAGGCCAGAGTGGGTGGTGTCAGTTATGGAGTGAGGAGGGGGTTGGCACTGGGGCGGCCTTAGCAGGGCACCACAGTAGAGGAGAGGAGGTGAGGGTGCCTAGAATTCATGTGGATCAGAGAGGTGTAGCACTGTTGTCTGGCTAAGCAGATGGCAGACAAGAAAGGGGGGGGACATAGAATCATAGAATAGTAGGGTTGGAAGAGGCCTACAAGGCCATCGAGTCCAACCCCCTGCTCATTGCAGGACAAATCTATAGTGGATGAAAGCAGCCAGCTCTTCAATCTTCTCCCCAGGGTGTTCAGCTGCATGACAGCATGCGCAAGGAATGCAAGCCTGAGCAAAGAGTACCTTGGGAGAGTGGATGGGATGAATGGAAGGTGGGAAAACGACAGTCTAGAGCAGGCAAAAATGACAGGACGGTGCTTCAGAGAATACTTCTGGTTCAACAGGCTGCAGGTCATGGAAAGAGTGGGAGGCAGAATGTGGGGAGGGTGGACCGTGAGCCATGTTGAGGGAGAGCTGGTGAATTCGGTCAGACAGCAGGGAGGCGAGAGGCAGTGGCTCTTGACAAAGACGAGATCAACCGTGTGTGCCAGGGCAGTTTTCAGGGGAGTCTGCCCAAAACCAGAGACTGAGGGAAGTGATTCATTAGGGCCAGGAGAGGGGAGGCAGCTGGGTCAGAAGGATTTTCACGCTGTATGTTGAGTTCGCCAAGAAGCTGAGTGTGGTATTGTCAGAGAAGAAGAAAGAATAGAATCATAGAGGTGGAAGGGGCCATTTAGGCTGCCCCCCTGCTCAGTGCGGGAATCCAGTTTAAAGCGTCCCTGACGGATGACTGTCTGGTCTTCACTTGAATCCCTCCAGCAATGGAGAGCCCACCACCTCCCTAGGAAGATAGTTCCATCTTCTGACTGCTCTGATGGTTAGGAAGTTTTTCCTGGTGTTCAGCTGAAATCTGCCTTCCTGATAGAGGGTGATGCCTTCTTCTGTGGGAGAACCCTTTAGGTACTTGAGAAGTGCTCTCATATCCCGCCTGAGTCTTCCCTTCTCAAGGATAAACATACCTTGCTCCTTCCATTTTTCCTTATATGACTTTGTTTCTAGTCCCCTAATCAACTTTGTTGCCCTTCTAAGATGATCAGGGGACTAGAAACTGAGAACCCATCTACACGAGCCTTTTAATATGGGGCAGCTGCAAGTCGAGGTCCCTCAGAACAGACGATGTAGTCTCCACTTAGCAGCCATCTGTGGTTTTCTCCTGGAAACTGTGGATTTCCGAGGTGGCATTTTGCTGCGGGTTTCCCCGCAGTTATGAACCGTCTGTCCCTTCCGCAAACCAACTTCACATTTTGCAGTGGGTGTGTTGTAGGCGTGCATAGTGCTTGCGTTGCTCTGTGATGCCCCTTTACTCCCCCGTCCCTTCACAGCTGCGCTGTTACAGAAGCACAGAGAGGCGTTTTCAGTTATTTAATCACAGTTTTGCACATTTTTGCAGCTTTGTATCTTCTCAATGGTTGCTTTTGGACTCAGTGCCTGAGGGCCAGGGGGGTGGGTGTCTTGGGGGAGGACCAGCATCGCTCCGGCCACCATTTCGGAGCAATGGGTAGGGATGTACCACTCACACTTGTGAGTGCAAATCATCGTGAGAGTCTCGGGCTGGGAAACTGACAAACAGATAGCGTGGAAATGGAGGAGCACTTAACACCCACTTTTTACCTAACGAGGGATGGAAAGACACAACAGAAGCCCTGAAATGCAAATGTAATGAAATGAAATGTAAATCGCAAGTGTATCCCAGCAGAAGCTAATTCGAAGCTGAAATGCTGCGCAGTTGCGACGGGGTGGGGGAAAGGGGTGCCATGTAGACGGGGCCCTGCTTGTCTTGTTTATCCCCCTTGTTGGCTTGTAACTTGATGTGTTCCTTTCTCCTACTCCCTCCCCCGCTTTTCCTTTTTGCCTCTGCAACAAGCAACATGTGTTCTCTCCCTGAGGGAAGCAAGTAAGTATTTACTTAGTTATTGCATTTTTATACTGCCCAACAGCCAAGGCTCTCTGGGCAGTTCACAATTAAAACCATAAAATACAACTTGAAAATCATAATATAAAACTGTTAAAAGTTAAAAAATACCAGGTAAAACCAAGGTAAAACCCAGCAGCAGTTACAGCCCAGGGAAAGCCTGGGTGAGAAGGTGTGTTTTCAGGAGGCGTTTAAAAATGTTACATTTTTTGCCTCCCGAACTGCCCGGGGGAGGGTTTTCCAGAGGGTGGGTGTGCCACCACAGAGAAGGCCCTGCTGTCGGGGTGCCTCATGGCAACATTCCGTTCACTTCGGAAGCTTCCATAGAAGGAGTCAGACCACTGCTTCACCGAGCCCAGTACTGTTGACACTGACTGGCAGTGGCTGTCCAGGGTTTCCGGCAGGAGTCTTTCCTAGCCCTGCCTGGAGGTGCCGGGGATTGAAAATGGGACCTTCTGCATGCAAAACGTGTGCTCCGCCACTGAGCTGCGGCCCCTTCTTCAACAGTGAGTTGAGAATTTCAATGGCAGAGGAAGAGTGAGCAAGGTGGGTGGGCAGGGGCTGGGACTGGCATGATTAAATATACTGTCTAGGTGGGCAGGAACTCACTCCCAGGCTGGGTTAAGCTTTTCTCCCTCAAATCTGATCAATTTTCCCCATCCAGCCAAGTTGTGCAAGAAGTCAGCATATGAAAAGAAGGAATGTGATCACTGTTAAAACCATACCCTATGAATGGCCAGAGCAAAGGAAGCACAGACACTTGAGAGGTGAGAAAAGCAAAAGGCTGAGGAGCAGCCCGCTTTCCATTTCGGATTAGCGTGGGGTGTAGGCTGAAGCTGCAACTGCTTTCGAATCCAGAAGTCCCTCGTCTTCTGGCCTGGGGTCTTCCCAGAGTAGGAGTGACTGGGTTGAGCCAGAGCCCCGCCTTGCTTCTCCGTATTCCTTGCCATAAACTGTCTTTGAGCATCTACAGATTGGGAAGGCGAGGTGGAATTCTCAGGTGAGAAATTGAGTGAGGTGGTCCCCACTGGGGGGCTTTCCTCCCCATCCTTCTCCTGAACCTCGGGGGGCTCTGGCTTTGTGGTAGGGACTGCTGAGCTTTCCCAGGGAGTAGAGAGCAGAGGAGCTTGCTTGGCCTCAGAGGGGCCAGGGGCAGCTGGCGGGTGCCTGTTTGGATCATGCTGGGGCTCGCCTGGATTTGAGGTGCTGAAGGATCCTCCATCTTTCTACAGTCCATATGACAGCTTCCTGCAGCAAGCAGCATGGCTGGATAAGGGACATACCCTTCCAAACCAGGACCCCTCCCATGTTTCCAACTGTGCACACAATAGGTCTGAACAGCACACCTGCGGCATTCAGGGCAGCGAGCGGTCACAGGCCTAACGCACCATGCAGGACGGGTACGGGATCTGTGCTGGCCCTGCCTGTCCAGGTGGCAGGCGCTGCTGGGAATCACAGGCTGCAGAAATAGCAGCGTATGCACAGGGCATGGCAAGCGGCTGGTGCTTAAGTTCTCTCCACAAGACAATGCACATCTTCTGACAAGTTGGCCCTGGCCCAGTCTGTCTAATGCTAAGACATGGACGATGTATGTCCTGGAAAAGCTAAGGGCCCTCAGCTCCAAGAAAATTCTTTTTAGCCCAATCACCAGACCAGTTAAACTGGGGCATTTGGTCTGACAACCTCCTTATCTGCAGTGGGACTAAATTTGGCTTTCGGTTCTGCTAGGTTAAGAACTGTTGTCCACAGTTTTCCAAAGAAGGGTCTCAGACCTGATGCTTGCACCCCATGGGCTGAATGTCTCTTCCAGCCCAACCTTGTTGCTGCCTTGGGGTGTGTGAGGGAACCTTCTCCCAGTTTCTCCACCACTTTCTACTGGGGCATTTTTGCGACAGCCCCATGCAGCTCATGCGCATCTGTCTTCCTACCACTTCCTCATACTTGAGGAGTCTGAATACCTGAGGCCTTTCCACTCTTACACCAGTTGTGCTGCCCCCCGTCATAACCCGTGTTTTGCTGCACAGTTTCAGGGAGGGTTGCACCATTCCTTGCCTTTCTTGCACCCTCTGCTTTGCCACGCCTTCCTCAGCCTTTGAGGCAATGCTCCTGGCGCAAGGAAGTAGCAAGAGGCAACGGCAGTCTGTGCCTTGCCACGGGTGCCTTCCCAGCCAGACAGCCTTAGGGGACGGGCTGGCGTGTGCATGCTCCCCTCTGGTCTCTGTAAATGAGTCAGGTTTGGGGCAAGTGTTCTGGAGGAGCAGGCGTGGCACGCGCAGCCCCCTCAGCTCCCAGGCAGATGCACTGCGCTCTGCTCCCTGGACGGCCTGTTTGCCGGGCCTGTGCCTCGGCCTCCTTCCTCATTGCTCTGCGATGACTGAGCGCTCAGCGCTCTCGGCTGCTGTTTCTGTGTGACTCGTGCTTGCAGCCAGGCCCTATTTATGACTAGCACACTCAGATGCTTAAGACAGGAAGAGACTCCACCTCAGTTACCCCTAAGGCATCCCTAGGACAGGATGTTTATCCGTGTATCAAAGTCTGGTGACACACAAGCCCTCAATGGATAGCTAGTGCAGCCCAGTGGCTCAGAGACTGAGCTGCAAAACAGGAACTCAGTTCGAATCCTGCCCCAGCCAAGAGCTCACTTGGAGCTCGCCTTTGGCAAGCCATGCATGCACTTTCTCTCTCCCCCGCTCAGCCTCAGCTGCCCATCTGCAGTTTGGGGGGGAGGAGGATAGTACCAACCTACCTTTCAGGGTTACAACAAGATAATGTCTGTGAAGGACTCTGAGCGTTCAGAAGTTCTGCATCAATGCTGAATATTGTTAGGGCAGCAAGTAGGGCTGTGGAGCATGGCGGCCCCTGCCTGCCCCACACCCTCTCCCCCGGTGTCGGCTGCTCCAGCCGCGCGTTTCCTCCTCTGGCACTTCCTCTTGCTTCAGCTCCGGGGGATTCTTTCCCCAGCATCCCTCTTTTCCATTTCTGGCCTTTCCCCCCAGAGCTTCACTCTCATCATTGCTGGCAGGGTCCTGGACAGGCAACACCCTTTGAGTCTTGGCTCATGTCTGCTGCACTCCAGTCCAGTCCCGGGACCAGCTCATGGACCTGTGACTCTGTGGCTGCACTGCAAAAACACTGGATTCGGAACTGCAAGGTGCTTGTGCTTTCATTTTAAATTTTTTTTGGGGGGGGGACACGTTTCTAGCCCTTATAAGTGATGCGCCAGCAGCCTGGATTGCAGACAGGGGGAGATGTTGTGGACTGTAGGCCAAGTGGGGAGAGCACAACTCCTGCCAATGAGCCCTTGGTATTGGCACAGCAAGGAGGGGCTGTTTCCTTGACTCGGAAGCCAGGATGCTCCCAGGCCAAGCCACTTCAGCAGTGCTGCCCCAGCCAGCGGGGTTCAGGGGGTCTCTTGAGCTGTTGCAGCGTAGCGAACAGTCACTGCTGCAGAAAACCTCTTGAAGGCCACAGAAGAACTTCGTGTAAGAACCACAGGGAGAAAGGAGTGTGGTGGAATCCACTCAGCAGGTGGGAGTGAGGTGTTCTGGGCAAGCATGCCCCCCCTCACCCCATCACGTCTTATGGGATGGCGCAATCCTCTTTTGTTACTGGGATCACAGATGTAACCAGCCACACACAGAGATCAAAGCGGAATTATTGGGATCCAAAGAGGATCTAACACCTGACAGAAGGCAGCTTAACGGATCAGACACCCGTTGCTGTGTCTGTTGGGCCACAAGGACTTCTGTGCCAGTGAAATGCCGGCCTTTGATTGCAAAAGGAGAGGCACTTCTCTGTGGCTGCGTGCAGAGGATGTGGCATCACTCAGGAAGTGGTTGGCTGGAACGTCTGTGTCATCAGGTAAGCGGCCTGCAGGGCACTGCCAAGCGGGTCCCAGCCCCCGTTCTGAAACTCAGACCGAGATGCCAACGTGGCTCAGGGAAGGGGCCCAGGCATTTGAAACAGAGGGCCCCTTTCCCCCTCCTTTCCTCTCCTTTTCCCATTCAAGCAGGCCCCATTTCGCCCATCTCTCAAACCCCGAGGGTGCCTGTTGGTGTCTCCCCTCCTCAGCCAAGTGGACTGAGCAGGTAAGGGTGGAGGCCTGCGCTGCTTCGGAGTCCGTCCTGCCGGCCAGATGCCTTGAAGCCTTGCTCTGCCAGCCCTGCCTCCCCTGTGCCCAGCCCCCTCCCTTGCTGGGCTCCTCAGATACTCCAGTGGCTGTTAGGTTGGCAGACACAGGCAAGCTGGCGTGGGAGAAGAGGGTCCTTTCCTATTTGTGGGTCAGTGGGGGAGAGCCTGAGCGGCTGCTGGGGCAGGGAGCCCAGCACGCGCTAGCAGGTCCTGCCGCGGCATCTCAGGCAGGGAACTCGCCTGTTGCACCCCAGGCGAGGCCAGCAGGCCCCTCAGCCCAGCTTGTGGCAGGATGGAAACAAGCCGGCTTGTCCTTTCTGGCGAAATCCTCCTGGCACCGGCAGCACCTTGCCCAACAGAAGGGATGGGTGGCTGTTGGAGGCGGTAGCTTTTCCGCTGCTGCCCCGCCCCTACTTGGAGGGGGAGAGGCTGAAGCCGGGCTCAGCTCGGGGCTGGGCACTTGCACCTGGCATTCCCGCAATGGGCTCCTGGGGCATCGCCCTCCTCCTTGGGCTCCTGGTCCTGCCTGCTGAGCTGCCATTTGCATGGGCCAGAGGTGAGTCCTGTGAGCAGCCAGGGGCTCTGGGGGGGGGGGGGATGGGCCTCTGCTCCCCAGCAAGGGAGAAAAGACCAGCAGGCCGAGGCGCCTTCCCTGCCTGTGCGCCTCTGCGCCTCGGCACCTGGCTGCTTCTGGCAGTCTGACTGCTTCGTGCACGGCTCCGCATGCCAGAGGTGGCCTTCTCCCCTGGTTCCGTGCAGGAGGTCTACAGAGAGGGCCTCCTTAGCTGCGAGTTCCAGCAATGGGGCACCTCAAGCACATCAGAGGAGCCCCACTGGATCTCACCAGAGCTTGTGCAGAAAATGCAGCAGGTAGATGCCATCAATAAATAAAACCAGCCACCTGCAGGGATGTAAGCATTCCTCTAGTGACAGCCACCCCTGGTCAGAACAATGTGTCTGTGCTGCAACTGAGCGTTTAGAAAATCTCTATGGGCACCAATGCAGTGTGGCCAGGGAGCAGGGAGACGGCGCCATCTCCAGTCAGCAATCGGACATAAGGTGGGGAAGCTGGCATGGCGGATGGGGGCCTCCTGGGGGCTTTGTTGGAGGTCCCCCATCCCCGATCTCCCCCCACATACACACCACACACCCTCACTAACAACAGTTAGTGTCTTGTATCGAAAGCCTGCCCAGTGTTCGGGGCAGTGCACCTGTGGGACAAGCAGCGGGGAGGGGAATTGTTTTCATGCCCCCTTTGTGGGCTTCCCAGAGACATCTGGAGGCGGGAGGATGCTGGACGAGGCCCACTTGTGGTCTGAGCCAGCCGGGATCCCCCTTCCCTTCTTGAGCTTAGCTTCACGGAGGCCGACCCAGGATCCGCTGCAGCCCCCCCACCAGTGACACCCCTGGATGCTGAGGGATGTGGCCCAGGGTCCCCGGCAAGAGGATTCCCAGGGAGCGCCTTCACATGGCGCCAGGCTCCTCGTCGCCTGAGAGCTGTGCCACAGTGTCTCTTGCCCGGGGCCCTCTGGGGCACCTCCTGGCTCGCCTGCCCTCTCTGCTGTTGGCGGGCACTCTGCTGGCTTTGGCGGCCGGGCGGGAGGCTCGGAGCCTGTAGCTGCCTTCCGAGACAAGGCTCCTCTCCTGGCCCTCGGTGGCTGTGCTGGCAGTCGGCCTCCCCCGCCTTTCTTTCTTTCTTTCTTTCTTTCTTTCTTTCTTTCTTTCTTTCCACCTGTCTGTCTGCCTTCCTTCCAGGCCGAGACGGCTACTGCCCACACCTGCCTGCGCCTTCCGGGAGCCCTTCTGGTGGGGGTAACTGCAGTGAGTGCAGCACGGATGCCAGCTGCCCCCCGGGCAAGAAGTGCTGTGGCTCGCCCTGCGGCAACACTTGCCAGACGCCGGAGCCGAGTAAGAGCGCCTGCACATCTCATCAAAGAGGGGCGGGCAGGAGTGCCATCTTGGGCCCTCCCATCATCCACAGAGGAGGCGAGCGTGTTCAGGCCGTTCCTGCAGCTGTGGTGAAGCACAAAGGCAGCTTTGGGGTTTGGAGCTGACATGAGAAGCGACTGGGGCCAGCACAATGTCTGCACCCGGCAAAGCTGGTTTTCCCTGGGAAGCCCAGCGGGGGCTGCGTGGGATGGGCTGTTAAGAAGGAAAAGCCGCCTGCTTTGCCTCAGGGTGCTCCCGGAGCACCCAGTTGCGGACCCCAGCTGTGGGGGGCTAGGGCGCTGCTGCCTGAGGCTCAAACGACACGTTATGGGGGGTGCGTGGTCGCTGCCAACCTGTGTCTCGCTCTGTGGCTCCTGAGCAACAGGTAGCTGGGAAAGAGAGCATGCAGGTGACCCGGTCCGGTGCAAGAGGCAGCCCATGGAGCGCACGTTGTCAGGGGTACTCAGCGCCTGCGCCTTTCTCCGCGGCACAGGCTTTGAGCTTGGGCCCAAACCTAAGCTGAAATGGCTTGAGCCCCTCCAGAAAAGGCCCCTGCAGCTGGGAATGATGTAGATCTGCGGGAAGGACACCCGGCACGCCTATGCGAAGAGCAGCCAGAACCAAACCCTACTGCCCAGGCCGTGCCACAAGGCTGGTCCGGCGCAGTGCCCCCTCCTCATTCTCTGCTTTCTCTTCCAGACCGCTGCAAACTTCCTCCTGTCGTGGGGCACTGCAAGGCCCGCCTGCAGAAAGTGTACTACAACTGGGAGAACAAGAGGTGCGAGGGATTCATCTATGGGGGCTGCCTTGGGAACCAGAACAGGTTTGACACTGAGGAGATGTGTCAGCTTGCTTGCGGCGGCCAAGGTAAGCAGGCCCCAGGGCCCCCTCCATCCAGCACACGCCCAGATTGGTGGGGGTCTGTCTTGTGTGAGCCCTCTCGCGAGGGATTGCAACACCAAAGCATGCAGCATTCGAACCCCGATATGAATAGCCTTGCAGGATTTGCGTTCGGACGGAGAAGTGGGAAGCAGCAGTGAGGTGCTGGGGACTGAGCGGTCTGTGCACAGGGCCTGCCCTGCACCCCCTCCGCCAGCCTGCCGCCCTCAGCTACGGCGGCTGCCCCCTCCTGCCACCAGGGCTGAGGCTGCCAGCCCAGTTGGCGCCTGTGTGTAGGACGGGTGCGAGGCACCATCTCGTCCTCCGACCCCGGCTGCAAAGTCTTTGGGGCTGCCCCGTCTACAGGAAGGCCATACAGTGGGGTTCAGCTTTCATCTTTTGTATTGCTTTATGCTGCGCTTTGTGGCTTCCGTTTTTGTGAACCAGTCAGAGAGCTTCAGCTGTTGGGCAGCATAGAGACAAACAAACAAATAAATAAATGGCTAAAAAACTAAAGTGTTTTGCAGTGTAGCAGACAACGTGCCCCTCAGTTCTTTGTGTGGGGAGGGGAGGCTCCTCCCCCTGACTTTGCAGCCACAGTTTTGTTGTTGCCATAGAACAGATGCTGTTGGGCTCCAGTTCCTGCCATCCCCAGCCAGCATAGGCATTGCTCAGGGATGATGGGAATTCTGGTCAACAGCATCTGGAGGGTCACAGGTTCGCCACTTCTGCCACGTAGAATAGGCCACAATATTTAATCAATTAGGCTGATGAATGTAAAAAGTTTCTTATATAGATGATGCCCCTGGATCAATCAGGCAGCAGATCATCTGTTTGTTCGCCCGCCCGCCCGCCCGCCCGCCCCTCTCTCTCTCTCTCTCTCTCTCTCTCTCTCTCTCTCTCGCTTTTGCCCATGAATGCCACAGATGGCAAGAGGCACCATCTTAAAAGATGTTCTCTCCCAGGTGAACAGTTGGGAAGTTTGTCTTCTGCTCAGCATTCGTTTACTGTTATGGAGCAGCCGGTTGTTTGGTTCCAATTTTTTTTAATGTGTTGTAGTTTTGAATCTTGTGTTGTAAACCGCCTTGAGGGCCTATTAGCAGAAAGGTGGTATGAAATATTTTGGTTAAGTAATAAATAATAACAATAACAACAATAATAGCAACAACAACACTTCCTGTGCTACCTGTGTGGATCATCTGAAAGTGAAGGAAGCATTCTTCCTGCTTCAGAAGTCTCGCCTTCGGCCACATGCTCATACTGATTAACTGATTACAATCCCTCGACCCTGGTGCCAGCCCCATCAGAGGACAATGCCAAGGCCAGAGTGCGGCGCCGTGGTGCCAGGCTCCCCCCTCGGCTCCTACATGCACCCATGAGACCTCCTGAGCAGAGCCCTGCATGTGTCCTGACCATGCTCACGGGCAAGAGCGGGGCGGTCCCTCTGCTGGCACATCTGAGAAGGGCCTGAGCACGTTGCCACTGCTCGTGCAGCCACTCAGCCCAGGGCCTGCAAAGTGCCGCAGGAAGGGGGGTCTGCTGTCCGCCCAGCGTTTGGGGGCCTGCATGGCTCAGGGAGATGATGCACTCCCGCACCTCCCGCACGTCTTCCTCCTCTCTCGCTTTGCACGAGGTCTCCTGCCATTAGTAGTCTTTACCATCAAACATGCCGACTGCTGGATGTGGGGAGGAGGGGTGAGGCAGAATGCCGCAAGGCTCTGAGGACCTTCCCCAAGCTGCTGGGAAACCTTACCCAGCGAGCCCTCTGATCCCTCCAGGAGTGGCCCAAACACTTTGGGGAATTCTTGTCAAAGAAATGTCTGTGCAAAGGCTCAGGGAACTGATCCATCTATCCTGCTTCGCTTTCTGTTTCAGGGATGCCCTCGAGCGAAGGAGTGAGTTGGTGAGGAGGCAGCACCCTCTGAGTGGAGCCCCCCAGGAGCCTCCCAGCTCTGCCCACCCCCTCCCTCCACAGCTGCTACAAATCTGTACATTGGGGTGGTTGAGCTGAAGGGCTTCCTAGGACTTGTGGGAAATAAACAACTCCCCATGCACGCCCTTGTCTAGCTGGCTTGCAGTCTTCGAGTAGCTCCCTCCTTTCTCCCATTCTCTTCCTTCTTTGCCATCGACCCTGCGGACAAAGACTGCAGCCAGCTGTACCAGGGAGCTCAGAGCAACTTCCATTCGAGTAAACATGCTTAGGACTGTGCTGCACGTGGACGCACCCTCACAGCCCCGTTCCCCTGACAGTGCAGCTGTTGCACGTGAGGGGAGGGGGGAGTTTTATACCCATCCTGGGATGGGTGGTGGTGGAATGGGGACAAAAAAACCCAGGCACAGTTTGCTGGTTTAGGCCCCAGTCCACATCATATGCCCATAGTGGTGCTATCACCTGGACTGGGTGACCTCTGGGGTGTTTCTTGGACATTCCAATGCTGTTGTCTCATCTGGCAGGGCTCCAAGAGAGTGGCACTTGCGGCCACCAGCTCCCTGCAATGATACCACACCAACTGACCTACTGGGAGGTCACCAGCATAGCTGGGCACCGAGTCTGAACTGAGCTATGCAATTGCTGCCTGCACATAACATCACAGCCCAAGCTGTGGCCTGCGTGTGCCTGCTGAAGTGACCTGCTGGGGGGTGGGTGAGGTCTGCTGTGTTTCTTCCTGTGCATGCTCTGAGCCCATCTGGCAATCTTGGCAGACCGGAGGACGGGCCTGACAGGTGCTGGAGGAAAGCAGAGCGGGGGCTGTTTCCCCACCATTTAAGCAAGATCCACTTGTCTTCATGTGAAACTTCCTGCTGGCTGTCCCAGGAAGGACGCTCTTGCCACACCAAACGTGCTGTTCTGAAGTGCTGGAGGAGGGCTCTCTGCTGCGTTTGCTGCCAAGTCTATCCTGGATGCCATTCAAATCCTTTGCCTTCCTCTGCTCCCCACACCCTTCTCCTAGCCTTCTCTTGGGCTTCCTCTGCCTTTGGCGGCTGCCCCCTCCTGGTGGGACTGGCAAGTCAGAGTTTCAAGTTGTCTTCCCTCTCTTGTGGGCTGGGAATAGAATATGATGCTGGTGCAGGAACAGGGCTGCTTGCAGGCAAGGCAATTATCGTGGAATTGCCATGGCTTGTTCACCCACACTTTACAGGATAGGAGGGTTGTTCACATCCATTTGTAATACTCCTCTGTTTTCCTAGTGCTGCTTTTGCCTTTTTTCTTACTGCAGAAAGCCTGCCGGTTTTTGAGGAGGACAGAAGAGTAATGCCATCACCACGTGTGTAGATGCCCTTAGCATTAGTCCTCCATCTTTTTTTAAGGGGCATGTTTTCCATGTGGGCAGTGTCTCATTGGGCAGCTGGTCATTTCAGAACATCGCCTGCTCTCCTGCTGCCTGCGTTGGGGGAGCGCAGACGCACTGCTGCCCCCGCCCCATCGCTTCACCCACCCGCATCACTTCCTCACCTCACTCTCTGCAGAGCCATGTCAGCCAGGAAAAGCAGCTAGCATGGCTCTTCGGAGAGCTGGCCAGGCCCCAAAGCCTCGCTCTGAGGGGGTCCTCCCTCAAGCCAAGCATTGTGGGAGGGGCGTTCCAGAAGATCACTTATTTCGGCCCATGAAGCTCTTCCGAGAGCTTGCCTACTCGCTGGCTCATTCTGAGAGGACCTTCAGAGTGAGTCAGAGGGCGGGTGGCTGCTACAGAGAGCCTCGCAGGCTTCTGTCACACCGGAAGAGTGGTGAACCACACGCTAGTGCCAAACGGAATACACTGACATGGATAAAAATGCCCAACAAGTTTTGATCAATATGTCCACTGCAAGGGAAATCATTTCAGGCCTGGATAGCATGTGACCTGCCAAGCAGAATGCAGCTTACCAGTCTTGTGCCCTGCTTCACAGACACTTTGTTTTTCAGTGCTAGGCACACAGCAAAAATAGGTTGTTTGCCAAGCTTAACTATTATATCTTGCCCATGCTCTTACTTTGCAGTATTTCTTATGGGTTTGTAGGTTGTGTTAGTACTTTCCCATGTAATCCTTACTGCCTCCATCCTCCCAGGCATCCCATTTTAATTAACCAGTGGCCATGCCAGCTCTTTGTATCCTCTCAGGCCATGCACGGTGCCCATTCTGCAGTCCTGTCTCAGAGGGCTCATTCTCAGAATGCGCTGGCCATTGCAGTGAATTATCTGGCTCATTTCTAGTCATTGACCAGATGACACCAAATTGGGCGGGATAGCTAATACTTTGGAAGACAGAAACAAAATTCAAAGTGATCTGGATAGACTGGAGCACTGGGCAGAAAACAACAGAATAACATTTAATAGGGATAAATGCCAAATTCTGCACCTAGGAAAAAGAAACCAAATGCACAGTTACAAGATGTTGAGCCACGTATCCCCCAACACTACAAGCGAGAAGGATCTTGGGATTGTTGTCAATCACAAGCTGAATATGAGCCAACAATGTGATGTGGCTGCAAAAAAGGCCAATGCCCCTTTGGGCTGCATTCATAGAAGCATAGCTTCCAAATCCCGGGAAGTACTAGTTCCGCTCTACTCAGCACTGGTTAGGCCTCATCTGGAGTACTGTGTCCAGTTCTGGGCACCACACTTTAAGAAGGATGCAGACAAGCTGGAGAGGGTTCAGAGGAGGGCAACAAAGGTGGTCAGGGGACTGGAAACAAAGCCCTGTGAAGAGAGACTGAAGGAACTGGGCCTGTTTAGCATTGAGAAGAGAAGACTGAGGGGAGATACGATAGCGCGCTTCAAGTACTTGAAAGGCTGTCACAGAGAGGAAGGCCAGGATCTCTTCTCCATCATCCCAGAGCGCAGGACATGGAATAATGGGCTCAAGTGACAGGAAGCCAGATTCCGGCGGAACATCAGGAAAAACTCCTGACTGTTAGAGCAATACGACAGTGGAACCAATTACCTAGGGAGGCGGTGGACTCTCACACTGGAGGCATTCAAGATGAGGCTGGACAGCCATCTGTCGGGGATGCTCTGACTTGGATTCCTGCACTGAGCAGGGGGTTGGACTCGATGGCCTTGTAGGCCCCTTCCAACCCTACTGTTCTATGAGTCTATGATCTGTTGGAGGCCAATGTCTCTTATTACCTTCCTTGCTTTGATACGGAAGTCCTGTATTTAGCACCTGTTTTGGCACATGTCTTTAAAGGAAAGATTTGGCTCCAACACCATGCAAGTAAATGTGCTCTGAGCCACATTATATCTCTGGTTAAAGTTTTTTTTTTTTTTTAATTATCCCAGATTGCACTGGGATGAGTCTCTTGGGAGTGGTAATCTGTTTCAATTACTCCCTCCCCACTTCTGTATTTTGATTAAACAATTTTCATAGGGGCTAAACTTGAAGAGTATCCATGGTCTGAACATCTGGTCTCCCTGAAATAGGACAGGTTTGTTGCCTAATTCCCACTCTATAAGCAGCCTTCTCTAACCTGGTGCCCTCCAGGTGTGTTGGGCTACAAAGCTCAGAATCCTCAGCCAGCATCCCCCAAGTTGTGGAAGGCGTCTCTAAAGGCAGGCCTGTCTCTGCCATGAGGTCTGGATTTCTTTGGCTGGGCCAGGCCCAATGCCAATCAATGTTGGATGCCCCATCACGCAACCCATGATCTTATCCTCCTACATGAAGAAAAACATCTGTTCAGCGCAGAGATTAGAGCTGTGGTTGTGAGAATGTTGGCTTTATTTCTCTGCCAGTAAACATCACGTTCTTTAGATATTGTAAAAATTTAAAATTCTGGCAATCAGCAGCCACATGCCAACTGCTCTTCTAGATTACTGTGATCAAGGTGCTGTTACAGAAGCTGGTCCAGGTCTTTGGGGAAAAACCTGGTTGTATGGAAGGCATCCCTTCCATGCTTGGAAAGCCTAGCATGGCTCATCTACAGGGTGAGTAGCCCACATTCACTGTGGACGACCCTTTGGGGCTGCTTGAAATCTGGCTGAGGTCTGACAGAGAAGGAGGCTGGTCAATGCTTCTGGTTTTCCCTGCTGCACATCACATGCACAGTTGTGGCCTCTTTTTCCCTTTTATTGGGGAACCATTTATTTATTTATTTATTTATTTATTTATATACTGCCCAATAGCCAAAGCTCTCTGGGCAGTTCACAAAAAGTAAAACCACAAAGCGCTGCATAAAACAATATAAAATAATGTTAAATATATTATAACAATATAAAATATGAAAGGTTAAAACCACAGTATAACAGTACAACCAGAATAAAACCTAGCATCAATGCAGAGATTTAAAATACAGATTTAAAACAGCAAAGCTAAAAGACTAGAAAGCTTAAACACTAAAATACCTGGGAGAATAAGAAGGTCTTCACCTGGCGCCAGAAGGAATACAATGTAGGTGCTAGGCGAACCTCACTGGGGAGCTCATTCCACTTCCAGGGTGCCACAGCAGAAAAGGCCCTCTTCCTGGTAGCCACCTGCCTCACTTCCTTTGGCAGGGGCTCATGGAGAAGGACAGGTGAGGATGATCTTAAAGTCTGGACAGGCACATATGGGAAGAGGCAATCCTGGCCCCAAGGTTTTAAGGGCTTTGAATGTTAATACCAGCACTTTGAATTGGGCCCGGAAATGGACACGCAGCCAGCAAAGCTGGAAAAGGACTGGCATAATGTGATCTCGTTGGCCAGTCCCTGTTAACCATCTTGCTGCCCTATTTTGGACTATCTGAAGTTTCCGGACCGTTTTCAAAGGCAGCCCCACGTATAACGCATTGCAGTAATCCAGATGAGAAGTTATCAGAGCATGGGTAACTAACTAGGCTATCGCTGTCCAGATAAGGGCGTAGTTGGTACACCAGCCAAAGCTGATTAAAAAGTGCTCCGTCAACACGATGGTGTTGTGAACCGTCCAGAGAGCTTTGGCTTTGGGGCGGTATAGAAATGCAATAAATAAATGGAAAAAAACCCCACAGGGAGTAGATGATGCAAGAGAGAGCCTTTGTTGGCCCAGGAAACACTTGTCAGACTCTATTCACTTTGCTCGGTCCCAGCTCAGGTCAGCAGGATGTCCCAGTCTGAATCCCAGGCCGCTTTGGGATCAGGTTCCCAGAGCAGGGAGTTTGGCCTACGGAGGCTTCTTGATAACACGTTTCTTCTGTGAGATATTGTGCAACTTCAAAAGGCGTTGCTCTCCTCATATTCTCACCAGGTAATCCTGTGTGTGTGTTTTGTGTGCAACAGGAAAAAGGCCCAAACTGACTTTCTGACTCGCCGTGCAGCCTTCCCAAGCCGTTCCAGCTGCGAGTTTAAGAGCTCTCTGGGGGAGGCTGCTCTCAAGGCTGCTCGACATACCTCTGGGCCTAGGTGGGAAGAGGAGCATCGGGAGGTCTGTGAGTGCGGCTCCATCACTGGGAATGGCCAGAGGCCTCCATGGGCCAAGAAGAGGCAGTTAATGGCTTTGGGAGCGGGGGAAGTCTGTAAGTCTGTGCCAGCCAGGCGGAGAGATGCTCGCTGCAACTCCCCCCAACTCACACCAATGAGTAAGGGCATAAGCGATGTCACTTATTTTGAGGAGGTTTCCCTATTTCCCCACGGAACCCATAGATCAATGTGATGCGAGTGGCCAATGCAGGCCAAATTTCTAAGGTTTGGTGAGTTTAGCCTGGCAGCTCCATTTTCACTAAAGCCCATCTAAAATGCCAGGTCTGTGGGCTGAATCCCCTTGGCTGCCCCAAACAGAAAGAGACCTAGTACATCTTGTTGGTGGACCAGTTGTCAAACAGTTTGTTCTGGGTTGTCATTTCTGACTGTCTGCGATCTCCTTCCCCCACTGGGAGTGTTAACTCTTCACTTTGTTTCTGAGGCATGACCCCATTCATGCATTGCCCTTTGCTGCACCACAGCCCCTCCTTGTCCGCCTCTTGCAGAACTTGTGAGCTTTCATGGTCCCCTGCCACTGAGGGAGTCATGGGGGTGACCACCCATGATTTACTCCAAGCTGGCTGCATGGAGATCGTCAGGGATACAAGACGTCGTGCCCATCCAGCAGCCGCCCCGGAGCTTAGCAGGGAAAAAACGGATTTCTGGAGACTGCTTGAAGTCCGATTCTTTTCCTTAAGTCAGGGTCTCCCCAGTATAGTTGCTGAGTGCCCCAACCCCCGCATTTAGCTCAGGTGTGCCAGCCCTGCCCAGGGGTGTGCCTTTCACCCCGACCCCAGTCAAGGGGTGTTTCCTCCCATTGTGCTGAATGAGGCTTGCCCTGTGAATGCCCACAGAAATGACAGAGAAGCCCCTCAATTCATCGCACATTTTAAAGCCCAATTCCTTAAGTGTGATTAAACGCATTCTGGAGGCTCCGATTCATTGCCTTAGGAAGTAAGTACTTCACAGCTTCATTATAGATATTCTGCGCATTACAGTGGGGGCTGGTTTCTGTCTCTGTGTTCACTGCTGTCTTTCCCACAACAAACCCATTACTGTCTCCTCAGAAGTAACTCCCGTTGTGGTCAATGAGGTCCTGCGGGTTAAAATTGGGGCTGGTTTCTGTCTTTGTGTTCTCCCCCCCCCCCCAATTGCTTTTCCCAGCACAAGCATATGTGTGTCTACTCAAAAGTAACTCCCATTGTGCTCAGTAAGGCTTGCTCCTGAAATGCCGGTGCATCTGGACTTTCAGGGGAAAGGAGAAAGGGGGGAGGGGGGAAGCCTCTCTTATCGGTTGAGCAGCTCCTGCCAGTCAGATGACGTTCACTCCAACCCCAGTACACCAGGCAGTATGTTCTCTGAAGCAATTTTTATTGGTCCAGAGAATCTGCTTGTGGAACCCTGTGCACAGCAAAGTCGATTCCTTTTTGAAAAATCCGATACTCCTCCATTAGCTTCTCCTTCTGTTGTTGTGGAAAGATGGCCATGGATGCCTTTTGCTCCAGCGCAGCTTTCCCTGTATGAAGTAGGGATGTCAGAGAATTCCACCATGGATCCCAGGAAGGCCAAATTCCAGTGAATTCAGCCTCCTGGAATCCATGGTGGAACGGAGCAACCCACCCCACCACCCCGCGAAAGCCCCACGAAACGGAGCCTACCTGGCTGTGGCTCCAGCAGCAGCGGCGGCTCCAGTGGTGGTGGCTCTGGCTGCTGCCAGGCTGCGGCCGCAAATGGCGGCCACTACACCAGCCACCATTTGCATCCCTGCGCTGAGCCATGATAGGCTATGTAAATATTTACGTAGCCTATCACAGCAAAGAGCGGGGATGCAGTGGACGCCATTTGCATCCCTGCTCTTTGCCGTGATAGGCTACGTAAATATTTACATAGCCTATCACAGCACAGTGAAGGGACACAAATGGCGGCCACTATGCCAGCCACCATTTGTGTCTGCAGACCTGCCACAGCCGGATGTCCGGCTGCAGATGCACCTGGCCAGCGGCTCCGCGGAGTCGCTGCAGAGCGGAGCCCGCCGCGACGGATTCCGGGGGGAGGGATGGAGCACCTCCCCCTGCTGTGGATGCCACTTACGAAACAGGTAAGTGGTTTCGTACATCCCTAGTATGAAGGCAGGACTCAAGTCCTCAGCAAAGTTCAGTTCTCTGTCTAGGGAATTTCTCTCTGTGAGGCCAAGCTAAACTCTGCAGACTTTGCGGGGCTGCTGAAGCCCAGATCACACGTAGATGACTCTGTCTTGAAACCTTTTGCAATGCTTTGAGGCAAAGGAACTTGTCAGACACTATACACTGTAGGGATTTTACATAGTACCCCATCTTCTTCACCTGGCAATGTAGACATGCATTTGCCTAAGTAATCTTGTATGTTCCTATTGTTATGCTTTTTAGTCAGTAAGTATTAGAAATATGTTATTCCTTTTAAGTTTAATTGCCCCGTGATCTCTGATTACCTCTAAAATAAACCAAAGAAGCCTTTCTTTTAACCTTTTGCCTACTTACAGCCACAAGCACTTAACTGGGGACTGGGATGCCAAGGGATGCACATCCCATTTATTTGGAGAGCACAAAACCAAAGTTAAACCACATGAGGAGTTGTTGCCTGGTGTCCAAATATAGAGTCCTGCTACCATTCCCAGTTTTTCTCAGGCTTCCTTCCAAATTGTTTTGTCCTGTCCAGTATCCTTGTTAGCCTGGCAAAAAAGAGGCAAGAATCAGCCACCTGGGTACACATTTCTGAGATGGAGGGTGCTTCCAGACAAGGCTTTTATAGTGCCATTGCCCTGCCTTATTCATGCATGTTTACGTGACCCTCCTCTGTTTTCTTACCGCTTCTTCAGTCTTTTTCCTTAATGCAGAAACTCTGTTAAGGAGAAAGAGACTGAATAGCTGCACAAGGCCTTCTGATTGCTAGCGCTAGCACCCTTCCTTCTGGAAGCACTCAGAGTTATCGGACTCTTTCTGACGGAAGACTTTCTTTTCTGTGGAGGAACCTTTCCCGGGGGTTGGAGGTTTGCTGAGCTTTCATCAGCCCGGCCCCCTGGACTTCAGCCTGTTTCTCTGAGAGCTGGCCTGACTCAATCTGCATCAGCTCAGGCCAGTTCACAGATCTTCCAGGTTTTAAAGAATTTGCTTAAATAGAATTTTGCAGAAATTGCAGCCACAATTTATGTAATTTGTACAAAGTTTGGCTGAAATTTCTGTAAAGTGTGCAAACTGAGTCTGCAATTCGTGCAAATTATGCAATTTACAGTTGAAATTTGTGCAAATTATGCAAATTACGGCCAAAATTTGTGCAAATTATGGAAATTGCGGCTACAATTTGTGCAATTTTCTATTTAGACAAATAAAACGAACACTTGAAAAAGTTCCCAGATTTTAGGGGAAACCCATGGCTTGGCTTGCAGATGCAAGCCATGTTGCGGGTGCTGTGGAAATCTGGCAAGCCCCCAAAGGCCTGGATTCCCTGGTGACAGACATCACTATTATTTTCACAAAAGAATATCAGCGGATGAATTCCTGTCAGGATTCGGTGGGGGAGATTCCTGATGAGACCAGATTCCTGCCTGCTCCAACTCACAGGCTTTTTCTGCGGGATCCGCCTGAGTCTGGCATGCCTACAAAGACGTTTTTCTTCTGTTGGACGAAAATGTCAGGCCAGAGTTAGGAAGGGAAAAGCATGCAATAAAGTTCCTGACGGCCATGCCACCATCTTACTCAACCTCACATAATCAATGCAGACTTGAGAGGTTTTCACACCTGAAGCAGGAAGGTCAAGCAAGGCTTCCTCTTCTACTCCAGGGCCAGCCTAGAAGCACATTTGCCACAGCAGCAGCAGGGGATGTGTATGCCCTGTCCTCTGCCCCTCCCAACCTGCTGTCTGATGTGGGGATTCACCCAACCACATGAAAGGGCTGGCCCTTCAAAGGGCATCAAGAGTTCTCTGAAGTTGTGGTGGCAGTTATTCAAAGTCACGGAGCCAGGCCATTAGTAATTTTAAGGTACCTGAGAGCTTTTCCTATTACCATTTAAAAGCCCCCCGCCCCCCAATCAACCAGAGCCAAGCCTGGATGTGCCAGTGGAGGGAGCCCAACAGTGCAATCCTAAACCACATTTACTCCACACAGCAGATCTCATTTATCTCAGCAGGGCCTTACTCCAGCCCAGAGGCTAATCCATTTGGGATTCAACATGTTTCTTCCACAGCAGAGCAACCCTCTGTTTGGGTGGTTGATTCTGAAGCTCACCGTAACGGCTGCATGCGCTCTCACATTCTGGACGACTCTCAAAATTATTCTCGTTTCCTCCACATCCACCCCAGGAGAATGGCAGGCATTTCTTTTTCTCATAGTCGTAGTACCAGCGCTCTTCTAGAGTAAAGCAGAGTCCTCCGTCGGCGGGGAGGATGCATATTCCTGGGAGAACAGAAGAAAGGGACAGAGACAGCTAAGAGACCACACAAGCCAAGGGTTCACAGAGGAGTTCACTAACAGGTTGAGGAGACAAGAAGGGTTGAATGCCAAAGGGTTCCATTCCTTCCCTTCCACTGACAGTACTCACCAAGGTCTCCAGACACCACAGAGAGTTTGGGCCAGAAGGCCAGGAATTCAAGGAAGAGAAGGATGACCCCAAACCTCATGAGGCTGCTGCGGGAAGGCTTCCAGTCCCCACAGCTGATCTGGTCTGAGATCTGAGTCCCGCAGCAATGGGTCCGGTCCAACACGTTCTTTCTGAGAAAAATCAATCATCCCGGGAGCTGCAACCATTATTCTCAAACATTTAACTGTGAGCAAATTCAAAGTGAATGTGACACTATAAACCCAAAATGTGAAATTGGAATCCAAATTCTTTAGACGTTGGCATTGCTTAGAATCACAGAATCATAGAATAGTAGGGTTGGAAGGGGCCTATAAGACCAACAAGTCCAACCTGCTGCTCAATGCAGGAATCCAGGTCAGAGCATCCCTGACAGATGGCTGTCCAGCCTCGTCTTGAACGCCTCCAGTGTGGGAGAGCCACCACCTCCCTAGGTCATGGGTTCCATTGTTGTGTTGCTCTAACAGTCAGGACGTTTTTCCTGATGTTCAGCCAGAATCTGGCTTCCTGTCACTTGAGACTATTCTTCCATGTCCTGCACTCTGGGATGATTGGGAAGAGATCCTGGTCTTCCTCTCTGTGACAACATTTCAAGTACTTGGAAGAGCGCTATCATGTCTCCCCTCAGTCTTCTCTACTCAAGGCTAAACATGCCCAGTTCTTTCAGTCTCTCTTCATAGGGCTTTGTTTCCAGTCCCCTGATCATCTTCGTTGCCTTCCTCTGAACGCTCTCCAATTTGTCTGTATCCTTCTTAAAGTGTGGTGCCCAGAACTGGACACAGGACTCCAGATGAGGCCTAACCAGTGCTGAGTAGAGGGGAACTAGGACTTCCCGGGATTTGGAAGCTATGCAGCCCAAAAGAGCATTTGCCTTTTTTGCAACCACATCACATTGTTGCCTCATATTCAGCTTGTGATCTACCACAATGCCAAGATCCGTCTTGCTTGTAGTATTGTTGAGCCAAGGATCCCCCATCCTGTAACTGTGCCAAGAAACTTGGTTTCTTTTTCCTAGGTGCAGAACTTGGCATTTATCCCTATGAAATTTCATTATGTTGTTTTCTGCCCAGCGCTCCAGCCTATCAAGATCACTTTGAATTTGTTTCTGTCTTCCAGGGTATTCGCTATCCCACCCAATTTTGTGTCATCTGCAAATGTGATGAGCATTCCCTGCACCTCCTCCTCCAAGTCATTAATAAAAATGTTGAAGAGCACTGGGCCCAGGACTGAGCCTTGAAGTACCCCACTTGTTACTTCTCCCCAGTTTGAGACGATCCCATTGATCTCTTTGGGTCCGATTCTGTAGCCAACTGTGGATGCACCTAATTGTTATTTCATCTAGCCAACTTTTAGCTAGTTTGCTAATCAGGAGATCATGGGGTACTATGTTGAAAGCTTTGCTGAAGTCGAGGTATATTCTGTCCACAGCATTCCCACAGTCCACAAGGGAGGTTACCTGATCAAAAAATGAGATCAGATTAGTCTGGCAGGATTTGTTCTTGACAAATCCATGTTGGCTTCGAGTAATCACTGCATTGTTTTCAAGGTGCTTACAGATGGATTCTTTATCATCTGCTCCAGAATTTTCCCAGGGATTGATGTCAGACTGACTGGTCCATAGTTTCCTCCTTTTTGCCCTTTTTGAAGATAGGGACCACATTAGCCCTCCTCCAGCCACCTGGCATTTCACCCATCCTCCATGATTTCTCAAAGATAATAGACAGTGGCTCTGAGAGTTCTTCTGCCAGTTCCATTATTACTCTAGGATGCAGTTCATCTGGCCCTGAAGGTCTGAATTCATTCAAAATAATTAGGTGTTCCTTGACCATATGCCTATCGATCTTAAACTGCAATCCTGCCCAGAATAATGGGCTCAAGTTACAGGAAGCCAGATTCCGGCTGAACATCAGGAAAAACCTCCTGACTGTTAGAGCAATACGACAGTGGAACCAGTTGCCTGGGGAGGTGGTGGGCTCTCCCACACTGGGCATTCAACATGAAGCTGGACAGCCACTTGTCAGGGATGCTCTGACTTGGATTCCTGCACGGAGCGGGGGGGTTGGGCTGGATGGTCTTATAGGCCCCTTCCAACCCTGCTATTCTATGATGCTATGATATTGGGGGCAAGCATTCTCTTTTTGAGGGATACTCCTGGTAGGAGATGAAAATACCATCTTGTGGTTAGTGATGAAACCAAAGCTTCAGGGACTCACCAAAGCTTCAGTCTGCGTGGCTTCTGGAAGTGGTGCAGGAGGACAGTTGAATGAGGCTGACCTTTGGTAGCCATGATTGGGGTAGATTCATTAGCATAGCCCGACCCATGTCCTTGGGATGGGCAGTCTGTGTGCCCACATGAATAAGTGAACCATCATATTGTGATATCTGATGGAGCCCTGTGCAAGATGTGCCTTCTGCATCCCTCCCCCAGGAACAGGGAACAGCTGGCCTCTTGCCCGGCCATTCGGCTCACCTACTTGACATGGCCGCATGCCAAGATAGAGTGGCAAGCCAAGCTCCCCTCAGGAGGTGCTTCAAAAATGCCCCTTCCCCTGTGGGTATAAAACCCACTGCACATTATGTGGGTATAAAACCCACTGGGGGCTGGTGCCTGCTTTGCTGTCACTGAGGTGGCCCATCTGTGTTGGGGCTGAGCCACTTTAGAGTGCAGGTTGGTGCCCACATGGTGGAATGCTCCTCCAGGGAAAACGTGCGAGAGAGAGAGAGAGAAAGAAAGGTTCCACAGAGAAAACAAGCACTGTCCCATACATGCTAGTTTTGGGGTGCAGAGGTGAATACATTTTTCCTCATGTGGAATAATTCACTCGTATAAGACCCCACCAGACACCAGTTAGGGCATATCTGAGACTGAGGCTGGAGGAATCTCCGGGAAGGCCTGAGGGCTCCAGTGTCAGAGGCAGTGCGCCTATGTATACTAGTTGCTGGGGAACATGGGTGGGAAGGTGCCGTTGTGCTTTCGTCCTGCTTGTGGGTTTCCCCTGGGCAGTTGGTTGGCCTCTGTCAGGGATACTGTGACTTGGATTCCTGCACTGAGCAGGGGGTTGGACTCAATGGTCTTGTAGGCCCCTTCCAACCCTGCTATTCTATGTTTTTATGATTCTATGATTCAGCCTGTACTTTGCCTTTGCCAGGAGGGTCATAGAACCTTTTTCGGGAGAAGACTGAGCCAAAGTAGGAATTGAGCACTTCTGCCTTTTCCTTGCCATCTGTTATCATTTTGCCATCCTTATTTAATAGCTGCACAACCATTTCTTTCCTCTGCCTTTTACTATGCACGCAGCTGAAGAAAGCCTTTTTGTTGTTTTTAGCCTCGCTCGCTAACCTCAGCTCATTCTCAGCTTTAGCCTTCCTGACGCCATCCCTGCAATTCTGTGCTACCTGCCTGTATTCTTCCTCTGTTGCTTGGCCTTCCTTCCTCTTCCTTTATGTGTCCTTTTTTGTTTTCTGGTCATCTCTAAGCTTTTTTGTGAAGCCACATTGGCTTCTTCCATTGTCTTCCACTCTTTTTTCTTGTTGGAATTGTTTGTAATTGTGCCTTGAGAATTTCCTTTTTTAAAAACTCCCACCCATCTTGGACCCCTTCTCTCATTAGAGTCATTTGCCATGGGACCTTACTTCTGAGTTTATTAAAATGGGCCTTCCTAAAAACCAGGGTATGCCTTTGGCTACACTCGGCTTTTGCTTCCTTTAGAACCAAGAACTCAAGTACAACATGGTCACTTTCCCCCAGAGTTTCTGTAACTGCTACTTGATCCACTAAACCATCTCTGTTGGTTAGGATCAAGTCAAGGATAGCTGATCCTCTAGTTCCTTCCTCCACTTTCTGTAGGAGGAAATTATCAGGAACACAAATCAGGAATCTCTTGGAGGGGCCATGTTTGGCAGAATTTGTCTCCCAACAAATATTGGGGAAATTGAAGTCCCCCATTACTACTACATCATGCTTCCTTGAAACACTGGCTATTTGCTTTTCAAAAGTTTCATCCTCGTCTTCTTCTTGATTGGGTGGCCAGTTTAGACTCCGACCGCTGGGTTCCTTTTATTCTTTGCTCCATTTATTTCAACCCAGATGCTCTCGATGGGGCTACCAAACTCATCCTCCTGTATTTCTGTGCAGAGATATGTATTTTTCACATATAGTGCAACCCCACCTCCCTTTCTGTTCCTCGTGTTCTTTTTGAACAAGTTATATCCTTCAATTGCTGTATTCCAGTCATGAGAGTCATCCCATCAAGTCTCAGTTACACCTACCAAGTCATAATTTCCCTCCTGGATTAAGAGTTCAAGTTTGTTCTGTTTGTTTCCCATACTTGATTGTGTTGATCTCAGCAGGCCTCAGAGACGAAGTCTCAGAAAAGGATTCTTTGTCAGATACTGCTTCCATTATATATTTATCAGTTAAATAGCATAATTTTATTTATTTATTTATTCATTCATTCATTTCATTTCATTTCTATACCGCCCAATAGCCGAAGCTCTCTGGGCGGTTCACAAAAATTAAAACCAAATAGAACACAATAAAACAATTTAAAATATATAGAACATTAAAACCACAATATAACAATCTTTGTTTTATTTTATTTTATTTATTTATTTATTTATTTTCTATACCGCCCAATAGCCGAAGCTCTCTGGGCAGTTTACAAAAATTAAAACCAAACACACAATAAAACAATTTAAAATATATAGAACATTAAAACCACAATATAACAATACAACCACAATAAAATCTAGCAGCAGTGCAGGAGCTTAAAATACAGATTTAAAACAGCAAAGATAAAAATTTAGAAAGCTAAAATGCCTGGGAAAATAAAAAGGTCTTCACCTGGCGCCGAAAGGAATACAATGTAGGCGCCAGGCGAACCTCACTAGGGAGCTCAATACAACCACAATAAAACCTAGCAGCAGTGCAGGAGTTTAAAATACAGATTTAAAACAGCAAAGCTAAAAGTTTAGAAAGCTAAAATGCTAAAATGCCTGGGAAAATAAAAAGTCAAAATAAAAAGCATGCCAGATCAGCTGCTCTCAAATGCATTCCACTGGTCTTCAAACAGTCTTCCAGGGAATCCTGGCTTCTTCTGAAGCTTGTGAGCTTTCTCTTTTTTCTTTTCTAGCAACAGCTTGCCCCTCACTAAAGCCCACTGGTGCAGAGGAGCCTGGGCTCACAGCATTGAAGCACCGGGACATCCTGATTAGCAGGGGTGATGACATCATCTGTGACCCCACCCCCTAGACTTGCATGTTCCCTCTGTGTTTAGCTGCAACCTCCCAGTAGCTGGGAGAAAATGGATTTTCCCAGCAACAGTAGATTGATGTGAGCTCTCCCTGTTGCAGTGCAAAATAGTTTGGGGTGGCTTGGCCTTGTGTTAATAGTACCATAGTTTCCAAGTCACCAGAAGTAATAATTCTACTTTATTCTTCACTGATCACTGAGGAAAGGTCGAAGGAACTTGGTATGTTAAGCTGGTAGAAAGAAGACTGAGGGGGATAGGATAGTATTTTTCAAGTACCTGAAGGGCTGTCACATAAAAGAGGGCAAAGAGTTGTTTTGTGCTGGAGAGGGCAGGACTGAATGTCTTGGGCTTAACTTACAAGAAGGTCACAGAATCATAGAATCATAGAATCATAGACTAGTAGGGTTGGAAGGGGCCTACAAGGCCATCTAGTCCAACCCCCTCTCAATGCAGGACTCCAAGACAGAGGATCCCCGACAGATGGCTGTCCAGCCTCGTCTTGAATGCCTCCGGTGTGCGAGAGCCCACCACCTCCCTAGGTCATTGGTCCCATTGTTGTACTGCTCTAACAGTCAATAAGTTTTTCCTGATGTTCAGCTGGAATCTGGCTTCCTGTCACTTGAACCCAGTATTCCATGTCCTGCACTCTGGGATGATGGAGAAGAGATCCTGGCCTTCCTCTCTGTGACAACCTTTCAACCTTTGAAGCTTTGGGAAGGAAACTCAAGAACTTTGGGGCCCAGATAGATTGTGTCATCTGCAAATTTCATCAGCATTCCCTGCACCTCCTTCTCCAAGTCATTAATAAAAATGTTGAAGAGCACTGGGCCCAGGACTGAGCCCTGCGGTACCCCACTCGTTACCTCTCCCCACTTTGAGAAGGTCTCATTGATAAGCACTCTTTGAGTCCAATTCTGTAGCCAACTGTGGATCCACCAGATCGTTGTTTCATCTAGGTCACTTTGAGCTAGTTTGCTCATCAGGATATCCTGGGGCACTTTGTCGAAAGCTTTGCTGAAGTCGAGGTATATGATGTCCACAGCATTCCCACAGTCCACAAGGGAGGTGACTTGATCAAAAAATGAGATCAGATTTGTCTGGCAGGATTTGTTCTTGACAAATCCATGTTGGCTTCGAGTAATCACTGCATTGTTGTCAAGGTGCTTACAGATGGATTGCTTTATCACCTGCTCCAGAATTTTCCCAGGGAGTTCTGGTTGAACATTAGGAGATACATCTTGATGGCAAGAGTGCTTTGACAATGGAAGCAATGACTTAAAGGGATGGTGGACTCTTCCTCGCAGGAGGACTTCAAGGAGAGGCCAGACAGCCATCTGTTGGGGGGTGCTCTAGCTCTGCATTCCCTGCACTGAGCAGGCGGTTGGACTAGATAGCCTACAAGGCCTCCCCCCCCCCCCCCGGATCCCTGAGATTTGTCAGAAGTTCCTTGGCAGAGGTTGGGGGAGAACTGTCTCCCTGAAGGGAGAACATTCAAAAGTCATTCTGAATTACCTTTGTGTATCAGCTGTGCACATGATCAAATTCCATTGGATGCCATCTATCAACCCTACAAAATATCAGCCATCTAAATACCAGAATCAAACATCACCAGAACCTTCCATCCAAAAAAATGGCTGGAGAGCTCAAGCCAATATTTATTTTTATTTATTTATTAATCAAATGTATTAATCACCCATCTGGCTGGTCACCCAGCCACTCTGGGTGATGTACAATATTAGAAACAGTTTA
Organism: Heloderma suspectum; assembly: GCF_057233095.1. NCBI lineage: Eukaryota > Metazoa > Chordata > Lepidosauria > Squamata > Helodermatidae > Heloderma > Heloderma suspectum. The sequence continues at coordinate 314,656,674 of NC_139461.1, read as the reverse complement.
AAACAATAAAATTCTACATTAAAAACATCATATTTCTAAAAATACCCTAACCCACCCCAAATGCCTGCCTGAACAACCACGTTTTTAATGCGTGGCGGAAGCTCATTAAAGACGGGGCATGGTGGAGTTCCCTAGGGAGGGAGTTCCACAGAGTGGGGGCCACCACAGAGAAGGCCCTGTCCCTCGTCCTCACCAGTCTAGCTGTCCTGGCTGATGGGACAGAGAGAAGGCCATCCAAGGCTGATCTTGTTAAGCGGCCTGTCTGGTGTTGCCGGAGGTGCTCCTTAAGATAGGCTGGGCTGGAACTATATAGGGTTTTAAAGGTCAAAACCAACACCTTGAATTTGGCCCGGAAAACAACTGGTAACCAGTGCAGCTCCTTCAGCACTGGAGTGATGTGATCTCGCCAGCGGCTGCCTTTAATCAGGCAAGCCGCTGCGTTCTGTACCAGCTGCAGCTTCCGAACCGTCTTCAAGGGTAACCCCACGTAGAGCGCATTACAGTAGTCTAAACGAGAGGAGACCAGGGCATGTACTACCGATGGGAGCAGATGGTTGGGAAGGAAGGGGCGCAGCCGCCGTATCAGATGTAGTTGATACAGCGCTGTCCAGCTCACAGCTGCCACCTGAGCCTCCATGGACAGCTGGGAGTCTAAGATGACCCCCAGGCTGCGGACCTGGTCTTTCAAGGATAGCCATACCCCATTCAATACCAGGTCAACATCCCCCAACCTCCTCTTGTCTCCCACCAAAAGTACCTTGGTCTTGTCAGGGTTCAGCTTCAGCTTGTTCCTCCCCATCCAGCCACTCACCGTCTCCAGACATTTGGACAGGGATTCTATGGCCAACCCTGGTGAAGATTTGAACGAGAGGTAGAGCTGTGTGTCATCCGCATACTGATGACACCGCACCCCAAACCTCCTGATGATAGCCCCCAGTGGCTTCACATAGATGTTAAACAGCATCGGGGAGAGGATGGAACCCTGTGGCATCCCAGAAGTGAGCGGCCACGGGTCCGACACCTCCTCTCCCAGTGCTACCCTCTGGTACCTGCCAGAGAGGAAGGACCGGAACCACCGCAATATGGTGTCTCCAGTGCCCAACCCCTCCAGGCGGCCCAGGAGGATACCATGGTCAATGGTATCAAAAGCCGCTGAGAGTTCGAGGAGAACAAGGAAGGAGCATTCGCCCCTGTCCAGAGCCCTCCTCATATCATCCACTAATATGTGAAATGGCCTTAGTTCCCTGAATTTTCTGCCTCCCTCAGGTGCCCTTGCCTCAGATTCCTGTTTCTTAATCCGTTTCCTGTCCCACTCTGCCTTCCTCCAGCCACCATGCGTTTGCACTCCCCTCCTCTTCGCTTTTCGATCTTCCAGAACAGCCTGCCCCAACCCCCCTGCTAGGGCCTGTCCCAGCCAGGCAACTTCCTCCGCCCAGAGGGCCTGGGCTGCAAACACCCTGCAGCTTTGCTCGTCGAGCAATGGAAATGTTTGTGAACATTGTGCAATGCCACACCAGCTCAGTGCGTGGGTGCGGGAGGCTTCATCGTTCCATGCACGGCACAACAGAGATTGGCTGTCAAACACAGGCATCGCATATGCTGAGAATATTTGAGCAGCCAGAGAACGGCTGGAGAATATTCAACCTCAACATTGCATGGGAGACAAACCTTGAGCAGAATTTGTTGGATGTTGATTGCTGCTCTAATCATTCCTATCTGGAGAAAACTCAGAATCAAGCCTGATCCCAAGGGCCTTGGAGACCCTCACTTCATGAAGAGGTGATGATGGTACAAGCTGAATTTATGGGTTGAGTGTAATGGACAAACCAAAGGCAAGAACTCCACAATGGTTAGTACATAGGAGCAAAAGATGCCCCGCTTTACTTATTGACGCTCTGATATTTTCTCAGTCCAACATGAAGCAGGTAGAAGACTCGTGCTGGCCCACATAATGCAAGCATTAGAGAGAGCCCCAGACTGATAAAATCAGCACAGCCAGCACACCCCAGGACCACTGACGTGGCTGCTACTGGAAGCACATGCCGTCCCCATTAGGGGAGAGCAACGAGTGGGCAACCCCCTGAGAAAACTGACTGATCCTTTTTTGTATCCCCCCTGTAATTCACACATGCAAAGACAGAGCTTGCTCCACTGGCTGGAATCTGTGCAGGAAGGGAGGGACAGAAAGCGCATCAGCGTCAGCGTCTTCTTTGTCAGCATTGCATTGCAATTGCATCACACTGCATGTCACACATTAAAATCTTCTGCATTCTTCAGTCCAGACTGGAGAAGAAGACTTGCAAAGAACTGTGCTCAGTTCAGAATATACAGCTGAGCATTATGGGCAGGACAAATTTGCATTTTGAACCAGAAATGATGAGTTTCAGATACCATATAGATATGGATATGCTGCAATATCCTTCCCACCATGTGTATCATCCACCCATGAAGTGAAAAAACTAAGCGTAAGAACATCAGACCTGGTAAACGAGGTTTTGAGCAAATGCTTCCTGCACAGAAGCACCCTCTTGTTTAGGGACCCCCTACATTTCTTTCTTCATGTACACCATAGTTTATGTGGGGGTTGGACTCGATGGTCTTATAGGCCCCTTCCAGCCCTACTGTTCTATGATTCCATGATTCTAGGTTTTGAATGTCTTGGTATCAGCATGATAATACCCACAATAACTGGCATTAGCAGTATTATTGAGGGACTGGAAACAAAGCCCCATGAAGAGAGACTGAAAGACCTGGGCATGTTTAGCCTTGAGAAGAAAAGACTGGGGGGAGACAGAACAGCGCTTTTCAAGTACTTGAAAGGCTGTCACAGAGAGGAAGGCCAGGATCTCTTCTTGATCATCCCAGAGTGCAGGACACGGAATAATGGGCTCAAGTGAAAGGAAGCCAGATTCCAGCTGAACACCAGGAAAAACCTCCTGACTGTTAGAGCAATACGACAGTGGAACCAGTTGCCTGGGGAGGTGGTGGGCTCTCCCACACTGGGCATTCAACATGAAGCTGGACAGCCGCTTGTCAGGGATGCTCTGACTTGGATTCCTGCACGGAGCGGGGGGGTTGGGCTGGATGGTCTTATAGGCCCCTTCCAACCCTGCTATTCTATGATGCTATGATATTGGGGGCAAGCATTCTCTTTTTGAGGGATACTCCTGGTAGGAGATGAAAATACCATCTTGTGGTTAGTGATGAAACCAAAGCTTCAGGGACTCACCAAAGCTTCAGTCTGTGTGGCTTCTGGAAGTGGTGCAGGAGGACAGTTGAATGAGACTGACCTTTGGTAGCCATGATTGGGGTAGATTCATTAGCATAGCCCGACCCATGTCCTTGGGATGGGCAGTCTGTGTGCGCACATGAATAAGTGAACCATCATATTGTGATATCTGATGGAGCCCTGTGCAAGATGTGCCTTCTGCATCCCTCCCCCAGGAACAGGGAACAGCTGGCCTCTTGCCCGGCCATTCGGCTCACCTACTTGACATGGCCGCATGCCAAGATAGAGTGGCAAGCCAAGCTCCCCTCAGGAGGTGCTTCAAAAATGCCCCTTCCCCTGTGGGTATAAAACCCACTGCACATTATGTGGGTATAAAACCCACTGGGGGCTGGTGCCTGCTTTGCTGTGGAATGCTCCTCCAGGGAAAACGTGCGAGAGAGAGAGAGAGAAAGAAAGGTTCCACAGAGAAAACAAGCACTGTCCCATACATGCTAGTTTTGTACATACATGTCCTGCTTGTGGGTTTCCCCTGGGCAGCTTTGATCACTTCAGTTGCTCTTTTCTGCACTCTTTTCAACTCTCCAACATCCTTTTTTTAAGGTATTGTGACCAGAACTGTACACAGTATTCTAAGTGTGGTCACACCATAGATTTGTATTAGGGGAGTATGGTCTTGGCAGTTTTATTTCCAGTTCCTCATTATGCCTAACACGGAACGTGCCTTTTTCACAGTAGCTGCATGCTGGGTCGACATTTCCATCGAGCTGTCCACCACACCCCAAGATATCTTTCTTCATCAGTTACTGCCAGCTCAGATCCCATTAGCGTATACATGAAGTTGGGATTTGTTTGCATCATGTCCATGTCCTGCACTCTGGGGTGATCGGGAAGAGATCCTGGCCTTCCTCTCTGTGACAACCTTTCAAGTACTTGAAGAGCGCTATCCTACCTCCCCTCAGTCTTCTCTTCTCAAGGCTAAACAGGCCCAGTTCTTTCAGTCTCTCCTCATAGGGCTTTGTTTCCAGTCCACTGATCATTTCTGTTGCCCTCCTCTGAACCCTCTCCAGTTTGTCTGCATCCTCCTTAAAATGTGGTGCCCAGAACTGGACACAGTACTCCAGATGAGGCCTAACCAGTGCTAAGTAGAGGGGGACTAGTACTTCCCGGGATTTGGAAGCTATGCTTCTATTAATGCAGCCCAAAATAGCATTTGCCTTTTTTGCAGCCATATCACATTGTTAGCTCATATTCAGCTTGTGATCGACAAGAATGCCAAGATCCTTCTCGCTTGTAGAGTTGTTGAGCCATGTATCCCCCATCTTGTAACTGTGCATTTGGTTTCTTTTTCCTAGGTGCAGAACTTGGCATTTGTCCCTATGAAATGTAATTCTGTTGTTTTCTGCCCAGCACTCCAGTGCAACCCCACCTCCCTTTCTGTTCCTCTGCTTCTTTTTGAACAAGTTATATCCTTCAATTGCTGTATTCCAGTCATGAGAGTCATCCCACCAAGTCTCAGTTATACCTATCAAGTCATAATGTCCCTCCTGTATTAAGAGTTCAAGTTCGTTCTGTTTGTTTCCCATACTCTGGGCATTAGTATATAGACATCGAAGACCATGTGCTTTATAGTCTGCCTTTCTTCCTACATGTGCCTGAAGACTACTATTGGGCGCTATCAGAGCTGTTCTCTCCATTGCAGTGCGTGCCCCCGTGTCCATTGTTACCCCCAACTTTACATCTCCTTTCCCCGTAGGATTCAGTTTAAAGCCCTCTGATGAAGTTCTTCATGCTGTGGCCAAACACATTCTTCCCATCCTTTGTGAGGTGCAACTCGTCCCTTACCAACAGCCCATCTTCCAGGAAGTATAGCCCATGGTCCCAGAATCCAAATCTCTTGTGTCGGCACCACCTTCATAGCCAGTCATTCACCCGGAGTATTTTTCATTCTCTTGCTATCCCTCTTCTAACTACTGGAAGGATGGATGAGAAAACTATCTCAGCCCCAAGGTTCTTGAGTTTCCTTCCCAAAGCTTCAAAGTCTGATGTGATTTTTTCATAGCTCCGTTTGGCATTATCATTTGTTCCCCCATGGATGAGAAGAAAGGGAGACCTGTCAGTGGGCTTTTTGAGTGCAGGCAACCTTTCAGTCACGTCTCTAATCCATCCTCCCGGGAGACAACATGCCTGGCGAGTCCACGGGTCTTCGCAACATACTTGGGTCTCGATGCCACGCAGCAAAGAGTCTCCCACTACTACCACTCTTCTCTTCTTCTCGTTGTAGGCCTGGATTCCATCACCTCTGTTTGATTGACCTTCAGTCCCTTGCTCACTCTCATGCAGGTTCCCCTGTGATTCTTCCTCTGCAGGCTGTCCTCCAGTCTCATCCGCAAGTACCTGGAATCGGTTCCACAGCTCCACTGCTTCCACTGGTGCAGAGTGGCGTCTAGTTCTTCTCCTGTCACCCTTTTCCAAGGAGTATCCTTCACTTCATTTTTCCTCGCCTCAGCATTTCCCACTGCCTCATCTTGCTGTTGCTCTTCAAGCTTCTGGTCTTCCCTTTGCTGCTGTAGTTCCCCCATTCTGTCCAAGAACTCTTCGTGTTCTCTTATTCCCCAGAGGGTCGACAGTCGCCACTCCAGTCCACTTACTTTTTCTTCCAGTAGCGTGATCACCTTGCACTTGTTGCAGGTGTAGGCCACGTTGTTCTCAGGCAAGAAAACAAACATGGCACACACCTTGCAGGTCACCACCACTGGAAAGTCCTGTCCTTCCATAGCCTCTTTTCCCTTTTCCTGTCTAGCTTTGTGATTGTTCTAGACTAGCCTGTGCCTGCTCCTCTACTCACTAGAGGTTAAAAGCAGAGTCCCATTGGTGTGGAAGACATTTTCTATGTCTTTCCTAATAATCCCCAACATGGACGCCTGCCCACCAGGTCGACATTTCCATTGGGCCGCCCACCACAGCCCAAGACCCCTTTCCTGGGGTTGGGTCACTGCCAGCTACTACCCCAGCAGCAGTTTGCCCCCCCCCCATGCATCGCTTTACACTCGCTTGCACTGAGTTTCATTTGCCATTTTGATGCCCATTCTCATCGTTTGGGGAGATACTTTTCGAGATCTTTATCATTCCTTCTTGTTTTAACCACCCTAAATAATGTTTACTTGACACGACCCCACCTGCAGGCACAGAAATCAGGTTAGTCCAGAAAATGAGGAGCTACTGGTGAGGACGAGCCCAAAGCCTGTGGCAGTCCTTGGAGATTAGTACAAATGCCTGGAGGTGCCTAGGCTGAGGTGAATTCTGCCCGCTCCCCTTCTAGGCAGGAATGAACTGAAAGAGGAGGAGGAAGAAGCACCTTGTGCTCAAAATAAATGCCTCCCATCTTGAGCAAATGCAGATGCCTCCCACCCAGAGCTTGCTGCCCACCTGCATGCTGAGTGCAAGCTCCCTGCTCTGAATTCCCCTCTTGTGTGTATTTCTGACCAATGACTGCAGAAGGATGAGGCTCATGCCCATGTCCAACGGAGATGCTGTGGCTCAGTGGCAGAGCCCCTGCTTTGCATGCAGAAGGTCGCCAGCTCAGTCGCCAACGTAAAAGGATCTCCAGTGGCAGGAGCTGGGAAGAAGCTCTGCTGTAGACCTTGGAGAGAGCCTTTTGTTGTTGTTGTTCAGTCATTTAGTCGTGTCCGACTCTTCGTGACCCCATGGACCACAGCACGCCAGGCCTTCCTGTCCTGCGCTTTCTCCCGGAGTGTGCTCAAGTTCATACTGATTGCATCGGTGATGCTATCTAGCCATCTCATCCTCTGCCATCCCCTTCTCCTTTTGCCTTCAGTCTTTCCCAGCATCAGGGTCTTTTCCAGAGAGTTTTCTCTTCACATTAGGTGGCCAAAATATTTCAGCTTCAGCTTCAGTATCTGTCCTTCCAAGGAGCACTCAGGGTTGATTTCCTTTAGGATGGACTGATTGGACCTCCTTGCAGTCCAGGGGACTCGTAAGAGTCTTCTCCAGCACCACAGTTCGAAAGCATCAATTCTTCAGCGCTCAGCCTTCCTTATAGTCCAGCTCTCACAGCCATACGTTGCTACTGGGAAAACCATAGCTTTGATTAGACGGACCTTTGTCGGCAAGGTGATGTCTCTGCTTCTTAACATACAGGGCCAAACTCGATGTGCATCATGTGCGGAATAACACTGCATGTTAAGCTATAAAGCAGGGGTGGCAATCTACTTTTTATATCAAAGAGCAAGGGGCAGAAGAGCAAACTCCCTGCCCCTCCTTGCCTTGCTGCAGCTGTGTTTAAAAACCATTTCCAATGCTGGTGTGAGCCGGGCTGGGGGGAAACATCTTAAAACAGCTGAGCATGGCAAGGTAAGGTGAGGAAGGGGGCAGGTTTTGCTCCCCTCTGCCTCATTTTTATATAAGAAGTAGACAGACTCCAGCCCTGCTTTATAGCAAAATGGGTAAATGCATGTTTTATATGGATGTCTATACTGGATGGACCAAAGGTCTGACTCAGGATAAAGCAGCTTCCTATGTTCAGGCCGTTGGATAATAGGAACAACTCTGCATGCTTCCAGACATTAGGGGGCAATAGAGAACACGTTTTATCAACAGCTGGGCCCCCTTTTACTCCAGGGCGGCTGTGAGTCGAGGTCCCTCGGAACAGATGATACAGTTGCCACTTTGCAGCCATCCGTGGTTTTCTCCTGGAAAATGCGAATTTCTGAGGTGATGTTTTGCTGCAATTTTTTGGGTTTGCTGCCGTCTGTCCTGTCCCCAAACCAACTTTGCATTTTGTGGTGGGCATGTTGTAGGTGTGTGTAGTGCTTGGGTCACTTTGCGACGCCCATTTATCACCCTGTCCCTTTGCAGCTGCGCAGTTACAGAGGCACAGAGGTGTTTTCAGTTATTTAATCACACTTTTGCACATTTTCGCAGCTTTGTATCTTCGCAACAGTTGCTTTTGGACTCAGTGCCCAAGGGCCAGCGGGGCAGGTGTCTTGGGGGAGGACCAACATTGCTCCAGCCACCATTTTGGAGCAATGGGTAGGGATGTACCGCTCACGCTTGTGAGTGCAAATCATCGCGAGAGTCTCGGGCTGGGAAACTGACAAACAGCGTGGAAATGGAGGAGCACAGAACACCCACTTTTTACCTGACGAGGGATGGAAAGTCACAGCAGAAGCCCTGAAATACCAAGCAGCCACTGAAGCGTCTCACCCCCAAGCGCACGGGACTGCACAGCTGCACATTAACACATAATGGCAAAAGAAGGGCATGGCGGAGCCTGATTGGGAAGCCTGCAGTAAATCGCAAGTGTACCCCAGCAGAAGCTAATTCGAAGCTGAAATGCTGCGCAGTTGCGACGGGGTGGGGGAAAGGGGTGCCATGTAGACGGGGCCCTGCTTGTCTTGTTTATCCCCCTTGTTGGCTTGTAACTTGATGGGCTCCTTTCTCCTACTCCCTCCCCCGCTTTTCCTTTTTGCCTCTGCAACAAGCAACATGTGTTCTCTCCCTGAGGGAAGCAAGTATGTATTTACTCAGTTACTGCCTTTTTGTACTGCCCAACAGCCAAGGCTCTCTGGGCAGTTTACAATTACAACCATAAAATACAACTTGAAAAACATAATATAAAACTGTTAAAAGTTAAAAAATACCAGGTAAAACCAAGGTAAAACCCAGCAGCAGTTACAGCCCAGGGAAAGCCTGGGTGAGAAGGTGTGTTTTCAGGAGGCGTTTAAAAATGTTACATTTTTTGCCTCCCGAACTGCCCGGGGGAGGGTTTTCCAGAGGGTGGGTGTGCCACCACAGAGAAGGCCCTGCTGTCGGGGTGCCTCATGGCAACATTCCGTTCACTTCGGAATGACCAGCAAGGCCTCCTCCGATGATCTTAAATGTCGCCTGGGCAAGTATAAGGGAAGGCGGTCTGCGAGGTATCCTGGTCCCAAGTTGCTAAGGGCTTTGCATGACAATAACATGACCTTGGACGTGGCTTGGTAGCTAATAGGCAGCCAGTACAGGTCTTTTAGCACAGATGTTACGTGAGCATAGCTGGGTGTCCCAGCGAGCACCCTGGCTGTTGCATTCTGTACTAGCTACAGCTTCTGAACGATGCATTAAGGCAGCCCCACATAGCGCTCATTGCAGTAGTCTAATCATGAGGTTACCAGTGCATGGATCATTGTTGCTACACTATCCCTAGCTAGGAATGGGCATAGCTGGCATACCAACCGGAGTTGGTAATGGGCGCTCCAGGCTGCCGAGGCCACCTGGGCCTCCAGTGACAAAAATGGATCTAGGAGCACCCCCAAACTATGGACCTGCTCCTTCAGAGGGAGTGCAACCCCGTCCAGAACAGGCAAACACCCCAATTCCCAGTCTTGGGAACTGCCAGCCCATAAAGTCTCTGTCTGATCTGGATTCAGCTTCAGTTTATTGGCCCCCATCCAAGCCATAATTGCACCCAGGCACTGGTTCAGAACATGCATGGCCTCTCTCAGTTCAGAAGTCACAGAAAGAGAGCTGGGTGTCATCTGCATATCTTGTCCCAAATCTCCTGATGACCACTGCCAACAGCTTCATATATATATTAAATAACACTGGGGACAGGATGGCGCCCTGTGGTACCCCACAGTTCAGCTGCCATGAGGCTGAGGTGCAGTCACCCAATGCTATTCTCTGGACCTGACCCCGCATGTATGAGTTGAACCACTGTAGAACAGGGCCTCCAACTCCCAACTCAGGGAGGTCGTCTAGGAGGATACCATAGTCAACAGTATCAAAAGCCACTGAGAGACTGAGAAGTAGTAACAGGGTCGCACTCCCCCTGTCCCTCTCCCAAAGGAGGTCATCCCCCAGGGAGACCAATGCCAATGCCATCCCAAAACTGAGTCTGAATCCAGACTGGAATGGATCCAGATAATCAGTTTCATCCAAGAGTGCCTGCAGCTGAGATGCCACCACTCTCTTGAGTACCTTACTCAGGCACAGGGTATTTGTTAGCATAGTTAGCAATAGTTAGCACAGATCTCTGGATCAAGGGAGGGTTTTTTCAGGAGCGGCTGCCCCACTGCCTCCTTCAAGGCAGTAGGGCCCACCCCATCACACATTGAGGTGTTCACCACTCCCCTGATCCACCCAGTCAGCTCCTGTGGCTAGCTCGAGTAAGACATGATGGGCAAGGGTCAAGAGACCATGTGCTGGGTCAAACAAATGCAAGCGTCTTGTCCACATCCTCAGGCTCCAAAAACTGAAAATGATCCCACAAAACAGGATAAGATGATGCACTGGACACCTCAGCAGACACTGCATCAGTAACAGTGTTCAAGTCAGCATGAAGGTGAGCAAGTTTATCCTCAAAGTGGGCCTCCAAGGGTTCCAGTATTGGATTCAATGGGTTTGGTGTAAGTAACCCCCGAACCACTCAGAAAAGCTCCGCTAGATGGCCACTTGAGGATGCAATGGAGCTGGCACAATGAGTCTTCTTTGCTGCCTTCACTGTCACACAGTAGGTGTGACTACATGCTCTTACACGTGTTTGATCACCTTCACCTTACGGCACTTATGCTCCAGCCATCTTCTGACCTGTTTCATTGCCTGGAGCTCCCCAGTAAACCAGGGAGCCTTTCAAGCACCACAGTGTCGAAGAGGGCACTCAGGCATGATTGTGTCAATGGCCCTGTGCACCTCGCCACTCCATAGTATGACAAGGGCCGCGACAGAATTGCTGGCCCTGGCTACTGACCCAGAGTAGGTCAGTAGCCAGAGGTCACACTTGAAGACTGATTTCATAAGTCTCCTGGGGCGGACCATATTAATGGGTTCCCCACCTCTGCAGGGAGGGACTGGCTCCGTGAAACCAAATTTCACTAGGAAGTGGTCTGACCATGACAACGGGGTAAATTCCACACACACCCAATATCCAGACCACTATCCCTCACATCCAGAGGCAAAGGCCAGATCAAGAGTATGCCTTGCCCTATGCATTGGGCTGGTGACCAACTGAGACAGCCCCATGGTTGTCCTGGAGGACATGAAATCCTGAGCTGGTCCTGTTAAGGCAGCCGCAGCATGGATGTTGACGTCTCCCAAGACCAGAGTCCTAGGATTCTCCAACACCGCATCCGAGACAGCCTCAGCTAGCTTGGTCAGGGAGTCCATTGAGTAGCAGGGTGGGCAGTGCACCAACAGTATACCCCATCTGTCTCTTTGGCCCAGCACAAGGTCCAAGCCCTCACAGCCTATCCCCAGACCCGGGGGGGGGGGCTGGTGAGTGAGATGGAACTTTATTGATCATGGCGACTCCCCCCCGGCCCTGACCCTTCAGCCTGGGTTGGTGCTGCACTGAGTATCTAGATGGACAAAGGTGGATCATGTCTACACCGTCCAGCTCACCCACCCAGGTCTCCGTGATGCACGCCAGGTCAGCTTCCTTATCCACGATCACATCATGGATGAGTGAGGTCTTGTTGCAAACTGACCTGGCATTCACCAACGCCACAACCAGGCCAGAGGGTGCAGCAACCAGTCCACCAGGAACCTGCAAGGATCAGAGAGTGAAATGGCTTGTAGCCATCTGGGTCCCCCACAACTCCAGTGACATTTCCTCCCCATCATACCACACCTTCCTTTCCCCATGACAACTGTTCTGGGGGCACCGTCTGCCTCCATCCTTTCCACCCTGGCACATCCTGGCTTGGAGCCACTCCCATCCCCAAAACTTAAGAAGAGGTGGGAAAAGGATTTTAAAAAGAGAGGGCGGGAAAGAGAAATGAAGGAGAACGGGGAAATAGTTTTAGGAGCAACAATGATGAGGTGGGGCAGGTATGTAAGTCCATATAGGTGGTTACATCCCACCCCCAGGCAGATGGAGCTTTTGACCTCTATTCCTATCTTTCTCCTCCCCCGACTCTCACTCAGAGGGGAGACCCAGATACCACAACTTCCCCCACCCAGGCTCTCACCCTAGGTCAAGATCACAGGCCTGCCTCCCACAGAAGACCCTGCCAACATTCCTACTCCCAAAACCTTTGGGGTCAGCCTCTCCACCCCGGCAGGGCTGGTTCTTTATGAGCCTCTTCCCAGAGCTGGTCCAATCACAGGTGTGGCGCTGGCCCACTCCAGCCACAACATAGTCCCCAGCTGCAAACACTTACTAGCAGGCTGCAAAGTAAAACAGTCCAGCAAAGCAAGCGGAGCTTGGCAAGAAAAAGCTAGAAAGTGCTCCTGCTAGCAGGTAATAGCAGATGACCACATCTCGTGCCTTTGCTCAAGTGCACTCATGCACCGAGCTTTAGGGGTGCTTGTAGTTAAGCAGTGTTAGATCGCCTTCTTCAATGACATGTATAGAAGCACTGATAAAGTAAGTTGATTTGAATTTCCAAACTGGCTCTAACCTGAGTTTATTCTCTCTTACATGAAATCCTGTTACTACACTTTCTTTGTATAAGTCAATTCTGCTGTAAGTTACACCAGGCTTTCCAACACACGCTTTCCCTGAGGTGTGACCCAGCCAGTTATGTTTATACTTTATTGTTCATCAGTAGAATGATTATTTTAATGTTGTGTTTTATTTATGCTTTATTTTTTTAGTGGTGTTGTCATTATTATGTTCACCACTTGGATAATTTTTATATATAAGCAACTAGACACTTGTGAAATACATATATGTTTCATCAGATGCAGAAAACGGGTAGAAGAAATCACCTTCAGATAGTTGCATGGTTTGTCTTTCTTCAGCAAAGCAATTTCAGAGGGAGATTCCAATGTCCCTCTGCTGGATTACAACTTATCAGAAAGTTTTATTCTAATTGTTCAGGCTTTAATGTTTAAAACTTTAATGGAGATAATGTTTTCTTGCCCCACTACAATGCCAGTTACTTACTGCTGTCAGGACTGGTCAAACTTTACACAGAATTGTTATGGACTGTACTTCTGAAGGAGGCCTGTCTCGCTTCTTTATTAAAGTCTTTCTAGAAGATGGTGAATGTCTTCCTTTCAAGGAAGGTCTTCAGTGAGTAATTTTACTTGCTGTTCTAAGTAGTCTCTGTGTTGTAACATTTCAAATATTTTCATTGTTGTGTGTTGTGCCTTTCTGTTTTGTGTGTTTTGTTATAGAGGGATGTTTTTAATTGTTACATATTTTTTATGTGAGCCACCTAAAACTCATTAGAGAATGGGTGGGATAGAAATGTTTGAAAACAAACAAACAAATACCTTTTACAGTTTATTGCCATGTCGCAATGAATATTATCCATGAATATTCCTGCCTGCCCCATACCCATCTGTATATATTCCTGCCAACTGAAAATAACACTTCATGCATCTGATGAAATAGACTTTAGTCCACAAAAAATCTGCCATAATATGTCTGTCAAGGTGCTGCAACGCGATATTCTTTGCTCGTTTTTATTGCTGCAGAATCCCTTCTGATGAGTAGTATTGTACCCTACTATTGTGGCTACTCCTCTGAAAATTGTAAGCATTGGTGTCACTTGCAAGTGAATCCCTCTCCCTCTTTCATGCCCCACTAGAGTCCTGTCTTACACTGAGCCTCTAATAAGGACCCTCCTTCAAATAATTGTTGGCACATGCTCTTGCCCCAGATAGAGGCTGACAATGCCCGAGCTGGAGCTGAGCGGCACGGCTTGACTGGGGAGAAGCTGCTTCTGCCAACCTTGGTTCAGGCTGTTTTGCACTGGGCAGGCCTCAGTCGGAGCTCTGGGGATCAGTGAGCCCAAGAAAGGCCAGGCTGTTGCAAGTGCAGCAGAACATCCCACTAAGGCTGCATTTCAGTCACAGGACAAGCACCTGCATGGTTTGTGTCAGGAAGGAGAAGAAAATGTTCTGGCTTAACCAGGAACCTGGTCCACATTCACCAGTCAACAAGTGACACGTCTTCAAACTGATCCAGACCAAGCCTTGCATGGATCATCATCCAAAACGGCTGTGGGCACTGCCGAGGTTTCTGGACTGTTTTGTGGACTGGCCACTTGGTGGGGGTGGGGGGCAGCCTAGAGGCAATATAATAATCAAACAAACAAACAGAATGAGGAAATGGTGCCAAGGAGCTCAGCAAATGAAGAGTGGGTAGGCAGGTAGGGAGGAGGAAACTCCACTTCAAGAAACGGGTGATTAAAGAGCCCACCCACTTTTGCCTTTGCCACTTGAATGCAGTATAGCCAGCTTGCCATGCAAACGCAGCTCCTTCGTGGATGCCGTGTGGAGCAACGCGGCGCCTCTCTCCCTGCTGTGGGCCAGGGCTTCCACCGAAACACAGGAAGCCGCCTTGTCCTGACGTCAGGCTGCTGCTCCGCTGGCCTGCTGCTGGTGACACCGACCGGCAGCAGCGGCTCTCCAGAGTGCCAGGCGCCCGCCTCCGTGCGCCAAATTGTGGCGGGGGATGGTGCTGCCGCCTCACCCCATGACAAGAAAGCACCCGGTGCCACCATGGGATTGCTGCTCCCAGCTTTTCTGAGTCGATTGCCATCAACCAAAACCTCTTAAAAGGTTACAGGGATAGTGGTGCCGACACCTCTTCAGTGACTCACCAGTTGGTCCATCCTGACCAAATGCTGGCAGGGCAAGTGGCTGTCAACTTCGCTACTCAGTATGCCGAAGCTTGGCATCTGCCGCCCCAACCACCTTGCCGAAGCCCTGTTGCCTTTCTGCGGCTGTTTGGGAATCGCCAAGGTTTTGCTGAATAGCAGGGGTGGCGGATTCATGCCACAACGGTTACAAAAACTATGGGAACATTGCATGCCCGTCCGCTGCCTTCAGGAGAACCCCAGTTGTTTGTTCAAATGTTGGGGAAGATGCGGACAGCATGTGTGGATACACATCCTGTGGATGGGGATCCAGCCTTGCCGTTCCTATGATCGGCTTACCGTGATCCTCCACAAGACAGCTTGGGGTTTCCCCAGACAAACTTACATTTGGCAGAGAGATCTGCCCCGCCCGCCCCCGTCCTCGTTAAGGGACTCTGCTCCCACCCCCGTGACAACATCTGTGTGGAAACATCCAGATACTTTACGGGAGGTCCGAGAGGCGGCCCATGACCCCTCGACCTCCCAGGAGCAGCAACAAGCCTGGCACAACGCCAGAGCTGGCTGAGGGCTTTCCAGCCCAGAGAGCCTGTTGTGCCTGACAAGTTATCTGGGAAGTGGGAGGGCCCTCGGGCGGTGAAACAACGGCTCAGCACCATGACTTCCTTCCTGGCCTATCCCAGTTCAACCTAATCCCCTGAGGTATATCATGTCAACACGCTGAAGCATTGTGTGGAGCAAGAAGGTGTGGTTGTGTCTTTGTCTGTTGAAGATTAGGCATGGGGTAGAAAGGGAAATTTGGAGTGTGCACTCCTAAATTTAAACTTTTAAGGGGGAAGGTGTACAGAACCAGACTGACTTCATTTTCTGTGAGGCATTCATTTTTTTTATAATAGCTCTTCTGAGCTGCTTACCCTTGTGAGGGGCCATGGGGGAAGAACAGGCATGAAAGCATTTGGCCACCTGGAGGGAGGACGGGGTCTGGCTGCAAAAAAGGCAAATGCTATTTTGGGCCGCATTGATAGAAGCATAGCTTCCAGATCACGTGAAGTACTAGTTCCCCTCTCCTCAGCACTGGTTAGGCCTCATCTGGAGTACTGTGTCCAGTTCTGGGCACCACACTTTAAGAAGGATGCAGACAAGCTGGAGAGGGTTCAGAGGAGGGCAACAAAGATGATCAGGGGGCTGGAAACAAAGCCCTATGAGGAGAGACTGAAAGAACTGGGCATGTTTAGCCTTGAGAAGAGGAGACATGATGGCGCTCTTCAAGTACTTGAAAGGTTGTCCTAGAGAGGAAGGCCAGGATCTCTTCTCGATCATCCCAGAGTGCAGGACACGGAATAATGGGCTCAAGTGACAGGAAGCCAGATTCTGCCTGAACATGAGGAAAAACGTCCTGACTGTTAGAGCAATATGACAATGGAACCAATTCCCTAGGGAGATGGTGGGCTCTCCCATACTGGAGGCATGCAAGATGAAGCTGGACAGCTATCTGTCAAAGGATGCTTTGATTTAGATTCCTGCATTGAGCAGGGAGTTGGACTCGATGGCCTTGTAGGCCCCTTCCAACCCTACTATTCTATGACTCTATGGCTTATGTCTTGTGCCTCTGGCTTAAGGTCATGAAATGCCCAGTTCCGCAGGAGGGAGCGGAGACTGCTTTCCGCTAGACTGGTGTGAAAAGTGTCATCAGACTTTGAAGCTTTGGGAAGGAAACTCAAGAACTTTGAGGCCCAGATAGTTTTCTCATCCATCCTTCCAGTAGTTAGAAGAGGGATAGCAAGGGAAAGAAAAATACTCCGGGTGAATGACTGGCTACGAAGGTGGTGCCGACATGAGAGATTTGGATTCTGGGACCACAGATTATACTTCCTGGAAGATGGACTGTTGGCAAGGGACAAGTTGCACCTCACAAGGGCTGGGAAGAATGTGTTTGGCCACAGCATGAAGAACTTCATCAGGAGGGCTTTAAACTGAATCTTATGGGGAAAGGAGATGTAAAGTTGGGGGTAACAATGGACGAAGGATCATGCACTGCAACGGAGAGAACAGCTCTAATAGTGCCCAATCATAGTCTTCACAAACATGAAGGAAGAAAGCCAGACTATGAAGCACATGGTCTTTGATGTCTGTATACTAATGCCCAGAGTATGGGAAACAAACAGAACGAACTTGAACTCTTAATACAGGAGGGACATTATGACTTGATAGGTGTAACTGAGACTTGGTGGGATGACTCTCATGACCAGAATACAGCAATTGAAGGATATAACTTGTTCAAAAAGAACAGGAGGAACAGAAAGGGACGTGGGGTTGCATTGTATGTGAAAAATACATATCTCTACACAGAGATGCAGGAGGAGGAGCTTGGTAGCCCCATCGAGAGCATCTGGATCAAAATAAATGGAGCAAAGAATGGAACCTGGTGGTTGGAGTCTACTACCAGCCATCCAATCAAGGAGAAGACGAGGATGAAACTTTTGAAAAGCAAATAGCCAATGTTTCAAGGAAGCATGATGTAGTAGTAATGGGGGACTTCAATTTCCCCGATATTTGCTGGGAGACAAATTCTGCAAAACATGGCCCCTCCAGGAAATGCCTGACTTGTGTGGCGGATAACTTCCTCCTACAGAAAGTAGAGGAAGGAACTAGAGGATCGGCTATCCTTGACTTGATCCTAACCAACAGAGATGACTTAGTGGATAAAGTAGCAGTTACAGGAACTCTGGGGGAAAGTGACCATGTTGTACTTGAGTTCTTGGTTCTAAAGGAATCAAAAACCGAGTGTAGCCAAACACGTACCCAGGATTTTAGGAAAGCTGATTTTAATAAACTCAGAACAATGATCAGTAAGGTCCCATGGCAAGCGACTCTAATGAGAAAAGGAGTCCAAGATGGGTGGGAGTTTTTAAAAAAGGAAATTCTCAAGGCACAATTACAAACCATTCCAACAAGAAGAAAAGGTGGAAGACAACAGAAGAAGCCAATGCGGCTTCACAAGAAGCTTAGAGATGACCTGAAAACAAAAAAGGACACATACAGGAAGTGGAAGGAAGGCCCAGCAACAAAGGAAGAGTACAGGCAGACAGCACAGAATTGCAGGGATGGCGTCAGGAAGGCTAAAGCTGAGAACAAGCTGAGGTTAGCGAGGGATGCTAAAAGCAACACAAAGGCTTTCTTCAGCTACGTGCATAGTAAAAGGCAGAGGAAAGAAATGGTGGTTCAGCTATTACATAAGGATGGCAAAACGATAACAGATGACAAAGAAAAGGCAGAGGTGCTCAATTCCTACTTTGGCTCAGTCTTCTCCCAAAAGAGGGTCTATGACCCCCCCCGGCAAAGGTGAAGTTCAGGCTGAAGGGGCAGGATTGCAACTTGAGATCGATAGGCATATGGTCAAGGAACACCTAATTACTTTGAACGAGTTCAACTCTCCAGGGCCAGATGAACTGCATCCTAGAGTAATAAAGGAATAGCAGAAGTGCTCTCAGAACCACTGTCTATTATCTTTGAGAAATCATGGAGGACGGGGGAAGTGCCAGATGACTGGAGGAGGGCTCATGTTGTTCCCATCATCAAAAAGGGTAAAAAGGAGGAACCTGTGAACTACAGACCAGTCAGTCTGACATCAATTCTTGGGAAGATTCTGGAGCAGATTCTAAAGCAATCCATCTGTAAGCACCTTGAAAACAATGCAGTGATTACTTGAAGTCAACATGGATTTGTCCATGTTGGACAAATCCTGCCAGACGAATCTGATCTAATCTTTTGATCAGGCAACCTCCCTTGTGGACTGTGGGAATGCTGTGGACATAATATACCTTGACTTCAGCAAAGTGTTCAAGAAAGTGCCCTATGATATCCTGATGATCAAACTAGCTCAAAGTGGGCTACATGAAACAATGATCCGGTGGATCCACACTTGGCTCCAGAATTGGACTCAAACAGTGCTTATCAATGGGATCTTCTCCAACTGGGCAGAGGTAACGAACGGGGCACCGCAGGGCTCAGTCCTGGGCCCAGTGCTCTTCAACATTTTTATTAATGACTTGGAGGTGGAGGTGCAGGAAAAGCTGATCAGGTTTGCAGATGACACCAAATTGGGCAGGATAGCCTTGGAAGACAGAAACAAAATTCAAAGTGATCTTGATAGACTGGAGTGCTGGGCAGAAAACAACAGAATGACATTTCATAGGGATAAATGCCAAGTTCTGCACCTAGGAAAAAGGAACCAAATGCACAGTTACAAAACTGGGCATGTTTGGCCTTGAGAGGAGAAGACTGACGGGAGATATGATAGCACTCTTCAAGTTCTTGAAAGGTTCTCACAGAGAGGAAGGCCAGGATCTCTTCTCGATCATCCCAGAGCGCAGGACATGGAATCAGGGGCTCAAGAAGCCAGATTCCAGCTGAACATCAGGAAAACTTCCTGACTGTTACAGCAATACAACAATGGAACCAATTACCTAGGGAGGTAGTGGGCTATCCCACATTGGAGGCATTCAAGATGAGGCTGGAAAGCCATCTGTCAGGGATGCTCTGACCTGGATTCCTGTACTGAGCAGGGGGTTGGACTCGGCCTTGTAGGCCCCTTCCAACCCTACTAATCTATGATTCTAAGATTGGGGATATGTGGCTCAACAACACTACAAGTGAGAAGGATCTTGGAATTGTTGTCCATCAAAAACTGAATATGAGCCAACAATGTAGTGTGGCTGCAAAAAAGGCAAATGCTATTTTGGGCTGCATTAATAGAAGTATAGCTTCCATATCCAGTGAAGTACTAGTTCGCCTCTACTCAGCACTGGTTAGGCCTCATCTGGATTACCGTGTCCAGTTCTGGGCGCCGCACTTTAAGAACGATGCAGACAAACTGAAGAGAAGTCTGAGGGGAGATATGAGAGCTTTCTTCAAGTACTTGAAAGGTTGTCACAGAGAGGAAGGCCAGGATCTCTTCTCGATCATCCCAGAGTGCAGGACACGGAAGAATGGGCTCAAGTGACAGGAAGCCAGATTCCGGCTGAACATCAGGAAAAACCTCCTGACTGTTAGAGCAATACGACAATGGAACTAATTTCCCTATTGTAAATACATTATCTACCTTCTATGGTTGCATGTCCTTTCCAGTCTGGGTCAGTGCTAAGTCCAACGTTACTCTGTGGCTGGTGCTACTACCTTTACATTATCCTTTGCTCTGAGACTCGGGGGAACCGGTTTGATCCCTGATTCAGCAGTGTGAAGGAGGCTAAGCAAGCCTGAGGGCTCCCCCATACTAGGCTGAGGGCAGAGGGACGGGTGGTGGCGGTGGCAGCTTTCTGTTAGAAGTGGTTTGGCTCTGAGTCACGTTTCTGTCCTTGCCCTTCTATTGTACCTGCCAAACTCTCTGCCCCTCATGATTTTTATTTTATTAAGATTTTTAAGATTACTTAACCTGGCGTGCTGGTGTGCTGCAAAATAAAGTGCTGCCATCCAGCATCATCTATGTTTGGGTTCAAAAAGTGGTTTTGTGTTTCGGAGGTCAGTCCCCACTTCTGCCTTGTAATTAGAGCCTTGGGGTAAGTTACTTTTCTTTTAGTCTCACCAGCTTGCCTCTTGGGAAATTAGTGTTTTGGGACCACCCATGCCCACCATGGCGGCCATGTTATGAATTGGCAAGCCCTCAATGGCAGCCATTTTGTGAGAGTACCCATAGCACTCTCAAAATTACACCTATGCAAAAGTTGGGAACCTCTGTTTCTTTTCAGTGAATTGCTCCTTGGTTAAGCAACTGTGCCTTTAATCTCCAAATCCCCTTAAACCCCAAGGAGCCAGATTCTGGGATGCTCAGGGCTCAACTTTTAAAAAGATCCCTCCAAGTGTCAGAGTTGCATGTCGGAAGGTGTACATTCAGACACACGTGCGTCTTAAATAATACACTTACCAGCAATAACCTCAGCAGCAGGTGGCAGCAAATTGCAGTACAACAGGAGCATTGCTGCTGCTGACATTGAACAACGTCTAAAAACTGGGCTGTACCAACCAAAGTCTCTGCCGGGCTTCCACAAGAGAGGTTCCGTGACCAAGAGAGGTTGCATAGGTCTGTGTGCATCTGTGGCCGGGGACCACAGGGCTATTTGTACCATAGCACTGGCATAAGTGATCTCACGCTTGAACCCTGCCAGGGCGGTGAAACCAACTCTCCTAGATCCTGAAGCTGTTCCTCTTATAGGACGACTGACTTGCCCTGGGTTTTCTCTGCAGCAGAAAGCACCTGTGATTCCCCTGGCCCTCAGGGCTATGACAAAAATGTTGGAGATTTCAGTGACAGTCAGAAATAATGATCTCACTTCAGTCCAATACAACCAAAGGAAATCACACCCAAGACATTTCCACATGATCAGTTTGTGGTGCAACAAATTCAGGTGTTGCTCATTCATTGCGTGGGAACTGGGAATATCTGGGAACGTTTGTCTGTGTCCAGGATTTTCCTGGCACTCATGTCACAACATAGTATTGATGGGCAAAACAGAAATACGTCCAGCTCTGTTGTGATTTGGAGCGCTACCAGGAATGTAATTGCACAAGTCTCATGAGACTCATCTATTGACTAGCGGCCATGGTGTGGCTTAGGATGAACAATGGACCGTAACACCAGTGCCCAGCCTGTAAAGAGATGACTTCCACAGTGGACAAAAGTAGACTGGAGAAAACAAATTTGCGTTTCAGATGCGTGAGTGGCATGTGCCTACCCTTCGCTCCAAAATGGTGGCTGGAGCGATGTTGGTCCTTCCCCAAGACCCCGCTGGCCTGTGGGCACAGAAATGAACACCACTGATTCCTTGTGGAATCAACATGGAGTTACATGAAGCCTAGTCAGTTTCCGCTCTCAGTGGCCTTGTTTTGCACTTCACTTTGTGAAGTAACTGTGGCTTCAGGGACCTACCTCTCGCCAAGCCCTGAAGAATAGGCATCTGTGCAATTTCTTGCGAAGTGATGCAATTATTCCAACAGCAGCAGCAGCAACAGTAATATAATGACTATTTGTCCAGAAAGACTCACAGCACATAATAGCCATCCCTCTTCACCCCCCACACCCACACACCTAAGTTTCAGTGGTTGATCCTGCCTGCAGTTCTGTCTGTGCGCCGTAATGGGCACAAGAAGAGGTCCTTTTAGTTGAATCGAAAGGACTTTGGATTTAAAGGTCTTGGCTCTTCTGAGCAGCTTTCCTCCTTCATGTCAATCTTTTTTGGTCAGTTAGGTTTCCTTGTTCCTTTTTTCTGCTTCTTCCCTTTTTGGTGCCATCTGCACTGGGATCACAATCCTGGCTCAATTCAGTCCCTGTCCAACTAAACATGAAGGGGTTTATCATTTTGCTTTCTTCCTTTGCTTTCCTCAAAGCCTGGCATCTTGCAAAATAACAGGAATAGGTAAACTGCCTAATCAAATCTCGAGGGTTTTTTTGCTGGTTTTAAAGCCAGGAAGGGAGGAACAACAACATGGAGTTACATGCAGGGCAGTTGCTGTGGCTTTGTCTTATTTTGCTCTTTGCATCCTGAGACAATCCAGCTTTTCTCAGATCCCCCCCATGAAATATTATAAGCTCCCCTTGGTAGTATTGGACCAGCAGTATTTGAAAGCTTAGAAGGTGGATGGCTTCTTCACACCCCCAAGGCACAACGTCAAAAATACTATACATTTCATTAACCTAATAGGAAAAATAGGCATAGAATTTGATACAGCAAAGGCAGCACACGCCAGCTTTGCTGAAGTGAACTTTGCCTTCTCCATGCGAGGAGCAGCCACAGCACCCGTGTTTGTTCCTGTTGCAAAGGGCACGGTGCCCCAGTGAAGTGGGGTCTGGCCCTTCCAGGCAGCACAAGCAGCTTCTGCCTTTCGCTCCAGGCATGCGGCACGGGGGTAGGGTGGGGGTGCACAGGGCCAGTGCCGCCCCTGCCCACTCCAAGGAGTTGGCCCTGAGTTGGGCTCAGCATCTCTGTGGGACAGCAGAGGCAGGGGCGAGAGGGCTGGTGGCACACCAGCCAACCCCCAAGAGTCAGTGAAGCATTTACATTTCAAAACTGTACCCCCACCCCACTAATTCCCTGCAGAAATTTGTACGGGTCAGGATGTCATAATCTAACTCAAGGAGCAGCAGGCGCCCTTCAGAATGCCGGGGGGGGGGGGGCTCTTCACGAGAGACTCAGTGCGCAGTTAGGACAGCCCGAGTTCCTTTGCGACAGAGGACGTCATCACCCATCCGCTGCCAACCAGCTGCTTCCCTCTTGAACAGCTGCATTTTCTGAAACTCCTTCTACTGCGACTTCTTTTACGGAAGCAGCTCCCTGGCGGATTTGCCACAGTGTGCCATGTCCCTCCTCCCCGCGTTAAATCCTGGGCGTGCCTCTGCGACCTGGCAGTGACGTGGTCAAGGGGCAGGACGCCCCACTCCCTCTTGTTTCCCCAACGGGAGTTGTTTCTCCCATTGGGAAAGTCCCCCGGAGCGCCGCAGTGGCCCCTCACGTTGCCGCAGCGGTGGGGATGCTCGTTCACCTTAGGTGAATCTCCATGCCACCTGGCCACTGCTTGACTCCCCCTCAACAGCTTGCTTGCTTCCACTGAGGCATTCTGGGTGAGGCAGCCCTGAGTATGCTTGTGCTGCACCAGTGCAGGGGGTCTCTAGGGCCACCCCACCCAGAACACCTCGCTTGGCATGAGGAAGGACCCCTCACAGCGAGGCACTTGGCTGGGTGGGCTCTCCGGAGAGCTGTGCTGGCGGCTTTTTCTGCTGCGGAATTTGCCACAGCAGGGAAGCAGCTAGCGAGGCTTCCCAGAGAGCTTGCCTGCCCCACACCTCGCTCTGAGGGGTTCTCAGAGGTAGGTGCCAGGTGGGTGGGTGAGCTCTGGAGAGCAGTGCCAGGCTCTCTCCTCCTGCAGCATGCGCTGCATGGGGAGAGTGCCTGGCGTGGTGCTCTGGAGTGATGGGCAGGCTGATGCCTAGCTCCGAGGGCCCCTCAGACCTAGGCATCGGCCTGCTACTCGAGCTGCAGTGGCAGGATCAGGGCCCTCAAGGCAGTGGAGAGGCCTGTGGCTAGGACCTAGAGGGCAGAGGAGCCACCACATGGCCACTGCTGCCACCACCTTCCGGGGGGTCATTTGGCGCCCAAGGCCTGGCTTGCCCCCCTGGAAATGTTCCTGCCCAGCAGGAACATGTTGGTGCTCTGCTGGTGTAACATTGACCCGTTGACCCTGCCACCTTCTGCACTTTTAGCTGACGCCTCCGAACAGTCTTCAAAGGCAGCCCACAGGAGAGCACACGGTGGCATTCTGGGCTTGGGGTCCTAAGAGAGGAATGACAGCCCCTCAGGCTATCCCGCTGGCCAGTGGCTGAGCTGAAGAGCCCAAACATGGTTTTGGGTGCTCCACAATCACGCGTCCCCCCCCCCCCGTGAGCGGGAGAGCAGCCTTCCTCTCTCCTCCCTCCCACACTGAGCCATGCTCCACACCTCTTAGCAATTAGGGAGACAACAATCCCCTTGGAATGGGCCCCACGCCCTGCTGCCTACACCTCTGTTTGTGTTCATCCATCTCATGTGGTGTGAGTTGCCTGCCAAGCCCAGCAGCATGCCAAGCATTTGAGCGGCATCAGAGGTCAGCTGGGGCACAGAAACTGGCAGAGCAGCTGCTCAAACGGGACTGAAGCTGCCTGTCAACTGGGGGTGGCTGTCCATGGGCAGAGAAGGGCTGGAGAGCGTCTCCAACGATGGGGCAGGTGGGGAACATAATCCCCCTCACCGCCACTCCATCCGCAGCTCCACCCTGGCTAGCGATCCCACGGCTCCTCAGCCCTCCTCTGGCGTGTGACATCAGCTGGAGCTGGCCAGACGCCCCACTTGCCCTCAGTCGCCCAGGCGCTCACCTGCTGACCCAGCCCTGGCCACTGAGCCACCTGCCTTGACCCTGGTGTCCCTGTCGGGCTGCCTGTGTTGCTGTGCACCTCCTAGGCAGCCCCAGCATCCCACTCGGGGCGAGGCGAGACATGGCCCTGCGCTCCCCTATCCCCCACATGGTGGAATAGTGCAGGGGCAGCGCTCGCCTGGACAGGGCTCCCTTTTGGAGGTGTCCCTGAGAGTGATCTCGTAGTCATAAATGTGCACGTAGAGCACAGGCAGAGGCAGACAGCGTAAGCACCCCTGGCGAGGCAGTATTCTTCACCAAATGGTGGAGAACCCCTGAGGATCTAAAAGGGAGGTCAGCCGTGGAAAGATTTGGCTCAGTGTCGCCTGTGCCTACATAAGCCTCCCCCAACCTGGTGCCTGCAGGTGCTTGGGACTCCAGCTCCCATCAGCCCCAGCCCACAGGGCCAATGGGCAGGAATGCTGGGAGTTGTCATCCAAAACATCTGGACGGTACCAGGTTGAGGAAGGCCAGTCGACACTATACGGAGAAGCGGACTGGGGGCCGGTGTGTCTTCTGCGGAGACCCAGAAGCTGTGCTTATGAGACCTTGGCAGCTGGGCTCACACGAGGATGAGAAAGGCCTTGTCTGGCCACTTGGCTGCACAGCTGGTGAAGCCGCAGCACCTTTGGCAGTGTCCAAGGGCCGGCCCCCATCGCCTCTTCACATAAAAGGCCAGGATGGGGGAGCGGGGCACACCCTGCTCCCCCTTTCTTCCCGAGGGACTGATGAAGGAGGAGGAATCGCCAGCACCATCGGGCTCTTGCTCTGAACTGCTCTGAAACGTAGAACTGGGCAACCGATTTAGCTGTGAAGTACTTGGGCTGGAGGACGTTTGGGAGGGGGATGGAACTAGGGATGTACGAAAATTCCGCCACGGATCTCGGGAAGGCTGAATGCCAGTGCATT
The DNA here is from genome assembly GCF_057233095.1 of Heloderma suspectum. Taxonomy (NCBI): domain Eukaryota; kingdom Metazoa; phylum Chordata; class Lepidosauria; order Squamata; family Helodermatidae; genus Heloderma; species Heloderma suspectum. The sequence goes on along the minus strand of NC_139461.1, from coordinate 314,631,054 downwards.
TGGCCCCCTGAAATCGGTGGCGGAACGGCCTGCCACCCCCCTGCCTCCCCCGGAATGAGACTTACCTTGGGCAGATCTTCCTGGTGGTGGCGGCTCTGGTGGCAGCTCTGGCAGCGGCGCGGCAGCAGCAGCAGCGGCAGCGGCCAGTCTTCCAACCAGCTGCTGCCGCCACCATTTCCAGTTGAAAAAACAAAAACAAAAACGTGATAGGCTACAAAAATCTTTACATAGCCTATCACAGCTAGGTTTTTAAAAAAACCGTGATAGGCTACATAAATGTTTACGTAGCCTATCAGGCTGACTTAAAAAACAAACAAACACAAAACGTGCATACGCAAATGGCGGCGGCCATGGCCGCCGCCATTTGCGTTCCTTATTTTGGCACGTCTTAGTCTACGTAAACATTTGCGTAGACTAAGACGGCGAAAATAAGAGGAACGCAAATAGCGTATACGCTACGCTATTTGCGTTCCCCTTATTTTCGCCGTCTTAGTCTACGTAAATGTTTATGTAGACTAAGACGTGCCAAAATAAGGAACGCAAATGGCAGCGGCCGTGGCTGCCGCCATTTGCGTACGCGTTTTTTTTTTTAAGTCAGCTGTGATAGGCTACGTAAACATTTATGTAGCCTATCACGGCTGACTGAAGGGATGCAAATGGCGGTGGCTACAGCTGCCGCCATTTGCGTCCCTGCTAGCCAGTGGCCGGATGTCCGACTGCTGGCGGAGCTGGCCAGCGGCTCCGCAGAATCACTGCGGAGCACAGCCGGCCGGCCAGGATTCTGGGGGGGGGGAACGGAGCACCTCCCCCCCACAAGGATTCCGGGGGGAGGGACAGAATGCCTCCCCCCCAACCATGAACATAATTCGCGAAAGTTAAGTACCTTTCGTACATCCCTAGATGGAACATTGGATAAGACATATATGGAACAGAGGTTGGCTGCATTTGCTTGAATTTTATTCAGTACTCTATTGTTTTGTTATTTCTTGTTGTGTTCGCTTTTTCTTTATTCCCATTCTTGTATTGGGTACCATTTAGTTTCTCTTTGGTCCTCTTTTGCTTATCACTATTTCATTATTTCTTATTCTTGCACTGAGTACAATAAACCATTTTGTTCAATAAACCATCTGGTTCTGTAGGATTGCATTGGGATTTAAAAGCTCCCCATGCCAAAAATTTGACGGGGGGTATCCACCCCCCACCATGGACTCTGTTACCCTAAAGGTGCATGGTGGGGGGTTGGATTCCCCCCTGCAGGTGATAATCAGCATGGGGTGCTTTTAATTTTTTTTAAAAAAAAAAACACATTTGCACACATTCCCTGAGCACGGGGAAGTGTGGAAGAATTTTCCTGGTTCTGTTTTTGCAGAAGGGAAGGGGGATCCCACTGCAATCAAGATCATGATGGGAAGGGGGATCAGTGGGGGCAAAGGGGGTGTGACAGCCCCTCCAAGGTGCCATTCGGGTTGCCCAATGCCATTTCCCCATGACGGGTTGGCATGTCTGTGCTTGCATGATATGCCAACCCACCATGGGTAAAACAAGCTCTACTGCAGTGTGTCATGGGAACCCAGTCTGTACCATTCATTCTCTCTCTCTCTCTCTCTCTCAATCTCTCTCTCTCTCTCCTCCTCCCTGCCTCTAAAAAACCTGCAGTTTCTTTTGTTCTTGTTCACCTACATACACACAGACCTTTAGTGGGGGGATGGATGTGTTACCTTTTGGGGGTTCTGATGGATTTCATATTCCAAACCATCCCCCAATAGTCAATTTCCATAACGAGATATTTCTCTGGCCATCCTGGACCATTAACAAGCAATTGGCTTGACAAGGGATCAGGCCAAGCCAGCACTCCCGACAGTATTTTAACACACACTGAACCCCCCTCCCCCCCCCGTGAGGTACACTAGGGCATCCTCTAGGAGAGCGGCCTCCAGCCTTTTCAGCCCCAGCCAGGAGTTACCTTTAATCACAAACGACAAGATAGGACCCGCTTTTACTGTATTTATTTTTGTATTGTATATGCCCATTTTTGGGTGCCCAAATGCAGAAGAGAGACCCCCGTATTAGTCATCGTTGTATGGGAGAGGGTCCATTTCATTCTTATGGTCACGATGATGCTATGATTTAGGTGAGTCTAAAATGCAAAACTGCACATCTTCAGAGCATTTTTTAAAAAACCCAAGATTAGCAGGTAGTTTTGTCATTGTTTTGTTTTTGCTCTAACATACCAGGAACGTAGAAACAGCTGCAAAGCACGGAATTGCAGGGGTGGGGAAGAAGAGAAAAGTTAATTGTGCTTCACAGCTGAAGTAATACACATCGCTGTCTGACCCCCCCCCCGCCATAACGCCCCTCCCTCACAGAAGACTGCCGCGTCCAGGGCCTGAGATGGTCCCGCTGCACTGCTGGGCCACCCAGTCAGCCCGAGCTCGCTCTTCTGTGATGCGGGCCCAAGCCACGAGGGAGGGGGCTCCAGCACCCGCCTGATTCTCCGCCTGATTGGCTAGACCCCTGGTAGCCGAAAGGGAGGTCACTGAACAACTGGATGAAGCCTGTCTCTGCTAAGGGGGTGGCTTTCAAGGGACTAAAATGCCGTGTGAGGCGTTATTTATTTATTTCATTTCATTTCTATACCGCCCAATAGCCAAAGCTCTCTTTGCTTTCACTCCCTGTCTTCCAGCAATATCGAATCAGGAGGCCTCTCTTTTAGACTATCCTCTCTGCAAGGAACTCTGCATATGCCCTGAGACCCAATTTTTTACTCACGTAGATAACATGTAAGTAGCTAAGTTAGATTGACTTTATTGTTTTCATTTCTGTATGTGTGATTGTTGCCTTCTCTTGTCTTTCCCTTTCCTTCCCTGCCCTGAAATAATTTTTCTTTATATATTTGGACGTTTGGCTGCATTGTTTTAAAAGGAAATTTCTCACAAAAACCTTCCTCACATGCAAGACTTCATGGTTGCTAAACTACCCTTTATGTTCCTAGAGTATTTCACCAGGTTTTGTTATGTTCTGTGTCTTCTGAGATTTGGGAAAGTAAATCCAAAGCACCTTCCTTTTTTAAAAATTCCCCCCTATAGTTGGGCTGAAGGGAGGGGTCCTTGGCAGAAGGGCTGAGAAACTCCCCAAGCTGGACAGACTAGGGGCCTCTCTACACCAGCCTAATATCCTGCGTTTAAAACGGGGCTTTCTGCTTCCGTTTTAAAGGCAGGATCACAAGGACTCCTTTACACACCCTCCCCCCCCTTCTCCCCATATCTGAGCCTTCCATTGATCTCGCTCCTCTTCTTGCTGCTTTTACTCTTCCCATGGAGGGAACTGAAGCAGAACACAGCACCGTAATTTGATAGCTCATTGTCTGCGATCTATTTAAAAACGGAACAAAGGGCATTTAGTGCTGGAGGGTCACGGCAGGGTCACTGCGTCATGTAAAGAGCCCGCAAACTTCCATGAAGGAGCCATCTCAGTCGCAGGATAAAAGGGCCAGGGCTCTCTTCACACCTGGCATTTTATCCCACTACAAACCATTTGATTTTGATCCTTTTGATTCCAGATCCTTCCCGGGATTATGACAGGCCCTGTACACAGGCATCTCTCATGGCACCTCCCTCAGCTCGATACCTTTTCATGGCTGGGCGGAGCTGCACAGAACAATCAGGAGAGAAGGGGGCTCCACGCCCCCTCCCCTCCCCTGATCATTGGTTCCGGGACCGTGATGGGTGGCTCTGCTCCATCCCTCCACTCCTCCCCAGCAGGAGGGAAGTCGGAAGCCCTTCTAGTGGCCTGGGTAGGGGCCATGGGAGCTCATCCCCGAGCGTCTTCTCGGTGGCTTACCCCAAGGTTGCTGGCGCTGCTGGTCCTTCTCTGCTACAGATGTCAGTGTGTGATGGAATTAAATGCAGCACATTGCTTGCACTACTGAGTTTGACAGGTATACCGATTTCCGGGTTCCCAACTACAGAAGTAAGAAATCCACAAATGGACTTGTATACAGTCAATGCACCAAGCCATCCCTAGCAGCTCCCCGCACCAGGTGGCTGCTTCACGGGGGACACCTTCTTCATTAGACCCGGCTTGCTCCCCCCTCCATGCTGCTGTTGCTCTTCCCCCTTATTCTGGCTTTCCAACGACCCCACCAGGTGGGCTAGGAGAAGATTTGCATACCCTGGATTTCAGGAAAGCTGATTTTCATAAACTCGGAACAATGATCAGTAAGGTCCCATGGCAAGCGACCCTAACGAGAAAAGGAGTCCAAGATGGGTGGGAGCTTTTAAAAAAGGAAATTCTCAAGGCACAATCACAAACCATTCCAACAAGAGGAAAAGGTGGAAGACAACAGAAGAAGCCAATGCGGCTTCACAAAAAGCTTAGGGATGACCTGAAAACAAAAAAGGACACACAGAGGTAGTGGAAAGAAGGCCAAGTAACAAAGGAAGAGTACAGGCAGATGGCACAGAATTGCAGGGATGGTGTCCAGAAGGCTAAAGCTGAGAACAAGCTGAGGTTAGCAAGGGAGGCTAAAAGCAACAAAAAGGCTTTCTTCAGCTACGTGCATAGTAAAAGGCAGAGGAAAGAAATGGTGGTTCAGCTATTAAATAAGGATGGCAAAACGATAACAGATGACAAAGAAAAGGCAGAGGTGCTCAGTTCCTACTTTGGCTCAGTCTTCTCCCAAAAGAGGGTCTATGACCCCCCTGGCAAAGGCGAAGTACAGGCTGAAGGGGCAGGATTGCAGCTTGAGATCGATAGGCATATGGTCAAGGAACACCTAATTACTTTGAATGAGTTCAGATCTCCAGGGCCAGATGAACTGCATTCTCGAATAATAAAGGAACTGGCAGAAGAACTCTCGGAACCACTGCCTATTCTCTTTGAGAAATCATGGAGGACGGGGGAAGTGCCAGACGACTGGAAGAGAGCTAATGTTGTCCCTATCTTCAAAAAGGGTAAAAAGGAGGAACCTGGGAACTACAGACCAGTCAGTCTGACATCAATCCCTGGGAAAATTCTGGAGCAGATGATAAAGCAATCCACCTGGAAGCACCTTGACAACAATGCTGTGATTACTCGAAGCCAACATGGATTTGTCAAAAACAAGTCCTGCCAGACAAATCTGATCTCATTTTTTGATCAAGTCACCTCCCTTGTAGACCGTGGGAATGCTGTGGACATCGTATACCTCGACTTCAGCAAAGCTTTCGACAAAGTGCCCCATGATCTCCTGATGAGCAAACTAGCTCAAAGTGGGCTAGATGAAACAACGATCCGGTGGATCCACAGTTGGCTACAGAATTGGACTCAAAGAGTGTTTATCAATGGGACCTTCTCAAAGTGGGGAGAGGTAACGAGTGGGGTACCGCAGGGCTCAGTCCTGGGCCCAGTGCTCTTCAACATTTTTATGAATTTTTATGAATGACTTGGAGGTGGAGGTGCAGGGAATGCTGATCAAATTTGCAGATGACACCAAATTGGGAGGGATAGCTAATACTTTGGAAGGCAGAAACAAAATTCAAAGTGATCTTGATAGACTGGAGCGCTGGGCAGAAAACAACAGAATGACATTTCATAGGGAGAAATGCCAAGTTCTGCACCTAGGAAAAAGAAACCAAATGCACAGTTACAAGATGGGGGATACGTGGCTCAACCACACTACAAGCAAGAAGGATCTTGGAACTGTTGTCGATCACAAGCTGAATATGAGCCAACAACGTGATGTGGCTGCAAAAAAGGCAAATGCTCTTTTGGGCTGCTTTCATAGAAGCATAGCTTCCAAATCCTGGGAGGGCAGAGGAGGGCAACAAAGATGATCAGGGGACTGGAAACAAAGCCCTATGAAGAGAGACTGAAAGAACTGGGCATGTTTAGCCTTGAGAAGAGAAGACTGAGGGGAGATATGATAGCACTCTTAGGGATGGCGGAGAATTTCTCCCCGAATCTCGGGGAGGCCGAATGCCAACGCATTTGGCCCCCCGAAATTGGCGGTGAAATTCTCCACCCCCCCCGGGATGGGATTTACCTCCTGCGAATGTCCCTCCCGGCGGCGGGTCCCGGTGGTGTTTCGGCGGCATTTCGGTGGGGGCGGGGGCGGCGGCCGGTCTTCCGACCGGCTGCTGCCGCCTCCATTACAAAATAAAGTAAAAAAAAAACCAAACACCTGCGATAGGCTACGTAACGATTAACGTAACCTATCACGGCTAGATTTCCAAAGTCAGCCATGATAGGCTACGTTAATCGTTACGTAGCCTATCACGGGTGACTTAAAAAAAAAAAAAAAAGCGCGTACGCAAATGGCAGCGCCCATGGGCACCGCCATTTGTGTTCCTTATTTTAAGGAACGCCGCCATTTGCGTTCCTTATTTTATATAATAGCGTTGCCCTTATTTTCGCCGTAGTCTACGTAAATCTTTATGTAGACTACCAGGGACCAAATAAGGAATGCAAATGGCGGCGCCCATGGGCGCCGCCATTTGTGTACGCACTTTTTTTTTTTTCAAAGTCACCCGTGATAGGCAATGTAACGATTTACGTAGCCTATCACGGCTGACTTCGGAAATCTAGCCATGATAGGCTGTGTAAATCGTTAGGTAGCCTATCACGGGTGTTTTTTTTTTCTTTTCACTTTGTATTTCGCGGCCAGGGAGACGGGGCGCTTCTCCCCCAGCCTGAATTTTGGCTGGGCGAGGCGGGGCGCCTCCCCCCCTGGCCTGAATTTCGGCTGGGCGAGGCGGGGCACCTCCCCCCCGGCCTGAATTTCGGGGGGAGAACCGAAGCGCCTCCCCCTCACCGCGAAGCAAGCTGCGGGACCAGGTAAGTGACTTTCGTACATCACTACTCTTCAAGTACTTGAAAGGTTGTCACAGAGAAGATAGCCAGGATCTCTTCTTGATCATCCCAGAGTGCAGGACACGGAATAATGGGCTCAAGTTACAGGAAGCCAGATTCCGGCTGAACATCAGGGAAAACTTCCTGACTGTAAAAGCAATACGACAATGGAACCAATTACCTGGGGAGGTGGTGGGCTCTCCCACACTGGAGGCCTTCAAGACGAGGCTGGACAGCCATTTGTCAGGGATGCTCTGACTTGGATTCCTGCATTGAGCAGGGGGTTGGACTCGATGGCCTTGTAGGCCCCTTCCAACCCTACTACTATTCTATTCTATTCTATTCTATTCTATTCTATTCTATTCTATTCTATTCTATTCTATTCTAGATTCTAAGAGAGAGTGGCTGGCTAGGTGGGAGGGAATACTATGGAAAACCACCTCAGCATTACTGCCTTATCTAAAACAGCTCCACACCCAAATCCTAATGGTCAAGCCTTTCTCCTGCGTGGCTGAGAAGGGAGACTCCCCATCTACCCTGGGAGGAAAAAAGCCCATCAATCTGGTGAGCAAAAGGGAGAAGAAGCAATCAGTGAAGTCAATGGGAGGGGGAGGTTCCAAGTAAATGCACTGAAGGGGATGGGAGACCTTAAGACTGCTATGATAGGTAGACTTCCAATGCACTCCTATGCATGCCTACTCAGAAGCAAGCCACACAGATTTCAATGGCACTTACTCCCAGGAAAGGAAAGCCTTTCAGCCAATGAGTTTACTCAGAAGTACGCATTGCTGTGTTCAAGGGGATCTCGGAGCCTGTAGTGGAATGGGAGAGAGGCAGAAACGGTCAGTGGAAGTGGTCAGTGACCTGCCCCCCTTCCCACCAATTTGTTGTCATGACAATGTTATTCAACACCACCCAGCAACACCCCCTAGCACAGGCCCACACAAAGCGGGACAAAGCGCTAAAGGGGACATACACAGCAGGGAGGAAATGACAATTTCAATCCCATGCACAGAAAATGCAGGGTTTTCCCCATTCTCAGATAACACAGGAAGAGGGAGTGGAAGTTGTGAGATAGCAGCAGGAGAGCAGCGGCGTCACTAAAGCTCCCGTGAAAACCAGGGATTAAAGATGAATGATCCTGCTAAAAAACTCAGGTGTGAAGAGAGCCTAGGGTGCCTCCTTCATCCTGGTGCCCTCTGCAAGTCCCGCCGAGAGACCGCTGAGTTAAATTCATCAACAGGTTAATTCTAGCGCCAGAGGCTTGCATAGGGATAAATGATTTTTTTTTTTTTTAAATCACACTACATGTGTTAATTGGCTTCCCTGGTGCCAGGATGTTTGTGTTATCAGTAACAATGGCACTGTGCCTGGCCACTGTTCGTAATGTGATGGTCACTGCCAGAACTCCTTGCATTTAATTTCCTTCGGACCTCGCTCCAGTTGAAAGGATCTCAAACAGTGGGGCAGGGAGAGACCATCTTGAGGCCTGGCAGACTTGCCTCCAGTTAGAGTTCATGATCTGCTGGTCCCTAGAGAAGAGAGGCAGCCAGGGAGTGGAGATCCCATGCAGCAGCTGAAAAGACTGGGCTGGGGCTGAGGACGAGGGAGGGAGGGAGGCTGGCCAAGCTGGATATGCATCATGAAATGAAATCTACCCCGGCTCACTTGCAGAGAGAAGAGGGAGTGGTGAGGAGGAGCACCCCTTTTTGGGGCCATGCTGCCTTTGCGTGGGGCAAGGCGGTGCGGAAGCTGAGCCCGTGTGTGCTGGAGAACGTGCACGTGTGGAGGGGGCGGGGCAGGGGGTGATTGTGCTCCAGTCTTTCCATGAGGTGTTGGGTCAGAAAAAACAGCTTTCTTTGGTTTGGTTGCTTTGACTGCTGTATTCTGAGGATGCCATAAACCAGGAGAGGGCAACTAGTGGCCCTCCAGATGTTTCAGACTACAACTCCTATTAACCCCAACAATTGGCCATGCAGCCTGGGGCTTATGTAGTCCAAAACATCTGGAGGGTGCCAGGTTGCCTACCCTAAACAGACCTCTCTGGCTGGTGAGAAGGTGGCTTTGATAAAATGCCCTCTCCTGTCCTGGGGGCCATCTACATGAGCCTTTTACTCTGGGGCGGGTGTGAGTCGAGGACCTTTTGATTAGATGATGCCATTGCCACTTTGCAGCCATCCGTGGTTTACTCCTGGAAAACGCAGATTTCCAAGGAGGGGGTTTGCTGCGATGGTTTGCTGTGAGTTCCCCACAGTTGCGAGCCATCTGTCCCTTCCCCAAACCAGCTTCGCATTTTGCGGTGGGCGTGTTGTAGGCGTGTGTAGTGCTTCCATTGCTCTGTGGCGCCCCTTTACTTCCCCCGTCCCTTTGCAGCTGTGCAGTTACAGAGGCACAGAGGGGCGTTTTCATCTATTTAATCACAATTTTGCACATTTTTGCAGCTTCATATCTTTGCCACGGTTGCCTTTGGCCTCAGTGCCCAAGGGCCAGTGGGGGGTCTTGGGGGAGGACCAACATTGCTCCGGCCACCATTTTGGAGTGATGGGTAGGCACATACCACTCACACTTGTGAGTGCAAACCATCACGAGAGTCTTGGGCTGGGGAACTGATAAACAGATGGCGTGGAAATGAAGGAGCACAAAACACTCACTTTTTACCTAATGAGAGACAGAAAGACACAGCAGAGCTCCTAAAATACAAAACAGCCACTGCAGCGTTTCACCCCCACACTCACGGGGCTGCACAGCTGCACATTTAAGTATAATGGCAAAAAAAAGAGGGCATGCCGGAATCCATTAGGGAAGTAAACCGCAAGTGTATCCCAGCAGAAGCTAATTCAAAGCTGTGATGCTGCGCAGTTGGGATGGGGTGGGCGGGTGAACGCGGTGCCATGTAGATGGGGCCCTGATTTATTTGAACATCCCTGCATCATCTTTCTACCAAACCAAGCACAAGGCAGACCTGCAAGATTATTGTGAGTGGCAGCGAAGAGGTTCCTGCCATGTTAGATGTCTGCATCTGTGGGGAAAATGCTGCTGGAGGGGAGCATAGTGTGGGAGAGAAAGTGCTGGGGTGGGAATTCCTAGGATGACAATGTCACTTCTTGAGTCTTATGAGGCAGGACACCTGTGGGCAGAATGCCAGATCTGGGGGGGGGGGGCTGCCAGCCCTGCAGTACACACAGCTCCGCCTTTCAACACCTCTGCCGTCTTCTGCCATCTGCCACCTGAGGTAGCGGCTTCACTCTGTGTAAGGGCAGGGCTGGTGCCATGGGCCCCCGACAGCCGCACAGCATGGCTGCCCGCCATTCCCTCCTGTCCTGGCCCAGACGCCATGTGAGCAGGGGCTGAAACTCGGCCTGCCCTCTCCCCGCCTCCCGCGGTGGCCTCCCTCGATGTCATTTCAGGCGCCCGCGCTGTGCCAAAGGCATCTCCCACATATTTGTTGACTATTCTCGTTCCATCAGATAGAAAAGGAATGGCTTTTGAGAAGGAATTCAAAGGAGGAGAAATTTCGGAGAACTCTTCATGGGTGTGGTTCAGGCTTCTTGTGCTTACCTTACTTATGAGGTGGCCGAGGAGTGTGTGCGAGTGTCCTGTCTTTCCTTGCAGACTCATCTCTCTGGCAGCCTGCAGCCTCCTGGGCTTCCAGCCCTTCCAGCCCAGGGAAAGACAGCATGAGGTCATTCCTGCCATGGGGCTTTTCCAGACCAGGTAGTGCAGGCAGCCTGGGAGACTGCAGAGCCATGGAGAGATGTGTAACAGGAAGGGAAACACACACGCGCTGCACCCTCACCACCGCACAGTGGTTAGGTAAGGTCAAAGACACCGCCAAAAGAAATATGAAATAGATTATAAAATGCCCCGAGAATGATGCTGAAAAAGGGAAGCCTCTTTCCTGGGGGAAGACAGCTTTTGGGAAACGGGGGGTCAGATTTGGCACAGCACTCGCTCCACCTCTTCCCTGGAGCTGGATGCAGCACTGCCCTTGCCCACACCCGCTACCGGGCTTGCAGGGAAGGAGTGGTGTTATCAGCAGCTGCATTAGGGACACACTGTATCTGCGGTTATGCCTCAAAACGTTTAGAAGGCCCCCGGGGAAGGCGCTGAACCTTGGAGAATGACAACTAGAGCTGAGCCAAAATTTGTCACAAGACGTTTTTCTCAGAAAAGTCCTGAGATCTTTCTTTTCTAACCTGCCTCCCGCCCTGCCCCCACTAGAAATAAAAGGCCACGTTGAGAATTTTCTTCTCCTTTATTTTTTGTGGTGGCTGCATCTCCCCTCCCCCAGCTAATTCCCTGAAATGACGCATGGCATGGCATATTTTGGCAGAGGCAAAATGGCAGAGAGATGCAGAAGCACCGCTAACACCATGCCCCCAACTCCCAACCAACAGAGCCTGTCCATAAGGGCATCATAGAATAGTAGGGCTGGAAGGGGCCTACAAGGCCATCGTGGTCAATGGTTTTGAAGGCCACTGAGATGTGCAGGAGAACCAAGAAAGAATGTCTATGATTCTATGCTCCACTTCTGGCATGGGTCTTCCAAGGATGATCCTTGGTTTCTGTGCTGGAGCCAAACTGAGATGAGTCCAAATAATAGTTCTCATCCAAGAACATCTGAAGCTGTGCGGCCGCTACCGACTCAAGTATCTTCTCCGAGAAGGAGATATCTGCAACCAGCCAAGGATCGTTGCAATGCTCAGGGTCCAGGGAAGGGTCAGGTTTGGGAGCATCTCATGTCCTCCTTCAGCATGGCTGGCCTTGGACCGCCCCTTCCTGCCAAGAGGCGGCAGTCACCTCCAGGGGCTGCTTAGGAGAGGCTAGGGGGGAATCAATCTTCTGTCTTCCCACCCAACTCCCCTTGGCATTTTCCAGCTGCCACCAGGAGTTTTGCCTTTGCCTCTGCAAATTGTTTTTAACGTACAGCCCAGAAGGGGCCACATTTGGAGTTGAAGCAAGCAAAGCAGTTACTCTTCATTATCTCAGGGAGCTCTTCAGCCCACTCGTGAACATGGTAGGTCATCTCCGCGGTAGGTGAGTGTGTTTTTCGTTCAGCAGGGCGTAGTTAGAAATCCAGGCGGATGAATGGAAGTGCATTCCATCACATGTATATATTTTAATATGGAGACAAAAATGCAGGCACAGGATTAGAGCAGTACGAAAATAAACGAAGGCCTGGCAAACAGGCGGACAGGCAGCATTTGGCAGCTGATGACAGAACTCACCCAGGCGCTAAATGCGTGTTCTAGCTTACTAGAGGTGACCTCCCCACAGGCCGTAACTCTTGGACAGAAGCAGCAGGGCTCAAGAGCGAGTGTGGTGCATTGCAGCCTTCCCCAGCCAGGTGTACTGGACTGCAACGCCCATCATTCCAGCCGGCATGACCACTGGCCAGGCTGCCTGGGAATGGTGGGAGTTGCAGCCCAGCACATCTGGAGGGCCCCAGGTTGGGGGGAGGCGGATATGGTAGATGGAGTGATTGTCTAGGACTGGGGAGACCCAAGTTCAAATGTCCTTTTATCCATTAAGCTCACTTGGGGACCTTGAGCCAGTCTCCTCTCCCTCTCCCTCTCCCCCTGACCTACCTCAAAGGGCTTTTGTGAGAATAAAATGGAGGGAGGGGCATAATCTCTTGCCAATCCCAAACCTTCTTTCTCAAGGTTACCAGTGCAAGTGAGGGAGGAGGCCAGATATAATACAATGTCCCTGCAGACATCACACATCCAGTAAGATCTCTGTTCTCACAGAAGAAACTAACAGGGAAATATCCCCAGTGCTATTTCTGGGCCTCCCCCTTGGCCCCTCTTGAAGGGATTTCGGCAGGAAGAATTGGGATGGAGTTCTTTTGATTTCGGTCAAAGCAGGCTGGCAAAATCTTAAACTCCACATTTAATACAGGCATGCAGACAGCAAAACAGTCACCTGCACCTTACGTGTAATTCCAGGATTGCTTTTATGGACGGATTTTGTTAAATGCACAGCCGCTGAGGTGGCTGGCTTTAGGAGGATGGGCGGTGTGCATGTGCATGTCCCCTCCCACGCTCCTGCACTCTGGGCAGCCCCTCCCTTGCAGCCTGTTCAGAATCCTCCTCCCACATCTGCTTTCCTGCTTGGGGGTGGAATAAGATACAGAACTGCCCCCCAGAACTCCTGCATGGTGCCCCGTCCCTCACGGTCTTCCAAGCCCTCAAAGCCCACCGCTATGCCATTTGCATCTGTTGTTTTTCCCGTGATAGGCTAGCCTATCGCGGGAAAAACCACAGACGTAAATGGTGCAGGAGACGCCATTTGCGGCCGTAAAGCCCTTAGTTTAAGCTAATTGCAGCCATTTACGGCTGCATTTAGCTTAATCTAAGAGCTTTACGGCCACAAATGGCGTAGCGAATGCCATTTGCAGCCAGTGTCAGCCCGTACTCAGCCAGTGATACGGCATGGCAATGGCAGCCGGCCATATGCCAGCAATACAGAGCTGGTGGCCAGCTCCGTGGGATCGGCGGCCGGCTTCACGAGAATTCCGGAGGGAGATGGAGGTGAGGGCTCCATTCCGCCACCGACTCTGGAGGCCAGATTCTTTGGAATCCGGCCTCATTGGAGTCCATGGCAGATTTCTCTAACATCCCTAGCTTACACTACTAAAAGAGCTGTGGGGTGAGGTGTACATATATAAATGGACCATGGACCGTGGGAATGCTGTAGACATAATATACCTCGACTTCAGCAAAGCTTTCGACAAAGTGCCCCATGATCTCCTGATGAGCAAACGAGCTCAAAGTGGGCTAGATGAAACAACGATCCGGTGGATCCACAGTTGGCTACAGAATCGGACTCAAAGAGTGCTTATCAATGGGACCTTCTCAAACTGGGAAGTGGTAACGAGTGGGGTACCGCAGGGCTCAGTCCTGGGCCCAGTGCTCTTCAACATTTTTATGAATGACTTGGAGGAGGAGGTGCAGGGGAATGCTGATCACATTTGCAGATGACACCAAATTGGGCGGGATAGCTAATACGCTGGAAGACAGAAACAAAATTCAAAGTGATCTGGATAGACTGGCGTGCTGGGCAGGAAACAACAGAATGACATTTCATAGGGAGAAATGCCAAGTTCTGCACCTAGGAAAAAGAAATCAAATGCACAGTTACAAGATGGGGGATACGTGGCTCAACAACACTACAGGCGAGAAGGATCTTGGAATTGTTGTCAATCACAAGCTGAATATGAGCCAACAATGTGATGTGGCTGCAAAAAAGGCAAATGCTATTTTGGGCTGCATTCATAGAAGCATAGCTTCCAAATCCTGGGAAGTACTAGTTCCCCTCTACTCAGCACTGGTTAGGCCTCATCTGGACTACTGTATCCAGTTCTGGGCGCCACACTTTCAGAAGGATGCAGACAAACTGGAGAGGGTTCAGAGGAGGGCAACAAAGATGATCAGGGGACTGGAAACAAAGCCCTATGAAGAGAGACTGGAAGAACTGGGCATGTTTAGCCTTGAGAAGAGAAGACTGAGGGGAGATAGGATAGCGCTCTTCAAGTACTTGAAAGGTTGTCACAGAGAGGAAGGCCAGGATCTCTTCTTGATCATCCCAGAGTGCAGGACACGGAATAATGGGCTCAAATTACAGGCAGCCAGATTCCGGCTGAACATCAGGAAAAACCTCCTGACTGTTAGAGCAATACGACACTGGAACCAATTACCTGGGGAGGCGGTGGGCTCTCCCACACTGGAGGCGTTCAAGACGAGGCTGGACAGCCACCTGGCAGGGATGCTCTGACTTGGATTCCTGCAATGAGCAGGGGTTGGACTCAATGGCCTTGTAGGCCCCTTCCAATCCTATTATTCTATGATTCTAAGTTCCTGGCCAGATCGCAGTTCTAGAGGTAGTTACTGCAGAATCCTCAATTGTGCATTTAGAAGGCATCACTATCACTCCACAGCAAAAAAAAGCCCCAGTTCTCCAGCAGCACCTCTACCTCCCTCTCTCACTATAACACTATTGCACATTTCTTCCATCAATACACAGGCATTTGGGGTAGGTTAGGGTATTTTAGAAAATGTTTTTATTGTAGAATTTTATTGTTTTAAATTGTTCTATTATATTCTTGTACATTGCTCAGAGTGGCTGGGTGACCAGCCAGATGGGCAATTAATAAATTTAATAAATAAATAAAGAGTGCAGGACAGGAAGGCCTGGCGTGCTATGGTCCATGGGGTCATGAAGAGTCGGACATGACTGAACAACGACAACAACAAAGTTTCAGTATCTCGCTATCACTCTATTACTCAATTGCGAAATAACATCAACACGCATTTGCACTATTGTGCGATAGCACTATTGCACAAACGCAGATTAGTTCAGGGGGTCCTGCTAACTCCTGTTGTAGTCAGGATTGTTCCTGAAAGTGCACTCTCATGTGTTTGTGCTATCACACAATAGTGCAGTTATTCAGGGGGTGCCTGTTAATGCGGAAGCCCGGTATTTAGATGGAAAAGGAAAAAAAATGGGTGGAATTGGGCATAGGTTCAGGAAGTTTGTTGTTGTTGTTCAGTCGTTAAGTCATGTCCGACTCTTCGTGACCCCATGGACCATAGCACGCCAGGCCTTCCTGTCCTGCGCTCTCTCCCGGAGCGTGCTCAAGTTCATATTCATTGCATCGGTGATGCTATCTAGCCATCTCATCCTCTGCCGTCCCCTTCTCCTTTTGCCTTCAGTCTTTCCCAGCATCAGGGTCTTTTCCAGGGAGTTTTCTCTTCGCATTAGGTGGCCAAAATATTGGAGCTTCAGCTTCAGTATCTGTCCTTCCAATGAGCACTCAGAGTTGATTTCCTTTAGGATGGACTGATTGGACCTCCTTGCAGTCCAGGAGACTCGTAGGAGTCTTCTCCAGCACCACAGTTCGAAAGCATCAATTCTTCGGCGCTCAGCCTTCCTTATAGTCCAGCTCTCACATCCATACATTACTACTGGGAAAACCATAGCTTTGATTAGACGGACCTTTGTCGGCAAGGTGATGTCTCTGCTTCTTACTATGCTGTCTAGGTTGGCCATAGCTTTCCTCCCAAGGAGCAAGCGTCTTTTAATTTCATGGCTACAGTCACCGTCTGCGGTGATCTTGGAGCCCAAGAAAGTAAAATCTGTCACTGCTTCCATTTCTTCCCCTTCCATATGCCAGGAAGTGATGGGGCCAGATGCCATGATCTTAGTTTTTTTAATGTTGAGTTTCAAACCAGCTTTTGCACTCTCCTCTTTCACCCTCAACAAGAGGCTCTTGAGATCCTCTTCGCTTTCTGCCATTAGGGTGGTATCGTCTGCATATCGGAGGTTGTTGATAATTCTCCCGGCAATCTTAATTCCGACCTCTGATTCATCCAACCCGGCATTTCTCATGATGTACTCTGCATATAAGTTAAATAAGCAGGGTGACAATATGCAGCCTTGTCGTACTCCTTTCCCAATTTTGAACCACTTGGTTGTTCCATCTCTGGTTCTTACTGTTGCTTCTTGACCCTCGTACAGGTTTCTCAGGAGACAGGTAAGGTGGTCTGGTACTCCCATCACTTTAAGAATTTGCCACAGTTTGTTGTGATCCACACAATCAAAGGCTTTAGCGTAGTCAATGAAGCAGAAATAGACGTTTTTCTGGAATTCTCTTGCTTTCTCCATGATGCAGCGAATGTTGGCGATTTGATCTCTAGTTCCTCTGCCTCTTAGAAACCCAGCTTGTACTTCCGGTAGTTCTCGGATCACATACTGCTGAAGCCTAGCTTGTAGGATTTTGAGCATCACCTTGCTGGCATGTGAAATGAGCGCAATTGTGCGGTAGTTTGAACACTCTTTGGGATTGCCCTTCTTTGGAATTGGAATGTAAACTGATCTTTTCTAGTCTTGTGGCCACTGTTGAGTGTTCCAGATTTGTTGGCATATTGAGTGCAGCACTTTAACAGCATCATCTTTTAGGATTTTTAATAGCTCAGCTGGAATACTGTCATCTCCGCTAGCTTTGTTGTTAGTAATGCTTCCTAAGGCCCACTTGACTTCACTCTCTAGGATGTCCGGCTCAAGTTCAGTGACCGCACTATCATGGCTATCAGGGACATTCAGATCTTTCCTGTATAGTTCTTCTGTGTACTGTTGCAGTCAATGAGGCTTGTTCCCAAATTTACTGAGATTGCCATTAAGCCAAAAACTCTAAATACACCCAGGGTACATCATGTATTCATCTGGTGAAAGGCATAGTAACTCCGCTGTGAAGCACTATTTCCAAAGCTGTGTGTCTCTACTGTTTGGTTCAAGGCTTTTCAGGAGTAATTAATACCAGCTTCAGTCCTTTGCATCACCACCTAACCAGGAGGGCAGGAGAAAGGGGAGTAGAGCCTGGAGGGCGGAGCCTCTCTTACTGGATGAGCAGCCCCTGTCAATCTAATGATGTTCACTTCCAGTCGCCCCCCCCCCCCCGGAAGTATGTTTCTGTCAGCGACTTACAATGGTGCGGTGCAGTCCTTTCTGGAGCCCTGCGTAGAGCCCTGCCAATTCCATGAAAAATCCGGTATTCCTTTATTTGCTTCACCCATCTGTCGTCGTGGAAACACGGTCCTGGTCGAGGGCCCTGAGCGGACTGGAAAGAGAAAGAGGCCCTTGGTCCCTGAATTCCTTTCCCAGCGTGCTAGTAGCCCAGCTGGAGGCTCAGGGTGGGCCCTGGCAAGGGCGAGCGGAGGCAGGAGGGGTGGGCCAGGCCCATGCGGGGTTGGGGGCCAGCGGCTCAGCAGAGCAAATGGGCAGCGCAGCCCGGAGGCGGCGCTGGGCGGGTGGCGCAGTCAGGGAATAAAGCTGGGGCAGGGGGAGAGAAGGGGAGGGTGGCCCATGGCTCATTTGCCCGTTTGGGACTGTTAGGCCCCTTCCAACCCTACTATTCTATGATTCTATTCTATGACCAGCCTGCTGTGGAAGGTGCTTGGGCGGCATCAGCAACCTCCCTCCCAGGCCAGTCCTGACCCTTGGTCTCGGCTGCTTGATGCAGTCTGGGAATGCTCCATTTTCCTGGTGGAGTGCCCATCCCTGTGCCCGCCTGGCAGATGCACCATGCTAAAGGATGGGCTGTGGAGTGGGCAGGGAGACTGGCACCAGCCAAGCCCCGAGGGAGCTGAAGTTGCAGGACTGTCCTCTGAGTGGGGTGGCACGGCTCCCTGGGGGGCTCTGCGCTCACCAGGGCTCTCCCCTCGCTCCCATCAGCGCTTCCAAAAGGTGGCCTGGCAGCCTTTGCTGTGCCAGGAGCAGGCAGTGTATGGGACAGAGGCAGAGCTGGGTGCAGGTCACCCTGGCGCCCCCTCTGGGGCCCCACTCCACCTGCGCAGCCACCGCCTTGCGGGGCCGACACCCGAAGAGAGAGGCGAGGCCCCACGGCCAGGCTCCCGTCCGACTGGTCTCCCCATGTCTGGGTGTCACCCAGCTACGCCTCCCCCATATTTTGGGAACACGTCTGTCTGGGCAGGGCAGGGCAGGGCAGGGCAGGGCTGGGCTCTGGGGCCGGATTAGAGGGGAATTCAACAAGCCGCCAGGAGCAGGCATGTGGCAAGCCCCAGCACATCCCCTGGCAGCCCGCCCCACCTGCCTGGCTCTTTAAATCCAGGCTGCTCCACTCCGTGGGGCTCAGACAAGGCTCCGGCATCACCATGAAGGCCAGCAGCCCCCTCGTCCTCGCCCTGGTTCTGCTTGCCCTTGCGGCCCAGCTGCCCTCCTCAGCCATCAGCACAAGCGAAGGTGGGTGCAGGTGGCGGGACGGGAGTGCAGGCAGCAGAAGGGGAATGCAGCCCCCCCCCCCCTGCTCGGGTGGTGGACTCGCCTCGGGAGAAGATGCTGCTCTGCAGCCCCCCCGCACCTATGGGGCAGCCACCCACCCTCCAGCTGAGCCCATTTCAGGGGTGCCATGTGCATTCTCTCCTACCCCAGGCCAAATGTGGGGCTTACTTGCCATGGGATTTGTTTGGCTGGCAATCTAGGACAAGCATGGTGATCAGGGCAGGGGTGGGCAGAAAGTAGATCTCCAGATGTTTTGGACTTCAGCTCCCAGCATTTCTGACTACTGGCCATGTGGCAGGGGCTTCTGGGAGATGAAGTCTAAAGCATCTGGAGATCTATCTTCTGCCCACCTCTGCTCTAGACTGCACAAGCAACCTCCTGGGGATGAAATGTGCGCTTTTAGGGGTGCCAATGAAGCAGTGTGAGATCTGAGCATTGCACCCCAGGATCCCTTGCAGGGGCACTAATGCAAATGCTGCTGGCTGGGGCACAGCTCTAAAATTGTGTGCATCTGAGCACAGCCCTTCCAAGAGCACTTGGGGCACCCCGAACGTTTTGGGCTGGATCTTGCAAAATGGGTGCCTTTCTTGGAACTGGATGTCACTGCTTTTTCTAGTGGGTGTGTGAAATCCTGAATATCTGAGTGTGTTAGGAGTGGGAGAAATGCAGCATGGATGTTTCTGTTTTCTTTGATCAGATGTTAGGTACATTGGGATGAGCAGAACTTAATTCACGCCAGGGCTCAGAAGCCAATCTTTCACTGCCTGTGCTCAGTCCTTTGGCAACATGTGAAACAGAAGTAGAGGTGGTGGTTTCTCTGATGCGCAGAAACCTTTATTTATGTTATTTATTAGTAATACTTCTATACTGCTTAATATAATAAAATCCCAAAGCGGTTCCCCTCAGTCTTGGGGATTATTATAACCTCAGTCTGCCGTGCTTCTTCCATGAGCTCAGGCTGGCCTAGATCGCCCCCCTCCCCTTTTAATCCTCACAACAACCCTATGAGGTAGGTTAAGACAATGGAGAGTGACTGGCCTGAGCTCATCCACTGAGAGTTTGAACCCAGGTCTCTCTCGTCCCTGCCTAGACCCCCCCCCCCACACGCACACACCTGCTCTCCCCCATAGCCAGCTCCCACATGCCTGGGATTAGGGGCGAGGTGCTTAGGTTAGGGAACACCCAGTCAGGCCTCAGCCCAGCGCCTCCTGCTTTGTGGCGCAGCTCTGGAGAGGGCCCCTGGGCTCCGCAGCCCCCCTTCCCTGCGCTTCAGCTGTGCCCCTTGCTTTGCAGCCAAGCAAGGCTACTGCTACAATGTGCCACCGCTGGCGGACGTCTTCGACGAGAAGGACTGCGGCGCCTGCCTCACGAACGGGTCCTGCTCCACCTGTGCGGCGGACTCCCAGTGCCCGGGGACCCAGAAGTGCTGCCCCGGGGATTGTGGCTACATCTGCCAGGAAGCGGTCTTTGGTGAGCAGGCGGATTGCAGGGCTGGCTGGCTCCCCTGCTGCTCCTCCGTTCTGGCAGCTTGCTTTGGGCAACGGGGACTTGGGCCATTTTAAGGAGCCCCCTCCCACGCCATGCCCTTCTCTTTAAGGTCTTGTGACTAGGGCCGAATGGGGCAAGCGGCGATGGAGGCAGCCAGTCTAAAGAAATGTATTCCTTTCCATTTGGTGCGTTTCTGGTGGGGAAACCCACAGATTCCTGTCCCAGCAAACATCTCCAGGACATACGTTATTGCTGTGGATTCCCATTTTGGCCATATAGAAACACATTATTGCCACATTGGACAGTGGCAAAGGGCGATGGTTTTCTGGCATGCTGCTGTTTGCGCATATGTAATGCTGCAGGGATGATGTTACAAGTATGATGCTGCTGGAAAGTACACAGCGTTATGCAGCCTGCCTTTGGAAGGCTGCTTGCCTGTGACGCATGGACGACAATCCCCGTGCCCAGCTGCCCCCCCGCCCCCCAGCTGCCTTCATTGGAACTGGTGATGAGCAGGCTCTCTTGCTGGCTCTCCGGGAGTGCGGGAGCGGCTGCGGCATCGGGGTCAGGCTCCCTGGCTAGCAGGGTGGAGAGACAATGGCCTCCAGTTGGAGGGGCGAGAGCATGCTTTCTGCTCCCCCAACACCCTGGCTCAGGCATCTGTGAGAAGCGGCCTCCAGGCCAGCTTGTGCTCACTGCCCTTGTCCGGGGAGTCCAAAGTGGGCCAGGGAGCAGGGGAGACTGCAGGGCACAGGCCTACCTAGGCAGCATGGTGTTAGCTCATGAGGAAGCCAGAGACTGGCCTGGCTCAATGGGTAGGGGGCAGGGGAGGAGGCATGAGGGAGGGAGGAAGGCAGTGGAGGCCCGTGGCTGGTTGGAGTGAGTCCTTGGAGGGAACCTTGGTGCACGTAGCTGGCTTCAGCGTCTGAATGCGACACCTGGCCTAGGTCCAGGCAGAGCAGAGATTAAGCAGGAGGACAAATTCTCAAGCAATAACTGAGTAATTGCTGCCTTTAAATGTCTTTACAATGTTTTTTAAAAATTAAATATTAACAGTGTCACACAAAATGTGTGTGGTGACCCTGGCAATGCTGACTTCCGGGTGACGAATAGAGGGAGAATGGTGTAAGACCCAAAGAGGGGGAAATGTGGCTGTTTCACCAACGCCTCCTGGGAGACAAACTGTACATTGTATCCTGCCTTCCTCCCCACCCTTAAGTCCAAGATCTGGAGCCAGATGTGTAGGAAATGGCAGGAGCTACACATCATGCCCCAGATCGCTGGACGGTTGCAAGCACTGAGCCTGTGACCTGTGTGAGGTGATTTCCTCCTCTTTGTGACACTGTGCAAGGTTCCATACAGGACAGGCATTCCATGCCTTTACCAGCCCAAAGTAGGGGGAACTTTGCCCTGTGCAACTTCTCCCATTGTGGGGCTGCACTGGTGCAAAAATTCTCCACAGCTATGCCTGAAATGGTGTCTGGAAACCAGCCAGTTGCTTCCTGTTCCAAACCCCTCCTTTTCAGTAAATTTGGTGGAACGAGCATCACGTCTTGGAGAGAGAGAGAAGCTGACAGATGTCCCTGCACCCTTCAGGGTGGCTCACCTCACGCTTCTTTGTTCTTTGGTGTCTTGTGCTGGGTGGGAACCACCTCCAGCTGCATCATGTGGGCTGGGCCAGGGTGCTGTTGTCACAGCACACAATAACACTGGAGGCAGGCAGGAGCCAAGACAATGCAAGACTCAGGAAGTTCAGTTCTGGCCTCTCCTAGAGCCTCAGGGACCTGCACATCCTGGCTGTTGCCGGCTTGCCAGTGCGGTTGTGTTTATGTATATGCTGGAGCGTTCAGCCGCGTGGGTGTTGCTTGAAACTCAGCCCCAGCTCTTGGGGCCATGCAGGCATTTTCTGGACAAATTTGGCTTGATCATTCCAGTGTATTCCAGAAGGCAGGACTGAAAGGAACTTTTTCCACACATTCAATGCTGGGCAAAAATATAGAATACGAATTGAGATTTCGCAAATGGTTGCTTTTGAAACTGGAGTTTGAGAGGTACTTCAAAAAAGGGATCAAACTGTATCCCCAGCGATGAAGAATGGACTTGTCCAGTTCAGGCCTCTTGAATCTTGCCCTTGCTAAAACCCTGAAATCACCAGTGCCCACAGCCAGACCCCAGAACAGGTGCCGGGGAATCACGCAGCACAAAACCTCAGGAACGGCTGTGTCAAAGCAGCAGAGATGCACCCAGGCTCTGCTTCAAGGAAGACGAGCCGCCACTGGCTGAGTCCATCCCTGCCCCGGCACCCAAGTGCAGATCCTTCTTCTAAGGGTGGCTGCCCATGCTCCTGGTATGGCTGGCAGCGCACAAAGTCTGGGAAATGTCGCCACGGAAGCCACATCCCTTCTGTGCTATGAGGCATCCCCACACTGAGAGAAGGGAGCCAGCTGCACCCCCAAAGCCTGGACCGTGCAGTTGTCTCCCTCACTTGAGTGAATGGACGGGCCATCAGTGTGAGCCTAAGCAGCCCTGGGGGGGGGGCATGGGAATTGGTCCCCAAACATCTGGCCCCAAACTCAGCATGGCGTGACTGTGCCCTGGGAGACAGGACTTCCCAACCTCTCCTCACCCCAATGCTTGGGGCAGAAGTTGGACCAGGAACAATGGCACAGAAGGAGAGGGCAGCGGGCATCTTGCAGACATGCGTTCCCTTGTACTTTGAGAGCCGTGGCTTTCCCTGTGCATGTGTGGGTGATGTCCATCCACAGCAAGCACATGGCCAAGCACAAATGTCTCCGCATCCCCTGCCATAGGCTTGGCTGTGATGAGGGTTGTCACGCTGGGTCTGGCCTGTTGTGCAAAGGGCTTTCCTCTGCCCTTCCCTCTCACCTGCATACCGAGAAGACCCACAGGGGACAGTCCTGCCAGTTCAGGCTGGGGCCTTCAGAGGCTTCCCGTTTCCTCCAAAGGCCTGTCTCACCACACTTTTGCTGCTTCTCTCCCTCTCTTTGGGTGCTGCAGACTTTTGTCAGCTGCCCTCTGTCTGCGGAAACTGCAAAGCTATGTTTGCACGCTACTTCTACAATGCCTCCACCCAGAAATGTGAGCAGTTTGTCTATGGTGGCTGTGGTGGAAACAAAAACAACTTTGAGACTGAAGACGAGTGTTTCAGAACCTGCGGGTACCCTGGTGAGTAGCTTCTGCTCAGCTGACTGAGTGCAAACCTTGGGAGGATCAGGGATGTCGGATGCTCAAGCCAGACCCCTTGCTGGTCTTCTGTGCCCCGAGGCCTGGTTCAGACCCAGGAGCCCCTCCCTTCTGCAGCCATCCGGAGCACAGGCGGCAGCTTGCACAGCCCCCCAAAAGAGGCTGAAGAGGGCATCAGGCTGCATGAGATGTGCATACGCTAATGGTTAGCCAAGGATGCCGTTTTAGAAAGACTGCTATAACTTCAATAGAAACACAGTATATTTCATGATAGTGGGGAAGACTGTGACCAGGTGACCCGTGTACCTGCCTGCTCACTCTGCTGTTCAGGTGCTCACTGTGGATGGAGAACTTCAGGGCCCTCCTGTATCCCCGGCTTCTTATGATTCTTTGTCTTTAAAGACTTGGACCAGACAGCCCTTCAGCTAGAGGACTCTCCTCTGACAACCCTTGCAATAGAGGGCTGCCCTCTGCAAGGCAGGACACCTGGCGGCCCCAAGGCCCCTGTGCTGCTGTTCTGCAGAGTTCCAAACCCCTTTAGCTGCTGGGATTCAGCAAGGTTTTGACACCTCTCGGAGGATGGGGTGCAGGGAGGCCAGATGTCCCATTTTACAGAGGACAGTCCTCCATTTGAAGGCATCCTCCGGTTGAGGCGCTGCTCAGTCCCAAGCCTGTTCACAGACAATGAAGAACGGAGAACAGGAGCCTTGAAGTTGCCCACGGTGGTGGGAAGCATTGCATTTCTATTTAAATTATATTAGAAAGTGCTTATATATATAAATTATGCATCTCTGCATAGACATTAACGTATGCAAATCCATGTGCTCCTCCCTTCTCTTTTCATGATGCGTCCCCTCTTTCTCGCCATGGAGGACACAAGTGGCTGTTGCTGGGCCGAATGGGCGCAACGATGCAGACAAGGGCCTTCTGGCCAGCGTTGCTGCTGAGCTTCTGCCATGGCAGGAGGCCAGGGGGTCCCTTCCACATTAAATGTCTCCAGAGAGGTGCTTGAGGGAGAGCCCAGGCCTTAGCGACACAGCTCCTGTGCTGGAAACCAGCTGGGAATGGCCCGAGGCATTTTGCTGCCTGGGGGAGAGGACAAGGTGCCCCCCACCCCTGACCCAAAGCCGACCAGATTGGCAGCTGAGCCTGAATCTTGCTTCAACATGGGTGAGAGGCCAGTGATGTCCTCCACCGCACCTGAGGGCAGCAGGCTAGCTTAGGGGGCACAGAGCAAGCCAGGTGGGGGACACAGGGCCCTGTCTTCCAGCACTTCACCTTCACTTCCCACCCCCCTGGATCCGCTGCCTGAGGCGGTGGCCTCACCCTGCCTGATGGCCGGGCTGCCCTGGCACGGGCACTGCCTTGCGTTTGCTGCTCAAGGGCGAGGGCGCCCCCTGCAGCTGTGCCCGCAGAGCGAAGCTGGGCGTGGCGTGGCTCCCAAGCCCAGCGCGTTGCTTGCCAGCCAGGCATGGCACTGGCCCGCCAGGAGCTCAGCCAGCCTCCTGCTCGCGGCTTGCCGGGGTGGTCAAGCCCGACGGGTGGGGGCGCAGGGCCATGATCAGCGCTGGAGCCCGAGGAATTCTGGGGGAGGAATTTCACCGGCCGTCCTCTAAGCAGTCGCCCTTTCTTTTCCAGGCACGCCAGCCGAGCCCTAGGCGGAGATGCTTCGCCCTCCGCTCTCCTCTCCCTCGGCGCAAGGCCCAGCTCCGCGCTCCGCCCCACAGCGGCGGCTGCTTCCCTGGCCTGCTGGTGGTGAGCAGCGTGCCGGGGGCTCCGCCGCCTCCCAGAAACGGGGCGAGGGTGGCGTGGAGGCTCTGGGCGGGGGGGAGGCGGAGCTGCTTCCCACCCCGGGGAGCACCCTGCTCTCGGCTCCCGCGACTGCCGGAGCTGCCCCCCGTGAGACGCACCTGACACGCTTCTGTGAGGCGGCAGTGCCTGGGGGACGGAAGCCCCGGGCTGTCTGCATCACGACGGAGGCGTCCGCGCAGCGTCAGAGCTCCCCGCCGCAGCGCCTTCCCTCCGCGCCGTCCTCAGTTCCTCGAACGGCAGCGGTGGCAGGCGAGAGTGGGAGTTCGTGCCTCCCGGTGCTCCGCCCTCGGCTCGGCCAAGGGCAGGCCCCTTCTCTTGGGCCCAGGGAGGGCGCTGGGGATGAGTAAACCCAAGGGCCGCGGCTGGGCGGCTCTCCGGGCGCTGGCCCCTCCCGCAGTGCGCCCTGGCTGCGCTGGTGGCCCCTCCGGACCTGCCTGCTCCGCTGCCCGCCTGGCGCCGGCTGCAGTCTCCTCCTGGCGGCCTGCCAGACACGCCTGAGAGGCCGCTGGCCAACCTGGGCTGTTTTGTCTTGCGTGGAGCGAAGCACGTGTGTGAACGGTGTGTGGTGAGGCGCTCTGGGAGGAAGGATTGCTGCTGCCCCCATAAAGGAAGGATTGCTGCTGCCCCCATAAAGGCGCCCTTGCCCAAGCAGAGAGCCTTGCAGACTGGCTCCCACTCGGAAGCCGAGTCATGGCTTTTAGGGAAACAGGGGAAGACCATTTGGAGTCGGCTCCGCATGCCAAGGCCTGGGGTGGGGCCACTCCCCCAAAACGAAAAGGCCTAACCCCCAGGCCTTGAGTTGACCGTCTCCTTGTTCAAATTTGGAATATTTGGGGAGTGTGAAGGTGATATACATAAGGGCTCCCAAGTTTCAGACAGTTAAACACCTCCTCCCCAAATGTTCTCCTTAGTAGTATACTTGCACATGGCCCGAAAAGAAACGGAAAACATTAGAAGTTCACAGAATGGCATGAACCTGGGCGCAGGAGAGGCAGTTCTGTGTTGCGTTACTAGTGATGTTGCTGGCACGGCATGACCAGCCAGCTGCCCCATGGGAGGCCCACAAGCAGGACATGAGTGCAACAGCACCCTCCCGCTTGTGCTCCCATGCAGCTGATCTGTGAAGGCACACCGTCTCTGATCCAGGACGCAACATAGAGCCATCATGACTAGTAGCTGTCAATGGCCCTTGTCCTCCATGAATTGGCCTAATCCAGATCTGTGGTGCCTGCTATGGGACGCCTGGAAGCAGAGTCCAGACAGGACTTGCAAAGGCAATAGATGGGCAGACACTGGGACAAACGGAGAGCCAGTATTTGGAGCGTGCTGTTTAGATCAGGGAGACTAAGCGCGCATGAAGCATGCTGGCTGATCCTGGGCCAGCCGCTCTTTCTTCACAAGGATAAAACGAGGGTAACACCACTGTCCCAAGTGCCTTGGAAGAAAGGAAGAAGGAAAGGGAGAATCTGTGTAACCCCAGAGAAAAATGCTGCTGCTTGAATGCTGGGAAAATGCAAACTCACTGCATCAGAAACTGTGTGTGTGCGCGCGTGCGTGTGTGCGTGCACGCATCTGAGGGGGGGCATATATCTGGATCAAGAACTGCACATTTGCTGTGCTGTAAACTAACTGACCTTCTGGAAAGCCTGAAGACAGACGGCTCCCCCTGCTCACAGAACAACTGCGGACCTCTTGGACTCCAGCAGCACCTTCTTTGTTGGTGCACGTGCACTTGCGGCACGGGAAGACCACGCTCGAGGTTGAACTTCTGCTTCTTTGTAACTAGTAGTTGCTTCCCCCTCCCCCATTGCTCCATGAACCCGCCAAACTTCCCTGAAATATATTTTTCTATTCAGTTGGCAATGCAGCGGTGCGTGCTTGTGTGCAAAGGGACGCTGACTGGGGGTAAATAAGCAAAGTGGGCTGTGCTGAGGCGAGGTCCTACGTTCCGCCAAGCGTGGGCCCAGGAGAGATGCAGCCGCCGCCGCTTGCCCTTGGTCCTGCCCAGTGGGGATTTGGCCAGGGATTCTCGGAGTCCCAGCCAAGCTGTTCCTGCCCCTGGTGGCTGTTGGGCCCCCTCCGTGCGTGGGGTGGCCTGGAAAGGCCTGAGTCTGCTCAACGTGCCTGTTCCTACCGCGCCAGTCTAGTTCTGCCATTTGCCCCGCAGAAGGCCTGAGGGAGGGGCGCAGGGGGAGGGGAGGGGCTGCTCTCAGCCTGGCCTCTGGGGCTCACCCTCACTGTCAGACGGGCTGTCACTCACTGTCTTTGATTCCAAAATGCATTTCCCAAGCAAAGCCTGGGCACATGCCGCGACACCCCCAAAGGGGCTCAGCGCAGAGACTCGGCCGGGCTTTGCTCCATGGAGAGGAGGGGAGGGGAGGCAGCTGGTGTGGCACAAGGACCCTTGGCGCTGCCTGGGCCGCCTGTCGTCACCCCTCCCCCCACTCATCCCAAGGCCCCCCTTCCCATTCCCACGAGCAGAGGCTCCACGTGGCCTTCCGTGGCCTGCAGCCATTAACGGCCTCATCCTCCATGAATTTGTCTAATCCTCTTTTCAAGCCATCCCAACTGGAGGCCATCATTCCGTCTTGTGGCAGTGAGTTCCATAGTGAACCCCGGCACTGCATTGTAAGAGGTGGTCCTTACTTTTGTCTGCCCCGAATCTCCCATCCATTGTCTCCATGGGATGACCCCACTGGGATCTAATGTCGCAAGACAAGGAAAACCTCCCCACTTACTAGATGCCATGCATGACTTGATGCACCTCTATCGTGCCCTCCTCATTCGCCCTTTTTCTAAGCTGACAGTCCCAGACGTTGTGACCTTGCCTCATGGGGGTGTCGCTCTGGCCCCTTGATCATTTTGGCTGCCCTCTTCTCCAGCTTTTCCAGATCTCCAGTATCCCCCTTGAGGTATGGTGACCAGAACTGTACCCAGTTTTCCAAGTGTGTGCCATGCCTCCCTGGGAGGACTCATCCTCACTGGACAAAGAGAGCTGACCGGACCAGGAGCCGGGGGGGGGGACCCAGGGGATACCACGCCACCCTTCCAATGAGCAGCCAGGCCCCTCCCATGCATCTCTGGAGGACTCAAGAGTCTGAGCAGGAGCAGGCCCCTCCCGTAACTCCCCAGGAATTAACCACTGGTTAAAGAGGCGCATGCAGCTGGCTTCGCGTAGGCGCAGCACTAGGCTGCAAGCAAGGGCTTCTCGGGAGGAGGGCATCTGCAGGCCCTTGATTAGTTGCAGTGGGGAGCTGGCTGGAGCCTGCAGCTGACCAGGACCCAATCTACACGGAAACGCCTTGTGAAGCAATTTGGGCAAAATCTGCATTTCCACCGAATCGAATGGGCTCTTTCTGCGGTACAAGCAGTGCTGTATTCCTCCGCTTTTGAAGTGCATATGGGAACTGAAACTGCCTTCGTTGGGGCAGGCGAGTCCCGCCGCAAGTAGAAACAAACGCCAGCAATTGCGCAGGCGCGGGGCAGCCACTGAGCGGCGGCTGGCTCCCCCTCCCTCGTGGGTCAATGAAGTGCAGTGCAGGACTTGCTTAGGAGCAGAGGTTCAGGACAAACCCTGTTTACCCCACATGCGCACACACATTTCTGAGGTGGGCAGGCAAGCAGGCAGCTGCTGCCCCCTGGAGACTGAGCAGAATGAGCGGGAGTGCAAGAGGTGCCGAGTGCAGAGAGTGCGGAGCCGGTGAGGAGGGAGCGCGACGAGCACGTCGTCTTTGATGTGTTTCAGCTGCCCAATCAACAGGCTCCCTCCCCCCAACACACAAACACAGGCTCAGTGTAGTGCTTCTGGGTATGCGGTCATGAAAAATGCCTGCCCTGCATCCACCCTTCCTTAGCTGCGCAGCTTCAAATCAGCAGGCGTCCACCGTTTCTTGGCTGGGCTCCTGCGTAGCTGCACAGTTTCAAAACAGCAGGGCTGGCTCCCCTGCCCCACTCCAAGGTCGACAATTTAAATGGAGAGGCAGCGACGTGGAACTGAAGGCAATGAGTTGCTTCTGGGGACACCTGCTTACCCCTCTGCTCTCCCCCCGCCCCAGGCTGCTTTCCCTTCTGCCAATCAGCGTCGCTTCCGCCAGCCCGCGCCGAAGCCAGCTGAGGCCACACAGACCCCTGAACAGCACTGAAGCCTCCATGACAGGAAAATCCAACACAAAATGAGTTTGAAAAAAACCTGGATCTAGGGCAAGGCATGCCGGGCTAGCTAAGGAGGGCGGTGTGCATCATCTGACACCACCGATTTGGGGGTGGAGTAGAACCGGAGTAAAAGCCTCCGTAGATGGGGCCCAGCTTGAGAAGCCCTTGCAGAAACCTGGCTTCTCTACCGGAAGCCACATTCATCTTCAGCCCACACTCCTGTGTTTAGGTCTGGTCGATGCTTCATGCGGCTTGCGTGCAGCACAGCCTCTGTGTTGCCCATTCCGGCTGGAAACAATCTGCCCTGCACTGGAGCTGTCTTCAGACTGGCAGCGAAGTGGTGTGGGCTTTCAGCTGGCGGGAAGCAGGTTGGAATGCCAAACCGGGGATGTGCACAGGAGGGTTGCTGTGGAAACAGTCCAAGGTCCAACAAGCAGATTAGCACAAAAGTAACAACAGCCAAATAAATCACAGAGCAGAGAAAACCCAGGGCCTGTCTACCTGGGAGGTTTCCTCTGATGCGGCTGTGGCTTAAAGTCGCTAGGGACCTCGCGTTGCGGCCAATCCGCAGCCAGCTGGCTGCATCCCTCCTGAAAAGCTGCGTTTTCTGCAAGTCCTTTTACTCTGTATTTTTTACTTAAAGTGGCTCCCAGGCAGTTCTCGTGCAGTATGCCCCGGCCCTCTGCATTAAATCCTGGGCGTGCCTCTGTGATGTGGCTGTGACGTGGTCAAGGGGTGGGGCTGTTCCCCCCCAACTCCCTCTTTCCCCCCATTGGCAGTAGGGCTGCTCCTGCAATGAGTACCCTCCTTTTTCCATTCATAGTATCAGTGGCCCTGTTTCATTCACAATGGCGGAGCAGGCAGTTTATATGTAGTGCACAATAAAGAACACACGGGGCAGAAGGAGAAAGGGCAGTCACGTGATACACCTACAAGTGAGGAATACACAGAGGGGGCAGGAGGGAGGGCAGCCAGCCGCCATTTCACAGTGGCGATGCAGCTGCAACTTCGCAGTCGCGTGATACACCTACAACGAAGGAAGCCACAGATGGCAAGGAGGGAGGGCGGCCAGCACAGCAGGGAGCCTAGACAGGGCTGGGAACAAATCTCCCCAGTCATGGGATTGCGCTGAGCCGCCCTTCAGAGTAACGCAGCAGTTTACAGCCTCTGGCTCGTTCGTGTCTCCGCTTCAGAATAGTCCCCCATGTGTGATTTTCCTGCGTGTTTGTGGGAGGAGGAGGAGGCTGAGTTCCAGCTGGGGAAGTGGAGGCAGCTGCTGCCGCCGCCGCCTCCAGAGTGCTAGCAGTGGGAGGCCATCCCAGCCCTCTCCCTCCGTGCAGGACTGAGGTGCCTCCTGGCTGCCCGCCTGTCAGTCTGTCCCTGGGCATCCATATTGCTGGTTCACAGCCAGTGGGTGTGGGGGGAGAGGTGTGGGGTGGGCTATGTGACCTCACTCATCTCCTCCGTGAAACGTCTCTGGGCAGTGGAGCATGGAGGGGGTGGGTGCAGGCCTCTCGCTGGCTGAGCAGCATCTGTGGGGGGGGGGAGGGCGCTCACTCCTACTAGCAGGACTCCGCCCATCCGACTGCAAAGCCAGGCAGATGAAAGTGCAGTTTGGCCTGTGAAAAGCCAAATTCAAGAAAATCCACATTAAAAATGAAAGTGCTTCACATTCATTGCCATGTACATCTAGCCATAGTCGAGAACGGTCCAGGTCGAAATTCAGGAAATCCACACAAAGCAAGACCCAGATATGGTGTCATGGGAGAGGGAAAGGACGATTGGCTTCAACCAAAAAACGTGCTCTTGCATTGATGGGCTCAAATACACAAAGGAGGACAGGTGTTTCCGTGAACCCCAGAAGTGGAGGTTAGTAGGGCTAGAGGCCCCCCCGCCCCACTGAGCAGGGGGCTGATCCCTTCCCTGCTACCAGGGATGATCAGGCAAAAAAGACTGTTGTTGTAGCCAAGGTGAATTGACATCCCATAAGTTCTTAGTTCAATCAGTTACTAGTGCTTCGATTGTTAGTCAAGTATGGGAAATTCATTTCAGCAACATTGAACATGGTGGCCTTAAGTCTTGTCTTAAAGTGGCAGGGTTGTTCCATCCACTGAATGAAGATTTGCGCTATCGAACATTTCCTCAATCTTCTGAAAGCCAGAAAACTGGCTGACGCCTTAACGGGTACGGCCCATGATCAATAACGACGCTGCGCGTTGTCGCATATTGTGCTTGCTCACAGGTTGGCCTCCACGCACCCACACTCTTCCTGGTTTTCAGGCCCCGCCCTCAGGGGAGGATGCAGCGCCTGGGACCGGGTCTCGTATTGCCTCACGAAACCGCTGAGCCTGTATTGCTGCATCTACAGTGATTTTCTCTGCAAGTCAGTGTGTGGAAGACGTACCGCCTCTTGGCCCTCGCCCGCCCACATGGGGACAGCGGTGCGGCGGCGTGGCAGAGGATGCCTTCTGGAGCAGGACACCGAAAAATGACACTCGGTGGGATGCAATGCATAGAAGCCTTTATTGGGAAGAGGCGGGAAGAAGCCCAGGGCGGGTCAGCGCAGAGGGGGGCAGCGGGCGGTGCTTGGTCCAAGTTGCTGCCTTGACCTCTGGAGCACTAGGCACCATTCAGGATGGGGCCGTCCTTCTGCATCCCTGGCCACTTCCTGCGGCGGAGAAGAGAGAGAGGAGCGTGAAGAGGAGGTTCTGCCCAGAGTGGTTGTGAGGTGGACCCTCGGGCTTCGTTGGAGCCCGGGACCACCACGGAGCAGCCCGAGAGCCGGGCTTCTTCAGCAGCCCTGGGACGGAGAAGGACAGGCCCTCTGAGAACATGCAGAGCGCCTTCTCCCCATGCTGAGTAATCGCAGCCTGCCCCATGCACCTGGCATGAGGATAGGATGGGCTGATTCTCCAAGGGAGTCGGGCCTTCTAGGTGTGCTGGAGCCCAGCACCTGTTTCTGCTGGAGATTCGCCGCTGGCATTTGCCTTCGTAGGCCTGAGGCCTGCTCTGACCGGGCCTCCCATCAACAGCCGGCAGGAACGTCGCCCTTGTCGGGCAGGCGGGTGGCATGCTCGCCTGCCCGCCCACCTTGCTCGGCCCTGGAACGCACGCAGGTGCCCCCTTGAGGTCTGACACGGGGCTCCCGCAGCCAGGCCCTCCCATGTGCCCAGTGCCCGGTCCCCCCAGGTCGCCGTCAAGCTCTGTCTCTCTTGCCCACAGCCACGGAATCTCTTTCCTCCAACCGGCCGCCGAGCCGCTTGGAGATGCCGTGCAGACACATACTGGAGTAACTGAATCCAGTCTCCAGTCCCTTCTACTGGGCCAGAGGAGCTGCGGAGGCTGGGCAGTGGGCACCTGCAGCAGCAGAAGCACACTGGGGAGTTCTGAAAAAGGGCACGCTCGGCCCGGCTGGGGACCATCCCCTCCGTGATAATGATGTGCATATGTGGCATCGCCCTGGATACTTGGCATTTGGGTGCTTTACGGAAAACGATGGCAGCAGCAAGCTCAGGTTCCAGATCCAGATCTTGACCACACTGAACCCCGGTCCGTACCGTCCTTTCCCAGGAGGAGCCGGGAGAGGAAGCGGAGAGGCATCACTGAGGGAAGGCAGCTGCTCCTCGGAATGCCCCGGGCAATGGGAACGCCTCTGGGAACTCTGCACGGCCAAGAGGGAGGAGCGAAGGCGAGCACCCAGCGCGAGAAAGGTGCATATCGGGGCCCTGCCCGAAAGGGCAAATCACCAACGAGGACCCCAGCGAGAGTGCAGGATCCGCATGCAATCAGGGCCGCCGGAGGCCCGGAACCCCTCCGGAGTGGTGTTGGAGTGCAAAGTACTTTCCAGAAAAACCTCACAGCACTGGAATTCTAGTACTAACCAAGGCCCCAGAGAAACAGAAGTGCCACAGCGATAAGCAGAAGTGGCTGTAACCTGTAACAAGGGATGGAGGACTCATTTTTCCAATCCTAAGTTTGGTTCATCTCAAACTCTGAGAATTTATCCCGTTCTTAAATTCACTTTATCCTGAATTTTGAATTGTTTTTAAAAAACATTTGCATAAAAATGTACGAGAGACCCACATGGCGAAGTGGTTGCAGTGCTGGACTGACTCAGGGGATCTGGGTTCTAGTCCCCCTTGGCCATGAAGCTCCCTGAGTGAATCTGGGCCAGTCACTGGTTCTCAGCCTGACCTCCCTCTCAGGGTTCTTGTGAGGATCAAATGGAGGGGAGGAGGATCATGTAAGCTGAGAGAGAGGAGCATGAAAGGAGGTTCTGCCTAGAGTGGTTTCGAGGTGGACCCTCGGGCTTCATTGGGACCAGGGACCACCACAGAGCAGCCCAAGAGCTGGTCTTCTTCAG
Organism: Heloderma suspectum; assembly: GCF_057233095.1. NCBI lineage: Eukaryota > Metazoa > Chordata > Lepidosauria > Squamata > Helodermatidae > Heloderma > Heloderma suspectum. Next base: position 314,597,408 of record NC_139461.1, on the reverse strand, counting down.
CTGTGTTCAGCACTAGAATATGTGATGCAAGGATCAAAAAGGACAAGGCCTTTGAGCACATGCAGAGTGCCTTTCTCCCCAAACTGAGTATTCACAGCCAGCTCCAATACATCTGGGATTGTGAGGATAAGGCAGGCTGATTCTCAGGAGAGAGTCTGGGCTTCTAGGTGTGCTTGAACCCCAGCACCTATTTCTGATAGAGATTCACCACTGGCATTGTGCCTTCCTAGGCCTGAAATCTGTTATACCTGGTTGTTGTACTGTTAACAGCATGGCAGAAACTTATTTATTAGGCAGACAGGTGGCTTGTTTGCTTGCCTGCAAGCAAACTTGGCCACTTCACTGCTCACTCCTAGTTCCAGATCATTTATGAACAGTTTGAAAAGCATTGGTCCCAATACAGATCCCTGTGGGACCCCACTATTTGCTTCCCTCCATTGGGAGAATTTACCATTTATTCTGCTTTCTGTTCTTTAACCAGTTACTGATCCATAAGAGGATCTGTCCTCTGATACCATGACTTCTAAGCTCACTTAGGAGTCTTCGGTGAGGGATGTTGTCAAAGTCATGGTTGACCTGGCTGGGGACCATCCCCTCCGTGATAATGATGTGCGTATGTGGCATCGCCCTGGATACTTGGCATTTGGGCGCTTTACAGAAAACGATGGCAGCAGCAAGCCCAGGTTCCAGATCCAGATCTTGACCACACTGAACCCCGGTCCGTACCGTCCTTTCCCAGGAGGAGCCGGGAGAGGAAGCGGAGAGGCGTCACTGAGGGAAGGCAGCTGCTCCTCGGAATGCCCCGGGCAATGGGAACGCCTCTGGGAACTCTGCACGGCCAAGAGGGAGGAGCGAAGGCGAGCACCCAGCGCGAGAAAGGTGCATATCGGGGCCCTGCCCGAAAGGGCAAATCACCAACGAGGACCCCAGCGAGAGTGCAGGATCCGCATGCAATCAGGGCCGCCGGAGGCCCGGAACCCCTCCGGAGTGGTGTTGGAGTGCAAAGTACTTTCCAGAAAGACCTCACAGCAGTGGAACTCTAGCACTAACCAAGGCCCCAGAGAAACAGAAGTGCCACAGCGATAAGCAGAAGTGGCCGTAACCTGTAACGAGGGATGGAGGACTCATTTTTCCAATCTTATGTTTGGTTCATCTCAAACTCTGAGAATTTATCCCGTTCTTAAATTCACTTTATCCTGAATTTTGAATTGTTTTAAAAAACCATCTGCACAGAAACATATGAGAGAGCCCATGTGGCGAAGTGGCTACAGTGCTGGACTGGGACTCGGGGGATCCGGGTTCTAGTCCCCCTCGGCCATGATGCTCCCTGGGTGACTCTGGGCCAACCACTGGTTCTTAGCCTGACCCGCCTCGCAGGGTTCTTCTGAGGACCAAATGGAGGGGGGGAGGATCGTGTAAGCTGCCTTGGGTTCTTTGTAAGAAGAAAAATGGGGGGGGGGGTAAATGCAATAACAAACAACAATAATAAAATAATAAATAAACTTCTGTGCACATTTCTGCTAAGACATGCACTGTATATGAACCTTTGCTCTATAATCTCATTTTTGCAAGCAATTTTCCTAAGACAGTGTATTTTTGAACATTATTTTCCCCAATATATGCATTTTGTACACATTTTTTGATTGGAGAACTCCATTGAAAAATTCGGAGAAGCATGAATTTTGTAGGGCAGCCTGAGTTTCCATTCCTATAGTGGTTCAAAAGTCCAAAATTAGGCAAGTTCTTATTAAACTAAAATGTGAACTGTGCACATTTCTCTCCCATCCCTACCTGCAATAAGTGTGACAAAGGTGGCAGTCTGAGACAGGACGGAGCTGGGGTGGGGAGACTTCAGACTTGTGGGATCTACTCTGTTTTTTCCTGGAATCTCAAGATCCACTCACCAGAGCCAGCTGCCTGAGACGGAAGCTTAGAATAAAGGGGTAAAAGAGCTCTGGGCCCAGGGATTTGTTTTGCCTTCCAGAGCTGCACGGACCACGCTGTCCTCCGGCACAAAGATCCTGATCCTGGTCACGTGCCTCCCTCCCACGCTTTTGTCGGCCAGCTGAAACGGCTTCCGCACTGGCCATTTTCTGTGAGCTGGCATTGTCGTGCACTCGTTCAAGGAACCCAGATGATGCCGCCACAAACCTGTTGCATCCCAGGGTTTTCTGTGCTGCCCACCCACCTTTTAAAAGAGGCAGTGAGGGCTGATCTTTAAAAGCACAGCTGCAATATTCCAGCCTGCCCAGTGAGGGCTGCAAAGGCACTGTTGATCCCCTGTCATGAGGAACAGTCCATGAGGCAGGTGGTGATGGGCTGGGCTTGGCCTGCCTTTTCCGCCTGCAAATGGGATTTGTTGGGGAATCTAGTGCTGCAGTAAGTGTCACACTGTTGCACAAAATGCTAGTTTTGCCCCCTGGAGGCTAGTCCAATTTGCCCCAAAGAGGAGAGTCAACTTCAGGCTGGGTCCAACTCGATTTTATTGTTTGCAAACAGTTCGACAAAGGAGCTCACGCTCAAAAGCAGAGTTGACCCCGGGCAACCCCCGCACTACAGTTTTATCACTCAGCTTGCATTCCTCAGCCAGCGTGTTACTTTTGATTGGTTGCCAGCGGTTTGCTTGGCAACCTTATCTTAGGGTTACTGGCTGCTCATTCCAGGCATACGCAGCTCTTACAATGCTACTTGCTGCTTAAGGCACGTACAGTGGCTTTTAGGTTACATTTTTACTACAATTCCCCCCTCAAGATGCTTTCTTCTTATAACACTTAGTCTATTTCAGCCATCCCTAATCTCTGGTAATGTACAAACATTTCCCTGCTGACTACAGATTCTACTGTGCGTTTAACTAGGGCTATAATGCAGGGACGTATGCAGGGTAATAAACACAAAATTAGCATAACTAAGCAGAATATCATAAATCCAGTCTTCAACCAGCAAAAGTCTGGCAATCACGAAGTCAGCCAGTCAGTACTCCACCCGTTCCAGGTTTGTACTGGGACGTGAGTTACTTTTCTAATTTTGGTTGCAATATCCTTAAGGATATTGCCATTGTCATCAATCTGCAAGCAACAGTCTGTCCAATTAAACTTCTGACAAAGGCCCCCCTCTGCTGCTAACACGTAATCAAGTCCCATCCGATTTTGGGTGACAGCATTTCGGAGTTGGGTTAGCTGTGTGGCCGCTAAATCTATGGCCCTTGCAGTCTCGTTTGCAAAGATTTCCACTATTGCCTGAAGCCGGATTATGCGGTTAGTGAGGTACGTGAGTTCTCTCCCCACCACGTTGGGTTCCCAAGTGGCAGGCCCATAATACCTTATTATCCTTTCTGCCGGCCACTCATCATTTCCCCATCTTTGTGTAGCGGACAAGTCTTTCATTCTCAGGGATCTTTTATCTATTCCGTATAGTCGGTGCAGTACTGAGGCCCTTTGAGGCAACAGCGTGAATGGGGGCCTTAATATCCCAGGATAACACACGCCAGTCCAGTTGGCGGGCAACTGGGTGTATGCATGAGTCCCACAGATCCAATAATGGCCGGTCAAAGCAGGCCAAGACTTGTCTGCTAGGCCATATTTTTGGGGATCCAAATACTGATTATAATATCCCAAGTATAGGGTTGAATCTTCACGTGGGCTGAGAGTTCCATTCATATAGCAAGCTCTAGCATTTTGATCTTTCGTCTGGTTTCGAATGCAATAGAACAAGGATTGTGAGCTACTATGAGGGATTGACCACAACACACATTTGTGGCCACCTATCACCCTTGAAACCTCAGGCCGAAGGGTGATGTAATCTGCATATCCTGCACAAAAAGTTCTCTTCGAGGTGTGATTGTTGTGCCATGCACCTCCCTTTACTATATAATTCCTGCAGCTGCTATTTCCTACAAAGTGTGTATGTGTGTCAGACCTGTTTTGCATGAAGCATAGGAGTGCTCAAAAGTCACTTACCTCGTCTCGCAGCTTGCTTCGCGGTGGGGGCGAGGCGCTTCGCTTCTCCCCCTGAAATTCAGGCCGGGGGGGGGGAGGCGCCTCGCCTCGCCCGGCCGCGAAATAAAAAGTTAAAAAAACAAACAAAACACCCCCGTGATAGGCTACGTGACGATTTACGTAGCCTATCACGACTAGATCTGCAAAGTCAGCCATGATAGGCTATGTTAATCGTCACGTAGCCTATCACGGGTGACTTTAAAAAAAAAGCGCATTAGCAAATGGCGGCCCCCATAAGGAGCCAACATTCGCGTTCCTTATTTGGTCGCTGTAGTCTATGTAAATCTTTACGTAGACTACAGCGAAAATAAGGGCAACGCAAATAGCGTTGCCCTTATTTTCGCCGTAGTCTACGTAATCTTTACGTAGACTACAGCGACCAAATAAGGAACGCGAATGGCGGCTCCCTATGGGGGCCGCCATTAGCCGTACGTGCTTTTTTTTTTAAGTCACCCGTGATAGGCTACGTGACGATTTACGTAGCCTATCACGGCTGACTTTGCAAATCTAGCCGTGATAGGCTACGTTAATCGTCACGTAGCCTATCACGGGGGCGTTTTTTTTTTTTTACTTTTCTTGGAATGGTGGTGGCGGCAGCCGGTCAGAAGACCGGCTGCCGCCCCCGCCCCTGTCGAAGCCCTGCCGAACCGCCGCTGCAACCCGCCACCGGGAGCGACATTTGGGAAAGGTAAGTCCCATCCCGGGGGGATGTGCGGGGGGCGGGGGGGTGCGGAGAATTTCTCCCCGAAACTACTTCGGGGGGCCGAATACGTTGGCACTCGGCCCCCCGAAGTTTCGGCGATAAATTCTCTGACACCCCTAATGAAGCACCATTCTTCTAATTGGGGCCGCACTTCCCATGATGGAGTTTGACTTAAGATAAAATCGTCTTCCCAAGTAACATTTGTTTGTTTATGTATTCTATAATCAGTGTGTACTAATTCAGTCAGGTTCAGAGGATGAGGGATCCATGTGCTTACCTTTCCCTCATTCTCGGCCTGTATGCAGACCCAGCAGTTCGAGAGGTTCAAGTATCTGGCTACAGCTTCGGCTAGAAACAGCATGCTGTTTTCTCCTACAGCTAGATTTAGCCTTAGGATTATTAATAACAGACACAGCTGCTGCATACTTAATCATAGAATCATAGAATCATAGAATAGTAGGGTTGGAAGGGGCCTACAAGGCCATCGAGTCCAACCCCCTGCTCAATGCAGGAATCCCAGTCAGAGCATCCCTGACAAATGGCTGTCCAGCCTCGTCTTGAAGGCCTCCAGTGTGGGACAGCCCACCACCTCCCCAGGTAATTGGTTCCATTGTCGTATTGCTCTGACACTCAGGAAGTTTTTCCTGATGTTCAGCCGGAATCTGGCTTCCTGTAACTTGAGCCCATTATTCCATGTCCTGCACTCTGGGATGATCAAGAAGAGATCCTGGCCTTCTTCTCTGTGACGACCTTTCAAGTACTTGAAGAGTGCTATCATATCTCCCCTCAGTCTTCTCTTCTCAAGGCTAAACATGCCCAGTTCTTTCAGTCTCTCTTCATAGGGCTTTGTTTCCAGTCCCCTGATCATCTTTGTTGCCCTCCTCTGAACCCTCTCCAGTTTGTCTGCATCCTTCTTAAAGTGTGGTGCCCAGAACTGGACACAGTACTCCAGATGAGGCCTAACCAGTGCTGAGTAGAGGGGAACTAATACTTCCCGGGATTTGGAAGCGATGCTTCTATGAATGCAGCCCAAAATAGCATTTGCCTTTTTTGCAGCCACATCACATTGTTGGCTCATATTCAGCTTGTGATCGACAACAATTCAAGATCCTTCTCGCTCGTAGTATGGTTGAGCCACGTATCCCCCATCTTGTAACTGTGCCTTTGGTTTCTTTTTCCTAGGTGCAGAACTTGGCATTTGTCCCTATTAAATGCCATTCTGTTGTTTTCTGCCCAGCGCTCCAGTCTATCCAGATCACTTTGAATTTTGTTTCTGTCTTCCAAAGTATTAGCTATCCCTCCCAATTTTGTATCATCTGCAAATTTGATCAGCATTCCCTGCTCCTCCTCCTCCAAGTCATTAATACAAATGTATTAATGAGCACTGGGCCCAGGACTGAGCCCTGCGGTACCCCACTCGTTACCTCTCCCCAGCTTGAGAAGGTCCCATTGATAAGCACTCTTTGAGTCCGATTCTGTAGCCAACTGTGGATCCACCGGATCGTTGTTTCATCTAGCCCACTTTGAGCTAGTTTGCTCATCAGGATATCATGGGGCACTTTGTCGAAAGCTTTGCTGAAGTCAAGGTATATGATGACTACAGCATTCCCACGGTCCACAAGGGAGGTGACTTGATCAAAAAATGAGATCAGATTTGTCTGGCAAGACTTGTTTTTGACAAATCCATGTTGGCTTCGAGTAATCACGGCATTGTTGTCAAGGTGCTTCCAGATGGATTGCTTTATGATCTGCTCCAGAATTTTCCCAGGGATTGATGTCAGACTGACTGGTCTGTAGTTCCCAGGTTCCTCCTTTTTACCCTTTTTGAAGATAGGGACAACGTTAGCCCTCCTCCAGTCATCTGGCACTTCCCCCGTCCTCCATGATTTCTCGAAGAGAATAGACAGCGGTTCTGAGAGTTCTTCTGCCAGTTCCTTTATTACTCTAGGATGCAGTTCATCTGGCCCTGGAGATTTGAACTCATTCAAAGTAATGAGGTGTTCCTTGACCATATGCCTGTCGATCTCAAGCTGCAATCCTGCCCCTTCAGCCTGTACTTCGCCTTTGCCAGGGGGGTCATAGACCCTCTTTTGGGAGAAGACTGAGCCAAAGTAGGAATTGAGCACCTCTGCCTTTTCTTTGTCATCTGTTATCATTTTGCCATCCTTATTTAATAGCTGAACCACCATTTCTTTCCTCTGCCTTGTACTATGCACGTAGCTGAAGAAAGCCTTTTTGTTGTTTTTAACATCCCTTGCTAACCTTAGCTCATTCTCAGCTTTAGCCTTCCTGACGCCATCCCTGCAATTCTGTGCTATCTGTACTCTTCCTTTGTTACTTGGCCTTCTTTCCACTTCCTATATGTGTCCTTTTTTGTTTTCAGGTCATCCCTAAGCTTTTTGTGAAGCCACATTGGCTTCTTCTGTTGTCTTCCACCTTTTCTTCTTGTTGGAATTGTTTGTGATTGTGCCTTGAGAATTTCCTTTTTTAAAAACTCCCACCCATCTTGGACTCCTTTTCTCTCTAGCATCGCTTGCCATGGGACCTTACTGATCATTGTTCTGAGTTTATTAAAATCAGCTTTCCTAAAATCCAGGGTACGCGTTTGACTACACTCAGCTTTTGCTTCCCTTAGAACCAAGAACTCAAGTACAACATGGTCGCTTTCCCCCAGAGTTCCTGTAACTGCTACTTTATCCACTAAGTCATCTCTGTTGGTTAGGATCAAGTCAAGGTTAGCCGATCCTCTAGTTCCTTCCTCTACTTTCTGTAGGAGGAAGTTATCCGCCACACAAGTCAGGCATTTCCTGGAGGGGCCATGTTTTGCAGAATTTGTCTCCCAACAAATATCGGGGAAATTGAAGTCCCCCATTACTACTACATCATGCTTCCTTAAAACATTGGCTATTTGCTTTTCAAAAGTTTCATCCTTGTCTTCTCCTTGATTGGGTGGCCGGTAGTAGACTCCAACCACCAGGTTCCTTTTATTCTTTGCTCCATTTATTTCAACCCAGATGCTCTCGATGGTGCTACCAAGCTCCTCCTCCTGTATTTCTGTGCAGAGATATGTATTTTTCACATACAGTGCAACCCCACCTCCCTTTCTGTTCCTCCTGTTCTTTTTGAACAAGTTATATCCTTTAATTGCTGTATTCCAGTCATGAGAGTCATCCCACCAAGTCTCAGTTACACCTATCAGGTCATAATTTCCCTCTTGTATTAAGAGTTCAAGTTCGTTCTGTTTGAATCTTTGGTCCTTGTTCTATATAATCTTAATTTCAGTTCTGAAATAGGATGACTATGCCAGTTGTTTTTATCCCGCTGTTTGCAGGCTTCTTCTTCCGAGAGGAGGTCAGCTTCCAGAGTGACCACGCCCCGGGAGCTGGTGTCCTCACCTTGGTTATACCTTTTTATTCTGGAACAGTGAGTCCACCTGTCATTGCCACTGAGCTTGACAGCTGTATGGGTTACCAACAACAACTGGTATGGTCCCTCCCACCTCTCAGTTAAGGGGCCCTTTTCCCACTTTTGGAGCAGTACCTGGTCCCCCGGCTGGAAGTTATGGATCAGAGCATCCAGTGGTAGGCTCTGGAATGGTGCAGCAAACCTGTGAAGGGATGACAAAACAGACTGCAAGGCAATAACATGTTCTCTAATTTCAGTTTTTCTGACAGTGACTTGTTCCCTCCACCCCGCTGGCGGAACCCTGGGAGGCATTCCAAACATTAATTCAAAAGGTGACAATTTTATCCCTCTACATGGAGTGCTATGATTGCGAGTTAAAGCCAGTGGGAGCGCCTGGGGCCATTTTAAGTGGGTCTCAATGCAAATTTTTGTTATCATTGTCTTTAATGTCCTATTCATGCGCTCCACCTGACCTGAACTCTGAGGCCTCCATGGCGTATGGAGTCTCCATTTAATGCCTAAAGCTTTAGACACTTCTTGCACTATCTTTCCCACAAAGTGGCTCCCCTGATCCGACTCAATAGACTCAGGCAACAGGAACCGGGGTATCAGTTCCTGGAGCAGGAAGCGTGCTACTGTTGTTGCTGTAGCTGTCCTTGTAGGGTAGGCCTCTACCCAGCCAGTTAGCTGGTCCACCAGTACCAATAAATATTGGTGTCGGCCTGACCTTGGAAGCTCTGTGAAGTCAATCTGCCAGGCCTGTCCAGGGTAGTGCGCCCACTGTCGTCCTCCCATTGGCGGTGGCGCTCAGGCCCCTTTTGGATTTACCTTCTGGCAGGTGGGGCATCTTGCTGCGACTCGTTGGGCTTCTACATACAGTCCCGGTGCCACAACCTGTCGAACTAGTAAGTCTCCCATTGCGGTGCCTCCCATGTGGGTCTTCGCATGAAGTTGTTTTACTACCTCTTCCGCCAGCCATCGGGGTAGCATGACTTTTCCTCCTGGGACTATCCACCACCCTTGGGGATTTTTTGTGGCCTTGTTTTCCTCGGCAGCTTCGTCATCAGCCTGGGTGTATTTTGCTTTGTAGTCTTCCAAGCGGAGGGGTATCTCATGGGCTGAGCCTTGAAACACTGCTTCTCCTCCCATCTGCGCTGCTTCTTTGGCTGCCATGTCGGCCTTTGCATTTCCCCTTTTCTGGTGCTCATCTGCGGCTCTGCCATGCGCTTTTACGTGCACCACGGCTACCTCCTTTGGCAGTTGGAGAGCTTCCAGTAGTGCCACAATCTGCGGTCCATTTGCAATCTTCTGTCCAGAGGCTGTGATGAACTCACGTTCTTTCCACAGTAGTCCATAGGCATGTACGGTGGCAAAGGCATAGCATGAGTCTGTAAATATGTTCACTCTTTTATCCTTCCCCAATTCTAGTGCACGTGTCAAGGCAGTGAGCTCTGCTGCTTGCGCTGACCAACTTGCGGGGAGTTTCTCTTTCCACATAGTTTCAGTCAGCGTTACCATGGCGCATCCTGTATGTCGTGTGCCATGGATTACATTGCTTGAGCCATCTACAAAGAACTCTTCTTCTGGATTTTCAAGCGGGTCATCTGTCAAGTCGGGTCGAATCAATACTGTTTGAGTTAACACTTCTAGACAATCATGACATGGGGGTCCTGGTTCTGGCAGAAGGGTGGCTGGATTCAGGGCAGTGGTGTGCTTATAGGTGAGGCCTGGATTAGATAACAAAAAGATCTCATATCTAGATTGTCTGGAGGGATTTAAGAACTATCCTCCCTCTGCTCTGAGGATTTGGGGCACTCCATGTGGGGTGTGTATCTCCATGTTAGCTCCCATGACAATCTTTTGTGCCTCCTCTACAAGGGTGGCGGTGGCCGCAACGGCTCTCAGACATGCTGGCTACCCTTTTGCTACAGGGTCCAGGACCTTGGAGTAGTAGCCCACAGGCCTCCATGTCGGGCCCACTGGTTGAGTCAAGACTCCTGAGGCAACTCCCTTGTTCTCATGCACGTACAGTCTATAGGGCTTGCACCCATTTGGAATCATGAGTGCTGGAGGTTGTGAGAGGGCAGTCTTTAATAGTTCAAATGCATGCTGATTTTCTTTGGTCCATTTCCAACTTGCGAGGCCCTCTTTGGTAAGAGACTCATACAGGGGCTTAGCCTTTCCCCCATAATCAGGAATCCACATTCTGCAAAACCCCGCCAGACCCAGAAAGGCTCGTAGCTCCTTTGGGCTTTAAGGAGCAGGCATATTTTGTATAGCTTGAATTCGATCTTTGCTCAGGGCTCTTGTTCCCATTTCAATCTCATAGCCTAAGAAAGTGACCTTTGGTTGGCATATTTGAGCCTTCTCTCGTGATACTTTGTACCCCCTTTCTCCCAAGGTGTTCAGCAAGGACTCTGTTGCCCTCTTCCCTGTTTGCATGCTAGGGCTAGCTGTCAACAGGTCATCAACATATTGCAACAGCGCCACCTCCTGGTGCTTGTCCTTCCACTGCTCCAAATCCTTCTGCAATGCCAATCCAAAAATGTGGGGGGCTGAAACAAGCCCTTGGGGCAACACAGCCCATAACAATTGAGTTTTATGATAAGTATCTGGGTCTTCCCATTCAAATGCAAATATTTTCTGGCTATCTTTGTGCAGTGGGATAGAGAAGAAAGCATATTTTAAATCTAGGATGGAAAACACCCTTGCATTCGCTGGGACTTGGGTCAAAATGGTGTGGGGGTTCGGAACCAGGGGATGATCCACTAAAACTTTCTTGTTTATGGCTCTCAGGTCTTGCACCAGCCTGTAGGAGGCGCTGTTTGGTTTGAGCAACCCCAATATTGGGGTATTAAAGGGGGATGAGCCCTCTACTAGCCAGTCATACTTCTTAAACTTTTCAATAAGTGGTTTTAAGCCTGCACGAGTAGCTCTCTTCAAAGCATACTGTTTCACGCACACAGGCAGCTCTCCCTCCTTTAGGGGAATTTTGATTGGTGTTACATACTTTGCCTGAGCTGGGGTTCCATCTGCCCATACACACGGGTCAACATTCTCTAAGAGCTCAATCCCCTTGGCCTTTGACACAGTTTCAGTTGCCTGGAGGGCCATCTGGTAATTTGAGCTCTGCTTCACTGGTAGCTGTACTACAATCTGATCCCCACGAAAGAAGATCTCAGCTTGCAGCTTCGTCAGCAAGTCCCGCCCCAGAAGGGCAACCGGACATGTGGGCGAGACCACAAAGGCATGTTCTAGTCTATTGTCTCCAATCTTTGTGAGGAGGGGCTCACATACAGGCAATCTAGCCTTTCTTCCTTCAATTCCTTCTATTGTCACGTGTCGTCCGCTTTCTTTGGCGAGGGTTTTTTTTACAGGGATCATGGAAAAGGTGGCTCCAGTATCTACCAGAGCCTCATAGTCTCTGCCACCGACCCTTATCTTTACCATGGGATCTTCCCGAGTACTTACTCGTAGGGTGGTGGCTTTAGATCCCGGTCTCCTTCAGCTACATTCCTCAGAGGAGTCTGCTCTCAATTGGCGTCCCTCCCCCTGACTCTTCTCTCTCTGCCTTCTCAGTGGGCAATCCTTCTTCCAGTGTCCCCTCTCTCGGCAATATGCACATTCGTCAAACCTAGGGCGGCCCTTTCCCTTCTTCTGCCCCCCCTCTGGCCTCTGCTGAGGCTCTATGTGTCCTGTGCTGCCACTCAAGGCAGCTGCTAGCATCACCAGCTGCTTTTTGCCGCGTTTTGTCTCCTTTCTTTCTGTTACTTGCTCTCGGTTGCCATACACTTTATATGCAATCTCTACTAGGGGTGTCAGAGAATTTCTTGCCAAAACTTCGGGGGGCCGAGTGCCAACGTATTCGGCCCCCCGAAGTAGTTTCGGGGAGAAATTCTCCGCCCCCCCGCCCCCCGTCCCCCCCCCGGGATGGGACTTACCTTTCCCGAATGTCACTCCCGGTGGCGGGTCGCAGTGGCGGTTCGGCAGGGCTTCGACAGGGGTGGGGGTGGCAGCTGGTCTTTCGACCGGCTGCCGCCGCCGCCATTCCAAGAAAAGTAAAAAAAAACAAAAACGCCCCCATGATAGGCTACGTGACGATTAACGTAGCCTATCACGGCTAGATTTGCAAAGTCAGCCGTGATAGGCTACGTAAATCGTCACGTAGCCTATCACGGGTGACTTAAAAAAAAAAAAAAAAAGCGTGTACGCAAATGGCGGCCCCCATAGGGAGCCGCCATTCGCGTTCCTTATTTGGTCGCTGTAGTCTACGTAAAGATTACGTAGACTACGGCGAAAATAAGGGCAACGCTATTTGCGTTGCCCTTATTTTCGCCGTAGTCTACGTAAAGATTTACGTAGTTCCTTTTTAGATTCCATTTGCGTTCCTTATTTGGTCCCGGTAGTAGATTCCATTTGCGTTCCTTATTTGGTCCCGGTAGTCTACGTAAAGATTTACGTAGACTGCGGCGTAGTCTACGTAAATCTTTATGTAGACTACTGGGACCAAATAAGGAACGCAAATGGCGGCGCCCATAGGGCGCCGCCATTTGCGTACACGCTTTTTTTTTCCCCCCCAAAGTCACCCGTGATAGGCTAAATAACGATTTACGTAGCCTATCATGGCTGACTTTGGAAATCTAGCCGTGATAGGCTACGTTAATCGTTACGTAGCCTATCACGGGTTGTTTGTTTTTTTTTTACACTTTACTTTGTAATGGTGGCGGCGGCAGCCGGTTGGAAGGCCGGCTGCCGCCCCCGCCCCCGACGAAAGGCCGATGAACCGCTGCCGGGACCCGCCGCCGGGAGGGACATTCGCCAAAGGTAAGTCCCATCCCGGGGGGGGGTGGCGGAGAATTTCACTGCCAATTTCGGGGGGCCGAATGCATTGGCGCTCGGCCCCCCAAAGATTCGGGGAGAAATTCTCCGCCATCCCTACCTCCGGCCCACCCCTGACACAGAAACTGAGATGGACATCTGGGAGCGAACAGCAAGAGAGCATGCCAGGCTGCCTCTCTCTCGAGACCTGATGTGAAACCGGTGGGCTTTGGCTGTCTGTGGGGTGTTTAAGTTCTGCCTTCACTGATACTCGTCCTACATATTTGTAAATCTCACAAAACTCCATAAACCTCCACTGGCCTCCTTCCAAAGAGACCAAGTCTGCTGGTGTTTGGCAAATGCAGTCTGGATTGCACACACAAACACAAGGCAGCTTGGCTGGAATCCCAGGCAGGAGACTTTGATGCAGCAAGCAACTCAACGGTGGCACAGAGAATTAAGTTGATAGCTGGGCACCTGGAGGTAGCTGGGATGCCGCTGACGGATACTCCCAAGACACGTTTCAGTCTGCCCGCCTCCCAGCAGAGCAGAGCAGAGCAGAGCAGAGCAGAGCAGAGGAAGCTGCTCCAGCTGGTCCAGGGACTACAGAAGCAAGCAAGCTCCCAGAGAGTGAGCGACCAGAGTGAGTGACCAGGGGGAGCAAACAGGAGTTGGCCAGAGGAGTTTGGCAGGGGAGGTCAAGGGGGAGGCCCCTAACATTTTTAAAAAAACATTTTTTTCATTTATTTGTCTTGTAACACACACTTCCACACCAGTGGGACTCTGCTTTTAACCTCCAGTGAGTAGAGGACAAGGCACAGACTACTCTAGAACAACCAGAAAGCTAGACACAAAAGGGAAAACAGACTATGGAAGGACAAGACACTCCAGTGGTGGTGACCTGCCAGGTGTGTGCCATGTTTGTTTTCTTGCCTGAGAACAACATGGCCTACACCTGCAACAAGTGCAAGTTGATCACGCTGCTGGAAGAAAAAGTAAGAGGACTGGAGCGCCAACTGTCGACCTTCTGGGGAATAAGGGAACACGAAGAGTTCTTGGACAGAATGGGGGAACTACAGCAGCAAAGGGAAGACCAGAAGCTTGAAGAGCAACAGCAAGATGAGGCAGTGGGAAATGCGAGGAAAAATGAAGTGGAGGATACTCCTTGGAAAAGGGTGACAGTTAGGAGAAGAAGAACTAGGAGCCACTCTGCACCAGTGGAGGCAGTGGAGCTATGGAACCGATTCCAGGTACTTGCGGATGAGACTGGAGGGCAGCCTGCAGAGGAAGAATTACGGGGGAACCTGCAAGAGAGCAAGCAAGAGGCTGAAGATCAGCCAAGGAGAGGCAATGAAACCAAGGCCTACAACAAGAAGAAGAGAAGAGGAGGAGTAGTGGGAGACTCCTTGTGTGGGATCGAAACCCCAGTATGTTGCGAAGATCTGTGGACTCGCCAGGTATGCTGTCTCCTGGGAGGACAGACTAGAGATGTGACTGAAGGGTTGCCTGCACTCATAAAGCCCACTGACAGGTCTCCCTTTCTTCTCATCCATGTGGGAACAAATGATACCACCAAGCGGAGCTACAAAGAAATCACGTCAGACTTTGAAGCTTTGAGAAGGAAACTCAAGAACTTTGGGGCCCAGATAGTTTTCTCATTCATCCTTCCAGTAGTCAGAAGAGGGATAGAAAGGGAACGAAAAATACTCCGGGTGAATGACTGGCTACGAAGGTGGTGCCGACACGAGAGATTTGGATTCTGGGACCACGGACTATACTTCCTGGAAGATGGACTGTTGGCAAGGGACAGGTTGCACCTCACAAAGGCTGGGAAGAATGTGTTTGGCCACAGCATGAAGAACTTCATCAGGAGGGCTTTAAACTGAATTATACATGAATTATAAACTGAATTATAAACTGAATTATACGTGAAGTTGGGGGTAACAATGGACGAAGGCTCATGCACTGCAACGGAGAGAACAGCTCTGATAGCGCCCAATAATAGTCTTCACAAACATGTAGGAAGAAAGCCAGACTATGAAGCACATGGTCTTTGATGTTTATATACTAATGCCCAGAGTTTGGGAAACAAACAGAATGAACTTGAACTCTTAATACAGGAGGGACATTATGACTTGATCGGTGTAACTGAGACTTGGTGGGATGACTCTCATGGCTGGAATACAGCAACTGAAGGATGTAACTTGTTCAAAAAGAACAGGAGGAACAAAAAGGGAGGTGAGGTTGCACTATATGTGAAAAATACATATCTCTCCACAGAAATACAGGAGGAGGAGCTTGGTAGCCCCATCGAGAGCATCTGGATCAAAATAAATGGAGCAAAGAATAAAAGGAACCTGGTGGTTGGAGTCTACTACCGGCCACCCAATCAAGGAGAAGACGAGGATGAAACTTTTGAAAAGCAAATAGCCTATGTTTCAAGGAAGCATGATGTAGTAGTAACGGGTGACTTCAATTTCCCCGATATTTGTTGAGAGACAAATTCTGCAAATTTTGAAGTAGAGGAAGGAACTAGAGGATCAGCTATCCTTGACTTGATACTAATAAACAGAGATGACTTAGTGGATAAAGTAGCAGTTACAGGAACTCTGGTGGAAAGCGACCATGTTGTACTTGAGTTCTTGGTTCTAAAGGAAACAAAAGCCGAGTGTAGCCAAACGCGTACCCTGGATTTTAGGAAAGCTGATTTTAATAATCTCAGAACAATGACAAGTAAGGTCTCATGGCAAGCGACTCTAATGAGAAAAGGAGTCCAAGATGGGTGGGAGTTTTTTAGAAAGGAAATTCTCAAGGCACAATTACAAACAATTCCAACAAGAAGAAAAGGTGGAAGACAACAGAAGAAGCCAGTGTGGCTTCACAAAAAACTAAGAGATGACCTGAAAACAAAAAAGTACACATACAGGACGTGGAAAGAAGGCCAAGCAACAAAGGAAGAGTACAGGCAGGTAGCACAGAATTGCAGGGATGGCGTCAGGAAGGCTAAAGCTGAGAACAAGCTGAGGTTAGCGAGACATGCTAAAAACAACAAAAAGGGTTTCTTCAGCTACATGCATCGTAACAGACAGAGGAAAGAAATGGTGGTTCAGCTATTAAATAAGGATGGCAAAATGATAACAGATGACAAAGAAAAGGCAGAGGTGCTCAATTCCTACTTTGGCTCAGTCTTCTCCCAAAAGAGGGTCTATGACCCCCCCTGGCAAAGGCAAAGTACAGGCTGAAGGGGCAGGATTGCAGCTTGAGATCGATAGGCATATGGTCAAGGAACACCTAATTACTTTGAAGGAGTTCAAATCTCCAGGGCCAGATGAATTGCATCCTAGGGTAATAAAGGAACTGGCAGAAGAACTCTCAGAACTGCTGTCTATTCTCTTTGAGATATCATGGAGGACGGGTGAAGTGCCAGATGACTGGAGGAGGGCTTATGTAGTCCCTATCTTCAAAAAGGGCAAAAAGGAGGAACCTGGGAACTACAGACCAGGCAGTCTGACATCAATCCCTGGGAAAATTCTGGAGCAGATGATAAAGCAATCCATCTGGAAGCACCTTGACAACAATGCAGGAATTACGTGAAGCCAACATGGATTTGTCAAGAACAAATCCTGCCAGAGGAATCTGATCTCAGTTTTTGATCAAGTCACCTCCCTTGTGGACCATGGGAATGCTGTGGACATAATATACCTCGACTTTAGCAAAGCTTTCGACAAAGTGCCCCATGATATCCTGATGAGCAAACTAGCTCAAAGTGGGCTAGATGAAACAACTATCAGGTGGATCCATGGTTGGCTACAGAATCGGACTCAAAGAGTGCTTACCAATGGGACCTTCTCAAACTGGGAAGAGGTAATGAGCGGGGTACCGCAGGGCTCAGTCCTGGGCCCGGTGCTCTTCAACATTTTTATGAATGACTTGGAGGAGGAGGGGCAGAGAATGCTGATAATATTTGCAGATGACACAAAATTGGGCGGGATAGCTAATACCCTGGAAGACAGAAACAGAATTCAAAGTGATCTTGATAGACTGAAGCACTGAGCAGAATGAGATTTTATAGGTATAAATGCCAAGTCCTGCACCTAGGAAAAAGAAACCAAATGCACAGGTACAGGAAGGCCTGGCGTGCTATGGTCCATGGGGTCATGAAGAGTCAGACACGACTTAACGACTGAACAACAACAGAGACATCATCTGGGACTCCAATTAGATGCTGTTAGGAAAACCATGATGAGTAAGCAAACTCGTTTCTGTGGGAATCTGAGTTCTGTAAAAGCCAGCCCCACAGGTGAGACTGACTGTTGCTTGGTACCCCCCATCTCTGAAGTCAGTAGCCTAGCCAGCAAATCAAGGAATTACTTAGTGTCTGGACTCACCTTTGTAATGCCCCAAATATACAGCTCAAAAGAGCCCAGCTGCTTCAGACCAGTTAGACTATTATTAAAAAAGAGCATAAGGTTTGTATGTGTAGTGGAGAGCAAGAAACTGAGATCTGGCTTATTCATGTGTCCCCTACCATTATGCCAGCTTACTAGATACTCTAGGGGGCACGCTTGACTTTTATCAGAATATAAGAGTTGGAAATTTTCACATATCTATTTTTAAAAACAACAACACACATTTGAATTTGTAGGGAAACCTTTGTGTATGAATTGTTTATCATGTCCCTGAAGTTGTTGGTTTCCCAAGATGTTACCTCAGGTGTTGGGCAATTGTACTCAGAAGCACTGAGTCTTGTGTCATTGTTGAACTTCCACCCAGAGGTCTGTTTTTCTTCTCATAAGTGAAAATTGCTCACTGCCAGGCCTATCACAGTCTCTAAACTGGCAGAATATACCGGGGAAGAAGGTGTTTTCTTGGATAAGGAAGGAAGTTCTCCAGCCCAGGCCTCTTGGGATTGGAATGAGCTCCTTGTCACAGTGGGGGGAAACTTATTTCAGGTGCTTGAGGCTGTAGAGCAGATGCACTGTTGTCCCCAGGTGTCCCATCTAGGGATGTCAGAGAATTCCGCAACGGATCTCGGTGAGGCTGAATGCCAGTGCATTCGGCCCCCCGAACTCCGTCGCGGACTGAAGCCCCCACCCCCCCACCCCATGAAAGGCACGCAGGATGAAGTCCCCGCTGCCCCCACCCCACGAAAGGCACACAAAACGGAGCACTTACCTGCTCCCGTCCGCGCTGCTTTGCGAATGGCGGCCGTCCTGCAGCCGCCATTCGCTTCCTCCTCTTCAAGCCGTGATAGGCTACGTAAATACTTACATAGCCTATCACAGTTAACGCAGGGACGCCATCACAGTGGGGGGGGGGAACCCCAGAGTATGCAAATGGCGGTGGCTACCGCCATTTGCGTACGCTGGGGTTTTCCCCCCTGCCATGATAGGCTATGTAAATATTTACGTAGCCTATCATGGCTCAATACAGGGATGCAAATGGCGGCGGCTACGACAGCCGCCATTTGTGTCCCTGCAGGGCTGCCCAGTAGCTGGATGTCTGGCTGTGAGTGGCCGGAGCTGGCCGGCGGCTCTGCGGCTTGGCCGCAGAGCGGAGCCGGCCGGGCAGGATTCTGGGGGGAGGGACAGAGCGCCTCCCCCCTGTCGAGGATTCCGGGGGGAGGGATGGAGTGCCTCCCCCCCCACCATGGATGCCCCTCAGCGGAGCAAGGTAAGGAATTTGTACATCCCTAGTCCCATCCTATCCCTGCCTTGCCTCGAGGTGGTTCTTCTGTTCCAGCAGGGGAACAGCATTTCCCTGCCCTGGATGTTCCCTAACAATTTTGTCCCTGGAGAAATTGGGTCCTTCCCTCATGCATTGTACTGCAATTGGGATTGGCATACGGAACATGACAGGAGCACGGATGTCTCTGGCGAATCTTGATTAATGTCTGAAATCATTCAGAGGGATGATGAGTCCCCAAGGCCCCCATCTGTCTATTTCCATTTTGGGTGGTGTGTCCTGGCCTGCTCCACCTCCTCAGCATGAGGACACACAACCAAAAATGTGTTAATGTTCTACAGCAAGGCTGCTCCTCCTGGTGGAGTGGAGAGAACCAGGGGGATGCAGTCAGCTCTGGATATAAACTCTATAGGAAGGACAAGGGAGGGCGTACTGGGGGAGGTGCTGCCCTGTACTTCAAAGAGGCATAGTGTCGAGCGGACTAGAACACCTAAAAGGGGAAGCCTCTTCCACAGAAGCACTGTGGGTGACAGTGTTGTTGTTGTTCAGTCGTTCAGTCATGTCCGACTCATGTCCGACAGTCGTGTCTGACCCCATGGACCATAGCACGCCAGGCCTTCCTGTCCTCCGCTCTCTCCCGGAGCGTGCTCAAGTTCATATTCATTGCAGCGGTGATGCTATCTAGCCATCTCATCCTCTGCCGTCCCCATCTCCTTTTGCCTTCAATCTTTCCCAGCATCAGTGACTTTTCCAGTGACTTTTCTCTTCACATTAGGTGGCCAAAATATTTGAGCTTCAGCTTCAGTATCTGTCCTTCCAATGAGCAGCCAGGGTTGATTTCCTTTAGGATGGACTGATTTGACCTCCTTGCAGTCCAGGGGACTCATAAGAGTCTTCTCCAGCACCACAATTCGAAAGCATCCATTCTTCGGCGCTCGGCCTTCCTTATAGTCCAGCTCTCACAGCCATACGTTACTACTGGGAAAACCATAGCTTTGATTAGACGAACCTTTGTCGGCAAGGTGATGTCTCTGCTTCTTACCATGCTGTCTAGGTTTGCCATAGCTTTCCTCCCAAGGAGCAAGCGTCTTTTAATTTCATGGCTACAGTCACCGTCTGCGGTGATCTTGGAGCCCAAGAAAGTAAAATCTGTCACTGCTTCCATTTCTTCCCCTTCTATATGCCAGGAAGTGATGGGGTCAGATGCCATGATCTTCATTTTTTTAATGCTGAGTTTCAAACCAGCTTTTGCACTCTCCTCTTTCACCCTCAACAAGAGGCTCTTTAGATCCTCTTCGCTTTCTGCCATTAGGGTGGTATCGTCTGTGTATCTGAGGTTGTTGATAATTCCAAAAGTAATTTAGTGCTAGGAACATGCTATCATCCCCCAGGCCAGAATGCTTAGGGTGTGCTTGAGATGGAAAACGAAATTAGGGAGGCCTCCAAACGAGGAAGTGTGGTAATAATGGGTGATTTCAATTACCCCCACATTGATTGGATGAATGCATGTACCAGCCACAATAAAGAGGTTAAATTTCTTGATGCCCTTAATGATCGTGCTCTAGAACATTTGGTCATGGAACCAACCAAAGGGGAGGCGACCCTGGATTTAATCCTAAATGGTGTTGCCCAGGACCTAGTATGAGACGTAAATGTTGTTGAACCAATTGGAAACAGTGATCACAGTGTGATCAGATTTAATATATATTTAAGTGGAAAATTGCCCAGGAAGTCCAACACAGTCACATTTGACTTCAAAAGAGGAAACTTCTCTAAAATGAGGGAACTGGTGAAAAGGAAGTTAAAAGGAGGAGTCAAGAGGGTTAAACCCCTTCAGAATGCTTGGAGGTTACTCAAAACCACAATAATAGAAGCCCTGCTAAAATGTTTACTGCAGGTTAGGAAAGTTAGCACCAAGACTAAAAGGTCACTGGCATGGTTAATAAGCAGGGTTAAGGGAGCTATTAGAGAAAAGAGGGCTTCCTCCAGAAAATGGAAGTCTTGCCCAAGAGAGGAAAACAAAAGGGAGCACAAGTTTGCATAAAGGCGATGCAAGCAGACAATTGTTGTTTATTCGGTCAGTCGCTTCTGACTCTTCATGACTTCATGGACCAGCCCACGCCAGAGCTTCCTGTCGGCCGTCGCCACCCCCAGCTCCCCCAACGTCAAGTCCGTCACCTCCAGAATATCATCCATCCATCTTGCCCTTGGACCCTCTTCTTTTTGCCTTCCACTTTCCCTAGCATCAGCATCTTCTCCAGGGTGTCCTGTCTTCTCATTATGTGGCCAGAGTACTTCAGTTTTGCCTTTAATATCATTCCCTCAAGTGAGCAGTCTGGCTTTATTTCCTGGAGTATGGACTGGTTTGATCTTCTTGCAGTCCAAGGCACTATCAGAATTTTCTTCCAGCACCACAGTTCAAAAGCACCTATCTTCTTTCACTCAGCGTTCCTTATGGTCCAACTCTCGCAGCCATAGGTTACTATGGGGAATACCATTGCTTGAACTATGCGGACCTTTGTTGTCAGTGTGATGTCTCTGCTCTTAACTATTTTATCAAGATTTGTCATTGCTGTCCTCCCAAGAAGTAAACGTCTTCTGATTTCCTGGCTGCAGTCAGCGTCTGTAGTAATCTTTGTGCTTAGAAAGACAAAGTCTGTCACTGCCTCCACGTTTTCTCCCTCTATTTGCCAGTTATCAATCAAGCTGGTTGCCATCATCTTGGTTTTTTTGAGGTTTAACTGCAACCCAGCTTTTGCACTTTCTTCTTTCACCTTCATCATGAGGTTCCTCAGCTCCTCCTCGCTTTCAGCCATCAAAGTGGTATCATCTGCATATCGGAGATTGTTAATGTTTCTTCCAGTGATTTTAACTCCAACCTTGGCTTCATCAAGCCCAGCATGTCGCATGATATGTTCTGCGTACAGGTTGAATAGGTAGGGTGACAGTATACAACCCTGCCGTACTCCTTTCCCAATCTTAAACCAGTCCGTTGTTCCGTGGTCTGTTCTTACCGTTGCTACCTGGTCGTTATACAGATTCCTCAGGAGGCAGACAAGATGACTTGGTATCCCCATACCACCAAGAACTTGCCACAATTTGTGATGATCCACACAGTCAAAGGCTTTGGAATAGTCAATAAAACAGAAATAGATGTTTTTCTGAAACTCCCTGGTTTTCTCCATTATCCAGTGGATATTGGCAATTTGGTCTCTAGTTCCTCTGCCTTTTCTAAACCCAGCTTGTACATCTGGCAATTCTCGTTCCATGAATTGCTGGAGTCTCCCTTGCAAGATCTTGAGCATTACCTTACTGGCATGTGAAAGAAGCGCCAGTGTTCGATAGTTTGAACATTCCTTGGTGTTTCCCTTTTTTGGTATGGGGATATAAGTTGATTTTTTCCAATCTGGTGGCCATTGTTGTGTTTCCAAATTTGCTGGCATATGGCATGCATCACCTTGACAGCATCATCTTGCAAGATTTTAAACAGTTCAGCTGGGATATCGTCACCTCCTGCTGCCTTGTTATTAGCAATGCTTCTTAGGGCCCATTCAACCTCACTCTTCAGGATGTCTGGCTCTAGCTCACTGACCACACCATCAAATCTATCCCTGATATTATTATCCTTCCTATACAGATCTTCCGTATATTCTTGCCACCTTTTCTTGATCTCTTCTGCTTCTGTTAGGTCCTTGCCATCTTTGTTTTTGCTCATACCCATTTTTGCCTGGGATTTACCTCTGATGTTTCTAATTTTCTGGAAGAGGTCTCTTGTCCTTCCTATTCTATTATCTTCTTCTGCTTCCGCACATTGCTTGTTTAAAAATACTTCCTTATCTCTTCTGGCTAACCTCTGGAATTTTGCATTTAATTGAGCATATCTCCCCCTATCACTGTTGCCTTTTGCTTTCCTTCTTTCTTGGGCTGCTTCCAGTGTCTCAGCAGACAGCCATCTTGCCTTCTTGGTTTTCTTTTTCTTTGGGATGTTTTTTGTTGCTGCCTCCTGAACAATGTTGCGAACTTCTGTCCATAGTTCTTCCGGGACCCTATCTACTAAATCTAGTCCCTTAAATCTATTCTTCACCTCCACTGCATATTCATTAGGAATATTTGTGAGCTCATATCTAACTGATCTGTGGGTCTTCCCTATTCGCTTTAGTCTGATTCTAAATTGTGCAATAAGAAGTTTGTGATCTGAACTACAATCAGCTCCAGGTCTTGTTTTTACCAACCGCATAGATGTCCACCACCTTTGGCTACAAAGGATGTAGTCAATCTGATTTCGGTGAAGTCCATGTATAAAGTCATCTTTTAGGTTGTTGGAAGAGAGTGTTTGTTATGCACAGTGAGTTGTCTTGGCAAAATTCTATCAGCCTATGTCCTGCTTAGGGGGACAAGGAGATTGCAGAGAAGCTGAATGAATTCTTCTCATCCGTCTTCACTGCAGAAGATATAGGACAGATACCTGTGCCTGAACTGATGTTTTCAGGGAGTCTGAGGAACTCAGGCAAATAGTGGTGATGAAAGATGAAGTTCTCAGTCTTATTGATAAATTGAAAACAAATAAATCACCAGGCCTATATGGTATCCATCCTAGAGTTCTCAAAGAACTCAAATATGAAATTGCTGATCTTCTAACCAAAATATGCCTCTGTACCAGGAAGAAATACCCTATATCCTTTCACACTCTTGGTAGGGATGCACAGACATCTTCTTTCCCCATGTTTGAGTTCCTGTGTTGCTGCTCTGTGCAAGATCAGGGAAAGGAATGCAGAGGCAGAGTTTAGTTCCCCATCACCTCCCTCCTCCCTCCCCTTATTAGTTCAGTCTTGCGTGTGTATTTGAGTGCAAAATTGTCTGATCTTCCAGTTCTGATGTTGAAAAACAGCTTCCTGGGACAATTTCCTCAGGCTATTTCGCTTGCCAAATTCAGTAGTCAAGGGGCTGGGGATCCAATTTTTTGTAAGTAAACCTGAATTAGGACAGTTTTCTCAAACGTTTTGTCATTTAATTTCAGCTGGCAGTAGCAGAGTAGCAGAAATATTCACACCTTCCCCTTTGCATTCACCACTCCTGGCTTCACAATTTAGGGGGTGGCATTTCTTCCTTGCAGTGTTCTGTTTCTGTGTATGTCCCAGACTGGGGTTAGGTGAGACACAGAACCTGAGGAGGCTGGAAGTGTGTGGAGGGAGGAGGCAGACTGAGCATCAGTGGAGGCGGGTCTAAGGCCTTCTTTGAATGAAGGAGGACCATTTCCTATTTCGAACTTTAGGCAAAAATGTTGCCAGATTTTTTTCTCTGACACTGTGACGGGGAAGACTGTCTTTAAAACAATGACAAATGAGGTCTGGGATTGTACAGAATGTGGTGAAAGCCTTCCATGAACACCTGTGTCAGCCTTCCCCAACTTCGTGCCTTCCAGATGGGTTGGACTCCACTAGAACCAAAATGGAGCCAGACTGCTGCTGCTAAATGTAAGAAGGATGGCAGAGCAGCTTTTAAACTAAACCCTGGGGGAAAGCTGACAGGAGCGAGGAAGCATCTGGTTCGAGTTAAATCATCCCAAGGGTATGAAGATAAAAATGTTTTCAATTGCCCAAATGTAGAAGAGGAAGAAATAGGCCAAGAGCAGATGGTAGAATATAACAGCCAATTAAAGGGGCCAACATCCCAAGGCAAAAGAGGCACATGCCAGAGGCATCTGGGGAGGGACACTGTGTATGGGTGTTTCTAGGCAAATGCCAGAAGCCTCTGAGCCAAAATGGGTGAGTTGGAGTGCTTGGTTTTAAAGGAGAACCTGGATGTAGTGGGCATTACAGAAACCGTGTGGAGCAGAGAGAACCAGTGGGATACGGTCATCTCTGGATATAAACTTTACAGGAAGGACAGGGAAGGGTGTACTAGGGGAAGTGTTGCCCTAAATGACTCTTATTGATGCCCTAAATGACTGTTCCCTAGAACAGTTGGTCATGGAACTGACAAGAGGGGAGGTAACCCTGGATTTAATTCTAAGTGGTTTCACCTAGGACCTAGTATGAGATGTAAATGTTGTTGAATCACTTGGAAACAGTGATCACTGTGCTATCAGATTTAATAGATATTTAAGTGGAAAATTGCCCAGAAGTCCAACATAGTCACATTTGACTTCAAAAGAGGACACTTCTCTAAAATGGGGGAACTGGTGAAAAGGAAGTTGAAAGGGGGAGTCAAGAAGGTTAAATCCCTTCAGAATGCTTGGAGGTTACTCAAAACCACAATAACAGAAGCCCAGCTAGAATGTATACCGCAGGCTAGGAAAGGTAGCACCAAGTCCAAGAAGGCACCGGCATAGTTAACGAACGGCGCTAAGGGAGCTGTTAGAGAAAAGAGGGCTTCCTCCAGAAAATGGAAGTCTTGCCCAAGTGAGGAAAACAAAAGGGAGCACAAGCTTGCACAAAGGCGATGCAAGCAGACAATAAGAGATGCAAAAAAGCATTTGGAAGAGCATATCACAAGGCCAACCATAAAGAATTGTTTAAATATATCAGAAGCAGGAAACCAGCTAGGAAGGCAGTAGAACTGTTGGATGACAATGGAGTTAAAGGTGTAGTAAAGGAGGACAAGAAGACTGCGAAGAAGCTGAATTAATTCTTTTCTTTGTCTTCATAGAATCATAGAATAGTAGGGCTGGAAGGGGCCTACAAGGCCATTGAGTCCAACCCCCTGCTCAGTGCAGGAATCCAAGTCAGAGCATCCCTGACAGATGGCTGTCCAGCCTCGTCTTCAATGCCTCCAGTGTGGGAGAGCCCACCGCCTCCCTAGGGAATGGGTTCCATTGTTGTATTGCTCTTACAGTCAGGAAGATTTTCCTGATGTTCAGCCGGAATCTGGCTGCCTGTAACTTGAGCCCATTATTCTGTGTCCTGCACACTGGGATGATGGAGAAGAGATCCTGGCCTTCCTCTCTGTGACAACCTTTCAAGCGCTTGAAGAGCGCTATCCTGTCTCCCCTCAGTCTTCTCTTCTCAAGGCTAAACATGCCCAGTTCTTTCAGTCTCTCCTCACAGGGCTTTGTTTCCAGTGCCCTGATCATCTTCGTTGCCCTCCTCTGAACCCTCTCCAGCTTGTCTGCATCCTTCTTAAAGTGTGGTGCCCAGAACTGGACACAGGACTCCAGATGAGGCCTCACCAGCGCTTGAGTTCCCTCCATGAAAAGAGGAAAACCTGCAACAAGAGGAGCTAGACCACAGCACCACCTAGTAGCTGTATAATGAAACATATGGAAGACTCAGATAAGGGGGAAAAGGAGGAGTCTTCACTGCAGAGGATATAGGACAGATACCTCTGCCTGAACTGATGTTTTCAAGAAGGGAGTCTGAGGAACTGAGGCAAGACAGAGAACACAGTGAGAGCATCTCTACACTAGCATAAAATCCCCCATTTAAAATGGGGCTTCCTGCTTCCATTTTAAATGCAGGATCACGACAGACTCCTTTTACACGTGCTTCCTCCCCACCCCCTTTTCCCCCTCCTTTCCCCCCTTATCTGAGTCTTCCATATGTGCTGTGGTCTAGCTCCTCTTAATGCAGGTTTTCCTCTTTTCATGGAGGTAACTCAAGCAGAACTCAAGCGCTGTAATTTGATAGCTCGTTATTGCCAATCTTTTAAAAAAAGGAATAAAGGTCATTATTGTTGCTAAGTGTTGCTATGGGGCTGCTTTTCAATGGCACTGACTCCATGAGCTGAAGAATGTAGCTCTCCCTGACTCTCTGGGTGCCTTAGTGCACAGGGGGAAGCATCCTACTTCTCTAACACTCTTGGTGGAGATGCATGTCCTCCCTCTCCATGCCTGAGTTCTGGTGCTGCTGCTGCTCTAGGTGAGCATTAGTTTGGTCTTCTGTGCACATTTACCATGTGCTCAATCAAGTGAAAATTTTGTAGTGTTCAAGTTCTGATGCTAAAATACAGCTTCCTGAGACAGAGGGTGAGCAACATGGTGCCCATGGACACCAGAACACCCCTGGACACCTCTCTTAGTACCCATGGAGTTGCCCTGCACCTCCTGCTGATTTTTGAAATTCATATTGGGCAGCTGAGATCGCGTCAAACAAGGCGAGGGCCTCCAGCCGATGCTATGATCTTCCTTCCCTGTGAATGCTTCTGGACAACATGTGGGGCGGAGAGGCATTCTTGGGAAATAAAGGCGGTGGGTGGCTGCAGGCTGATGTTCTCCTCTGCACCACACCACCAAAAGAGCAAGAGGAGGAGGGGGGGGCAGGGGCAGCAGAAGCGGTCGGTGGTGGGCAGGAAGAAGGAGAAGAGGAGGCAGCGGGGTGTGTGTTTGTGTGTGGGTGAGCCCCCCATGTTCATGGGTAGCGAGCCGGGCTGAGAGAGAGGGTATATGGGTAGTAATTCAGAGGGAGAGGGAAAAAGAGATATGGGGCGACGTGGTGGCTGCTGCAGCAGGGACCGGGAGAAAAAGAGTTTCGCTTCTGTGAAATGGGTTTCTACTGGTGCTTTGTGAGTTTGAAGGAGCACTTTGCTTAGTGTGTTTCCCTCAGTCTTTGGGGCAGGTTCCTTGTCCTTCGTGACTAGGCTGCCCTGCCATGGCAGCCATTTTGTGGTGGTGCCCAGGACAGTTTATGAAATTGGCAAATGTGCCCACTGGGTCAAAAAGTTTACTTACTCCTGACTTAGGCAATTATCTTGCCAAATTTAACATTTCACAGCACCTTAAACCCCCCCCCCCCAATTTGGTAACTCAGAAGGTTATAGAACAAACATTCAAGTGAAGGGATTAGAATTCCAAATTTTTGCAAGTGAGCCTGAGATAGGAAAATGTCAGCTGGCAACATCAGTGTGGCAGAAATGTTCATACCTCCTTTTTGCATTCACTAGTCCTGGCTGCACAATTCAGTTGGTTAGATGCATCTTTTCCTGTAGTATATTTTACCCATTTTTGTCACAGAATGGAGAAAGAGGGCTAGGGGAGACGCAGAACACTGGGACACTGGAAATGAGAACAATCACATTGGCAGGCATAAGGGATATGGCTTTTTGGGTGGTGGCACCACACTGATATCCCTCATTGCCAGCTGAGGTACATCAGGCCCCATTTTTGAAGTCTGTCAGAAGAGCCCAAAAAATGCATTTAAAGCCATCAGATTGCTCACTGACTTACCCATTTTTGTCACAGAATGGAGAAAGAGGGCTAGGGGAGACGCAGAACACTGGGACACTGGAAATGAGAACAATCACATTGGCAGGCATAAGGGATATGGCTTTTTGGGTGGTGGCACCACACTGATATCCCTCATTGCCAGCTGAGGTACATCAGGCCCCATTTTTGAAGTCTGTCAGAAGAGCCCAAAAAATGCATTTAAAGCCGTCAGATTGCTCACTGACTTACCCATTTTTGTCACAGAATGGAGAAAGAGGGCTAGGGGAGACGCAGAACACTGGGACACTGGAAATGAGAACAATCACATTGGCAGGCATAAGGGATATGGCTTTTTGGGTGGTGGCACCACACTGATATCCCTCATTGCCAGCTGAGGTACATCAGGCCCCATTTTTGAAGTCTGTCAGAAGAGCCCAAAAAATGCATTTAAAGCCGTCAGATTGCTCACTGACTTACCCATTTTTGTCACAGAATGGAGAAAGAGGGCTAGGGGAGACGCAGAACACTGGGACACTGGAAATGAGAACAATCACATTGGCAGGCATAAGGGATATGGCTTTTTGGGTGGTGGCACCACACTGATATCCCTCATTGCCAGCTGAGGTACATCAGGCCCCATTTTTGAAGTCTGTCAGAAGAGCCCAAAAAATGCATTTAAAGCCGTCAGATTGCTCACTGACTTACCCATTTTTGTCACAGAATGGAGAAAGAGGGCTAGGGGAGACGCAGAACACTGGGACACTGGAAATGAGAACAATCACATTGGCAGGCATAAGGGATATGGCTTTTTGGGTGGTGGCACCACACTGATATCCCTCATTGCCAGCTGAGGTACATCAGGCCCCATTTTTGAAGTCTGTCAGAAGAGCCCAAAAAATGCATTTAAAGCCGTCAGATTGCTCACTGACTTACCCATTTTTGTCACAGAATGGAGAAAGAGGGCTAGGGGAGACGCAGAACACTGGGACACTGGAAATGAGAACAATCACATTGGCAGGCATAAGGGATATGGCTTTTTGGGTGGTGGCACCACACTGATATCCCTCATTGCCAGCTGAGGTACATCAGGCCCCATTTTTGAAGTCTGTCAGAAGAGCCCAAAAAATGCATTTAAAGCCGTCAGATTGCTCACTGACTTACCCATTTTTGTCACAGAATGGAGAAAGAGGGCTAGGGGAGACGCAGAACACTGGGACACTGGAAATGAGAACAATCACATTGGCAGGCATAAGGGATATGGCTTTTTGGGTGGTGGCACCACACTGATATCCCTCATTGCCAGCTGAGGTACATCAGGCCCCATTTTTGAAGTCTGTCAGAAGAGCCCAAAAAATGCATTTAAAGCTGTCAGATTGCTCACTGACAGTAGTTTGCAGGTCCTTTACACATTGTTTTCATCCTCCAGGGCCTCTCCTGTGCTTTGGAACCATTATCTCAGGGTTTTCTAGATCAAAGAAAGTGCAATATTTTCCTGAATGGCGTTATAGCTATAGCTTGAAATTGTGCAATTCCATTATACTATAGCGCCATCTAGTGGCTATCTAATGAAACATATAGAAGGGCAGAGAATGGCCCCCCCTCCCTTGGAAAAAAGCTTGTGCAAAGGAGCTGAGTTTAATCCCACAAAGAATCCAGACACAGAAGCACCGGTAAAGGTGCGGGATAAAAACCTCATCTAAAACTGCCCTTATCCTCAGTGGCCTTCTCCTAACGGTGATGTGAGGCTGCTTGATGGAAATTGTTTTAGTGTGTAATTGATTTTAATTTTTGAATTTTGCTCATTTTAATCCTTCTATTCCGGCTTTTATTAGTTATTGCCGGGGTGGGGAACTCTTTCAGCCAGGCCCGAATTCCATTTCAGGGAAGCTTTTGGGGGCCTGCCTTCCAATGGTGGGTGGAGCCAAAGGCAAAAGGCAACATTTCAAAAAGGCCAGTGTATTTTAGTTTAAAGCTCTTCCTGCCAGCAGGTCTGTCTTTGGAGAGGCATTTCAATCGTTTTGAATGGGAGGAAAAACTGCACAAAAGCCAGGAAACCATTAGATGATTGGTGGCTGGGAGGAAAGGAGTGGAGCCAGGGGGAGGGGTGGGGCCATCTGGGGAGCCCTGGGGAGCCAGATTGGGACCCCAGGAGTGCCTGAGGTTCCCCACCCCTGAGTTCTTAAGTTGTTAGCTGGACTTATTACTGAAGTGTCTGCATTTTGCAAGCTGCCTGGAGGGGGCTCCCTGATCCTAGGGGGAAGCCTAGAGGCATCTGTAAATGACTGAATAATTCTAGGGCTTTGGAACCTCTGAAGTGACCCCTATCCGCCTTGGTTTGATTCGAACCCCCTCTGCTTCGACTTGGATCCAAATCCGAAGCAAGATTAGGATATCCGGATCACCTGTTTTTGGTGTTTTCCCATTGACTTGCATAGGAAAACACAAACAGTCATAACATTTTTAGTTTTTATGATACAGGCATGAAATTTGGGGACCTCTCCACTGCCCTGGAGAGGAGGCCATCTGCAAAGGTTCAGACAGTTTGGGCCAGTGGTTTTAAGCGGAATTAAAATCTGATGTTTTTCACAGAAACTCTCAAAGCAAAGAGCTGTAACTTCTCCCTGTTTCCACACATGCCTGTGACACCTTGGCCTCTCCCAGCCCCCCTCAAGGGCATTGAACCCCCCCAAAGCCCAGGCCGTTTGGCCCACTGGCTTGTGTGCTAGTCGCAGGTGAAATTTGAGTTTTTCCACCAAAACTCCCAAAGAGCCGTAACGTCTCCCTGTTTCCACAGACATGCGTGACACCTGGGCCACTCCCAGCCCCTCTCTAGGGCATCCCACCCACCAAAGGCCAGGCCGTTTGACCCACTGGTTTGTGTGCTAGGTGCAGATAGAATCTGGTATTCCCAGAGACTCAGACCAAACTCAGAAGGTAAAGTGTGTGGAAGCAGAGGTCATGATCCCTAATCTCTGCTGCAGGTTTCTTTGAAGTGCAGAACAACCCTTATTCAGAAGAATCACTAGCTCAGCTTATCTGTGGCTGAATACACACATTATCTGGCAGGCTGGCTGGAAGAGGTCATCTTTTATCTGCTTTTGTTTATTTCTAGCACACACTAAATGAGTATTTTGAATGTATCTTGAATGACCACAGTCAGTGCCTAGCCCACAAGGGCCACTGATTTTTGAATGCTGGAAACCTCCACCTGGTGGACCCATACTTTCCCCACCCCATCTCCTCCATGGTGGCCTGCTTACACCTCTTGAGGGTGAGAGACAGAGACCTGGCAGGAGTTCCAGAGGCACTACCAGCCTTCTGCTTGCCCCTGCTGCTGGCCTGCTGGGATGCGGGGGCCTCTCTGTGGCTCCCAGTCTGTTTCCGGGCACAATTTAAAGTGCTGGTCATGTCCTATAAAGCCCTATATGGCTTGGATCCAGGTTATCTGAAAGACCATATTCTCCCCTATGAGCCTACTCATGCCCTGAGATCTTCAGGGAAAGCCCTTCTCACCATCCCGCCATCATCACAGGCACGCCTGGTGGGAACGTGGGAGAGGGCCTTCTCGGTGGCTACCCCAAGGCTCTGGAACTCCCTTCCCAGGGAGGCAAGAGTGGCACCCTCCTTGATATGTTTTCGTAGGCATGCAAAAACTTTTTTGTTCCAGCAGGACTTTGGGGTTAACTAGCCTTGTTGTGGCGAAGGGGCTTGCGTAACTCAGTGAAGCCATAAGCTATGCCGTGCAGGGCCACCCAAGACGGACAGGTCATGGCAGAGAGTTCTGACAAAATGTGGTCCACTGGAGAAGGAAATGGCAACCCACTCCAGTATTCTTGCCAAGAAAACCCCATGGAACGTATCACAAGGCTAAAAGATATGACGCCGGAAGATGAGCCCCTCAGGTCGGAAGGTGTCCAATATACTACTGGGGAAGAGCAAGAGAAGTTCCAAGTAGCGCCAGAAAGAGTGAAGCGGCTGGGCCAAAGCCGAAAGGACACTCAGCTGTGGATGTGTCTGGTGGTGAAAAGAAAATCCGATGCTGTAAAGAACAATATTGTTTAGGAACCTGGAATGTCAGATCAATGAATCAAGGTAAGCTGGAGGTGGTCAAACACGAGATGGCAAGATTGAACATTGACATAGAATCATAGAATCATAGAATCATAGAATAGTAGGGTTGGAAGGGGCCTACAAGGCCATCGAGTCCAACCCCCTGCTCAATGCAGGAATCCAAGTCAGAGCATCCCTGACAAGTGGCTGTCCAGCCTCGTCTTAAAGGCCTCCAGTGTGGGAGAGCCCACCACCTCCCCAGGTAATTGGTTCCATTGCCGTATTGCTCTGACACTCAGGAAGTTTTTCCTGATGTTCAGCCGGAATCTGGCTTCCTGTAACTTGAGCCCATTATTCCGTGTCCTGCACTCTGGGATGATCAAGAAGAGATCCTGGCCTTCTTCTCTGTGACAACCTTTCAAGTACTTGAAGAGTGCTATCATATCTCCCCTCAGTCTTCTCTTCTCAAGGCTAAACATGCCCAGTTCTTTCAGTCTCTCTTCATAGGGCTTTGTTTCCAGTCCCCTGATCATCTTTGTTGCCCTCCTTTGAACCCTCTCCAGCTTGTCTGCATCCTTCTTAAAATGTGGTGCCCAGAACTGGACACAGTACTCCAGATGAGGCCTAACCAGTGCTGAGTAGAGGGGAACTAGTACTTCCTGGGATTTGGAAGCGATGCTTCTATTAATGCAGCCCAAAATAGCATTTGCCTTTTTTGCAGCCACATCACATTGTTGGCTCATATTCAGCTTGTGATCGACGACAATTCCAAGATCCTTCTCGCTCGTAGTGTGGTTGAGCCACGCATCCCCCATCTTGTAACTGTGCATTTGGTTTCTTTTTCCTAGGTGCAGAACTTGGCATTTATCCCTATTAAATGCCATTCTGTTGTTTTCTGCCCAGCACTCCAGTCTATCCAGATCACTTTGAATTTTGTTTCTGTCTTCCAAAGTATTAGCTATCCCTCCCAATTTTGTGTCATCTGCAAATTTGATCAGCATTCCCTGCACCTCCTCCTCCAAGTCATTAATAAAAATGTTGAAGAGCACTGGGCCCAGGACTGAGCCCTGCGGTACCCCACTCGTTACCTCTCCCCAGCTTGAGAAGGTCCCATTGATAAGCACTCTTTGAGTCCGATTCTGTAGCCAACTGTGGATCCACATGATCGTTGTTTCATCTAGCCCACTTCGAGCAAGTTTGCTCATCAGGATATCATGGGGCACTTTGTCGAAAGCTTTGCTGAAGTCGAGGTATATGATGTCTACAGCATTCCCACGGTCTACAAGGGAGGTGACTTGATCAAAAAATGAGATCAGATTTGTCTGGCAGGACTTGTTTTTGACAAATCCATGTTGGCTTCGAGTAATCATGGCATTGTTGTCAAGGTGCTTCCAGATGGATTGCTTTATGATCTGCTCCAGAATTTTCCCAGGGATTGATGTCAGACTGACTGGTCTGTAGTTCCCAGGTTCCTCCTTTTTACCCTTTTTGAAGATAGGGACAACGTTAGCCCTCCTCCAGTCATCTGGCACTTCCCCGGTCCTCCATGATTTCTCAAAGAGAATAGACAGCGGTTCTGAGAGTTCTTCTGCCAGTTCCTTTATGACTCTAGGATGCAGTTCATCTGGCCCTGGAGATTTGAACTCATTCAAAGTAATGAGGTGTTCCTTGACCATATGCCTGTCGATCTCAAGCTGCAATCCTGCCCCTTCACCCTGTACTTCGCCTTTGCCAGGGGGGTCATAGACCCTCTTTTGGGAGAAGACTGAGCCAAACATCTTGAGCCAAACATCAGTCTTTGGGAGAAGACTGAGCCAAACATCTTGGGAATCAGCGAACTAAAATGGACAGGCATGGGCGAATTTAATTCAGGTGACCATCATATCTACTACTGTGGGCAAGAATCCCTTAGAAGAAATGGAGTAGCACTCATAGTCAACAAAAGGGTGGGAAAAGCAGTACTGGGGTACAATCTTAAAAACGATAGAATGATCTCAGTACGAATCCAAGGCAAACCATTCAACATCACAGTAATTCAAGTCTATGCCCCAACCACTGATGCCGAAGAAGCCGAGGTTGATCGGTTTTATGAAGACCTACAACACCTTCTAGAACTAACACCAAAAAAAGATGTCCTCTTCATCATAGGGGATTGGAATGCTAAAGTAGGAAGTCAAGAAATCACCGGGATAACAGGCAGGCATGGCCTTGGTGTACAAAATGAAGCAGGACAAAGGCTAATAGAGTTTTGCCAAGAGAACACGCTGATCATAGCAAACACTCTTTTCCAACAGCACAAGAGGTGACTCTATGCATGGACATCACCAGATGGTCAATATCGAAATCAGATTGATGATGTCCTTTGCAGCCAAAGATGGAGAAGCTCTATACAGTCAGTAAAAACAAGACCTGGAGCTGACTGTGGCTCAGATCATGAGCTGCTTCTTGCAAAATTTCGGCTTAAATTGAAGAACGTAGTGAAAACCACTAAACCATTCAGGTATGACCTCAATCATATCCCTTATGAATATACAGTGGAGGTGAGGAATAGATTTCAGGGATTAGAGCTGATAGAGTGCCTGAGGAACTATGGATGGAGGTCCGTAACATTGTTCAGGAGGCAGCAACTAAATTCATCCCAAAGAAAAAGAAATGCAAGAAAGCCAAGTGGCTGTCTGATGAGGCTTTACAAGTAGCTGAGGAAAGAAGGGAAGCGAAAAGCAAGGGAGAAAAGGGGAAGATATACCCAACTGAATGCAGAGTTCCAGAGAATAGTAAGGAGAGACAAGAAGGCCTTCTTAAATGAACAATGTAAAGAAATCGAGGAAAACAACAGAATGGGAAAGACTAGAGATCTCTTCAAGAAAATCGGAGATCTCAAGGGAACGTTTTGTGCAAAGACGGGCATGATAAAGGACAAAGAAGGCAGGGACCTAACAGAAGCAGATGAGATTAAGAAGAGGTGGAAAGAATACAAGAAGAACTATACAGGAAAGATCTGAATGTCCCTGATAGCCATGATGGTGTGGTCACTGAACTTGAGCTGGACATCCTAGAGAGAGAAGTCAAGTGGGCCTTAAGAAGCATTACTAACAACAAAGCTAGCGGAGATGACAGTCTTCCAGCTGAGCTATTTAAAATCCTAAAAGATGATGCTGTTAAAGTGCTGCACTCAATATGCCAACAAATTTGGAACAGTGGCCACAAGACTGGAAAAGGTCAGTTTACATTCCAATTCCAAAGAAGGGCAATGCCAAAGAGTGCTCAAACTACCATACCATTGCGCTTATTTCACATGCCAGCAAGGTTATGCTCAAAATCCTACAAGCTAGGCTTCAGCAGCATGCAAACCGAGAACTACCGGAAGTACAAGCTGGGTTTCGAAGAGGCAGAGGAACTAGAGATCAAATCGCCAACTTTTGCTGGATCATGGAGAAAGCAAGAGAATTCCAGAAAAACGTCTATTTCTGCTTCATTGACTACGCTAAAGCCTTTGATTGTGTGGATCACAACAAGCTCTGGCAAATTCTGAAAGAGATGGGAGTACCAGACCACCTTACCTGTCTCCTGAGAAACCTGTATGAGGGACAAGAAGGAGCAGTAAGAACCAGACACTGAACAACTGATTGGTTCAAAATTGGGAAAGGAGTATGTCAAGGCTGCATATTGTTGCCCTGCTTATTTAACTTATATGCAGAGTACATCATGAGAAACGCCGGGTTGGATGAATCAGAGGTCGGAATTAAGAGTGCCGGGAGAATTATCAACAACCTCCGATATGCAGACGATACCACCCTAATGGCAGAAAGCGAAGAGGATCTAAAGAGCCTCTTGTTGAGGTTGAAAGAGGAGAGTGCAAAAGCTGGTTTGAAACTCAACATTACAAAAATGAAGATCATGGCATCTGGCCCCATCACTTCCTGGCATATGGAAGGGGAAGAAATGGAAGCAGTGACAGATTTTATTTTCTTGGGCTCCAAGATCACCGCAGACGGTGACTGTAGCCATGACGTATAGTGTTGGTGGAACGACAACTTAGCACGCACACACACATGGACACAGACACACAAGAGCTGAGGAAAGCAGAACTACCTAAGCAAATGATGGATGTCTTTAATTTATTGTTTTATATTTCATGTTCTTTTATGGAAGACAGGTTAACTTCAAGAAATACAGGACGACAGCGCAGGCGATAAGATTAGAGCCAAGAGCAAGCAAACAATAATTTTAAAAACCCTTCTTTAATTTCTGTTTTGGGAGGATCAACACAGAGAAGACACGGACAGTTCACTTAAGCATGGCGGGGGTGGGGGAACCAAACACTACACACATAGGATTCTATAATATGCCTTTCTTTAAGAATTTAGAAAGCAAGAAAAAACTAAATGCTTGAATATAACTTTAAAAAGTGTGTGTGTGGGGGGAGGAACTTGTCCAGAAGTCAATGTTTGCTTTTAAAAATTGAAATAAGAATGGGTTTTTAAAAATCTGAAAGAGACAGAGTTGACAGACAAAAATAACAAGGAAATAGAATGGAGAAAGCATAAGTGAGGGTTCGCCTTAAACAACAAACGCAGCCTTTTCCAGAGTCCAAGCGACATAAACAAATAAACAGGAATGGCAGGGGAGAGGGGAGCATAGCAGCAATGGGCAAGGAAAAGCTATGTTAGTTTGAAAAAATATGCAAAGGAGAGATGAATATGTCTAATGCCAATAACAAATGAGTTGGAGGCAGAAAGAAATAGGAGAAGGTGGCTGGAAGGGGTGCTGCAAAGACACCATCCCAAAAAGGACGGTCAAGCAAGGAGCGAGGGAATGATCCCACTACAACCAAGCTGTTTCCTTGTAATTTAGGGGTGTACAAAACCCCGCTTACCTGGCTCCACTGGGGTCCACAGGTGGGGGGAGGCGATCCGTTCCTGATAGGAACGGCTACATATATATTGTAGCTGTGATAGGCTACGTATATATTTACGCAGCCTATCACGGCTAAAGCAGGGATGCAAATGGCCCCTACACCATTTGCTTTCCCGCTTTAGCCGTGATAGGCTATGTAAATATTTACGTAAATATATACATAGCCTATCACGGGCCGGCATAGGGACGCAAATGGCGGCCGCTACGACAGCCACCATTTGGGGCCGCAGCAGCCTGGCAGCGGCTGGGGCCGCCGCCGTCACTGCCACCGCCGCTTCATCTGCTGCCAGAGGCTCCGTTTTGCGGGGCTTTCGTGGGGCGGTGGGGCGGGTTGTTCCGTTCCGCCACAGATTCCGGGGGGGCAGAATTCACTGGAATTCGGCCTCCCTGGGATCCGTGGCGGAATTCTCTAACATCCCTATTGTAATTTAAATATTGAGGAAAGCCTAATGGTGATAAAAAATGAAGAAATAGAAGGAACAACTCTAAGGAATGCACATGCGCGCACACACGATCATCTACCCATACACCAGCCCTGTCCCAAAGACACAGCTAGCGCAATAACCGGACACAGCCTTTCGCTGAAGTACATATACCCCCTTCCTCCACCACTCTCTCTGATTGGACTCTGCTGGTGTCTGTTCTGGCCAAGAGTTCCTATTCGCCAAAACACACTCCCTCCTCCTCTTGCGCTCACCTCCCCGCCTCACCCTGCCTTCCCACGTCAACTCACCTTCCCCCTCCCTCCTCCTCCTCCTGTCCTTCTGCATGAGCTTTCAGAAGTTGATACATTTTGGAGACAGCCTGTCTGGACAGGCATTAAGTAGAGCTCCAAATATACGAGGTGGAGGAGGTGCTTCGGGGGGGTGGGGCGCTTCGCCCTCAGGGTGCTTCAGTGCTGCTCTGACCTGCTTCGTATCACAAGGATTTTGCTCTGAATAAGCCCGCTTCACCTCATTATTTGGGCTTCATGAAGAGGTGGTGCACAGCACTAAATAATTCCTGTATCTCTTCAGGCCAGGACATGACCTCAGAGCTTGCACAGGGCGTTTTGCAAGGAGGCAACGGGATGCAAGTTGCCCAGCCCTGTGCAAGCCCTGCCCTCCATGTGGTGAGGTACTCGGGTGCAGCAGCAGCCACCCTTCACGAGGATTGGCCCTGGCTGGCTGGGAATGCTGGAAGTTGCAGTCTAACATGTCCGGAAGGCACCAGGCAGAGAAGGAGCAGAGTGGCAGCTCACAGGGCCGCACTGGGGGAAAGCGCCTCCGCGACAGCTTCTGCAGGCTACAGATATATCCGCCCTGTGCTAACTAGGGATGGACGAAAGTCCCTTACCTAGTCCCGCAGCTTGCTTCGCGGTGGGGGGAGGCGCTCCGTTCCTCCCCCCAAAATTCTTGGCGGGGGGGAGGTGCCCCATCCCTCCCCGCCGAAATTCTGGCTGTGGGGGAGGTGCCCCGTCCCTCCGGCTGCGAATCTCGTCTTCTGCTGGGACGCAAATGGCGGCGGCCGTAGCTGCTGCCGTTTGCGTCCCTGCAGTCAGCCGTGATAGGCTACGTAAATCCTTACATAGCCTATCACGGCTGACTTTGGGGGGGAAAAAAAAAGTGCGTACGCAAATGGCAGCGCCCATGGGCGCCGCCATTTGCGTTCCTTATTTGGGCACGTGTAGTCTACGTAGACATGTACGTAGACTACGGAGAAAATAAGGGCAACGCAAATAGCATTACCCTTATTTTCGCCGTAGTCTACGTAAATGTTTACGTAGACTACACGTGCCCAAATAAGGAATGCAAATGGCGGCGCCCATGGGCGCCGCCATTTGCGTACACGCTTCCTCCCCCAAAGTCAGCCGTGATAGGCTACGTAAGGATTTACATAGCCTATCACGGTGTTTTTTGAAAATCTAGCCGTGATAGGCTACGTAAATCTTTACGTAGCCTAACACGTTTGTTTGTTTGTTTTACTGGGAAATGGCGGTGGCGGCAGCCGGTTGGAAGACCAGCCGCTGCCGCCGCCACCACACTGCCGCCGCACCACCGCTGCACCGCCGCCGCACCGCCGCTGGGAGCCACCAGTGCCAGGGACATTTGACAGAGGTAAGTCCCATTCCGGGGGGCGGGGCGGGGGGGTGGACCGTTTCTCCACCAATTTCAGGGGGGCGAATGCGTCGGCATTTGGCCTCCCGGAGATTCGTGGAGAAATTCTCCGCCATCCCTAGTGCTAACTGAACCGCCGCCGCTTCCCTCGAGGGAGGCGAGGGGTCTCCGCTCCCTCCAAATGCTCCCACAGGTACTTAAGGCGGGGCTGCCAGAGGCTGCTCAGGAAGGAGCCTGGGGAAGGAGGACCAGCCAGCAGCTGCACCGGGTGATCCTGAGCCTGAGCCTGCTTCTGCCCCCGCCCACAGGTACTTAAGGCGGGGCTGCCAGAGGCAGCGCCTCGGCGTCGCGCCAAGTGCGACGCTAAGTGCGCACTTAGCGTCGCACTTGGAGTCGCAAGATCTACCCACCTGCCTCTCCAGAGACACCAGCAGCCACAACACCAGCAGCAAATAGCAGCAGCAGCAGAGGGCAGCAGCTTTAAAGACCAGGGGAAGGGGCAAACGTGGACTATCTGCTCCTTCTTCGCTGCTGTTCTCTTTTATCTCTTTCATATTCTTTTAAACTGTTGTATATTTTATATCTTAATATTTTAATATGTGCCTGGGAGGACTATTGGACAACTCAGGGGGTGGGGGAGGTGCCACCATAACTGTGGTCACGGGCAGGGGGAGGTATGGCGTTGGGGGATTAACAGGCCATCTGAGGAGAAGAGGGGCTAGACACCTTACAGCTGTCCCCTCTTCTGGTTCTTCCCCCAACCTGATGGTTCCTGGCAGCCTTACCAGTCTGCCCTCGGGTCTGGTGCTGCTGCTGCTGAATGCCAGGTCGACCCAAAATAAAATCTCCCTCGATGATTTGATTGTGGATGAGGGGGCTGACCTGGCATGTATTACTGAGACCTGGGTGGGGGAACTGGGAGGGGTCACTCTCTCCCAGCTGTGCCCTCCTGGGTACTCGGTGCAGCACCAACACCGACTTGAGGGTTGGGGAGGGGGGGTTGCCGTGGTCTATAGGAATTCAATCTCCCTCTCCAGGCTTCCTGCTCATTCGAGTGCAGATCGTGAGTGTCTGTACCTTGTGTTGGGTACCCGGGACAGATTGGGGATTCTGTTGGTGTACCGCCCACCCCACTGCCCATCGGACTCCCTGCCTGAGCTGACGGAGGTGGTCTCGGACTTGATGTTGAGGACCCCCAGGATGATGGTCCTGGGGGATCTCAACTTCCATGCCGAGGCCGCTGTATCCGGGGCGGCTCAGGACTTCATGGCCGCCATGACAACCATGGGGCTGTCCCAACATGTCATTGGCCCAACGCATATAAAAGGACACACGCTTGATCTGGTTTTCTCGACTGGGCAGGAGGATGGTGATCTGAAAGTAGAGGAATTAACATTCTTTGTCATGGTCAGATCACTTCCTGCTGAGGTTTAGACTTCTGGCGGCCTTTCCCCTCTGCAAGGGTGGGGGACCTATTAAAATGGTCCGCCCCCGGAGATTAATGGATTCCGATGGATTCCAGAGGGCTCTGGGGAATTTTCCTGCTGGTATGGCTGGTGCTCCTGTCGAAGCCCAGGTTGCTCTGTGGAATGCAGAGATGACTCGGGCGGTTGACACGATCGCGCCCAAGCGCCCTCTCCCTCTGAGCAGAGCCCGGCCAGCTCCTTGGTATACACCTGAGCTGAGGGCAATGAAGCAAGAGGGGAGACAGCTGGAACGCAGGTGGAGGAAAACTTGTGCTGAGTCTGACCGAACACAGGTAAGAGCCCACTATCGAGCCTACTCTGTGGCGGTGAGGGTGGCAAAGAGACAGTTCTTTTCCACCAGCATTGCATCTTCTCAGTGTCGTCCGGCAGAGCTTTTCCGAGTGGTTCGTGGCCTCTTACATTCTGGGCCAGGGAGATAGACGGTGGAACCCTCGGTAGCACGCTGTGACGAGTTTGCGCAGCACTTTGAGGATAAAGTCGCTCAGATTCATCATGAATTGGACACCACCATTAATGCAGTTCCATTGGTAGAGGCGTTCAGAGCACCGTCTGGTCCAGTTTTATTGGATGAGTTTCAGTTACTGAGGCCTGAGGATGCGGACAAGGTGCTTGGCCAAGTCCGATCAACCACTTGTGTGCTTGACCCTTGCCCTTCATGGCTTATTAAATCAAACAAGGAGGGGTTGTCCGGCTGGGTCCAGGAGGTTGTAAATTCCTCCTTGAGAGAGGGAGTGGTGCCTGCCGCTTTAAAAGAGGCAGTAATTAGACCACTCCTGAAAAAGCCTAACCTGGACCCAGAGGATGTTAACAATTATAGGCCAGTGGCCAACATCCCCTTCCTGGGCAAGGTGCTTGAGCGGGTGGTTGTAGGACAGCTCCAGGCACTGTTGAATGAAACGGATTATCTAGATCCATTTCAATCGGGCTTCAGGCCTGGTTTTGGAACGGAAACTGCCTTGGTCGCCCTGTGGGATGACCTCTGCCGGGAGAGGGACAGGGGGAGTGCGACCCTGTTGATTCTCCTGGACCTCTCAGCGGCTTTCGATACCATCGACCATGGTATCCTTCTGGATAGGTTGTCTGGGTTGGGAGTTGGAGGCACTGCACTACAGTGGTTCCGTTCCTACTTGGATGGCCGATTCCAGAAGGTGGTGCTGGGGGATTATTGCTCTGTGCCATGGCAATTGTGCCATGGGGTTCCACAGGGCTCTATTCTATCCCCCATGCTGTTTAACATCTACATGAAACCGCTGGGGGAGGTTATCCGGAGGTGTGGGCTGAGGTGCCATCAATATGCAGATGACACCCAGCTCTACCTCTCTTTCTCATCAAAACTAGGTGAGGCAGTGGCTGTTCTGAACCAGTGCCTGGGCACGGTAATGGACTGGATGAGTGCTAATAAACTGAAACTCAATCCAGACAAGACGGAGGTACTGTTAGTGGGTGGTTCGTCTGCCCGGCTAGGTGATATTCAACCTGTTCTGGAGGGGGTTGCGCTCCCCCTAAAGGAAAAGGGTCATAGTTTGGGGGTGCTCTTGGATCCAGAACTGTCACTTGAGGCACAGGTGAACTCAGTGGCACGGAGCACTTTTTATCAGCTTAGGCTGGTATACCAACTACGCCCTTATCTGGACAGAGATAGCCTAGCTACAGTTATCCATGCTCTGATAACTTCTCGTCTGGATTACTGCAATGCGTTATACGTGGGGCTGCCTTTGAAAACGGTCCGGAAACTTCAGCTGGTCCAAAATAGGGCAGCAAGATTGTTAACAGGGACTGGCCTGCGAGCTCATATTACGCCAGTACTTTTCCAGCTGCACTGGCTGCCAGTCCATTTCCGGGCCCGATTCAAAGTGCTGGTGTTAACATTCAAAGCCCTTAACGGCTTGGGGCCAGGTTACCTGAAGGATCGCCTCCTCCCATATGTGCCTGCCCGGACCTTAAGATCATCATCAGTGGCCCTTCTCCGTGAGCCCCTGCCAAAGGAAGTGAGGTGGGTGGCTACTAGGAGGAGGGCTTTTTCTGTTGTGGCACCCCGGCTCTGGAATGAGCTCCCTAGTGAGGTTCGCCTGGCGCCTACATTGTACTCCTTTCGGCGCCAGGTGAAGACCTTTTTATTTTCCCAGGCATTTTAGCTTTCTAAATTTTTATCTTTGCTGTTTTAAATCTGTATTTTAAACTCCTGTACTGCTGCTAGGTTTTATTGTGGTTGTATTGTTATATTGTGGTTTTAATGTTCTATATATTTTAAATTGTTTTATTGTCTGTTGTTTGGTTTTAGTTTTTGTGAACCGCCCAGAGAGCTTCGGCTATTGGGTGGTATAGAAATGAAATAAATAAATAAATAAATAAATAATGCTGGGGGTTCTCTTTCAGGCAGCCTGGCCTTGCCTCACACGGCCCTGATGTTTCCAGGAATGGCTCTGTGAAACCCGCTGCCATCTGTAACGTAGAGATGCCCCGAGACTTCAGAGATCCAGCAGGAGCTGGTAAGCTGCTTACACAATAAAGAATATTCCCATGATTAAGCTCTGAAAGCTAATAGTCGTTCAGAAGCTGCTCCAACCAGCCTCACAACATCCTCAGAGTAAGCCAAGTCACCAGCTGGGCTCACATGTCCCGCTAGCTCATGGTGGGTGGCAAGCTGCGCTGGGTAGATGGTTCTGCAAACAGCCTCCAGTGCTCCCATCAGACAATCAGG
Organism: Heloderma suspectum; assembly: GCF_057233095.1. Classification (NCBI taxonomy): domain Eukaryota; kingdom Metazoa; phylum Chordata; class Lepidosauria; order Squamata; family Helodermatidae; genus Heloderma; species Heloderma suspectum. The sequence goes on along the minus strand of NC_139461.1, from coordinate 314,554,412 downwards.
CAAACAAGCTACATGGAGTTGTTTATTCCCCCTCTCACCCTCCTCATGCTGTAGCCCTCCCGCCCAGCCAGGCAGGTATCCCAGCTTCCTTTGCAGTGGAAGCCATATCCCGCCGTCCCTTGAGCTGCTGCCACATCAGCAACCTGTCTCCAATGGGCCGGCTTTGCATTAGGGGTGTCTTCTTCTGTCTCTGCCGGCTCGCCCGGTTATTTATCCTATGGATAATTGCGCAACTTTGCTTTTTTGTGGAAAAGTGAGGATTAATTAACTGCTAGGGATATCTCGGGAACAGAGATCGCTTGAGAGGAGCAGCATGGCAGCAGCTTTTTGGCCGCTCTTGCGAAACAGCTCCGTAAGTGCAGAGGTGACAGACAAGACGCTAACCCACCGTAGATATAAACAACCTCTACTGCAGACTGTGGGTTCTCAGAGAGGGCTGTTTGGGGGAAGCAAATCACCATGGGGGTGGGGGTGGACATCCCACAGACAACATGCAAATCCATCATGGGTTATTCCAGAAAATAAATCATCATGGGTTAGCGTGTTGTGGGAACCCAGGGCTTGCATAGACAGAGCCAAAAAGGGCTGTGCACCGCACGCTGCATTACCCTGTTTTTTGTATGGTCTGTACCGGAAGCCACACAGCTAGTTGGCAGGGGTAACACTTAACCCTGCCTCTGGTCCCCAGTCAGTTCCACATTAACAGTTTATCTGTGCAAAAGCTTATATTTCATTAGTTATTATTCTTATTATTACATTTTTTAAAAATAAGCAAACATATTAAATACCAAACTTTTCTTTTTCCCGTCAATCTCAGCATAAAATTGCCAACATTTATAGTCATCATATCTCCTGCTTGTTTTCAAGTTCCAGGTAAATGCATGTTACATTTCATCCGGCTGATGAAGTTCCACTGACTGTTTATGAGCTTTGTCCTGAAAGTGGTCCTTGGGCGATATATCTGTAAAAGACAGTGCACAAAAGCGACTACGTAAGGGGCCTCATTAACACATTATTGCCTCAGACACAGTGCCAGCTCCAGGTTTTGGAAAGCGCTTGGACAATGCACCCTCAGTCCGTCATATCAACCCATGCTCCATGTTTATCAATACTTATTACTGGTGAATAAATATAAGGGTCTTAAACAGGAATGGAACAGGGAACTGGATTCTCCCATTTCGCCTAATCAATGGATGGATGCGTCTGTGTTTGCATCTGAAGCATCTGTGCATCTCGGGTTATGCCTTGTTCAGCAAAAACTCTTGTTCTGTCACCATTGGATACCACAACATCTCTTTAATAAGGGTTTGTCTAAGCGGCACTCTTCATGAGCAACTCAGTGCGCAGTTAGAGCAGCCTGAGTTCCTTCGCAACAGAGGACGTCGTCACCAGTCCACTGCCAACCAGCCGCTTCTCTCTTGAACAGCCGCTTTTTCTGAAACTCCTCCTACTCTGACCCTTTTACTGCAAATGGCTCCCTGGCGGTTTTGCCACAGTGTGTCATCCCCCCCGCCCCACGTTAAAGCCTGGGCACGCCTCTGTGACCTGGCAGTGGTCAAGGGGGTGGGATGCCCCATTCCCTCCTGTTTCCCAACGGGAGTAGTTTTCCCCACTGAGAAAATCCCCCGGAGTGACACAGCGACCCCTCATGTTGCTGCAGTGGTGGGACGCTCATTCACCTTAGCTGGCCTGCTTTTAACCTTTAGCATATCCCCCTTCCGTTCATGTTTACTCAGAAGTAAGAAATACATCTTGCTCCCCTGCAGTGAAAGGGTTAAAGGCTAACTTCAGTAACTTGCCCTAAAGTACTCTCTGGTAGTGATGGTATGAGCGTCTGGTTGGGGCTTGAAGCCCGGCGAGAAGTTGCCGGTTTGGTCCCCCGGCCGGCAGTTTGCAGACCTGAGCTCTTGCTCGACTTGCGGTGTGCTGAGTCGGGCAAGAGTGCGGGTGCCCACGCCCTCTGCGGGCCAGCCGCCTATCGCCGACAGGGGCAGAAGGAGGCGCCTCTCCTCCTTCCCCCGTCCTTGCTACAGGGGCAGTGGCACAGGACAGACTGGTCATTTTCCTAAGTGTAAGAGCCTTACGGAAAATGACCAGCTTGTCCCTTGCCACTGCTGCTGTAGCAGGTGGGGGTGGAGAGAAGGAGGCACCTATCCGCTTCTCCCCCACTCCCCACTTGCTGGAGGTCAGGGCGAGAAGCTGCGGTCTGGCTGCCGAGGTCCTTTTTCCCCGTGCCAGCCCTTGGCAGTTGGTTGAGCTCCCCCTACCCCGGATGGAGATGGGCTCATCCATCCCTACTCTCTTGCTCCTCCAATACTCCCTTAAATCGCTATTGCGATGTTGTGCTTCCTTGATGTTCTCTAGTTTCTCTGTTGTTATGTAAAGTCCCTTCTCTGCTTTATTGTTTTATTGCAGTAATGATCTTTCAGGTTAATGGGAGCTTCTCACTGCAAGCAGAGAGAAGGAGTAAGGGGTGTGTGTGGAAGCAATAGGCAAAAGTGGACACAGGGGGGAAATGGGGTGGGAGCAATAACTCCACAGCGAATTGCTGGGATGAAGCAAAATTGGGGTGGGGTGGAGCTCTCAGGTGCCTTCAGATGTGGCACTGGAGAACTGGGGATTCTGGTTTCTTCAGGGAAATCTGCACACTCAGGGAAAATTATTTACTCTCTATTCATAATGTAGTAGCAGGCGGGAGCCTGGACAGGGGTGGGAAACAAGCCCCTCTCACGGGTTGAGCAGCCCCTGCCAGTTTGATGACGTGCAGTTCTACTCCCACCACCCCACCCAGAAGTATGTTCTTTTCTTCTCAAGCATTGAAAACCAGGTTTTAGGTTTTAAAGGTACGGTACACTCGGCTTATCTTGCTTCGTGTGTCCCTGAGGGACCAAAGCCGATTCCATGAAAATCTGGGTAATACGCAGATGCATGCCTCATTCCGTTGTGAAGATCCCCCCTAAGTTGGCTAACTGCTGGAGATGTAAAAAAGCTAATGCTTTTTCTAACCACATGTTTTGGCAATGCCCAATAGTTGCCCCTTTTGGGGAGGAGGTTATTATACAGATAAACTTCGTACTGGAACACTCTTTAATATTTACTGATGTACATGTCCTATTAAATGTACTTGCAAATTAATGCACAGTCAGCACAAATGGATTTTCTGTGCCTTTTGTCAGCTAAAAGGCTGATATTACAACAGTGGAAAGACAAATGCTCAGCTCCTATAACGCAATGGATTGAAGACCTTACGATGCTTTCAACATTTGAATGGGGGGCGTATAAGCGCCACCTGCAAATGGATACTTAGATATTTGGTCTGCATTTGTTGAAGTTTATGTATAAGAAAGTCATATTTTCACACACACGCACAGACACACACTTCATATGCAAGCACTGAAATGGATATATTCACATTTATGTAGCTGCATCCCCCCTTTTTTGTTTTGTTCTGTATTTTTGAAATTGTATACTGAAACATTAATTTAAAAAGGCCCCCTGCCTCGGTGACGCGGCCTTCTCACCGCCACGGTCACCAGCCGCTCTCGCTCCTCATGCTGCTGCTCCTCATGGCTGCCTCTTGCTTGCCGCACAGGCAGAGCACCAGGGAGCCGGCAGGCCGGGCATCCCCTGCGCCACCTCCTCACCACCACCGTGGTCTGGGCCAGGGTGAGAAGCAGGGGAACAAGCAGGGGGCCCAGGGGAAGCGGAGGAGCCGGTCCGGGGGCCCTTGTCGGGGGGCCCTGCTGGGCGGTGGGCCCGCGGCAGCTGCCTGGCCATGCCGACCCTCAATGCTGCTCCTGCTCAGACACGGTAAGGAGTCGTGTGGCATTTGGCTTACTATCCAGTCTGGCAGAGTATAGGCCCTTAGGCCCAGGCCCTTCTGGGCCCTGGGCCTATGCACCCCCTTCTTATTTCCAGTGAAAACAGTGTCCATACAGTCCCCCCGCCCCGCACCATGCTTTTGTGATTGGGTGGGGCAATTTAGCCAAACCCAAAGCTTCCCCCTTCCCCTAAAGGGCCCCAGGACTGGGCAGCTCACGTGGGCCCACCTGGAGCTGGTGTGGGAATTCCTCCTCCCATTCTAACCAGTGTGGGGGGGACAATAGCCCCCACCACTGGGGAGGGGGGACAAAAAACCCCTCCCCCGGCACGCACCTTCTGCCTTAGCAGGCACCAGTCGCAGGGCTTCGGATGAGGCGGGAGACCCACTGCTTTGCTCCCCCCACCCCAGACTCCATGTAGGGTCCCCATGCAACCTGGATGCCCCCCCCCCCCCCGGCAGGAAAGCAGCTTTTGTGAATCTATTGTTGGATGGGTCGGTAAGCAGTGGCAATAAAGTCGCCTTGAATTTTTTAAAAATTAAAGTCCTCAGGGAAGTCAGATTCATTGGTTTTTAGAACCTTGACAGTGTCCTGGCCTTGCTCATGTGTAATTCTGGCCTCCATTATCTCTCCATGCTTTGAAAGTCATCACAGTTTGTATTATTTTGTCTAGATAAGCTGAAACTGCCTGCATTAAGAAGTGAAGCATGGGCTCCTGTTGCAAAGGGATAACCCGTGGAGCTCCTTCGTGTCAGGCAGCGAAGGCTGGGCCCGGAGGCTGGGCCGGCAGTGGATCCCCCCGGTCCCTGCCTGGAGGGGCACGCTTCCGAGAACAGCCGCTGAGGCGGCGTTCCTCGTCCCAGCTGCAGTGGCTGCACTCTCACATTCCTGCTTGATGGTTCCTGTCACACAGATGTACGTTTGTCCTCTGCACTGACCTGGTCTCACTGCACACACAGGATCGTGTACAGATTCAAGGGCAAAATAGCTTTCGCACTCTGGTTGCAAACTCTTGCCCAGGCCTCAGCTCTCTCCTCCCTGCCAGGGCGCTCACGGGCGCCTCTGTCAGGCGTGTGGCAGAAAATGCTCCCCCGGTTCTTCCTCTTTACCTGCAGTTGTTCTTGGCTCTGTCCCTTCTCTGTTTTTCTTTGAAGAAGCTTGGGGGTTTGGTCTCCGTGGGAAAGCGCCATCGAGAAAATCAGCATGCATGGACACCTAAAGCTTCACATTTTAGTCATCCACCTTTTAGTTCCTGAGTGATTGGAAATCCACTGGGATCTCCCCCGGGAAGGCGTGGGTGCATGGACTGCTCTTCTCTGAAGGATGGCCTAGAGCGGGAGGAGGGATTTAGTGGAAGGCATGGGGGAGGGGAGCATTAGAAAATGGGTTCCTTAATATTCTGGGGCCACAGGGGTGTGGTGTTATAGGACTAGGTCCACTGGGCGGAGAGAAAAGAACCACCCCTCCGCTCTCAGCTTAACCTACAAGGTTGTTGTGAGGATATACTGTGAGAGAAGGCCATGCACACCACTTTGAGCTCTGGGAGGAAAGACCGGATATCCACTGAATCAGTCAGCCAGTCAGTCTTCTCTCTCCGCTTACCTGAGACTCCAGGCTCTGTCGGGGCCTCAACTCCAACCTCAAAGGGCGCTGGAGCTGGAGCATCTAAGAGGAAAGCATTACCAAGGATGTGACATTAACGTCCCCCTTCCCCGTAGTCTTCTTCTTCCAGGCTAGGGACAGGGCAGGAGTTCTTCTTCCTCCCAATGGCCTTCTGTGCATTAAGGGGTCTCTGAACATGCGGACACCTCCCTGCCTGGCGTGCACCGCCGCCCCAAGAGCAAGCTGCCTCCCTTTGCTTTAGAGACCAGAGAGAAGGCCTGATCCCCTCTGCGCAGGGAGCCCGCCACTCCCCAGGGCACATCCCCTCCCCTGCCAGTCCTGGGTCTTCCCTGCTGCAGCCTTACCGGTGCAGACCCAGCCGCAGCTCAGCCAACAGCACTTCTCGCTGGGCTGGGGGCAATCGCTGTCCTTGACGCAAAAGGCCGAGGGGAGACACTCCAACGCCTTGCCCGCTGCCGCCCTGGGGGGGCATGCTCCGGGGCGCACTACAGTGAGAAATTAGTGTGTGGGGGTGGGGGGAGAGAAGGAGAGACTGTGACACAGAGCAGGAAAACTCTTGGGCAGACAGGGTTGCCAGAGCGGACCTTGTCACCCCAGAGATGTGCTGCTGCTGCTGGGACATAAACCTGCCTGGGAACTGGTCTGCCCTTGGCCCCGGGCGTCCTTCCTCCTGATCCCAGGTCTGTAGGGGCTCTGCTCTGGATGCTCGTCATTTGGGGGGTTCTTTCACAGCCTCCCACCCCGAGGCCTGGCATCTAAAGCCAGGGAAGAGGAGGTCCAGGCAACAGGAGGTCACACTGCCATCATTCAGGAACTCACCAGAGACTCAGTTCCCGCATCTGGCTGCTCCCGCTCTGCCTTTAGATGGGGGGGGCAGGGCGGGCGAGATGAGGACCTGCTACCCCAAAGCCCTCTGCCCGAGCAGCAGCAGGTGTCCCAGTGCTGTTATGCTGTGTCACTGATGCTCCACGCTTGCCTCAGCAGCGAGAGGTTCGGGGTCCCTGCTACCAGGGCCTGGCTTCCTTTTGGACTAGAGAACACGGGGAGCAGACGGGGGCTGGTAATATTTCTTTTATTCACACGTTGCAAGTCGAACGCAGGTGGAGCCATGCGGCTGGAGCCATCCCTCCCCAACCTGGCGCCCTCCAGGCGTGTTGGCCGGGAACTCCCACGATGGGCGCTGCAGCCCAACGCATCCGGAGAGCGCCGCGCTGGGGCAGGGTAGCTTCAGCACTCCTGCGTGCACCAAGCCACGGCCTCTCCTCAGAGCCCCTGGGAGGGGCTCCAGCAGCGTGGGCAGCCAGGGTGGCGTAGTGGTGAGAGTGCTGTACTGGGACTCAGGAGAGCCGCTCCAGGCCCCACTCAGCCGTGAAGCTCACTGGGTAACTTTGGGACAGGCACAAACCCTCAGCCTAACCTACCTCACAGGGATATTGTGAGGATAAAATGGAGAGGAGGAGAAGCCCAAGGTGCCCCCTCGAGCGCCTTTCAGGAAGTGCGGGGTATAAATATAACAAATAAACAGTGCTCGCGCTTCCTGTCTCAAAACTGAAATTTCTTTAAAGGCCCCAGCCCAGCCCCCAGCCTTAGCGGGGGGTGGGGGACGGGGCGTGTGTCACCCTCCTGGGGGTTCTGTTGGGTTTCTCCCAGCCCCAGATCTTCCTGAACCACGATTCCCATGAGTACCATCACTTAAGTATTGGTGAACGTCCTTTTGTCCAAATTCCAAACTGCCTTTGCTGTCAAGAAAAGCCGTTGTGACGGTCCTGCCTGCAGTGGTCAGACCACCGTCTCATCGCAGTAGGGTCTTACCTCAGCCTCCTCGGAGCTCCTTCTGGGTCAAAAGGTGGGACAGAAATAAAACGAAGCAGGGCAGGTTCCAGGAGCAAGCCTGGGTCACCTTACGCTCTGGCCCAGTTGGGCAGGGCTCAGCCCTGTGAATTTCCCAGCATCTTTCTGCTCAGCTCCCTACTTAGCTCTGTCTCCAAACTTGGTGAAAGGGAGGGGCTAGGGGGCAGGGGTGGTGGTGGTCTGCCAGACCTGGGACAGGGAGGCAGCCGTACCTTCCTCTGGCTCCCGGCAAACACTGTTGCAGCCGATCGAGCAGCACTTCTTGGTATTCTCGCAGTCAAAGTCGTCCCGGCAGCTCTCCGAAGCTGGTTCTGGGCAGGGCCCCAGGGAGCCCCGGAGTGGCAAGGGACACACTCCGGGTTTCTCTGCAACACACAAGGCCCATTCTGTCATGCAGAGGCACAAGTGGGACTGTGCTGTGGAGCCCAGCTGCGCAGCCTGAAGAGGGGCCGGGGCCAAGCCTCTGAGGCATTCTCCTTGACGCCACCTTGGCTATGGCCCCTCTGTCCTGGCGGGATCTCCACGGCAATGGCTTTAGTTCGCTCTGCACTTTGCTGTGGTTTTTACTGGAGTCGAATTTGCTCCGTCTGGGGGCGCATGGGGCTTGATAGCCTGGATTATCCCGAAGTCAGCCTGGGGCTCTGGGCAGGTCACACGGCAGTCCACCACGAATTGTTTGGGTGGCTACCGGGTGGAGTCTCACCCACGTCAGCACGTAGAGAGCGCTTGGAGTGCCCTCCCACCCACTCTCGCCTTGTTCTGCCCTTCTGCTTTCTCAGGCCAGCGTGTGTTAGTGCCTGCCTCCCCAACCTATGCCGGATTCCCCCCATTTTTTTTTATTACTGTCCCTCTAAAACTGTAGCAGTACAATAGAAGGCATATGTTCAAATGCGCTATTTCATGATAGTGCTGTAGTGCTAGGGGGTGTAGGTGTTGCTACACAAATGTGCTATAGTGCGATAGGGATATCTTTTAAATGCACAATTGCGTGTTCCCCAGTAACTACCTCAGGAACCGCGATCTCGCCGAAATGGCAGAAACACCGGGGAAACACCCCTTGACTGGGGTCAGTGAGGTCACAGCCAGGTGAAAGACACCCACCCTGGGCAGGGCTATCATGCCGGAGTAAATGTGGAGGGCTAGTGCACACCGCAACAGAAGTGCAGACAAGTCAAATTAAGGAAAGCAATAGGACTAAAAGTAGTCTCAGAAAAACTGTTTCTTTGGCGCAAAACTCTGGGCTTGCTGCGGGATGACCACGTTATGTTGGGGGTTAGACTCAATGGTCTTATAGGCCTCTTCCAACCCTACTATTCTATGACTATTCTATGATGTGCTCCGAACGACCTCCAAACGCAGCAAACCCGCAGTAAATCGCTCATGGAGGCACCCCCCTGGTCTCTTTCAACCTCTCCCTGCCCCCCCCCCCCCATGCTCTCTCTGGGGCAGGTTAACTATACTTGGGAAGTCTGAAGGACACCAAAACGCCTCATGTTTCACTTGTCCACTGACAGAAATTTCTTGTATTACTGCACCCTAATATTAACCACATTAATATTAATAATACTAATATTAACCATGTTAATATTGACGATGTTAATTAAAATCTCATTAGTACAACACACATTTCATTTGCGATTATAAAGAATGAGGTACTTTAGGGAGGCACCGTTCTCTTCTCTTGCCACTCTGACGTGGAACAGAAACCCGATGCCCAAAAGCACAACCTTCCCAGGACAGATTCTAGATGGGCCCAGGCACACCTGGTCCTGCAACACGTCTTTACTCCAGAGTACTTCCTGCCAGTGCTACACCAACCCCACTAGAAACCCTGCGTTTTATGGAAAGCACGTGGGGACACTCTGGACCATTCTGTTTCTGATAAGGGCATGCAGTAATTCCCCCCACCCCCCATTTAGCTATTCCATTCACAGAATCATAGAACAGTAGGGTTGGAAGGGGCCTACAAGGCCATCAAGTCCAACCCCCTGGCCTTCCTCTCTGGGACAACCTTTCAAGCGCTTGAAGAACGCTATCATATCTCCCCTCAGTCTTCTCTTCTCAAGGCTAAACAGGCCCAGTTCTTTCAGTCTCTCCTCATAGGGCTTTGTTTCCAGTCCCCTGATCATGTTCGTTGCCTTCCTCCGAACCCTCTCCAGCTTGTCTGCATCCTTCTTCAAGTGCGGTGCCCAGAACTGGACACAGGACTCCAGATGAGGCCTAACCAGTGGTGAGTAGAGGGGAACTAGTACTTCCCGGGATTTGGAAGCTATGCTTCTATTAATGCAGCCCAAAAGAGCATTGGCCTTTTTTGCAGCCACATCACATTGTTGGGTCATTCCTTTATGTCATTCAAAACTCACTTTTTAAATGCTTAGTTTTTCATTAATTAAAACCACGTTCACTTTTGTTATCCCCATTCAATGGGAGACTGGGATGCTCTTCCGCTGTCTGTAACTGTTGTATTTATCATCCAATTGATAACATCCAATTGATAACAAATGTTATGCTTTGTTTGATAACAAAGCATAACATCAGCAGGCATTCTCCTCCTCAGGATCACACCTGCCAGAGTTTGGACTGATGGGCAAAAAGGATCCTGTTTGCAGGCAACCAAAAAGACTAGGAGCTTTAATAAAGCTGGAATGTGCCAGCCACACAGACTCACAGAGATCAGGCGAATGATTAACTAACCGCCCCTGCCCCCGCCCCCGCCGGAACGCGAAGGGCAAATCACCTGGGCCTGTGCTGCTGCTCAGCGAGGAGGCTCACAGGGAGAGCTTCGAAGGCGGAGAAGGAGTGGGGCAACGTGGGTGGGCAGGGCTGGAATGGGCAGTGTTTGGAACGATGGGGAGCCGCCATGCCCAGGGTGAGAGCTGCGGGCGAAGGCGAGGCCTCCAAAGGAGAGGGCAGGACTGGTGCCAGGGTCAGGAGCTCCCTGCTCCCCTCGGGTCTCAGGTGGAGGAAGGAAGAGGCGGCGGCGGTGACTGGCTTCTGGATGGGGGAGCAGCACCTTTGAAGGGATGTCGGGAGGGTGGCAGAGGCAGTGAGCAGGGATGAGACCTGGAGAGACCGAGCAGGTGCCTGCAGCTGAAGCAAGCCGTGGCCAGAGTGCAGGGCAAGGGCAAGGCAGCTGGGCAGTGATGTGCCAGGAGCAGCGGCTTGCCACCCGCTGCTGATGCCTTTGCTCCGCTCCCAAGCAGCTGCCGTGGTGGGCTGGCCATGTGTGGAACTGGAGGCAGAGCCGAATCCTGGGCCGTGGTCTTGGCCACCAGTGGGCCTGGCACGAGGGCAAGAGGGAGGGTCGGGAGCAGCCCAGCAGGCACTCACGTGGAGGCGGGGAGGCCAGGGGCCCCTTGATCAGCTCGCCGTGTGTTGAAATGCCGAGGGCGCTCCATCCCGCCGTCTCTGGTCTTGACCCAGGCGCAGCTTGGAAGATGGTGGCCTCTGTGGGAGAGAGGGTGCTGGACTAGATAGGCCTTGGCCTGATTCAGACTCAGGGTTCTTCTCAGGCTCCAAAGCACCACCCATCCCATGAGGACCAAATCAGACACGATATTAAACACAGAATTGTCTCTCTTGAGTGTTTTTTCCCTTTTTAAGTAGCAGCTGCAGGGAAGGGGAGATAGCGTCTTCATCGTCATCTTCATCACTGACATTACATCATCATCTTCATCATCATCATCATCATTTCTGTACCGCCCCATAGCAGAAGCTGTCTGGGTGGTTTACAGAAGTTAAAAGGGTCAGGAACTGGTTTAACTCTTTCCCCTTCCAGTATTTCCCACTGTGAAACCTCCTGCGCCCAGAAGCTGCTCCTAATGGTGTCATGCGCCATCCATGGAGTGAGGTCTGCCTGCACCTGCAGTTTCCATATATGTCTCTGAACATGCCATAAATGCCTAGTGAATTCCACTCCTCGTCTTGGGAAATGTCAGGAATTATAGCTCCACTTCTGGAGTCCTGTGAGTGAAAGTTAGAACCTCACCAAACAGCTGGGCAAGCTGCATCGTGGAACGTTCCCTCTAGCGGGAGGGGTGTGCTGCGGGGTCTGCTCTCACGAACATGGGCTCAAAGGGAAGAGCAGCATTCCTCAGAGGACTGCTGTCCATTCAGCCGCCGCCGCCGCTGCTCCTCACCTCCGGTCAATTTACCCAAGTTCATGGAGGCACAGCAATGATATATAGGATAGAGCTTTTTGGAGGTGGGGAAGAGCCCTGTCCACCAAGGCCCAGCATTATTTAAGAAACTCTCTCTCTCCCTCCCTCCTTTCTTAAATTAGAAGAGAGCACCCGGAGTGGAAAGAGCAAAGAGCGGCAATTTACACACTGAGACACAGAAAACCCAAAACAGAAGTGGTGCATGCCCTGAGAGCCACTGAGGGGAACTGCCATGTGCCCCGGGAATACTTTGGGGCCTGGTATCCATGGGGGAGCCTGTGGCCACTGGTCCTTGTGGCCTCTCCTCCACCAGGACCCCTCACCTTCACTGGGCCAATTGTACCATATCAGACTTTCCCTGGGAATCTGGCTTTGGTGCAGTGATTGCTAGTGGAAGGTCTCCTGACAGTTCTTAGTCCTCTGTGCTATACTTGGGATGGTCCCAGAGGAAGGTCTTCCTCTACCCTTCAGAGGCCAGACACACACACACACACACACACACACACCCAGTACCTGGATAGGGCACTTTGCATCGCAAGCCACAGTGTGTGGTGCTGCACATCTGGTTACTTGGACAGTCAGTATCATCCACGCAGAGATCTGTGCATTTCTCCTGGGTCGTTGTGTGTGATGTTTCTGTGCATGCATGGGGTTGTTCTGGGAAAAGAGGGATGTTCACACAATCACAGTCTTGTTCACAATTCTGAATTTTCCACTGGTGTTGATATGGCTTTAATGTGTGTGTTTAGTCTTTTGGGGGGTATGAAACTGGTTCGCTGCATTGTACCGTTGGCGTGGCTTGCTTTGGCTATGGGACAGTGAGTCTTTTGTCATGCTTGCACATCCACCTGTCAAATGCCATGGGTCTTTCCACTGTGATATTCAGAAGCCTCTGGCATCTGGGTGCAAAGCAATGGGTACTGTCTGAATACAGCCATGTTCAGATGGGTGGGACAGTGGCGAGAGTGCTGGACTGGGAGCCGGGAGATCCGGGTTCTAGTCCCCACTCAGCCATGGAAGCGCACTGGGTGACTTTGGGCCAGTCACAGACTCTCAGCCCAACCGACCTCACAGGGTTGTTGTTGTGAGGATAAAATGGAGAGGAGGAGGAGGATCATGTATGCCACCTTGGGTTCTTCAAAGAGGAAAAAAGGCAGGATATAAGTAAATGTAATTAAATATAAAGAAAGAAAGAGAGAAAGAAAGAAGAATTTGGAAAATGGAGAATCCAGGAATAAATCACCGTTGTGCTGTCATCACACAGCCTGCCATTGGGATGGAGGACAGGGAGGGGGGTTCACTCGGATCAGCGAGAGGCAGAATCCGAAAGGAAAGTCGCTGGGGTCACACTTCTCTTTTCCAAGATGGCACTTGAGATGGTTCTACCCTTAAAGTCGGTCTAAAAATAATTGTAAATGAATATAACAGACATTTTGCCAGAGTGTCCCAAAAGCTTATGCCGGAATAACGGCGTTAGTCGCTAAGGTGCCACAAGGCCCTCCGTGGCCCTCCTTCTCGGAACGTCGAGGCCCCAACTAGCCACCAGCGACGGGAGCTCGCGGCTTAAAAAACGAGTCCGAGCGACGATGCGCGTCGGTTTCTTGCTGCGCGCATTTTGCCCGGGTAACGCAAACGAGAGGAGGGCGGCCCGGATGCCGCCTGGGAGGGGCGCGAGCGCAGAAATGCGCCCGGGTCCGAGGCCTCGCCTGAGCCGTCCCCGGGCGCTCACCCCGCACGATGCGGCCCGCGCGCGCGCACCCACGGGCCGGCGACGCCTGCCGGCCCTGCCGCCTTCTCGGGGCGGGCTCGCCTCTGCCCCCGCCTGCCCGCCAGCCTCCTTCAGGGCGGGAGACGCCGGCTCCCTCCCTCCCTCCCTCCCTCCGTCCTCGGCGCGAGGCCCTCCCGCCTGCTGCCGAGAAGGGGGCCGCGAGGCGCGCGGCTGGACGGCCCGCCCGCTGCGCAGAGGGAGCTCGGGGCGCTGCCTGCCGCGGGGGCCCTCGCTCGGGCGGGGGCGGGGCGGGCGCCCCCCGCGCCCAGGGCCCCCGCTGCTGAGGCAGGGCGGCGGGCGCCCCCGCCGCACCCACCGCGCGGCGGGGCTCCGCTCCCCGCGGCCCGCCTCCGCGGGGAAGGCGCCCGCCGCGGCTGCGGGCGCCCCTTGCCTTGCCCCGCGGCAGCGGGCGGTGGGGACTGCGCCCGCCGCGCGGCCTGCCGCGGAGGAGCGGCCCGGCTCCCGAGAGCCGGGTTTGCGCGGGGCCGCCTCCGCGCGGACGGCCCGGCCCGGCCTCGTCGCCTGCCGCCATTCTGCGGATGCGTTTCGTGGCTTTGTGAGCTGCCTGGAATGTGAACGGTGAAGGTGCCGTACAGACGCTTTAGATCTTTTTTTTTAAATGAGGAACTGGCAGTACTGTGCGGGGAGACATTCATCTCGAAGAGCGCTGTTTGCAGAGGGAGGATCCTTAAAGGATTCTCTGCTGGATGGAATATGCGGTGAAGATCATGGGAGAGCTGTGGCTGGAAGAAGATGCTGCCCGCCCTCCGCCCCCTATGCCGTTCAGCGGACGAGGGCAGGCACCATGAAAGCCTGGCTTGGAGGCACCCTAGATCTCGCAAGACAACCTGGGCCGTTTCCCAAGGCAGCGGGAGGCAAGACACCTTCCCTGCCCCTCCCATCTTGTCCACCCTCCCCTCAGCCCACCAGAAGTGACCAGGGCTCCAGGGATGCCATGCTGGGAGCAGGGGCCAGAGGAGTGGGTCGGAAACTGGGTCTGGGTGGAAAGGGCAAGCGAAGCCACGGGGGTTGTCTCCCGCCTCACTGGGCGATTTGAAAGTGTGCGCCTGTGCTCTGGTTTTCAACCCCCGCCCTTTCTGCTCCTTGGTCCAGATTGGCAAGACTAGAAATGTTCTGCCCTTCATCCGATGGCACTCTCCGGCCAGAGGGTGGGGGTGGCTGGGAGGGAGGGGAAGGGCAGATGTGGTTGTGTGACCGAGCCCCGATTGGTTGCTGAAGCTTTTGAGCAGAGGGTTTAGAATTGGTTCCAGGCCACCTCCTCACAGTCAGGCAACATAGCTCAAAAAGTAAAACGTGCCAGGGCATTTAACTGAGCAAATAAGGTAACCATGATGGAAGGAGGGAATGAGGGATGATGGGCAGGATCCAGGTAACTCTGTTTGTCTGCTTTGTTGCTGGGCCAGACAAACTGACATAGACTCTGGCCACGTGTGGCGGATCAGTGGGGGAAACAATGCAGTATGGGTTGTTTCCCCGCCCCCAGGTGTGCCAGCCATGCAACCGGCATTTCCTTAATTACCTGTGCCACGTCATCCGAACCTGGCACACGACGTGGCGGGGATGCCTTCTCATCCACCCCACAATCCCTACTGCAAGCCATGGGTTGTAGGGTGGGTAAACCATTCAGGTATGACCGAAATCATATTTCTTATAGTGGAGGTGAGGAATAGATTTCAGGGATTAGACCTGATAGACAGAGTGCCTGAGGAACTATGGACGGAGGTCCGTAACATTGTTCAGGAGGCAGCAACTCAATCCATCCCAAAGAAAAAGAAATGCAAGAAAGCCAAGTGGCTGTCTGATGAGGCTTTACAAGTAGCTCACGAAAGAAGGGAAGCGAAAAGCAAGGGAGAAAGGGGAAGATATAGCCAACTGAATGCAGAGTTCCAGAGAATAGCAAGGAGAGACAAGAAGGCCTTCTTAAATGAACATTGCAAAGAAATCGAGGAAAACAACAGAATGGGAAAGACTAGAGATCTCTTCAAGAAAATCGAAGATCTCCAGGGAACATTTTGTGCAAAGACAGGCATGATAAAGGACAAAGAAGGCAGGGACCTCACAGAAGCAGATGAGATTAAGAAGAGGTGGAAAGAATACAAGAAGAACTATACAGGAAAGATCTGAATGTCCCCGATAGCCATGATAGTGTGGCCACTGAACTTGAGCCGGACATCCTCGAGAGTGAAGTCAAGTGGGCCTTAGGAAGCATTAGTAACAACAAAGCTAGCGGAGATGACAGTCTTCCAGCTGAGCTATTTAAAATCCTAAAAGATGATGCTGTTAAAGTGCTGCACTCAATATGCCAACAAATTTGGAACACTCAACAGTGGCCACAAGACTGGAAACGGTCAGTTTACATTCCAATTCCAAAGGAGGGCAATGCCAAAGAGTGCTCAAACTACCGTACAGTTGTGCTCATTTCACATGCCAGCAAGGTGATGCTCAAAATCCTACAAGCTAGGCTTCAGCAGCATGTGAAACGAGAACTACCGGAAGTACAAGCTGGGTTTCGAAGAGGCAGAGGAACTAGAGATCAAATCGCCAACATTCGCTGCATCATGGAGAAAGCAAGAGAATTCCAGAGAAACGTCTATTTCTGCTTCATTGACTACGCTAAAGCCTCTGATTGTGTGGATCACAACAGACTGTGGCAAATTCTGAAAGAGATGGGAGTACCAGACCACCTTACCTGTCTCCTGAGAAACCTGTACGAGGGTCAAGAAGCAACAGAACCGGACATGGAATAACCGACTGGTTCAAAATTGGGAAAGGAGTACGACAAGGCTGTATATTGTTGCCCTGCTTATTTAACTTATATGCAGAGTACATCATGAGAAACGCCGGGCTGGATGAATCACAGGTCGGAATTAAGATTGCTGGGAGAATTATCAACAACCTCAGATACGCAGACGATACCACCCTAATGGCAGAAAGCGAAGAGGATCTCAAGAGCCTCTTGTTGAGGGTGAAACTGGAGAGTGCAAAAGCTGGTTTGAAACTCAACATTAAAAAAACTAAGATCATGGCATCTGGCCCCATCACTTCCTGGCATATAGAAGGGGAAGAAATGGAAGCTGTGACAGATTTTATTTTTCTTGGGCTCCAAGATCACGGCAGATGGTGACTGTAGCCATGAAATTCAAAGACGCTTGCTCCTTGGGAGGAAAGCTATGGCAAACCTAGACAGCTTAGTAAGAAGCAGAGACATCACCTTGCCGACAAAGGTCTGTCTAATCAAAGCTATGGTTTTCCCAGTAGCAACGTATGGCTGTGAGAGCTGGACTATAAGGAAGGCTGAGCGCCGAAGAATTGATGCTTTCGAACTGTGGTGCTGGAGAAGACTCTTACGAGTCCCTGGACTGCAAGGAGGTCAAATCAGTCCATCCTAAAGGAAATCAACCCTGAGTGCTCCTTGGAAGGACAGATACTGAAGCCGAAGCTCAAATATTTTGGCCACCTAATGTGAAGAGAAAACTCCCTGGAAAAGACCCTGATGCTGGGAAAGACTGAAGGCAAAAGTGGAAGGGGACGGCAGAGGATGAGATGGCTAGATAGCATCACTGATGCAATGGATATGAACTTGAGCACACTCCGGGAGAGAGCGGAGGACAGGAAGGCCTGGCGTGCTATGGTCCATGGGGTCACGAAGAGTTGGACACGACTGAACAACAACAACAAGAAGTCAATCCTGCTGCGCACGCGCTGGGTCTGGACAACACAGCAACCTGCGTCATCGTGTGGGTCATTAGGGAAATGCCTGTTCTCTCTCTCTCTCTCTGTCTCTCTCTCTCTCCCATACATACACACACAGAAAGACACAGTCCAGTTTTCCATTTGATCACTCCAGCCATTGAAACTGGACCATGTCCAGCAGAATCCTGCCTCTTGAGGAGGTTCAGCTAGATTTTATTCCACATGTGCAGCTTTCTCCATCACTGCATCTTCCTACCAGGAAAAGCTATATCTGTTGGGGCTCTGTTTTGTCAAATGGCAACCTGACTTTGGCCTGAATTTGCTTCTTGTAGGGACCAGAAACCGGAAGTCCAGAGAGCAGAAAGTAATTAGCCCGACAGGGACTTGTTTCCCCAGGGCAGAGGGCAAGATGTAGAGTTCATGATTTCACTTATTCCTTTCCCTGTGGTGTGTGGCTGGGATTGCTTGCTTGAGCTGTCTGCAGCTGTTCGTGCAGTCAGCACTCTCCTGTAGAGGCCTGGGTGCATGGATTGATCTTTGGGTGGCTGGCTGGCAAGTTCTGTGTTGCTGTGAGCAGTGTGACTTGGACAACCAGCCCTGTCTCCCCGGCTTTCCACTGTACGAGTCGGAAAGTTCTGATCCTCAAGGAGACAGGGCCCCCCTGGCATTTTTGTACACATCCCTCCCACCCCACCCACCACTCAACATCACACCAGCGTATTTACAGAGGTAGCTGAGCTCCCTTATAGGGCTGGGGTTCTAGTCCTCAGTGGACTGACAACCTACACCTTTAGGAACATCAGAAACTGCCTCCTACTGAATCGGACCAAGGCTCCATCTAGCCCAGTATCGTCAACGTTGTCTGGCCGCAATGGCTGTTCAGGGTTCCAGACGGGATTCCTTCCCAGCCCTGGGGACTGAACTTGGGACCTTCCGCCACTGCGCCACAGCCCCTCCCCTTCATAAGCATGCAGCAGACAGAATCTTCGAGGAAGTCTTCTCCCCCGCTCCCCCCCCCCTGTGTGCCCCAGAGATGCTTGCAAGGCAGTGCCCATACCTGCCCTGGGGCTCACACACTCAAGGCCACAGCCGGTGAAGCAGCACTTGTGTTCCTTGGGGCAGCTCCTGTCATCCGCGCACTGGTTTGCACAGGGGAGTTCCTTCGGCAGCACCCTCTTCCTTGGGCAAATGCCAGGCCTCGCTGGAGCAAAAGACAACAGCAAGCAACAACTCAGCCCAGGCCTCCTTCAGATGGCTCAAGGGTGTTTTCCCCATGCCCTGTCTCATCCTACCGACACCCGTGAACTCTGCCATTCATTCTCTGGCCCAGTAATGCAGTTCAGCATCTTGTCTATCCACGTCTCCACCTGATTCCCAGGCTCCCTCTACCTCAAAGAACATTTCCCTTTCCCCTTGCCGGTCCCCGGGACCATCCTTACCTGGTTCGGCCACCATGCAACGGATGTGGCAGTCATCACGGCAGCACTTCTCCCCTGGACCACACCAGGTATCGTCTAGGCAGCTCACCAGACAGGGCTCCTGCATTGCTGAGCAGAGCTCTGGGCAGTAGCCGTGGCCCACTGAAGGACAGGAATGGAGATGCAGAGCAGTCGGAGGACTTCAGCAAGAAGAGGTTGTGCTAGGATTGTTCTTGGGACAAGGCTAAGCCCTGTAGGAGGACCTCCAGTGACACGGTGCCGACTCCGCAAGGAGCGAGGTCTTGGGGGCGAGGGCAGGGAGGCGATGTCCCATCAACAGGAAAGCAGGTCAGAGGGGAAGTGGGGACCTGGCTACTTCATGGAGGGATGGCACAGGGGTGCATTTGCGCCCAGAGAGGTCTCGGGATGCAGGCTTGGAGGAAAGCAGCCTCCACCCCCACCCGATGACCAGGAGCCCTGCTCTGCCCACTGTATCTCAGAAGGCCTGGGTCAGGCTCTGGTGGCTCGGTGGTGAGGAAAGGTTTGACATGCTCAGAAACACTCTCCAGCTTCAGAGAGAAAAGGTTCTAGCTGGTGCACCAGTGGGAGGAGACCGAGTTTGGAACGTGATTCCCAGTCCTGGCTGAAACTAAACCTTGGAGCAGCTTCTTTCCTACTTTTGCTAAGAAAACCATGCTGGAGAAAAGTTTGGTCTCCCAGACTGATAACTACTTTCGCTTTAACTCGTGTTGAACAGAAGCAACAGCGCCTCATTGCTGGTTTTGCTGTAACCCCACATGTGTGGTTGCTGCTGAAAAGTGCTTCCCCATCCAGGCAAACCATATACTAGGGAGGAATGTGGAATGCATTCCCATTTTCTGCACGGGAAAGGAATGCCGAATGCCCATTCCAGCATCAGCTAATCCTCTGTTTGTTAGCCTTCCACAGTGGACTATTCTCCTTCAGGAGGGAGCATGTTTGTGAACACTCAGAACACGAAAGCAGCTGAGCCAGTTGCCAGCGAGGGGCCTGCAGACAGGCAGCAGCCGTATGCATCCCATTAGACAAGACGCCAGCTCTGATCGGACCCAGACGAAAGGACTTCCTGAGTACCCTGGATTGGCACCAAGGCCCTGCGTTACTGGCCACGGTCCTCGGCACCCTTGGCTGTTCTCACACCCTGCACAGGCTGCTCCCTCCCTTCCATTCCCTTTTGTTATTGATTATTTGTTTATTTACATTATTTATATACCACTCAACATCAAAGATTTCAGAGCCATGAACAGCAAGATAAAGGAATAAAACACCATGATTAAAACAAGGAATTTTAAAAGAAACATAAAATTCCCTTCCATTCAGTCCTTACACCCACTGTCAGCTGTTCCACCTGGCCCTGGGCTGGGGCAAAGGAGGGGACATCACAACCTCTTCCATTCTGTTTTGGAATATTTTACTTTCAGATCACAAGAAATAACCCTAAAACTTGAAGAACTCCCCCCCCCCCTGTTTTTCATGAACCCTGGGAACTGCAAGAGAACAGCACAGCCATTCAGGAAAAGTGGGTTTGTTTGTTTTTTAAAAAAGGGAAAGCACCCACTTCTGGCTAACCACAATGTTTAATCCTTTAAGCAGCCAAACCTGTTGAGGGGCAATTCAAATTCACTTCCTATTATTATGTGAAAACATCAACAACACATTGCAAACAAAAACAGGAACAAGGAGGATTTCCGTGGTCACACCTTGTGTCCCTTCCTGGTGTCTGGTCTTCCTTCGAACCATCACCAGGGCTTCCCCCCACCTCCCTTCCCAAGGGTACCCAGTGGTGCAGCTAGGTAACTGGAGACCCTGAACTGAAGCGTCTTTCAGGGGACCCTTTCAGCTGGGCACGTGTAAAGCATGCAAGCAACACTTCTCTGCCCAGCCATCCACCCAGCCACGCCCGCCAGCCACCATTCTGTGCCTTGCAACTCCTTCTGCATTCTTGGCACGTTCGAGCAAAACAAGAACGTCGGCAAACACTCGGCCTGATTCAAAATAGCTGCAGAAACACGTGGAGTTTGTGCACTTTTGCATTTCAATCCCATACACCCTAGAGCCATCATGATGACCGGCACAACTGGCATTGGCCAGCCCAGGTTCTGATCTGTGTGCTGCAGACCCCGTCCTGTGCCGCCCTCTGGGTGGTGCCTGGGGCCCCAGGGCCGCACTGCGGAGGGCGCCACGTACCCATTGCAGGCTGCGCACA
This sequence comes from Heloderma suspectum, assembly GCF_057233095.1. Lineage (NCBI taxonomy): Eukaryota > Metazoa > Chordata > Lepidosauria > Squamata > Helodermatidae > Heloderma > Heloderma suspectum. Next base: position 314,533,812 of record NC_139461.1, on the reverse strand, counting down.
GATCCTCATGGTCCCCACTGTGCAGCATTTCTCACTCCCAGGGCAGGAGGTGTCCGAGAGGCAGTAGAGCCTGGAGGCTTGTGCGCCCTGGCCCCTTCCCAGGGGACACTGGCCGGCCTTCTCTTGGGCAGTGTCCGGAGGCGAGGGCGGAGGGGTCCGTGTTCCTGTGGCAGCTGTCAAAAGGAGGAGAATGAAGAGACCAGGGGCGCAGCATCGCCGGGGTGCCCTTGAGGGCCACTCCCTGGTCCTCCTTGGATGGCCAGGGGGCAGGAGGACTCCCACATGCCACGGGAGTGCCGTGGCCTCACCCGGAAAGACGCACAAGCTCTTCTCCATCAAGCCTATGACCCCACCAATACCAGCGCTTCCTTCCTCTGGTGACCCGGTGCAATTCAGGGGCACCATTTTGGCGCAGGGACCATTGCGCAGCCCCCTCTGGAGAGGAGGTACAATGCTGCTGAGAGGAAAAGCATCTCCCGGCAGAGGCCACTCGGTCTCTTTGCCTCCGCCTGCCTTTTCCGCCTCTTTCCCTCAGCTCTCCCTGGGCCTGCTACCACAGAATCTGCCAGAGGAAGAACATGTTTCTCTGGAGAGGCAGCACATCCAGAGAGGGCCTTGGAGATGCTGCGAACGGCTGCAGCAGAAGCACAAACACCCATTAGGTTGCCCCTTGAGATGGTGAGGGAGCTCCTCGTTTGCAGCGGAGAACATGTCAGACCCCCCCCTTGCGCCCCCCCCCGGCTTGCTCAAGCCTCTCCTAGATGGAGAAACTTGCATGCTCCCACTAACCTCCTTGCCCTCGATCAGCCACTGATCTGAGCAGCCCCCAGAAGAGGAAGAGGACCCGTGTCTCCATGGTGCTCACGGAACTCGCACTGATGCCCCGAGTGGGGCCCCCTTGGGCTGTATCCTTTTGCCTGGCTAGCCAAGCCCAGCGAGGAGGGCTGGACGACCTCAAGCGCATGCGTGCATGGAGTTTCCCATCTGGGTGGCTGGTGGGCCGCTGCCAGCAATACACCACTTCGGTCCTCCCCCAGGATTGTGCGTGCCAGGCCCCATGCAGGGCCCATTTGTCACCTGCCTCTTTCATCCTGACATGCGCGGAGCTGCCAGGTCAAGGCACTGTAGGAATGGGGCTCGGCCAAACCTATGCAGCTCAGCGTTGCTGGATGGGGAGCCCAAAGCCCAGCCGTGAAGCAAGAAGCACCGCGGGGCTCGGTCCACCCCTAGAGGCAGGTGGAAGGGGACAACTGCGGGTTTCTGGGGGGATTATGGAGACCAGCCATGCTGCTCCACCGCACCCAGATGCTTTCCTGAGCATGCACATGCTTCTCCTCCCTTTTCATTTGAATGTGCACAAGAGGCCCCTCCTGGGTTGCCTGTTCCCCTCTGTGCACAGCAGAATTTCCATGAGGAAGACTCTGGTTTGAAATGGGCCGCTGGGCCGGCCTCTCTGGGCTGGGATAGGGCTATGGTTTTTCCAGGGCCTGATTAAGGCCCTGGACAGCCAGCCCTGGACGAGTTCTTCTGGTATTGCTGGAGTAGCTCTTTAAAATATTGCTGGGATCCTTCGATTTTGCAGCTTTTTCAGTTTGGAAGGAAGACACCAGAGCCTTGTGACATTTTGTAGCATTGGAGTCCATTTACCAATATGCAGGCTGAGCATCGGCGGAGGCAGAGAGCTGAGATGCTCCAGCAGGCTGCCAAGGCCCACTGCTCCCACATCAGATCAGGAGGAAGAGGCAGCCAGGCCCGGCACGCTTCTCGCTTCCAGAGCCCAAACGCTGCTCCCTGGAGGATGGCCAGTGCCAGAGGGCCGCCAGAAGGGCTGGAAGAAGACAGTCCTCTATTTAACCGGCAGTCACTTCCAAGTCTGGCTTACAGACAAGCAGCCCTAGGCAGGGAGAGCAACCAGAGGCCCCGAAGCTGCCCATCAGCAGTTAGTGCCTGGGCAGCAGACTGAGCAAGCCGTCGTGAGCTGTTTTAGGGTTGTGGTGGCTTGTTAACCCCCCCGGCAACCCACCCTCACGGGCTGTGCACGTGGTGACAAGCTACGGTGCGCCCCTGCAGCAGCTCAAATAGTCAAAATGGTGGCCGTAGCCGCAACAATAAGCCCCACGGGGAAATTTGCTCACAGTGGCTTCTCATTATGTGCAAACCAGACCACACCATTGGCCTCTTCACACACAGATACAAGGATGGCAACAGCATCCCCAGCCAGGAGTGCAGGGCCCAGAGAACGGCATGCCCTCTTCCACGTATTTCGTAGCCATTCAGAAGATTGTCTGACCATCAGTTCCCATAGAAGCACATCACCTGCAGTTTCCCCACAAGGGAATACTTGGCCAGGGCCTCCAGCGGTATTTCGGCTCCGTTGGGCCTGAATTCCCCATCTTGGAATGACAACGTAATATGTATAATGGCAGTATCCACGCAGACATTTTCTGGTCTGTTGTTTTCATTCCGATAAGCAACAGATGACTCCCATTCTTCTAAGAATCCTGCATGGTCTTTTCATTTCCTGGGTGGCTGTTAATCATTGCCATAATTCTGCCTGTTGTCAGAATGTTCCTCTGCTTAAGCAAAGGCACTTTTCTTGATTTCCAGTTCTTTGCTATCAGCATTTTTGCCATGACATATTATCCATTTCTAAATCCCCATTTCACTGTCTAGCCAGCCTCGAGCCCCATGTAACTTAACACAGTAACCGTTGGATTTAATATTAATCTCACACTCTTCACTTGTTGAATCCCCCCAATCCATGATTGTTGGACATGGCCAAATACCGTCCACCTCACTTATCTGACATCTGCAGCATCTATTGTCTTTTAGCTTATACGCCTTTCTGAATCTTATTGGAACATAATACCATTGGGATTGGGATATAACCTGGTAGAAATTCTCCTTGAGTATTTGTGATGGCTAGCTATCCACTAGGAGACCCTATTTTTAAATATATAATTGTACAACTCCCCCTGCCCCTTTCAGATATAGTTCCCTGAAGGTCTGACCCTCCTTTTCTCTCCTGAAGCGTGTTTTACTATACTTTTCTGTACGGAATTTCTGACATTGCTTTAGCTCATGTGCCCAATATATTTTGGAGTTTCTTGTTAAGGGTTGCTCCTCTTCTTTTGGCTGTGTGTGCGCGTGGGGGGGGGGAGTTTCTACTTTTCTATCCTTTGTTAGGGTGGGTGTAGAGCATTTTCTGCCCTTTGGCTTGTTTGTTGGTTCACTGTAATGATCACACACTACAATGAGCGATCCACACCTGCGAAGAACAGTTCAAAACCGCTGAAAACTCTCCTCATTCCCATGGCCAAAGTGGTCATTTCTGCAGTTTCCTCCTTGGAACAAGCTCGTCTGCTGCATTGCACCTAAGAAATGATGGCTCCATTTTAAAATCTCCACTGGACAAAGCAGTCCTTCTGCTTGGCCTCCTTCAGTCCCCCCGCCCCGCTACCGTCTGGTAGCCTCCTCCTACAAGGCAGTCCCTGCAAGAAGATTTTCTAAGTACATCATGGACTGCAGCCCATGTTAACTGATTTCTTTTGTTCTCTGCAATCAGTGAAGGGAGGACAAGAGAGATCTGAGTTGGGTCATGTTGCAGAAGACTGGAGGAGTCAAGGAAGGGGGGAGCTGCAGGGACAATAGAGCTTTTCAGCTTTGGAAATTTAATTAGAAGACAATGGAGTTGCATTCTTCCAGCCTGCATCCGGATACCTTGAAACCTCCTTGCCAAGTTCGTGCTGCTGACCATCCTCCAGCCCCACCACCCAGCCACCCTGTAGCCTTTTTCATCAACATTCTCTGTCTGACTTCCACTATGGTCCCCGAATTGTCCCCGAATAAAATTTTGGCAGGCTCCAGGCCTAAGAAACAACCTTATGTAAATGTGTGACTTATTGACATGTTAAGAAAGGGGTCATTTAGAGAAGGCTTTGCTGCAGTTGTGGGGGGCAGTGGGGCAGTGGGGTGGGGGAAAGACTGGCAGAACCAGGAAATGGGCTTTTAAGACAAGGAAGCCAGCACCAGATGCCATGGAATGCTTTCAGCAAAGGGTCTGCTACCGAGGTTGGCTAGTCATCTAAGCTACAGTCTACCGCAGATATGGGGAACCGGTGGCCCGCCAGATGTGGTTGGACCAGCTCCTGTCAGCCACAGCCAGCCTGGCCGAGGTCAGGAACAACCTTTATTTTATTTATTTTTTTATAATCATGCTGACCTCTTTTTATTGATTGTATTCTGCTTTTGTGCACTAGGAAAATAATATTTTTAGAAGATGGTATAAAACTCCCTTAATAAATATAAACTACTACTATTACTGCTACTACTGCCAACAATAATGCACCTCAGGAGCTGGCAGTCCACAGGGATGGTATTAAAAGGGGAGGGCCTTCGTGCCCGCAGACCCGCAAAAAGCAGGGCCAAAGTGCCCTTTTGTGCAGGTGCCTTCATAATGCTGGGACCAACAGCTGGGGTGCCAATGGGGTTCCCCCTCCCCCAATGCAAGAAACAACTTCAGATGAGGGATTTTCCTCAAGAGCACAGTGTGTGGGGGGGAGAGAGTTAAATCCTCCCTCCCCATTTGCTGCCCTTCGAATAATAACCAGCCCCCTCTCCCAGCTGATGCTGGTTGCATTTTTAAGATCCTGCATGTTGAATTCAAAGACCCTGGCAAAAAACATTGTGGGGGGTGGGGGGTGGGTGGATGAAAAAGAATGCCAGCCATGGCATTCCCCAGGTGAGCTATGGACATGTTCACATTTGGGGAAAACCCTGATTGGAGTGAGTTGTTTTTTTTAATGGCAGTCCCATAACAGATGTTCATGTGGCAGAAGACACCCAGTGGCACGGGGGAATGAGGCTGTTATAGAATAGAATAGTATCAGAGATATCAAGGGAACGTTTTGTGCAAAGACAGGCATGATAAAGGACAAAGAAGACAGGGACCTAACAGAAGCAGATGAGAGTAAGAAGAGGTGGAAAGAATACACAGAAGAACTATACAGGAAAGATCTGAATGGCCCTGATAGCCATGATAGTGCGGTCACGGAACTTGAGCCGGACATCCTCGAGAGTGAAGTCAAGTGGGCCTTAGGAAGCATTACTAACAACAAAGCTAGCGGAGACGACAGTCTTCCAGCTGAGCTATTTAAAATCCTAAAAGATGATGCTGTTAAAGTGCTGCACTCAAATATTTTGGCCACCTAACGTGAAGAGAAAACTCCCTGGAAAAGATCCCGATGCTGGGAAAGATTGATGGCAAAAGGAGAAGGGGACAGCAGAGGATGAGAGAGCTAGTTAGCATCACCGATGCAGTGAATATGAACTTGAGCACACTCCGGGAGAGAGCGGAGGATAGGAAGGCCTGGCGTGCTATGGTCCATGGGGTAGGGATGTACGAAAGTCACTTACCTGTAACGAAATTTGATTCGCGGTGGGGGGGAGGCGCTCCGTCCCTCCCCCCCCGGAATTCTAGCTGGGGGGGAGGCGCTCCATCCCTCCACCCCCGAATCCTGGCCGGCCGGGCCGCAAATGGCGGCGGCTGTAGCCGCTGCCGTTTGCGTCCCTGCAGTCAGCCGTGATAGGCTACGTAAATGTTTACGTAGCCTATCAGGGCTGAGTAAAAAAAAACCCGCGCGTATGCAAATGGCGGCGCCCATGGACGCCGCCATTTGTGTTCCTTATTTTGGCACGTCTAGTCTACGTAAACATTTACGTAGACTATGGCGAAAATAAGGAGAACGCAAATAGTGTAGACGCTACGCTATTTGCGTTCCCCTTATTTTCGCCGTAGTCTACGTAAATGTTTACGTAGACTAGATGTGCCAAAATAAGGAACGCAAATGGCGGCGCCCATGGGCGCCGCCATTTGCATACGCGCGGGTTTTTTGTTTTTTTACTCAGCCGTGATAGGCTACGTAAATCTTTATGTAGCCTATCACGTTTTGTTGTTGTTTTACTGGAAATGGCGGTGGCAGCAGCCGGTTGGAAGACTGGCCGCTGCAGCTGCCGCCGCCGCACCACCACCGGAGCCGCTGCCACCAGGAGGATTCGCCCAAGGTAAGTCCCGTCCCGGGGGGTGGGGCGGGGGGTGGCAGACCGTTTCGCCACCAATTTCAGGGGGCCGAATGCGCTGGCATTCGGCCTCCCCGAGATTCGTGGCGAAATTCTCTGACATCCCTACCATGGGGTCATGAAGAGTCGGACACGACTTAACGACTGAACAACAACAACAACAAGAATAGGATAGTAGGGTTGGAAGGGGCCTACAAGGCCATCGAGTCCAACCCCTGTCATGCCGGGGAGCCCGGATGTGGGACTGCGGGAGAGGGGGGAGGGTGACGATCATCAGCATGTCTCTCTCCACTCCTTGGTTCTCAGCCTTGCCTTCCTTTGAGGGATGATGAGTGAAGCCCATGGGAGGAATTCCGTACTCAAATCCCTACATTTAGCCCTCAGCATCAGATTTCCAGTCTGCCTCGTCACAGTCCAGCCATTTCTATCAATTCTGCCACATCCTGAGAGAGCCAGTGTAGTGTAGTGGTGAGAGTGACGGACTGGGAGCTGGGAGATCCGGGTTCTAGTCCCCACTTGGCCATGGAAGCTCACTGGGTGACTTTGGGCCAGTCACAGACTCTCAGCCCAAGCTACCTCACAGGGTTGTTGTTGTGAGGATACAACGGTGAGGAGGAGGATAATGTAAGCCGCCTTGAGTTCCTTGCGAGAGGGAGAAAGGCGGGGTATAAATGCAATAAATAAATAAATAAATAAATCCTTACTGTATTTTTGTGGGCTTCTGTTTTGCTCACAGTCACAAAGTGGCATCCACGGGCCTTCTTGCTCCTGTATGTCTCATGAGAGGCAGCTGTGGCAGGGACAGGGTGTTGGGCTGGCCCCCCAGGAGAAGGAGGACAGCGTGGGCCCGGCCCCAATCATCACCAGAGAGCATTGCTGCCGGGAGATCTCTGCCCGGGGGCAATACCAGGGGAGTTTCTAAGATGAAATTTCACTTCTCTGCCACCATGGTCTCATCCAGCCGACCTTTGCTGCGTCGTTAAGAAAGGGCATTTACATCCTGCCCCCTTCTTTGCAAGGGTTAGAACCTTCAGTAGCTCGTTGTGACAATTTTGCAGAGATTTTACATGGATAAAGTCGCTCACATCTGCTCCAGCCTTGACCTCACCACCGAACTAGTTCACATGATCACTGAGGAGAAAATGAGCCCAGAGGCCCATTTCCCCCTGCCACACATGCCAGTCATGTGCCAGGGGGATTTCCATAATTACCCCCAGTGGTGCGGCGAGTGGCATTGTGTGACCCTGCCAGGGTGGCTTGTTGCTATGGGTAACGAGCCACCCAGAACTCTGCAACAACCCATGGGTTCTGGGAGAACTTGTCGCCCACAGCAGCAAGCCACCCTGGCCAGGTTCATGTGACACGACAAGCAGTGCTGCTGAGGGTCATTGTGTAAATCCCCCTCTGTGATCATGTGAACCCAGCCGCCGTCCCAGTCTGCACAACCAGCAAGCCACTCATAAGCTACCCGGCGTGGGCTGGTGCTGTACTGGGCACAGGGCTGGATAATGACCCTTGCCGCAGCATGGCTTTTTGTAGTGTCTGATGCCACCATCTGCCCGATTTTGTGGGATCAGTTCCAGTTGTGACGGCCTGATGATGTGGACAAGATGCTTGCAATAATGTGACTGACCACGTGCCCTCTTGATCCCTGTCCCTCCTGGCTAATAAAAGCTAGCCGAAGTGGTACGACTGGGTGGGTCCAGGGAGTGATAAATGCTCCTTAAGCTGTCCTTAAGGAGGCAGTAGTGCGGCCACTCCTGAAGAAGCCCACCCTGGACCCAACGGTATTAAACAACTACCGCCCAGTCGCAAATACCCCTTTTCTAGGGAAGGTACTTGAGAGGGTTGTGGCGAACCAATTGCAGGCACTCTTGGAGGATACTGATTATCTAGACCCATTTCAGTCTGGGTTTCGTTCTGGTTACAGGACTGAATCAGCCTTGGTCACCCTGATGGATGACCTTCATCGAGAGAGGGACAGGTGGAGTGCAACCCTGTTAATTCTGCTCAATCTCTCATCAGCTTTTGATACCATTGACCATGGTATCCTCCTGGATCGACTCTGTGGGATGGGTATTGGAGGCATTGTGCTACAGTGGTTCCGGTCCTACCTATGGGGCTGATTTCAGAGAGTAACATTGGGTGTCTATTCCTCGGCCCCTTGTCAATTGAGCTATGGGTTGCCACAGGGTACCATCTTGTCCCCAATGTTGTTTAACATCTATATGAAGCTGCTGGCAGCGGTCATTAGGGGATTTGGAGCTAAATGCCATCAGCATGCTGATGACACGCAGCTCTATCTCCCTGTGAGATCTGAATCAGGAGAGGCTGTGCAAGTCCTGGACCAGTGCCTGAACGCAGTAACAGGCTGGATGAGGGCCAATAAACTGAAGCTGAATCCTGGCAAGACGGAAGCCCTGTGGGTGAGTGGTTCCCGGGTCTGGAAGATAGGCTCATTGCCTGTTCTGGATGGGGTTGCACTCCCTCTGAAAGATCAGGTCCGTAGTCTGGGGGTACTCCTAGATCCATCATTGTCGCTGGAGGCCCAAGTGGTTGTGGCGGCTTGGAGTGCCTTTTACCAGCTTTGGCTGGTTCGCCAGGTACAGCCTCTCCTGGACAGGGATAGCTTGACCTTGGTGGTACAGGCATTAGTAACCTCAAGACTGGATTACCGCAATGCGCTCTATGTGGGGCTGCCCTTAAAGCTGGTCCGGAAGCTGGAGCTAGTGCAGAATGCAGCAGCTCGGCTGTTGTCGGGCGCTGCCCCTTTCCAGCGTGTAACTCCTTTGCTGAGGGAACTGCACTGGCTGCCTATTTGCTACCGGGCCAGGTTTAAGGTATTAGTACTAGTGTACAAAGCCCTAAACAACTTGGGACCAGGATACCTGAGAGAGCGCCTCCTTCCCTACCAACCTGCCCGGTCACTGAGGTCATCAGAGGGCATGTTCCTGGTGGTTTATTTATTTATTTATTGCATTTATACCCCGCCTTTCTCCCTCTCGCAAGGAACTCAAGGCGGCTTATATTATCCTCCTCCTCACCGTTGTATCCTCACAACAACAACCCTGTGAGGTAGGTTGGGCTGAGAGTCTGTGACTGGCCCAAAGTCACCCAGTGAGCTTCCATGGCCAAGTGGGGACTAGAACCCGGATCTCCCGGCTCTCAGTCCGACACTCTCACCACTACACTACACTGGCTCTCACATGGACATTACACATGGACCTATGGCCCGGTTGGAGTCCACCAGGAGAAGAGCCTTCAGTGTGGTGGCCCCCTTCCTGTGGAATTCCTTGCCTTTAGAGGTCAGGCAGGTGCCAACATTGTGTTCCTTCTGGTGCCTCCTGAAGATGTTCTTTCAAGAGGCCTTTCTTGCATGACCAGCCGTGGTTTGTTGAACTCCACTTCGTTGGGATTGTCTTTTAAAAAAACGTTTTAACTCTTTTAACCATTTTTTTATTCTTTATCATGTTGTTCACTGCTCCGAAATCTTCTGATGAGGAGCGGTATATAAATATTGTAATAAATAAATATTGTGTGCACCCGGCCAGAATGGCTTGTTGCCAGGGCTGAGAAGCCATCTCCAATCCCTGCAGTGGTCCGGGGGCAGCCTGCTCAAAAAGAGCGTGCAAGGCTTCGGTTGCATTCTTGAGAGCAGAAAACGAGGTTAGGTGAGATCAGCCTTATTTAGGTTGCGTGGCGGGTGGCCAACTGACCAGATGCTCTGGGGTTGAGCTGCATCAGTATATGGGGGTTTAATGCTGGAATGGGGCTTGTATGTTATGCAGGTATCATGTTACACCCAGGACTGTCTCTGAGGCTGCTGGGATGGAGAAACAAACCATAGTTGACACCCCCACCCTACTTTTTGAAAATTTAAAATCCATCTGTGAGCTGGATCTGTCTCCATTCTTGGGCAAGTCACACAGCTTCCTTGGCAGGTGGTCTGCAGAAGAAGAAAGAAACTCATGGGCCAGTGAACTGGGAGGCCACCCGCTGGTTTTGGCTCTCCCGTTGTTGGCCACAGTGGCTCAGTGGGCTGCGGCTGCCATGAGGCTTTGAATCTCCGGGACAACACAGCTTATCCCTACCCCTGTCAGTTTGTTTTCCAACTGGGGTTTGGGACTGAAATTGCCTCGGTTACCCTGGCTGATGACCTTCCCTGGGAAAGAGGCAAGGGGAGTGCAATCCTCTGGATTCTCCTGGGACCTTCAGTGGCTTTCGATACCATTAGACTCCGGGAACCCTTCTGAATTTACGTGGGTTGGGTGTGTGTGTGGGGGGGCAGGGCGGGCAGGCAGGCGGGCGTGCACACAGCTCCTGCCTCACTGGGGAGTGCAGAAAATGGTGTTGGGGGCTGTTGTTTTTCCCTGTGGGAACATTCATGTGGGATTCATTCTGCAGGGACGGATTCTGTCTCCTATGCCTTTGTGTCCACACAAAAAGCGCTAGGAGAGGCTCCCTCAGACTTCGGGGGGGGGGGGTTGCCATCAATCTGCTGATGACTTTCAGGTCTATCCCTCTCCTGTTGGTCTGAACCAGATGTCACCCCTGAATGAGTGCCCAAGACCAGCAACAGGCTGGATGAGGGTGAATCCACTGAAACTTGGTGCTACAGGCAAGATGGAGGTTCTTGGGATGAGTTCCACTTCCCCTGAAAGGGCAGATTTGCAGTATGGGCGGGAGGGCTCCTGGCTCCCCTCAGCTAGACTACTGTAATGTGCTGTTTATGGGGCTGGCTGCCATGAAGGCAGTTCAGAAACTTCATCTGGTCCAGAATGTGGCAGCCAGACAGGTAGTGGGCTTCTGCTTCTGGGAGCACGTAAGGCCTGTGGAAGTTCCTCCTGTGGTTCTGGGCTAATTTTAAAGTACCAGTCCTTACCTTTCAAGCCCTGTCTGTGGTCAGGGTCCAGGATTTTTTTTTAAAAAATCTATTTACTGAATTTATGTCTTGGCTTTCCACTAAACATAGTGCTCAGGATACCTCAGGACCTCCCTGGTCAAGGAAGATCAATTATGCATCTCTGCATTGGATGCCTACTGTGGGGGCTCCTTTGGAGTCCAGATTGCCTCCTCCAGGCAGAACCTGGTCTGTTTAGACAGGCTATCTTCATACAGACTTTCAACCTAAAAATGAAATGCAATTCTGTTGCCTTTGTATCATTCCTGCTGCTGATAAGATAATGCTGCTGATTTGGTCTGTAGTTTTCCTTGGATGTTTAGATATTGTTCTGTGCCTTGAGTCAAAATGTGGCTTATAAATCCTCAAATAAATGGACCTTGCTGTTTCCTGTCCCTGCTCCTGCCTTTGCCACTCTTTCCTTCCAGTGGGTACAGTTTGCACTGTCCACTTTCCCAGTGCTTCAGGAGCCAGGCAAGGAATCCCTGGTCACTGAACCTGAATGGTAAGAAAAAGGGAAGCCTCCCTATTGCAGCCACCTAGTGCTGGGAATCAGATACTGCCTGGAGAACTGAAGGGGTGGACCCTTAATCTGCATAGCAGAGGGAGGGGTTATCTACATGCGGGGCCGGCCCTACTATTAGGCCGAGTGAGGCAGTCGCCTCAGGCAACAGATGCTGGGAGGCGGCAGCAAGGTGTTGGAGGAGAGAGCCGAGTGCCAAGCAGCCTGCCCTCTGAGCTAACCTGCTGCCTTCAGGGGCAGTGGAGATGCTGTTCCATTGTCAGTATTGAAGAAACAGTCCAATCGGCTTTTGTATATGGAACAGGAGGGGGCGCCATCTTGGGGCATCTCCACAGTTGATTTGCTGTGAGCGGGCTCCATTTCAAGGCTGTTTGGGGCACATGACGTCATGGCTATCCCGCAGCCACCCTGGAACTTTTCATGGAAAAACTGGATTTCCTGAGACTCCTTTAAGTCCAACTCTTGTCCTTAAGTCGGGTTCTCTATGGTATAGCTGTTGTGTGCCCCAACCCCTGCATTTACCTCGGGTATGCTAGCCCTGCCCAGGGGTGTGCCTTTCACCGTGACCCCAGTCAAGGGATGTTTCCTGTCCCTATGTTTCCCATCCCTGTGTTTCCCGGCATAAACCAATTAGTGTCTACTCAGTAATAACTCCCATTGTGGTCAATGAGGTTGGTCCCCTGAATGTGCACTTCAGAATTTGCAGCGATCCCCCTCAACCAAAATAGCACATTTTAAAGCACTAATTCCCTAAAGGCTGTGAAGCAGCTGCCTGCTGCAGTAGGATTGCACCCTTAGGACCCTTAATGTTGAAGGTGCATGTCTTTGATGTTTGCTTCATTGCTTTTTGTAAGTAATTCATTCTCAGCTTCAATCCTTTGCAGCATTGGGCACTTCAGCAGAAAGGAGGAAGGGGATTAAAGGGGGCTGGTTGGAACCACAGCGCTTTAAGTGTTCAGAGGGTTAACTCTCCTAAAGGCTGTGAAGGGAGAAATTAATGCGAAGCTTCCAAATGTGATTGTTCACAGCATCGGGAGCTTCAGGGGAGAAAGAAGGCTGCCCCTGTGTTTCTTTAATGTTTGCTTTGGAGTAAGTAATGTGAAGCTTCGATTGTTCACAGCTTTGTCAGCTGTAAGGAAGGATGGGCAAAACCTTTTGCATTGGGGGCAGGGAAGCCTCTCGCATCGGTTGATCAGCCCCTGCCATTCCAATCTCCCCACCCCATCTGGAAATATGTCCCTGTGAAGGGACTTAGAATGGTGTGGTGCACTTGTTCATGGAGCCCTGCACGGACCAAAGCCAGCTCCTTGAGAAATCTGGGTAAGTCACCATCGGCTTCTCCTTCCGTTGTCGGAGGACCCCCCCCCCCCATTCTTTGCCTGAGCAGCAAAATCTCTTGGGCCAGCCCTACCTACATGGTTCAGTACAAGCAAAACAGGAAGGCCGGAGTTAAACCTTGTGCCCGTGTCTCTGCTATCAGAGGAAGAAACTGTAAACGCTCCTGAAACCACTCGCCCTCACTGCATTTTACTGGGAACATGAGTTCTGAAGAATGCCAAGTAAAAAGGCTTCTGCAACTTTTGCTGGGCGAGAAGGGGTTGCTGTCCAAACTTCTGCTCTTGTGGCAAGGAACTGGGAGAGAAGCGCCCAGCTTCTGGGAAGGGACTGAACTCTTGCTGCAAATGCCATTTGCCTCGCCTGATTGTGGAAGGGAGAAGCTGCGGTTGCCATCCTGCTTGTTGTCGGTACCTGAGTTGAGCTCCTGAGCCGCATCTATTTTTATGTAAACTACTGAGAGATGCTATCATATCAAGTGGCGTGTAAGTAGTTTAAATGAAAAATACTAAATAACATTTGGGCACAGCCCTCCTCTTCCCACTGCCGAAGCTGCTTATTGAGGAGTCAGCCAGCCCAGTTCTACCCTTTCAGGATCAAGGCTCTTCACCTGGGAGGTTGTCTACCCAGACCAGTGCAGAGGTCCCTGAGGAGTCACCGGACACCAGGAGAACGGGGAGTGGAACTTGCATACAGGGACATGCAGCAGTGTGTTTTGCTGAATTTTGGGCGGTACCATTGCTTTCATTTGACCAGCCCCTCTTTCATGGATCCTTTCTTTGTATTTGAATAAATGCCTTCTGCTTTTCTTATACCTCATTGGTATAACGTACAAATTGGGGTCCCAGATGGCTGGGAGGGATGGGTTGAGCCACTAAGGTCAGCAAGGGGGAAAAGACAATCTCCTAGACATGGGAACTCTCACCCTTGGTTCCGAGACCAGGTTGACCAAGCCCATGTTAAGCAACAATGGCCCCATGAAGGAGGGGTAGCCCAAAGACAGAGCAGGTGGTCCCATTGGCTTCACCGGGGCTACTCTGTGGCATCCTCAGTATGTCGTCCCCTTGCCTTCTCTCCCTCTTTTTCCTTGGACCTATAGCTGACATGTGGGGCAGCCAAGCAGAAGTTCCAGTTTGAGAATCTGATAAAGCAGAAATCCTCCTGCTGGGTTTCCGTAACACACTGGTGCCTGGGCTGGCAACGGCTGGCTGAGAGCTGCAGTTTCCACAGTGGCTGGAAGCAGGCCCTTCTGTTGGAGGAGGGAGCACTCCCCATCCCTTGAGCTCCCTCCCAATGGATGCCAGGCTTGCTGTGCGCACAGGGAAGCAGAGAGCCCTGCCCAAGGAGCTGACCAGGGCCAGCATGCCCACAGGACATGGGGTGGGCACCCGGCATGTGGAGGTGCGCAGATCTACTGCTCCCCAGAGCGAGTCCCGGAGTGTTATGCTGGAAGCAGGCTGAGCAGCGCCGGGGCGCCATTTGGCAGAGCCAGTGGCTGCTAGAGCCCCTTGATATAGTGACACTGGATCGCAACACTCATCAGTAATGCCAGCCTTCTTCTTGCCTGCTTTGAAATCGGGCCTCCCAACTTTGTCGCACATTCAGTGATGTTCCTAGGTTGTGCAATTGCCAGTTAAGAGACGCTTGCAGAACGTGAGCTAATTCAAAGTGAAGCACTTTGCAAGACATCTCAGCTCCTCTGCAAGCTTTGTGAGAACTCAGTTCATTTGCAAGTTGTTTGCTAAATGTAAATTTGCAGGGGGTGCACAAACAGGGGAGGCCTCAGTGCTTCTGCTGGCAGTAACTGGCGTAAGGCCCTGAAACGAGATGCTTTGGGGTTGGGGGGCTATGGGTGGCTTGGGCTCCAGTGGATCCAAAGCCCCTCCAGTCCCCTGAGAGGCCCCAGAATTGGGCCCCTCACCTACAGCAGCCTGGAAATGGCACAGAAAATTCCCTTCCTGTGATAACCAGTGGGTCGGAAAATGTCGAAAAGCAAACCACTCGGGGAAAAGGAGAGCGCCCCCCCCCGCCCGCCCGCCCTGGCTGGCGCACACCTCAGGGCTTGGGGTGAGGCAGGAAATTGCCTCTTCGCTCCCCGCCCCGCATCCCACGATGAAAAGCCCCATTACGCAAGAAGGGCCTAAGGTCGAGTTCACACAGAGAGCAGAATGGGAGCGCCTTCGCCCGCGCGCCCAGCTGCAGGCCTGCGGGCCGGGCGCCCCCGCGCGCGCGGCCTGTCCGCCAGCCCGCGGCCGGAGCCGAGGCCGCCCCCTCGCCTCGCCCTCGCCCTCGCCCGGGCGGGCCGGGGCCGGGGCCGGGGCCGGGACGGCGGGCGGGGCCCCGGCAGGGGCAGCGCCCCGCCCCTGGCGCCTTGCGGGGGCGGCCGCGCGGCGGGCTGGGCGCGCGCGCGAAGCGAGGGCGGCCGGCGGCGCAAGCAGCCACAAAGGCAGCGGAGTCCGGGGGCCGTGCACAGCGAGCGTTTACTGCGGAGGCGCGCGAGGGGCTCCAGCGGGCGGGCGGGCGGGCGGGCGGCGCGGAGGCTGCGGGCGGCGTCACGTCCTCGGGGCCTGGCTCCGGCGGGCGGGGCGGCGGCTCCCCGGCCTCAGCTGCTCTGCCGGGACCGGGCGGCGCCTGCGGAGGGAGGAAGAGCCGAGTGAGCCAGGGGCGCGCGCGCGAGGCGCAGAGGCCGGGCCCCGCGCCCCCCCCGCCGCCGCCTCCTCCCAGGCTCGGCCGCGCGGGGGCGGAGAGGGGGGCGGGGGCGGCGCGGCCCAGCGGAGGGCGAGCGGGGGCCCTTCCCGCGTGCTTTGACGCGGCGCCAGCGGCGCTCCTGGGCGGCTGCGGCGGAGCCTTCACAGGAGCCGAGGCTGGACAGCCAGCTGTCGGGGATGCCCCGCCTTGGATTCCTGCACCGAGCAGGGGTTGGACTCGATGGCCTTGTCGGCCCCTCCCAGCCCTGCTGTTCTATGATTCTAAGTTTTCAGTAAGGCTTACAGCAACCCCGTGAGGGAGGCCGGGCTCAGGCCAGACTACAGATGTGAGGCTGAAGCAGAGAACGCAGCAGCTTGTTGAAGTGCTGTTCATGACTCCAGCGGGGCCCGATCCTGTCCCCCTGGCTTTCAGCCTCACGCTCTGATCTCCCTCCCTCCACAGATGCCACCCAGACCCTGCAGAGCAGCTGAGGCTGGGGGAGCTGCTGTCTGTCTGAAGCCGGGTCCTGAGAACATGGCGCAGCACGGGGGGACTGTCGGGGGAAATAACCTGATTTTGTGATATTGCCAGATGGAGGAAAAACCAAAATTGTATTGTGGTGCAAAGGGAAACAGAATTACACATTATTTGGCTGGATTTTGCTGTCCATGGAGGTGTTTGATTTCTAAAGAAGGGCGCTGGGGCTTTCTCCTCTAAGCCCTACTTCTTAATTGTGAGTGTGTGTGTGGAGGGTGCAATGGCTCAGTGGTGAGGGAAAGGCACTCTTCATATGCTCAGAGAGACCCTCCTGTTATGTAACTGCTATCTGCACTTAGAAATTCTGGCCACCTGTTCACAGCCTGATCTGAAAGAGGTTCTGCACCCCGGTGCGAGAGCCGGCCCTTGCGGGTTCTTTCAGTCCCCTCTTCTGAGCTGTGGCGGCACATCCGAGCCTGCCCACCGTTGCCCACCAGCTTATGCCACTGAGCTGCCAGAGCCCCTTGCTCCACATGCCCTCTTTTCATTCGCGGGACATTGGAGAGTGTGTCTGCAATAAACAGCCACATGCAGCAGTTCCACTCGCTGCTCAAGGGGTCTGTGTGTGTCATCCAGAGCATGATGTCCAGGTAAAGCCCAGGGGCTCGTGCAGGCTTTGCACTCAGGGGAAGAGCACAGATGCCTCTCATTTTCTGGTTCTGGGAAAGCTTTTCCTCTCCATGTGTCCCACTCTATCTGGAGCCTCTGCCACAGGCCTTGCAGCCCCCCTGGCTCCAAAGGAGGCTCAGTGTCAGCCATCAACTCACCTCAGAATTTGGCTGCGGAACAGGCCATCTTGCCACAGCCATTTCTGCAGCATTTCATGTCGCCCTCGCAATCTGTATCACTTTCACAATTGTCTGCGCAAAAGCCCAGCATTGAGATTCCGTTCATGGCTTCTGGGCAGGAACCAGGCTTATCTGCAAGGGGAGAAGGGCAGCGTGTGAGCAGGAGAGAACGGCTCGCCCCCAAACGCCCATGGCGGAGAGCACAGGAAAAGGCGAGGCTGCCTGGGCCTTTTCCTGCTAGTAGGCGAGTGGGGGTGTGAACGGGAGACGCTGGGCACGTTTTGCAGGAGAACCCCAGAAGGATCTGGCAAAGTCCAAGCCTCAGCGCTCTCCTGGGTGGGCAGGGCGGGGGAAGCAGGAGGGCAATTTGACCCAGGAATCAGAGGAAGAAAGAAGAGGAAGGAGCTGGGCATCGGAGTGGAACGAGGACATCTAACAATCTGTTCAACATGCATTTTTGGCTCTGGCAGCAGCTCTCAGGGGGAAGCATGTTCCAGCCCTGCTCCCCGTGGGAGTCTCCTTTTGCTGAAGATTCCGGGCACTGGGAAATCATGCTTGCCACTAAGGAGCGAGGGTAATTGATCCTATGCCTTAAAATGTCTTACTGTTTAACTATTAATTTAGAAGAAAAATAAAGCTGTGACTTTAGAAGCCATCATAAAAATGCCTGGGAGCATGTTTGTTTGTGAATTACTTTTCTATACCGCCCGGTAGCTGCAGCTCTCTCCTATTGCTTCCAGGAACCAGCAATGGCCCTTTCCCAGCCATCAAGGCTCTGCACCGCAAGCTAGAGGAGCTGCAGTCAGCAGGTCTGAGAACAGAGAGGTTGTCACCTCTGCAGCTTTGGGTTGTGTGACAGGGAAGAGCAGGAGGTGGCAAAATGGCACAGCAAGTGGCAGGGGGATGCACTCCACTCTAGTCCTTTTGTCCAGAATGGGCATCATCCATTCACGCAGTTATTACAGAGAGGCCAGACACCTCTGTGAAGCCAGTGCCTTGTGCTATCAAAGAACACAGGGCAACAAGGAAGATGCTGGAATGCAATGGCTTAGCAATGGGGTTGGCTGGATTCCCTATTGCAGGGATGGGGAAACGTCTGACCTTCCAGATGTTGTTGGACTGCAATTCCCATCAGCCCTAGCCAGCATAGCCAATGGTGAGGGATGATGGGAGTCGCATTCCAGCAACATCAGGAGGACCATGCACATGTTCCCCATCCCTGCACCAGGACAGCTGAGCTTGCAGTGATGATGCTGACTCTGCGAGAGCAGTTGCAGAGTCCGCTTGTCCAGTGTGGCTGGGCTGGTAAGGTATCACGGAGCACTCGGAGGGAGGAGTGGTCTGTGAGGCACTCGGCAGTGCAGAGAGTGATGCCCAATCTTGCCGGGTTGTTTCTCTGCGCCTGTCTTTTAAAAAATAATCTCATTTCATGCTTTCACTAAAGCATGAATGCACAGATTATCTATCTATCTATCCATCCATCCATCCATCCATCCATCCATCCATCCATCCATCCATCCATCCATCCTTTGTGTTTTGTTCTTTTGCTAAAGTAGAGTCAGGCAAATAAAAGGTTGAATAAGTAAATGGTAGAGTTCCTCTGGCTGCAAATTAAAAATGACTAATTAAAGGACCACTGTCGGGAGAATTTTCAGCTACTTTAGACGGGAGCCTGAACAGAAAAGCCTCTGGAATGCGAAAGGGCCACAGTGCCTACCCCAAACCCTGTGATCCTCTAATACGGGGTGGGCAACTTTTGGCCCTCCAGGTGATCTGGCCTACAACTACCATGAGCCCTAGACAGTATAGCTGAAGGCAAGGGACCATGGGAATGGTTGGTGGGCTAAAACAAGCTGCCCACCCCGCTCTGATGGGAATGAAGCCAGAGAGAAAAAGCAGATTCTCTGGAGAAGCAAACACTGAAGTTCTCTGCAGCGTAAAGGTTTGATAGACAAAGATAATTTCTGCCTCTTTGTCCAAACAAGCAGCGCGGTGCAACTGAGGCACAGCTAGTACAGCTGCTATGAAGCAGTATTGCTTTTCTGTCATGCTTACATTTATTTATTTATTTAGATTAGGGATATCGGAGAAATTTGTCACCGAATCAAATGAGTTCAGGTTTCTATGAATCCGACCCATGGATTCCACAGCAGACTGACTTTTCATGAGTCACGTGGATTCCGTGGACTTGCAGACCTGTTTTTTGACTTGCTGGAATTTTACACAAATTTAGCTGTAGAAAAAAGGTAAAATAATAAAAAAAACCCGGCCAAAAATGCACATTTTCCCAAAGGCTAAAGCATGAAAATGCACATTGGGCGGGGATTTGCACATTTTGGAGAAGTTTTATTTGCTCATGTGAATTTGTGCAAATTCGGGAAATTAGGAAAAATCCAATTTCGTCAACGAGCGGACAACAGAACGAAAGGCACCTGACAACCCACAAAATGCAGATGGAATGGATTTTACAAAATCTGTACATCCCTAATGTAGATACCTAACTCTCTCCTTTAGAATTGGGGCACATCGCGTCATTACGCAATAACTGGGAGTGTCAAAACACACCATGGAAACACAGGCAACACAGACCCACCTTGGAACCGGCCTGTCATCAAACACCAAAAGCCGGTGCTTTGAGGAGATGCCCCAGCTGAGGCTTTGGGAGTCTCCAAAAGGACAGAAGCCCATTGCTGTGGGCCAGCCACCGAGGAGACTGCCTCTCCAGTTGGCCCTCTGCCACTGAGTGCCTTGCTCCCCTTTCCCTAAACATCTTCCTCACCTGCACGAGGGTTTTGTGCCCCAGACCCCTGCTAGCCCCACAGTCTCGACCCCAGCAACGATGGGCTCAGTGCAACTGGGGCAGTCCCCGACAGGCCTGTTGGGCCACAGGCGGCTTCCAGGCCTTCTATTCCCAGATGCAGCTTCCTGGCTGCACTTCCAGTCTGGCACCAAGCAGGCACTGACCATGACTGCGATGTGGACAGACACCCTTGGACAGGAACATTCGGGGCTCGTGCACTGTAATCCGTCACACCCTCTGCCTGTGGTGCCGTGTGGTCCGCTTAACTCAAGCAGCCAAACAGCACGTGGCGCATCAGTCTGGAAGTCGCCTTGTCCGCTGTTAGGGCAGCCAGAGGGGACAGGCGTCTCCTCCGCCGCTGGGAAGCCAGGTCCTGGGGAGGCCCTCCGAAATACCGTGGGCGTCCTCTGCCAGGGAGGGGGCTTGTGTTCCTCCCGCGTCTTGTCGCCTGCGGGCGCCGCGCACGCTTCTCTTCTGCCTCCTCAGCTGATGCCTTCCTGGCCGTGGCCGGGGCTGCTTGGAGGGCCTGCCCCAGCCGGGCTTTCTGGTTTCTTCTCCATCCCTGCCAATGTGTGGAGCAGCTGTACACACTTCAGTCCAAAGGTGCTGCTTGCTTCCGGTAGCTGCCCTCCCCAAGCCAGGCGAGCGCATTCAGGCGAGGAGGACTAGACGGCACAATGCCAGGAGTCCTTCAAAATGCTTTTCTGGAAATGGCCTGGAGCCGCCCCAGGGTCCTGTTGCTCCCGTGCCTCGGCTGGGAAGTTCAAGCCAGACCCAGAGCGTGGAGCTGCAAAGGAGATGGCCTCTCCTCCCTGGGCCTCTCGACTTCTGCCTTGTGGCCCAGGGCAGATCCCCACTCGTGGGGCTCCTGGAACGACCCAGGCACCTCCTCCTGCATCTGCCAGGCAGCTTCACGTCCCCGCCCCTCGCCTTCAACCTGAGCATGGGTCTCTCCTCCCAATGGCCCTCATGTTTGTTCCTTCTCCTTCCAGGAGTGTTTTTGACTGATTCTTGCACTTGTAGGAATCCAGGCAAAGCCAGACTTGAACCAATATAACAATGGTAAACACACCTGGGAGAGTCCCAGGCCTCGGAGTGGCTGCAAGCCTGGATAAAGCAGGCGATTCCCAGAAGCTGCACCTCCCTGGATCTCAGACACGGCAGCCTGCTGTGCCCCAGCCGAGCAGCCTGGAAAGGAGGAAGGCGCTTCCCTGCCCCAGAAGACCAGTCCCCGTGCAAGAGGCACACTGCAGCCTCCTGGCCTTGAAACAGGCATGGGCAAAACACAGCCCAGGATCTGGGGAGAAGGGGCAGGAGGAGTCACCTGTGACCCTGGGGCAGCCCTCCCTCTCCGAGAGTGTGCCCAGTCAGAAGCAGGAAGAAGAGGCCCTCGGGGCCGGGGCTCAGTGGCGGAGCCCCTGCTTTGCATGCAGAGGGGGGAAATGGGAACTTCACTAGCAGGCAATGGGGAAGGCTCTTCTTTGCCCGGGACCCTGGAGATCTGTTGCTGCCAGCCAGAGTGGACAGTCCTGGGCAAGGTGGACAAATGGCAGAAGGCTGCTCCTGATGCACCCAAGTGGGGCTGGTGGCTTTGAGGTGCCATTAAGGGCAGCAGAGTAGCAGAGAGATCTGACCCATGGGAACGTCTCCTCTGCCAGCCTCACTGCAAAGGAGAGCCGAGCAAGAAATCTCCCCGGTGAGTTCTGTGGTGAGAGGGAGGGTGCCCTTTGGGCTTACCACCTCAGGTGACCACACCTCTGAGGCTAGCCCTGAAGGACAGTCTCCCAAGCAGAGAGAAACATCTCTGCATCCACTTTCTCCAGAGCAGGACTGACTTTACAGCAGGGATGGGGAACACGGGGCTCTCCAGATGTTGTTGGACTGCAACTCCCATCAGCCCTCACTGTTGGCTGTGCTGGCTAGCACTGATGGGAGTTGTAGTTCACCAACACCTGGAAGGCTGCACATTCTCCAACCTGGCGTTATAGGCTTCTGTTAGGTCCCTTCTTAGTTATCATTTTTCTTAATGTAAAACTCTTTTGCCTGTCCTGACTCATTCTGGTTGCCCTTTTCTGCCCCTTTCTAGTTCCTTGTTTTGAACGGGCCATCCAGAACACAACCATTCAGAGTTGTGTGGCTGCATCACAGATGTATATGCACGCGTTCCAAACCTGGTGGCTCCAGTGTCTGTCTCATTCACTGCAGGCTCTTCCCCAGGCTAGACCACTCATGCCAGTCACCTGGCTACTCTTTGCAGACACTCCCGGAGGGCTGTGGCATCTGCCCAGGGGGAAGCTGCTTCTGTGCTGCTCTGGCAAAAGGCCCAGTGGCTACAGATCTCCTGCACCACTCCCTCCTCCGCCTCACAGCAGAAACATCCGGATGGCAGCTCCTCGCAGGGCGGCTTCAGGCATCCCAGGATACCGAGCGTGTGCTCTCCACCACGGCGCAGGGGTCACAGCCAGTCACAGCTCCCTGGTGCCTGGACTTGTATGACGCACAGGTATATATCGGGTGTGCGTGTTATATTTGTGCGTAAGCACGCCAAACCACCTTGCACGGTTGCATTAAACCCACACTGTGTGAAGCAGGGCCCCTTGGCTTGAGGGCACAGGGAACTGTGCCACTGCAGGGGCCAGAGGGCTGTCTGGGGGGCCAGGGAGCCTCCCCACCGCCACAGGTCCAGCACCGAGCACTTTGTCATCCAGGCGGAGCCACACAGCTGGCTCAAAGAGGCCCGGTGGGAGAGCCAGGGCCAGCCGCGACTGGCTCCTGGGATCAGAGACAGGCACAGCACGACTGCGCAGGGCGGGGCGGAGGAGCACAAGCATTACCATCTGGGGTTCGGCAAGACATCCCGCAGCCGGTCCGGCAGCACTTCTCGTTCTCCTTGCAGCTGGCATCGGACTGGCATTCCTCTGTGCAGTTCCCATTGGCCGTCGCCATCTCTGTGTTGGGACACGTGCCTGCTTTTTCTGCAGCAGCTGGGAAAGGTAAAGAGGAGGTGCGGGTCCTTGGTGGCCCTCGGACCTTTTGCTGCGGCCTCGGTGAAGTCCCCTCCCACCGCCCTCCGATGACAAGGGGCTGGCAAGCAGGGGTCCTTGGCTGGTGCGGCATCAGAAGGCCGGGGGGAGGGCAACTTGGGCCGCACCCCAGGTGCCCAGTGGGCTCAGTACCCAGCAGCCGCGGGTGGCAGGGGCTCTAGGGGAGAGGCTTGCTGTGGGGACCAGGCCGTGGGCAAGCAGAGCCCTTGCTCTGGCCGTGGCAGGCTCGGTGTGGAGCCGCTCCTCTCTTGCCAAGGGCCGGGCGGAGCTGGCTCTTGCTGGCACCAACCTGTGAGGTTCTGTCCAGACGTGCCCAGCCGCTGAGCGCAGATGGCAAGGAGCCCCAGGAAGGAGAGGAGCAGGAGGCGACAGCTGCTGCTGCTGGGCTTCATGCTGGTGCTGTGCGGAGGGCTGTGCGGGGCTCTGCCTGCCCCAGGCCAGGCTTTAAGCTCTCCCAGGTGTGGCTGGCCGAGGGCGAGGGAGGGACGGCGGACGGAGGGAGGGAGGAGTAGACCGGCTCCTGGGTGATGAATAGAGGCCAAGTGGAGCTGAACTCCCTCCTCGTGCTATTGCACAATCCGAACGGATCAGGTATCACGGCTGGCCTTGATGCAAACCAGGAAACTGCAGGCGCAGGCAGCTGTGCGGGACGACCCTGGGAGCCTCCATTCAGTCAGCTGTGCATGGCACTTTCTGCCCGCCGGATACTGGCCCCATTGCGCTAGCAGCACGCAGGGCTCGATGATGCTCATGCAAGCCTTGCGGGCCCGGAAGTGCAAAGCGGGCCACAGTGCTGGCTCCTGCAGGCCCACTGGGTGACTGGTGTGTGCGGCAGCTGGGGCCCTTGTGGCAGCAGAGGCCACTCCTTGGTGACCAGCAGGCGTTTCCCACGAGTTCTGTCAGAATGGTGCACGTTGTAGATCCTTGCAGCTTTTTGATGCAGCTAGTTCTGGGGTGGGGCACGTCTAATGGTGCTGCTATGCAGCAGAAAAGAGTTAGGAGCAAGGAAGCCTGGGCTTCAGGCATTCTGGCGCAGCAAATGCCCACAGAGACAGGGAAATCCAACAGGCAGAGTGGGCGGCAGCTGTGGTGGCGCGGGGTGGGGTGGTTCATCTGCCCCCTTTCAGGATATGCCCCCATATGGTGGTTCTAGTCTGGTGCCTGAATTGTGGCTGCTGCTGAGGGCAGGAAAGAGACCTCCCTCGCCGGCCCCCAAATCAGCCTTTGGCCTTCCCTTTCTGCCCTGCTTCCTCTGGGCTGGCCAGGAGGGCCCTGGGCACAGCGTCGGGGAGCATGTGGGGTGGCCTGGAGGTGCATCCCGTCTACATTCTTTGGGATGACTGCTGGGTGAATGTCACAGGCCTGCTGTTCAGGAGCAAGCAAGCAGGGAAGCTGTTGCATTCATGCCCCCTGCTTGGGGGTTTCCCAGAGGCGTCTGGCTGGATGCTGTGGGAGACAGGCTGCTGGGTTAGATGGGCCTTTGGATCTCGGGGTTCTCTGGCCAGGTCGGCACGTGTGGCTGGGGCCTTGGGGCCTCATCTTCAGACTGCGAGCCCGTGGGCAGGGACTCGTACATGCTGCGCCTGCAGCGTGCCTGGCGTGGTGTGCTGCTCCCTCGCCTGAGCCACTCAAAGCGACTTGCTTCGTCAGCCCCTTCGTCAGCCTACTCTTGGCTTCAGTGGCGGCGGGAACGTCGGCAGCACAGCGGCGGTGTGGTGCATGCTCCTGAGGAGCCAGCCTGCAGTGGGCTACCCTTGGTGACAGGCGGGGGCGGGGGGGGGGCTTGTCTCTCCAGGACAGTAGCAAGTTGCTGCAGAGCCGGGTGTCTGTCGATCTTCTGCAATGCACCCCACCTGCTCCTGTCCTGGAGAGACAAGCCCCCCCCGCCCCCTGTCTGCTATTGCGGGTGACTAATGCAAGGCTGGCTCCCCAGGCTTCTGCACGCATGCTAGCAGGGCCATGGCGGCAGTCCCACGCGGCCAAGGCCCCTCTGCTGGGGTTGCAGGCCACTTGGCAGCTTCCCTCCGCGGGCAGGCGTGTTCTGAAGCCATCTAAATCCCTGCCGTCAACAATGAGGCAAGGCCTGGGAATGCTGGAATGGATGACTTGCTTGCGAGTGCACGCGCCACACCCCGAGTGGAGATGCCCGTTTGTGCAATCACGGTTGAATGCTCCCAGTTGACAGCCTCCAGGGCTATTTCCTGGGTCATAATCCAAAATGTGCCCCTGGGCAGTCACTCCGAGGACCTGGTGGGGTGGCAGGTGGGTGGGCGACTGTCCCGACTCCTTGTGGCTGCGCCACTTGAGGGCGATCGCAGAAGCGGCCAGAGGGCACAGCTTTCTTCCAGCAGTGCACGTGCCCCACATACCACAGGGCATGGCTTGTCACGGGCCAAGTCCATTTTCTGCCACTGAAATGGTTCTTTTGCCAGAGCAAAACAAAGCATGATGGCCAGAGGCAAGGACTGTCCAGTTCATGTCAGCGGCCTTTGGATGAGAATGCCAAGGGGCGGAGCAAGAAGATGCTGTTAGCAAGGCCCCGTCTAAGTGAGCCATTTACTCCAGGGCTGCTGCAATCCGAGGACCTTTGGGTCATATGACACAGTTGCCACTTTGCAGCCTAGCTGTGGTTTTCACAGGGAAAATGCGGATTTCCATAGAGGTGTTTTGCTGCAATTTTTTAACTTGCTGCAGGTTTACTGCGGTTGCTGAGCTGTCTGTCCCTTCCTCACACTGACTTTGCAGTTTGTGGTGGGCGTGGGGTAGGCGTGCTTAGTGACTGTGTCACTATGTGACGCCTTTTCACTCCCCGTTCCTCCTCGTTCCTTTGCAGCTGCGCAGTAACAGAGAGGGATCCATTTTGGAATGCTGGGTAGGCACATACCTGTCACGTGGGCACGCTCCTTCGCATGTGCGAACCATCGCGAGAGTTACCGTGCCAAACAGTTGGCCTGGTAACGAAGGCGCAGACTACCCATATCTTACCAAAGAGGAATGGACGGGCAGACACAAAAGAACCCCTACAATACAAAACAGCCACTAAAACCCGAAGTGTTGCACCCCCACCCTCACGTGGCTGCGCACCTGCACATTTAAATACAATGGTAGGGAAAAAGAGCAGCACGACTGCTGCAGTTTACTTCGCTTTAACAGCCGGGTGTCAGGGCACAGAGGATTTTTTGGCTGGAGAAGTCTGCAGTAAATCGTGCGTGTACTACAGCAGAAGCTAATTCGCAGCCGCAATGCTGCGCAGTTATGACGGAGTGAAGGATAGAAGCGGTGCCGTGTAGATGGCCCCCTAGTCTAGAGGAAGTGCAAACCCTTGCCAAGACGGGTCTCCATGCCCCCTAGCCAAAGAGTTTCTGCACTGGGACCCCCAGCCTCAGTGTGCCCGTCAGCACAAGCACGGATGCTACCCTCATTCCCCCCTCTGTGCCGGGCAGCTGAGGCTTGGAGCTCCTCAGGATCATGTTGTTTTTTGTGGTTTTAAGTGCAAACTGCCCAGAGAGCCTCGACTATCAGTCAGTATAAAAATGCAATCAATAAACAAATGAATGAATGCAGCTACTAATGCTGATTTGAACCCCATCAGAATGCTCAGAGAGCGGGCACCCGCTGCCCTTGCGCAGTTCACGCTGCGACCATGACTGGGTCCTGGCAGGCAGGCAGTCCGGAACACACACCTGCGGGCAGAAGGCGAGGATCTTTGGACACAATATCGGGCTCACGCATGAGGCGCATGGGTTAATATTGTAAGGAGAAACTGGGGCCCTGGGATAAACTATAGCCTCTCTTGTATGGGAAGCTGGCACAAAGCACAGAGGCCTGAGTTTAAAGGCACACCTTGATTCATTCCCTAAAAAGGGAAGCAATTTGGATTCATAGGACAATGTAAACTCCCCCAGGGGTATTTTATGGCTTTGCACGTCTGGAGGACTGTGGTCGTCAACTGACCAGGCACCAATGTTATCAGCCCTGCCTGAGCCTGTTCTTCCTGTTTCAGTCATAGGGTTGTTTGCTTCCATCCTCCCTACAAAGAATGATCATCTTTTACCCCATCCCATCCCAAATGACAGTTCCCCAGGACTGCAGACCCTGGCCTGATCCATCAGCCACAGCACCAAGAGCTGCTTGTTTCGCCCCTTCCTGCTAAAAAGAACACATATAAGAACTAAGAACTGGTGCCTGAGTTTTGCTTTTTCCCTCCTCCTCCCAGTCCTTTTTCCTTTCGTGTCATGTCGTTGAGATTGCAAACCTGAGGGCAAGGATTGTCTCATTATTAATCTCCGGAAGCCACTCAGGGAGCCTTTTTTGGCTGAAGACTGGGGTACGAATGAATGAATGAGAGAGAGAGAGAGAAAGAAGCACCTTTGATCAACCCTCCATCTTACTCCTTCCCTTTGAGCGAACCTTTACAGGAACAGTTGAAGAAATGGAGGCGGTGGGTGGTGGCAGGGCGATGCAGCATGTGAGCAGCCAAGAAAAAGACTCGGGGGCTTGGGTGTGGGTGTGTTAGAGGGCAATGGGGGCTAGGGAGAGGAGTGGTGGTGGTGGGTTTCAGACCCCTCCTCAGCCTTGTACTCAGTCTTCTAGGCAGGTTAATTTCTGATTAGC
This sequence comes from Heloderma suspectum, assembly GCF_057233095.1. NCBI lineage: Eukaryota > Metazoa > Chordata > Lepidosauria > Squamata > Helodermatidae > Heloderma > Heloderma suspectum. The sequence continues at coordinate 314,506,505 of NC_139461.1, read as the reverse complement.
CACACCCCGCATGGTGGCCATTTTGTGGTGGTGCCCACAAGTTTCTCAAATTGCCAACCATCACCACAGCATCCAGAAGTTGCCTACCCGTGGTTCAGAGCGTGATTCCCCATCTGTTCTAAGGAATGGGGTGGAGGGGCTTGGGAGTTTATGGCAGCACTTCAAATCAGTGAAAAGGAGCGGGGCCCCGCACTGCCAAGCTTCCCCTGCAGTGTGTATCTGCAGCAGTGTGTGTGGCACATTCTGGGACACACAGGCACCCTCTCAGTCACAGAGAGCGACAGCGAAGCTCTGCAGGTCAGCGCCCCCCACCCATGAATGGAGAGGGTATCCCGAGGACATACCCAGAATTCTTCCATTTCAGAGGCACCTATGCAAACAAATCAGCCTGAAAAGATAGGTTATCCCAGGCTTAGACATGGATTTAGTCCATGGATTCTCTTGTGGGAATTCATCAGTGTCACCTTCCCTTAATCAAGGAGGTTACATTTGAAAATTGGAGCTGCGTGCCTTTTAATGCGGTAACACACAAACTATATGAAACAATGCTTAGGGCTTTGATCCTGGCATTCAATCCATTGTAGTGGCCTTTGCAATGCTATTTTCTCTTTGATGTGCAAAACAATTCTATGTGTTGAGTTCTAGGAGCCTTTTTTTGCTGAAATCCCATCTAGCTACTTGGAAAGATATAAAATACTTCATTTTATAATCCCCCGCCCCCGATATTCATCAGGAAGATCAGGGAAGTCCCAGAGCATGGTCAGAAGGCACATGAGGCGGCCAATCTGCTGAAGCTAAGCAGGCCTGGGTCTCGTCAGTGCTTGGAGGGGTGGCCCCGTGGGAATTCCTTGGAGCCACCTGGAGTTCCACAATGGAAGAAAGGTCAGATATAAATGTAAAAAAAAAGAAAAGAAAAAGGAATATCTATGTCTTGTGTAACTCTGGAAATTCTGTAAGGCAGGGAGGGGTGGGAAACAAAGGCCTTGATGACATTGCACAAGGCTCATCTCAGCTCTCAACTTCCTTGGGAAGAAATCTGGAAACAACCCAACAGGATGAGGACGTCTCATTTCCACTTCAGGATGTGCGAGAATCGTGTTGTGTGATGCAATCTGCAGTGACCTTGAGGAGGACCTAGTCTGAGTCCCATCCTGTTTTCTGCATTCCACCCTGTCAAGGTTCCACTTATGACCTGGACCCCCTGAGCAACTCCGTAAGGATCTGTTGCCTCCTTAAGAGTCCCACATTCCTTCTTTTAAACTTCCCCTTCCCAGTAACATGGGGTTTAGGCTGTAGACATGGGGTGACTGACACTCTAGACCCAGGGTTTAACCACAACAGTTTACTAGTAGATTTAGGGCAAACAATTTACAACTACAGGCATTTACACAATAGAGCTGAGTGATACAGAAGGCATTAAAAAAAAAAGTTGCAAAACACAATTTCCTTTATCCTAGCTGTCCTTAGACTTTTCTAGGCTGCTTCTTCCTGCTCACTCTTCAGACCCTGTTCTCACTTCAGGCTCTGGTTTTCTTTTTCTGCTGCTCTTACTCTCTCTGGGGATGGGGTCAGGGGAAGGGGGCATGGCAATCTGGGTGTCAGGGTTCCCATTATGACCTGGCCCCCCTGAGCAACTCCTTAAGGATCTCTTGCCTCCATAAGAGTCCCACCTTCCTTCTTTTACCTTCCCCTTCCCAGTAACGTGGGGTTTAGGCTGTAGGTGTGGGGTGACTGACACTCTAGACACAGGGTTTAACTAAAACAGTATACTGGCAAATTAAAGCAAGCAAATCACAACTAAAGGTATTTACGCAATAGAGCTGAGGGATACAAAAGGCATTAAAAGTTTGGGGTGCAGTGTCACCAATATGTGGATGACACGCAAATCTACCTCTTGTTTAAATCCTCGCCAAAGTTAGCTGTAGAAACCCTGTCCAAGTGTCCGGAGTTGGTGAGTGGCTGGATGGAAAGGACTAAGCTGAAACTGAACCCTGACAAAAGCAAAGTACATTTGGTGGGAGACAAGGGGAGGTTGCCCCTTCATGGATCACTGCCTTGTTGTGGCGAAGGGGCTTGCGTAACTCAGTGAAGCCATAAGCTATGCCGTGCAGGGCCACCCAAGACGGACAGGTCATGGCAGAGAGTTCTGACAAAATGTGGTCCACTGGAGAAGGAAATGGCAACCCACTCCAGTATTCTTGCCAAGAAAACCCCATGGAACGTATCACAAGGCTAAAAGAGATGACGCCGGAAGATGAGCCCCTCAGGTCGGAAGGTGTCCAATATGCTACTGGGGAAGAGCAGAGGGTATTTCCAAGTAGCGCCAGAAAGAGTGAAGCGGCTGGGCCAAAGCCGAAAGGACACTCAGCTGTGGATGTGTCTGGTGGTGAAAAGAAAATCCGATGCTGTAAAGAACAATATTGTTTAGGAACCTGGAATGTCAGATCAATGAATCAAGGTAAGCTGGAGGTGGTCAAACATGAGATGGCAAGATTGAACATCGACATCTTGGGAATCAGCGAGCTCAAATGGACAGGCATGGGCGAATTTAATTCAGGTGACCATCATATCTACTATTGTGGGCAAGAATCCCTTAGAAGAAATGGAGTAGCACTCATAGTCAACAAAAGGGTGGGAAAAGCAGTACTGGGGTACAATCTTAAAAATGATAGAATGATCTCAGTACGAATCCAAGGCAAACCATTCAACATCACAGTAATTCAAGTCTATGCCCCAACCACTGAGGCTGAAGAAGCTGAGGTTGATCGGTTCTATGAAGACCTACAACACCTTCTAGAACTAACACCCAAAAAAGATGTCCTCTTCATCATAGGGGATTGGAATGCTAAAGTAGGAAGTCAAGAAATCACCGGGATAACAGGCAGACATGGCCTTGGTGTACAAAATGAAGCAGGACAAAAGCTAATAGAGTTTTGCCAAGAGAACATGCTGATCATAGCAAACACTCTTTTCCAACAGCACAAGAGGCGACTCTACACATGGACGTCACCAGATGGTCAATATCGAAATCAGATTGATTATGTCCTTTGCAGCCAAAGATGGAGAAGCTCCATACAGTCAGTAAAAACAAGACCTGGAGCTGACTGTGGCTCAGATCATGAGCTGCTTCTTGCAAAATTTCGGCTTAAATTGAAGAACATTGGGAAAACCACTAAACCATTCAGGTATGACCTAAATCATATCCCTGATGAATATACAGTGGAGGTGAGGAATAGATTTCAGGGATTAGACCTGATAGACAGAGTGCCTGAGGAACTATGGATGGAGGTCCGTAACATTGTTCAGGAGGCAGCAACTCAATCCATCCCAAAGAAAAATAAATGCAAGAAAGCCAAGTGGCTGTCTGATGAGGCTTTACAAGTAGCTCACGAAAGAAGGGAAGCGAAAAGCAAGGGAGAAAGGGGAAGATATATCCAACTGAATGCAGAGTTCCAGAGAATAGCAAGGAGAGACAAGAAGGCCTTCTTAAATGAACAATGCAAAGAAATTGAGGAAAACAACAGAATGGGAAAGACTAGAGATCTCTTCAAGAAAATCGGAGATCTCAAGGGAACGTTTTGTGCAAAGACGGGCATGATAAAGGACAAAGAAGGCAGGGACCTAACAGAAGCAGATGAGATTAAGAAGAGGTGGCAAGAATACACAGAAGAACTATACAGGAAAGATCTGAATGTCCCCGATAGCCATGATAGTGCGGTCACTGAACTTGAGCCGGACATCCTTGAGAGTGAAGTCAAGTGGGCCTTAGGAAGCATTAGTAACAATGAAGCTAGCGGAGATGACAGTATTCCAGCCGAGCTATTTAAAATCCTAAAAGATTATGCTGTTAAAGTGCTGCATTCAATATGCCAACAAATCTGGAACACTCAACAGTGGCCACAAGACTGGAAAAGGTCAGTTTACATTCCAATTCCAAAGAAGGGCAACGCCAAAGAGTGTTCAAACTACCGCACAATTGCGCTCATTTCACATGCCAGCAAGGTGATGCTCAAAATCCTACAAGCTAGGCTTCAGCAGTATGCGAACCGAGAACTACCGGAAGTACAAGCTGGGTTTCGAAGAGGCAGAGGAACTAGAGATCAAATCGCCAACATTCACTGCATCATGGAGAAAGCAAGAGAATTCCAGAAAAACGTCTATTTCTGCTTCATTGACTACGCTAAAGCCTTTGATTGTGTGGATCACAACAAACTGTGGCAAATTCTTAAAGTGATGGGAGTACCAGACCGCCTTACCTGTCTCCTGAGAAACCTGTACGAAGGTCAAGAAGCAACAGTAAGAACCAGACATGGAACAACCGATTGGTTCAAAATTGGGAAAGGAGTATGGCAAGCCTGCATATTGTCACCCTGCTTATTTAACTTATATGCAGAGTACATCATGAGAAATGCCGGGTTGGATGAATCAGAGGTCGGAATTAAGATTGCTGGGAGAATTATCAACAACCTCCGATATGCAGACGATACCACCCTAATGGCAGAAAGCGAAGAGGATCTCAAGAGCCTCTTGTTGAGGGTGAAAGAGGAGAGTGCAAAAGCTGGTTTGAAACTCAACATTAAAAAAACTAAGATCATGGCATCTGGCCCCATGACTTCCTGGCATATGGAAGGGGAAGAAATGGAAGCAGTGACAGATTTTACTTTCTTGGGCTCCAAGATCACCGCAGATGGTGACTGTAGCCATGAAATTAAAAGACGCTTGCTCCTTGGGAGGAAAGCTATGGCAAACCTAGACAGCATAGTAAGAAGCAGAGACATCACCTTGCCGACAAAGGTCCGTCTAATCAAAGCTATGGTTTTCCCAGTAGTAATGTATGGCTGTGAGAGCTGGACTATAAGGAAGGCTGAGCGTCGAAGAATTGATGCTTTCGAACTGTGGTGCTGGAGAAGACTCATACGAGTCCCCTGGACTGCAAGGAGGTCAAATCAGTCCATCCTAAAGGAAATCAACCCTGAGTGCTCATTGGAAGGACAGATAATGAAGCTGAAGCTCCAATATTTTGGCCACCTAATGCGAAGAGAAAACTCCCTGGAAAAGACCCTGATGCTGGGAAAGACTGAAGGCAAAAGGAGAAGGGGACGGCAGAGGATGAGATGGCTAGATAGCATCACGGATGCAATGAATATGAACTTGAGCACGCTCCGGGAGAGAGCGCAGGACAGGAAGGCCTGGCGTGCTATGGTCCATGGGGTCACGAAGAGTCGGACACGACTGAATGACTGAACAACAACAAGGGGAGGTTGACCTGATATTGAATGGGGTACAGCTGCCCTTGAAAGACCATTTTAGACTCCCAGCTGTCCATGGAGGCTCAGGTGTCAGCCATGAGCCGGGTGGCACTGTACCAACTCCAACTGATACGGCGGCTGCACCCCCATCTCCCTAACCATCTGCTCCCATCAGTAGTTCATGCCCTGGTCTCCTCTTGCCTAGACTACTGTAATGTGCTGTATGTGGGGTTACTCTTGAAGACGATTCAGAAGTTGCAGCTGGCACAGACTGCGGCAGCCCCCTGATTAAAGGCAGCCATTGGCAAGATCACATCACTCAAGTGCTGAAGGAGTTGAACTGGTTACCAGTTGTCTTCCGGGCCCAATTCAAGGTGTTGGCATTGACCTTTAGAACCCTAAACAGTTCCGGCCCAGTCTATCTTAAGGAGCACCTCTAACACCACCAGGGATGCTACTCAACGAGATGGGCCTCGGAAGGCCTTCTGTCTGTCCCATCAGCCAGGACAGCTAGGCTGGTGAGGACTAGGGAGAGGGCCTTTTCTGTGGTGGCCCCCACTCTGGAATCCCCGCCCCCAGTGACCTCTGCCATGCCCCCTCTTTGATGAGTTTGCACTGGGCTTTGAAGACCTGGCTGTTCAGGTGGGCATTTGGGGTGGGTTAGGGTTTTTTAGAGCAATGATGTTTTATTCAGTTGATTATGTAAATTTGTTGTATTTTGTGTTATTTGTATTGTACACTGCCTAGAGTGGCTATCCACCCAGATGGGTGGCTAATAAATCTAATAATAATAAAAAAGTTGCAAAAATGCAAGTTCCTTTGCCCTAGCTGTCCTTAGACTTTTCTAGGCTGTTTCTTCCTGCTCACTCTTCTGACTCTGCTGTCACTTCAGGCTCTGGCTGTCTCTCTGTTACTGGCTCTCTCGCTCTCTTTATATACCCTCCTCCCTCAAAACTGAAGAGTACTGCTTCAAACCTGATGAAAGTTAAACGGAGAAATTAAACTGACACTTAACCGGAGAAATGAAACTACTCCTCTCAGCGGGAAACTCCAGGCCTCTGAGCCTGACCATTTCCCCCTTTGCCTCTGTCGGCCTCCAAGCTTCACACCCCCCTCCTTTTCTTAGTAGCCAGACTGCACTGGAGGCTCCATGCGATGACGAACCTTGTGGTTAAACAACGTGGCACACGGCCCAATCTCCCCTTGGCCAGGGCCCAGCTTCCACTCCTGGCGCTGATCCTTAATGCTGCCTTTCCCAACCTGGTGCCCTCCAGGGGTGTTGGGCTGCAACTGCCACCGTCCCCAGCCAGCGTGGTCAACGGCCACGGAACGCTGAGAGTTGCAGTCCAGCACCTCTGGAGGGCACCAGGTTGGGGAAAGCAGCATTAAGGAAACTTCCACAGTTCTTTCTAGACAAGAACTGGGTTCACACAGATTGCAGGGGTAAAAGAAGCCATCGTGGCTTCTCCCCCCACCCCTGCAGGGGCCGGTTGTTTACATAATTACCCACGCTACAGCACAGGTCAGCGTGTCATTCAAACCCGGCACACAGAATTTTGAGGCTAGCTTTGGACCCACCCTACAACCACGGTGTGCAGTAGGGCCTCTAGGGTGGGTATGAGGCTAGCCCCGGATGACACACCATTCCTTGGACAACACGCTATCCTACAATGCAGTACGGGCAATTATGTAAACAAACAACGCATGCGTGGCACATGCAGGGGCAAGGGGAGAAGCCACGATGGCTGCATTTGCTCCGTGACTGCGCAAACCCAGCCACCGGCTGATGGTTCAGCAGTGGGACTTAGTTCCAGGGCTTAATCTGAGCCACAGAGTTCTATTTGATCCCCGATGAGATTCAATACCCATATGAAACCACTGGGAGAGATTATCCAGAGACATGCAATACGTGGTTGACACCCCACTCTGTTTCTCCTTTTCATCCAGGTGAGGCAGTGGCTGCTCGGAACCAGTTCCTGGACTGTCTGAGAGCCAATGAAGTGGGACTCAGTCCAGACAAGACGGAGGTAGTGTTAGTGGGTGTACTACCTGCCTGCCTGCCTGGTGTTCAAGCTGTTCTGGAGGGGTTTCCTTCCCCCTAAAGGAGCAGGTCTGTCATTTTGGGGTCCACTGGAGGCACAGAGCACCTTTTATCTGCTAAGGCTGGTATACCAACTACACCCTTATCTGGACAGAGAGAGCCCAGCCACAGTTGTCCGTGCTTTGATAATCTCTCATCTGGATTACTGAAATACGTTACACAGGGCGCTGCCATGAAAATGGACTGAAAACTTCAGCTGGTCCAAAACAGGACAGCGAGGTGGCTAATGGAGACTGGCTATTACGCTCTTATCATGCCAGTACTTTTCCATCTACGCTGGCTGCCAGCCCCTTTCCAGGCACAATTCAAATGGGTGGTAAATGTTTTCAAAGCCCTAAGGAGCTTGGGGCCAGGTTACCTGAGGAACTGTCTCATCCCATATATGTGTCTGGACCTCCAGCATAATCTCCTGAGGCCCTTTTCTGGGTGGCCCCACCAAATGAGGTGAGGCAGATGGCTACTAAGGAGAGGGCCTTTTCAGTGGGGGCATCCCAGTTGTGGAGTGCCCTCCCCAAATAGGACCCTCCCAGAAGCTTTGCAGAGCTGCGAAGGATGCTGAAGCAAATGGCCTCCCACGTCAGGGACATGTCTTTGGCCACCCTGACCGTGGCGGTCAGAGGAGCCCTTGCAGCTGGAGTCCTTGGGAAGAGCAGCGGCGGCAGCTGGCCCACCCTCCTGTCAGCCACAGCGGCACGGTCCCTCCGCTATCTCCAGCCAGCTTTCTTCTTTTTCTTGCCATTCATGTTGGCCTTTCACAGCACGCCTGATCTTTTCCACTGCACTGATTTGCTTGCCGTGTGATTGTTCCTGTCTTGCCCTTTGGCTCATGAGGCTTGAAGTGGAAATAACTGAGTTGTGGCAGCCCTAAGCGAGGAGGAGGAGCAGGAGGAGTGGCCGGAAATGGGTGCAGGTGTGTGGTTGCGGGGTGGGGCTGGGAAGTGGGTATCCTTTCTCTTTCAGCCTTTGCCTCTCTCTCCAGGGGACTTTGAGTGTGCTCAGGGTCCAATGACAGCTGGCCCAGGTGCTCTGGTTTGGTTTATTTTTTGACACAGCCACACAGATGAGCAGGGTCTGTTTCATGGCTTTGTAACAGCTCTAGCTAACTGAAGGTGTGGAATTGCCAACAGAAAAGACAAAATGCTCAGGCTCGCTCTTGTGCCTTTTGCAGTCACAGGCCGAGGACTATGCGTTCATCAGCGGGTGAAACTTTGCACAACACAGAGGTAAACATGACCACCTGTTAACACCTGCAGATTTCAAGGTGCAGCTACAAAAGCCAATGTGAAGAGTTGGCAATCCTGCTTGCTCATGCTGCAGGCTTCGCAAGATCGTGCTAAGCCCGAGAGCGTGGAAACAAATACAGGAATTACAGAGGCACCCTGTTGTTCTCCCATTCAGTCTGAGCGCACCCCCCCCCCCATACACACACTTTGGGGAAATCTGCCCTCAGCCCCAAACAACAGGGCACCTCCTTGCTCACCCTTCTGTGCCACATGGACTGAACTAGCAGCATCCATGCAGGGTCTGGCCCAGCTTTTTATGGCTGGTCTGGATTGAAATGGGCTGAATCAAATGCATCCCACCCCTCACATTCTGTGCAAAAATGCCCTAAGATCTCATCCAGATCTCTTGTATCTGAGCATGTCTCTGGCCACGTCCCTTGAGCTGCATTTTGAGGGAAGTACTTGGGGCATGCTGCAGTTTATAAGGGCATCTCTACACCAGCCTAAAATCCTGCATTTAAACTGGGGCTTTCTGCTTCTGTTTTAAATGCAAGGTTGCAAACTGACTCCCTTTACACGTGCTTCTTCCCCCCACCCTTCTCCCCATATCCAAGTCTTCCATTACCTTCCATTGATCTTGCTCCTTTTCTTGCCACTTTTCCTCTTTTCACGGAGGGAACTCAAGTGGAACACAACGGGGTAATTTTATAGCTCATTATCTGCAATCTATTTAAAAATGGAACAAAGGGCATTTAGTGCAGGAGACGCCCTGGAGGGTCACAGCATCATGCACAGCATCCCTCAAACTTCCACGAAGGAGCCATCTCAATCGCAGGATAAAAGCTCCATGTGAAGAAAGCCTAAGAGGAACTCCTTGGGCTGCCGCTCCGTTACAGCAAGACTTCTTTGCCTCCTGTTGAGCTTTCACGAAATGACCTTGGCCCCGCAGCTAGTAAAGGTGTGCATGCGTTTGCCCGCATGCACATGAGTGGCGGCTTAGACTAGCACTCAGCCAATGGATAAATGAGTTCACATGGTTATCTCCCTGAAGGTCCTTTGTAACTGGGGTGGGGTAGGGTAAATTACGTGCCCTGTGTGCGTAAGAGAAATATCTGTCAAGGGTTACTTGCTTGGGATGGTTAAAAGAGTTGGAGCATCGAATATCGCAAAATGGCGCCCTCAGCTTGGACAGGTCCACGATAAAGCTACCATTCTGGATAATCTCCCAGTGCAAAGGCCTTTCCTGAGTTACATTTCAAAGTGATGCCTTCAGCTGTGGTGGAAGGACAGCAGAGCCAGGTGCTCTGGGATGTGCCAGCTCAAGGCTTCTGAGGGCCCTTGGGCAAGACACCCTCCATGCCCCCCTGCTCAGCAAGCCTCCCTTCTCCCTACCATTGTCAGCAGCTGCTGTTGCTCCTCCTTCTCTTCCTCATCATTGCTGCCACTATCCATTTATCATACAGATAAACTTTGTATTGGAAATCTCTTTAATAATTACTGATGTACATGTACTCTTAAACTATTTAGATGCTTTTTGGAGCATAACACATGGTCAGCATAAATGGTTCTTTTGCACCCTCTTGGCTGCTAAAAGGCTGATACTACAATACTGGAAGGATAAAAGCTCACTGCCTATAATGCAACAGATTGAAGACACCAGCACCATTTGAAAAAGCAGTATATAAAGAGTGGTCCACTTGTGAATGGACTTGTATTTGGTTATCTGGTCTGCTTTTACTGAAGTTTAAGTGTAATCTATTCCCCCCTCCCCGCCGAATGTTGTAATATTTGAAACTGACGACTTTAGAGTATGTTGTTATATTTTCAGTGTTTGGGTTTTGTTATGTTTTTGTTTTGTTGACATTTACAACAAAAAATTGATTAGAACAATCATTGCTACCCCTTGCTGGCTTGACAGCCAGAGAGCAGGCAGGCCATGGCATCTCCTGCTCCTGCCACCATCACCGCCATTGTCTGGGCCAGAGAGAAGCAGGTGGCAATGATGAAGTGGAGGAGCAGCTCCAGGGCTCTCCTCTGTGGGCCCTGCTGGAGTGGGGCCCTTGGCAGGTGCCTGACCATGCCTACCCTTGGCACTGGCAGGTGTGTCCAAAATGCCCACCTCAGGTTGAGGATCTGGTGCATTCTTTTGAAATGCCCGTTGTTTGGTGGCATCAGAGCCAAATCTATAACTAGTGTTCTAGGGGGTGTTGCCATGAGCGATTTACTCTGAGCTGGCTGCATTTGAAGGTCGTTAGGGGTGTATGACGTGGCCATCCCGCAGCTACCCTGGAGCTTATCAGGGAAACAGCAGATTTCTTGAGCCTGCTTAAAGTCTGATTTTTCCCCTTAAGTCGGGCTCTCCGCAGTGTAGTGGTGGTGGTGGAAGGGCCAATGGCAAAAGGCACGGGTGAACCCAGTCGTGGCTGCGGCTCTGTGACGGCCAAGTACAGGGTTTATTTCCCAACGCCACATATTTCTGTAGCAATTTAAACTCTGCTGGAGAAATTACCAGCCCGTCACAACAGTTAAATGCGACCCATGCGAACGAGGCATCTGCCAGTGCCTCTTCCGAGACGTTTCTGGTACATGACCATGTCATGGATAATGGAGCATCTGTTCGCACCAACCTCGCATAAGGCAAGAGGAGCCCCCCAAGTCACCCCGCATGCTCCACAAGTGGCCTTATGTCCTCCAGTCCCAGGGACTCTTGGAAAGTTCTGTCCAGCTGAGCTAGTTCTTACCACCCCTAGCAACCTCTGCTCACCTCTCTACACATGAAGCTGACCTCCAAGAACATTTGCATGGAAACTGAGAACGTGCCAACTCCTTAAGCAAAAGACCAAGCCCCTAGTCCTCAGTTTCGGGGGGGGGAGGGGCAGATCAGAATGGACTAGCTGGCAGAGAAGACCCCAGGCTTCTCTCTGGCCTGGACTTGGTCCAGATCTCAGAGTTCAGGGTGAGAACAGATTTGGGCCCACCGTATCCAAAGATTGACTTTTGTCCTGACGTCTGCATTCCTGCGCCAAAGGACAAAAGGACTTCCTTGTTGCCACACAACGCCCTGCCCTTGTTTGCTTTCTAGGCTCAAAGCAGCGAGTTCAGGAGACATGCAACACTTCCCAGTCCAGGTGGGAGGTTGCTGTGTGGTGATGAAAAGATGGCTTGGGTGGGGCCATGAGAGAGGGTTGCCTGTTGTTGTTTTTTCTCAGACGCACACACCCCACTGAAACTTAACAGGCTGCAGGTGGAAAGCAAAGAACCAAAAGTAAATACAAGACAATTCGCCTGTGGGCTTCATTGTCACCGCAGATCCTACAGCCTCTAGAATCAAGCCTCTGAAAAAGCCTATGCTTAGCACAGTCTTCCCCAACCTGGCATCCTCCAGATGTATTCAACTGCAACTCCCAAAATCCCTGGGCACCATCTGGAGGGCACCAGGTTGGGGGAGGCTTACAGCGGTGCCCCCACGGAGTCAGTGCCGTTGATGCTGTCCCAAGCGATGGACTGCATGAGCATACAAAACTGTTTTGATGTGTGTGCCTGCTCTTTTTACATGCTTATAGCTAAATTGTTTTTATATTATGCATAATACTGTCTTTTTAGGGTTATTATTCTTTGTAAACCATCCTGAGAGTTTGGCTATTGGGCGGTATAGAAATGTAAGAAATGAAATAAAAATGAGCAGCACATCAATATGGTGTAGGACAAAGTATCAAAAGTGGACCATCAGGGAGACCTGTGTTCAAATCCTCCCTTAGTCAAGCTCACTAGATGTGTCCAGTTACATACTCAGGGTTGTGGGTACAGACAGAGCCGGCAGCCCTGAGCTTAATGGAGGAAGGAGTACCAGTAAACATGTCCCAGTGACCCCAATGGGGCTCATTCCTGGGTCTGTGGGTATATAGGATTGCAGCCTCAGTGGATGTGATGAAGTGGACTCTCGCCTGCAAAAGCTTCTGCCAGAATACGTCTGCTAGTCTTTGAGGAGCCGCAAAACCACTGGTTGTTTCTGCTGCAACAAACTGACCCACACAGCTGCAGCCCCTCTGGAAACTGCTTCAATAACAGGTACTCTCTGTACGGCTTGGGAGTGCCTGGGACAGCCAGTCTAGAGACAAGACTTTAGGCTCTGCAGGCTCAGTGGCGGGTCTGCCTGGTGGCGTTAACTTTGAAATCAGCAGGAAGCAGCCCCCGGCAGTGAAGGAGTCAACAGCTTTGCCTTTGCAACTCCCTGTCTGCAAGACCCCAGGCGACCTCCCTCCCTCGCTCCCACCCTGCCCACCTCCCTTCTCTGGTCCCACCACATTCCTGAGCCTGCCAAGGGTCAGAGAGTGCAACGCCGCTGAGGGAACGGGCTCCAGTGGTTCATTCGCCTTTGGTTTTGTGGCACCCAAGGATCTCCCCCTCCCTCTTCTCCCCACCCCTATGTAAAAATCCTTCAAGGTAGCTCAGAAAACCTAAATCAAGGGCATGTAAAATCCAGACTGCCACCCCTCGCTGGATGATCCAACTGTATTCCCCAGAGCTCACCCCTAGCACCTCCAAAACTCCAGGGGAAGTGGGCAAAGAGGGTTCCCTTTGTGGCGCCTCTTGCATCATCCAGGGCCTGAACCAAATTCCTCTGGCACTCAGTAGTGGCAGCTCCCAAAATGTTTGCTTTCCTTTCCTTCAGGCTACAGATCCCCAGAGCCACACGATCATCACGGTAGCCACTGCGTCGAGCGCGAGTCCAGCCACACAGCGCCCTGGAGGCGGCAATGCAGAACTCGCCTGGGATCTCGCCAGCACTTCACCAGCCCTGCCCGCCACAAGATGCCCACACTCCACCCCTGCCAGTCCCTGGCTCTGTGGCAGCATGTCAGCTGGGCGTCATCACACTTGGAGCCAGCCTGCAGGGGACCTGAACCCCGACGGAGCTCCGTCTATGGTCCCGAAGCACACGGCCTCTCGCTTCCTGTGTGACTTCGACCAGGGCTGCTTCTCTCACTTCTGGCCCTGTAGTTTACCACTCAACTGGGATTACAGGGCCAGATCCGCATGGAAATGCACGCAGAAGTGTTTCCAGCTTTTAGCTGGATTGCCATGAAAGCGGCTTGGTCTGTCAGCGCCCACCCCAAACCCCGCTTTCACAAGTCGCACGAAAGCACTTTAAACCGCTTGCTTTGGGGCTGGGCAGAGTCTCGCCTGTTGAAGTGAGGGGCATCAGACGCAGAGGTGCTGTTCAGCGAGAGGCTTGTTCCCCGCCCTGCCTGTGCTCCTGCTACTGCCCCCCCGTGAATGAAACTGCCCTGCTGCGAACAGGAGGAAGGGGCTAGGCGGCCAGCGCGCTGCTGCGAAGGCTTGAAGCAGCACCGCTGACTCTCTCAGTGGGAAAAAGACACGGCAGATTCTCAATGGGTGAACGCTTGTGAACGGGAAGCAGTGCTAAGTGGGAAGAAGCCTGGGTGCAAAAAGAGGGGATGGAGGGGGGGAAGGGGCGCCCCCACCCCAGCCAGGTGGGGTCACTGCCAGGTCACGGAAACAGCATGCCCAGGATGTAACGCGGGGGGATGGGGCACACTGCAGCGGAACTGCGCGGGAGCCGTGAGCAACGGAAAAGGCGCCCCGAAAGGACTTTCCCCAACGGGCCTTTTCCAGAGGGAAGCTGTGGGGTGGCGACACCACCATCTCTGGCGAATGGCCCTGGTGCAGGGAATCGGCTGCGTGGGTTGGCTCCTGGAGACGTTTGGCCACATGCAGGAGAATGCCTCAGCGGCAGTGCGTGCGGTTTGCGTGCACAAGGCCCCGGGTGTAATCCCTGGCAGGTCTCGTTAAAAGGGCCAGGCAGCAGGAGGCAGGAAAGACCCTTTTCTGCCTGAGACCCTGGAGATGCCCTTGCCAGCCAGAGTAGATAATGCTGGGCCTCCATGGAGAAGTAGCCTGATTTGGGATAAGGCAGCTTCCAAGGTTCTCACACCTCCCTGCTGCCCCCCCCCCCCCCCGGTTAAAGCTGAGCCAAATGTCCTCTGTGCAGAACATTTGGCTCAGATTCAGAGGTGGCGATGGCGAATAAAGGGTCCTTGAACTTGGGACACAGATTTCAGACACAGGGCGCAAAAGTGTCGAAAGGGTTTGTGTATGGGCAGAGGGCTTGCTACGGGGGCTGGGGCACTTCCTCTCCTGCAGGCATTTCCTCTCCTGTAACTTTGGGAAAAGGTGGTGGCAGGGATGAGGATGGCAACAGCAGAGCTCCTCTTTGCAGCTGATGGTTGGAGACTCCCATTTCACCTTGAGCGACACTACAGAACGATGCTGAATTGTGCCAACCAGCTTTGTGTGTGTGTGTGTGTGTGTGAGGGAGTGGGGGGGTGCCACCTTTTATAAAGAGAGAAAAAAAACCCTGCTTAGCTCCATCGCTGGTGGTAAACCTATCTGCCTGTGAACCTTAAAGATATTTAGCCCCTTACCTCACCCCGCAATTGCCCTCCAGTTTTCATGGCCTGCAACCAGGGCATTGAAAATGGGGGTGGGGGTCCCCACTGCCCTAGGTGTGCCACAAGACTCCTGTCCAGATGTTATATCCCTTGTCAGACAGTGAATCTGCCCCTTCCATTGGCCGCATTATTGCTCCCCCCCTGCCATGCAAAGAAGAGCAGTGCATCAGCAGTGGCTGAGATCAGGGAGCCACATGACTTGTGTGCATTTGATGCGCATACAGAGCATGTCTTCACACACGCACACTCCTTGCAGGATCTTCCTCAAGGGGCATCGAAAAGGGTCACATTAAGGGTGAAAAGCACAGGCCTGATGAACTCTTGAGCTGCCCAGAGAGGGTCAAGCCCAGGTGGGAACTGCACCACAGCCCAAGGCCTTCCATATCTTCCTGGGTCTTCTTACTTTGTTTTATGTATCTGTGCGTGTGTGCATGCAAATACGTATTCAAAGCATTGGGCGCCCCATTTTCCAGACCCTAAGCCACGCTGGCAGCTGCACATTCTAAAAACAATCGACTTCGGCGGCGACCACTAGGAGCGAAAGCAGGAGCGCGGCCGCATCTAGGAGCCCGAGGCAGCCAACACGGCCCGGTGCCGAGAAGGGTCTCCGCCTGCCTCTGGAGGGCCGGCGGGCCCGGCGGCGAGCGTCCTGGGCGTGAGCCCGCCCGCCGCACCTCCGCTTTCAGTTAACCCCGCTGCCCAGGGCCCCCCGCTCCTTTTCGCCCGTCGAGGGAAGCCCCCTGCCCGCCGTGCCTCCGTCCCCATCCCGAAGTGGCGCGCAAATCAAGCGGAAGCGCCGGCAGCTGCGGCCCGCCCCAAGCTCTTTCCGGGGCGCGGCGGGGCCTGGTGGGCGCCGGCTCTGCAGCTGGGGAGCTGAAGCCCCCCCGCCATGCCAGTCACTCAGGGATTCCCACGCGGAGCGCGCGCGCAGGCGGGCCGGGGCCACTCCGAGGCAGCCGCCTGCTGCGGCCAAACCGGCCCAGAGGGCCGCCGGGAACTTCGGGCGCGCGCGCTGGGCGCGGCGGAAGCCGTCCTGGCCCGCCGGGTCGCGCTCCGCCCGCGCGGGCTCTGCCTGACCCACGGCACGGAGGCGCCTGCCCTCTCCGCGCACGCCTGCGCAAGGCTCCCCGGCCTGCCGCCGCGGCGCGCCAGGGCCCCTTCCGCGCGCAGGCAGGCCTCGCGGGGACCGGGCCGCGGGCCCCTCCCGGGGGAGGCTCCCCCCCGGCGGGGGCGCCGCACTCACCTTCGAGCAAGGCCTTCGCTCGAGGCCGGGCAGCAGCGGAGGAGGGCTCGGGCCCCAGCAGCCCCGCCAGCAGCCCCGCCAGCAGCCCCACGAGCAGAACGGCGAGGCCAGCCTGCATGGCGCTGCGCGGAGCGAACCGCCGGACTCGGAGCGCGCCGGGCGCCGCGCGGGTATAAGTGCTCCGGCGGGGGCGGGCCGCCCCAAGGTGACCTTGCGCGCCCGCCCGGGCCCTCCGAGCCGCCGCTCCTGCCGCGGGGGGGCCTCCTCCCGCGCCCTCGCACCCCGGCGCGCCTCCTCGCCGGCAGCGTTGCCCGAGCAACGCGCCAGCGCGCGCCGGGCCCCGAGCGCGCCGTGGGGCGCGGCCAGGCGGCTTCTGCCAGCGGGGCAGAGGCGCGCGCGGGCCGGGTTGCTCTTGGCTGCCTTGCCCCGGGCACAGCCCGTCGCGCTCGGCTGTTGCCTTGCTCTGGGGGCTCGGGGCAGAGCCCCGGGGAGCCCCGGGAGGCCGCCCCGCCCGCGCTCTCGCGCGCCTGAAGCGCGGCGCCCGGTGGCCCCGGGCCCCGCCGCGGGCCGCGCTTCCCTGCGGAGCGCGCCCGACGGGCAGGCGCCTTCCGGCCGCTCGCACACGGGCTCCGAGGCCCGCCATCCCCAAGCGGAGGCCGCGCGCCCGCCCAGGGCTGCGGCCGGGCCCGAGCCGCGGGACGCCCCCCGCGCCGCTGTCGAGCCCCTCCGCTCCGCCGTGGGGCTGCCCGGGGACAGCCGCTGCGGGGGCCGTGGGGACCTCGCGGGAGGCGGCGGCCCAGAGCAGCCCCAGCAGCCGGGCGCCGCGCGGGCCCCCTGGGCGGGCGGCCGCGTGTCCAGGCGCCCCCCGCCGCCCCCCTCGCCTCAGGCGAGCCGCTCGGCGGCTGCCGGGGCTCCCGCCGGCCCGGGGACTCGCTCGCGCGGCCTGAGGCGCGGGCGGGCGATTCCTGGCCGCTGACCCGCTCGTGCCCTTGGGCGCCTTTGCTCGGGGCCGGGCCCTCGTCCTCCGCGATCGCGCCGCGCGGGCCTGAGAATCGAGGTTCGGCGCAGCTTTTCTGGCTACGGAGATCTGAGTTGAAATGCGATGAATTGCCTGAGGAGGAGGAGGAGGAATTGCCCTTCTGTACCACCCCATAGCGGAAGCTCTCTGGGTGGTTTACGAAGGTGAAAACCATTAAAGTGCAGTACACAACATTTAGGAACCATTCACATAGAACACAGAGACAACAAACACCAAGACAACATATATTTAAAAACAAGGCTGAGCAGTAAACCATAACCATAGGACAGTGCCAGGCCCGCTCAAAAGCTCATCACGTGCCGCCAACCACCTGAGAAAAGGGACAAGTCTTAACCCGGCACAGAAAAGATAACAGTGTTGGCACCAGGTGGGCCTTGTCGGGGAGACCATTGGGGGGCTGCCACTGAGAAGGCCCTCTCCCTCGTGGCTGCCTTCAGAGCCTCCCTCAGAGGAGGCACCTGGAGGAGGACCTTGGGTGCTGAGCATAGAGTATGGGTAGGCTCATGCCAGGAGAGGCACTCCCCGCGGTCCCAAGCCACGTAGGGCTTTATAGGTTGAAACCAGCACCTTGAATCGAGCTCGGAAGCATTCAGGCAGCCAGCCAAGTGGGCCAGAGTCAGCCTCATATGTGCTGAGGAAAGCTGCAAAGGCCAGAAGGGGCTGAGCAGGATCCTGGGGGCCCCGAGGCCGGCTCCATTGACTCTTCCCCCTTGGCTCACCGAAGCAGCATCAGCGGTGCAAAATAAGCAAATAGAGACCAGGTGTGTCACTGAAGCCGAGGCTTCCTGGCTTCCAGTCTGGATGACGCACAGCCTGGTGTTCGCCGGGTTCCACTGGCCTTTCTTCACAGCTCCCTCTTGCCCGGTATTGCCCACTGCCCAGAGTTTCCATCGCTGCTACCCGCAGCCCGTTTCGAATTGGAGATCCCAAAGCATGCGCATTTCCACAGAGCTGTGGAGCCTCCCAACTTGTGTGCAACACCTTGCCTCACCTGCGTGACTCTGGCTCTCCCTCCCGCTCGTTTCCATCCCACCTCCAGCCGGACACTCAAGGACATCTCCAGAGCACCTGCTGCCAGGCTTCCTCTTCCAAAGCCTCTAAGGCGCCATGTCTCACTGCACACCCATCTCAGGTTTAATGCATTATGCACCACAGCAGGCCTTGCCGGAAATAACAGTGGAGCAACAGTCACAGTCCAGGAGTCCTGGAATAAGGCACGTGGACAGACCACATCTGCTCACCCAGATAGCTAACAAAGAGGGAGAGCATGTTGTTTTGTTCCTTGTGTAAACCACCCTGGGAAACTGATGGGTATAAAACACTTACACAGTTTGGATTTACTGCAAAACGTTGCAGTGTGGAGTGTTCCTGTTCAGGGTTCCAGCCAGCCAGTCATGCTCTTTTCCAGGATATTTCACCTCCACTCGCACCCCAACAGTCAGCCAGCCGGCGTGCCCTGGGCCCTGAGCACACTCTTCCCTCCCTGGGCTGCTTTATGTCCTGTGCCACTGCTTTAGAGGGTATTTTTCTGTACATTTCAAAACCTGCTGACGCCTCCCTGTTGAGTGTGGGTGGTGTCATTTTGGGTACATAAGACTGAACATTGGAAATAGAGGGAACAAGTGGAACAAGGGATAGCTTGGCCATGGTGGTACAGGCATTATTAGTAACATCAAGACTGGATTACTGCAACGCGCTCCATATGGGGCTGCCTTGAGGCTGGTCTGGAAGCTGGAGTGTGTGCAGAACGCAGCAGCTCGGCCATTGTCGGGAGCTGCCCCTTTCCATCATGTAAGTCCTTTGCTGAGGGCACTGCACTGGCTTCCTATGCCCTACAGGGCCAGGTTTAAGTTATTAGTACTAGTGTACAAAGCCCTAAACAACTCAGGACCAGAATACCTGAGAGAGTGCCTTCTCCCTTACCAACCTGCCCGGTCACTGAGGTCATTCGAGGGCTTGCTCCTAGTGGTTCCACACAGAACTATGGCCCAGTTGGTGTGTGGTGGCCCCTTTCCTGTGGAATTCCCTGCCTTTGGAGGTCAGGCAGGCACCAACGTTGTGTTGTTTTCGGTGCCTCCTGAAGACATTGCTATTTTGAGAGCCCTTCCCCAAGTGACCAGCTGTGGTTTATTAAGTTAAGAATCTGTTCTTTTAAAACATTTTAACTGTTTTAATTATGGAGTGTTATTCTCTTATCTTGTTGCTCACCACTCCAAAATCTTTGATGTGGAGCGGTATATAAATATTGTAAACAAATCAATCAATCCTGTAACAAAATGTTGCAGTTTGGGCTGCTTCTGTTCAGGGTTCCAGCCACTCCATTCTATTCCCCCTTCCTCCTGGTTTTCCTTCCCTCTCCCCATCATTCAGTCAGCATTCTGTGCACACTGAGCATGCACAGCCCTCATTGGATAGTTTTGGGGTCCCCCTCCATTTGGGGTGCAGAAATATTTCTGTACTGCCTGTCACCTAAAATATATCCAGGCAGGGTACAGCAATAAAACCATAATATAAATATACAAATATAAATATACAATATAATTAAAACATAACAGCATGACTAAAAAATGGCAGCAACATGCAAACCATTAAACACTGAGACGAATACAACTGTCTTCAGCCTGTACCTGAACTGCATCCTAGAGTCATAAAGGAACTGGCAGAAGAACTCTCAGAATCGCTGTCTATTCTCTTTGAGAAATCATGGAGGACGGGGGAAGTGCCAGATGACTGGAGGAGGGCTAATGTGGTCCCTCTCTTCAAAGAGGGCAAAAAGGAGGAACCTGGGAACTACAGACGGGTCAGTCTGACATCAATCCCTGGGAAAATTCTGGAGCAGATGATCAAGCAATCCATCTGGAAGCACCTTGACAACAATGCCATGATTACTCGAAGCCAACATGGATTTGTCAAAAACAAGTCCTGCCAGACAAATCTGATCTCATTTTTTGATCAAGTCACCTCCCTTGTAGACCGTGGGAATGCTGTGGACATCGTATACCTCGACTTCAGCAAAGCTTTCGACAAAGTGCCCCATGATCTCCTGATGAGCAAACTAGCTCAAAGTGGGCTAGCTGAAACAACTGTCAGGTGGATCCACAGTTGGCCACAGAATCGGACTCAAAGAGTGCTTATCAATGGGACCTTCTCAAGCTGGGGAGAGGTAACGAGTGGGGTACCGCAGGGCTCAGTCCTGGGCCCAGTGCTCTTCAACATTTTTATGAATGACTTGGAGGAGGAGGTGCAGGGAATGCTGATCAAATTTGCAGATGACACAAAATTGGGCGGGATAGCTAATACTTTGGAAGACAGAAACAAAATTCAAAGTGATCTGGATAGACTGGAGTGCTGGGCAGAAAACAACAGAATGGCATTTAATAGGGACAAATGCCAAGTTCTGCACCTAGGAAAAAGAAACCAAATGCACAGTTACAAGATGGGGGATACGTGGCTCAACCACACTACGAGCGAGAAGGATCTTGGAATTGTCGTCGATCACAAGCTGAATATGAGCCAACAATGTGATGTGGCTGCAAAAAAGGCCAATGCTCTTTTGGGCTGCATTCATAGAAGCATCGCTTCCAAATCCCGGGAAGTACTAGTTCCCCTCTACTCCACACTGGTTAGGCCTCATCTGGAGTACTGTGTCCAGTTCTGGGCACCACACTTTAAGAAGGATGCAGACAAGCTGGAGAGGGTTCAAAGGAGGGCAACAAAGATGATCAGGGGACTGGAAACAAAGCCCTATGAAGAGAGACTGAAAGAACTGGGCATGTTTAGCCTTGAGAAGAGAAGACTGAGGGGAGATATGATAGCACTCTTCAAGTACTTGAAAGGTTGTCACAGAGAAGAAGGCCAGGATCTCTTCTTGATCATCCCAGAGTGCAGGACACGGAATAATGGGCTCAAGTTACAGGAAGCCAGATTCCGACTGAACATCAGGAAAAACTTCCTGACTGTCAGAGCAATACGGCAATGGAACCAATTACCTGGGGAGGTGGGGGGCTCTCCCACACTGGAGGCCTTTAAGACGAGGCTGGACAGCCATTTGTCAGGGATGCTCTGACTTGGATTCCTGCATTGGGCAGGGGGTTGGACTCGATGGCCTTGTAGGCCCCTTCCAACCCTACTATTCTATGATTCTATGCATCAGAGCTGAACTGCATCAGAGCTGGCACATGTTTTATTTCTGGGAGGAGGGTGTTCCAGAGAGAGGGTGCCATCACAGAAAAAGCCCTCTTCCTGGTTGTCACCAGATGGACATGTGCAGGATGTTCTGGGCGGTATAGAAATTTTTATGAACCTCCCAGAGAGCTTCAGCTATTGGGCAGTATAGAAATGGAAGGAAGGAATAAATAAATGTGGCACCACCGGGAGGCCTCTGAGGGTGATTGCAGTGGCTGGCCAGGTGGGACTATGTGGGAGAAGGTGTTCTCTCAGATATTCCGCTCCCAAGTTGTTTAGGGCCTTATAGGATAATTCCAAAACCTTATCCTGGCCTGATAGCAGATTAGTACCCAGTGGCTGGGTCCAGTTCTACCTCAGAGGAGGCCCTTCTCGCGGTCCTGCCACTATCACAGCCCTGTCTGGTGGGAACACGGGAGAGGGCCTTCTCGGTGGTGCCCCAAGGCTCTGGAATTCCCTTCCCAGGGAGGGAAAAGTGGAACCCTCCTTGGAATGTTTTCACAGGCAGGTAAAAACTCTTTTGTTCTGGCAGGCCTATTGATTGACCATATCAATAGGCATATGGTCAAGGAACACCTAATTATTTTGCATGAGTTCAAATCTCCAGGGCCAGATGAACTGCATACTAGAGTAATAAAGGAACGGGCAGAAGAGCTCTCAGAACCACTGTCTATTATCTTTGAGAAATCATGGAGGACGGGGGAAGTGCCAGATGACTGGAGGAGGGCTCATGTTGTCAATGGGATCTTGTCAAACTGGGGAGCTAATACCCTGGAAGACAGAAATGGAATTCAAAGTGATCTTGATAGGCTGGAGTGCTGGGCAGAAAACAACAGAATGAAATTTCATAGGGATAAATGCCAAGTTCTGCACCTAGGAAAAAGAAACCAAATGTACAGGTACAAGATGGGGGAGACTTGGTTCAACAATACTACAAGTGTGAAGGGTCTTGGAATTGTTGTAGATCATGAACTGAATATGAGGAAACAATGTTAGATTCCTGCATTGAGCAGGGGGTTGGATTCAATGGTCTTATAGGCCTCTTCTAACCCTACTATTCTATGATTCTGTGTAATGTGGCTGCAAAAAAGGCAAATGCTATTTTGGGCTGCATTAATAGAAGTATAGCTTCCAAATCTCTTGAAGTACTAGTTCCCCTCTACTCTAAGACCATCGAGTCCAACCTCCTGCTCAATTCAGGAATCAAAGTCCAAGCATCCCTGAAAGATGGCTGTCTAGCTTCATCTTGGATGCCTCCAGTGTGGGAGAGCCCACCACCTCCCCAGGTAGTTGGTTCCATTGTTGCATTGCTCTAACAGTCAGGAAGTTTTTCCTGATGTTCAGCCGGAATCTGGCTTCCTGTCACTTGAGCCCATGATTCCATGTCCTGCACTCTGGGATGATCGAGAAGAGATCCTGGCCTTCCTCTCTGTGACAACCTTTCAAGTACTTGAAGAGTGCTCTCATGTCTCTCCTCAGTCTTCTCTTCTCAAGGCTAAACATGCCCCGTTCTTTCAGTCTCTCCTCATAGGGCTTTGCTTCCAGTCCCCTGATCATCTTTGTTGCCCTCCTCTGAACCCTCCTCAGCTTGTCTGCATCCTTCTTAAAGCGTGGTGCCCAGAACTGGACACAGTACTCCAGATGAGGCCTACCAGTGCTGAGTAGAGGGGAACTAGTACTTCCCAGGATTTGGAAGCTATTGTAGAGAGAGTGAGCTCCAGCTATTGGGTGGCATAGAAATAAATAAATAATACAAATAATAAATAAATAAATTTGGAAGCTATGCTTCTATTAATGCAGTCCAAAATAGCATTTTCCTTTTTTGCAGCCACATCACATTGATGGCTCATGTTCAGCTTGTGATCGACAACAATGCCAAGATCCTTCTCGCTTGTAGTATTGTTGAGCCAAGTCTCCCCCATCTTGTACCTGTGCATTTGGTTTCTCTGGAAGCCTTTTCTGGCTGAAGAGCAGGGTAAAAAAGCTTTAAAAAATAGTAGGCACTGGGCAAGTTTCTTTGGGGAGGACACTCCTCAGTCAAGGGGCCACTGGCCAAAAGGTTCTGTCTCTTGTGGTCACATGCCATACCTCATTTGGTGGTGGCACTCAGATAAGAGCCTCAGCTGATAGTCTCAAGGCATATATGGGTGCCATACATGTGGCAAGGGGTAATCCTTTAGATACTGAGTGGGCCCAAATGATGAAGGGCTTTAAAGGCTAAGAGCAGTACTTCTAATTGGTCCCAGAAATGGATTGAGAGTCAGTGAAGTTGACAATGCACTGGGATAAGTTGTTCATGATGACTGCCATGTTCTGTACCAACTGAAGTTTCCAAACCTTTTCCAAAGGCAGCCTGATCTACAGTGCATTGCAGTGATCCAAACCAGGGCTGGGAAGGGGAGGGACAAGAGCATAGTTCTGGCCTGGCCATAGGTCTGCTTGGGGACCTCCTGGAAGCATCTTGCTGCCCACAGCTGGAAACAGAATGCCTGGCGCGTGCAGGTGTGTTCCAGCTCCGAGGCTCTTCTGATGTTCCTAAATTTTGCAGAAAGAGGCCGCTCTTGGCGTTTCTTTGGAGGCTTGCAAGAAGAAGAAACAACACACCCTGTCCATAGGCAGATATCAGCAAAGCCAAGTTTGTGCTAAGAACTGGAAGCATTTATGCGATGGCTGTACGAGCTACTGAGATTCTCTTTTGTGTATTGTTTCATAGATAAGAAGCTGATTAAGAGTGATAGGGGAAACTCAAAGCAGAACAAGGAGACAAAGGGAGAAGTGTGCTTGTCCTCACCTGCCCAATTTCTTCGCTTGACTATCCGAGGACATCTGTGTTTGCCTAAATTCTCAAGTGCTTCAGGGCACTGAAGAAGAATATCAATCTCTCTACACAGGAAGAGCCCACAATGCTTAAAAAGATCTCCCCCCCCAATCTTAGTGCGGGCTCCAGGTTTTGGGGAGCCCTGGGCAAGACACCCTCAATGGGTCCCCTCCCTCAGTGAGTCCTCCTTCTCACCACCATCATCACCTGCTGCTCTTGCTCTCATTGTCTTTCTCGTGATGGCTTGACAGGCAGAGAGGCAGGGAGCAAGCGGGCTGTTGCATCTCCAGCTCCTCCTCCTCACCACCGCTGTTGTCTGGGCCAAAGCGAGAGGCAGGGGAACAAGCAGGTTGCGATGGTGAAGAGGCCATAGAATCACAGAATAGTGGGGTTGGAAGGGGCCTACAAGACCATCGAGTCCAACCCCCTGCTCAGTGCAGGAATCCAAGTCAGAGCATCCCTGACAGGTGGTTGTCCAGCCTCATCCTGAATGCCTCCAGTGCGGGAGAGCCCGCCACCTGCCTAGGGAATTGCTTCCATCGTCGTATGATTCCATGTCCTGCACCATGATTCTGTGTCCTGCACTCCGGGATGATTGAGAAGAGATGCTGGTCTTCCTCTCTGGGACAACCTTCCAAGTACTTGAAGAGCGGTATCCTGTCTCCCCTCAGTCTTCTCTTCTCAAGGCTAAACATGCCCAGTTCTGTCAGGCTCTCTTCACAGAGCTTTGTTTCCAGTCCCCTGATCATCTTCATTGCCCTCCTCTGAACCCTCTCCAGCTTGTCTGCATCCTTCTTAAAGTGCTTCCCTTAGAACCAAGAACTCAAGCACAACATGGTCGCTCTGCCCCAGAGTTCCCATAACTGCTACCTTATCGACGAAGTCATCTCTGTTGGTTAGGATCAAGTCAAGGATAGCCAATCCTCTAGTTCCTTCCTCCACTTTCTGTAGGAGGAAGTTATCCGCCAAGTCAGGAATTTCCTGGAGGGGCCATGTTTTGCGGAATTTGTCTCCCAACAAATATCGGGGAAATTGAAGTCCCCCAGTACTACTACATCATGCTTCCTTGAAATCTTGGCAATTTGCTTTCCAAAAGTTTCATCCTCATCTTCTCCTTGATTGGGTGGCTGGTAGGAGACTCTGACCACCATGTTCCTTTTATTCTTTCCCCATTTATTTGAACTAGATGGACCCTTGGTCTGATCCAGCATCAGGGCTCTTCTTATGTCCTTTTAGCCACAGGATGGGGTGATGGCTGCCGGCCTACCTATCCCTCTTTAAAGACAGATAAGCCTTTAAGAGGAGGACAGGTCTGAATGGCTGCAACCAGTTGTGTTGTGGTAACTTCTGAAGTGCAGGCGCTCACCATGACTGTCCCCAGAGCCACGCCCCCAAGGAGAGTGCAAAAATATCAACAGACTAGTTCTAGCAGTTCTCATCCCCGCCAGGAGCAGGTCTTCATTGCCCACTCAAGACCAAACCACTGCAAAAGACTTTGCATTACAACAGGGAACGACATATTGTTTCATTTTCGCCCCGGTACAGTGAGGATTGCAGCTAAACTCAGAGAGAACAGGGAATTGGAGGGGGGGGGCAGATGAGCTCAGTGTCCCTGCAAATCAACAAGTGCTGACGATGCGCCCCTGCAAGCTCTTCCTCTGCTATGAGACTTTCCCTGCGAAACTGACACAGCAGTGATGACAAGGCAAAAACGCTGCTCCTGGGGCCCCTGCGGGACCTAGAACACCGCCCAGGACACTTTGCTGCCCCAGTCGAGCCCAAATTACCCCGGCCCACACTGCAAGAATGCAGGGTCATCCCATGAAGCAGATTGGTGAGAGATTCAGGACAGAGAAAAGGACGGACTTCTTCACACAGCGCAGAGCTAAACTATGGAATTCACTACCGCAAGATGTGGCGATGGCCACCAACTTGGAAGGCTTTAAATGGGGGTTGGACAAGTTCCTGGAGGAGATGGCGATCAGTGGCTACTCGTCTTGATGGCTATATGCTACTTCCAGTACCACAGGCAGTATGCCTATGTTCAACAGTTGCTGGGGAGCATGGGTGGGAGGATGCTGTTGCACTAATTTCCTGCTTGTGGGTTTCCTGCAGGCACCCGGGCAGCCACTGTGCGAACAGAATGCTGGACTTGATGGACCCTTGGTCTGATCCAGCAGGGCTCTGCTGATGTTCTTATGCCTGTCTGTCTGCCCAGAGGGTTAGCCTCCTCCAGCAATGTTTCCCTGCCAAACAATGGTGCCACGAGGGCAGGACCACCACGCACAAGGCCAGACCTGTACAAATCTTTTTAAAGAGTTTACAGAAGGGTTTGGGTGTGCAGCAGAGCAAAGCTGCAGTCATGCCTGGCATCTTCATTTCTCCAGAGAGCCTCTAGGCAGCCCCCAAATGTGCCCAGAGGCCTAATTCAGCACGGCTCTTCTTACGTTCTTATCTGGAGGACACCAGGTTGGGGAGGGCTGCTCTAACCACTACACACACACATCTTGGTTTTACAGTAGTGACATTCCTGAGATTTATGTGTCGTTTTGTGATGATGATCTTGGGTTTCTGTCTTTGTGTGTGATTCCATTTTCTGTGTTGGTGAAACTCAAGTAATAAATAAAAACCAGCTGACTGAGTAGTGGTAAAGGCCTTGCATGTCTTTTTCTTTTCTCTTTTTTAGTGCCCACATGAACCCTCCCCC
Source organism: Heloderma suspectum (assembly GCF_057233095.1). Classification (NCBI taxonomy): domain Eukaryota; kingdom Metazoa; phylum Chordata; class Lepidosauria; order Squamata; family Helodermatidae; genus Heloderma; species Heloderma suspectum. The sequence goes on along the minus strand of NC_139461.1, from coordinate 314,479,467 downwards.
TCCTCTGGAATTTGTTACATTTTGTTTCCCCTCAGATTCTTTCAAACTTTGCTTGTTCCCTAATCCTCGTCTTTGCAGAGGCACACCTTTCTGCATGGGATACACAGAGACATGCAGCCTTGTTTATACGGTTAAGCACAATGTTTCAGTGCCTCAGCTCTCGACCAAGCCTGTGCTACCATGCCCAGGCAATGACCGTGACCTTGGATAGGCCTGGAACACCATGTGTTATACAACTCTTAAAAAGTAACCTGGACACGAACAACTCAAGGGCAACCAAAAATGACTCTGGCAGGAAGCAGGTGACACCAGCTGCGGCCGCCCTCCAGTGTTGCAAAGGTGGCTTTTGCTCATTGAAGGGGTGGGGGTGGGGTGGAATGCCCCTCCCCGACACATGCTGCGGACGAGGGAGAGGTCATGCAGTCCGTTTACTAAAATGTTCAACTGAGAGCTGGTAGAGCCAGGTTCAAATCCAGGGGGCGCGCTTCACGAGTGATTTAGTGTGGTTAGAGCAGCCTGAGTTTCTTCGCGAGCCTACCACAGGAAAAACCACAGACGCAAATGGCGTAGTGGATGCCATTTGCAGCTGTAAAGCCCTTAGTTTAAGCTAAATGCAGCCATTTACAGATGCATTTAGGTTAATCTAAGAGCTTTACGGCCGCAAATGGCATAGTGGATGCCATTTGCGTCCGGATTCCTTCCTCCTCAGCGATACAGCATGGCAATGGTGGCCATATCGCTGGCTATACAGAGCCGGCCAGTGGCTCTGCAGAATCACCACGGAGCGGAGCTGGCCCACGAGGATTCTTGGGAGAGGAATAGATTGCCTCCCCCCCCCATGGACCCCCTCCGGGACGGAAGGTAGGGGTTTCGTACATCCCTAGCTGTGACCCACCACTTTACCGAGGCTTCTGTTACTGGATTCTTTGCGGGATGAAGATCAGCTCCTTTGCAGATGTTGCTCTCCAGGGTTTTTCTTTCTCTGCCTTTCTATATGTTCCATCACACAACCCCTAGGTGGTGCTGTGGTATAGTGGGATTGCGCAAATACACTAGGTTTCATACTGCCATTCACAGTTAATACCTGACTTTCTTTGTTTGACCCCCCCCCTCCAATATTTGCAAAGCACAGGAGAGGCCCCAGAGGATGACAACATCACGTAAAGCACCCGCAAACTACTTTGAGTGAGGAACCATGAGTGCACAATAAATGCCTCATATAGAAAGGGTCAGGGATGGGTTGGGAGAGGCATCTCCAGGCACAGATTGAAGAGTGGGTGGGGTGAGCAGCAGGAAGGGGTCTTCGCAGGGAGCTACTCAGTCTGGGAGGAGGCTTTGCTGGACAGTAACATCCACGGGCAGCAGAGTCTGCTAGGATGCAAAAGGCTCCCTGAATTCATGCATGCATTCATTCATTTGGTTGTACAAAGATATATATTCCCTCTCTTTGGTCCTAAGACTATCAGAGAGTGACTCACACTGCTAAAATAAAATGCAATGTATGTCCAGCTTTGCATCTCCTGGCCTGTCTCACTCGGGCTGTGCAGGCAGAGCCTTTGCCGAAAAATCAGCCAGCCCAATAAATGCTCAGGAATGAACCTGCAAGCAAAAAATAAGGTAAAACCGGGGAAAGCCAAATGCGGCTTGTGTCTGTGGTGCTAGCGATGTAGGGTTGAGCCCAGAGCTTCTTCCCTCCAATGTCCGTCAGATACGAAGGGGCACACACAGACAGTCTGCAATGCAGCAGAGACCCACGGCTGTAATAAGGAAGCAATCAAATTAGCACAAGCCTCTTTTCTTCCTGATAGTTTTGCACCACCTAAAGATCTTTTCCAAATGTTTTAAAGTTGTTATTTTAATTTGAGTCGTAATTCATCATTTCTATTATTTATTAGGATTGTTACAGAATCTACAAACGTATCATAATAGAATGTTGGATACCTTGTCCAGAAACTGCTTACATTTGGGCGTTAAACTGTAGGATGGTAGGTCAGACAGGATAATTTGTCCAAAGGGTGTGAAATTAGTAATTTGGGGGTTTGTCCATGAAAGAGGCACAGATTAATTATTCCTTTATCACTTCTTCTGAATCCACCTGAAAGACTTCCATTGGGATAAATACTGCTATCTTTTTGGCTCAAACCCAGTTACTGATAATCTCAAATCTTTCATTTATTTGATGTCTGTCTATATTAAAAGAATCTCCGTAAATCACCAATGGAAATTTAAAAGATGGTATTGCCTGAGAATAGCCCTGCTCGATGAGACCAAAGTTCCCTCGAGCCCAGGATGTGGCCTTCCACAGTGCCAGGGATGCTTCTGAGAAGCCACGCACAGAGCTCCATGGAACCTCCAGGTCCAGCAGCCCGGGAGAGAAGCAGCGGCCTGCTAATCAAAGTGCCAGCGCTGCGTCCCTGCCAGACCAGGCCAGCAGGGGGGAGCAAACAGCTTCAGGCAGCAATACGCGGGGGGCAGAGGAAGGCAGACTGGCCTCTGATGCCTCCCCTCCCTAGCCTCTCTCTCCACAGTATGCATAATCCCCTACACCTCTGTCAGGTCTCCCCTCACTCGCCTTTTTCTATGCTAGATAGTCTCAGGCGTTGTGAACTTTCCTCATAGGGGAGCTGCTCCAGCCCCTTGATCGCTTCTGGACCGTTCCCAGCTCTACAATATCCTTTTTGAGGGGTGGTGACCAGAACCGTACATAGTACTCCAAGTGTGGTTATACCATAGATTTGTATAAGGGCAGTTTTATTTTTGATTCCTATCTTAATTGCGCCTAACATGGAGTTTGCGTCTTCTTTTTTACAGCAGCCGCATACTGGGCTGACATCTTCACTGAGCTGTCCACCACAACCCCAAGATCTCTTTCTTGGCCAGATACCAGATGTGTTGGACTGTCATTGGCCATGCTGGCTGGGAATGATGTCCAACACATCTGGAGGACATGAGGTTGGGGAAGGCAGGGCTGGGCTAGAGTGTTGAACTAGGACCAGGGACTCCAAGGTTCAAATACTTCCCCACTCACCCATGAAACTCCTTGGGCAACATCTGGCCAGTCACTTGTTCTCAGCAGAACCTACCTCAAAGGGTTGTTGTGAGGATAAAAGAGTAGGGACATCCATGTGTGCTCCCCTGAGCTCGCTGGAGGAAGGGCCAGATAAAAATGTAGTTTCCTTGTGTGTTGGGAAAGGAAGAGAAGACACGTGTCTGGAGCTGGGCAGGCAGACAGCACATATCAAAATCCAACCCAAGAAGAGAACCGGACAAATACATCCCTTGTGGTGCTCAGCCTCTCTGGATGCATGCACACCAGTGTCCGGGGATGAAGGTCTTGTGGTAGTCCTCATCCTGCAGAGGGAGCCCCCTTGCCTCGGAGGTGGTGTGTGCGTGTGTGTGTGTGGAAGTCATATATAATAATTTACAACATTCTGGTGCCTTCAGTCTCAGTGACTGCCCAATAGAGATCTGGATGTAAAGGCAGCAACATGTTATTTTAATGTTAATTGGCCTGAGCACTTCACAGCCACGACATATCCCACCACAACTGGATATCCTGGAGGGCCTGAAGAGGAGATGGACACCAAGAAGTCCTAGCTACTGCCCCCGGCATAGTGACCAGTAACATACTCCTTCCATTCCCAGGGCCTGCACCATTTGGGAAACGTTGCTGAGAACATTTTGAAAATGTATTCTGTGGATTCACTTATATTATTAGCCTCATCCTATGCATGCTTACTTGGAAGAAAACTCACACCTTTACCCAGGCTTCTGGATTCTTTGTAGGATTAAGATTGGCTCTGTTACAAGTGTTTTTTTCCATGGTTTTTCTTTCTCTGCCTTTCTGTATGTTCTATGGCATAACCACTAGGTGGCGCTATGGTATAGCAGAATTGTGTGAACGCACAAAGGTTCCATGCCGCCATTCACAGAAATCTGACTTCCTTCTTTAGAAAACAAAAACATAGTGTGCAAAGCACGAGGGAGGCCCTGGAGGATGATGACATTGTGTAAAGCACCAGAAAACTACCATGAGTGAGGAATCAGGAGTGCACACTAAAAGCCTCATATAAAAAGGTTATAATTCACTGTGAGTTAATGGGCTTTTCTACACAAGTCATTTATCATATACTCATCATTCCCTACTCATGGTTGTTTACGGATTCTTTAGATGATGTAATGACCCTCCAGTTTCACTTCTATGTCTAACCAGCACTTTTGGCTATTTTTTTTTAGAGCAGGGAAAATGTGGTATTATTTAAAGTAAGTGAAAGAAAATGCAATTTCCATTTGTGTATTTGTGCTATTCTGCTATACTACAGTGTCACCTTGAGGATATGTAGTGGGAAAGCAGGAAACGCTCCTTGTGTAGGCTTGGATCTCAGTTCTGCCACAAAACCGAAAGTAGATACAGCAGATTAACAGCCTCGTGTAGAAAAGCTCCAATAGGCTTTACTCTTAGGTAAGTGTGAATAGGATTGCAGCCTTAGACAATTTATAATCTCAGTTTTAGCTGGAGTTTTCGAAGTGATGGGGCATAGAGATGAACTCGTACAATGGAGAGGAGGAGGACCACGTAAGCCACCTTGCAGGGGGAAAGAGGTGGGATACGCTTACCTGGAATAATCAGCAAATAAACTTCTATGTGCCCAGAGACCAAGTTCTTGGCCCATCATAGGACCATCTTTGCCACATGAATCTGCCGTGTAATCAGCAGCAGAGGTGCTCCTCTCTGGCTTGTCATTGGCTGAGGACAGTGGTGGCCCCGCCGTCCTGGGAATCTCTCCCTGGGGAAGCCCAACAACCCTTCCTGCTTTTAGATGATGCTCCAAGATGTTTTTCTACAGGAAGGCATTCGTGACATATTCTGCCCTTTTATGGTTTTTTGCTGGCTTATAATGCTGCTGAATGCTTTCAACATTTTGTGTGATTTTTATATTGTGTTTTAGCCTCTTTGGAAAATTTGTTTGAAAGACTTGATTTCACCAGCTCAACAGCCTGCGAGGTCGCCGAGAGATGCTCACTGCCCGATCTTAAGGAGAGGGCAGGTGGGAGCTGCGGTCCAACACATCCGGAGGGCACCAGGCTGGTGCCCACGGAACGTCTCCATTCCCTGGGGGGGGGGCGGCAAACGCAAACGGGCGCGCGGACCAGAGTCCCTCCGCAGAGCCGCCCGCCCCGCGCCCCGCGCCAGACGTCGCTTCCACCCGGCTTCGGCGTCAGACGAATCAGCTCCACCGTGACCAGGCGGACGCCGAGGGCGGGGAGGCGCAGCACGCCGCTGCCCGCTCCGCGCGCCCGCGCCGGGGGCGCGCCTGTCCGGGCGGCGGAGGCCGCTGCCCGCGCCCCAGCGCGCCCGGTCCGCTCCCAGCCCCCGCGGGGAGGCGCCGCAGCCTCGGGCCCCGCCCAGGAGCCCGCGCTCCGGCCGGCTCGGGCGACCGCCGCGGGGCTCCGGGAACTGCCGCCTCTGGGCGAGCGCCGTCTGCCCGAGAGGCGGCTGCGCGCGTCGCCCCCGCTCGCCCTCCGCCGCAGCGCCCCGCTCCGGGGCCCCGCCTTTCCCTGCGGGGCGCGCCCGGGGAGCAAGGCGCCCGGCCGGGGCTGGGCCGCCCTCCGGCAGCGGGAGGCTCCGCCGGGGACTTGCCTCTGGGTCGCCGCCCGCCCGCCCGCTCGCTCTCCCCCCCCTCGGGGTTGCCGCAGCCCCCCGCGCGCTGCCTGGGGAGGGAGCGCCGGGGCGCCCGCGAGGCTGCCTTCGGAGCGCGCGCGGCCGGGGGCCGGGGCTGCGCTGCGCGGCCAGGCCCCGCCAGGAGAGCCCCCGCCCCAGGCGCAGCGGCAGGCGCGGGCCTGCCTGCCCCCGGCCCTTCTTGGAGCCCCCAACACCCGCCCCGGCGCCGCCCCCCAGGCAGCGCGCCGCCCTCGGGAGCCCGGACGGCGAACGAGCGGCGGAGGGGCGGGGCAGAGCGCCAGGGGGCGGCAGTCGGTGGTCGTCTTCAGCCGGAAGTGCCGGGCAGGCGCGCTCTCCAGGAGAGGCCTGTGCGCGTGGCACGCGCCTTTGTCGCTCGGGGCTCAGGTGGCCTCAGTGGCACCGAGGGCCTTCCGCCAGCTGCCGCTTATGGCCCAGCTGTGCCACCGCCTGGCCAGGGACACCCGGCTTCATAGTCTGGGCTCTGGTAACCTCCAAGGTCGCTGCCAGGCCATTTCCGGGCCCGCTTCAAAGGGCTGGTATTCACCTTCAAGGCCCTAAGCTTGGGACCGGGTTACCCGAAGGACCGTCTCCTCCCATATGCACCTGCCCAGACCCTAAGACTGTCTTCAGCAGCCCTTCTCCGGGAGCCCCTGTCAAAAGACGTGAGGTGGGCAGCTACCAAGAAGGGGGCCTTTGCTGCTGAGGCACCCCGGCTGTGGAACACGCCCCCTAGAAAGGGTCACCCGGCGCCTACGTTGTAGTCTTTGGCACTAGGGGAAGGTCTTCTCCCCCCCCCCCCCCCGGCATTTTAGTCTTGTTGTTCCTGCTGTTGTAAACCTCTTACTGTATTTTAAATCTTTGTCTTGCTGCTAGTTTTTATTTTGGTTTTGGTTTTATTTATACTGCAGTTTTAAACTTTTATATTGTATCATCATGTTGTATTTTATGGTTTCAGTTGTTGTGAACCACCCAGAGAGCTTCAGCTATTGAGGGGGTAGAGAAGTGTAATTAATAGATAAATAAATTACTGCATTGCGCTGTACATGGGGCTGCCTTTGAAGACAGTTAAGAAGCTGTAGCTTGTGCAAAATGCAGCAGCCAGATTGGTAACATCTGATAACCAGAAGGTCCAAACCTAGAACACCATTTCTGGCCCACTTGCACAGGCTGCCTGGGCGTTTCCGAGCCCAGTTCAAGGTGCTGGTCTTGGCCTATAAAGCCAAATACAGTTTGGGAACGCAATATCTGTTGGAGCACCTCTCCCATCATGAAACTACCCATGCTCTACAATCACCATCCGAAGCCCTCCTTGAGTACCTCCTCCAAAGGAGGCTCAGAAGGTGACCTCAAGGGAGAGGGCCTTCTCAGTGGTGCCCCCCACCCTGATTATGGAACGAACTCCCCAGTGAGGCCCACCTGGTGCCAACGTTGCCATCTTTCTGGCACCAGGTTAAGACCTTCCTCGACTCTCAGGCATTTTATTTATTTGTTTGTTTGTTTGTTTGTTACATTTTTATACTGCCCAGTAGTCAAACTGCTCTGGGCAGTTCACAATTTAACCATAGAATATAACATGACAAAACACAACATAAAACTGTTAAAAGTTACATGTAAAACCAAAATAAAACCTGTCAGCAGTTACAGCCCAGGGAAAGCCTGGGTGAAAAGGTGTGTTTTCAAAAGGCGTTTAAAAGATGTTAATTTTCTGCCTCCCAAACTGCATGGGGGAGGGTTTTCCAGAGGGTGGGTGCCATCACAGAGAAGGCCGTTGAGGTTCTTCATGGCGACATGCTGTTTGTTTTGGAAAGATCAGCAAGGCCTCCTCTGATGATCTTTAGATGTCACTTCGTTTTTAATCAAGTCCTGGGATTTCTGATTTAAAATTGTGTGTGTGTGTGTGTGTGGGGTCAGTTTATATATTTGTATGTAAGTGGTTTTTCTATTAGGTGAAAATTGTATTTAAAGGTTTTTAATCTTTGTAACCCCCCTAGAAAGCTTTGGCTATTGGGCGGTATAGAAATGTAATAACTGAACTGAAATATTGCTGGTGCTGCTACATAAATTGATGATAATAACATTGGCAGCAGCAGGCATTTTGGAGACCTAGTTCCAGATTATTATGCTGTTTATTGTTTTCCGTTATATTGTATTTTATTCTTTTAAATATTTGTATTGTATTTTATATTTTTAACTGTGTTTTAAAATGACATTTTAGTTTTTTAAGTGCTTGTAATCCGCCCAAAGAACATTAGTTATTGGGTGGATTAGAAAAGTAATAAATAAATAGATAGATAGATAGATAGATAGATAGATTAAAACAAAACAAAACAAAAATGGCCATTAATATGTACCCAAGGTGGCAGGCTGGCAACACGTCTAGCTCCTAAGGTGCTCCTCCAGAGAGTCCGCCCTTTGTCTTTGAAGGATAATGAACGCTGGGAATTGCAGTCTCCACCTGGAGGATGAACTAGAGATGTGGCATGCTGGGCAGCAACTCTGTGAAGGGATGGGCAGCAACTCCCCCACTCCCTCCACCCCTTGCTCCATGTGGGGGAACTCCCAGTGGGGTGGCAGTGGGTGGCTTTGGGAATTCCCTCTCTGTACCCAGCTTGGGCAGGCAGAATGGCTCGGGGGCAATCTGGAAGGAGGTGCTTTGCAGCTTGATATAAAAGGAATGGTGGGGGGAGCTAGTGGGCTTGGTCTCTTGAATACTTCATGCACACACGTGCGTGCACACCTGTGTGGAGACATTTCTCTGGCTCCCAAGTGGTTTTCTGGGGGCCAGACCTCTTTAGGCACAGAACTGCCTCTGTTACTTCTCCGGGTTCACCCAGATCACAGCAGGGCTTGCGGGGTATGGTTGGGTTAGGGTGAGAGGTGATCGTTGCGCAGGGGGGGGGGGGGAGCCTGGCCTGACTGGTTCTCAGGTGTGAACTGTAGCGCCTTTCTCTGCCCTTGATAGCAAATGTCCCTCATTTCTACAGGCCCACCCCACCATTCATCTCCAGTTGTACAGAGCAGATCTAGCTGACTGTAAAGCACATTTCCACTTCTGCAGTGCTGTGAATGCTCGAAACGTTGCTGCCCCCAGGGTGTGTGTGTCGTGAGAGTAGACATTACGTGCTTGCAAATGTTGCCCTGCTGTGTGCGGCAGAGTTTAAAAATGCGAAAGGGCAGGGAAGCAAAGAAACCGGTCAGACAGATTGAAAGCTTTTCTGGGAGTCCAGTAATGATATTCCTGGTTGATGACTCCCAGTTGGCTCCTTTTCGAGGGAGTTGTGCTACGGGAAGTAGTTTATTAGTTGTGTTCATAACCTACTTCTTAGGCAAGATTGGCTCCCAAGGTGGCTCATAATTAAAAGGTGTCATGGTACGATATAAGGTACGATACCAGATGCACGTTTGGGGGATATATGCATGCAGATGATTGATAGTCTATATATGAAAATAAGGCTTTTTAGGAATTATACATAAATTTCAATAAAAGCAGACTGAATATCCACATAAGTATCCATTCACAAGTGGCATCTGTATACCACACATTCTGCTGTTGAAAGCATCATTAGGTCCTCAATCCATTGCATTATAGGAGATGAGTGTTTATCATTCCAATGTTGCAATATCAGTCTTAACTGTCAAAAGAGAATTCATTTGCGCTGATGGTGCATTAACTTCCAGGAAGCAGGTAGATAATTTAAGAGGAGATAAACATCAGTAAATATTAAAGACTGGTCCAATACAAGATATACACATACCTGTTCCCCGAAAGAGGCAACTGTTAGGCATTGTAACTATTAGTAATTTATACTATTAGGTATAAAAGGACACATGCTTGATCTGGTTTTCTCGACTGGGCAGGTGGATGGTGATCTGAAAGTGGAGGAATTAACATCTGTCCCTTTGTCATGGTCAGATCACTTCCTGCTGAGGTTTAGACTCCTGGCGGCCTTTCCCCTCTGCAAGGGTGGGGGACCTATTAAAATGGTCCGCCCCCGGAGATTAATGGATTCCGATGGATTCCAGAGGGCTCTGGGGGATTTTCCTGCTGGTATGGCTGGTGCTCCTGTTGAAGCCCAGGTCGCTCTGTGGAATGCAGAGATGACTTGGGCGGTTGACACGATCGCGCCCAAGCGCCCTCTCCCTCTGAGCAGAGCCTGGCCAGCTCCTTGGTATACACCTGAGCTGAGGGCAATGAAGCAAGAGGGGAGATGGCTAGAACGCAGGTGGAGGAAAACTCGTGCTGAGTCTGACCGAACACAGGTAAGAGCCCACTATCGAGCCTACTCTGTGGCGGTGAGGGTGGCAAAGAGACAGTTCTTTTCCACCAGCATTGCATCTTCTCAGTGTCGTCCAGTGGAGCTTTTCCGAGTGGTTCGCGGCCTGTTACATTCTGGGCCAGGGAGAGAAGACGGTGGAACCCTCGGTAGCACGCTGTGACGAGTTTGCACGGCACTTTGAGGATAAAGTCGCTCAGATTCGTCATGAATTGGACACCACCATTAATGCAGTTCCATTGGTAGAGGCGTTCAGAGCACCGTCTGGTCCAGTTTTATTGGATGAGTTTCAGTTACTGAGGCCTGAGGATGCGGACAAAGTGCTTGGCCAAGTCCGATCGACCACTTGTGTGCTTGACCCTTGGCCTTCATGGCTTATTAAATCAAACAAGGAGGGGTTGTCTGGCTGGGTCCAGGAGGTTGTAAATTCCTCCTTGAGAGAGGGAGTGGTGCCTGCCGCTTTAAAAGAGGCAGTAATTAGACCACTCCTGAAAAAGCCTAACCTGGACCCAGAGGAAGTTAACAATTATAGGCCAGTGGCCAACATCCCCTTCCTGGGCAAGGTGCTTGAGCGGGTGGTTGTAGGACAGCTCCAGGCACTGTTGAATGAAACGGATTATCTAGATCCATTTCAATCAGGCTTCAGGCCTGGTTTTGGAACGGAAACTGCCTTGGTCGCCCTGTGGGATGACCTCTGCCGGGAGAGGGACAGGGGGAGTGCAATCCTGTTGATTCTCCTGGACCTCTCAGCGGCTTTCGATACCATCGACCATGGTATCCTTCTGGATAGGTTGTCTGGGTTGGGAGTTGGAGGCACTGCACTACAGTGGTTCCGTTCCTACTTGGATGGCCGATTCCAGAAGGTGGTGCTGGGGGATTATTGCTCTGTGCCATGGCAATTGTGCCATGGGGTTCCACAGGGCTCTATTTTATCCCCCATGCTGTTTAACATCTACATGAAACCGCTGGGGGAGGTTATCCGGAGGTGTGGGCTGAGGTGCCATCAATATGCAGATGACACCCAACTCTACCTCTCTTTCTCATCAAAACCAGGTGAAGCAGTGGCTGTTCTGAACCAGTGCCTGGGCACGGTAATGGAGTGGATGAGGGCTAATAAACTCAATCCAGACAAGACGGAGGTACTGTTAGTGGGTGGTTCGTCTGCCTGGCTAGGTGATATTCAACCTGTTCTGGAGGGGGTTGCACTCCCCCTAAAGGATCAGGTTTGTAGTTTGGGGGTGCTCTTGGATCCAGAACTGTCACTTGAGGCACAGGTGAACTCAGTGGCACGGAGCACTTTTTATCAGCTTAGGCTGGTATACCAACTACGCCCTTATCTGGACAGAGATAGCCTTAGCTACAGTTATCCATGCTCTGATAACTTCTCGTCTGGATTACTGCAATGCGTTATACGTGGGGCTGCCTTCGAAAACGGTCCGGAAACTTCAGCTGGTCCAAAATAGGGCAGCAAGATTGTTAACAGGGACTGGCCTGCGAGCTCATATTACGCCAGTACAGTCCATTTCCGGGCCTGATTCAAAGTGCTGGTGTTAACATTCAAAGTCCTTAACGGCTTGGGGCCAGGTTACCTGAAGGATCGCCTCCTCCCATATGTGCCTGCCCGGACCTTAAGATCATCATCAGCGGCCCTTCTCCGTGAGCCCCTGCCAAAGGAAGTGAGGCGGGTGGCTACTAGGAGGAGGGCTTTTTCTGTTGTGGCACCCCGGCTCTGGAATGAGCTCCCTAGTGAGGTTCTCCTGGCACCTACATTGTACTCCTTTCAGCACCAGGTGAAGACCTTTTTATTTTCCCAGGCATTTTAGCATTTTAGCTTTCTAAATTTTTATCTTTGCTGTTTTAAATCTGTATTTTAAACTCCTGCACTGCTGCTAGGTTTTATTGTGGTTGTATTGTTATATTGTGGTTTTAATGTTCTATATATTTTAAATTGTTTTATTGTGTGTTTGGTTTTAATTTTTGTGAACTGCCCAGAGAGCTTCGGCTATTGGGCGGTATAGAAATGAAATTAATAATAATAATAATAATAATAATAGCCAAAACATATGATTAAAAGAAGCATTAGCTGTGTTACACTTCCAGCAATTGGCCGACTTAGACAAACCTGTATTAAACAGACATTGTGGCATTCAATAGACATAGAACAAGAGTTTTTGCTGAATAAGGAGTAACCTGAGATCCATAGACGCTTCAGATATAAATGCTATAGCAGCAATCCTTTGATTAGGCAAACAGACAATCCAATTACCTATTCCATTCCTGCTTAAGACTGAGTATCATATTTATTCACCAATAACAAGTATTTATAAACATGGATTTTGGGTCGATATAACAGAATGGCCTCAATAAATCCCCATGTAGCTCACAATCTCACTGGCTGGCCCTGGGCAAGTCACTCCCAGAACTCCTTCAAAAGAGCAACAGCAGACAAGTGTAAGGAAAAAATGTCCAGAGCAGAGTTTTAAGCACAGGTTTACTTAGAAGACCAGGGGTTGTGAAGAATAACTTTGGCTTTCCAGAGACCTATGTAGGGCTAGTGGGAGTCAATGTCATAGAATCATAGAATAGTAGAGTTGGAAAGGGCTTTGATTAGATGGACTTTTGTCGGCAAGGTGATGTCTCTGCTTCTTACTATGCTGTCTAGGTTTGCGATAGCTTTCCTCCCAAGGAGCAAGCGTCTTTTAATTTCATGGCTACAGTCACTGTCTGCGGTGATCTTGGAGCCCAAGAAAGTAAAATCTGTCACTGCTTCCATTTCTTCCCCTTCTATATGCCAGGAAGTGATGGGGCCAGATGCCATGATCTTCGTTTTTTTAATGTTGAGTTTCAAACCAGCTTTTGCACTCTCCTCTTTCACCCTCAACAAGAGGCTCTTGAGATCCTCTTCGCTTTCTGCAATTAGGGTGGTATCGTCTGCATATCGGAGGCTGTTGATAATTCTCCCGGCAATCTTAATTCCGACCTGTGATTCATCCAACCCGGCATTTCTCATGATGTACTCTGCATATAAGTTAAATAAGCAGGGTGACAATATGCAGCCTTGTCGTACTCCTTTCCCAATTTTGAACCACTCGGTTGTTCCATGTCCGGTTCTTACTGTTGCTTCTTGACCCTCGTACAGGTTTCTCAGGAGACAGGTAAGGTGGTCTGGTACTCCCATCTCTTTCAGAATTTGCCACAGTTTGTTGTGATCCACACAATCAAAGGCTTTAGCATAGTCAATGAAGCAGAAATAGATGTTTTTCTGGAATTCTCTTGCTTTCTCTATGATCCAATGAATGTTGGCCATTTGATCTCTAGTTCCTCTGCCTCTTCGAAACCCAGCTTGTACTTCCGGTAGTTCTCGGTTCACATACTGCTGAAGCCTAGCTTGTAGGATTTTGAGCATCACCTTGCTGGCATGTGAAATGAGCGCAATTGTGCGGTAGTTTGAACACTCTTTGGCATTGCCCTTCTTTGGAATTGGAATGTAAACTGACCTTTTCCAGTCTTGCGGCCATTGTTGAGTGTTCCAAATTTGTTGGCATATTGAATGCAGCACTTTAACAGCATCATCTTTTAGGATTTTAAATAGCTCAGCTGGAAGACTGTCATCTCCCCTAGCTTTGTTGTTACTAATGCTTCCTAAGGCCCACTTGACTTCACTCTCGAGGATGTCCGGCTCAAGTTCAGTGACCGCACTATCATGACATTATAAACAGTTACAAGATGGGGGATACGTGGCTCAACCACACTATGAGCGAGAAGGATCTTGGAATTGTTGTCGATCACAAGCTGAATATGAGCCAACAATGTGATGTGGCTGCAAAAAAGGCAAATGCTCTTTTGGGCTGCATTCATAGAAGCATCACTTCCAAATCCCGGGAAGTACTAGTTCCCCTCTACTCAGCACTGGTGAGGCCTCATCTGGAGTACTGTGTCCAGTTCTGGGCACCACACTTTTAAGAAGGGTGCAGACAAACTGGAGAGGGTTCAAAGGAGGGCAACCAAGATGATCAGGGGACTGGAAACAAAGCCCTATGAAGAGAGACTGAAAGAACTGGGCATGTTTAGCCTTGAGAAGAGAAGACAGGGGAGAGATGATAGCAATCTTCAAGTACTTGAAAGGTTGTCACAGAGAAGAAGGCCAGGATCTCTTCTTGATCATCCCAGAGTGCAGGACACGGAATAATGGGCTCAAGTTACAGGAAGCCAGATTCCGGCTGAACATCAGGAAAAACTTCCTGAGTGTCAGAGCAATACGACAATGGAGCCAATTACCTGGGGAGGTGGTGGGCTCTCCCTCACTGGAGGCCTTCAAGACGAGGCTGGACAGCCATTTGTCAGGGATGCTTTGACCTGGATTCCTGCATTGAGCGGGGGGTTGGACTCGATGGCCTTGTAGGCCCCTTCCAACCCTACTATTCTATGATTCTATGACTATTAGGGACATTCAGATCTTTTCTGTATAGTTCTTCTGTGTATTCTTTCCACCTCTTCTTAATCTCATCTGCTTCTGTTAGATCCCTGCCTTCTTTGTCCTTTATCATGCCTGTCTTTGCACAAAACGTTCCCTTGAGATCTCCAATTTTCTTAAAGAGATCTCTAGTCTTTCCCATTCTGTTGTTTTCCTCGATTTCTTTGCATTGTAGAAATGCAAAGTGTAGAGCCAGTGTAGTGTAGTGGTGAGAGTGACGGACTGGGAGCCGGGAGATCCGGGTTCTAGTCCCCACTTGGCCATGGAAGCTCACTGGGTGACTTTGGGCCAGTCACAGACTCTCAGCCCAACCTACCTCACAGGGTTGTTGTTGTGAGGATACAACGGTGAGGAGGAGGATAATGTAAGCCGCCTTGAGTTCCTTGCGAGAGGGAGAAAGGCGGGGTATAAATGCAATAAATAAATAAATAAATAAATAAATTGTTCATTTAAGAAGGCCTTCTGGTCTCTCCTTGCTATTCTCTGGAACTCTGCATTCAGTTGGATATATCTTCCCCTTTCTCCCTTGCTTTTCGCTTCCCTTCTTTCCTCAGCTACTTGTAAAGCCTCATCAGACAGCCACTTTGCTTTCTTGCATTTCTTTTTCTTTGGGATGGATTGAGTTGCTGCCTCCAGAACAGTGTTATGGACCTCTGTCCATAGTTCCTCAGGCGCTCTGTCTATTATTTATTTATTTATTACATTTATATCCCGCCTTTTTTCCTCCTTAAGGAGCCCAAGGCGGCATACATAATCCTCCTCCTCTCCATTTTGTCCTCACAACAACAACCCTGTGAGGTGGGTTGGGCTGAGAGTCTGTGACTGGCCCAAAGTCACCCAGTGAGCTTCCATGGGCGAGTGGGGACTAGAACCCAGGTCTCCCGGCTCCCAGTCCAACACTCTCGCCACTGCCGCGCTGGCTCTTCCACTATGCCGCACTGACTATCAGGTCTAATCCCTTAAATCTATTCCTCACCTCCACTGTATATTCATAAGGGATATGATTGAGGTCATACCTGAATGGTTTAGTGGTTTTCCCTACGTTCTTCAATTTAAGCCGAAATTTTGCAAGAAGCAGCTCATGATCTGAGCCACAGTCAGCTCCAGGTCTCGTTTTTACTGACTGTACAGAGTTTCTCCATCTTTGGCTGCAAAGGACATAATCAATCTGATTTCGATATTGACCATCTGGTGATGTCCATGTGTAGAGTCGCCTCTTGTGCTGTTGGAAAAGAGTGTTTGCTATGATCAGCGTGTTCTCCTGGCAAAACTCTATTAGCTTTTGTCCTGCTTCATTTTGTGCACCAAGGCCATGCTTGCCTGTTAACCCAGTGATTTCTTGACTTCCTACTTTAGCATTCCAATCCCCTATGATGAAGAGGACATCTTTTTTTGGTGTTAGTTCTAGAAGGTGTTGTAGGTCTTCATAGAACCGATCAACCTCAGCTTCTTCGGCCTCAGTGGTTGGGGCATAGACTTGAATTACTGTGATGCTGAATGGTTTGCCTTGAATTCGTACTGAGATCATTCTATCGTTTTTAAGGTTGTACCCCAGTAGTGCTTTCCCCACCCTTTTGTTGACTAGGAGTGCTACTCCATTTCTTCTCAGGGATTCTTGCCCACAGTAGTAGATATGATGGCCACCTGAATTAAATTTGCCCATGCCTGTCCATTTTAGTTGGCTGATTCCCAAGATGTCGATGTTCAATCTTGCCATCTCATGTTTGACCACCTCCAGCTTACCTTGATTCATTGATCTGACATTCCGGGTTCCTAAACAATATTGTTCTTTACAGCATCGGATTTTCTTTTCACCACCAGACACATCCACAGCTGAGTGTCCTTTCGGCTTTGGCCCAGCCGCTTCACTCTTTCTGGCGCTACTTGGAAATACCCTCTGCTCTTCCCCAGTAGCATATTGGACACCTTCCGACCTGAGGGGCTCATCTTCCGGCGTCATCTCTTTTAGCCTTGTGATACGTTCCATGGGGTTTTCTTGGCAAGAATACTGGAGTGGGTTGCCATTTCCCTCTCCAGTGGACCACATTTTGTCAGAACTCTCTGCCATGACCTGTCCGTCTTGGGTGGCCCTGCACGGCATAGCTTATGGCTTCACTGAGTTACGCAAGCCCCTTCGCCACAACAAGGCAGTGATCCATGAAGGGGGTGACTAGCATGTAGGCCTTGCTTATGAGTAGCCGTTCGTAACAAACCCCGCATATGCATTTCTGAGGCGGGCAGTCAAGCGGGCAGCTGCTGCCTTGGGAGGCTGAGCCAGCGCTGAGAGCAGAGAGCGAATCCACAGGCATCCAGTGTTTCTCAGCTGTGTTCCTTTGTAGCTGCACATCTCCCCTCTCAAGGAGGCAGCGAAGTAGAACTGAAGGCAATGAGCTCCTTCCCGGTAGACATGTTTGCCCCTCTGCTCTCCCCCTGGCCTGCCCCAGGCCACTCTCCCTTGCACCAATCAGGGCAGCTTCCGCCAGCCCGCTCCTTCATGCCCCTGAACTGCGGAGCTGCGAAGGAGGAGGGGCAACCCTAATGATGCTGCGATTTCAATCCGAAGGAGGGACAGACCGCTCAGCCCCTAGCAGCGAGCCCAAAGCAAGTGAAAACTTCACAGCAAATGGACTCTGACAAAACCTGGATTTCTCCGTGAAAACCATGACTGGGCTGCAAAAGCAGGGACTGTGTCATCTATCACAAAGATCTTTGTTTGAAGCAGCACTGGGGCAAATGGATCATGTAGGTTGGGCCCAGGATCTCTTCTCGATCTTCCCAGAGTGCAGGACACGGAGTCATGGGCTCAAGTGACAGGAAGCCAGATTCCAGCTGAACATCAGGAAGAACTTCCTGACTGTGAGAGCAATACGACAAAGCAACCAATTCCCTGGGGAGGTGCCTGGGACTAAAAGCCTGGGTGACTCCAACACCAGCTCCGAGACCAGCTCTGTGAGCTCAGTTAGGGATAGGGGTGTATGAAACCCCCTTACCTTTCATCCGCTGGGGGTCTGGGGAGGGTAAGGCGATCTGGTCCTCACCCCCGGAATCCTCCCCAGCCGGCTGTGCTCCGCCGCGAGTCCGTGGAGCTGCCGGACTTCTGGCCATGGCCGGTCTCCGGACATGAATGGCGTCTGGCCTAGCAGACACCATTTGCGTCCCTTCCCCTTATACTAACAGAATCCCCAATCTGTCCCTAGTCCCAAGGCTGAGGTACACACACTTGATGTGAGCCAGTTCCTTCACAGTGAGTCCGGTCAGGGGGATGTTATCTTTGTGGACCACTGGTACGCCGCCTCCCTGTCCACTTCTTACCTGCTCTGCCATGGAGTACCTGACCGGGAGAAGCTGTGTCCATACAGGCCCGCTCGTCTCCCCCAGCCAAGTCTGTGTAATGCATACCAGGTCAGCCTTTTCATCCAAGATGAAATCATGGCTGGTTTCAGTCTTATTCTGGACTGACCTGGCAGTATGATATTGGCAGTTTTATTTTTGCTTCATTTCCTAATTATGCCTAACATGGAATTCACCGTTTTCACAGCAGTCGCACATTGGGTTGACGTCATCGAGCTCTCCTCCACAACCCCAAGATCTTTTTCCTGGTCGGTCACCACTAGCTCAGATCCCATCAGGCCATACTTGAAGTTGGGATCTTTTGCCCCAAGGTGCATCACTTTATGCTTGTTTACACTGAACCTCATTTGCCATTTGGATGCCCATTCTCCCAGTTTGGAGAGAACCTTTTGGAGCTCTTCCCAATCCCTTTTTGTTTTACCACCCTAAATAATTTGGTGTCATTGGTAGGGATGTACGAACCTGCTTGTGCCCACTGAGCGTGGAGTCCCTGCTGCTGTCCACCCCTATGAGCTGGGCTGCACAAGCCCTGGAGGACTCGGCGAGCAGGCTGGGACGTTTCACAAGAAGGCAGCTCCCATCGAGGTGTGGGGAGGCCAGGGGTGTTGCTGCTGTCGCTGCCACCCGTGTAGTGGGGGGGGGAGAGGAGAGGAGAGGTGCTCCCTTCTTCTCCCCCCACCCTTGCTACAGCAGCGGTGATGACAAGCGACAGGCTGGTCGTTTTACGTAAGTGTAAGAGACCTAGTAGGACAACCAGCCTATCCCTTGCCACCGCCGCCGCCATTGTAGCAGGAGTGCGGGGAGGAGAGGACAGGTGCTTCCTTCTTCCCTCTGTGTCCCCCCCCCCACTACAGTGGCAGCAGCGAGGGACAGGCTGGTCGTTTTACATAAGTCTCTTACATTTACGGAAAACAATCAGCCTGTCCCTTGCTGCCACCGCCGTGGCTGTAGCAGGGACAAGAGGGGAAGAAAGCAGCACCACCCCCCACTACACCGGCGGCAGCAAGGGCAGGCTGGTCATTTCACATGAGTGTGAGAGACTGACATGAGACGACCAGCCTGTCTCACGCCACTGCCACTGAAGCGGGGGCGGGGTGCTCCCTTCCTTCCCTCAGGCCACTCAGGGGGACCGGGCGCCTGCTCGCGTGCCCGACTCGGCACGTGGCAAGGGCTCGGGTCCACAGACTGGCATCTGGGGGGTGGAACTGGCGATTGCTCACCGGGCCTTGAGCCCCAACTGAACACCCCTGCCATCCCTAATCGTTGGCAAACTTGCACTGCACTGCCCGCTCCTGATTCCAGATCAGGTTGAAAAGCATTGGTCTCCAAACAGATCCCTGTGTGACCACAGTGGTTACATCCCTTAATGGGGAGAATTTTTTCCTACTCTTTGCTTTCTGTTCTTTAAATAAAATTAGCACCAAATCCACTGCCATGTTCTTTAGTTCTGTAACACTGATTGTGGAGAATTTAGTTCCCCAATAAACGTGAAATTGGTAGAAACTGCATTGAGTTTCTCCAGTTTAATTGGAATGGAGTGATGTTGTGGATGTTGCCAAAGGAGCAATATTCCAGCTTGCCAAGATCCTCCAAGCTGCCCACTCCTTTGGGCCCACAAATTTGTGCAAATCTCCCCCATAGTTTAAAGCACGGTTGATGCAGAAATCTGTGCAAATTTGGAGATGTGTGCAAATCGAAATGGGAAAGTTGCGCAAATGGAAAATGAGCACATGTTCGGTAATCTGCAAACATTTCTGGCAGACAAGTTGTGGCATGCAGTCAGGGCTGCTCTCTGTTTTTCTCCCTTTCTCATAGCACTAGAATTCAAATAATCCAATGAAGTTTACTTGTAGCAGATTCAGGACAGACAGAAGAAAATATGTCTTGACACATGCAGGCTTTGCTGTCTCAAGATGTGTTAATGGCCATTTGGTTAGAAAGTTTTAAAAGTCAATTGTAAACAGAGCTTCTGGCTCTCTCACTTTCTGGACAGTCACAGTCAACTGGGAGGGGACCTTGGAGAGAGGGGCAGGAAAAGAAGACCCCCCCCCCAAACAACCAAAAACCACCAGACTCTCAGGATGCATCTGTGTGTTTATTGCCAAGGAAAGGAAGGGTGATGGTGCTGCAAAGTTGGCACCATCAGTGAAAATGGGGTGGGGTGGAGAGGTGGGTTCAGGTAGGTGACTCCCAGAATAGTAGGAATAGATCGGTGGGTTCTGGTCACAGCTTGGGATGGGCTGCTGCCTACGGATCTAGGAAGAGAGAGAGAGAGAGAGACACTGGCAGAGGTGTAGACCTAGTTTTGGGGGGGGGGGGTGGCTGACATCAGTAGGTTGGCCACACCCACCTGACATTTATGCTCCCCGGCCCAAGCAGCAGACAGAACCTCCATCTGGTGCTTGGGCCAGAGGCCAGGCTTTGAGGCACATGGGCTTTCCTGGTTAGGGAGACTGTGGACAGCTGAGCCAAGCCGATTCTCCCTCACTTGCTCCTCCTCCCTCCCCCATGGTGAGAGAAAGGCGGGAGGGTCAAAGGAGCAGTAGCTCAGCCCCCTTTGCTTCTCCAGCGGAGGAGCAAAGGGGACTGAGCCGGCTTCAGCCGCCCCACCTCCTTCTTGCAATGGGTGACGGAGGTGGGGCAGGCTAAGCAGAAGGGGACTCTTCTGCACATAGGGAGAGCGGCCACTTTTCCCAGCACAGACGAGTCTCAACACCCACCAGCCCCAACCCCCCACTGCTGTCTCTAGTCTCAGGTTCTGCACGCTGCACAAGAGGAGGAGGAAGAGGAAGAGGTGAAGAAGCCCCCGCCAGAGCCAAAGTCTTAACTCTTCATGCTGCTTCCATTTGTACAAGTCCAGTGTTCACTGCTACTTTCTACGTCCCCGGAGGAGAATGAATAAGCACACATCTTTTCTGAGATGCTTTCACTGTTCGGCTTGCTTAGTGGAGCGAGCCCCCTCCCCCTCGCCTTCCCCTTGATCTCAGTTTGATCACCGGGTGTTTATGGCTGCTCAGCTCCTCACCGTGAGTTCTTGGGCAGACGCATGGCGCTGTTCTCCCATCGGGGAGTGAGTGCCGCCACCTTCCACAACACTGGGATGAGGGGCGACCACCCCCGTCAGAAGCTGTTTGGACCCCACAACCCATCTTTTTAGAAACTAGCCACAGACATGACCAAAGGGATTCAGCAGCAAAGAGAGCAGGAATCCCAACTTGGTCCTTCTGTAGTTTGTCCTTTACCCTTGAGGAGCAGAGAACCATTAACAGGGATTTCATAAATGTTGGACTCGCAGGACCCCATAATCCTCTGGATCCTTCCCCACTAGCCCCACAAAATCCCTCTTCCCCATGAGTTCACTTTTCCGATCTCCCCCGCCCACCCACAAGCCCCACTGCTTCCACGCGGTGCAGGAGGCGCTCCAGCCTCCAAGGCCTCCTGCTGCTTCGTTTCACTCTAGAGGGTAAGAGAGGGCCGGCAAAGCCCCCCGAAGCCGTTTCAGGGAGGCGAGAGATCCAGGGAAGGAAGCCAGCTGGAGAATCTCAGGAGCCACCTGCAGGATTAGAGGCTCACAGCGACTTGTGCGAGTCACTGTCTTTCCCACCCAGCCCCGGGCACAAACACAGGGGCGCGGCCGGGGGCTTGCGTGCTGGCAGAGGGGCGGAGAGAAGGGGTGGCGATTCCCGGACGAGCAGGCCTGGCTCACCTTAGACAGGGTTGAAGCAGGCTCTCATGCAAGCCCAGCTGCAGCACTTCTGCGGTCTCGGGCACTGTGCGTCCTCCTTGCAACGAGCTATGCACACTGTCACAGTACCCGGAGGAGCCGTGGGGCACTTTCCTGGCCGTTCTGCAACACAGAACAACCAGTGGCTGTGAGACGTTCCCAAGAAGAGGGGCTGCAGCTCCTGTGTGTTCCAGTGGCCGGAGAATCACAGCTCCCCAAGGCAGACACAGCTGGGTGGAGGGGGACAGTCATCTCCTCCTGCCACCGTGCCACCCTGCTCCTGGCTGGAAGCCTCCAGGCCAGCAGCCTGGAGGGAGCGCGTGGCGAGAGGAGGAGCAGCCCAAAAAAGCCATTGAGTCGAGGGTAATGGCATAGACGCTTCTGTATCCAAGCGCCCTAAGGTTTCCAGCCAGTACAAGTGCTGGGCCAGATGGGGAAATCGCCCTGCTTGCTATAAGGCAGCTTCTAGTTTTCCTCTGACTGGATCTGCTTCCCAGACCCTGGCTGAGGCCCTTCTTCATCCCTGACATTGCAGGGTGACAGACTCACAGCTTACCTCTTGTCCTCCTCACTTACCTGCACAGGCACGCTGACATTCCTCTAAAGTCTCAAAATTGTTTTTGTTTCCCCGGCAGCCACCATAGATGAACTTCTCACACTTTCCGGAAGAGGAGTTATAGAAATAGCAGGGTATGTACGCAAGACATGGTCCAGGTTCTGCAGGAAGGTAGCAAATCTCTGTGGAAAAGAAGAGTTTATGGCCTTGGCAATGTGACCGGAACCAGTTCCTCTCTCACTGGAGAAGTCCCTACCAGAGTGGGTGCAGTTTGTGAACCTTTTGCTCCAAACTGGAGTCACAGTAATACATTTCACTGAAACTAGGAGCTCTGTGTCTGTGGGTAGTGGAAAAAACAGGCTCCATTTTAGGAACAGAACTGAAAACAGAACGGCCATCGTCCTAATGCCATTCCATAACGCTGGGATGTGTGCCTTCAGTGACAGGACTGTGTGCAGTTCTGGCTACAATAGCTCATGGAGCGGGAAGCAGTAAAGAGGAAAGGGCTTGGTGCTTCCTTATTGAGAGGGAAAGGTTCATGATGTGCGGACTACTCACAAAATTGTGCATCAAAGCACAGAGGATGAGGAGTCCAATGAGAAGGAAGACAAGGCCAGCGGACTTCATGGTGAGGCAGGACTGAGTGGCCATCAGACTCTCCCCAGATGTTTATACCCCATCCCAGCCAGAAATGAAAAGGGGTGCCCCCCCCCCAGGCTTAACAAGAAAATGGTAGAACACGAAGCAGGTGGAAAGTGCCCTTTTGTTGTTGTCCAGTCGTTCAGTCGTGTCCGACTCTTCGTGACCCCATGGACCACAGCACGCCAGGCCTTCCTGTCCTCCGCTCTCTCCCGGAGTGTGCTCAAGTTCATATTCTTTGCATCGGTGATGCGATCTAGCCATCTCATCCTCTGCCGTCCCCTTCTCCTTTTGCCTTCAGTCTTTCCCAGCATCAGTGACTTTTCCAGTGACCTTTCTCTTCACATTAGGTGGCCAAAATATTTCAGCTTCAGCTTCAGCTGCAGTATCTGTCCTTCCAATGAGCACTCAGGCTCGATTTCCTTTAGGATGGACTGATTTGACCTCCTTGCAGTCCAGGGGACGCATAAGAGTCTTCTCCAGCACCACAGTTCGAAGGCATCAATTCTTCGGCACTCAGCCTTCCTTATAGTCCAGCTCTCACAGCCATACATTACTACTGGGAAAACCATAGCTTTGATTATACGAACCTTTGTCAGCAAAGTGATGTCTCTGCTTCTTACTATGCTGTCTAGGTTTGCCATAACTTTCCTCCCAAGGAGCAAGCGTCTTTTAATTTCATGGCTACAGTCACCGTCTGTGGTGATCTTGGAGCCCAAGAAAGTAAAATCTGTCACTGCTTCCATTTCTTCCCCTTCTATATGCCAGGAAGTGATGGGGCCAGATGCCATGTACTTCGTTTTTGTAATGTTGAGTTTCAAACCAGCTTTTGCATTCTCCTCTTTCACCCTCACCAAGAGGCTCTTGAGATCCTCTTCGCTTTCTGCCATTAGGGTGGTATCGTCTGCGTATCTGAGGTTGTTGATAATTCTCCCGGCAATCTTAATTCTGACCTGTGATTCATCCAACCTGGCGTTTCTCATGATGTACTCTGCATATAAGTTAAATAAGCAGGGCGACAATATGCAGCCTTGTCATACTCCTTTCCCAATTTTGAACCACTCGGTTGTTCCATGATTGCTTCTTACTGTTGCTTCTTGTCCCTCGTACAGGTTTCTCAGGAGGCAGGTAAGGTGGTCTGGTACTCCCACCTCTTTAAGAATTTGCCACAGTCTGTTGTGATCCACACAATCAGAGGCTTTAGCGTAGTCAATGAAGCAGAAATAGACGTTTCTCTGGAATTCTCTTGCTTTCTCCATGATCCAGAGAATGTTGGCGATTTCATCTCTAGTTCCTCTGCCTCTTAGAAACCCAGCTTGTACTTCCGGTAGTTCTTGGTTCACATACTGCTGAAGCCTAGCTTGTAGGATTTTGAGCATCACCTTGCTGGCATGTGAAATGAGCGCAATTGTACGGTTGTTTGAACACTCTTTGGTGTTGCCCTTCTTTGGAATTGGAAGGTGAACTGACCTTTTCCAGTCTTGTGGCCACTGTTGAGTGTTCCAAATTTGTTGGCATATTGAGTGCAGCACTTTAACAGCATCATCTTTTAGGATTTTTAATAGCTCAGCTGGAATTCTGTCATCTCCGCTAGCTTTGTTGTTACTAATGCTTCCTAAGGTCCACTTGACTTCACTCTCTAGGATGTCCGGCTCAAGTTCAGTGACCGCACTATCATGGCTATCAGGGACATTCAGATCTTTCCTGTATAGTTCTTCTGTGTATTCTTTCCCCCTCTTCTTAATCTTATCTGCTTCTGTTAGGTCCCTGCCTTCTTTGTCCTTTATCACGCCCGTCTTTGCACAAAACGTTCCCTTGAGATCTCCGATTTTCTTGAAAAGATCTCTAGTCTTTCCCATTCTATTGTTTTCCTCGATTTCTTTGCATTGTTCATTTAAGAAGGCCTTCTTGTCTCTCCTTGCTATTCTCTGGAACTCTGCATTCAGTTGGATATATCTTCCCCTTTGTCCCTTGCTTTTCGCTTCCTTTCTTTCCTCAGCTACTTGTAAAGCCTCCTCAGACAGCCACTTTGCTTTCTTGCATTTCTTTTTCTTTGGGATGGATTGAGTTGCTGCCTCCTGAACAATGTTACGGACCTCTGTCCATAGTTCCTCAGGCACTCTGTCTATCAGGTCTAATCCCTTGAATCTATTCCTCACCTCCACTGTATGTTCATAAGGGATATGATTTAGGTCATACCTGAGTGGTTTAGTGGTTTTCCCTACGTTCTTCAATTTAAGCCGAAATTTTGCAAGAAGCAGCTCATGATCTGAGCCACAGTCAGCTCCAGGTCTTGTTTTTACTGACTGTATAGAGCTTCTCCATCTTTGGCTGCAAAGGACATCATCAATCTGATTTCAATATTGACCATCTGGTGATGTCCATGTGTAGAGTCGCCTCTTGTGCTGTTGGAAAAGAGTGTTTGCTATGATCAGCGTGTTCTCTTGGCAAAACTCTATTAGCTTTTGTCCTGCTTCATTTTTTACACCAAGGCCATGCCTGCCTGTTATCCCAGTGATTTCTTGACTTCCTACTTTAGCATTCCAATCCCCTATGATGAAGAGGACATCTTTTTTTGGTGTTAGTTCTAGAAGGTGGTGTAGGTCTTCATAGAACCGATCAACCTCAGCTTCTTTGGCCTCAGTGGTTGGGGCATAGACTTGGATTACTGTGATGTTGAATGGTTTGCCTTGGATTCGTACTGAGATCATTCTGTCGTTTTTGAGATTGTACCCCAGTACTGCTTTTCCCACCCTTTTGTTGACTAGGAGTGCTACTCCATTTCTTCTCAGGGATTCTTGCCCACAATAGTAGATATGATGGTCAGCTGAATTAAATTTGCCCATGCCTGTCCATTTTAGTTGGCTGATTCCCAAGATGTCGATGTTCAATCTTGCCATCTCATGTTTGACCACCTCTAGCTTACCTTGATTCATGGATCTAACATTCCGGGTTCCTACACAATATTGTTCTTTACAGCATCGGACTTTCTTCTCAACACCAGACACATCCACAGCTGAGTGTCCTTTCGGCTTTGGCCCAGCCGCTTCACTCTTTCTGGCGCTACTTGGAACTTCCCTCTCCTCTTCCCCAGTAGTATATTGGACACCTTCCGACCTGAGGGGCTCATCTTCCAGCGTCATCTCTTTTAGCCTTGGGGAGGGGAGGGGGGCAGTACGCTACTGGCATTTTATTCTCAATTCCTTTTCTAATTATTCCTAACATGGAGTTTGCCCTCTTTACAGCTGGATGTGGAAATACAAAGCTGAGCAGAGAGGAGAACCAAATCTGTGCATGTCTACTCAGAAGTAAATCTTACTGAGTTCAATGCAACTTACTCCTACGCCTGTCAGCACCCCACTTTCCCCCAGCTCAGCTTTGTATTTCCACATCCAGCTCATTAGCAAACCTCCTGTTAGTTATCTCAGAAGACCCTTGGGTGAATGGGGGGGGGGGTTCCGGGAAACAGCTGGATGGAGGGAGATTACACACACACACTGGAAGAATATAGTTCTTCATATTCTCTGGTATGTTTATTCCTCATTTGTCCATTCCCTTAGCATGTGCAGAGTGTGCTTTTTATTCAAACAAAGAGAAGGTTGCTGATCTTTCCCTTCATGCTGCATTTGTACAAGTGTGACTGCTTCAGAAAGAACTTTCCATTATACTGTCTCTTTTTCTTCATGAGTTTCATATAACAGAAGTGTGGTGCAGTGGTGAGAGCCCAGCCCAAAGTCACCCAGTGAGATAACTAACAGGAGGTTTGCTAATGAGCTGGATGTGGAAATACAAAGCTGAGCTGGGGGCAAGTGGCATGCTGACATGTGTAGGAGTAAGTTGCATTGAGCTCAGTAAGACTTACTTCTGAGTAGACATGCACAGAGTTGGTTCTCCTCTCCATTTTAGCCTCACAATGTCATCAACAAGGCTGGATGTGGAAATAGCCTAGCAGGGGGAATAATACTCGTGCAGGGCTCCAGACCGGCATGGTCATTTTAAAAGGTTTCTCCTTTCTTTCAAACAGCATTGCTTTGAACCAAGAGTGCATCGCTCAGGCACACCTGGGGCAGCCTCGTTTTGGGAAGCCCCGAGGAGGAGGAAGTGTTTTGGCTGAAGGCAATTACTGCATGTCTCAGGGCAGGGGAAAAAATACGTAAATATCTACGAAAAATAGCCTTTCTTACGGAAGTTATGCAGAATTATGGCTGTCGGTACAGATTTATCTTCGTAATTCTTGGAGTGGAAAAAAAAAAGGAGAATTCCGGGGACTTGCGAATGACGGTATGGAGCACTGGCCGCAAACTGCGGAAGTCAAGTGGCACGGAAGGTGCACAATTCGAACATCCCTATATTCCAGTGGTCTGCAGAATGCTGCTTTACTTTTACATTTGTAAATGCCCTCTGTTATTAACATATTGAAAAAGTCCACTTGTTGGGGTTTGTCTTTAAAAAAAAAGTTTTAACTCTTTTAACCTGCTGTTTTATTCTTTTACTGTGTTGTTCACCACTCCAAAATCTTCTGATGTGGAGCGATATATAAATATTGTAAATAAATAAAAAAAATACACCCTTGAAAAATAACAAATACAAAGATTTCATTGATAATAACATGCACAAATATAGAAATACAGACATATCATTGAAAGACAGCAAATGCAAAAATATCCAGTCAGGAAAGTTAGAATATATATATATATATCTATGTAGTTGAGGCTGCACCTCTACGTGTGCAGTCCACCAGCTGAGTGACATTGGTATGCAGCAGAAGTGAAAGAACTGTCTGCAGGCAAAGCGCCCCCCGCCACCGCCCCCACCCCACGCATGTGGTGGGCTGCACCAGCAGGAGGGCCCTGAAGTCAACGTGCTACCTGTGGAGCAGCCAGGAATGGGGCGCGTTGTGGGTGGGGCAGGGGGGGACTCCTCCCTGCAGATCCCTAGCCAGGGGCTCGCTCAGCTCATTGAGATTGCTCACGATCCCGAACGGGCAGCGTGCTGACTGACATCCCGTGAGTAGCAACGGCTTGTCTAGCTGCCGTTGACAGATTTCCAACCATTTCAAGACCACCTTCTAAGACCAGACCACAGTTTTTGCTAGATACTATTTACTTCTTTATTTCTTTATTACATTTCTGAACAGCCCGTTCGCCAAAGCTCTCTAGGCAGTTTACAAAAAAACATAAACTATAATAACATAGTAAAACGTAATAAACAAACAGAATTCGCAAACAGAATACCACCAAAACAGCAGCCAAGACAAAAGCCAGCAGCAGTGAAAAGGTCAAAACACGCTAACACAATTGTTTAAACCGAAGGGCTAAAAGGCCTGGGGAAATAAAACGGTCTTCCCTGGGAGCTGACAGGGCCACAATGTAGGCACCAGGTGAGCCTCTCTGGGGAGGTCATTCCACAACCGCAGTGCCACCACTGCAAAGGCCCTCCCCTTCGTAGCCACCCACTTCACCTCATGCACATGGGGAGAAGAGGAGGCTGCCGTGGGAGAGGGAGGGGAAGGATTTAGCTTTGCTGTTTTAAACCTGTATTTTAAATCCCTGTACTGCTGCTAGGCTTTATTCTGGCTGTATTGTTTACTGTGGTTTTAATGTTTCATATATTTTGTATTGTTTTATTGTATGCTCTTTGGTTTTAATTTTTGTGAACCGCCCAGAGAGCTTTGGCTATTGGGTGGTATAGAAATGAAATGAATGAATGAATAAATGAAAAAATAAAGATAAGGACTCTCTTACCAGCAGTTTTCTGAGCAGAGATGGGGGTCATCTCAGCCCAGAGGGCCAGGACTCCCACAAGCACCAGGAGAGCCTCCGGCGGCATCGCAAGGCAGCTGCAGATCTCACACCCAGGCCAATCAGTCTTTTTTATCAATCCAAGCAAGGCAGGTGTAGCAAGGAGCCAAATGCAGAAGGAAGTAGGTCGAGGTGGTGGTGAAAGTGTGCGAATGGACATGTTGCCATCAAACTGGGCAGAAAGATGTGTTGCAAACAAACTGTCTAACCACTGCACAGCTGCTGAGAGCCTTTCCCATCCCTGCAGGTCTTTCTAGATTATGGGCAAGGGCAGACCCAACCTTGCACAGCCTGGCAATTGGGACATTGGAGTGTGAGGAGAGGCTTTATGTGGAGTACAGCCATTGCTCAGTCTAGCCTTCCCGAACAACGTGTGTGTGTGTGGGGGGGGGTTCTCAGCCCCACCAGAGATTGAACCTGGGACCTCCTGCATGGCTGGCAGGTGCTCTTCCAGTGAGCTTTGGGCCTCCGTACCCCCAGCCAGGAGGTCTGCTGGTACCTGGGCAGCTTTCAATGTGCTGGAGGGAAGCCAGGGGAGGAGGAGATCTCTTCTCTGCTGGCCAGCCAGGCACTCACTGCAGCCCCCTGTACTGGCTCCAGTGGAGAAACGTGAGGGACCAGGGTGGGCCAAAGCACCCCACGGTGACTGCACGGCGTGCGGGTAGGCCTTGAGGGCTCCTGGTAGTGCGTTTATGCAGGAAACAACTACGAATGGCTAATAGTCAGGATGGCTATATAGTCTTTCTCGTATCAGAGGCAGTATGACTCCATATACCAGTTGCCAGGCAAGACGGGGAAGATGAGCAGGATGATGCGATTGGACTCATGTCCTGACTGTGGGCATCTAGGTGGCCATTGTGGCAACAAAGTGCTGGACTAGAGAGGCTTTGGTCTAAACCAACAACTCCTCTCATGTTCTTCTGTTAGTTCTCTGTCTCCCCTGAAGTGTCATTCACCATGGAGATAACACTGCAGTAAAACCTTCCTTTGATCCTGTATGACTTGCCAGCATGCATTATTGTGCTTAACCCTGAAAGGGTACGAATGTGAGGTGGGTGAGAGAAGTGAGGGGGCCCCAGCACTCCCTGCAGAAGCGGGCTCCTGTGCTTGTTCTTGTCATGCCCTCTGTGCAACACTCTGGGTGTGGGGAGTGTGCATCCCCCCTCCCATATGAGGTCAGTTGGTCCCCCAGGGAATGGTAATTCCTATTTAGGAAGGAGGCCTTTCTTCGGCTGTTGGGCAGTTGTTTATAGATAAACAAGCAAACAAACGGAAAGTCATTTCTGTGCCTAAGGTCCTGAAGGTCTCCAGCCAGTGCAAGTGGTGGGCCAGATGGGGAAATCGCCCTGCTTGCTATAAGGCAGCTTCTAGTTTTCCTCTGACCAGGGGCCAATCTACACTTATGGTTTTTTCTGCCTCCAATGTGGTCTCACCATCCGTATTTCACACTACGCAATACCCGCCTAGCTTCGGAACCGGAATTTCCCGCTCCCGTGCTCCTACTTTGAACACCCTGCTATTTCCCATTAATGTGCTTTGATTTTCCATGTTCGCAACCATATATGGTTGTTGTCCCCTCCCACGCATGCCCATATATGGCGGTGTTTGTATTTCCCTCCTGTCCAATCAGAGCCCTCAATGCCCCCAGGTCGTCTTCCGGTCTCTTCCTGAGCAGTCGGCGTTTTGGCACAAACCAGTAGCCCTCCTGTGCCCCTTCCCTTCCTTTTTTTTTAAAACAATGAGAATATCTTCAAATCTTCGAAGAATCGAAGCTTGGAGGGTGTCACTGTAGCCTCCCTGTCTGCCAGGATTGTACAGTAAGTGCTTAAACCCCACTCCCCACTTTTTGAGTGTGCGTTTCAATTTGTCCTGTGTATTGCCGCTCCCCCACTCTGTTGTTCCCCCCGTGGTACCACCGCTGGGCACCCACTGCGCCCTCCCCCCCTTTATCTGAAAACTCTTTTCCTCGTGCGGCTTTCTCCCCCACCAGTGGGGTATTGCGATGTCTTGAACGGCTCATGCTGCGGCAGCGCAGAGAACATTTTTTGTCAGCCAGCCCTCCCCATCCTGACCTCCAAGATACGTCCTCATGGACAACATTGGGGGCTAATTGCGGTATTCCTTCGCCGCTGTGTCGGGAGGGAAGCTAGCAGAAACCCTGAGAGCTTGGAAGGATCGATACCTGCCCGGTGACCCAAGTGGAGGGAATCTGCCCCCATGGTCCCCGCCTGCAAATTCACTGGCAATACCCGTCCACCATGCCTCTAACGTTGCCCAGGCTTTACCTGGGGTGGCGTTGGCCAATTGCAGAGGACAAACGTAGGTTGGGCGAGTAGTGTTTTCCATGCAATTCCTGTCCATGGCTCTCATTTTATGGTGGCCACCACAGGCTATACTACGCTCCATGCTTAAACCTTTCTAATCTCTCTAACAGAGCAGCTAGTAACCAACAGGCAGGCCACCTTATCCCCTGCTACATGCCTGTCACTGCTCAGAAATAGAGCCATAGAGCAGCCAACGACATTGCTGAACGCGTCATGCAACTGAGGAGAATGATCGTGTCCTCGCAGTCATGGAAGGAGATGCAGAAGTGTTTAGGGAGTATATGAGAAGATCTGCTCTGGACGAGGAAGCAGCAAGCAGGGATAGGAGGGTGCTCATTGCCTCCATAGATGCCCATGTGGTCATTCTCAGGGCCATGCTAGATAAAATGCCTGATCACTGCTCAGGGTGGGACACTTTGCCCCCGGGGGAGGAGGAAATGCAGTGTAGATATACCCCAGAACATCCGGGCTCAGCCCCATGCATACACACCCATACACACCCCGACTCCTGGTGATGTGGGCAGAGCCCGATCGGCCAAGATACATTGCAGGTACCTCATTCCGGCAGCGTGGAGAACTTGTTTCCCCCATAACCTCCACACCAAAGTGTGATGGGGGAGCTCGGATCAGTCCTGTGTGACTGCACAAGTGCCCCTGTCAGTTCTCCCCATGACAGACTGTCTGGGATAGTTCCCTGCTTCCCCCTTGTGTTTGGGGCACTGTCTAAATTTCCCCTGTAATCACCCCAGGTGGTGAGCCCTGTTAATGCTTCCCAAGGAGGTTGGCTTTCTTCGATGTTCCAGCCCCATGTTTTGATAATGTGTCTTTTGTGGTTAAGGAGGATCCTGGGACAGAACCTGTCTGTTACTGGCTCGAAGTGGAAGCCGGATGGCAGGATAGGCTGTGTGCCGGAGAGAGGCTCTAGCAAGAGTTGACTGTGCAAAGACAAGTTCCCTGTAGTGCTGTGCAAGGATCGATTTAAGTTTTTCTCTGTATGTTCCCCGTCATCTCAATAGTAAAGGTCTCAAGAAAGAAAACATGTGATGTGATAAAAGCAGTGGGACACGACACAGGTGGGATTGTGCAAAACTTTCTTTATGTGCTGTTTGAAAACTATGTCTTATTTACAGAACACCCCCCCCACCCCCCAGCGCTTCCCCCTCAACCCTAAGGCTGCCCTCCCCCCCTCTCCTGAGCCTCCTCCTGACAACTTTTCTCGGCAACACACGCTTCCCTCTCCAGCCGGGCAAGGCGCTTCTCCATCTTGCTCACTGAAGATAGACAGAGAAGTCCTGATCAGGGGCTCCCTGAACACAAATCAGCATACTGCCCAAACCCGGAACCCCCCCCCCGTGTGAAATACTCACTTGTTTTCTTCACGGAGCCCTCCAGGCGGATGACGGCACCGAGCACGGTGGTGCTTGTCCCCTCCTGCCCCGCCAATGCTCCATTGGGGCCTGCGACAGCCACCCCTGCAGCGCCATGGGCACACTGTGCCACTGTGCCTGGCGCCGCTGCACCTGTGGTAGCGGAAGGGAGACCAAGATTAACAGGCTTCTTGTAATTTGGCGCCTGTGGAGGGCATGTTTGGCCGTCCGTGGGGGGCTGTTGGCATTAATGTGGAGGCGTGGGGAACCGGGAGACAGCATAGGGATGGGCACAGGACAGTGGCGTCACCCGGCAGCAGTCTAGGGCCCCGTTCCCCTTTTCGGTTCATCCCCTTGGGGTGCCACACAGGGGTGTTCTCAGACAGGTGGATGTTCACCCACTTCAAATCCACTCTCCGTGGGACAACACAGGGCGGGGTTCGCTCCAGGAGCGGTGTCCCCCGGGAAAGGCCATGCCCGGAAAGAGGTTCCTGGGCACTTGTGTCAGTCTTGCCAGAGTGCCTCCTCGTGGAGGCAAGCCGCCCAGTGGTGCCCGCCGCTGGGGCACCTCGGCTTCCGCCACCCGCTCCGTCCCCACCATCTGAGGAGGATGGCCCTGCTCCGCCCAGAACCGATGAACTGATGGCTTGCTGTCCGCCCTGAGCTCTTTGCAGTGCTGGAAGAAAGAGGTTGGCGGTAAGCACCCTGCTTGGCCCCCAGGGTGGGGGAGGGGTGCCTCTTCTTACCTGATGCGCCGGCCAGGTGGCATTTCCACCCACGGTGCAACAATCCCGCCACCATTCAAGCACACACACAGCGTGAGCATCTGCAATGGCCGTGGTGGTGTGCTACGCTCTCGTAAGCGCACGCTTTCTGGAGCGCAGACCACCAACGCTGCCCAGTTATATGGCACAGAGGTGTGGAGTGCTAGGCTCCTGTCGAGAGGAACCCTTGAGAGGGCCAATCTTGTTTTTTGTTCACCCATCCCGCGCCCACGCCTCACTGTCCACCCAGCACTTGCCCAGCTGTCCCAGGGCAAAGACTACACGCCACACCTCCCTCCCACAGTGGTGCCATCACAGTGGAGGGTTGCGTACAGGTGGTTGCACGGAGGGGCAAGCTGTGGGGTCACCACAGCCCAGGGAGGGACACAGGGTCAGACATGGGCAAAGGGAGCATAACAGCACCATGTCTTTATTCCAGCCGTCATTGCCCTGCTGGGGGCCATCACCAATCCTTTCTCTGGAAGGCCCAAGAGCTGCTCACGGCCCCACCCCCCTTGCCACACCTGCCACAGGTGCACCCCCAAATATGCAGCGAGGGCAACAACCCAGGGCTGATCTGCACTGCGCCTATCCGCCCAGCTTGGCTGACTGGCATGGAGCCACAATGCATGCAGCCTCCTGTAGCGGGGCAGCTCCGCTCCTGGGGGTGGGGGCCCTGAGTGCTGCTCCAGAGCCTTGAAAAAACGGGCCTTCAGGGCCTTAAATTTTGTCCTGGCCTGCAGGGCGGAGCAAGGGAACCCCGCCTGCAAGAGCCCCCTCGCTACCGCCCTGTATATGGCCTCATTGCTGCGCACAGTGCTGCGCATAACGCACTCTGCACGTCGGCCCTGAAGGAGCAGCTGCAGCATGAGTTCGACCTCCCTCTCCTGCCAATACGCCAGCCTCCGTGACGCCATTTTTTTCTGGCAGGAGAATGACACCGGGGGATTTTTGACAGCACCACGCAGAAGCCTGCTTCCCCTGTTTTGGCGCAGTGCCACCTGTTGCCGAAGCTCCGAATCAACGATTCTCTGAAGATCCTTGTAGAAAAGCATTGGGGGGTGCTGTCTCTTGCAGGCGCAATGGAGAGAAGGGTGGAGAGGCAGTTATCGTTCTTTAAACATTTTTAATCAGAGCAACAACAACGTGAGGAAAAACAGACAGACAATGTTGAGCGAGCGAAAAGCACAACAGAGATAGAAACCACAATTCCCCCCCACACACACACACACACAACCTAGCACCCATGGGCTTACCGAGACATGTCCCCTCCCCTGTTCTCCCACATGAACTCACAAAGCGCCGTCCGAACCTTATTCCCCTGCTCATTATGCAGGTTCTCGTCATTGACGTAGGGAAGCCCCAGGGTGTCCAACACAATACGGTTATTGTCCCCAGATGCCTCTGGCAAAGCCGCCCCGTTCATCTCGCAGATATTATGGACAATGACATACACCAAAATCACCGATGGAACGTTTTCCTCTGCCACCTCCAGTTGTCCAGCGAGACATCTCCACCTGCTTTTCAGCCTACCAGAAGTGTGCTCCACAACGTTTCTGGCTCTGCTGAGGCGGTGGTTGAAGTGAACCTCCTGTTGCGAGATGTGTCCCCCAAAAGGCTTCATCAGCCAATGTCGCACGGGGTAAGCTCCGTCGGCCAGTATCAGTGGCGGGATAAGCACACCACCCACTCTCCACATTGGGTTCCCTGGGACAAATGCCCCAGCATCCAAGGCCTCGCACAGCACGGAGCTAGTTCTGGGTGGCAGCCCAGATGGCCCAGCCCTCCATGGGCCATATGACATCAGGTGCATCAGGTGATCCTGCCCCTGACATTGGTGGGTGTGGCCATACCCACTTGAGGTCTATGCTCCCTGCCACAAGCCTGGTGGAACGTCCAGTTAGGGAAACTCTGTGCACAGCTAAGCTGAGCCACTTCTCCTTCACTCACCCTGCCTCATTCCCTCATTGTGGGACAGTCAAGGGAGAAGCAGCTGAGACCCCTTGGCTTCTCTGATGGAGGAGCAAAGGGGACTCAGATGACTTTGGCCACCCTGCCTCCTTCCCACAGTTGGGGAAAGAGGTGGGGCAGGCTGAGCAGAAGGAGACTCACCCAACAGCTGGGAGAGTGGCTACTTTCCCCAGTGCAGGCACGCCCAACGCCCCTCCTCCCCACTGCGATTTCTGATCTCAGATGAGAGTAGCAGCAAGGATGAGGGGCGTTGGGACCCACCCGTGTATGGGAACAGCGGCCACTTTCCCCACCACTGTTGAGTCTCAACACCTTCCACCCCGTCCCCCTACTACTATCTCTAGGCTCAGGTTCAGCACCCCTTCACTAAGAGAAGAAGAAACAGAATGGGCAGTGATTTCATAACGTTTGGTCTCACAGTGCCCCAGAACACTCTGGATCCTTCCCCACTGGCCACAAAATGTCTTTTCCAAGTCCCGCTCCCACCCACAGGCCCATCCACTTCCACGAGGTGCAGGAGGCATGCAAGGGCTTCTGCTGCTTGATCTCACTCTAGAGGGTAAAACAGGGCCAGCAAAGCCCCCTGAAAGCCATTTCAGGGAGAGAGAGATCCAGGGAAGGAAGCCAGCTGGGGCATCTCAGGAGCCGCCTGGGCCCTGTCCACGCAGAGATGCTTTCTGAGATGATTCTAGGGATGTACAAAACGACTCGCCTGTTTCGTTTCGTGACATCCACGGTGGGGGGGAGGCACTCCGTCCCTCCCCCTGAAATCCTCGCCAGCCAGCTCCGCTCCGCGGCAACTCCATGGAGCTGCCGGCTGGCCGGGGCCGCCCACAGCGACATCCAGCCGCTGCTGGGTGTGCAGGGACGCAAATGGCGGCCGCCGTAGCCGCTGCCATTTGCGTCCCTTTTTTGTGCTGTGATAGGTTACGTAAATATTTACGTAGCCTATCACGGCAAAAATCGTGAAGCGAATGGCAGCCGCAGAAGTGGCTGCCATTCGCAAAGCAGCGCAAACGGCACCAGGTAGGTGCTTCGTTTCGCGCGCTTTTTGCGAGGTGGTGGGGCTTCGTTCTGCTGCGGATTTGCGGGGGGCCGAATGCACTGGCATTTGGCCTCACTGAGATCTGCGGTGGAATTATCCACCATCCCTAGACGATTCTGTGTAAAACTGTGGTCCTTCCATGGTACACGTTGCCAGCTAATGTTGTGTATACTGGGTAAAAACCGTTGTCTCAGGGCAAACATCAGCAGTAGAAGCCGCACTCCTTTGTGCTTCTGTGGGTGGCGTTCTGCGACTGAATGACACGTGAGCAACAAATTTCCCTCCTTTAAAAAAAAAAAGTTCATTAAGCTTGGTGAGAAGGAGTAGCCCTTTTTCTCATCCCAAAAGCAAGCTCTTGACTTTCTCAGGAGTAAAACTCATTGAATGGAATGTGATTTACTTCTGGGCAGATAGGGTTATTGGCTCAGATTCAGAAGTCGTTCCTTGAGGCAAAGAAAGGAGAGAACTGGGAAGGCAAGAGGGGAGAGGAAGGGCACTGCTTTTTTGTTGTTTATTCGGTTAGTCGCTTCCGACTCTTCGTGACTTCACGGAGCAGCCCACGCCAGAGCTTCCTGTTGGCCGCCGCCACCCCCAGCTCCCCCAACGTCAAGTCCGTCACCTCCAGAATATCATCCATCCATCTTGCCCTTGGTCGGCCCCTCTTCCTTTTGCCTTCCACTTTCCCTAGCGTCAGCATCTTCTCCAGGGTGTCCTGTCTTCTCATTATGTGGCCAAAGGATTTCAGTTTTGCCTTTAATATCCTTCCCTCTAGTGAGCAGTCTGGCTTTATTTCCTGGAGAATGGACTGGTTTGATCTTCTTGCAGTCCAAGGCACTCTCAGAATTTTCCTCCAGCACCACGGTTCAAAAGCATCTATCTTCCTTCGCTCAGTCTTCCTTATGGTCCAGCTCTCGCAGCCATAGGTTACTACAGGGAAGACCATTGCTTGAACTATGCGGACCTTTGTTGTCAGTGTGATGTCTCTGTCTTCACTATTTTATCAAGATTTATCATTGCTGACCTCCCAAGAAGTAAACGTCTTCTGATTTCCTGGCTGCAGTCAGCGTCTGCAGTAACCTTTGCGCCTGGAAAGACAGAGTCTGTCACTGCCTCCACGTTTTCTCCCTCTATTTGCCAGTTATCAATCAAGCTGGTTGCCATCATCTTGGTTTTTTTGAGGTTTAACTGCAACCCAGCTTTTGCACTTTCTTCTTTCACCTTCGTCAGAAGGTTCCTCAGCTCCTCCTCGCTTTCAGCCATCAAAGTGGTATCATCTGCATATCGGAGATTGTTAATGTTTCTTCCAGCGATTTTAACCCCAGCCTCGGCTTCATCAAGCCCAGCACGTCGCATGATGTGTTCTGCGTACAGGTTGAATAGGTAGGGTGAGAGTATACAACCCTGCCGTACTCCTTTCCCAATCTTAAACCAGTCCGTTGTTCCGTGGTCTGTTCTTACCGTTGCTACTTGGTCGTTATACAGTTTCCTCAGGAGGAAGACAAGATGACTTGGTATCCCCATACCACCAAGAACTTGCCACAATTTGTGATGATCCACACAGTCAAAGGCTTTAGAATAGTCAATAAAACAGGAATAGATGTTTTTCTGAAACTCCCTGGCTTTCGCCATTATCCAGCAGATATTGGCAATTTGGTCTCTAGTTCCTCTGCCTTTTCTAAACCCAGCTTGTACATCTGGCAATTCTTGTTCCATGAATTGCTGGAGTCTACCTTGCAAGTTCTTGAGCATTACCTTACTGGCATGTGAAAGAAGTGCCACTGTTCGATAGTTTGAACATTCTTTGGTGCTTCCCTTTTTTGGTATGGGGATATAAGTTGATTTTTTCCAATCTGGTGGCCATTGTTGTGTTTCCAAATTTGCTGGCATATGGCATGCATCACCTTGACAGCATCATCTTGCAAGATTTTAAACAGTTCAGCTGGGATACTGTCGTCTCCTGCTGCCTTATTATTAGCAATGCTTCTTAGGGCCCATTCAACCTCACTCTTCAGGATGTCTGGCTCTAGCTTACTGACCACACCGTCAAATCTATCCCCAATATTATTATCCTTCCTTTACAGATCTTCCGTATATTCTTGCCACCTTTTCTTGATCTCTTCTGCTTCTGTTAGGTCCTTGCCATCTTTGCCATCCTTGCCATCTTTGTTTTTGCTCATACCCATTTTTGCCTGGAATTTACCTCCGATGTTTCTAATTTTCTGGAAGAGGTCACTTGTCCTTCCTATTCTATTATCTTCTTCCGCTTCCACGCATTGCTTGTTTAAAAATAATTCCTTATCTCTTCTGGCTAACCTCTGGAATTTTGCATTTAATTGGGCATATCTTCCCCTATCACTGTTGCCTTTTGCTTTCCTTCTTTCTTGGGCTACTTCCAGTGTCTCAGCAGACAGCCATCTTGCCTTCTTGGTTTTCTTTTTCTTTGGGACTTTTTTGTTGCCGCCTCCTGAACAATGTTGCGAACTTCTGTCCATATTTCTTCCGGGACCCTACCTACTTAAATCTATTCTTCACCTCCACTGCATATTCATTAGGAATATTAGTGAGCTCATATCTAACTGCTCTGTGGATCTTCCCTATTCTCTTTAGTCTGATTCTAAATTGTGCAATAAGAAGTTCGTGATCTGAACTACAGTCAGCTCCAGGTCTTGTTTTTACCGACTGCATAGATGTCGGCCACCTTTGGCTACAAAGGATGTAGTCAATCTGATTTCGGTGTCGACCATCTGGTGAAGTCCATGTATAAAGTCGTCTCTTAGGTTGTTGGAAGAGAGTGTTTGTTATGCACAGTGAGTTGTCTTGGCAAAATTCTATCAGCCTATGTCCTGCTTCATTTTGTTCTCCCAGATCATGCTTGCCTGTAATTCCAGGTGTCGTCTGACTACCCACGTTAGCATTCCAGTCTCCTGTAATGAAAATAACATCTCTTTTTGGTGTATTATCCAGTAGATGCTCATAGAACTGATCTACTTCTGCTTCTTCAGCATCTGTGGTTGGGGCATATATTTGGATCACTGTGATGTTAAGTGGCTTACCCTGAATTCGAATTGAGATCATTCTATCATTTTTTGGGTTGTATCCAAGCACTGCTTTAGCCACTTTATTATTAATTATGAAGGCTACTCCATTTCTTCTGTGGTCCTCTTGTCCACAGTAGTAGATCTGGTGGTCATCTGATGTGAAGTGGCCCATTCCAGTCCATTTCAGTTCACTGACACCCAAAATGTCTATATTTAATCTTGACATCTCCCCAATAACCACATCCAATTTGCCCTGGCTTATAGATCTTACATTCCAGGTTCCTATGGTGTGTTGATCTTTAGAACATCGGACTCGTCGTTCACCACCAGCACCATCGGCTGCTAGCCGTCCTTTCGGCTTTGAGCTAGCTGCGTCATCACATCTGGGGTTAGTTGAACTTATCCTCTGTTCCTCCCCAGTAGCATTTTGACCATCTTCCGACCTGGGGTCCTATCTTCCGATGGTATACCAACATATCTCTGGTTGTACTGATCCATTTAGTTTTCATGGAAAGAATCCTGGGGTGGGTTGCCATTTCCTTCCCCAGGGATCGTATTTAGTCTGACCTCTCTGCCATGACCTTCCCATCTTGGGTGGCCCTTCACGGTTTAGCTCATGGTGTCATTGAGGTGCTCAAGCTCCAGCACCACGACAAGGTAATGATCTCCTTTGCTGGAGAAGGGCACTGCAGGAATGAGTAAAAAAACCACCCTCTGTGCAGGGTGGGGATCAACGTTTCCTTCAGTTTTTTTGCCATTCAGTAAGCCTTTGGAGGTGTAATAGTAGGATGCTGCATGGAGATTTTTTTGTTTACAAAGGGAACCCAAAAGCAACCTGCTGACTTTCTCAGGAGTAAGACTCAGTGGAAAAAAAGTGATTTACCTCTGAGCAGGCATGGTTATCTGTGCCAGCTCATTATTCCTTGAGGCAAAGCGATTAAAAAGGGGGAAAGGAGATAACCGGCCCCATTCATGTTCCAAGGTGTGGAGATAGGGAGATGGTTTAATGATGTGGTGTAACTTCTATTTGTAAAGGCCTTTGTGCTAAGAACAAATAATAAACAATACATAATTAGGGAGATACGCATTTCCACCCACCACCCACCACCCCATGGTCAGCATAGGGAGAAGCCAGAGAGTAACTCTTTCCATTCCTTTGCTGTCCCGAAGAGCAGAGATTTAGAAAAACAGGCTTGCACCTCATCCCTTTCCCTGCTCCTGAGCTCAGTGTAATGCAATGGAAGACACACACCCCAGGTCCGCCACAGAGCCAGCAGCGCCAAAGAGCGCCAGGACCACACCGGCAGGGAGGGCAGGCAGCAGAACAGCAGCTCCTTCCGCTGTCCCCTTCGCTTGCTTTCTCGCCTCTGCTCCTTACATCTGACTGTGTTTACAAAGCAGTGATCGCAGCATTTCCTTTCTCCTAACTGGGCTCTTCCACCCCTTCTCTCTGCTTGTTGCTGTTACGGGAAAGGGCAGCCAGCCCATGTCTCTGGTCCCCTTTGCTCCTTACACCTGACAAGACATGTTTACAAAGCACCAATTGTGCACTCCTGCACATGTCTGGAAAAGTGCTTCTGAATGCAACTTCCTCCACTCTGATCTTTTCATATGTAAGCCAGGGAGAATGGCTTCCCATCTCTCTACTCCTTACATCTGAGGAGACATGTTTAGCCAACACCTCTTTCTCAGTGATTAGCTGGTTAACAACTTGCTACCTGCCCCAGTCTTCCTTGCTGCACATGGATGCAGTGGGAAAAGAAACAAATGAAAAGGGGCAGCCCACCTTTGGTGATGCAACATCACCCCCCCCAAACCTCACATGTAGGTTTGTGCATTTAAGCTGCATTTAATTTGGGAATTTGGGGCATACTCCAGTAGACCTGAGCGGATGCTGAGTTAAAGGAGAAATGCAGCACAAAACTCCTTCCCAAAAAATGCAGATTTACGGCTGGAAAGGATGGTTTGCTGCGGAGTGGTAATAACATCATGTGTCATGGACGACTGTGACTCACAGTAGCACCAGGGAAAATCTCCTGTGTAGATGGGCCCTTGGAGGATTAAATGCTCTCC
The DNA here is from genome assembly GCF_057233095.1 of Heloderma suspectum. NCBI lineage: Eukaryota > Metazoa > Chordata > Lepidosauria > Squamata > Helodermatidae > Heloderma > Heloderma suspectum. The sequence continues at coordinate 314,438,383 of NC_139461.1, read as the reverse complement.
AGTGACTTTTACAAGTAACTGTCTTTCCCACCCAGCCTTGGACACAAGCAGGGTGCTTGCTGGCAGACTGACGGAGGGAAGTGGTGGAGATCCCCTTCGGAACAGGTCTGGTTCACCTTAGATGGGCTCATGCAGTCATTCATGCATGCCCAGCTGCAGCACTTCTTTGGTTCAGGACACTCTTAAGCCCTCACAACATGCTATGCATGATGCCACAGCACATGGCGGAGGTGTGGGGCATTTTCCTGGCCTTTTGGCAACACAGAACAACCCAATAGAGCACTTGTGTGTTCCAGTAGCCAAGTATCATAACCCTCCCAAGATAGACACAACTGTGTGGAATATGACAGTCATCTAGAGCAATACGACAATGGAACCCATTCCCTAGGGAGGCGGTGGCCTCTCCCACACCAGAGGCGTTGAAGACGAGGCCGGACAGCCATCTGTCGGGGATGCTCTGACTTGGATTTTTTCACTGCTGCCACCCTTGTTCCTGGACTGGAAGCCTCAAGACCAGCAGCCTAGAGGGAGCTTGTGGCAAGAGGAGGAGTAACCAATGCCACGCAGTGATTTTAAGGTGCTAGTCAGATTTGGTGCCAGGCAGAGGAATGTGAGTGGCTCACCCCCAATTCCTAAAGCTGGTGCTGGGGGTCTACTGCTCTGCCCCTTGGACGAGGACCAATAGCCTGAGATAAGACGGAGGTGGCGGCAATGAGTGCTTCTTCTCCCGGATGAGTGATGTTCAGCCTGTTCTGGAGTGGGCTGCACTGCACTCCCCTGAAGGATCAAAGTCTTTGGTCAAACTTGGCTGTTGGAGGCGCACAGGTAGCCTCAGTGGCACAGAGCACCTTTTATTAGGTTAGGCCGATAAACCAGCTATGATTCTTCCTGGGCAGAGATGGAATAGCTACTTTTACGCATGCTCTGCTAAGCTCTCGTTTGGATCACTGCAATGCATGATCCACGGGGCTGCCTTTGAAAATGGTCTGGAAAATTCAGCTGATCCAAAACGGGGCAGCAAGACTGTTAACGGGGACTGGCCAGTACGATCCTATTATGCCCGTGCTTTAGGATGTACGCTGGCTGCCAGTCCATCTCTAGGCCGAATTCTAAGTCCTGCTACTAACTTCCAAACCCCTACACAGCTTGGGCCCTGGTCCCCAGAAGGATCGCCTCCTTCCATACATCCCTGCCCGGGCCCTAAGTTGACCCTTAGAGGCCCCTCTCCAGCTGCATCGCAGGGGTGCTGCAGTCCACACTGGTCCTTCACGCGTCTGTTTCGCTGCAGCTAGTACGGAGGGCTGCAGGGAGCTCCCGGACGGCCAGCAGAGAAGGGATCTCTTCCTCCCCCTGGCTGCCCTCCACCACAGGGGAAACCTCCCAGGCACCAGCAGACCACCTGGCCGGGGGTGGGAGGGCCCAGAGCTCTCTGGAAGAGCACCTGCCAGCCATGCAGGAGGTCCCAGGCTGAGAAAGACCCCAGCTGCAATGTTGGGACAGACTAGACTGAGCAGCGCTTGGACTGCGCGTAAAGCTGCTTAGCCCACTCCCATGTTCCAGCTGCCAGGCTGTGCAGGGTTGGGTCTGCCCTTGCCCACCCTCTAGTAAGCCCTGCAGGAACGGGAAAGGCTCTCAGCAGCCCTGCGGTGGTTAGACAGTTTGTTCGCAACACGACTTTTTGCCCAGTTCGTTTGTAACGTGTGCATCTGCACACTGCCACCACCTCCACCGACTTCCTCCCTCGTTGTGCTCCCTGTTTCACTTGCCTGGATTGCATTGATTGAACAGACATCTTCTCAGACTGGGGAGAGGTAACGAGCAGGGTACCGCATGGCACAGTCTGGGGGGCCCAGTGCTCTTCAACATTCTTATTAATGACCTGGAGGAGGAGGACGTGCAGGGAATGCTGATCAGATTTGCAGATGACACACAGTTGGGCAGGAAAGCTAATACCCTGGAAGATAGAAACAAAATTCAAAGTGATCTTGATAGACTGCAGCGCTGGGCAGAAAACAGCAGAATATGTAATAGGGATAAATGCCAAGTTCTGCACCTAGGAAAAAGGAACCAAATGCACAGTTACAACATGGGGGATACGTGGCTCCACAACACTACAAGCGAGAAGGATCTTGGAATTGTTGTCGATCACAAGCTGAATATGAGCCAACAATGTGATGTGGCTGCAAAAAAGGCAAATGCTCTTTTGGGCGGCATTAATAGAAGCATTGCTTCTGAATCCTGGGAGGTAGTAGTTCCCCTCTACTCAGCACTGGTGAGGCCTCATCTGGAGTACTGTGTCCAGTTCTGGGCACCACACTTAAAAAGGATGCAGACAAACTGGAGAGGGTTCAGAGGAGGGCAACAAAGATGATCAGGGGACTGGAAACAAAGCCCTGTGAGGACAAACTGAAAGAACTGGGCCTGTTTAGCCTTGAGAAGAGAAGACTGAGGGGAGATATGACAGCGCTCTTCAAGGACTTGAAAGGTTGTCACGGAGAGGAAGGCCAGGATCTCTTCTCGATCATCCCAGAGCACAGGACACAGAATAATGGGCTCAAGTGACAGGAAGCCAGATTCTGGCTGAACATCAGGAAAAACTTCCTGACTATAAGAGCAATACTACAATGGAACCAATTACCTGGGGAGGTGGTGGGCTCTCCCACACTGGAGGCGTTCAAGATGAGGCTGGACAGCCATCTGTCAGGGTTGCTTTTACATGGATTCCTGCACTGAGCAGGGGGTTGGACTCGATGGCCCCTTCCAACCCTACTATTCTATGATTCAATAATACCAACAATGCTGTCAAGTACTGTCCTGGTGCTCATGGGACATCCCGCCTCTGCGCAAAATTCTTCTTCTTTTGAATTAATAGTTTTATTTTATTTTTTTTAAAAGGGGGGGAACAACATAGACACACAATACACATCATTACAACAACACACACAGGGATACACTAAAATATATCTAAGATTATAAGGTATCTACCTTTGGCTCCCCTTACACAACAAATGCTTATTATTGTTCTCTGCTTCTTATCGTAGTTGTATATCATACATTGAGTTCACAGACATTATCTCATTGCTCTCCTAATTTTTAACAAAGAAAAAAGAGAGTTGACCATCTCAAAGATCAGAATCCACATACATAGTTATCATTTTTCTCTATTTCTTGTACAAATTCTAAAATAAGCTTTCCATTCTGACATAAATTTAATTATTAAACCTTCTTTAATTATAATAGTCCCCTCCATGGATCACTGCCTTGTTGGCGAAGGAGCTTGCATAACTCAGTGAAGCCATAAGCTATGCCGTGCAGGGCCACCCAAGACGGACAGGTCAGGGCGGAGAGTTCTGACAAAATGTGGTCCACTGGAGAAGGAAATGGCAACCCACTCCAGTATTCTTGCCAAGAAAACCCCATGAAATGTGTCACAAGGCTAAAAGATATGACGCCGGAAGATGAGCCCCTCAGGTCAGAAGGTGTCCAATATACTACTGGGGAAGAGCAGAGGGAAGTTCCAAGCAGCGCCAGAAAGAGTGAAGCGGCTGGGCCAAAGCCGAAAGGACACTCAGCTGTGGATGTGTCTGGTGGAGAAAAGAAAGTCTGATGCTGTAAAGAACAATATTGTTTAGGAACCTGAAATGTCAGATCAATGAATCAAGGTAAGCTGGAGGTGGTCAAACATGAGATGGCAAGATAGAACATCCGCATCTTGGGAATCAGCGAACTAAAATGTTCCAAGAGACCAGCTGCCGTCGCCGGAGCCACCACCGCCAGAACATCCGCCCCAGGTAAGCTTCGTCCCGGGGGGGATTCCACGGGGTGGCAGGGGGTGGGAGGCTGTTCCGCCACGGGTTTTGGGAGCTACTTTCCCTTGATCGACCATTGTACCCACCGTTCTCCATCCTGCTTCTTTGCAACGTGGATGCAACTGGCCTTGCAGTGCTTCAACCGACATTCTCTGAAGTGGGGATGGTGGGGTTTGAGGGCTAAATAATAGGGAAAGGGTGGAGGAAGTAGAGGAAACAGAGGATAGAGAGGCGGTTTGGGCAGCGGATGGGATTCGGCCTTACTGAAATCCGTGGCGGAATTCTCTGCCATCCCTACATGAGACACCTTGACTGGAACTGTGCTAACAACAGCATCAAATCTGCTGTGCCGGGATCACTTCTTGGATAGAAGTGGTACAGGAGTTTTGAAATGGGGCATTCATGTGGCTTTTTTTAAGGGCCAGCTCAGCTCTCTAGGAGAGTGAAAGTCTTGAGTGCATAGCCTTCCACCCCTAGGCACTGATTCTTAGATAGAGTGCGTCCTGTCTGTTCTTGGATTGAACAAGACCATGGGAGCTCTGGTTCCAAAACTCCTTCGTTGGGCAGCCCGCTTGCACGGATGATTAGAGTTTGCAGTCAGCCAAGAGAAATGCTGGCAGGTTTAACCATGAAACGTTTGGTGTATCTGTGTCATGTTTGGAATGGGTATAGTTATGAAGATCCAAAGAGAAAGTGGCCAGATGAAGGGTTGTTTGAGCATAGTAAATTAGCATATTTGAGAGAATTTTTAGAGTCAACGCATCCACGGCAAAAAAGATTATTGGTATTTGTAGGATAACATGGCGCAGCAAGAATCTAGTAAGTCGGTCATGGCAAGTCGGAAGGAAAGAGTGAAGCAGTTAGAACAGAAGGTCAGAGACTTGGAAAAGAAATGCATTCCACCCCCTGCCTCAGCCCCACCTTTCTCTCCCTCTGCCCTTCTCCCACTCCCTCCTACTGTCGCCCCTCCTTATAGTGCGCCAGCCACTAGTCTATATTCAGCATTGCCAAGTGTGGCTAAAATCACCCATGATGCCGATGAAGATCTTTTAGATCTTTGGTCCCCTGCTTATTCTGCTCCTCCTCTCCCTCCACTACCCCCTCCTCACTCCCTGCCACCTAACCAACTTTCTCAATACCTCCCATCCGCTGCCCAAACCGCCTCTCTATCCTCTGTTTCCTCTACTTCCTCCACCCTTTCCCTATTATTTAGCCCTCAAACCCCACCATCCCCACTTCAGAGAATGTCGGTTGAAGCACTGCAAGGCCAGTTGCATCCACGCTGCAAAGAAGCAGGATGGAGAACGGTGGGTACAATGGTCGATCAAGGGAAAGTAGCTTTTTTTTTTTAAAAAAAATACTTTTTATTTTATTTTTTATCTTTATAAATGAAATAAACAGTACCAACAATCTAATCATTATTTATAGTTTCCAACAATACAGTAGTGTTAAGAGGACACAGCAATAACAAAAAAGGAAGAGCAGAAGAAGGAAAAGGAAGAAGAAAGCAAAAAAAGAAAAAAGAATTAAAAAGTTACTTAAAAGGATTAAATTTAAACTCCATTACACACAAACTTCAAATCTCATTCTACTTTAAAAATTACACCTATAACATTGCCAATATTACAATTCTGTACAGCATAGGTAATCAACCTTACATTTCAGTATCATATCAACAGTCTTACAGCAAGGGAGCAAGCCTACAATTCATTTCCAATAACCATATATTGCCCTTCAGTTAACATATAATAGTAAAGCTTAACAATTTAGCCAGCCAAAAATGTTACTAATCAAAGTCTCATAATAATGATAGTAATAATAATAATAATAATATTAATAAAAAGGAAGGAAATTAGAAAGGATAAAAAATAATAGCAAATCACTAATATATTTTATACTATCTATATTTTAGATAGTATCATTTCTGAATCTATATATGAATGTGTACATGTCTATGCACACACCAACAGGAATTTTATTTTATATACAGTATATCATGTCTAATATATAAAAAAGAGGAAGTAGGAAAAAACAACCATGGATATATGTAAACAGTCCTCTGGACTGGCACACTGCCCGGCTCTTATAACCCAAACAAATCCGGAAAGCAATAATAATTGAAAAGTTCCCAGCTCATGAGGCTCGGGAAGATGTCTCCCATGTATTACTTTGAACACCCTCACTTGCTGGATCGTCACCTTGTTGTGGTGAGTGGGCTTGTGTGTTCCAATGAACCCTGTGAGCGAAGCCGTCGGGAGTTATGAACTCCCAGCAGGGACACCCATGGCGGTAAGGTCAAGGGGGAGGAACCAGACAAAGAACGATCCAAGAAAGTCCTCAACGGCAGAACAGGCGGAAGATAACAAGATGTATGTTACAACGGCTGTGAAGGCGGATGAAGGCTGCAACAGATAAAGGACTACCAATCGTCATGTTATTCATGCCATTGGATTAGAGCTTTTTTCTGTGAAGACTGTGTGCTGATCATTGTGCACTGATCTCCACACATAAAACAAATTCATGCACAGGTGTCTTCCAATCCACCTAACCAATCAAAAGTCCCATGGTGATCAGTGAATGGCAACGGGGGCAGGACTGTGAAATCTGGAAGCCCCTAGTCATGGACCAGCACATGGGTGGTGGATACAGAGTCAGTCGTCCTGACTCAAGGACCGAGGCAGTTGAGTAGTTCAGCAGCTGCATCCATGACAGAGCAGTCCTATTCAGGATCCACTCTGCTCACCCCATATGGGGAGGGGGCTAGAAAAGGTGCCCTAAACATAGTCTGCCTCACTCCTCCCTGACTGGATTACCACATCCAGCGGGGTCACCGCTTAGCGGTCGCAAAAGACAAATGAACTTTGGAACATGGAATATACAGACACTGCTGGACAATACAGAGAGTGAACGCCCTGAACGCAGGACTGCAATCATTGCAAGGGAGCTGAGACGTTTTAACATTGATATAGCAGCACTCCAAGAAACCCGAAGAGCAGGAGAGGGACAACTGAAGGAAGAAAAAGGAGGCTATACCTTCTTCTGGAAAGGACTGCCTGGACGAATACATGGCATAGGCTTTGCTATTAAAAATGATCTTATGAAGCTCTTGTCAGAAGTTCCCACTGGCATTAATGAACAACTCTCAACCCTTCGAATAAAACTCGCCAAAAACCAGCAGGCAACTATTTTAAGTGCCTATGCACCAACATTAGATGGTGATGAAGACATCGAAGAAAAATTTTACTCCCAGCTGGACACCATCTTATCAGAGATACCTAAGGAGGATAAAATTATCCTCCTGGGTGATTTCAATGCAAGACTTGGGTGTGATTTTGATCTGTGGCTGGGGATCATTGGGAAAGAAGGAGTCAGCAATAGTAACCAGAATGGAATTTTACTTCTGACTAAATGTGCAGAGCATAATCTTGTTATTACCAACACACTCTTTCACCAGAAAAATAAATCTAAAACATCATGGAAGCATCCTTGGTCAAAGCGCTGGCATCTCTTAGACTATGTAATCGTCCGTGCCAGAGATTGTTGTGATGTACTCCTCACTAGAGCCATGACGAGAGTTGACAACTGCTGGACAGACCACCGATCAATTCATTCTACGATGGCCATTAAGATTGTCCCACAACGTAGGCACCAAGGAAGAAAACTAAGATGTAAAATCAACACCCAAGCCCTTCAAGATCCTATTAAGCGAGCCTGCTTTCAAACAACTCTCAAGGAACATCTGTCTATGGAAACCCCTGAAAATGTCGAGGAACACTGGAATAAACTGAAGACCTCCATTATCGCAGCCTGTGAACAAACTATCAGATACCAAACTAAGAAACATCAGGATTGGTTTGATGAGAATGATAAGGAGATTGAACATATTATTGATAAGAAAAGGAAAGCCTTCCAAATTAGGGATGTCAGAGAATTCTGCCACAGATCTCAGTGAGGCCGAATGCCAGTGCATTCGGCCCCCCGAAATCTGTGGCAGAACCGCCTGACCCCCCCCACCCCGCGGATCCCCCCCGGGACGAGACTTACCTGGGGCGGATCTTCCGGGCGGCGGCGGCTCTGGCGGTGGCTCTGGGGGCGGCTTCGGCGGAGGCAGGCTGCCTCCGATCTTCCAACCGGCTGCCGCCGCTGCCATTTCCAGGCTTGTGGGAAAAAAAAAAAGACGTACGTGGCCTATCATGGCTAGGTTAAAAAAAAAAGAAAAAAAGACATGATAGGCTATGTAAATCTTTACGTAGCCTATTATGGTTGGGGGTGGGTTAAAAAAAACAACAACCACGTATGCAAATGGGGACGGCTACGGCTGCCGCCTTTTGCGTTCCTCCTTTTTACCGTCTAAATCTATGTAAATATTTACGTAGCCTATGACGGCGAAAATCAAGGGGAACGCAAATAGCGTAGCGGGCGCTATTTACGTCCCCTTTTGATTCGCCGTTTTAGCCTATGTAAAGATTTACGTAGGCTAAAACAGTGAATGAAAAAGGGACGCAAATAGCGCCTGCTACACTATTTGTGTTCCCCTTGATTTTCACCGTCATAGTCGACGTAAATATTTACGTAGATTAAGACGGCCAAAAAGAAGGAATGCAAATGGCGGTGGCCGTAGCCGCCACCATTTGCGTACGTGGTTGTTGTTGTTTTTTTTACCCAGAGCCCTCCGCGGCCGGAAATCCGGCTGCGGATGGCTCTGGCCTGGCTGGACCAGGCCTGGCTGGCTGCTCTGCGGAGCTGCCGCGGAGCTCAGCCAGCCATTCGAGGATTCCGGGGGGAGGAAAGGAGTGCCTCCCCCCCCGGCCAGGATTCCGGGGGGAGGGACGGAATGCCTCCCCCCCCATCAACATAATCCGCGAAAGGTAAGTCACTTTCGTACATCCCTATTCTAAATATGGCAAAAAGACATCAACTGTGCTACTAAGAAAAAAATCCACGCCAGTGCAAAGGCTGAGGTCCAAAGAAGAACTAGAGAACTTAAGAACACCCGGTGGATAAAGAAAACTGAAGTAATCCAGCATCTTGCAGATGTCCATGATGCACGGGGCTTTTTTAATGCCACAAAGGCCATCTATGGACCAACAAATCATGGTACAAACCCCTTATGCTCAATAGATGGTGCCAAACTTCTAAAGGACAAAGAGTCTATTGCCCTGCGTTGGAAAGAGCATTATCACAACCTCCTTAACTGTAACTCTATTATGGCTGATGAGGTCTTCTCGCAAATTCTACAAAAACAAACCAGAGATGAGCTTGCAGTATCCCCTAGTTTGGAGGAAGTCAATACAGCCATCAATCGAATGAAAAATAACAAAGCTAGTGGACCCGATGGGATCCCTGCTGAAGTTTTTAAAGCAGGTGGGCCTGAAGCTACACAACAACTTCACAAGCTCATCGAAAAAATCTGGATGAGGGAGAAGATCCCAGCAGACTTCAGGGATGCCATAATTATCACTCTCTTCAAAAAGGGCGATAGAACAGATTGTGGAAACTATCAAGGCATCTCCCTTCTAGCTACGGCAGGCAAAATCCTGGCAAGGATCCTCGCAGACCGCCTTCTATCTATCTATCTATCTATCTATCTATCTATCTATCTATCTCAGAAGTTATCCTCCTTGAATCCCAAAATGGCTTCCACCCCTCCAGGGGAACAATGGATATGATCTTCACCGCATGACAGCTCCAAGAAAAATGCAGGGAGCAAAACCAACCTTCGTACATGGCGTTTATTGATCTGACTAAGGCCTTCGACACTGTAAACTGAACTGCTCTCTGGACCATCCTTCTGAAAACTAGATGTCCTAATACATTTGTGGACATCTTGCGGCTCCTCCATGATGACATGACAGTAACAATTTTGGATAACAATGGCTCTCAAAGTGATCCATTTAAAGTGGGATCAGGCGTTAAACAGGGATGCATCATTGCTCCAACCTTATTCGTTATCTTTATCGCTATGATTCTACACTTTGTTGAAGGGAAACTTCCCACTGGTGTAGAAATCACATATCGAACAGATGGAAAACTTTTTAATCTCAGTAGGCTGAAAGCAGTATTCTGCTTTCAAATACTGAAAGCAGTATTTGACAGTATTCCAGCTGAGCTATTTAAAATCCTAAAAAGATGATGCTGTTAAAGTGCTGCATTCAATACGCCAACAAATTTGGAACACTCAACAGTGGCCACAAGACTGGAAAAGGTCAGTTTACATTCCAATTCCAAAGAAGGGCAACGCCAAAGAGTGTTCAAACTACCGCACAATTGCGCCCATTTCACATGCCAGCAAGGTGATGCTCAAAATCATACAAGCTAGGCTTCAGCAGTATACGAACCGAGAACTACCGGAAGTACAAGCTGGGTTTCGAAGAGGCAGAGGAACTAGAGATCAAATGGCCAACATTCGCTGCATCATGGAGAAAGCAAGAGAATTCCAGAGAAGCGTCTATTTCTGCTTCATTGACTACGCTAAAGCCTTTGATTGTGTGGATCACAACAAACTGTGGCAAATTCTGAAAGAGATGGGAGTACCAGACCACCTTACCGGTCTCCTGAAAAAACTTGTACGAGGGTCAAGAAGCAATAGTAAGAACCAGACATGGAACAACCGAGTGGTTCAAAATTGGGAAAGGAGTACGACAAAGCTGCATATTGTCACCCTGCTTATTTAACTTATATGCAGAGTACATCATGAGAAATGCTGGGTTGGATGAATCAGAGGTCGGAATTAAGATTGCTGGGAGAATTATCAACAACCTCCGATATGCAGACGATACCACCCTAATGGCAGAAAGCGAAGAGGATCTCAAGAGCCTCTTGTTGAGGGTGAAAGAGGAGAGTGCAAAAGCTGGTTTGAAATTCAACATTAAAAAAACGAAGATCATGGCATCTGGCCCCATCACTTCCTGGCATATGGAAGGGGAAGAAATGGAAGCAGTGACAGATTTTACTTTCTTGGCCTCCAAGATCACTGCAGACAGTGACTGTAGCCATGAAATTAAAAGACGCTTGCTCCTTGGGAGGAAAGCTATGGCAAACCTAGACAGAATAGTAGAATCATAGAATCATAGAATAGTAGGGTTGGAAGGGGCCTACAAGGCCATCGAGTCCAACCCCCTGCTCAATGCAGGAATCCAAGTCAGAGCATCCCCGACAAATGGCTGAGTAAGAAGCAGAGACATCACCTTGCCGACAAAGGTCCGTCTAATCAAAGCTATGGTTTTCCCAGTAGTAACGTATGGCTGTGAGAGCTGGACTATAAGGAAGGCTGAGCGCCGAAGAATTGATGCTTTCGAACTGTGGTGCTGGAGAAGACTCTTACGAGTCCCCTGGACTGCAAGGAGGTCAAATCAGTCCATCCTAAAGGAAATCGAGCCTGAGTGCTCATTGGAAGGACAGATACTGAAGCTGAAGCTCAAATATTTTGGCCACCTAATGCGAAGAGAAAACTCTCTGGAAAAGACCCTGATGCTGGGAAAGACTGAAGGCAAAAGGAGAAGGGGACGGCAGAGGATGAGATGGCTAGATAGCATCACCGATGCAATGAATATGAACTTGAGCACGCTCTGGGAGAGAGCGCAGGACAGGAAGGCCTGGCGTGCTATGGTCCATGGGGTCACGAAGAGTCGGACACGACTGAACGACTGAACAACAACAACAACAACAAGGCTGAAAGCAAAAAGTAAGGTAATTACAACCTCTGTCATAGAACTTCAGTATGCTGATGATAACGTGATCTGCGCATATTCAGAGGAAGATCTCCAAACTATCCTAAACATCTTCGCAGAAGCATATGAAAAGCTCGGCCTCTCGCTTAACATCAAAAAAACCAGAGTTTACCAGCAAGCACAAACCAGTCCCTCTATACCGCCATCAATCCAGCTTAACAGTGTGATGCTGTAAAATGTTGATAACTTTCCTTATCTTGGCAGCCATCTCTCCTCAAAAGCTGACATCAACGCTGAAATTCAGCATCACCTGAGCTCTCCGAGTGTAGCATTCTCCCAAATGAAGCGTAGAGTGTTCGAGGATCAGGACATTCGCAGGGAGACTAAAATGCTTGTTTACAAAGCCATTGTACTACTGACTTTGCTGTACGCCTGTGAAACATGGACCATCTATAAACGCCACTTCCAACTTCTTGAAAGATTCCATCAACGCAGCCTCTGAAAAATTCTGCAAATTACTTGGGAAGACAGATGGACTAATGTCAGCATACTGGAAGAAGCAAAGATCACCAGTGTTGAAACAATGATTCTCCAACATCAACTTCGCTGGACCGGCCATGTTGTTCGAATGCCTGATCATCGTCTCCCAAAGCAGCTACTTTATTCCCAACTTATGAATGGAAAACGGAATATTGGTGGACAGCAAAAGAGATTTAAAGAGGTTCTCAAAGCTAATCTAAAAAAATGTAACATAAGCATTGAGAATTGGGAAGCTCTAACCCATGAGCGTTCCAACTGGAGGTCAGCCTATATTAAAGGTGCTATGGACTTTGAAGAAGCACGAGTACAGGGCAAAAAGGAGAAATGAGCTCAGCGGAAGACACGTCAAGCAAACCCTCACCATGACCGCCTTCCACCTGGAAACCTATGTCCCCACTGTGGGAGGCTGTGTGGATCCAGAATTGGCCTTCACAGCCACCTGCAGGCCTACTGTTAAGACTCTACTCTTGGAAGACAACCTTACTTGGTCACGAGTGATCACCATGATGATAATGATGACTTTGAACACCAGCTAGCCAAGCCTCCGCCATTTCATGATTTAAAAACTTTTCCATCTGGCCTTCAAAAAGAATGCAAAATATAGCAGGGTATTTGATATGACATTGCAGATTCATTTGTCTTGCCTGATTTCTTGCCTTGGTAAATTGCCTTCTTTTGTCAGCGATTTCTTTAGCGTAATCCAGAAATAACATAACTTTATCCTGTGTTGGCCCCCCAAAAAGTTCTTCCACTTCTCTCGCCAAACTCAGAATATGATTTTTTGTAGAGACTCTTGCAAATTGAACTATAACAGTCTAGCCAGTCCCTTTGGTACCACGAACTGGACCTGGAACATGATAAGCATGCTCAATATCAAGTAAATAATCAGATGGCAGAGTGAGTAGCTCATGCAGAAATTTATCCAGGAATTTAGACAGGATTATATCAACAGTAGGGGTGTACGGATTCCCCACTGTCCATTCCAGTGGGGAATCCGCAGGGGGGGGGAAGCAATTCGTTCCTCCCCCCCAGAATCCTTGCGGAGCCTACAGAGGATTCTGTAGAGCCAAGAGCTGCCCTGTTCGGCCATCCGCCTGCCCCAGATTCCCCCCCCCCGTTTTTTTTCTGGCTCTGGGACTTACGTAAATACTTTTGTAATTCCTGCTGAAAAATCCTTTCCTTAAACAGATTTTGCAGGTCCTCAGATATTGTTGGTATTTTCAATTCGTAAGTACTAAATTGGAGCTCATCAGCCCTGAAGTCCCCTAATTACGTAGGAGTTTCAAAACAATTTTGAGTAGATGACACTCTGGAAAACTAACCTTAGAGTCCAGCCCTTCTGCCGCTCCGCAAAAGGAGTTGTTATTCCAAGATCTTATCCAGATGGTACTCTAGCTTCCCCTTTTAATTCCAGGGGAAGATGAAAAGGTTTTTCAACCTTTTAAAAGCTGTTTGAGAAGGCGACCTGCGGAGCCTCCGCAGGATGCTTGCCAGGGCGACATGCCTCCCACCAGAAGTGATAAGCCAAGGGAAAGTAGCTTTGAAGTATTTTGATCAAAATAAGAGAGGGAGATAGGGATGTCAGAGAATTCCGCCATGGATCTTGGTGAGGCTGAATGCCAGTGCATTTGGCCCCCCAAAATCTGTGGCGGAATGGCCTGCCACCCCCCTGTCCCCCCGCAGATCCCCCCCGGGACGAGACTTACCTGGGGTGGATGTTCCAGGTGGCGGCGGCAGCGGCTGGTCTTCCGACTGGCTGCCGTCGCTGCCATTTGCAGTCTGGAGGGTTTTTTTTGTTTTGTTTTTACAGAGATGTGATAGGCTATGTAAAGATTTACGTAGCCTATCACGGCTGGGTTAAAAAACAAACAAACCGTGTACGCAAATGGTGGTGGCTACGGCCGCCGCCATTTGCATTCCTTATTTTTTGCTGTCTTAGTCTATGTAAATATTTACGTAGGCTAAAACAGCGAATCAAAAACGGACGCAAATAGCGCCCACTACACTATTTGCGTTCCCCTTCATTTTCGCTGTAATAGTCTACGTAAATATTTACGTAGACTAAGATGGCGAAAAATAAGGAACGCAAATGGCGGCGGCCGTAGCCACCGCCATTTGTGTACGGGTTTGTTTGTTTTTTTACCCAGAGCCCTCCGCAGCTGGAAATCCGGCTGCGGATGGCTCTGGCCCGGGACTGGCCAGCTGCTCCGCGGAGCCGCCATGGAGCACCGCCGGCCGTAGAAGATTCTGGGGGGGAGGAACGGATCGCCTCCCCACCATCAAGGATTCCGGGGGGAGGGACGGAACACCTCCCCACCATGAACACAATCCGTGGAAAGGTAAGTGACTTTCGTACATCCCTAGAGAGAGAGCAGTGGTGCGGTGCCGCAGAGCGCAGAACACTTTGAAACCCCCACAGGTCAGCTCCCGATGCACATGTTCCCCGGGCAGGCAGGGCAAGGCCCCCAAAGAATCCACGTCCCATGGTCTGCAGCAGACCTTGTAAATTTCAAAACCATGCCTCCCGCCCTGTGGCAAGATCCGCAAAAATTCTGAGAAGAATTATCTCACTATTTGCAATTTATAATCCAACCCATAAGGACGTGGACTGGCTCCTCCGCTGCATATTGCCAGCCCATGACTATGCCCAAGTCATGCAGCAAGCACGGAGAGCCCAGGGTGAAGCCTGAATCCATGCTGGAAATCGATGGCCAGCCCCTTTGCCCAGCCCACCCCCAGATGAAGCACAAAGGAGACAGATCATAGAATCATAGAATAGTGGGGTTGGAAGGGGCCTACAAGACCCTCGAGTCCAACCCTCTGCTCAGTGCAGGAATCCAAGTTAGTAGGGATGGCGGAGAATTCCGCCACGGACTCCAGTGAGGAATCCGTGGCGGAACGGAGCAATCCCCACCACCACCCCGTGAAGCCTGCGCGGGCTGGTTCTTACCTGCCTCCGGAGGGTCTGGATCCGGCCGCTGCTGTCCGCCATCCAGTCTGCGGCCATGAATGGCATCCTGCGTAACGGACGCCATTTGCGTCCCCGCTTTAGCCATGATAGGCTATGTAAATATTTATGTAGCCTATCAAGGCTAAAGCGGGGATGCAAATGGCGTCCGCTACGCCATTTGTGTCTCTGCTTTAGCAGTGATAGGCTATGGAAATATTTACGTAGCCTATCATGGCTACCCGCAGGGACGCAAATGGTGGCCGCTACGTTGGCCGCCATTTGCGGCTGCAGCCCAGGAGCGGACGGAAGTCTGGCTGTGGACGGGCCTGGCTGGCACTCCGTGGCCTCGCCGCAGAGCAGACCCAACCAGGGAGGATTCCGGGGGGGGGAGGAATGGATCGCCTCCCCCCCGGCAGACCCCCCACAGATGCAGGTAAGTGGGGTTTTGTACACCCCTACAAGTCAGGGCATCCCCGACAGATGGCTGTCCAGCCTCACCTTGAATGCCTCCAGTGTGGGAGAGCCCACCACCTCCCTAGGTAATTGGTTCCATAGTCGTATTGCTGTAACAGTCAGGGAGTTTTTCCTGATATTCAGCCAGAATCTGGCTTCCTGAAACTTGAGCCCATTATTCCTTGTCCTGCACTCTGGGATGATTGAGAAGAGATCCTGGCCTTCTTCTCTGTGACAACCTTTCAAGTACTTGAAGAGCGCTATCATATCTCCCCTCAGTCTTCTCTTCTCAAGGATAAACAGACCCAGTTCCTTCAGTCTCTCCTCATAGGGCTTTGTTTCCAGTCCCCTGATCACCTTTGCTGCCCTCCTCTGAACCCTCTCCAGCTTGTCTGCATCCTTCTTAAAGTGCGGCACCCAGAACTGGACACAGTACTCCAGATGAGGCCTAACCAGTGTGGAGTAGAGGGGAACTAGTACTTCCTGGGATTTGGAAGCGATGCTTCTATGAATGCAGCCCAAAAGAGCATTGGCCTTTTTTGCAGCCACATCACATTGTTGGCTCACATTCGGCTTGTGATCTACAGCAATTCCAAGATCCTTCTCGCCTGTAGTGTTGTTGAGCCACGTCTCCCCCGTCTTGTAACTGTGCCTTTGGTTTCTTTTTCCTAGGTGCAGAACTTGGCATTTATCCCTATGAAATGTCATTATGGTGTTTTCTGCCCAGAGCTCCAGTCTATCAAGATCACTTTGAATTTTGTTTCTGTCTTCTAGGGATGTATGAAACCTACTCACTAGTCTGTTCCAGGGCATCGGCGGTGGGGGGGAGAAGCTCCATCCCTCCCCCGGAATCCTCCCTGGACTGGCTCTGCTCCGTGGCGACTCCACAGAGCCACCGGCTGGAGCTGGCCGCAGCCAGAGTCCCAGCCACAGCTGCGCTGCTGCGGCTGCAAATGGCGGCCATCGTAGTGGCCGCCATTTGCGTCCTTGTGGTCAGCCATGATAGGCTACCTAAGTATTTACGTAGCCTATCACGGTAAAGGCAGCCACGCAAATGGAGCCACCGCCACATCCGCTGCCAGGTAAGCTCTGTCCCGGGGGTATTCCGCGGGGGGGGGAGGCCATTCTGCCACGGATTCTGGGGGGCCAGATTCCGTGGCGGAATTCTTTGACATCCGTACTGTCTTCCAAAGTATTAGCTATCCAGTCCAATTTTGTGTGATCTGCAAATGTGATCAGCATTCCCTGCACCTCCTCCTCCAAGTCATTCATAAAAATGTTGAAGAGCACTGGGCCCAGGACTGAGCCCTGTGGTACCCCACTCGTTACCTCTCCCCAGTTTGAGAAGGTCCCATTGATAAGCACTCTTGGAGTCCAGTTCTGGAGCCAACTGTGGATCCATCTGACAGTTGTTTCATCTAGCCCACTTTGAGCTACTTTGCTCATCAGGAGATCATGGGGCACTTTGTCGAAAGCTTTGCTGAAGTTCAGGAATGTCCACAGCGTTCCCACAGTCCACAAGGGAGGTGACTTGATCAAAAAATGAGATCAGATTCGTCTGGCAGGATTTGTTCTTGACAAATCCATGTTGGCTTCGCGTAATCATGGCATTGTTT
Source organism: Heloderma suspectum (assembly GCF_057233095.1). Classification (NCBI taxonomy): domain Eukaryota; kingdom Metazoa; phylum Chordata; class Lepidosauria; order Squamata; family Helodermatidae; genus Heloderma; species Heloderma suspectum. The sequence goes on along the minus strand of NC_139461.1, from coordinate 314,421,345 downwards.
TCAAGGTGCTTCCAGATGGATTGCTTTATCATCTGCTCCAGAATGTTCCCAGGGATTGATGTCAGACTGACTGGTCTGTAGTTCCCAGGTTCCTCCTTTTTACCCTTTTTGAAGATGGGAACAACATGAGCCCTCCTCCAGTCATCTGGCACTTCACCCGTCCTCCATGATTTCTCAAAGAGAATAGATAGCGGTTCTGAGAGTTCTTTTGCCAGTTCCTTTATTACTCTAGGGTGCAGTTCATCTGGCCCTGGAGATTTGAACTCATTGTAATTAGGTGTCCCTTGACCATATGCCTATTGATCTCAAGCTGCAATCCTGCCCCTTCAGCTGGGGAGAATTTCACAGAGTGGCGGGGGGGGGGGAGTAGTCCGTTCCGCCACGGACTCCAGGGGTGTCATTGGCAGATTTCTCCGCCAACCCTACCCAGTGATTTCATGTAGATGTTGAACACCACAGGGGATAAAATAGCACCCTGTGGAACTCCACAGCATAACCGCCAAGGGGCATTGCCGTGGTTTCCCAGCACCGCCTTCAAGACCTGGCCACCCAAGCCGGAGCAGAACCTCTGCAGTGCCGTGCCTCCAAGTCCCAGCCCATCCAGAGCGATGCCATGGTTGTTCAGTCGTTTAGTCGTGTCCGACTCTTCGTGACCCCATGGACCATAGCACGCCAGGCCTTCCTGTCCTGCGCTCTCTCCTGGAGCGTGCTCAAGTCCATATCCATTGCATCAGTGATGCTATCTAGCCATCTCATCCTCTGCCATCTCCTTCGCCTTTTGCCTTCAGTCTTTCCCAGCATCAGGGTCTTTTCCAGAGAGTTTTCTCTTCGCATTGTTGTTGTTGTGGCCAAAATATTTGAGCTTCAGCTTCAGTATCTGTCCTTCCAATGAGCACTCAGGGTGATTTCCTTTAGGATGGACTGATTTGACCTCCTTGCAGTCCAGGGGACTCGTAAGTCTTCTCCAGCACCACAGTTTGAAGGCATCAATTCTTCAGCGCTCAGCCTTCCTTATAGTCCAGCTCTCACAGCCATACGTTACTACTGGGAAAACCATAGCTTTGATTAGACGGACCTTTGTCGGCAAGGTGATGTCTCTGCTTCTCACTATGCTGTCTAGGTTGGCCATAGCTTTCCTCCCAAGGAGCAAGCGTCTTTTAATTTCATGGCTACAGTCACCGTCTGCAGTGATCTTGGAGCCCAAGAAAATAAAATCTGTCAACGCTTCCATTTCTTCCCCTTCTATATGCCAGGAAGTGATGGGGCCAGATGCCATGATCTTTGTTTTTTAATGTTGAGTTAAAAAAGACAAGAAGAAAAGACAAAGTCAAGTAGAGAAAAGACAAAAGCAAGAAAAAAAAAAGGAATAGAGAAAGTAGCAGACAGATAGAAAAGAGAGAGAAAAAAGAAGAAAGAAAAGGCAAGAGGCAAAGAAAAAACATTTGTAGAAAAGAAGCGTGGCCATAGTGGCCTCCAGGGTAAATTAAAAGCAGCTGATTGTGCCTGAAGCTTATTACCTGGGGTAAAGTAGCCACAATAATGTAAGAGTTCTTTAAGATAAAGAAAATGTAACTAGAAGGTGAAGAAGACCCTATCCCAAATGTGTGTCATTGGGACTAGTGTAAGGCAGAAAGGTTTAAGTAAGTGAGTTTAACTTGAAAAAGACAAAGAAACAAGGCTGGTGCATGGATCAGAAAGTTTTATATAAAAAGTTTGAAACATGATCTGCAATACAGGCAGATCAGCAAAGAAAAAGAAAGCAAAAGAAAGAGAAAAAATTTGTCTTCCCATACTAATAAATAAAAGTGTTATCAAGCACTTTGGGAAGCGAAGTTGTTTACAGGAAGCTGTGCCTGAGAACCAAACACTTCTAGCCTATGCTGAAAATGCTTGCTAGTGTTGTGCTGCCTCATGGGTAACATGTATGGTATAAAACCCATTTAGCCCAATAGCTCGTGGTTCAGAGAAGCTGTCTGATCCAACCATTAAGTACGCCTGTGTGCTGTAAGTTACCCAATAAAGTCTCCTTGTAAGTAACCCCCCCCCCGCTGGAATCCCAAAACACAAGTGGGGCTAGAGCACCTCACCCAGTATCAAACCCCGCTGTTAAAAGCCATGAAAGCAGGTATGAAGAAGTCAGTTAATATGACCAAAGTGTCTAAAGTGCTGCAAGGTGCCACCGAGGACCCAGAGCGTACTTGGAGCGTCTTTCAGATGCCTATCGCCAGTACACCCCCCTCGACCCAGAGGCCCAAGAAGACATGGATGAAAGAAGAAAAGAAGAAGACCCGGCAGAGGCAGAAAATTCTTAAAAAAGAACCAGTGTGCCCAGTGTGGACAAGATAGACATTAGTGGCATGAATGCCCAAATAAAATAAATCAAATACACAAAGGAAAAAACCAAAGGGGCCAGAATGGGCGAAGAGGGAGACAGCTTGAGAGGGGCCGTGACATTGACTGTGAGGGGCCGTGACATTGACTTCATAATTAACACTGGAGCAGCATCAAAAGCATCATTGGACACGAGTCAAGAGAGCGAGAAGGGGAAAGTAGACTATAAACAGAAATCCTGAAAATCCTTTAAAAATCATTCTGAAAAAGCAGTAAAAAAAGACTCAGGCTAGACCTTACTGGGGACATACCAGGAAATTGTTCCCCCTGCGTACGGTCAGACCTGCAACTGGAGAATTGAAGAAGGGGACTAGACCCTACTGCAGCTTGCCAGGTGAATAGCTGCCCAGCGTACAGTCAGATCCCAAAGAAGATCAAACATGCGTGTTGTAGTGTTAGTAGTGTTGCATTGTGTCTCCTTAATATGGTGCAAAAAGGGGGGTCTGCCCCTGGAAAGAAAAGTTTGGCCCAGTGATTTGCTGATAATTACTGGCTTCACCTGGCTAACATCACGAGAGTAAAACATTTTTGTTTGCCAAGAGGTATACCTGCAAACAGGCTTATTAGCTCTTGCCTGATGCCTGTCTGTAGACATCCTGAAAAAATTCAAAAAGATACCATGTTAAGAGTTTATGGTGTAAGTTTAACTTATTCCCAAAATGCTAATTTGGGCGTGGTTGCAAAGATCCTACCCCCTACAGAGTTCACTCTATGCACCCCCATCATTGCTGAAACAAATGCTATGTGTGCACGAATGCTTAATTGTCAATTTTTTTTTCAGAAAATATAAAGCCATCCCTGGCCCCCTTCCACTGTAATAAAATTCAAAACATATCTTTTAATGATGCCCACATGCTTTTGCCTCATGGATGGTTTTAGACATGTAGTTCCCGCACTTGGTCATTCATTCCTGCCAACTTGTCTAATAACCACCCATGTTGCCTCAGCCGCCAATTGAACTGGTGCCAATTCTTCCCCTGTGGCCCGAGAAAATCCGTCAACGGCAGCCTCGAGCACTCCAACTAACTAAAAATTGTAATAGTCATGTGCAGTTATATTTTGACTCAGAAAAATTGGCCTTAGCAATGTCACTGGTTAAGGTTCCAGGTTTAGCCTTGGCTGATGGTCTGGAGATCAACCGGTTAGCTTGCAGCTTAGCCAAAAGCATAAATGCCACCTCACGAGCATTGTCATTGTTAAATAAAGAGTTGTGTGATCTAAGAGGTGCAGTTCTAGAAAATAGAGCTGGTATAGATTACCTCTTCCTTCTTCATCATTTAAGTTGTGAGACACACCAAAAGCTCTGTTGTTTTAACTTAACTGATAATGGCAATGCTGTAGATGAACAGATCGACAAGCTGCACAATATAGTAGCTAACAAAGCAATAAGACAAAACAATTAGCTCAATTAGTTAACCCCTTGGCTTCCAGATCTTAGCTGGCTTGAAGCACTGTTCATCCTAATTCTACCAGTGTTGTTCATAAAAGTTCTGTTATGTCTCTGCGTTCCTTGTCTTGTGTGCTGTTTAACCAATCTGTTTTATGTCTCAGCTAGTAAAACCGCTGCCCTCTACGCTCTAATAGCCCAACAAAAGGCTAAGTAATATGTATGTCACAAAAAGCTTTGTATAGTTATCAGAAATGCTATAATTGTAATAAAATTATGCATTTAAGGGGGGAATGTAGCAGCCATATCGGGGGTCAGACTAAGTAGCCTCATGCAGTCTCATGCTTCATGTTCTTGCTGAGCTCTTTCTCCCTTAAATATATTGTTGTAAGCTGACGAGACACAGGAATTCCTTATCTTGTCAAAGGTCATACAATTGTATATCTTGTTCTCTGCTGTTCTCTTCTGTTCTCTCCTTATCATGGCTACCCTATAACCCAGTTCTTGTATTATAAACAATGGTGCTAGGAGAAGAAATGTTGAGGACTGCAACCCCATGCGGGAGGGGGAGGAGGAGCCGTTTCATATGTGTCACAATGTCTATAACAACAATGTGCTGATGTAAATCGGGGCTTCTGGCTCTTTGGAAACGATTCCAGCCTTAAGCCCGCGCGTTAAATAAAGAATCTCTTTTTCCTTCACTCCGTGGTCTCTCTGACTCTGGGTTCTGTAACAATAGCATCACGATTGCGATCACATTTGAAGTCGCGAACAGGGCACGCACACATGTTTAGGGAGCAAAAACAAATTTCTCATACATTCCTACAGACATATAAGAATGGAATTTTGGCTATCTTGTCCAGAAATGGATTATGTTTGTGGATGTTAAACTGTAGGAAGGTGTTAAACCCATGATCTGCCTGGTCAGAGAGAATAATTTTGTCCTAAAGGTGTAAAATAAATATGGCTGTCCATCTGTATGGCTCAAGTTATTATTAATCCTTGGGCTTTCATTTATATCCTTATAAATGAAATATATATTTCATATATATATTGGATTCTTATTCACCCGCAGGAACTGTATTTGCCATAGATTTCATTCCATTTTTTTATTGTAACCAACATACTTTCAATTCTTGTACAGAATTTTAGTAATTCAAAATCTGCCTGGAAGGAACATGAGACCATAAGAAGAGCCATGCTGGATTTTTTATGTTATTTTTTATTTTATTGCATTTATATCCTGCCTTTTTCCCTCTTGCAAGGAACCCAAGGCGGCTTACTTTATCCTCCTCCTCTTCATTTTATCCTCACAGCAACAACGCTATGAGGGAGGTTGGGCAGAGAGTCTGTGACTGGCCCAAAGTCACCCAGTGAGCTTCCATGGCCGAGTGGGGACTAGAACCTGGATCTCCCAGCTCCTAGTCCAGCACTCTTGCCACTACACCACACTGGCTCTCAGAGCAAAGACCTATGTAGTCCACCATGCTGTTTGCACAGTGGTCAAGAGTATCAGTGGTTGGACGGCCAGAACCAAGCACTCTGTCCATGTCATCAGGCTTCAAACACTGAAACTTCCCATAAAACTGGACAAGATGGTGCACTGGACACCTCCACCATCTGGTTTGCATTATCTATGGAGTCCAAGTCATGGTGGATCTTTATCCTCAAAGTGTACTGCAAATTGATGACAATGATCAGTTGAGGGTTCAGTTAGATCTTTCTGCAGATCAGCCTGTAAAATGCCATAAACCACCTGAAAAAGCTCTGCAGGGAGACACTGAGAGGATGCAATGATGATGGAAAAGACATTCGTCTCTGCCACCATCATCACCAGAATTGGCTCAGTAATAAGCTCTAAGCTGTGTTTGGTCAGATTCATCAAGGGTCTTCCTCCACCTGCATCCTGTGACATATGCCCCTGCTCAGAGGAACCCTGGAGGACTGGACTGCGACACCAGAGGGCCAGATTTGGCCCCCAGGCCTGAGAGTTTCCACCCCTGCCCTAAAAATGGGCAAATAATTTTTTACGTACATACATAAACAACCATTTCAAAGCTTATGGACTTAGGGACCTTTCAAAAGTAGTTATTTAAAGAAATCCTTGAGAATCAGATTGTGAACAGAGTTGGCTTCCTCTGGTTCCAGCACAGAATAGGACAGGGTGACAAGATAGTGGAAAGCGCCCAAGAAAAAAATGCACACACATCCCCCGCTCCCCCCCGCCCACACAACCCAGTCTTTCCAAGATGCAGATATACAGATGTGTTTATTGTTGAGAAGGAAGGAAGGTTGTTTGTTCTGCAAAGCTGGCTCCCTCAGGAAAAGTGAGGTGGAGAGAGTTGGGTCTGGATAGGGGCCTTGACTTGCAGAGCAGTAGGGTTAGGTCAGTGTGTGGCATATGGTCTGGTTTAGAAGTTCTTTTAAAAGATACTGTTGGTGGTCACTGTCTACTGAGTATATTTTCAGATTTCTCATAAAACCAGATATAATTTTAGAACAAGCTTAATACCACACTCTTGATATGGGTGATGCTGAATTCTATTTCTTAAGAAATATTCTCTCAGACAAGATTTGTCTTTTTTGTCTTTTCACTACAAAAGGTTCAGCATAACTGTGCTAAGTACAAGAGCTTATGCATGCACAAATTCAAATGCATGGAACATTTAACATCACTCTGAAAAAGGCTTCTAAGCAGAGTCCAGTACAATTGCTAGTTCTCGGTGATAATCAGTATCAGGCATCCCTGGCTGATTCTTGAGGCAACACGGCAGGGAAGCTGATCCCAGAAGAGAGTGCCCCCTGTTGCGTGTTCCCAATCTCCTTTACTTACTTTTTGGATGCTATAAAATATGCTCAAACTATTTTACTATTATTTATTTTACTAATATAACTATTCCAAAGGATCACTTCTACCTTAAATCTTAGCATGTCTAAATATGTTTATTGAACAACTGAGCTTCTTATCAAGATAAATGAGCCTAACAACATACTTATGCAAACTTTTTAGCCTTCCTTGTCACGTTACAGGTATGGTTGTGATACAAAAATATTTCCTTGATATCATCCTGTCATGTGAAGTTGGTTTTTCCCCCTGTATCTGTTGTATTTATGATCTGGGATAAGCTTTCTAGTTTCTTATCTGATGGCCCACCCAGCCTCGTTATGTAGCTAATTGTTTTATAGTACCCTCTTTAACAATGCCAATGAAGACACAAATATAAATGTAACATTGGCACATCCTCATCTGGACACCTTTCTTATCACTAAAAGGTGCTAATGAGAGCTTTGGCTATTGGGCGGTATAGAAATGAAATAAATAAATAAAAAATAAATGATCCATCTCAGTGACCTGACACTGCTGTTTCTCAGCTGGCAAACCTCAGAGATGAGACACCTCTATTGCAAGGCAGGAGGCCATGCTGCTTTGCATTAGCCATTGGAATCTCATTTTGAATTCCAGAATTCTCCTGGAGGCATTTTATTATAGAACTTCCTAATGGGGCAGCAGGGTGCAGGTGATGCAGATATGAAAGATTTGCCTCATCTGCCACAAGTGTGTCTTCAGAGCAGTCAGGAATCATGGGTTGCCGTCCCTGGTTATAGGTCTCCTTCAAGCTTCTGCTGTGGAAAGAAGAAGGAATTGGAGATGCTAAGAGGAGCAGGAGGAACAATTCAAGGTATGAAGAAGCACCAGCCAGAGCGGTACTCTTAACAACTGCTTATGCTTCTTACAATGGCACTAGCCCAGTGTTCATGACTACTTCTTTATGACCCCGAAGGCGAAAGAATCAATACACAATTTGTGTCCTTAGGTGCTTTCTACTGTTCGGCTTGCTTAGCTGAGCAAGCACCCTCCCCTTCCACTTCCCCCTCGCTCGTAATTTGATCACAGATTTTTTTTATGGCTACATCAGCCCTGTAATGTGTGAAGCACTAACAAGGGTTGTTGCACACGTACCAAGTGCTGTTCTTCCACTGGGGAGTGAGCACAGGCACCTTCCACACCACTTTGAGAGGGGGTGACCTTTCTTGCTGGAGGATGTGCCCTCAGGAAAGTTTGAACCCCAGCACCTATCTTTTTAGAAAGTGCAGACATGAGCAAAGCGGCTGGGCAGGCCGGGGATTTGCTTGCTGGTGGCGAGGCCGAGGCAAGGGGCAGAGACTCTGGGATGGTGGCGCTGGCTCAGCCTAGACAGGGTTGGAGCAGGCGGGCGTGCGCACCAGCTGCAGCACGTCTTGGGTTTAGGGCAGCCCGAGCCATTTCTGCACTTCGCTATGCATGGCCAGGCCACCCTCCATCCGTCAGGATCCATCCCATGTTCCCCTGCCAGCCGGCCCTCTAGCCTGGTTGTGCTCTGGTGGTTCTTGTGTTTGGTAATAGATTTATCTACCACTTACCATGTTTTAAAAATCCCTCTACATGCTTTACAGAGAGATTAAGATACATCATAATATACATTAAAAGACATTAAAATGCAAACATATTTATATAAAACATGCATAAAAACATGAAAGTCCATGCTCGCAACATGGCAACCGACCAAGCAGCAGCAGTCAACCGAGTGGGGCCAGCAGGGGTGGGGCCGCCTGCCCGCCTGCCCGCCCGGTGAGTCGCCATTGTGCGCAGCCGTGGCAGCTCCGGTGCTTCCGGGTAGGCAACGTTGTGGAACTGGCAGCTGTAAAGGGCCCATGCATGCAACGTTACAGGCGTGAATGCTCTGTTCACACCTGTAATGTTGCCTAAATGGGCCCTTTGTGGCCGCAAAGTCCACAACAGTGCCTACCCGGAGGCGCCCAAGGGAGATGCTGCTGTTGTGCGCAATGGTGACTTGCTAGGAGGATGGGGCAGCTGCTGGGCGATCGCCAAGCCACGGGGCACTCGCCAAGCGCATCCGCTTCTGATCCCTGGCATCATTTGTCACATGTTGCAGGGACACCTGGAGCAGGCGCTGGGCTGACGCCAGGTTTCTCGTCCTCTGCAACAGAAAAGAGCCCCCCGGCTGAGCGATGCCTTGTGGCTAGAGAGCCTCTCTGCCCTGGGCAGGTGGGAAGTAGCTCCCTTGCACTCCAGCTGCTGGAGAATCCCGGAATCCCTAGGGGGGCTCAGCTGGACAGCACAGGGCGCTCATCGCCACCCTGTGGAGCACAATTGTCTGCACAGTGTGGCAGTTAGGACACGGGAGTGAGAGGAACAGCTTTATGTGGAGCCTGGCCATTGCTGGGTCTGGTCTTCCCTGACACCACAGGTGGGGGTCTCCCTCAGCCCCACCAGAGAGTGAGCCTGGGGCCTTCTGCAGGGCAGGCACGCACTCTTCCAGTGAGCGCTGGGCCCTCCTCAACCCCAGCACGGGAGGGCTGCTGTTGCTGCTGCAGGAGGAGCAGAACTAAGGGAGGTGCCTGGAAGGAGAGGGGATTTCTTACTGGCAGGGTTCTGAGCAGAGATGGGGCAGCTCAGCACAGAGGGCCGGGAGCGCCCCACAGAGACCAGGGGGACACTCGGCTTCATGGGGCGGCACTTCCAGGGCTCCCTCCCTGCCTCATCAGTCTGCTTTGCGTATCCGAGCAAGGCAGGTCTGCTGGGAGCCAATGAGGAGGTGGGTGGAACGGTGGCCGTGGCGCAGTTCTTCTCTGGGGAAAAGGCGGATGGGCAAACAAACTGACTGACCACCGCAGGACTGTTTATAGCTTTTTGCATTCCTGCAGGTCTGGCACAACAACGGAAGCTGGGTGACAGCCACCGCCACCGCCTGAACGCTCAGTTGCGTTACTCACTGCAAAAAAGAGGGCCAGTTCAGGAAACGGCTCTTCACTTGATAAATCCCAGCGGTCCACAGATACGACACAGACTCTTGGCAGCCATTTCTCTTGCGCAGGCAGAGTGGGGTGATCCAGATGGCCAGTTGGGCACGTGGCTCAGCCAGAGCGCGGGTCAGCATGGCTGCTGAGCTGCCCCTCCAGCCCTCTCTGCAGGGCAGCGTGCCTGTCTGCGGCGAGCACTGAGGGCACAGCCCAGCAGCAGCACCGCCGGGCGCGCGGGGGGTGAGGATCCCACGAGGAGGGGACGAGGCTAGCGGACGTCATGGTGAGGCGGACTGGGTGTTCATCAAGCTCTACCCAGGGGTTTGATACCCCATCCCCGCAGGGCAATTAGGCACCCCCCCAAAGCAAAAGAACAGGGCAGCATTGGCAAATGCTCCATTAGTGCGAGGAACGGTCAGGCTCATCTGCCAGGTGAGATCAAGAGTAGGCATTTCACAACATGCCTCCGATTTCCAGATCAGCGCCAGGAAGCATCAACGAGGGCAATGCGCCTCCAACTGCCGAGTGTTCTTCTGTGAGGGGGGGTGCCATCTTGGGGAAGGAGAGGGGCCAGGCAATGGGCCGTGTTCTTGGTGGAATCGGCCAGACACTCCCCAACACCCTGCCTAATGCCAGACCAAAAGAATCCTCTCACCTGACAGCATGTGGTCCCCAAAGGGCCCTTAACCTGCTGAACTGAAGGACTTTGCCCTGCCTGTGCCAACAACATCCTGGGAGGGGCCCTCCTTCAGAACCTCCAGACAGCGGCCACTGCCGACGTCCTGGCCAGACAAGGCTGTGGTGTCAGGACCCTCTTTGTCCTCAGCATCATTGTTGTTGTTGTTGTTGTTCAGTCGTTCAGTCGTGTCCAACTCTTCGTGACCCCATGGACCATAGCATGCCAGGCCTTCCTGTCCTGCGCTCTCTCCCGGAGCATGCTCAAGTCCATATTCACTGCATCGGTGATGCTATCTAGCCATCTCATCCTCTGCCGTCCCCTTCTCCTTTTGCCTTCAGTCTTTCCCAGCATCAGGGTCTTTTCCAGAGAGTTTTCTCTTCGCATTAGGTGGCCAAAATATTTCAGCTTCAGCTTCAGTATCTGTCCTTCCAATGAGCACTCAGGGTTGATTTCCTTTAGGATGGACTGATTGGACCTCCTTGCAGTCCAGGGGACTCGTAAGAGTCTTCTCCAGCACCACAGTTTGAAAGCATCGATTCTTCGGCGCTCAGCCTTCCTTATAGTCCAGCTCTCGCAGCCATACGTTGCTACTGGGAAAACCATAGCTTTGATTAGACGGACCTTTGTCGGCAAGGTGATGTCTCTGCTTCTTACTATGCTGTCTAGGTTGGCCATAGCTTTCCTCCCAAGGAGCAAGCGTCTTTTGATTTCATGGCTACAGTCACCGTCTGCGGTGATCTTGGAGCCCAAGAAAATAAAATCTGTCACTGCTTCCATTTCTTCCCCTTCTATATGCCAGGAAGTGATGGGGCCAGATGCCATGATCTTTGTTTTTTAATGTAGAGTTTCAAACCAGCTTTTGCACTCTCCTCTTTCACCCTCAACAAGAGGCTCTTGAGATCCTCTTCGCTTTCTGCCATTAGGGTGGTATCGTCTGCGTATCTGAGGCTGTTGATAATTCTCCCGGCAATCTTAATTCCGACCCAACCTGGTGTTTCTCATGATGTACTCTGCATATTAATTAAATAAGCAGGGTGACAATATACAGCCTTGTCGTACTCCTTTCCCAATTTTGAACCACTCGGTTGTTCCATGTCCGGTTCTTACTGTTGCTTCTTGACCCTCATACAGGTTTCTCAGGAGGCAGGTAAGGTGGTCTGGTACTCCCACCTCTTTAAGAATTTGCCACAATTTGTTGTGATCCACACAATCAAAGGCTTTAGTGTAGTCAGTGAAGCAGAAATAGAGGTTTTTCTGGAATTCTCTTGCTTTCTCCATGATCCAGTGAATGTTGGCGATTTGATCTCTAGTACCTCTGCCTCTACGAAGCCCAGCTTGTACTTCCGGTAGTTCTCGGTTCGCATACTGCTGAAGCCTAGCATGTAGGATTTTGAGCATAACCTTGCTGGCATGTGAAATGAGCACAATTGTACGGTAGTTAGAGCACTCTTTGGCGTTGCCCTTCTTTGGAATTGGAATGTAAACTGACCTTTTCCAGTCTTGTGGCCACTGTTGAGTGTTCAATATTGTTGGCATATTGAGTGCAGCACTTTAACAGCATCATCTTTTAGGATTTTAAATAGCTCAGCTGGAAGACTGTCATCTCCGCTAGCTTTGTTGTTACTAATGCTTCCTAAGGCCCACTTGATTTCACTCTCGAGGATGTCTGGCTCAAGTTCAGTGACCGCACTATCATGGCTATCAGGGACATTCAGATGTTTCCTGTATAGTTCTTCTGTGTATTCTTTCTACCTCTTCTTAATCTCATCTGCTTCTGTTAGGTCCCTGCCTTCTTTGTCCTTTATCATGCCCGTCTTTGCACAAAACGTTCCCCTGAGATCTCCAATTTTCTTGAAAAGATCGCTAGTCTTTCCCATTCTGTTGTTTTCCTCTATTTCTTTGCATTGTTCATTTAAGAAGGCCTTCTTGTCTCTCCTTGCTGTTCTCTGGAACTCTGCATTCAGTTGGGTATATCTTCCCCTTTCTCCCTTGCTTTTCGCTTCCCTTCTTTCCTCTGCTACTTGTAAAGCCTCCTCAGACAGCCACTTGGCTTTCTTGCATTTCTTTTTCTTTAGGATGGATTTCGTTGCTGCCTCCTGAACAATGTTACGGACCTCCGTCCATAGTTCCTCAGGCGCTCTGTCTATCAGGTCTAATCCCTGAAATCTATTCCTCACCTCCACTGTATATTCATAAGGGATATGATTAAGGTCATACCTGAATGGTTTAGTGGTTTTCCCTACGTTCTTCAATTTAAGCTGAAAATTTGCAAGAAGCAACTCATGATCTGAGCCACAGGCAGCTCCAGGTCTTGTTTTTACTGACTGTATGGAGCTTCTCCATCTTTGGCTGCAAAGTACATCATCAATCTGATGTCCATATTCGCCATCTGGTGATGTCCATGTGTAGAGTCGCCTCTTGTGCTTGAATGGACACTATCAAATAGGCTGTCTTCCTTGTTGCACCCCCTGAGCCTCCCTTGGAGGTGGGGTGGCCTCAGATGTCGACCGTAGTCCTGATGTGATGTGTTCTCCATAAGACTGGCCCCTCCTCCTCCTGGCCATAACATGCAGGTGTCCTTTGAAATGGCCATAGGAAGGCTTTGTACTGAGATGAGCAGCCCCACAGAGGAGAGCAGGAGCCCCACCAACTCCTCATGTGATAGATTTTGTACCCCCAAAGATTGCAGGAGCCATGACTTGAAGCCTGCTCTATAGGAACGGCCCCTCCTTCTGCATGGCCTCAGTATTAAAGTATCCTTTCAAATGTGCATAAGAAGGCATTGGACCGATACCCACCACCCCACAGGATAGAGCTGGAGCCCTATAACTGGTCCCTCATGGTCTCAGGGAATACTCCACATAACTCTAATGGTGCAGAACTGCAGATGCGACTAACCCCCAGTAGCATAGGGCTATGCACTGGTTCAGCTGTTCTTCGCGGGTGGGTGGGAGCAATTAGGAATTAATTGACGTGATTCAACAGGCCTACAGGAAAGACCAGGAACCCCAATGAGGTTATATCAATAGATAGGCAGGCAGGCAGGCAGCTAGATGATAGATGGATCAGTATAGCATAGTATAGTAAATGGAAACATGACAGGATGGAACAGGTGCCTCAGATTTTTCTGGGAGGCTGATATTGGGACATGAATTCTCATAGTAAAATGGGACCCGATCTATCTGAAGTAACCACTGAAAATAATCTCAGCAGTTAATAGGAACTGCTCTTTAAAATTAATCTGTAGGTGTCATCTTACACCAACAAAACTGCATCACAGCAATTAGGGATGTTGGAGAATTCCGCCACAGATCTCAGTGAGGCCGAATGCCAGTGCATTCAGCCCCCCGAAATCTCTGGTGGAATGAAGCCCCCCGCCCCACCACCCCGCGAAAGATGCGCAAAACGGAGCACCTACCTGGTGCCGTTCGCGCTGCTTTGCGAATCGCGGCCGTGTCTGCAGCCACCATTCGTTTCTTCATTATTGCTGTGATTTACGTAGCCTATCACGGCTAATGCATGGACGCCATTTGCGTCCCTGTGGAGGCCGTGATAGGCTACATAAATATTTACGTAACCTATCACATCAAAAAAGGGAACGCAAATGGCGGCCGCTGTAGCCACCGCCATTTGTGTTCCTGTTTTTTTGCCATGATAGGCTACGAAAAGATTTACATAGCCTATCATGGCGAAAGACAGGGGTGCAAATGGCGACAACTACGGCGGCCGCCATTTGCATCCCTGAGCAGCCCAGCGGCTGGATGTCCGGCTGCGGGCAGCCCCAGCCAGCGGCTCCACAGAGTCGCCGCAGAGCAGAGCCGGCCGGGGAGAATTTCGGGGGGAGGGACGGAGTGCCTCCTCCCCACCGTGGATGTCCCTGGATGAAACCAGGTAAGTGTTTCGTACATCCCTAACAGCAATAATGCCCTACCTCCCTATCCTGGAGAGGCTGTAGGGCTCTGTCTTCCACATGTAGTGGAAGTGGCCTCACGTTCTGGTGTTCTGGAAAGCATTACTTGACGCTGTATTGAAGGCTGTAAAAGAGCAGGTCCAGTCAGGTCCTGCTCTGGTGCTGTTCTGTATTTCATGACCTGTACTTCCTCTCCAGGATAGGGGAGGTGGGATGTTATTACCTCTTGCACTGGTTACCAGTATGTTCCCGAGCCCAATTCAAGGAGCTGGTTTCCACCTATAAAACCTTAAACAGCTCAGGACCACAATACCTGATGCAGTGCCTCTCCTGACACGAACCGACCCATACGCTACACACTGAATCCAAGGCCCTCCTCTGGGTGCCTCCTCCAAGGGAGGCTCAGAAGGTGGCAACAAGGGAGAGGGCCTTCTTGGTGGTGGCCCCCCAATTTTGGAATGATTTCCCCAAGGAGGCCGCCTGGTGCCAATCATAGAATCATAGAATAGTAGGGTTGGAAGAGGCCTACAAGGCCATCGAGTCCAGCCACCTGCTCAATGCAGGAATCCAAGTCAGAGTATCCCTGACAGATGGCTGTCCAGCCTTGACTTGAATGCCTCCAGTGGGGGAGAGCCCACCACTTCCCTAGGTAATTTGTTGTCATCTTTTCAATGCCAGGTTAAAAATGCCCTCTTCTCTCAGGCCCTTGGCAGCATGTAATGAGTTTTAATCTGGTCAGGATGGCCTTTGGTTGATTGTTTTAAAATACTGTTTTAGGTATATGTCATGTGTGTATGCGCTACCTCTTTATAAGTTTTTATGGATTTTGCAGATTGCATAATGTATTTTTCCCCTTCATGGATCACTGCCTTGTTGTGGCGAAGGGGCTTGCGTAACTCAGTGAAGCCATAAGCTATGCCGTGCAGGGCCACCCAAGACGGACAGGTCATGGCGGAGAGTTCTGACAAAATGTGGTCCACTGGAGAAGGAAATGGCAACCCACTCCAGTATTCTTGCCAAGAAAACCCCATGGAACATATCACAAGGCTAAAAGATATGACGCCGGAAGATGAGCCCCTCAGGTCGGAAGGTGTCCAATATACTACTGGGGAAGAGCAGAGGGAAGTTCCAAGTAGCGCCAGAAAGAGTGAAGCGGCTGGGCCAAAGCCGAAAGGACACTCAGCTGTGGATGTGTCTGGTGGTAAGAAGAAAGTCCGATGCTGTAAAGAACAATATTGTGTAGGAACCCGGAATGTTAGATCCATGAATCAAGGTAAGCTAGAGGTGGTCAAACATGAGATGGCAAGATTGAACATCGACATCTTGGGAATCAGCGAACTAAAATGGACAGGCATGGGCGAATTGAATTCAGGTGACCATCATATCTACTACTTTTGTCAAGAATCCCTGAGAAGAAATGGAGTAGCACTCATAGTCAACAAAAGGGTGGGAAAAGCAGTACTGGGGTACAATCTCAAAAATGACAGAATGACCTCAGTACGAATCCAAGGCAAACCATTCAACATCACAGTAATTCAAGTCTATGCCCCAACCACTGAGGCCAAAGAAGCTGAGGTTGATCGGTTCTATGAAGACCTACAACCCCTTCTAGAACTAACACCAAAAAAAGATGTCCTCTTCATCATAGGGGATTGTAATGCTAAAGTAGGAAGTCAAGAAATCACCGGGATAACAGGCAAGCATGGCCTTGGTGTACAAAATGAAGCAGGACAAAGGCTAATAGAGTTTTGCCAGGAGAACACGCTGATCATAGCAAACACTCTTTTCCAACAGCACAAGAGGCGACTCTACGCATGGACATCACCAGATGGTCAATATCGAAATCAGATTGATGATGTCCTTTGCAGCCAAAGATGGAGAAGCTCCATACAGTCAGTAAAAACAAGACCCGGAGCTGACTGTGGCTCAGATCATGAGCTGCTTCTTGCAAAATTTCGGCTGAAATTGAAGAACGTAGGAAAAACCACTAAACCGTTCAGGTATGACCTAAATCATATCCCTGATGAATATACAGTGGAGGTGAGGAATACATTTAAGGGATTAGACCTGATAGACAGAGTGCCTGAGGAACTATGGACGGAGGTCCGTAACATTGTTCAGGAGGCAGCAACTCAATCCATCCCAAAGAAAAAGAAATGCAAGAAAGCCAAGTGGCTGTCTGATGAGGCTTTACAAGTAGCTCACGAAAGAAGGGAAGCGAAAAGCAAAGGAGAAAGGGGAAGATATACCCAACTGCATGCAGAGTTCAAGAGAATAGAAAGGAGAGACAAGAGGGCCTTATTAAATGAACAATGCAAAATCAAGGAAAACAACAGAATGGGAAAGACTAGAGATCTTTTCAAGAAAATCGGAGATCTCAAGGGAACGTTTTGTGCAAAGACGGGCATGATAAAGGACAAAGAAGGCAGGGACCTAACAGAAGCAGATGAGATTCAGAAGAGGCGGAAGGAATACACAGAAGAACTATACAGGAAACATCTGAATGTCCCTGATAGCCATGATAGTGCGGTCACTGAACTTGAGCCGGACATCCTCGAGAGTGAAGTCAAGTGGGCCTCAGGAAGCATTAGTAACAACAAAGCTAGCGGAGATGACAGTATTCCAGCTGAGCTATTTAGGATCCTAAAAGATGATGCTGTTAAAGTGCTGCATTCAATATGCCAACAAATTTGGAACACTCAACAGTGGCCACAATGTTGCAGAACCCAGAATCAGAGAGACCACGGAGTGAAGGAAAAAGAGATTCTTTATTTAACACGCGGGCTTAAGGCTGGAATCATTTCCAAAGAGCCAGAAGCCCCGATTTACATTAGCACATTGGTTTTATAGACATTGTGACACATATGAAACGGCTCCTCCTCCCCCTCCCGCGTGGGGTTGCAGTCCTCAACATTTCTTCTCCTAGCACTATTGTTTATAATACAAGAACTGGGTTATTGGGTAGCCATGATAAGGAGAGAACAGAAGAGAACAGCAGAGAACAAGATATACAATTGTATGACCTTTGACAAGATAAGGAATTCCTGTGTCTCGTCAGCTTACAACAATATATTCAAGGGAGAAAGAGCTTAGCAAGAACATGAAGCATGAGACTGCATGAGGCTACTTAGTCTGACCCCCGATACGGCTGCTACATTCCCCCCTTAAATGCATAATTTCATTACAATTATAGCATTTCTGATAACCATACAAAGCTTTTTGTGAGATACATATTACTTAGCCTCTTGTTGGGCTATTAGAGCGTAGAGGGCAGCAGTTTTACTAGCTGAGACATAAAACAGATTGGTTAAACAGTGCATAAGACAAGGAACGCAGAGACATAACAGTATCTCTATGAACAACACTGGTAGAATTAGGATGAACAATGCTTCAAGATAGCTAAGATCTGGAAGCCAAGGGGTTAACTAATTGAGCTAATTGTTTTTGTCTTATTGTTTTGTTAGCTACTATATTGTGCAGCTTGTTGATTTGTTCATCTACAGCATTGCCATTATCAGTTAAGTTAAAACAACAGAGCTTTTGGTGTGTCTCACAACTTAAATGATGACAAAGGAAGAGGTAATCTATACCAGCTCTATTTTCTAGAACTGCACCTCTTAGATCACGCAACTCTTTATTTAACAATGACAATGCTCATGAGGTGGCATTTATGCTTTTGGCTAAGCTGCAAGCTAACCAGTTGATCTTTAGACCATTAGCCAAGGCTAAACCTGGAACCCTAACCAGTGACATTGTTAAGGCTAATTTTTTTGAGTCAAAATATAACTGCACATGACTATTACAATTTTTAGTTAGTTGGAGTGCTCGAGGCTGCCGTTGACGGATTTTCTCGGGCTACAGGGGAAGAACTGGCACCAGTTCAATTGGCGGCTGAGGCAACATGGGTGACAAGTATTAGACAAGTTGGCAGGAATGAATGACCAAGTGCGGGAACTACATGTCTAAAACTATCTATGAGGCAAAAGCATGTGGGCATCATTAAAATATATGTTTTGAATTTTATTACAGTGGAAGGGGGCCAGGGATAGCTTTGTATTTTTTGGGAAAAAAATTGACAATTAAGCATTCGTGCACACGTAGCATTTGTTTCAGCAACGATGGGGGTGCATAGAGTGAACTCTGTAGGGGGTAGGATCTTTGCAACCACGCCCCAATTAGCATTTTGGGAATAAGTTAAACTTACACTATAAACTCTTAACATGGTATCTTTTTGAATTTTCCCAGGATGTCTACAGACAGGTATTAGGCAAGAGCTAATAAGCCTGTTTGCAGGTATACCTCTTGGCAAACAAAAATGTTTTACTCTCGTGATGTTAGCCAGGTGAAGCCAGTAATTATCAGCAAATCACTGGGACAAACTTGTCCTTTCAGGGGCTGGCCCCCCTTTTTGCACCTTATTAAGGAGACACAATGCAACACTACTAACACTACAACACGCATGTTTGATCTTCTTTGGGATCTGACCGTACGCTGGGCAGCTATTCACCTGGCAAGCTGCAGTAGGGTCTAGTCCCCTTTTTCAATTCTCCAGTTGCAGGTCTGACCGTACGCAGGGGGACAGTCTCCCGGTGTGTTCACAGTAAGGTCTAGCCTGAGTCTTCTTACTGCTTTTTCAGAATGATTTTTAAAGGATTTTCAGGATTTCTTTTTACAGTCTACTCTCCCCCTCTCGCTCTCTTGACTCGTGTCCAATGTATCCAGGGTTTAATTCTAGCTGCTTTCATAGCTTCGGGGGTGGAAAGTATGACAGTTTTCAGTCCTCTCCATCTGGGAGTCAAAGGGTTATTTTTCCCTCTTTAATTCATACTTTAACTCTTGGTTGGAAAGGATGAACTTCTGTGATCGGAATTGGGGGCTTATTTTCTAAGACAAAGCGACGCTGGGCTTGAAGAACTTTGTTCAGTGTTTGGACTTCTTGTTTAAGGCTAACATTTGCTTGCTTTTGATGCTGCTCCAGTGTCAATCATGAAGTCAATGTCACGGCCCCTCACAGTCAATGTCACGGCCCCTCTCAAGCTGTCTCCCTCTTCGCCCATTCTAGCCCCTTTGGTTTTCTCCTTTGTGTATTTGATTTATTTTATTTGGGCATTCATGCCACTAATGTCCATCTTGTCCACACTGGGCACACTGGTTCTTTTTTAAGAATCTTCTGCCTCTGCCGGGTCTTCTTTTTTTTTCTTTCGTCCACGTCTTTTTGGGCCTCTGGGCTGAGGGAGGGGGGTATACTGGCGATAGGCATTTGAAAGACGCTCCAAGTACGCTCTGGGGCCTCGGTGGCACCTTGCAGCACTTTAGACACTTTGGTCATATTAATTGACTTCTTCATACCTGCTTTCATGGCTTCTAACAGCAGGGTTTGATACTGGGTGAGGCGCTCTAGCCCCACTTGTGTTTTGGGATTCCAGAGGGGGGTTTACTTACAAGGAGACTTTATTGGGTAACTTACAGCACACAGGCGTACTTAATGGTTGGATCAGACAGCTTCTCTGAACCACGAGCTATTGGGCTAAATGGGTTTTATACCATACATGTTACCCATGAGGCAGCACAACACTAGCAAGCATTTTCAGCATAGGCTAGAAGTGTTTGGTTCTCAGGCACAGCTTCCTGTAAACAACTTCGCTTCCCAAAGTGCTTGATAACACTTTTATTCATTAGTATGGGAAGACAAATTTTTTCTCTTTCTTTTGCTTTCTTTTTCTTTGCTGATCTGCCTGTATTGCAGATCATGTTTCAAACTTTTTATATAAAACTTTCTGATCCATGCACCAGCTTTGTCTCTTTATTTGTCTTTTTCAAGTTAAACTCACTTACTTAAACCTTTCTGCCTTACACTAGTCCCAATGACACACATTTGGGATAGGCTCTTCTTCTCCTTCTAGTTACATTTTCTTCATCTTAAAGAACTATTACCTTATTGTGGCTACTTTACCCCAGGTAATAAGCTCCAGGCACAATCAGCTGCTTTTAATTTACCCTGGGGGCCACTATGGCCACGCTTCTTTTCTACAAATGTTTTTTCTTTGCCTCTTGCCTTTTCTTTCTTTTTTTTCTCTCTCTATCTGTCTTCTACTTTCTCTATTCCTTTTTTTTCTACTTGCTTTTGTCTTTTCTCTACTTGACTTTGTCTTTTCTTCTTGTCATCCATTGGGAACCACACTTAGTATTATTTGGAGTTGCAACTAACACTAATTTGCAAATATCACATATATTTTATGATATCTAAGAAATCATAAAATATACACAACAAACTTTTTCTGCAATTTAACACAATGAATGGAAAACACTTTTTGCATGGTAAGGCATGATGGAGCAGATCCAGCAATCATACTGCTCTTCTGGCATGCTCAGGGCCCATTAAAATCAAGGGACGGGCATACCCACACACGCAAAGAATTCTAGGTCACCATTTTTGCATCGGCAACTCTATGCTGCATGAGTTCTGGCAGAAGGAAATCTAAAAGTTATAGATCAAACTCAGCCTGCTGTACAGTGAGCTGACTACAAACAGACACACGGTCCACAGCGATGAGAGTTTAAGTTTATCCAAAGCTTCACAGCACTGTCCATGGCAAGTTTTTGACAATTTAAAATTTTAGTCCATGTGCAGAGTGTCTCTAAAAGCCCAGATGATGATGGAGGCAAACAGAGAAGGCTCTGGACAATGAAGATGCGATGTTTCCAGCAAAGGCTCTCCACTTTTGCATCAGTTTAAAAAGGGGAAGTGTGGCCCTACACCCCTTCTGACAGACAAGGGCCTTTAACTTTTTAGCAAGGCCTCTGTCTAAACAGAGCGGCACAGCTCAGCTCTCTAGCCGTGACGCTTTAACCTGGGCAACTCCTCTGTAAATTTTATTCTACTTCTATCTGCTACACAGATCTCATTGTTTTTTAAGACAGTTGCTCCAGTATCTTCTTTTCTTCTCAATCAGGTTGGGTCTCCCAGCTTACACAGTTTATTGCAGCTTTCAGGAGCATGGCAGTAGCGTGATTTTGGCTTGGCCAGGAACATGCTGTCTGGTTTCTCGGTCTCTTCAGCACACACACTTAGGAAGTGTAACACTGGACACTCAAATCAGTGAGATTTCTTCATTGCAGGGAATCCCATGGCAAAAGCTTAATGGTTACGCTCTTCAGAAATCATATAGCTGATGGTCAGTAGCTACAGGCTCTATGCAATTCTAACACAGTTCAAAGCTAAACACGGCTACCTTGACAGAGATCTTCAACGTGGTCTTTCCGCTTCATTCTGCTTTGGGACAGTCTTATGGCACACTTTTCACTTGAAGAGGGGTCTAGCCTGTGCTCTGGGGGCTGATTCTTCACCTTTATTTTCTATTTTGCCTTCATCTTCTGGGTCTTCATTTTCAGTTTCCATTTCTTAGGGATTTCATCTCAATTAGGCGAGGTGATGATGTTGCACAACTCAGAACGTTGTGGGCAATTTTCCTGCCCCCCCTCTCTCGGCGCGCTAGGCTAACAGCTACTTCTTCGGCCTTACACTCTCACGCTCCCACGCTTCGTTAAAAGCCAGACTGTCCTGCAACATTTCTCTAATTAACAGCCTCAGATCTTGTTCTTTTTTCTCCCGGACGGTCAACGGTATGCGTCAGAAACCGCAGTAGCCACTCACACAATCATCAATCTCTCCACTGCATCCATATGTCCCTGCCACCCACTTTTCCCACTTTTCACCAGAGCGGAAAGCGGCTTCCCCAGCTTCCTCAGCTTCCTCCTGAGTACTGGCGTGCTAGGTACTGGCGCCCACTCGGGGGTGTGATCAGGCCCCCCTTCTACCCGCAAGGAGTAGGTTCTTTTGCATACGTATACCACCAGCACTGACCTTCTTCATGAGGCGGGGCCCTCTTTTTTTCTGCCCAGTGGCCTTTCTCCCTAAAGGCGGGGCCCTCTTTTTCCCACATACTTGCCTTTCTCCTGAAGGCTTCCAAGGTGGGTTTCAACTCAATTGCAGCTGCGATACAGGCAGGGCTCAAGCTCCTTCCTCTGCTTCCCAAGGTTCTCTTGCCGCTCGCTGCTGTTTGGGCGATCCCGGTGCAGGCTTTCCCCCATTCACTCGACAAAAAGGTCGGTGGCGCCAAGAAAGGGAGGCATGCGCCGAGCTCGTCTTCTTCCTAATGGCAGAAAGCGAAGAGGATCTAAAGAGCCTCTTGTTGAGGGTGAAAGAGGAGAGTGCAAAAGCTGGTTTGAAACTCAGCATTACAAAAACGAAGATCATGGCATCTGGCCCCATCACTTCCTGGCATATAGAAGGGGAAGAAATGGAAGCAGTGACAGATTTTACTTTCTTGGGCTCCAAGATCACCGCAGACGGTGACTGTAGCCATGAAATTAAAAGAAGCTTGCTCCTTGGGAGGAAAGCTATGGCCAACCTAGACAGCATAGGTCTAGCAGAGACATCACCTTGCCGACAAAGGTCCGTCTAATCAAAGCTATGGTTTTCCCAGTAGTAATGTATGGCTGTGAGAGCTGGACTATAAGGAAGGCTGAGTGCCGAAGAATGGATGCTTTCAAACTGTGGTGCTGGAGAAGACTCTTACGAGTCCCCTGGACTGCAAGGAGGTCCAATCAGTCCATCCTAAAGGAAATCAACCCTGAGTGCTCATTGGAAGGACAGATACTGAAGCTGAAATATTTTGGCCACCTAATGCGAAGAGAAAACTCTCTGGAAAAGACCCTGATGCTGGGAAAGACTGAAGGCAAAAGGAGAAGGGGACGACAGAGGATGAGATGGCTAGATAGCATCACCGATGCAATGAATATGAACTTGAGCACACTCCGGGAGAGAGCGCAGGACAGCGTGCTATGGTCCATGGGGTCACGAAGAGTTGGACACGGCTGAACGACTGAACAACAACAATAATGTATTTTTAATGGTTTTTAATTTTGGGGAACCATCCAGAGAGCTTTGACTATGGGGCAGTACAGAAATATAAATGAAACACAGAGCAGGGTCGGCAGCTTGTGGCCCTCCAGATGTTTTTGGCCTATAACTCCCATCATCCCCTGCCATTAGCCATGTTTGCCAGGGCTGATGGGAGTTGTAGGCCAAAACATCTAGCAGGCCATGTATTGCACACCCCTGATCTATAGGGACAGCTGCTTTGTGAGGAGCTTATCCAGTTCCTGATCAGAGCAGCCAAGCTTGAGACTGCTGAAGGCTGGGGAAATGCCAAGGGGTGCAATGTCCTGAGCTGGAGATCTAGACTACGGCAGATCACCCTCGCCGAGAAATCAACACATCCAAGTAGGCAAGGTAGAGGATGGTCAAAACCATGTTTTCTTATCAAAATATGGTTCCCCTAGATTTGTTTTGTGAATACAGACTCTTCTGTGCTATGACCACCATCTCATCACCTTTCTTTCCAGAGAGACAGACATCACCACCTGAAGGAAGAAAGAAAATGGTCTACACTTAAATGACTTGTAAGGACTCTAGCTTTACAGAGCGTATGGCCCTACCCACCATGGCCTCCCAGTTTGCCCCCCTTCCAAAAGGTTACTGGTTTGTTGTGCTGTATTGGTACGCCTGTAAACACAGCAGCAATAATAAGGCATTTAAAAAATGCATAACCCCCCTGTGTTTACCTAAAACCCAGACAAACCAGGACCAGGTGATCCCACCAAAAGAAAAATTAACATGTATTCATCAGTACACCAGCACTGGCAAGCTGCCAGTCTCACAGACAGGGCCGGATTTACCAGGCGGCAGAGTGAGGCGGTTGCCTCAGGCGGCTCATGCCGGGAGATGGCAGCAAGGCGCTGGAGGGCACAGCTGTGTGCCACATGGCCTCCTCCGCGCCCCCTAGCCCCGCCCGCCGCCTTCAGGCGCAGTGGAGGACGCTGCCCCATCCCCAGTATTCGACCGCCAGCCCAGCTGGCGTTCGTACAGGGCAGGGGCGCCATCTGGCTCTTCACCCCAGGCTGCAAAATGTTTTGGGCTGGCCCTGGAGTTTCATATCCACAGAAGTCTTTCAGGAGAGCAAACCATTCTCATGTGGCTTTCCGTACAATTGCTTGCACGTGCTGATGGATTCCGCAATCTATTTCATTCTGAAGAGAAATCTCTACCCAATGCATTTGGTGCATGGGAGAGACTCCCTGGACACCAACACACTGCTGGAAGCTGGATGCACACCCTTAGGGTGGCTTTTTTTCTTTGTTCTGGGAGCACCAGCGGCTGTACCTCTCCAATGCTTCATGTTGTTGGTGTTGTCATTCCAAAAAAACCCATGTGGGTTTTGTGGTGGGAACTTTTTCTCCCCTTCTCATGTTAACTCAGGAGAGAGAACCTTAAGCCAAAGACTGTTAAAGTCAGGTGCGGTGCAGCAAGCATCATGAAGCCAAAGGACTCCCTGGCCCCTGCTGGTTGCCATTCAAGACTGGGCTGCAATGTGCCAGGAAAAGAGCTGACCTGTGCCCCTCCCAGAAAGCGCCCCTCTCCCACTGGCGCCAGTGGCGCAGTCAGGTAGTTTTAGACCCTTGAATTTACGGTCTTATGCTCCCCCTCCCTAGACTTAATGGTGTGATGTGTGTGTGTGTGTGTGTGTGTGTGTGTGTGTGCATGTGTGTGTGTGGGGCTTTTTAGAAGTTAATATATATTACTTCACTTCCTTTGAAGTGTGGTAAGGCACTTCCGCTGCATTTGGGGGCATCCTTCTCCATTTTGTTGAGTGGGGCCTTGGATTTTTGCACCATAGTCCTGCCCTGATGTCACAATGGACTGGAGCCCATGGTTACAGCCTGGAATGTGGTGAGGGCAGAATTCCTTATCATTCATTACAGTGCCTGTAAATGTCACAGATGCACCATTGAGCAATGTCTGTTCTACCCTCTTATCACACGGATCCAGGCTTTTGGTTGGAATTCAGTTTCACAGCATAATTGGCATACAGAAGGAGTTTGGTTTACCATTAGAAACTGTGAAGGATTGTTGGTCTCACCCCAACAACCCTGCAAGGTAGGGCAGGCCACAAGTCTTCCCAAGATTACCCAGGAGCTTCCCTCCCAGGCCAATAGGCACTGTATTTAGCACTGAAGTTACACAGGACACACCACACCAACTGGAGGTTGGATAAAAGTTTATTAGAGAAAGGGAACAGAGAGGAAGGGAAAGGGGAGAGGTGGTCAGTTGTACAGGAAATTACAAGCAAGATGACAATACCCCAAAGCCAGAAGCGCCAACCACCTCGGCACACCCTCCCAGGAGCAACACAATAAAGCTAACTAGTCTGTCCTATACATGCCAAAGTCTGGGCCTCTCAGGAGAGCCATCGAGCAGCAGCGCACCTAGTACCGTCAGGGCAAAAGAAGAGATGCCTGCCCCTTCTTGGCCCCCCTTTTTATTGCCCTGCCCTAGCAACTCAAGGCAGATTTGAAACACCCAGTCATAGCCCAGTCCCAGGACACCCCACTCCACCCTCCAAGGAGGCTGGATCTTCCCTCCAGACAAGGCCGTTATCACTTTCCCAATTAGCCAGAGCAGAGCGGCCGGGCTGAGAAACGGCCAGAAGACCATCAGCTTCCAGGTGGCTACGTTGTATGTGACAAGCCGATCGGCCCTCATGGCTTCGGCTTCTACTACCCTCCTTCTTGACAGAAACCTTCATTCAGTTTCCTCAATTGGAGTTGGATCACAATAAAAGGCGGTGATCTTCAAACAACATGCAGACCGAAACAATGGTCCAAAGGGTAGAAAGAGTGATTTTAAGAAATGCCCTAAGTGAACACATGTAGCTGGTGCAAAGGTACCAAACCAACACAGAATGAGACGACGCCCCCCGTCTTATGGCTGCCTGCGTGCAGGCGTGTTAACTGTTGGGAGAAGACGCTTGTGACATGGGACAGGGAGGTGCAGGCTCCTAAATGTGGTTAGCGTTTAGATCCCCGTGCCCCTTACGTCAGAAGTGGATTGTAGACTTAGAGAGAGGTATCTCACATGTACATAAGGACTTCCATCCTCCATTCCCTTTGTGTGCACACTGCACAGTGGGCGCCCACACATATGCCAGTGGGGCCTGGGGCTGGTACACAAAGCTGTTGCCACAACATTCACCTCACAGAAGAACTCCACCGGTGCGCGGGTGGCGGGGGGAGCCATCACCTAAGACTACACCATTTACTGTCGGGAGAATGCTGTGTTCCTGATTGGGCTGGAGAGCACCCTTGAGGGGGGAAGGTTTCCTGGCCTCTCTGTGAACTATCGCAGGCCTTTAGATATTGTAGTGGTGCGGGGGTGAAGCAAGAAGGTTGCATGCAAATGCGTCTTGCACTCTTCCTGTTCTCTTATCGAAACCATACTGTCAGGAGGCAGCAATTGTTTCCTGGAAGATCCACACCCTCCCCCTCAAAGATCGACCCCAGCCCAGTCAGGCACGCTCCAGCCCCATCGCCAGAACTGTGCCAGGCATGCAATGCCACACACCTGGGAGAATGGCTCCAGGCATGGAGTTCTCGGCGGAGGGGGGGCTGACTGTGATATGCCAAGCACAGTGTCATACTCCCATATACTGAAGGGGAGAACATGTGGTAATGTCACTAAAAATACCAAATTACTTAAACACATCCAGAGGCCTGATTTTACCTTGGTGAGGGCTGCATCCTGTGCATATGAAATATGCTGGAAGTTCTGTGCTTGTTTCTTTGCAGCAACTGACATGGGACTTAAGTCTACATACAATACAAAAAACTATTATGCTGCAGGACAGTAAACAATACACTGTCATGCGAATCCATTAATTTTAGTAAGAAATGAACTAGTGTTTGCACTTGACTTGTAATGGCATTTCAATCTCCATTTCCTTCAGGTTTCCATGCATTTTCCAGCAAGATTTCCTCAGGATAGGTGTCCTCCAATTATTTCTCCTGCAAGAGCACTTGCTGTGCTTCACCATATTCACACCAATCCATGTACGAGCATATCGACCTATGGCATTTAGCATCCCTGGCCAAACACAACAGAATAGACATCCAAAATGGTAAACGCCCCACGATCGCAGGAGTTCGATTGGTGCATTGCATCACTGCACAGCAGCATCTCTGATGCTGTTCCAGCTAAAGCAAATGCAGCCAACGGATGCATGCAGCTGTGACGGAAGCAGTGCTTTTCCATCTTCCTTGGCACATGCTCTTTTTACAGTTGAATCCACAGTGGTAACCTGTTTTTCCTTAAAGACAATGACACCCAGGCACCAGTGCTGCCCAGACCCCATTGTATCCAGGTTGTGTGTAACCCGTACAGCCCTGGGATAAGCAGTGAGGGCCTGTACGTTGTGCTGGGCCAAAGGGACAGATTGAGGATTCTATTAGGGCACTGCCTAGCCTGCTACCGCTGAGCCGGTCTCGGATGTGGTGTTGGAGAATCCTAGGACTCTGGTCTTGGGAGACGTCAACAACCATGCTGAGGTTGCCTTAATAGGACCAGCTCAGGACTTTATGTCCTTCATGACAACCATGGGGCTGTCTCCGTTGGTCACCAGCCCAACGCAGAGGGCAAGGCATACTCTTGCCTCTGGATGTGAGGGATGGTGGTCTAGATATTGGGGGGAGATGGAAAGCACCCTGTTGGCATGGTCAGATCACTTCATGGTGAAATGTTGTCTCATGGTGCCAGTCCTTCCCTGCAGGGCTGGGGGACCCATTAAGATGGTCCACCCCAAGAGACTTATGGGATCCAGGGGATTCCTCAATGCTCTGGGGGATTTTTCAAGTCATTGATGCAATCACTCCTGAGTAGGGATGAGTGAACCTACCCTGGCCTGAGTCATGCACCACCCGCCAGAGCTGCACGGGCCACCTGCACTGGCTTGCTGCACGCAGTGAGTCGCTGGGCAGTCTGCAAGCGCCTGGCAAGTGGTGTGTGGCCACTTGATCCCTCGCAGAGCTGCCATTTCACATTAAAATGGTGGCTCTGCCTTTTTCATAAATGCCAAGTTTATGCAAACAGTGGCCATAAAGCAGCCATTTACGTAAAATCATAAATAGTCGCTTCACAGAAGCCATTTGCATAAAATTGGCCTTTACAAAAAAGCCCAAGCTAAAATTTTGCGGCTCAGTGAGGGACTGTGGATCCCCACACTTGCCCGATTTGCCGTACGCTGAGTTGGGCAAGCGTGAGGATCCACGGATTGGATGGAATCCCCACGGACAGTGGGGATCCCACTGGCGTCTGGGCCGGCAATTTTTCGCTGGGCCTTGAGCCCAAGCCAGACGCCTGCAACATCCCTTCTCCTGAGTGCCCTCTTTGGCACTGTGGAGCTCAGAAGACTCCCTGGTTTGCTGGAGAGCTCCCTACAATGAAACCGGTCTGAAGACGGCTGAAGCATAAGAGGCATCAGACTCATCATTACGGATGTTGGAAAAAACCGCAGCGGAACCAAATGAGTTCAGATTTTCATGAATCTGACCTGTAGATTCTGCAGTGGACCAGCTTTCCTCCTTGTTGGGCGGATTCCGCAGATTTGCAGACTGGTTTCCTAACTTCCCTGAATTTTGCACAAATGTTGTTATTGAGAAATGTGCAAAATTTAAAAAACCAGCCCCAAAATGCATTTCCCCCATAGGCTAAAGCATGAAAATGCAGAATTTGTGGGAATTTGCACATTTTCACACATGTGAATTTGTGCAAATTCTGAACAAAAAAAATCCGATTCTGTTGATGGGCAGATGACGGAATGAAAGGCACCTGACAATCTGCAAAACACAGATGGGATGGATTTTCCACCATCAGTATGTCCCTACTCGTCATGAAGGTGATTGGGCCCATGCAAGAGCATATAATCATGGTGACTACGTGGCAGTGAAGGGGGCAAAGAAGGTTGACTTTGCCACCTCCATCGCATCTTCAAGCAGCCAACCAGCTGAACTTCAGCCATTTGCCTACCTGCCTTTACCATGATAGGCTACGTAAGTATTTATGTCATGGAAAGAGCAGCGGCGCAAATGGCGTAGCGGCTGCCATTTGCGTCCCTTCTCTTTGCCGTGATAGGCTACATAAATACTTATGTAGCCTATCATGGCAGCCTCGCAGGACGCAAATGGCGGCTGCTACAGCAGCCTCCATTTGCATCCGCAGCAGCCCGTCTGCGGCCGGAACTCCAGCTGAGGATGGCCCTGGCCGGCGGCTCTGTGGAGGCGATGCAGAGTGGAGCCGACCAGGTAGGATTCCAGGGGGAGGGACGGAGCGCCTCCCCCCCCACCGCGAATCATGTCTGCGTAAAGGTAAGTGACTTAGGGATGTCAGAGAATTCCGCGACGGATCTTGGTGAGGCCAAATGCAAGTGCATTCGGTCCCCTGAAGTCCATCGCGGAACAAAGCCCCCGCCTCCCCCAAACCACGAAAGTCGGGCGGGATGAAGCCCCCACCCCACGAAAATCACGCGAAACAGAGCACTTACCTGCTCCCGTCGGCACTGACTTGCGAATGGCGGCTGCCCTGCGGCCGCCATTCACTTCTTCTTTCATGCCGTGATAGGCTACGTAAATACATACTTAGCCTATCACGGCTAACGCAGGGACGCCTTTTGCGTCCCTGCAGAGGCCGTGATAAGCTACGTAAGTATTTATGTAGCCTATCACGGCAGGCTAAAAAAAAAAAAACTTGTACGCAAATGGCGGCGGCCATAGCCGCCACCATTTGCATTCCTTATTTTTTGGCCGTCTTAGTCTGCATAAATATTTACGTAGACTATTACGGCGAAAATAAAGGGGAACGCAAATAGCGTAGCGGGCACTATTTGCGTTCCCCTTTATTTTCACCGTTATAGTCTACATAAATATTTACGTAGACTAAGAGAGCCAAAAATAAGGAACGCAAATGGCGGCGGCCGTAGCCAGGTTGTTTTTTTTTACCCAGAGCCCTCCGCGGCTGGAAATCCAGCTGCGGATGGCTCTGGCCTGGGCCTGGCCAGCTGCTCCGCGGAGCTGCCGCGGAGCACAGCCAGCCGGTCGAGGATTCTGGGGGCGAGGAACGGAGCGCCTCCCCCCTCGTCGAGGTAAGTGACTTTCGTACATCCCTAAAGTGACTTTCATACATCCCTACCTCCACAGACAATAAACAGAAAAGATGGACGATTTCCGAAAGAAAGCCTTGGGAAAATGCCTCGTAAAAAGGGTAAAGCCGTTTGCGTTCTTCTTCCTCCATTTCCGATTTACGGATTTCTTTTTGTAATTATTTTCGTAAAATCCGCTGTTCGGCGGACAAAAAAAAAGGTCCATGTAAGCTCCGGTCCAGGTCGACCGGGCCGCCCCGTTCCAAGGAAGATTCCGCAGACCAGATTTGTCAGAATTCAATCCCATTTAAAATTTGGGCAGAATTCTCTGACATCCCTACCTGAAGGAGCCCTGACATGCCACCCCCATTTTCGCTTTTTAGTCTCCAGTCTCTCTTAGCTTGTCATCTCATAGTGAGAGCATGGATTCATGGTGTAGAGAGTAACCAAGTTGAAATGCCGGGATGCTGCGCTGGCAGCACAGCCCACAGGCGCGGGGGGGGGGGGGAGGTGGTGGCCCCTGCCTGGCACTTCTACACTCAGCACCAGACTCAACCCTTTGAGGAAGACCTTGGGCTGAGTGCATCAGCACCAGCACCCCTGCCATCTGTTAGACCATGAGGGGTGCTGAGTGCTGGGGGTGCTTTGAAGGAGCCTGGAGAGCAACCTTGCCACACAGGTTCAACAAACCAGTTCTAGGAGTTTTCATCTCCACCAGGAGCATGTCTTTGGTAAAGCAAATAGGTCTTAATTGCCCATTCCAGACCAAGTCATCCCAAATACTTTGCATTCCAACAAGAAACAATATATTGTTGATTGGAAAATTCATTCCCCCCACAGCTACAGTGAGGATCACAGCTAAGCTCAGAGGGAACAAAGAATTCTGAGGGGGATGGCAGATGACATCAGAGTCCCTGCTAATGAAAAAGTATAACATGGCCACTTTCCCCCAGAGTCCCCATAACCCCTACTTTATCCACTTAGTCATCTCTGTTGGTTAGGATCAAGTCATGGATAGCCAATCCTCTAGTTTCTACCTCCACTTTCTGTAGGTGGAAGTTATCCGCCAAACAAGTCAGGAATTTCCTGGAGGGGCCATGTTTTGCAGAATTTGTCTCCCAACAAGTATCGGGGAAACTGAAGTCCCCCATTACTACTACTGATAATGGCAATTTGCTTTCCAAAAGTTTCATCCTCGTCTTCTCCTTGATTGGGCAGCCAGTAGTAGATTCTGAACACCAGGTTCCTTTTATTCATAGAATCATAGAATAGTAGGGTTGGAAGGGGCCTACAAAGCCATTGAGTCCAAGCCCCTGCTCAATGCAGGAATCCAAGTCAGAGCATCCCTGACAGATGGCTGCCCAGCCTCGTCTTGAACACCTCCAGTGTGGGACAGCCCACCACCTCCCTAGGGAATTGGTTCCATTGTCGTATTGCTCTAACAGTCAGGAAGGTTTCCTGATATTCAGCTGGAATCTGGCTTCCTGTAACTTGCGCCCATGATTCCGTGTCCTGCACTCTGGGATGATCGAGAAGAGATACTGGCCTTCTTCTCTGTGACACCCTTTCAAGTCCTTGAAGAGTGCTATCATATCTCCCCTCAGTCTTCTCTTCTCAAGGCTAAACATGCCC
The DNA here is from genome assembly GCF_057233095.1 of Heloderma suspectum. Lineage (NCBI taxonomy): Eukaryota > Metazoa > Chordata > Lepidosauria > Squamata > Helodermatidae > Heloderma > Heloderma suspectum. The sequence goes on along the minus strand of NC_139461.1, from coordinate 314,389,516 downwards.
AGTTCTTTCAGTCTCTCTTCATAGGGCTTTGTTTCCAGTCCCCTGATCATCTTTGTTGCCCTCCTCTGAACCCTCTCCAGTTTGTCTGCATCCTTCTTCAAGTGTGGTGCCCAGAACTGGACACAGGACTCCAGATGAGGCCTAACCAGTGTGGAGTAGAGGGGAACTAGTACTTCCCGGGATTTGGAAGCGATGCTTCTATGAATGCAGCCCAAAAGAGCATTGGCCTTTTTTGCAGCCACATCACATTGTTGGCTCATATTCAGCTCGTGATCGACAACAATGCCAAGATCCTTCTCGCTTGTAGTGTTGCTGAGCCACGTATCCCCCATCTTGTAACTGTGCATTTGTTTTCTTTTTCCTAGGTGCAGAACTTGGCATTTATCCCTATGAAATGTCATTCTGCTGTTTTCTGCCCAGCGCTCCAGTCTATCACTTTGAATTTTGTTTCTGTCTTCCAAAGTATTAGCTATCCCGCCCAATTTGGTGTCATCTGCAAATTTGATCAGCATTCCCTGCACCTCCTCCTCCAAATCATTAATACAAATGTTGAAGAGCACTGGGCCCAGGACTGAGCCCTGCAGTACCCCACTCGTTACCTCTCCCCAGTTTGAGAAGGTCCCATTGGTAAGCTTTGAGTCCGATTCTGTGGCCAACTGTGGATCCACCGGATCATTGATTCATCTAGCCCACTTTGAGCTAGTTTGCTCATTGGGATATCATGGGGCACTTTGTCGAAAGCTTTGCTGAAGTCATAGAATTATATAATAGTAGGGTTGGAAGGGGCCCACAAGACCAGCAAGTCCAACCCCCTGCTCAATGCAGGAATCCAAGTCAGAGCATCCCTGACAGGTGGCTGTCCAGCCTTGTCTTGAACGCCTCTGGTGTGGGAGAGCCCACCACCTCCTTAGGCAATTGGTTCCATTGTCGTATTGCTCTAACAGTAAGGAAGTTTTTCCTGATGTTCAGCTGGAATCTGGCTTCCTGTCACTTGAGCCCATGATTCCGTGTCCTGCACTCTGGGATGATCGAGAAGAGATGCTGGCCTTCTTCTCTGTGACAACCTTTCAAGTCCTTGAAGAGCACTATCATATCTCCCCTCAGTCTTCTCTTCTCAAGGCTAAACATGCCCAGTTCTTTCAGTCTCTCATCATAGGGCTTTGTTTCCGGTCCCCTCATCATCTTTGTTGCCCTCCTCTGAACCCTCTCCAGCTTGTCTGCATCCTTCTTCAAGTGTGGTGCCCAGAACTGGACACAGTACTCCAGATGAGGCCTAGCCAGTGCTGAGTAGAGGGGAACTAGTACTTCCCGGGATTTGGAAGTGATGCTTCTATGAATGCAGCCCAAAAGAGCATTTGCCTTTTTTGCAGCCACATCACATTGTTGCCTCATATTCAGCTTGTGATCTATCACAATTCCAAGATCCTTCTTGCTTGTAGTGTGGTTGAGCCACGTATCCCCCATCTTGTAACTGTGCCTTTGGTTTCTTTTTCCTAGGTGCAGAACTTGGCATTTCTCCCTATTAAATGTCATTCTGTTGTTTTCTGCCCAGCACTCCAGTCTATCCAGATCACTTTGAATTTTGTTGCTGCCTTCCATAGTATTAGCTATCCTGCCCAATTTTGTGTCATCTGCAAATGTGATCAGCATTCCCTGCACCTCCTCCTCCAAGTCATTAATAACAATGTTGAAGAGCACTGGGCCCAGGACTGAGCCCTGCGGTACCCCACTCATTACCTCTCCCCAGTTTGAGAAGGTCCCATTGATAAGCACTCTTTGAGTCCGATTCTGTAGCCAACTGTGGATCCACCGGATCGTTGTTTCATCTAGCCCACTTTGAGCTACTTTGCTCATCAGGAGATCATGGGGCACTTTGTCGAAAGCTTTGCTCAAGTCGAGGTATATGATGTCTACAGCATTCCCACATCTACAAGGGAGGTGACTTGATCAAAAAATGAGATCAGATTCGTCTGGCATGACTTGTTTTTGACAAATCCATGTTGGCTTCGAGTAATCACGGCATTGTTTTCAAGGTGCTTCCAGATGGATTGCTTTATGATCTGCTCCAGAATTTTCCCAGGGACTGATGTCAGACTGACTGGTCTGTAGTTCCCGGGTTCCTCCTCTTTACCCTTTTTGAAGATAGGGACAACATGAGCCCTCCTCCAGTCATCTGGCACTTCCCCCGTCCTCCATGATTTCTCAAAGAGAACAGACAGCGGTTCTGAGAGCTCTTCTGCCAGTTCCTTTATTACTCCAGGATGCAGTTCATCTGGCCCTGGAGATTTGAACTCATTCAAAGTAAGTAGGTGTTCCTTGACCATATGCCTATCGATCTCAAGCTGCAATCCTGCCCCTTCAGCCTGTACGTCGCCTTTGCCAGGGGGGTCATAGACCCTCTTTTGGGGGAAGACTGAGCCAAAGTAGGAATTGAGCACCTCTGCCCTTTTTTTGTCATCTGTTATCGTTTTGCCATCCTTATTTAATAGCTGAACAACCATTTCTTTCCTCTGCCTTTTACTATGCATGTAGCTGAAGAAAGCCTTTTTGTTGCTTTTAGCATGTCTCGCTAACCTCAGCTCATTCTCAGCTTTAGCCTTCCTGACGCCATCCCTGCAATTCTGTGCTACCTGCCTGTACTCTTCCTTTGTTACTTGGCCTTCTTTCCACTTCCTAGATGTGTCCTTTTTTGTTTTCAGGTCATCCCTAAGCTTTTTGTGAAGCCACATTGGCTTCTTCTGTTGTCTTCCACCTTTTCTTCTTGTTGGAATGGTTTGTGATTGTGCCTTGAGAATTTCCTTTTTTAAAAACTCCCACCCATCTTGGACTCCTTTTCTCTCTAGCATCGCTTGCCATGGGACCTTACTGATCATTGTTCTGAGTTTATTAAAATCAGCTTTCCTAAAATCCTGGGTACGCGTTTGACTCCTCTCGGCTTTTGCTTCCCTTAGAACCAAGAACTCAAGTACAACATGGTCGCTTTCCCCCAGAGTTCCTGTAACTGCTACTTGATCCACTAAGTCATCTCTGTTGGTTAGGATCAAGTGAAGGATAGCCGATCCTCTAGTTCCTTCTTCTACTTTCTGTAGGAGGAAGTTATCCACCACACAAGTCAGGCATTTCCTGGAGGGGCCATGTTTTGCAGAATTTGTCTCCCAACAAATATCGGGGAAATTGAAGTTCCCCATTAACTACTACATACTGCTTCCTTGAAACATTGGCAATTTGCTTTTCAAAAGTTTCATCCTCATCTTCTCCTTGATTGGGTGGCCGGTAGTAGGCTCCGACCGCCAGGTTCCTTTTATTCTTTGCTCCATTAATTTTGATCCAGTTGCTCTCGATGGGGCTACCAGGCTCATTCTCCTGTATTTCTGTGCAGAGATATGTATTTTTCACATACAGTGCGACTCCACCTCCCTTTCTGTTCCTCCTGTTCTTTTTGAACAAGTTATATCCTTCAACTGCTGTATTCCAGCCATGAGAGTCATCCCACCAAGTCTCAGTTACACCTATCAAGTCATAATTTCCCTCCTGTATTAAGAGTTCAAGTTCATTCTGTTTGTTTCCCATACTCTGGGCATTAGTATATAGACATCGAAGATCATGTGCTTTATAGTCTGGCTTTCTTCCTACCTTTTTTAAAAATACTATTATTGGGCACTATTAGAGCTGTTCTCTCCATTGCGGTCCACTCCTTGAAATCAAGGACTTGTGTCACCTCCTGGGGGGTTGCATGCATTGGATATGTGATCTGAGGACCTCAATTCAGAAAGACTAGGACTGTTCTGGGTGCTTCTTTGGAGTCAGTGTCACTGGAGGCTTGAGTATCTGATGGGTCTCAGTCCTGAGCCATGACACACCCCAGCCTAAGCTGGTAAAAAAGCAGTCCTGGCCACTGCCACCAGCTGAGTTACCCCTATTAGCATTGAATCTAGGATAACTCTCAGACTGCATTCTTGGTCCCTAAGGGAGGATGCAACCCTATCTAGCTCTACTTGCAAGGCTCCATCCTGTATATTCTCTCTCCTTACCCACTGTGGTTTGTCTGGGTTAAGTTTCAGTTTGTTCAACCAAATCCATCCCAAACCCACCTGCAGGCAGTAGTTCAAGAGTTCCACAGCCTCCCTGGGATGAATGGATGGAAACGAATGGTAGTTCTGAGTGTCATCCAACATTCACCTTCTGAAAAAGCTTCCCTGCATGACACTGACCAGATGAAATGGTGGAGGAGAAGTAATACTTCTTCACTGCCATCACCATTGCCCTGTAAGACCAAAGATGGATTCTTAATGGCATTAGGTCATATTCATTATGAGCCTCTCTCCATTTACATTCTAATCACTGACTCTGTCATTTCATTGCCCTCAGCTCCTCAGAATATCCAGGTGCTGATAATGAGACAAGGATGTCTGGGAGTGATTGTATCAATAGCCCAGGTCATTCCCACATTCCAAACAAAGATCAGGGACGTGTCAGGACTTCTAGCTAACTCTGCAGGAAAATCCCCAAGATCCCTATAGGGGCGACCCATCACATCTGGTCCTCAGCGCATGCAGATTACAGGTGGCACGAAGATCCACCTTCATCTTCTCCTTGATTGGGTGGCCGGTAGTAGACTCTGACCACCAGGTTCCTTTTATTCTTTGCTCCATTTATTTCAACCCAGATGCTCTCGATGGGGCTACCAAGCTCCTCCTCCTGTATTTCTGTGCAGAGATATGTATTTTTCACATACAGTGCAACCCCACCTCCCTTTCTGTTCCTCCTGTTCTTTTTGAACAAGTTATATCCTTCAACTGCTGTATTCCAGTCATGAGAGTCATCCCACCAAGTCTCAGTTATACCTATCATGAGAAACCCAGCGTTTCTCATGATGTACTCTGCATATAAGTTAAATAAGCAGGGTGACAATATGCAGCCTTGTCGTACTGCTTTCCCAATTTTGAAACAATCTGTTGTTCCATGTCTGGTTCTTACAGTTGCTTCTTGACCCTCGTACAGGTTTCTCAGGAGGCAGGTAAGGTGGTCTGGTATTCCCATCACTTTAAGAATTTGCCACAGTTTGTTGTGATCCACACAATCAAAGGCTTTAGCGTAGTCAATGAAGCAGAAATAGAAGTTTTTCTGGAAAGGCTGTCACAGGGATGAAGGCCGAGATCTCTTCTCCATCATCCCAGACTGCAGGACACGGAATAATGGGCTCAAGTGACAGGAAGGCAGATTCCAGCTGAACATCAGGAGAAACTTCCTGACTGTTAGAGCAATATGACAATGGAATCAGTTACCTAGGGAGGTGGTGGGCTCTCCCACACTGGAGGCATTCAAGACAAGGCTGGTCAGCCTCTGTCAGGGATGCTTTGACTTGGATTCCTGCACTGAGCAGGGGGTTGGACTTGGTGGTCTTATAGGCCCCTTCCAGCCCTACTATTCTATGATGCTATCATTCTAACTCAACAGAGCTTCCCATCACTTTACATGTCAGCAGATAAGGAGAGGTGAATCTTTGCATTATCTTCTATTTTCCTTCTAAGTACTCCATACTCCAATTATTCTCTTTTTCTCCCTGTTTTCCTAATATTCCATCCCACTCCAAACTCTAGGTGGGTGGCTACTAGGAAGAGGGCTTTTTCTGTTGTGGCACCCCGGCTCTGGAATGAGCTCCCTAGTGAGGTTCGCCTGGCGCCTACATTGTATTCCTTTCGGCGCTAGGTGAAGACCTTTTTATTTTCCCAGGCATTTTAGCATTTTAGCTTTCTAAATTTTTATCTTTGCTGTTTTAAATCTGTATTTTAAACTCCTGCACTGCTGCTAGGTTTTATTGTGGTTGTATTGTTATATTGTGGTTTGAATGTTCTGTATATTTTAAATTGTTTTATTGTGTGTTGTTTGGTTTTAATTTTTGTGAACCGCCCAGAGAGCTTCGGCTATTGGGCGGTATAGAAATGAAATAAATAAATAAATAAATAAATAAATAAAACCCCTGGGCTAGGGGCGGTGTTTGGATGCTGAAGGCAATGGCGGCATGATCTTGGAGCTCCCTGCCCTCAGGAAATATTTTAAGCTTAGAAAGGTTATCTAAAAAGAAAATAACTCCTGGAAATGAATTCCAGACAGCTGTTAATGAATCTATCAGGAAGAATGGAGAGCAGAATCAAATACTTCTTTAAACCAGCAAAGAAACAGCTGTGAGAAGAAGTCGAGCCCAGAGGGATGGTTGTATCCAAAGAAGAACTGGCTGAGCAATTAACAACACTCAGACAAGATTTACTGACTGCCTGGAAGGAAATTCTGGAAGATAAATCGGGGCAATTGCAAAAGAGGATGAGAGAAATAGAAGCTGCAGTTTCAGAGAATGCAGACAGGCTCGACGTACATGAGGTACAAATTGAATCTTTAAGAAAGCTAATTGAAGAGAATAGCTTAAAATATGAAAAACTGTTCAATAGAAATTGTAGGAAAATTGTACGTATTCATGGAATTATGGAGACTGCAGAATGAGAATCTGTTAAAAAATGTATAGTGAAATGGCTCACAGAACTACTTCCTGCATGTAAAATACAGATGGACAATCCTGAAAGAGCTCATCGAGCCCTAGGACCCAGAAGGTTAGAAACAAGCATTCCATGAGACATTATAATCCATTTTGTAAACTACTCTCTAAAGGAAAAGATAATGAAAGAAATATGGCTAATGAAACAAAGTATATGGACATGCCTGTGATGTTTTTACAAGATTTAGCCCCAGGGGCAATCTATATTTAGCATTTAATCACAACGAAGCCGGTAGAATATCTCTGCTAATCTAATCATATTAAAACATGATAATTCACACTCGGTCCGTTTCCCTGTTTCAGCACTTCCTTGAAATGGTAACCTTGATTCACACTGTTCAATAGGAGAGCCTTTACTGTGGTAGAAGTGGGCAGATCTCGGTAGAGGGGCAATCTCTTCTTCCTGGTCCTCCCAATTCCCTGCCCTCTCTCCCTCCTTCCTTGTTCTAAGGACCTCAACATTAACTGTTTCGGCACCTGGCCCCACTGATTTTTTTTTTTCTGCCAGCTTAACTCTTCGAAACTTCAATGCTTCGGAGAGACTGCTCCTTCCGTGTGCTGTATTTTTTGCATGATATGAAGATCAGAATATGTGCATGGCTGTATTTTAAGCTGTCATCTTCCCTTCTTCCTGTCTGTGTGTGTTTCTCTGTATGTGCGTGTGTCTGTGCAAGCGGGACTGGTGCTGCCTGCCTGGAATGAAGTTAGATTGTCCCTAGACACTCTCCGATTCTTTGAAGATCTGAAGAGAATAAAGTACTATATAAAAAAAAATTAGCTCAGAGAGGAGAGAGAACTGTGGGTGAACACACAGGGAAGTGAGCTACCGATGCTAGAAGCTGCCCGAAGAGCAGATGGCGGGGTTGAGAGCTGTGATTGGCCAGTAGGAAAAAACAAGATCAACCGTATAAGGACAGGTTTAGGAGCACACCACGCCTATATACGGTACCCGAAGCGAAACATTGGACGATATGAATGGAAATCTACTTGTATATTATGGTATTCCAGAGAAATGAATATGATAACAGGTGAAAGAAAAATTGTGGTTCAGAAACGATACAGCGTGAACGTCGTGTGCACCGAGGGGGGGCGGAAACTCTTCGGGAGCATGACAAATGGCGAGCGTAAATTGGGCCCCAGAGATGCTACAGAAAAGGAAAAATTTAGGTGCATCCACAAGAAAACTTCAAGAGGAAGGTATTAAATATTTCTGGAGCTTCCCTTTCAAACTGACAACAATACATAAAGGGAAAACATTCCTGGTAACAACCAAATCTGGGATCAAGAGGCTGTTTTGAGAGTTAAAGATAGAAATCCCAGAAGAAGAAAAGGGGGAAGAAAGGATTGCAGATGACCAGACAGAAGTTCACGGAATCACGGGCTCAAGTGACAGGAAGGCAGATTCCGGCTGAACATCAGGAAAAACGTCCTGTTAGAGCAATACGGCAATGGAACCAATTACCTGGGGAGGTGGTGGGCTCTCCCACACTGGAGGCCTTCAAGACGAGGCTGGACAGCCATCTGTCAGGGATGCTCTGACTTGGATTCCTGCATTGAGCAGGGGGTTGGACTCGATGGCCTTGTAGGCCCCTTCCAACCCCACTATTCTATGATTCCATGATTCTATAAGTTATAAACATTGAGTCAATCAGTAAGCTGATAAATAACTGCTCAAAACGAATTAAGTCTTTGACTGTCCCAAATCAGTCATTCGTCTTCCGTTGCAATTAATTTGCAATGGCTGTGAATGGATGTTTAAAAATAGCAAATTTTGCCCCAAAATGAAGTTTCAAAAAGTTGACAGCAAGCCAAGTGAGAATCAGGGAACATTTTCATGCTTCAGCCTATGGGGGAACTGTGCATTTTCAGACAGTGTTTTTGTGTTTTACATATTTTTCTACAACAAAATTTGCATAAAATTCCAGAAAGTAAAAAAACAACATTCCACAAGTCCGTGGAAGCCGTGCAACTCAGAAAAGCTGGTCCGCTGCAGAATCCCTGGGTCAGATTAATAGAAATCCAGACTTATCTGATTCTGGTGAGGATTTCTATGACATCCCTGCTGCCTAACAGTTTCCCTGCCTGAGCTGATGGAGGTGGTCTCAAGCAGGAAGTTGGGGACGTCAAGGCTTGTGGTCTCAGGGAACTTTAACATTCACACCAAGGCTAACTTGTCTTATACAGTATGGTTCAAGATTTTATTACTGTTATGTCAACCTGTCTCAAATTGTTTTGGGCCCTACACATGTGGCAGGACACATTTTGGGTCTGGTTTTCGTACCGGGCTAGATGAAAATGATTAATTCATTCATTTATTACATTTCTATACTGCCCAATAGCTGAAGCACTCTGGGCAGCTTACAAAGAGTAAAATCTTTAAAATGCATTAAATAACCATTTACACACAAACAGCACACACAGAGACATACATGTATCTCAAACAATATTAAACCATCAATGGAAAAAAATCTAGGACGCTGTTGAAACCTCATTGTATGCTGCCAAATGCCTGAGAGAAGAGGGAGGTCTTAACCTGGCACCAAAAAGATGGTGATGTCAGTGCCAGATGGGCCTCGTCAGGGAGATCATTCCAGAATTGGGGCAGGGCACCACTGAGAAGGCCCTCTCCCTTGCGGCCCCCTTCCAAGCCTCTCTCGGGGGAGGCACCTGGAGGTCCTTAGATGATGAACGCAGCATACAGGTCGGTTCGTGGCAGAAGAGGCGCTCCATTGGGTATGGTGGTCCCAAGACATGTACAGCTTTATAAATCAAAGACAGCGTCTCAAATTGGGCTTGCAAACATACAGGCAGCAAGTGCAAGGAGGCCAGAATCAGCAGGCCAGAATCCGTGTCATGTGTTATGACCTTCTAGTCCTTGCTGTTAATCTAGCCACGGCATTTGTATAAGCTGCAGCTTCTGAACTGTCTTCAAAGGCAGCCTGATGTTATGAAGTGTGCTTTAATTTACATGGATATGCGTATCACATACATTTTTTATTTTATTTATTTATTGCATTTATACCCCACCTTTTTTCCTCTTGCAAGGAACCCAAGGCGGCTTACATTATCCTCCTCCTCTCCATTTTATCCTCACAACAACAACCCTGTGAGGTGGGTTGGGCTGAGAATGTGTGACTGGCCCAACGTCACCCAGTGAGCTTCCATGGCCGAATGGGGACTAGAACCTGGATCTCCCGGCTCCCAAGCCAACACTCTAGCCACTACACCACACTGGTTCATGTAAACCAAACACATGTAAACCAAACACATACCTGAGGGATCTTTTGGCATTGAACTCTGGGCGCTTAGGAAAACCTGATACCCCTCAAAGCTGAGAGAGTCAGAGACCACAACAAGGTCCTTGAAAGCAATTCATTGGTTTATTACAGTTTCCCCAGGAAAGGTGCCCCCCCCCCCATTTGTCCTCTATCAGCTTGTATGAGTTGAGATGGCTTCTAACTAAATGTAGACTGAATTTTCTGACTGCAGCTGATGGAGGTGATGGCGTGCTATAGGCTTCACCATGGTGCGAAAGGATGCTGCCCAATTGGCTGTCCCAAGATATAGGAGATGGTACATTTTCTAATGGAATGTCCCCAGTATGCAGAGCTGAGGAAGCAATTATCTTGAGCCCTTAACAATTGGTTCCGGTGACACATCTTCTCTAAGTATAACCTTACTATTACTGGCTGGTACAGGTTACTGTATGCCCTACAAGACTGCCAAGTTTGTCCAACAGGCTTGGGAGAAATGAAAATTATTGACTGGCACAGAAGATTAAGCCTGCTAATAGAATCACAGAATCATAGAATAGTAGGGTTGGAAGGGGCCTACGAGGTCATCGAGTCCAACCCCCTGCTCAGTGAAGGAATCCAAGTCAGAGCATCTCTGACAGATGGCTGTCCAGCCTCGTCTTGAATGCCTTTGGTGTGGGAGAGCCCACCGCCTCCCTAGGCAATTGGTTCCATTGTCGTATTGCTCTAACAGTCAGGAGGTTTTTCCTGATGTTCAGCTGGAATCTGGCTTCCTGTCACTTGAGCCCATTCTTCCATGTCCTACACTCTGGGATGATCGAGAAGAGATCCTGGCCTTCCTCTCTCTGACAACCTTTCAAGTATTTGAAGAGCACTATCCTATCTCCCCTCACTCTTCCAGTTCTTCCAGTCTCTCCTCATAGGGCTTTGTTACCAGTCCTCTGATCAACCTCGCTGCCCTCCTCTGAACCCTCTCATTTGTCTGCATCCCTCTTAAAGTGTGGTGCCCAGAACTGGTCACAGTACTCCAGATGAGGCCTAACCAGTGCTGAGTAGAGGGGAACTAGTACTTCCTGGGATTTGGAAGCTATACTTCTATGAATGCAGCCCAAAATAGCATTTGCCTTTTTTGCAGCCACATCACATTGTTGGCTCATATTCAGCTTGTGATCGACAACAATTCCAAGATCTTTCTCGCTTGTAGTGTTGTTGAGCCACGTATCCCCCATCTTGTAACTGTGCCTTTGGTTTCTTTTTCCTAGGTGCAGAACTTGGCATTTATCCCTATGAAATGTCATTCTGTTGTTTTCTGCCCAGCGCTCCAGCCTCTCAAGATCACTTTGAATTTTGTTTCTGTCTTCCAAAGTATTAGCTATCCCACCCACTGTTGTGTCATCTGCAAATTGGATAAGCATTCCCTGCACCTCCTCCTCCAAGTCATTAATAAAACTGCTGAAGAGCACTGGGCCCAGGACTGAGCCCTGCAGTACCCTGCTCGTTATCTCTCCCTACCTTAGAATGTGTTAGCCTTCATTAATTCAAACTTGAAGAGTCACCTGCTAAAACTCAAAGGATTAGATCTGCCAAAAAGGGGAAGCGGATTCTGTTTCTTTTTTGCTATCTCTCTTTTATTAGGAAAATAACATCTCCTATAAAAAGTAATCAAACTTGCAAAAGGAGCAATGAATCACACAATGAGCCCCTTTCGTCCTTTCCTCTCTCTAAAATCCCACCCTTCTTAAAATTTAAGGTGATAAAGCCCATGGGGCCAAATGCCCCTCTGAAGTAGCACACAATTCCCTTTCTCTTGCTTCTAGTCCCCGTTTCAAAACGTCCTTAATTCTGTCCAAAAGGTCATCACACTTCTAGATTCTCAAAATAACAAAACATCGTCTTTATGTTCTGAGAGTAGTTGCATGTAATGACTTCCTTGTTCTGGATTCTAGCTTCCCCAGGCTAGAATCGCTAAGAAAACTGCTTAAGAAAACCACTTCGGAAAAACACACATGCACGCCAGGCATGTTGTAGAAACAAAGCAGGAGAAACGGCAAATGATTCCATTCATGGTTTGTCATGGCATTCATTTTGCTTTGACCTAGGCAAGCTTCCACTGGGCCATATAAGCTGAGAGGGGGTGATGATCAATTATGTACTCAATGCAAGATATGACATCCTCTCCTTGGTGATCGCAGGATCCCATGTAGGTAACCATCTCCATCCCCATTATTCTTATATCTCCTTTACAAGGTAAATAAATCAAGAATCTATCCTGAGATATTTCAAATGTGCTGAAAAGAGAAGAACATAATCTTTCCCTAATAACTGCCCCTAAGCCTTTTTTCCAAGACTGTGTTTTATTCACTCAAACACATTAGTAACATTAAATGGGTGTTAGGACAAGGTATTGAAAAACTGCAAAATATGAAATGCAATTTCCGTTATCAATGCAGAATACCATTTCATACATTCTTATATGATAACCAGTATTTGTTCTAATTTCTTAAAGAGTCTAAATATTAATGCTGTGAAAGGATACAGGCAAACAGCAAAAGTTTAGCTTATTTCAGATGTCCTTGACCAAGCCTGGGTTATAGTTTCTGTCATGAATTTTCCATATTAGTTACTTTCTCTCATGATGGTTGAATTTATCAAGGTTGAATTTATCAAGGTCCATTGTTTTAAGGATTTCCAGTTTCTCTGAATCACAACTATCAAACAGCACAATCTGCAAATCTCTGGATATAGTATAATCAAAAGGAGGAATTGCAATTCCAGATCAGACTTTTTAACATCAATACTCTGCAAAAGAAAAAGAAAAAAACATCTTCAAAGGAAGAAAATGTCAATATTGTAATGTCTAAACAGCTAAATGTAAAGGGCTAGAAGCTAGCCAGACTCTCAACAATCAATCACATTGCACAAAATAATACAAACCAATCTTTCAGTACTTCAGTTTTTAAAAGAAAAAATCATACTTTTTAAAGCCACAGGATAACATTCACCTAGCTTTTAAAGGTCACAAATAATGTTTGTCAAATAATTAAATGTTCATAGCCCATAACTTTTCATGGTCCTTCTGCAAAAACATAAACTAAGATGATTGAACAACTAATAACAAACTGAATTATTTGTCTGTAGCAATTAGGTGTCCAGAGTTTTGAATCTTCCAAGCAATATGACTTCTCCTGGCACCGGAAGCTCTACTTGGATGTATACTTTGCATTCTGTAGTGATAAGGTGGGTCAGTTGAGTTGAGAACTAAGCATCGACAATGAATAAACACAGATCTTTACACCGTGATAATTCCATTTTTGTTCATATTTAACTGTGAGGCTGATTGTGTCTCTGTCTGATTAATAACAGTGCCAAGGTATCTTCTCGTGATTAAACAGCAACAGACATTTCACTATTCATACATGTAAATTTATGATAACAATATTCTTTTCAGGTAAAACCAACAATTTAAGTCCTCTTTTGGACTTGATACCCTTGAGAGTCTATGTTCAAATCTTATTGTCCAACCTAAGAGGAAGATCAAAAAAACGATAGGAAGATTAGCACAAATCCAATCTAGTGTCCATATAACTCTACTTCAAGATGAGTCTACCAGTGACTTCTTCTCGTACTCACTGGCAGGCTAATTTCATGAAAAATCCACTGCTCCCTGTAAAACGGTGAATGTTTCTTAAAACAGAAATCACCACATGCTCAGAGGTGTATAGTATTGGCTATGTGTATAATTGATAAATATGATATAGAGAACAATTAAAATCAATTATTTTTTTGCTATTCCAAAGGGTGATGACATTTCCTGTAAAAGCAATTTAGGAATGCCACTTCCCTTGGGATCCCAGCACACGCCCCAAGGAGTTCTGCATCCCCATGTGGGGCATGCCCCACAACCTGAGAGTCAAGCAGTCCTGAAGGCAAGGGCCTCTCTGAGAGAACCTTGCCCAAGCAGTTGTCAGGGCAGCTTTGGATGCCTGCCCTGTTGGACCAGCTATGATCTGGAAATACCTGCGGAAAGGTCACTGGGCCTGCAGCTCTTTTGTGATGGTTTGCAGCACAATCTTGTGGAAAATCTTGTCCTGTCCTCCACCACCATGTCCACTTGCTTCCTTCATCCGCTGCTTCAGAAAATCCCCGTTGAACTCGTTTTCTGGGATATAAAAGGGCAGCGCACGGCGTGGACAGCAGACCCCCAGCCTGCCTCAACATGCGGCCTGGAGGCCTCCTGCTCCTTGTGGGGCTCCTCGCCCTCTGCGCGGAGCTGACACCTGTCTCTGGCCGTCACCATCCTCCAGGTAAGAGACCCCTTCTCCTCCTTCGCCCAGGGGAGACCCTCCTATGCATACGGACGTTTTCCCGGGCACAGCTTCTTCCACGATGCTGGATTGAACGTGAGCTTCTTGCAGTAATCCCCCAGCCCCCAAGCTACTGCCCCCCATGGAAACGTTTGTCACACCATCTGCCCTCTGCACACCTCCCTTCCCAAAACCCTTCTCCAGATATAGCACAAGAGGAGAGCTGTCTGTCTGCAGCTGGTCTCTGCCTACGTCCCGTTGTCCCAATGGACATAATGGAAATAACAGGGTCAAGAATGCGGTCAGGCCACAGCGCACAAGGCCACTTTGAGGTGCTGCTAACACAGCCAGGACAGGGGGATCCGGGGGGCCCTCCCCCAGCCACAGCAAGCCACGAGACTCAAGCGGTGGACCGGAAGGCGGGTCGTGTCGTGTGCCCCCTTGTCCACCCTCTGCCACTGCCAACAGCTGTGTTCCCTCGGCTGGCTGTGGCAGGAGTTGCCGCCGCCGCCCGCCTGTCATGGAGCAGCCGTGACGCGATCTGCTGTCGCTGTCGCCACAGCAAGGACGCCGGCGGAGTGCCTGGTGTCTCGTGGCAGTGGGGAACACATTTCAAAGAAGGCATGGTGACCCCCAAAAGCTCCTGGGGAGGAGGGGAAGAGGTGGGTCCTCCCGCCTCAAGCGGTGCCGTGTCCTGGGCTTTGACTGCCCGGGCACAAGGAAGTCCACTGGCCACTGCAGGACAGTGAGGCAACGGCAGTGGAGGCTGGTGGCCGTTGTGGCGGGTGGAGCCGGCTTCCCCGCCCCTCAGGACAACCGGTCAGGATGAGCTGGGAGCATCAGGCAGGTCGGTCCGCCCAGATACCCTGCCTTCAGGCCTGAGCTGAGAGTGTGGGGCGGGGATGGCAAGTGGCTGACGGACCTTTCCATGTGTGCATTGTCATGGGGATCTCGGGGCTAGGAGAGGGAGGGTGGGCATTGGCAGGGGGCTGGGGCCGGTGGGCACCGCCTCCTCCCCTCAAGAAGAGCCTGCCGCGGACACCAAAGGGACACAGTGATGGTCGCGGGGAGGCACTTCCCTCCCCTTGGCACGCGTCTCCCTGCAGGGCTGGTGCATCCCCCTGGCTTGGCGCTTTGATGCCATGCGGAACACTGGCTCGCAAAAAGGCCTTGCCAATGAGCCCAAAGCCGGGCTTTCATTTTAGTCCAGCAGCAGCCATCTGCCTCCTGCAGCACCCCGGGGGATGAGGCCGCCCGGAAGCGCATGCGCCGGTGGGGCATGATGGAGACAGCTGCCGCCTCCTGGCTAGCAATCCTGCAGAAATATGAACCAGCCTGCAGGGTGCTGGCAGAAGAGGAAGAGAGAGCTGCATTTCTGTGCTGAGGCCGAGGGGGGGGGGGGGCCTCCCACGCTCTACCAGCCCACTTGGGATTCAGTGCTGGGTGCAGAGGAGACATGGGACACTCCATCCTGTCTTCATCGGCCCACTCACTCCCCTTTATGTCAACCCTGAATGGTTGCCTGTGACTATCAGGTTAACATTAGAAGGAACAACCCATTGCTCAACGCACGGTCCATAGATTTATCTAACCCAGGGTACACAACCTTGCAGCCCCCAGAGCTGCTTTTGATGCTGACTGGGAGCAGGGAGCTGCACACGCACACGTGTGTGCACACACGTCCCAAAGATCCCCTTACCTTGCTGAGAGGGAGCAGGGAGCCTTCTCCCCCCCCCAGTGCTCCTGATGCCGAGCACTCTTCCCTCGCTGAATGACATCGGGGGCAGAGGGATTCAGCAGCGGCAATGGTGGTGGGAGTCAGGGTACCCCTGTGGACACACTAAAAGCACCGGAGAGCCAAAACACTTGATCCAAGGCTTTTGGGGAGCATTCCTATGGCCACTAGTCAGCGGCTAGAGGGCCACAGGATACATCAGTTTCCAGGAACCAATCTCGGAGCCCAGTCTCCGAGGTCAGCTCCCTGAGAACTCAGAACTGACCTCCCCCCCCCACCTGCGCTGCCTCGCAGGCAGCTCGGAACGGCCCCACGCTCTGCACCCGGAAGAGGAGTGCGGAGCAGTGAAAACAGGGCATTCCTGGGGGTGTTCCAGGGCAAAGAAGATGGAAATGCTGGTACAACACATCCCATGTGTCGTCCGGCAGCCGCTTCCCCCGCTCCGCCTTCCCACGGCCCGACAGCCAAAACTGGCTGCCTAGCTGCAAATGCAGGGCTGCTGAAGCACAAAGGGGATGATCCCCTCCGCGCTTCTCCTGCCCTGGATTGGATAGGAGGTCACCTCTGAGTTCGGAGGCAGCTGCCTATCCCGGTAGGATTGCGCCCTCCAAAAAGAAATCTATTCCCCCAAAAGTATCCTGCTGTAATAAATTCACAATTTAAGTCACATTACAAATAAGACCTTTTCACATATTATACGTGTGGGTAAATGAACATATTTATAAACAGTGTGCACATGCACGCGCGCCCAGTATTGCCATGGATGGCTGTGCCGCTAACCTCCATGCCTGTGTTTCAAAACCCACTGCAGAACCTGCCACTGCAAGGGCGGCCTTCATTTTGACAGTCCCGCATCGAGGACTGCAGTCCTGAGCTCACTGATGCTCAATGAAGTTTATTATGGTGACTCCAAGTTGGAGCAAAGGATCCACCCAGCACTTCCAGTATGATAGGGGCTTAGCCACTGAGAGAGGAACTGGTGAAGGTCCCATCACCAAGCCTATCAATTCTTCTTTTCACAGCCTTTTGCGACCTCCCTGCGGACTCTGGACCGTGTTATGCGTACATGCCCCGTTTTTTCTACAACTCCTCTTCCAAGCGGTGTGAGAAGTTCATCTATGGTGGCTGCCAGGGAAACAAAAACAATTTTGAGACTTTAAAGGAATGTCAGCTCACCTGTGTAGGTAAGTGAAAAAGACAAGAGGGAAGCTGTAGGAGAGTCTGTCTCCCTGCAAAGTCAGGGATGAGGACAGATCCCAGCTGGGGTCTGGGAAGCAGCTCCAAGTCAGAGGAAACTAGGAAGCTGCATTGTAGCAACTAGGGTTATTTCCCTGTCTAGCCCAGTATACTTGAGCTGGCTGGAGCCCTTCAGGGCCTGAGGCATAGAAACATCTTTCCTACGACCTTGGGCCCCCTCTTTCCTGATGCACTCACACACACAGAGAGAGAGGCTTCAGTCTCAGGCCTTTAATTCATTATCAACAGGTTCATTGCAGATGCGAATTCTCGAAGACTCTCAGGCTACAAAGGAATGCCTCCAGGGGATTCAAATGGGAACACAACTGTTGCCTACAGTTTGAAGTGAGGCTTGCTGGCTAGACTTAGGGAGGGAGGTCCTGCCCTTCCAGTGATGCTTCCCTACATCGCCTTTCACGCATCGCTAACTGGGTCAACCGTCTGAATTCCGCCCCTGACGTTTCCCTCTTAGCTCTGTGCCATACATAGTCTAGGATCTCTTAGATCACAGCCCCCACTCTCCTCCTCCTCCTCCTCCTCCTGGCTTCTCACAGAGGGGGACAAGGGGGGGGGCTTCAGGCCCGGCCATCTGGTAGTTAGTAACCTGAGAAGCACGCCTACCCATATCTGAACTGGCTTGGGAAACTGCATCCCCCGGTTCTGGATGTTCCTCTTCTGAATCTGAGCTGCTAACTACCTCCCTGCACTCAGAATCAATCCCGACAACCTGCTTTCAGTATGTTCCCTTCCATTCTTGAATTTCATGTACATGAATCTCACTGAACATTGGGGCCTAGATGAGAACTTTGGCTTGAATGTTTGGGAAATTTGTTTCTTGCATTTTAAAGCCAGTGAATTACACCAAATGGTCAAAACATCACTTGACCCTGGAATGGTGATGATTATGGAAAAGCAAAGGTAGTGCTTCCCAAGTTCTTCAACCATAGAGAAACATTGACTTTGAACAGTACACCTTCCTGCAAGCTCAACAAAACAAAAGCGAGAATACTGATGAATGTCATAACTGTTGACGTCATCTTGCACGATCATGTGAATGTCCAAACACGAAGCACGAGATACAGGCACAAATAATACCAGGATGTTCATCAGCCAAACGTTCGAGGCAATTCTTACAAGAACCCCAGATGGCCCTCACCAAATTATGGGACACTGCGGGAGTAGATGAAATGTCAGAAACACATGCTCAGCTAATAGAGCGAGGAAGCTGTTCTACACACACAGAAACTGTGCATTCGCTCTAGAAATGTTCCAACAGGAATCAGCGAACACATCCTCAAGGGGGCCCTGGCAATCAATCTCCCAAAGCCCAGCAAATGTCCATGAAGACTGCACAGGTAGCCTGCCACAACTGTGGAGGATCTTATCTTCACAGATGAAGTTGCCATTCCAGAGGTACAGTTTGACACAATCCTGGAAGAAGAAACCACTATTTATGTATTTAAAAACATTACTGGCCGCCTTTTAGGGCAGAAGCCCTCCCAAGGCACCTCACAGCATTAAAATACATAAAAACAGTTAAAATATTAAAAGCGATATGAACATAAACACAATAAAATAGCAAGTAAAAGCAACAATAAAAGCTGACAATAAAAGCAACTGCAACAGCGAAAACAGCAACTATAGCAGTCATATCAGGAGAAGGCCATGGAAAAATAATACGTTTTAAAGCCTTCTTAAAAGCCTGCAATGATGGAGCATGGCAGACCTCTGATGGCAACTTGTTCCAAAGATGTGGGACCACTGCAGAGAAGGCCCTCTCACATGTGGTCACCAGCCTAAGTGCTCTCACGGGTGGGCAAAGGAGAAGGGCCTCTCTTTCTGATCTGAAGGTGTGGGCAGGCTGATATGGGTGAAGTTGGTCCTTCAAGTAACTTGGTCCCAAACCGTTTAAGGCTTTAAAGGTCAAAACCAGCACTTTGAATTGGGCTCGGAAACACACCGGTGACCAGTGCAGCTGGTGCAATATCTGTGTTATGCGATCAAATCGCCTTGTTCCCACCAGTACTTGGGCGGCTGCATTCTGGACGAGCTGGAGTTTCCGAATCGTCTTCAAAGGCAGCCCCATGTGTAGCGAATTACAGTAGTCCAGCCTGGGTGTGACCAGTGTGTGGATAACTGAGGCAAGGTCCGGCCTCTCCAGATCGGGCCGCAGTTGGCGCACCAGCCTAAGCTGGTAAAAAGCACTCCTGGACACCGCCGCCACCTGGGTTTCCCCAGCGAGCTCAGAGTCCGGGAGGACTTCCAGGCTGCGCACTTGAGCTTTTAGTGGGGGTGCAACCCCATCTCAGGCCAGTTGTAAACCTCCATCCGAAGTAGTTGGTTTCATATGTACACTATGCAAGATACTCTACAGTTCGACGCTTGCTATGGCCTACTGGAAAAAACAATGTTAGGAGGCCCAGCAGCAGTTTCAATTGTACTTGGCTGTACTTGAAACTTCCACCAATCCAAACGAGTTAAATGCAGCGTTTCAAGCTTTCGGCCATATAGCACTGTGGTCCACACCTTTAGAGAAAAGGAAGAGAGTGAGGGGTGAGGAGGGGCGTGTGTGTGCGCGTGTGCGTGTGTGTGTGAAAAGGAAGGCATAGCTACCTATCCCAAGCCGAGATCTGAAGACCAGGCTCGGACCCAGAAGAAGGCTGAAAGAGGCCTCTCCTAGAATCCAGGGTGTAGAACTCAGCAACGTCCAGGTGGGGAAATTAATCCAGGTAGAGAGTGAAGACAACATTTTAAGTTGGGAGTGTTGTGAAGCCCGTGCTTCACCAGCGAGCAAAATAAAATAGCAGGCGAAAACCACGCCGAGCTGCTCAGGCGCCAGGAGCCCGGCGCAGAGCAACGGGCTTGGAGAAGATAGCCCCAAGTAGTCTGAAAACCAAGAGAAAACACGTTCAAAAGAGAAAAGAGGGCTCTTCCTCTCCCAGACGGGAGGCAAGAACCAAAAAAGCTCTCAACGCAAATCAAAACCTGCTGATACAGTTCAGAGTTAAGCAAAAGGTAAAAAGCAAGCCAGCCAGGTTGGCACAAACGTGCTTCTTGTCTTTTTCACAGGGGGCTGTTGCTTTCTTTCAGCCCCTGACAGCCCTCCATTTTCTGCTTTTTATTGCTGTGAACTGGAAAAATTGGTTCTGAATGACATGGGGGGGGGGGCAGAAACCTGCAGGGACAGTTTTGCATTGTTTTAGGCAGCTGGTCTCACCCTAGGCCTGACCAGGGTACGTGGGAACACTCTGGACTTGCGGAGCTGCTAGCGGCAGGGAGCAAGACACGTGACAGCTGGTGCGTTAGGACTGATCCAAGTAATGCAAGAAATACATCTGGGCAGACTGACTCAAAGGCTCAGATCTCATGAACAGATGTTCGAAGTAACTGGAAAGCTAAAAAGAAAGCAAGTAAAACTTCATATTGAAACAAGTTGAAGAAGAACTAAGACATCTGGAAGAGCTTGACGTCATTGAGCAAGTAGAAGGTCCTGCTCCTTGGGTCCTTCCAATACTGGAGGCGCAGAAGCCGAAGCAACCAGGCAAAACCTGGATTTCTGTGGACGTGCCCCTACCCAATCTGATCACACTGGAGATTTGAAGGGGGAAATACTCTTCTCCACACTTGACCTTACAGCTGGTTACCACCATAGGGAGCTCCGCTCAGAGTCCAGGTACATACAGCCCTTTCAACTCATGTTGGCCTTCACAGCTACAAGTGCCTCAGTTCTGGCATTTCTTCAGCTGCGGAGGTATTTCAGAATACCATCCGTGAAGTTGCAGCTGGACTCCAAGGAGTTCTTCATGTAACGATGATAACCTGGTCTTGGGTACCACATCAGCAGAGCGCGATATTCAACTTGAAGCAGGCCTAAAATGGCTGCATGAGGAGCAGCTGACATTAACCGAAGCAAATGTGAGTTTAAAAGACCTGCTTCAGAATTGTTGGCGTATGTCTTCTCCGAAGATGGTATTTCAGCAGATCTAAGAAAAGCAATGGCTATACGTTATGGTACCGGGCGGGCATACTAATTCTACTGAAGTTCGTAGCATGCTAGGCCCTGCAAACTATTGCGGTTGATTTATACCAGGATGGGCCACAGTCCCACAGCCACCCTGGGATCTCAGCTGAACATGAAGCAAAGGCACATGTCAACTTCCTTGTCTCCCACGCTGTTCCTAAAGCTCTTTCTCTGCAGGAGAGAGGGACTCCTACACACGCTGACACGTGTATAGAGATAATCATGCAGCCCCCCACAATGGGCGGCGGAAAGACTTCCAGACTATTCTAGCATATCTGACTTGTGAAGAACAAGCAGTCCTCCTCCTCCTTCGAGATATTCACTTGGTTAGTTGAACAAGGATACTCTGGTTTCTCTTCAGATCGCATAATTCATTCATGGATCACTGCCTTGTTGTGGCGAAGGGGCTTGCGTAACTCAGTGAAGCCATAAGCTATGCCGTGCAGGGCCACCCAAGACGGACAGGTCATGGCAGAGAGTTCTGACAAAATGTGGTCCACTGGAGAAGGAAATGGCAACCCACTCCAGTATTCTTGCCAAGAAAACCCCATGGAATGTATCACAAGGCTAAAAGATATGACGCCGGAAGATGAGCCCCTCAGGTCGGAAGGTGTCCAATATGCTACTGGGGAAGAGCAGAGGGTATTTCCAAGTAGCGCCAGAAAGAGTGAAGCGGCTGGGCCAAAGCCGAAAGGACACTCAGCTGTGGATGTGTCTGGTGGTGAAAAGAAAATCCGATGCTGTAAAGAACAATATTGTTTAGGAACCTGGAATGTCAGATCAATGAATCAAGGTAAGCTGGAGGTGGTCAAACATGAGATGGCAAGATTGAACATCGACATCTTGGGAATCAGCGAACTCAAATGGACAGGCATGGGCGAATTTAATTCAGGTGACCATCATATCTACTATTGTGGGCAAGAATCTCTTAGAAGAAATGGAGTAGCACTCATAGTCAACAAAAGGGTGGGAAAAGCAGTACTGGGGTACAATCTTAAAAATGATAGAATGATCTCAGTACGAATCCAAGGCAAACCATTCAACATCACAGTAATTCAAGTCTATGCCCCAACCACTGAGGCCGAAGAAGCTGAGGTTGATCAGTTCTATGAAGACCTACAACACCTTCTAGAACTAACACCAAAAAAAGATGTCCTCTTCATCATAGGGGATTGGAATGCTAAAGTAGGAAGTCAAGAAATCACCGGGATAACAGGCAGGCATGGCCTTGGTGTACAAAATGAAGCAGGACAAAAGCTAATAGAGTTTTGCCAAGAGAACACGCTGATCATAGCAAACACTCTTTTCCAACAGCACAAGAGACGACTCTACACATGGACATCACCAGATGGTCAATATCGAAATCAGATTGATGATGTCCTTTGCAGCCAAAGATGGAAAAGCTCCATACAGTCAGTAAAAACAAGACCTGGAGCTGACTGTGGCTCAGATCATGAGCTGCTTCTTGCAAAATTTCGGCTGAAATTGAAGAACGTCGGGAAAACCACTAAACCGTTCAGGTATGACCTAAATCATATCCCTGATGAATATACAGTGGAGGTGAGGAATAGATTTCAGGGATTAGACCTGATAGACAGAGTGCCTGAGGAACTATGGACGGAGGTCCGTAACATTGTTCAGGAGGCAGCAACGAAATCCATCCTAAAGAAAAAGAAATGCAAGAAAGCCAAGTGGCTGTCTGATGAGGCTTTACAAGTAGCTCACGAAAGAAGGGAAGCGAAAAGCAAGGGAGAAAGGGGAAGATATACCCAACTGAATGCAGAGTTCCAGAGAATAGCAAGGAGAGACAAGAAGGCCTTCTTAAGTGAACAATGCAAAGAAATCGAGGAAAACAACAGAATGGGAAAGACTAGAGATCTCTTCAAGAAAATTGGAGATCTCAAGGGAACGTTTTGTGCAAAGACGGGCATGATAAAGGACAAAGAAGGCAGGGACCTAACAGAAGCAGATGAGATAAAGAAGAGGTGGCAAGAATACACAGAAGAACTATACAGGAAAGATCTGAATGTCCCTGATAGCCATGATAGTGCGGTCACTGAACTTGAGCCGGACATCCTAGAGAGTGAAGTCAAGTGGGCCTTAGGAAGCATTAGTAACAATAAAGCTAGCGGAGATGACAGTATTCCAGCCGAGCTATTTAAAATCCTAAAAGATGATGCTGTTAAAGTGCTGCATTCAATATGCCAACAAATCTGGAACACTCAACAGTGGCCACAAGACTGGAAAAGGTCAGTTTACATTCCAATTCCAAAGAAGGGCAACGCCAAAGAGTGTTCAAACTACCGCACCATTGCGCTCATTTCACATGCCAGCAAGGTGATGCTCAAAATCCTACAAGCTAGGCTTCAGCAGTATGCGAACCGAGAACTACCGGAAGTACAAGCTGGGTTTCGAAGAGGCAGAGGAACTAGAGATCAAATCGCCAACATTCGCTGCATCATGGAGAAAGCAAGAGAATTCCAGAAAAACGTCTATTTCTGCTTCATTGACTACGCTAAAGCCTTTGATTGTGTGGATCACAACAAACTGTGGCAAATTCTTAAAGTGATGGGAGTACCAGACCACCTTACCTGTCTCCTGAGAAACCTGTACGAGGGTCAAGAAGCAACAGTAAGAACCAGACATGGAACAACTGAGTGGTTCAAAATTGGGAAAGGAGTACGACAAGGCTGCATATTGTCACCCTGCTTATTTAACTTATATGCAGAGTACATCATGAGAAATGCCGGGTTGGATGAATCAGAGGTCGGAATTAAGATTGCTGGGAGAATTATCAACAACCTCTGATATGCAGACGATACCACCCTAATGGCAGAAAGCGAAGAGGATCTCAAGAGCCTCTTGTTGAGGGTGAAAGAGGAGAGTGCAAAAGCTGGTTTGAAACTCAACATTACAAAAACGAAGATCATGGCATCTGGCCCCATCACTTCCTGGCATATAGAAGGGGAAGAAATGGAAGCAGTGACAGATTTTACTTTCTTGGGCTCCAAGATCACCGCAGACGGTGACTGTAGCCATGAAATTAAAAGACGCTTGCTCCTTGGGAGGAAAGCTATGGCCAACCTAGACAGCATAGTAAGAAGCAGAGACATCACCTTGCCGACAAAGGTCCGTCTAATCAAAGCTATGGTTTTCCCAGTAGTAATGTATGGATGTGAGAGCTGGACTATAAGGAAGGCTGAGCGCCGAAGAATTGATGCTTTCGAACTGTGGTGCTGGAGAAGACTCCTACGAGTCCCCTGGACTGCAAGGAGGTCAAATCAGTCCATCCTAAAGGAAATCAACCCTGAGTGCTCATTGGAAGGACAGATAATGAAGGTGAAGCTCCAATATTTTGGCCACCTAATGCGAAGAGAAAACTCCCTGGAAAAGACCCTGATGCTGGGAAAGACTGAAGGCAAAAGGAGAAGGGGACGGCAGAGGATGAGATGGCTAGATAGCATCACAGATGCAATGAATATGAACTTGAGCATGCTCCGGGAGAGAGCGCAGGACAGGAAGGCCTGGCATGCTATGGTCCATGGGGTCATGAAGAGTCGGACACGACTGAACGACTGAACAACAACAACAACAACAGTTGAACAAGGAGGTCATTCTCCGTGATGGTCATTCTCTGTGATCTTACCTCCACAGAGAATGACCTGCTCCTTCAAGGTCCTCACTTGGTTATTCCATGTCCTTTATATTAGCAAGTGATTGGAGGACGGCTTGTGCTTCACAAGTCAGATGTGCTGCATTATTCCGGAAATCTTTCTACTGGCCGTTGCCGGAGAGCCGCCCCATGAACGAAGGTGGATGCACCAGGTAAAGGGGTGCCAGTCCGCTGCACTGTGGATTTCTCCAGTATCCCTGCCGTGTAACTGATTTTGCTCATGAAGATCACCAAGAAGTGGTTAAAACCAAAGCACTGTTTGGAGACAAAGTCTGGCTCCCTGGGATTGACAACCTCACCGAACATTGTGTAAAACTCTGCACACCGCGCCATGCAGCAGTACTGCAGAGCCACTCTGCACCGCTGCATGTTTCTCCTCCTCGTCCTTTACCGGGGTGGACGTCAGGGTTGAAAGCCTTACAGATGCTACAGCAGAGGGAGCCAACCTGGAATGGGAATTATTTCCATTTCTCTGCAGCCACCAAACCGCTCCCTATTGTTCCTCCGGCATGGCACTAGCTAGCATAGCGTCTGGCAGACAGGAACGGACAACGTCTCCTCAGACTGATGTCTCACTCGAGGATGCGCCCCTGCACCAGCATGATGAAAAGGCGACGCTTGCAATGGGAACAGTACCATGCCCAGCAGAGGTGAGCCAGAGTAGTACCACAGGAAGGAGGGGGCATGGTCTTGGAAAGAACATCCAGCCTCAAAACAAACTTTCCGTGCCCTTCTGTGCTGCGGCATCTCAAATCACAATGACAAACGGCGCAAGGGCCACTGCCCAGAGGGGTACCCATAAAAGCACAAGGAATGTTTCTCATGCCAAACCACGTCACAAGAGCCCTCAGACTCAAAGACGTGATGATGATGGTGGTGGTGGTGACTTCGTATGGAGTGATGATGTCATCCCATCCACCTCTCCTGCTGCACCAAATCAGGCAAGTCTGGGTGCTTCAGAGGTTAACTCCCAGCGTTGCCCAGGAAGGACCAGGTGTTGTGCGCCAAGCTATCTGCAGGGTTATCTGTTGTATCTGACTATACATAAAAAGGAGATGATTTTGAGAACTGTGAACCGATTGTCCTGTTGGCTTCATTGCTGTGATCATTTCTGTTATGTGTATCAACCGTGGCTTTTCTTATAAAGTGGGAGTTTTTGTTGTTGTTCAAAGGTTCTGACTTTATAATTGGGGTGGTGGTTTCACGGGGGGGGGGGACATACTGTTTGTGAAAGGTCCACTCCTTGAGCCAGAAGAGGGTTTCTGAATGCCCGGGCTGAAGCACAGATAACCCACCTCAGGATATATACTAGTCTGGCAAGGGGAGGGCCAGTCTGCGAGGAAGGAGCACTAACCTGAGCTGTTCCTCTCCTACGTCTGCGTCATCACAGTCAGGGAGCCTGGCATACCGCAGCCCGCGTGCTTCACGAGGCAGGCGCTCCCGCAGGCTGCCAAACCGAGGGCCTAACCACCTGCAGCTCGCCAGGCCCACATTCCACGCTCTGCACTGCAGCGGCTCTCGGCTCAGCCTGTGGAATCGCACCCAGGCCTTGGCAGGGCCTTGGCAGTGCAGCCGGAAGCTGTAAGCAGAGACGGACGGGCCGGGCGCAGCCAGCACTGCCGCTCCCAGAGAGACACTGTGGCTGGTGGCGGTGGGGGGGCGGTCGCACCACCTTGCCCCCACAAGCACATGACCGTGGGCTGTGTTCTGCTGCAGGGAAACCGGGAATCTGCCCCTCGCCTCCTCCGGGCACGGTTACGACATGCGACGTGACGTGCAGCAGCGATCAGGACTGCCCTGGGGATCAGAAGTGCTGCCACTACGGGTGCAGGCTAGCCTGCTACGCACCCATCTAAGGTGAGACGGATCTGCCCACGCTCGTTCTCTCCTGCGCGTGGCGCTTCGCACATCACCCCACTCTCCGTGGAAGCCCGGTGGTGCCGATCCCGGCGCAGGGCCCGTTCGCGCAGGAGCACGTTGCGGGCAGTGCTGGACTGTGTGCCGGGGCTGCAGCTGCAGCGGGCAAGGCCTCTGCACCGGCGTGGCCCGGGAGGCTCGTGTGCCCCCGCCACGGGCATTCCTCCAGCGGGCCCGGCCTCCCATTTCTTGACAGCCAGAGCCCCCTTGGCTGGTGGGCGTCGCTTCCGTTAGCACAGCACCCTTCAGTGAGAAAGCATGAGCACTCTTGGCGCGCTCTGGCTTGGCACACAAGCACCGCTGGTGGCGCTGGTGGTGATCGCGATGAAGGCGGCGATGACCGTGCCCGAGCCCCAGCTGGGAGGGAGGGAGGGAGGGGCCACATCACGGGCCACGAATGCCAGCGCAGCCAGAAGGCAGGGCAAGGCACCCGCCACGCCTGCCGCACGGGCCCCTGGCGTGCCGGCTCCTCTCCTGCCAGAGGTGCATGATATCCCCACGAGCCTCCCTCTGACGGATCGTGCTTGTCCGTCACCCTTGTGTCTCATTCATCTGCATTCCCGCTCCTTTTCCCTTTCCAGAATCCAGATGCAATTGCCCTGCATCATTCACAGATTTTTAGGGGGGGTCCAGAGGACTCGCCCTCTCTTTCCCACGGCTGCTTCCGTCTTTCTCCTTGCCGAGGAACACGGGTGAGGAGGGGAAGGCGGAGTAGCTGCCCAGTGTCTCTGCAGTGGCAGCGCCACAGCTGGCCGTCTGGAAGCTCCCCCAGACCTCAGGGCCTCTCAGGACATTTTGGTGCCTTGGGCGCAAGACCCAATGGGCAGCTCCCTCATTCCCTAGTCAGTGTGGGGCAGATCCGGCAGGACACTGTCCTGCGTACCGAGAGCTGTGCAGAGCTACGTGGGCACCGCGCCAATGGATTGTGCCTGCGTTGGTTCAGATCGATTTGCCTCCCCCCTACCCCCTCCGGGGCACCCACAGTCTGACCGACCCACTTCTCTTTCCCCTGCAGGCCCTGGGCGGACACCCACAGTCACTGGCAGGAGCCGAGGCTGGACAGCCAGAAGACCTGCTGACCCCTCGCACCGTGGCAGTCAAGACCCCACGCCCATCCGCCCTCAGGCTTTCCCCGAGGGTTGGGCATGTTCGCCCCACCCGGCCTCCTCTGCTCTCTTCTCTTCTCTGCAATAAAGGCATCAGGTCATTTGCAGGCTACCGTGTGTGTGTGTGTGTGTGTGTGTGTGTGTGCGCCCACCCCCAATGTGGACTCCAGCTTTGCTACCCTCATATGGGGAGGACAGGAGTGCAGATGCTAAAGGGCAGGTTTCCACCACCTGACCTTCAAGGGAAGTGTTATTAAATAAGCAATCCACTTAAGGGAGGCACACTGGAATTCTGCAGATAAAGGCTCAGAAAGAAGGGCAGAGGAACATCGGATGCTGCCTTCTGCTGTGTCACACCATAGTCCAAAATTGTCGACAATGACTGGCAGCAATAGCTCTCCAGGGTTTAGGGCAGGATTCTTCCATGACCCTGCCGGAAGATGCTGAGGACTGAACCTGGAGCCTCTCCACTGTGCCATGGCCCCTCCCCATCCCGGGAAAGCTCCTGCTGGATCAGACTAGGAGACTAGATTGCCCAGCGCCCAGGCTCCAGCTTCTAGCAGCCAGCCATCCCCCCTCTTGCTGTCCAGGAATTCATATTCAGTGGACTACTGCCTCTGAAAATAAAGTTCCATACAGCCATACAGTCCATACATACTCAAGGATACCAGAAGGGTCTTAAATTGTCTCTTTGTGTGTGTGTGTGTGGGGGGGGGTCATGTAAGGTGGGTAGGATGCAATGAATGCTGCCTACTTTTCAGGCAGATTTTTGCATTCGTTGAATTCATTGGCAAGTTATCACAATAAATATCATTGAAATGGGCTTGTCACAATGATACATATGCTTGAATAAAGAAATCTAACAACTAGTAACTGATCAACAGAAAAAAACCAATAGTACCCTTATCAATTAGCCTTGTCTACAGTTGTCGGGGGAGGGTATAGCTCAGTCCCCCTGGTGAAACGTAGGGAGGCTCTGTCCATGAGAACATAAGAGCAATGCCGGGTTGGACCAAAGGCCTATCTAGTCCACAGGGGCCAACCAGTGGCCTCCGGGAAGGCTTCCCCTGATGACATCTCTCCCAGTCTCCTACTGCTGCTGTGCTGGGACAGTGTTCTGCTAACCAGGCTGACGGGAGCCAGCTGTGAGTCTGGGCTGGTGGAAGCACCCATCTTGTGCGCTATACTGCAACGGGCCACTGGCCTTGAAACTGATGGGGGGAGCTGCTTCGGGGGAGCGTTGAGGGTCACTTTACTGTTGTTGTGACCCTCTTATGAAGGGGGCCATCTCCCTGTTAGTGCGAGTGCCTGGTATTGGATTAGAGATGTTGTGAAGGTTCCCCTTATGACCTGGAGTCTGCTACCAGCCACCCAATCGAGGGGAAGACGAGCATGAAACTTTTGAAAAGCAAATTGCCAATGTTTCAAGGAAGCAGGCCGAGGCTTCCGAAACGCCCTCTCCCCCTGAACAGGGCTCGGACTGCACCATGGTTCAATCCACGGTTACGAGCTCTGAAACAGGAGGTGAGACGGCTAGAGCGCCGGTGGTGGAAGTCTTGCTCCAAAGATGATCAGACACAGGCTAGAGATGTATCTTCAGCCTATCACGTGGCGGTGAAGGCAGCAAAAAAGGAATATTATGCTGCCTCCATTGCGGCTGCAGAGTGCTGTCCCAGGAGGCTGTTCCAAGTGGTCCGGAGCCTGGTCGGTCCTGTGGCTCCGGAACCACTGGAGCATTCTAAGGCCTCCTGTGAGGCTTTGGCAAGGCACTTTGCAGATAAAATTGATCAGATTAGGTGTGTTACTCTGCACGCTGTGGATACAGTTAGTGAGCAAGAGGCGGCCTGTGGCAAACTGGTTTTGTGGGATCGGTTCCAGCTTCTTCCTCCTGATCAAGTGGACAAGGTGCTTTCATCGGTACGGCCGACCACCTGCTTACTTGATCCTTGCCCATCTTGGCTCATTATGAGCTGCAGAGAGAGACTGGGTGAGGGGATCAAGGCGGTGGTGAACGCCTCCCTTGAGGAGGGAGTGATGCCATCAGCCCTCAAGGAGGCAGTGATAAGACCGCTCTTAAAGAAGCCCTGCTTGGATCCTCAAGTTCTGAACAACTTTCGCCCAGTCTCAAATCTGCCATTTCTGGGCAAGGTGATTGAGCGGGTGGTGGCGGTGCCTTTGAAGGCACACTTGGAAGAAACTGATTATCTAGACCCATTTCAGTTGGGCTTCAGGCCTGGGCATGGGACAGAAACGGCCTTGGTCACCTTGGTGGATGATATGAGGAGGGCTCTGGATAGGGGTGAATGCTCCTTCCTTGTTCTCCTCGACCTCTCAGTGGCTTTCGATACCATTGACCACGGTATCCTCCTGGACCGCCTGGAGGGGTTGGGCACTGGGGACACCGTATTGCGGTGGTTCCGGTCCTTCCTCTCCGGCAGGTACCAGAGGGTAGCACTGGGAGAGGAGGTTTAGGACCCGTGGCCACTTACTTGTGGGGTGCCACAGGGTTCCATCCTCTCCCCGATGCTGTTTAACATCTATGTGAAGCCGCTGGGGGCTATCATCAGGAGGTTTGGGGTGCAGTGTCATCAATATGCGGATGACACGCAGCTCTACCTCTCGTTTAAATCTTCACCAAGGTTGGCTGTAGAATCCCTGTCCAAATGTCTGGAGACGGTGAGTGGCTGGATGGGGAGGAATAGGCTGAAGCTGAACCCTGACAAGACCGAGGTACTTTTGGTGGGAGACAAGAGGAGGCTGGGGGATGTTGACCTGGTATTGAATGGGGTACAGCTACCCTTGAAAGACCAGGTCCACAGCCTGGGGGTCATTTTGGACTCTCAGCTGTCCATGGAGGCTCAGGTGTCAGCTGTGAGCCGGACAGCGCTGTATCAACTCCATCTGATACGGCGGCTGCGCCCCTTCCTTCCTGGCCATCTGCTCCCATCGGTAGTACATGCCCTGGTCTCCTCTCGTTTAGACTACTGTAATGCGCTCTACGTGGGGTTACCCTTGAAGACGGTTCGGAAACTGCAGCTGGTACAGAACGCGGCGGCTCGCCTGATTAGAGGCAGCTGCCGGCGAGATCACATCACTCCAGTGCTGAAGGAGTTGCACTGGTTACCAGTTGTTTTCCAGGCCAAATTCAAGGTGTTGGTTTTGACCTTTAAAACCCTATATGGTTCCAGCCCAGCCTATCTTAAGGAGCGCCTCCAGCAGCACCACACAGGCCGCTTAACAAGATCAGCCTCAGATGGTCTTCTCTCTGTCCCATCAGCCAGGACAGCTAGACTGGTGGGGACGAGGGAGAGGGCCTTTTCTGTGGTGGCCCCCACTCTGTGGAACTCCCTCCCTAGGGAACTCCGTCATGCCCCCTCTTTAATGAGCTTCCATCATGCATTAAAAACGTTGTTGTTCAGGCAGGCATTTGGGGTGGGTTAGGGTATTTTAGAAAATGTTTTTATTGTAGAATTTTATTGTTTTAAACTGTTTTTATTGTATGTTGTACATCGCCCAGAGTGGCTGGGTGACCAGCCAGATGGGCGATTAATAAATTTAATAATAAATAAAATAAATAAATAATAGTAATGGGGGACTTTAATTTCCCCGATATTTGTTGGGAGACAAATTCTGCAAAACATGGCCCCTGCAGGAAATTCCTGACATATGTGGTGGATAACTTCCTCCTACAGAAAGTGGAGGAAGGAACTAGAGGATCAGCTATCCTTGACTTGATCCTAACCAACAGAGATGACTTAGTGGATGAAGTAGCAGTTACAGGAACTCTGGGGGAAAGTGATCATGTTATACTTGAGTTCTTGGTTCTAAAGGAAGCGAAAGGTGCGTGTAGCTAAACACGTACCCTGGATTTTAGGAAAGCTGATTTTAATAAACTCAGAACAATGATCAGTAAGGTCCCATGGCAAGCGACTCTAATGAGAAAAGGAGTCCAAGATGGATGGGAGTTTTTTAAAAAGGGAATTCTAAAGGCAAAATTACAAACAATTCTAACAAGAAAAAAAAAGGTGGAAGACAACAGAAGAAGCCAATGTGGCTTCACAAAAAGCTTAGGGATGACCTGAAAACAAAACAGGACACATCTAGGAAGTGGAAAGAAGGCCAAGTAACAAAGGAAGAGTATGGGCAGGTAGCACAGAATTGCAGGGGTGGCGCCAGGAAGGCTAAAGCTGAGAACGAGCTGAGGCTAGCGAGGGATGCTAAAAACAACAAAAAGGCTTTCTTCAGCTACGTGCATAGTAAAAGACAGAGGGAAGAAATGGTGGTTCAACTATTAAATTGTTGTTGTTCATTCGTTCACTCGTGTCCAACTCTTCGTGACCCCGTGGACCACAGCACGCCAGGCCTTCCTGTTCTGCGCCCTCTCCCGGAACGTGCTCAAGTCCATATTCATTGCATCACTGATGCTATCTAGCCATCTCATCCTCTGCCGTCCCCTTCTCCTTTTGCCTTCAGTCTTTCCCAGCATCAGGGTCTTTTCCAGAGAGTTTTCTCTTCGCATTAGGTGGCCAAAATATTTCAGCTTCAAGTATCTGTCCTTCCAATGAGCACTCAGGGTTGATTTCCTTTAGGATGGACTGATTGGACCTCCTTGCAGTCCAGGGGACTCGTAAGAGTCTTCTCCACCACCACCGTTCGAAAGCATCCATTCTTCGGCGCTCAGCCTTCCTTATAGTCCAGCTCTCACAGCCATACATTACTACTGGGAAAACCATAGCTTTGATTAGACGGACCTTTGTCGGCAAGGTGATGTCTCTGCTTCTTACTATGCTGTCTAGGTTGGCCATAGCTTTCCTCCCAAGGAGCAAGCGTCTTTTAATTTCATGGCTACAGTCACTGTCTGCGGTGATCTTGGAGCCCAAGAAAATAAAATCTGTCACTGCTTCCATTTCTTCCCCTTCCATATGCCAGGAAGTGATGGGGCCAGATGCCATGATCTTAGTTTTTTTAATGTTGCGTTTCAAACCAGCTTTTGCACTCTCCTCTTTCACCCTCAACAAGAGGCTCTTTAGATCCTCTTCGCTTTCTGCCATTAGGGTGGTATCGTCTGCGTATCTGAGGCTGTTGATAATTCTCCCAGCAATCTTAATTGACAAAGCAACCAATTCCCTGGGGAGGTGGTGGGCTCTCCCACACTGGAGGCAGTCAAGATGAAACTGGACAGCCACCTGTCAGGGTCAGGGATGCTTTGACTTGGATTCCTGCAGTGAGCAGGGGGTTGGACTTGATGGTCTTATAGGCCCCTTCCAACCCTATGATTCTATGAACAGTGTCTGAGTGCGGATCTCTTTGGGTGGGAAGTGCCTTCTTAGCCATAGACACTCTCTTTTCCAATGTCTAAAGACTCCTTATAAGCGGGTGTATAGATCTTGTTGGAATGTGTACAAGTTCGTACATGGGTTTCACAGAATCATAGAATCATAGAATAGTAGGGTTGGAAGGGGCCTACAAGGCCATCGAGTCCAACCCCCTGCTCAATGCAGGAATCCAAGTCAGAGCATCCCTGAGAGATGGCTGTCCAGCCTCGTCTTGAAGGCCTCCAGTGTGGGAGAGCCCACCACCTACCCAGGTAATTGGTTCCATTGTCGTATTGCTCTTACAGTCAGGACGTTTTTCCTGATGTTCAGCCGGAATCTGGCTTCCTGTCACTTGAGCCCATCATTCCGTGTCCTGCACGCTGGGATGATCAAGAAGAGATCCTGGCCTTCCTCTCTGTGACCACCTTTCAAGTACTTGAAGAGCGCTATCCTATCTCCCCTTAGTCTTCTCTTCTCAAGGCTAAACAGGCCCAGTTCTTTCAGTCTCTCTTCATAGGGCTTTGTTTCCAGGGCCCTGATCATCTTTGTTGCCCTCCTCTGAACCCTCTCCAGTTTGTCTGCATCCTTCTTCAAGTGTGGTGCCCAGAACTGGACACAGGACTCCAGATGAGGCCTAACCAGTGCTGAGTAGAGGGGAACTAGTACTTCCTGGGATTTGGAAGCGATGCTTCTATGAATGCAGCCCAAAAGACCATTTGCCTTTTTTGCAGCCACATCACATTGTTGGCTCATATTCAGCTTGTGATCGACAATTCCAAGATCCTTCTTGCTTGTAGTGTGGTTGAGCCACGTATCCCCCATCTTGTAACTGTGCCTTTGGTTTCTTTTTCCTAGCTGCAGAACTTGGCATTTCTCCCTATTAAATGTCATTCTGTTGTTTTCTGCCCAGCGCTGCAGTCTATCCAGATCACTTTGAATTTTGTTTCTGTCTTCCAAAGTATTAGCTATCCCACCCAATTTGGTGTCATCTGCAAATGTGATCAGCATTCCCTGCACCTCCTCCTCCAAGTCATTAATACAAATGTTGAAGAGCACTGGGCCCAGGACTGAGCCCTGCGGTACCCCACTCGTTACCTCTCCCCAGTTGGAGAAGGTCCCACTGATAAGCACTCTTTGAGTCCGATTCTGTAGCCAACTGTGGATCCACCGGATCGTTGTTT
The DNA here is from genome assembly GCF_057233095.1 of Heloderma suspectum. Classification (NCBI taxonomy): domain Eukaryota; kingdom Metazoa; phylum Chordata; class Lepidosauria; order Squamata; family Helodermatidae; genus Heloderma; species Heloderma suspectum. The sequence continues at coordinate 314,355,224 of NC_139461.1, read as the reverse complement.
CATCTAGCCCACTTTGAGCTACTTTGCTCATCAGGAGATCATGGGGCACTTTGTCGAAAGCTTTGCTGAAGTCGAGGTATATGATGTCTACAGCATTCCCATGGTCTACAAGGGAGGTGACTTGATCAAAAAATGAGATCAGATTCGTCTGGCAAGACTTGTTTTTGACAAATCCATGTTGGCTTCGAGTAATCACAGCATTGTTTTCAAGGTGCTTCCAGATGGATTGCTCTCTAATCTGCTCGAGAATTTTCCCTGGGATTGATGTCAGACTGACTGGTCTGTAGTTCCCAGGTTCCTGCTTTTTACAGGTTTACAAGAGCGCATCACGTAACCGGAAACAGAGAGGAAGGTTTCCACCTGGTGGCACTGGAAAGGGCCACAAGGAAGGAAAGGCAAAAAGGAGTGGGGGGGCAGTATTTCTCCTGGATTCCCTTCCACATGTGGAATAGCAAAGGGAACCTGCACTGATCCATGACAGCTTGAAACTGGTATGTCCCTCAGAGACTCTGCAGGTTCCTTTCCCCTTCTGATCATAGGCTGCAAGGTGGCCAGGTTCAGTCCCCTGGGGAGGGGGGCATATCCCCTTTTCTGCCCTTAGCCAGCAACCTACTTCTCCTGCATTCTTCACTCAACATAGAACCCTCTGGATTTCTTCAGCAGGAGGAAGAGCTCAGCAGATACTGTGAACCAGATGGATCTTATGCTGGAGACACGTCCCCTGAAACATTCCCAGGGCAGTCATTTGCTATCTCTCCATGGCACTTCACTCAAGTCTGAACTCTACATCGGGAAGGACTCGGGGTGTGGGAAGAAGGGGGTCCCACTGGAAGCTGCATGTGAAACTGCCACTTCATAAGAGATGGATAAACCTGATTTCCCATCAGTCAGTCATCAGTTAGTGACGCAAACAAAGAAACCATTTCTTTAACTGGCCATCCAGCCTCTGCTTAAATCGCTCTGAAGAACATAAGCAGAGCCCTGCTGGATCAGACCAAGGGTCCATCTAGTCCAGTATTCTGCTCACACAGTGGCCGACCAGCTGCCTGTGGGAGGCCCACAAGTTGGACATGAATGCAGTATAGCACCCTCTTGCTGATGTTCCCAGCCACTGGTGTCCCTAGGCACGAATTTGACTAATCCCCTTTTAAAGCCATCCACAGAGAGGTCGGTAACAGGGCTCAGGAACTCTTGTAGTCGCAAACTCCATATTTTGACTGTGTGCTGTGTGAAGAAGGACTTCCTTTCATCTGGCCAGAATCTCCCACCACTCAGCTTCGTAGGATGACCCCACTGGGTTCTAGTAACACGAGAGAGGGAGAAAACTTTCTCCCTATCCCCTTTATCCACACCATGCATAATTTTGTACATCTCCGTCTTGTCGCACCTTTTTTCTCAGCTCAACAGTCCCAGATGATGTAACTTCCTTCATAAGGGAATTTCTCCAGTCCATTGTTCCTTCTTGTTGCTCTTTTCGGCATTATTTCTCACTCTACAATATGCTTTTTTAGGTGTAGTGACCAAAACTGTATACAGTATTCCAAATGTGGTAGCACCATTGATTTGTAGAGGGGCAGTATGATCTTGGCAGTTTTATTTTCACTTCCTTTCCTAATTACGCCTAACATGGAATGTGCCTTCTTCACAGCAGCCGCACACTAGATCGACATTTCCATCGAGCTGTCCACTACAACCCTGAGATCTCCTTCTTGGTCAGTCACTGTTAGCTCAGATCCCATCAGCGTATATGTGAAGTTGGGATGTTTTGCCCCAGCGTGCATCTCTTTACACTTGCTTACATTGAGCCACATTTGGCATTTTGTTCTCCTAATTTGGAGAGATAGAATCATAGAACAGTAGGGTTGGAAGGGGCCTACAAGGCCATCGAGTCCAACCCCCTGCTCAATGAAGGAATCCAAGTCAGAGCATCCCTGACAAATGGCTGTCCAGCCTCGTCTTGAAGGCCTCCAGTGTGGGAGAGCCCACCACTTCCCCAGGTAATTGGTTCCATTGTCGTATTGCTCTAACAGTCAGGAAGTTTTTCCTGATGTTCAGCCAGGATCTGGCTTCCCGTCTTGGGTGGCCCTGCACGGCATAGCTTATGGCTACACTGAGTTACGCAAGCCCCTTCGCCACAACAAGGCAGCGATCCATGAAGGGGGCTTCCTGTCACTTGAGCCCATTATTCCGTGTCCTGCACTCTGGGATGATCAAGAAGAGATCCTGGCCTTCTTCTCTGTTTGATCCTTTTGGAGCTCCTCACAATCCCTTTTTGTTTTAACCACCCTAAATAATTTGGTGTCATCAGCAAATGTAGCTACCTCAGCTCCTAATTCACCCATTTATGAACAAGTTGAAAAACATTGGTCCCAATACAAAACCCTGTGGGTTCTCCATTGGAAGAATTTACCATTTAATCCTACTCTCTGCTTTCTGTTCTTTAAATTAAATTAGCACCAAATCCACTGCTGTGTTGTTGAGTTGTGTAACATTTGTTGCAGACAATTTAGCTCCCGAAAAAACTGCATTGGAAGAAACTGCATTGAATTCGTTGTACCTCTGGTTTAATTCAAACAGAGTAATGCTGGGGATGGTGAGTGAGCAATATTCAAGCTGGCCAAGATGGATGCGATTCCCGTTCATGTTTGTGATCGCTGCTAGTCTTGCATGAATGGGAAAACTGTGCAAAGCAAGCAGCGATTGAACATGAAAGTTGTGCAAAAATCCCAGCATTTGTGCAAATTTCCCTCATACACCAAAGCAGGAATGACTTAGAAATTTATGTAAATTTGGAAAATTGCGCACATTGAATGGGGAAAGCTGCGCAAATCAAAAGCAAGCACGTATTTGGTATTTGCGAACATTTTCAGCAGACACATGCTCGCACTTGCTGCCCTACTTTTCTCCCTTTCTCATAGCACCTAGAATTCAAAATCATCCCAGAAAATTGATCAGTAATAGATTCAGGACAGACAGAAAAAACGTGTCTTGACACATTACATACTTAACATGCCATCATTCGCCCAGAGAACCTTACTTGATGAGGGCCAATAAACTGAAGCTGAATCCTGATAAGACAGAGACCTTATGGGTTGGCAGTTCCCTGGTCTGGGAATTGGGGTGTTTGCCTGTTCTGGATGGGGTTGCACTCCCTCTGAGGGAGCAGATCTGTAGTTTGGGGCTGCCCTTTGTCACTGGAGGCCAAGGTGACCTCGGTGGCCCGAGCACCTATTACCAACTCCGGTTGGCATGCCAACTATGCCCGTTCCTGGATAGGGATGGCCTAGTCACGGTGATCCATGCACCGATAACCTCACGATTAGACCTCTGCAATGAGCGCTATGTGGGGCTGCCTTAATGCATCACTCAGAAGCTGCAGCTAGTGCAGAATGCGGCAGCCAGACTGCTTGCTGGGACACCCAGCCATGCTCACATAACTGCTAAAAGAACTGCACTGGCTGCCTATCAGCTACTGAGCCGCATACAAGACTATGCTATTATCATATAAAGCGCTAAACACCTTGGGACCAGGATACCTTGCAGACTGCCTTCCCGTAAATATACCAGGTCATGCCCAAGATCATCAGAGGAGCCCTTGCTGCTCATTCCAAAATGAAAGGAATGTCACCATGGAGGTTCCCGACGGCGGGCCTTCTCTGTAGCAGCACCCGCCCTCTGGAAAACCCTCCCCGTGCAGTTCCGGGGCAGAACATGTGGCATCTTCCAGGCGCCTCCTGAAAACGCGCCTTTTCTCCCAGGCTTTCCTTGGGCCGTAACTGCTGTGGGGTTTTACTTTGGTTTTACATGCTACCTCTAAACTTTTTAAGTCTTGTGTTTTATCATGTTGTATTTAATGGTTTTAATTGTTGTGCACTGCCCAGAGAGCCTCGGCTGTTAGGCAGTATATAAATGTAATAAATAATAATAGTTAATTAATACATAAATTAGTTATGGGGCAGATTGGAAATGTATTAAATGAATAAATACACGTGCGTGATTTGTTATCAGGAGATATGTTAATGTTCATTACTTAGCTTTAAAAGACAATTGTAAACAGAGCTCCTCTCTCTCTCACTTTCTGGACAGTCACAGTCAACTGGAAGGGGACCTTGGAGAGAGGGGCAGGAAAAGAAGACCCCCAACGACAACCAAAAACCACCAGACCTTCAGGATGCATCTGTGTGTTTATTGTCAAGGAAAGGGAGGGTGATGGTGCCGCAAAGTTGGCACCATCAGTGAAAATGGGGTGGGGTGCAGAGGTGGGTTCAGGTAGGATAGGATAGTAGCAATAGTAGGCATCATAGGAATAGATCGGTGGGCTCTGGTGACAACTCAGGATGGGCTGCTGTCTGTGCTTCTAGGAATCTTTCAAGGTTCTGCTGTGGGAAAGAGAGAGAGAGTCAGAGACACTAAGACGAGAGGTGGATCTTCCATCCAGCGACTGGGCCCAACCCTAACGCTGACCCGAACCCAGCAAACGGCTAAGCCGAGCCAGCTGTCCGTTGTGGGAAGGAGGTAGGACAGGCGAAGGGGAAGTGGCTGAATCCCCTTCGCTTCCCTGATGGAGGGGCAAAGGGGACTCAGCCGGCTTCGGCCACCCCGCCTCCTTCTCCCAGCGGGGATGGAGGTGGGGCAGCCTGAGCAGAGGGAGACTCGCACGCGTGCTGGGAGAGCGGCCACCTTCCCTGGTGCAGGCGATGCCCAACGCTCTTCATCCCCGTTGCTGTCTCTAGTCTCAGGTTCTGCACCCTGCACAAGAGGAGGAGGAGGAGGAAGAGGCCCAGTCCAAAGGTGTGAAGAAGCCCCCGCCAGAGCCGAAGTCTGAACAACTCTTGATGCTGCTTCCATTTGTACAAGTCCAGTGTTCACTGCTACTTTCTACGTCCCCGGAGGAGAATGAATAAGCACACATCTTTTCTGAGATGCTTTCACTGTTCGGCTTGCTTAGTGGAGCGAGCCCCCTCCCCCTCGCCTTCCCCTGGATCTCAATTTGATCACCGGGTGTTTATGGCTGCTCAGCTCCTCACCGTGAGTTCTTGGACAGACGCATGGCGCTGTTCTCCCATCGGGGAGTAAGCGCCGCCGCCTTCCACAACACTGGGATGAGGGGCGACTGTTTGGACCCCAGAAGGATGTCCTGCTTTCCACCACGAGATGGGGCCAGGCTGCCACATCTGCTGCAACCACCTGGAATCGCCTGTTTTCTAGAGGCGCTTGGGCCCTTCGCTCAAGGCCAGGCGCCATCCCTGCTGACTGGGAGGTGCTAACAGCTGGAGTTGGTGGGGGGTTCCGGCCTCTGGGAGGCCAGGGCGGTCTTTGAAAGGAGGCTGAGGCATGGCGTCTCCCTTCGCCCTGGCGGCCCTGGACCTGCAGATGGCTGGGTGCTCTGCAGGGAGATCCATACTTCGGGATGTGAGGACAGGCCAGGTAGCTTTCTTACTTTGCTTGGGTGTGCGTTCATACAGCTCTGTGTATACGGCTGAGTAATTTGGCTTTGTGCCCCCTTGTGTAACTTGCTACTTCCATTCTCCCCTTTCCCTTGACCCCTTTATTTCTGTCTTAATAAACCTTTATCCAACCTTTAGTTGGTGTGATTTCTCTGCAGAGCCTCAGTGCTAATTTCAGTGCCTCTCGGCTGAGGACGGTGGCTACTAGGTATTTGGGGGACTGGAAGGCTGGATTTGGCCAGCCTGATTTAGTAGGAGAGCTGGAATCAGGTCCAGAGAGGCCCTATCTTACAGGACGGTTGGCGCTGGTCCCAGCGGATCCTCCACAATCCTTTTAGAAACTAGCCACAGACATGACCAAAGAGGTCCAGCAGCAAGGAGAACAGGAATCCCAGCTTGGTCCCTTCTGTACTTTGCCCTTTTCCCTTGAGGGGCAGAGAACCATGGACAGTGACTTCATAAATGCCGGACTTGCAGGGCCCCATAACGCTCTGCCCCCCCTGGCCACAGGTTGTCTTTTCCGATCTCCCCTGCCCACCCGCAAGCCCCGCTGCTTCCACGCGGTGCAGGAGGCGCTCTAGCCTCCAAGGCCTCCTGCTGCTTCGTTTCACTCTAGAGGGTAAGAGAGGGCCGGCAAAGCCCCCCGAAGCCGTTTCAGGGAGGCGAGAGATCCAGGGAAGGAAGCCAGCTGGAGAATCTCAGGAGCCACCTGCAGGATTAGAGGCTCACAGCGACTTGTGCGAGTCACTGTCTTTCCCACCCAGCCCCGGGCACAAACACAGGGGCGCGGCCGGGGGCTTGCGTGCTGGCAGAGGGGCGGAGAGAAGGGGTGGCGATTCCCGGACGAGCAGGCCTGGCTCACCTTAGACGGGGTTGAAGCAGGCTCTCATGCAAGCCCAGCTGCAGCACTTCTGCGGTCTCGGGCACTGTGCGTCCTTCTCGCAACGTGCTATGCACGGTGCCACAGTACCCGGAGGAGCCGTGGGGCACTTTCCTGGCCGTTCTGCAACACAGAACAACCAGTGGCTGTGAGACGTTCCCAAGAAGAGGGGCTGCAGCTCCTGTGTGTTCCAGTGGCCGGAGAATCACAGCTCCCCAAGGCAGACACAGCTGGGTGGAGGGGGCAGTCATCTCTTCCTGCCACCGCTGCCACCCTGCTCCTGGCTGGAAGCCTCCAGGCCAGCAGCCTGGAGGGAGTGCGTGGCGAGAGGAGGAGCAGCCAAAGCCACCCAGTGATTTTAAGGCGCTAGTCAGCTTTGGTGCCCGGCAGGCGACAGACGATGCCGAGTCCTGATGCTGGGCCTAAGAATCCAAACCGAATGGGGGGGTGCCCTAAGCAGGCTCAAAATGTCCTGTTGTGCACCCCCAGCAGCTGTGCCTTCAGGGCAGCATGAACAGCAGTGGGAATGTACAGGATCCGCTGTGGAGTCCCCTTAGTCATCCCCAGGCAAGTCATTTCTCACCCTTCCATAACACAGAAATGTCTACACTAGGTATACAACGCTAGTCTGTACATCTGGAAGGATTGGGGTGTGGGAAGAAAAGGATCCCATTAACTGCTGTGTACAGAGCAGCAGCGTGAGACAAATAAGCCTTTGCAGTGATAGAAGCAGAGAGATCCTCTGGGTCTGAAAAGGATCACTCACCATCATCATCAGAGGCAGAGGACATCACGGCACAGAGAGCGAGCAGCCCCACGAGGAGGAAGACGAGGCCACCAGACTTCATGGTGAGGCAGGGCTGAGTGTTCATCAAACCTTCCCCATGCCTTTAATACCCATCCCAGCCGGAAATGAAAAGGGGTGCCTCCCCCCCCCCGGCTGCACAGGAAAACAGTGGAACATGGAGCAGGTGGCAAATGCTCCGGGCTTCTAACGCAACAGGAGACACTCGGGGGTCGAGGTCCTGCCACCAGGTGACGTCAGGAGAGGTCATTTCTCAATAAACGTTCCTATTACCAAATCGGAGAATCTGGGGAAACTAGTTTAAAAGAACAAATGCATCAGAAATTCAGGACGGAGGTCCTGCCCCTGGGCATCTCTGGGGCGACGGTGGGAGATCACAAGGGCAAAGGGTGCGTTCTTGTTTGCTATGGCCTGTTCTGACACCACACACACGGGCACCCTGTGTATTCCAGTGGTCTGCAGAAGGCTGTCTTGCATTTGTAAAGGTCCTTCTTTATTAACATATTGAACAGTATAGCCCTCCTCACGGGCCTTGACTCCCGTCCCCTGATCATCTTCGTTGCCCTCCTCTACCCTCTCCAGCATGTCTGCACCCTTCTTAAAGTGCGGTGCCCAGAACAGCCGCCCAGCCTCTGCTGAAATAGCTCAGGTGAAGGAGAAACATGTTGTGCAGTATGTTTTGTCCGACCACGCTTGAGACAGAAGACAACTGTCAGCTTTAAGCAGGACTCCGACTTAATACTACCCGGCATCTTCTGCTTACAGGAAAAGTAAATGGGCAAAAGTGAAACCAAAGCCAGCACCCCAGCTCCCTCCATGCATTTTATTTTATTTTATTTATTTATTATTAAATTTATTAATCGCCCATCTGGCTGGTCACCCAGCCACTCTGGGCAATGTACAACATACAATAAAAACAGTTTAAAACAATAAAATTCTACAATAAAAACATTTTCTAAAATACCCTAACCCACCCCAAATGCCTGCCTGAACAACAACGTTTTTAATGCACGACGGAAGCTCATTAAAGCGGGGGCATGACGGAGTTCCCTAGGGAGGGAGTTCCACAGAGTGGGGGCCACCACAGAAAAGGCCCTCTCCCTCGTCCCCACCAGTCTAGCTGTCCTGGCTGATGGGACAGAGAGAAGGCCATCCGAGGCTGATCTTGTTAAGCGGCCTGTGTGGTGCTGCTGGAGGCGCTCCTTAAGATAGGCTGGGCTGGAACCATATAGGGTTTTAAAGGTCAAAACCAACACCTTGAATTTGGCCCGGAAAACAACTGGTAACCAGTGCAACTCCTTCAGCACTGGAGTGATGTGATCTCGCCGGCGGCTGCGTTTAATCAGGTGAGCCGCCGCATTCTGTACCAGCTGCAGTTTCTGAACCGTCTTCAAGGGTAACCCCACATAGAGCGCATTACAGTTGTCTAAACAAGAGGAGACCAGGGCATGTACTACCGATGGCAGCAGATGGTCAGGAAGGAAGGGGCGCAGCCGCCGTATCAGATGGAGTTGATACAGCGCTGTCCGGCTCACAGCTGACACCTGAGCCTTCATGGACAGCTGGGAGTCCAAAATGACCCCCAGGCTGCGGACCTGGTCTTTCAAGGGTAGCCGTACCCCATTCAACACCAGGTCAACATCCCCCAGCCTCCTCTTGTCTCCCACCAAAAGTACTTCGGTCTTGTCAGGGTTCAGTTTCAGCCTATTCCTCCCCATCCAGCCACTCACCGTCTCCAGACATTTGGACAGGGATTCTACAGCCAACCTTGGTGAAGATTTAAACGAGAGGTAGAGCTGCGTGTCATCCGCATATTGATGACACTGCACCCCAAACCTCCTGATGATAGCCCCCAGTGGCTTCACATAGATGTTAAATAGCATCGGGGAGAGGATGGAACCTTGTGGCACCCCACAAGTAAGTGGCCACGGGTCTGAAACCTCCTCTCCCAGTGCTACCCTCTGGTACCTGCCGGAGAGGAAGGACCGGAACCACCGCAATACGGTGTCCCCAATGCCCAACCCCTCCAGGCGGTCCAGGAGGATACCATGGTCAACGGTATTGAAGCCATTGAGAGGTCGAGGAGAACAAGGAAGGAGCATTCACCCCTATCCAGAGCCCTCCTCATATCATCCACCAAGGCGACCAAGGCCGTTTCTGTCCCATGCCCAGGCCTGAAGCCCGACTGAAATGGGTCTAGATAATCAGTTTCTTCCAAGTGTGCCTTCAACTGCACCGCCACCACCCGCTCAATCACCTTGCCCAAAAATGGCAGATTTGAGGCTGGGCGAAAGTTGTTCAGAACTTGAGGATCCAAGGAGGGCTTCTTTAAGAGCGGTCTTATCACTGCCTCCTTGAGGGCTGATGGCATCACTCCCTCCTCAAGGGAGGCGTTCACCACCGCCTTGATCCCCTCACCCAGTCTCTCTCTGCAGCTCATCATGAGCCAAGATGGGCAAGGATGAAGTAAGCAGGTGGTCGGCCGTACCGATGAAAGCACCTTGTTCACTTCATCAGGAGGAAGTAGCTGGAACCGATCCCACAAAACCAGTTTGCCACAGGCCGCCTCTTGCTCACTAACTGTATCCACAGCGTGCAGAGTAACACACCTAATCTGATCAATTTTATCTGCAAAGTGCTTTGCCAAGGCCTCACAGGAGGCCTTAGAATGCTCCAGTGGTTCCGGACAAGCAGACAGTTGTCCTCACATCCTGCTTGTGGCTTTCCCGTGCGCAGCTGGTTGGCCACTGTGTGAACAGAATGCTGGACCAAATGGGCCTTGGTCTGATCCAGCACAGCTTTTATGTTCTTCTGTTAACCTAGTCATAGAATCATAGAAGCTCAGGGCTGGAAGGGGCTTACAAAACCATCGAGTCCAACCCCCTGCTCAATGCAGGAAGCCTGATTCGCAGGCGGTCTCCCATCCAAGTACTAACCAGGGCTGACCCTGCTTAGCTTCCGAGTGCCCATTTTATTCAATAGCCTATGGAGACGTTCCCCTGACAAAAGCTGAGTTAGAATATCTGCTAACATATCTTTTGTAGGGCAATACTGCAGGTCTACAAACCCCTGTTCCTGTGATATTTCACATGCATATGCTTGGTTCCGGGGAATGAGTGTCCAGGTTTGGATGTCATTGACTGACTTCATTCTTCCTCTGCTGCCATTGTGCTGTTATTGCCTTCCTCTTCTGCTGTGGGCAGTACACCAGCAGAGTCCCTGTTCTGTCCCAAGAGCCCAAGACCACGTACAGACATTCCAAATTCGGACTTACCCAGACAGTATGTCTAGAGAGGGAGATGGATTATGGCAACCGCCTCTCCTTGATCCACATGTCTTTGCTGGTGCTCTACCAAACACCTGGGTGGGCACAGCGAGGACAAAGTAACCCCACCTAACTCTCCCACCCAGGTCTCACTAAGGCACACTAGGGCATGGATGACAGAGATCTTATTTCGAATCAACCTGATATTAATTAAGTTATAGCACCAGCAGATTGAGGGCACACTGACAGAGCTACCATTGTCCACCCAGTTGGGGAGAAAACCAGATGTGTAGACAGACACCATCTCCCATCACCCACATCTCCTTAGCTGGCTTGTGGACCCCCACCCAATGCCATATCTCTGCTAGGGATGTTGGATACATCTGTTTGGGGGATGGAGTTGGATGAGTTTTCCTAGGTTTGGCCCCCTGGACTTTGTTCTGGTTCCCACTGTGGCACCCGACTCTGTCTGCAGCGTGTTGGGCTAGTCCACAGATTTGCCAGGTATTTTGCACATTTTTCCTGCAGGTTCCACAATTTGCACAAATTTCGGAGCAGTTTGCACACGTCTCTGAGCAATTTCTGCAAACTATGGCCGAATTTGCAAAGATTTGGCTGTAATTTCCACAAATTACAGCCAAACCCCATCACCTTCTCCCCAATGACTTCCTCCTCCCAAGCACATTTGTGAAAGTTTGAGGCCTACAGAGGCAAAGGAAAACCCCCATCAGGCTTGGGGGTTTCCCATCACACACCAATGTAGATGAAAGAAAAGGAGATGCATTGAAGTAAAAGAAACAAATGAAAACAGAATCTCCTCAGAGAGCTTCACGGTCTCTGAGGCTTAAGAGGTGACATGCCTCTCAGGTACAGACTTAACACAAAACAGGTCTCAAGAAGCTGCACACTTCTTGGCCAGATCTTAGTTACCCAAAGGTGGGGCATTAAATGACTAAATGTACAGTTAGTCCCTGTTTGTCGCACAGTTCCAGATCGATATACACTGCAACTGGCCCACTGAGGCAACGGTGAGACAGCGTCAGCCAGGCCCAAGCCTGAGCCTGCTGGCTTACATCCTAAACCCAAACGGTTAAGTGTGACAGAACAAAGATAACTGCGCCTTGTCTAAGCCCTGGACCGTAAAATCCTTTCCCTGAATTTCACCCAACAATACTCACCACAACGCTATCAAGTACTTGGCCAGAGCACTTGGCACGTGTCCCGTGGATCGAGGGTACTGTTGCTATGTGCACGTACAAATGATCCAGATGCTACCACGCCCCTCCTCAACACTGGCAAGTTCAGGGGTTTCAGGGGTTTTATACTCTTTTTCCTTTGTTGGGGCCATGACACCAAAGAGGGGTGCAGCCAGCATGTTCTTCACTGATTACACATCATGTTCCCAATTTCCAGAATTGATGGCTGTTGGAGACAGGCTGGCATCTCCTTCCGACTCCCCAGTGTTTCTCAGTGTTGTTTCTGTGGTCATAACGTCCCATCCTCCCTTATCAGAACATCTGCAGACACCCCTCTTTTATTGGCCCATTTCCATCTACTGTGACTGATACTTTGCCAATCTTCAGCACATACCAGACACCCCCCCCCCCATTGGCCTTCCTTGCAATAAAGCCATTCACACACACCCTTTCCTGTCCTGGCTGGAATACTTCATATGCACATGACATGGAATGGTGAAAAGTTAACCTTTTCACATTTCATGATGTTCTCAATGGATACTTAAATGTTTTGGGTTACAGGGCACATTCAGGATGTTTACAATTCATGTTACATCCAGGGTCAAACTTTGCATTCTATTTGCTTCACACCACAATTGTTACATTGCAAAAGACGACAAGAGCTGCAAGGAGGTCAAATCAGTCAATCCTAAAGGAAATCAACCCTGAGTGCTCATTGGAAGGACAGAGACTGAAGCAGAAGCTCAAATATTTTGGCCACCTAATGCGAAGAGAAAACTCACTGGAAAAGTCCCTGATGCTGGGAAAGACTGAAGGCAAAAGGAGAAGGGGACGGCAGAGGATGAGATGGCTAGATAGCATCACGGATGCAATGAATATGGACTTGAGCACACTCCAGGAGAGAGCAGAGGACAGGAAGGCCTGGCGTGCTATGGTCCACGGGGTCACGAAGAGTCGGACATGACTGAACGACTGAACAACAACAATTGAAGTCTACAGGGTTATCTACTAGGAGCAGGGAGAGACGTTAGAGAGGGAAGCAATCTTTACTGACAAAAATCGAGTAAAGGTAGATTTAAGAAATGAGAGAAATTAATAAAAGTGATAAGCTATTACAAGTAAAATGTAAAATGTCCCACTGTGCCAGCAGCACTTAGAATTCGGCCTAGAGATGGACTGGCAGCCAGCGTACATCCTAAAGCACGGACGTAATAGGATCGTGCTGGCCAGTCCCCGTTAACGTCTTGCTGCCCCGTTTTGGATCAGCTGAATTTTCCGGACCATTTTCAAAGGCAGCCCCATGGATCATGCATTGCAGTGATCCAAACGAGAGGTTAGCAGAGCATGCGTAAAAGTAGCTATTCCATCTCTGCCCAGGAAGAATCATAGCTGGTTTATCGGCCTAATCTAATAAAAGGTGCTCTGTGCCACCGAGGCTACCTGTGCGCCTCCAACGGCCAAGTTTGAGCAAAGACTTTGATCCTTCAGGGGAGTGCAGTGCAGCCCGCTCCAGAACAGGCTGAACATCACTCATCCGGGAGAAGAAGCACTCATTGCCGCCACCTCCGTCTTATCTCAGGCTATTGGTCCTCGTCCAATCCAGCACCGCACCCAGGCACTGGCTCAGAGCCACTGCCTCAGCTGGATCATGTGACGGAAAGGAGAGGCAGAGCTGCGTGTCATCCGCATATTGGTGACACCGCAGTCCACATCTCCGGATAACCTCCCCAGCAGTTCCATGTAGACGTTGAACACCACGGGGGATAAAATAGCGCCCTGTGGAACTCCACAGCATAAGTGCCAAGGGGCAGAGCCGTGGTTTCCCAGCACCGCCTTCAGGACCTGGCCACCCAAGGCGGGGCAGGACCTCTGCAGTGCCGTGCCTCCGAGTCCCAGCCCATCCAGGGCGATGCCATGGCAGATGCTATCGAAAGCTGCTGTGAGCCGCTGGTCGCTAGGCAGCCAGATCCAAGCCTCCTTCCTATGTTGTCCCCTGTATCCCTTTCCCAACGACACCCATCCTTGCAATCAATAGCCTCTTTTTCCGAGAGCAAAGCGCATGACAGGAGCCCTGACCAGTGGTCTCTCTAGCCCAGGACCCTGTTTTCCACGCTGGCCAACGAGAAGCCCTAGCGGGGAGCCCACAGACAGAACCGGAGAGCAAGAGCACTTTGCCAGCATCCCTCCACGATTACGTTCCTGCCGTTCCCAAACCTGGTAAAGGTCATCGCAACAGTGGAAGTCATAGGGCAGTTTCCTTAATCAGTGTGGACACTCAAACTTTATTCTGCTGATGGGCGTCCGCAGGTGATGCATCCATCCGGGCCTCCTGAGCCAGGGGCGTTTGCTTGCCAAGCACAGGGCGCCGATGACTGAAGGCTTGCAGCGACCGTGATCGCGCTGAGCACTAGAGGGACGGAGTCAGCTGCGGTTATTATCTTTGATGTTGGGAACGCCAGGGACAAATCGCATCGGCACTTTATGTGTGAGACTGGAAAAATCTGGCCTTCCACAGGAATTTTTAGGATGGATTAGTTTTTATCTGTCTCTCCTGTGTCATGTGTGGTGAGAAATGGAACCCCCTCAGGTTCCTTTTGTTTAGTGAGGGGCACGAGGCAGGGAGCCCTTGGGACCCTTGGGACCCTTGGCGTGAGCCGTTAGGCAGAGCAGAGCAATGCATGGTTTTCTGCATGAGCAGGCTGAGTACAAAATGGCTTCCTATGCAGAGGATTTGTTGGTATCTATCAGGAGGTTGTGGTCTTCCTTGCCAATACTAATATGATTAATTTGTATCTTCGGTACACTTCCAGCTTATACCATCAATTGGTCACAGGGTGAATTAATGCCAGTAGATAGTATTAAGTTACTGAATGTAGTTACCTGGATGGCTGCTCAGGACAGAGAGGGCCTTTCCAGTGGTGGAACCCCGGTGTGGAATTACCTCCTCAGAGAGGTTTGCCTGGCACTTCATCATGGTCTTTTCGGCACCAAGGGAAGACCTTTTCATTTCCAAAGGCTTTTTCGTCTCTCAGTTTTAAAAACTGTGTTGGTGAGGGTTGTTTTTTTTAATCTTTGCAGCACTGCTGGCTTTTATCTTGGTTACTAGAATCATAGAATAGTATAGTAGAATAGTAGGGTTGGACGGGGCCTACAAGGCCATCGAGTCCAACCCCTTGCTCAATGCAGGAATCCAAGTTAGAGCATCCCTGACAGACGGCTGTCCAGCCTCGTCTTGAAGGCCTCCAGTGTGGGAGAGCCCACCACCTCCCCAGGTAATTGGTTCCATTGTCATATTGCTCTTACAGTCAGGACGTTTTTCCTGATGTTCAGCCAGAATCTGGCTTCCTGTTGTTAGATAAAAAAAAGTCCTTGCTTTCGGTTTAGAAGAAAAGGATGCCAGGCAGGCAGCAGTGGATCCAACACTATTTTATTGAACGTTTTGCAAAACGGGTGCAGAGCAGTCTGGACCCCGAGACACGTGTGCAAAAGCCTTTTATACCATATCACTTCTATTGTTCTTGCCAGTAACCAATGAAACAGTCAGTACATCAGCTTACCAAGTCAATAGCCAATAAACAGTCAGTATCAGCTTACCAAGCCGTTAGTCATGAGCGCGTCATTATGGTTCTCCTTTTGGCTCCGCCCACATTTTCCCGCCACTCGGGCTCCTACGTAACTGAGGCGCCAACGGTTATGGAGTCTCTTTTTCTCTAACAATTCCCTCCTTTAAGTCTTTACTCACGTCTTAAAGCGTTTAAAACGGAGCCTCTTTATTGGTACAATAAAGCAAGAGCATCTGTTTTGACAGAGCGGTTTCTATCAATCGCTGGGATAAGCCTCTAACACAGGGGATAATGCAACAACAAAATAATACCAGAACTACTACTACTACTACTACAAGCGAGATAAGGATTGAGGCTGCTAGGTGTTTCCATTTTCCAAACCACTTTTCTAACCAGGCGGTCACGGGGTTGTTAATCCCCGAATTCTCGGCTAATTCTTCAGACAAGGCGTTGAGGCCCTGCAAAGCCCTTGTTACCGTGCCACCTGGGGCAGTGTTGTGAGGGATGAAGGTGCAACACCGTCCACCTAGCATGACACAACCCCCCCTTTTTCTGCTAACATCATATCAAGAACATGCCGATTTTCCCAAGCCATTTGGCTGGTGGCATCTAGCTGCTCAGCCAATCCTTTTACAGCATCTCGGGTACAGTTTATAAACCTCTGTTGATTATAATAAACGTAATTGATCCAATCTACATTTTTGTTAATGGTCACCCACCAAAAAGGGTAGATTCAAATCCTGCAACAATTTGATTTCTTCCTTTGAACTCATCTGGCACTCCCCTTGGTACTCCTATGGAGTCAATGTATATTTGATCATCAAAAGGGGTTACTGATCGTTTCTGCCGGGGTTGGCTAGTCTTCTCTGCTGGATGATATGCAATTGAAAAGGGGACTGCCAACTGAACTAACCCACAAGCTCCGGACCAATTGGAGGGCAATACCTCATACAACTCTAGACCACCACAATACCACCAGAGATCAGCCTGTGGGACTGAAAGGGAATTATTCCTAAAGCGGGTGGAATTAACACATCTTATTTTACTCGTCAGGTTCCCTATACGCCCCTCTGTGTCTGCAAGGTTTCGGTGTATGCATCCGGTATGGTTTCTTCTTTGCAAGAAGACTGTGGAAGGTCTGACGTGATCCTTTAATTTGAGTGGGGGGTATAATTTATTGAGGGTTTGGCATTCCTCCTCTCCCCATGCATCAGGGTGTTGGAACAAACGGAT
The DNA here is from genome assembly GCF_057233095.1 of Heloderma suspectum. Classification (NCBI taxonomy): domain Eukaryota; kingdom Metazoa; phylum Chordata; class Lepidosauria; order Squamata; family Helodermatidae; genus Heloderma; species Heloderma suspectum. The sequence continues at coordinate 314,338,835 of NC_139461.1, read as the reverse complement.
CACGCAGGTGAGGAGGGAAGGAGTGTCCCACCCCAGAGGAAAAGGCAGCACCTTTGCTACTGATCTTCCTGTGGCACAAACAAAACAGTCAGACTTATTTAAGGACTTGGCTGTATACTTTATCCACTCTAACCACACATTATCAGTTTCCTCTGTTATTGGGATTCCTAACCTGGTTCTCCAGGGACGCCTCTCTTTCTCGGGGATCTGTACCAGAAGTGGTTTGAGGGGTGTAGGTGTGACATTTCGGGGTTTTATCTTAAAGCTGTCAAGCCCAAGTCCTTGAGGTATCACCATCCATGTTAATATTTCTTTGACTAACATTACCAACACCACCCACAATACTTGCTTCATATTACAAGTTTTTTGTAATTCGAACCCGAGCTTTTCCCAGATGTTGTGACTTGTATATTACAGGTGATTGTGGCTCCTGGATGGCTTCTTCGCCTGTGTCCCTGGCAGCTTCCGGAGGGGTGCCAGGGAGCAAAGGACCGTTGCCCGTGTCCTTCTGTTCTTTCCAGGTGACAGAAGGAAGCAAGGGTCGCCTAAATGGCTTTATCCGGCTGCAATGTGTCCATTTGCTAGAACCCTCAAGCTTTACACACGAGTGGCTGGTTGGTCCCACCAAATAAGGCCCCTCCCACCCTTCCTTTAAAGCTTCTTTATTCCACTTTTTCAGCAACACCTCATCTCCCGTCTGGAAGAGATGGATAGGTGCATCTAACGGCAATCTCTGGAACGGAATGGAATAAGCTCGTAGCTATGAAAGAACAGACTGTAGAGAAGTCAACTGATCCCTTAGCATCTGATCACCCATCTCCCACTTGACTTCCTCCCTCCTTCCGCAGTGTACCCGAGGCGGGAACCCAAACATCAGTTCGAAGGGGGACAATTTTATGTCCTTTCTTGGCATCTTTCGAAGCTTCGTTAAAGCTATTGGCAGAGCCTCAACCCAAGTGAGCTTCACCCCTCGTTGGAGTTTGGTTAAAGTCTCCTTGAGGCTCCGATTGATTCTTTCAACTTGTCCACTTGCCTGGGGCCTCCAGGGGCAATGTAAATGCCACTCTACTCCCAGAGCCTGTGCCAGTCCCCGTGTAATAACTGAGGTGAAGTGTGAGCCCTGATCGGACTCTATAACTTCGGGCAGGGAGAACCGGGGCACCACCTCCTGTAACAATTTAGCAACAACAGTTTTAGCTTGGCAGTTCCTACATGGAAACGCCTCAACCCACCCTGTCATTTGACACACTATTACAAGCAAATACCTGTAACCCCTACATGGTGGCATTTCAGCAAAATCAATCTGCACCCTCTGGAAAGGATAGTAGGCCCATGGTCGCCCTTCTTTTGGAGGAGGGGGTGCCCTGGGAGGGTTGCTTTTCTGGCAGACTTCACAGGTTGCGGCCAGTCAGTGGGCGCATACAGTTATGCCAGGGGAGACAAACAGCCTCTTGCAATAGTCAATCATGGCTGATGCTCCAGGGTGTCCAAGAGAATGGTGACCTTGTTCTAGAACAACCCTCTGCAGGGTCTGTGGAAGAAGCAGTCTTCCATCTGTCATCTGGATCCATCCGTCGTCGCAGGGACTTATTCCGTGTTCTTGTGCCATCTGTAACTCAGCAGGGGAGTATGTGGGGCGCTCTTTTCTTTTGGGTAGAATGAGGAATGTTCCTTGGATTCCCTCTCTGGCTGCTCTTTTTGTGGCCTCATCTGCCTTCTGGTTTCCCTGTCTCCATTTTTCCTCTTTTTCTTTCCCATGGGCTCGGACGTGGACAACAGCCACTTGTGAGGGTAGCTGGAGGGCATCCAGAAGATCCACTATTAGGCCACCATTAGCCACTGGAGATCCGTTTGCTGTAAGGAATCCCCTCTCTTTCCACAGTTGCCCATGAGCATGCACAACAGCGAAGGCATTTTTGCTATCGGTATAGATATTTACTCGCTTTCCCTTGCTGGCTTGCAGGGCTCTTGTCAGGGCTACCAGTTCAGCGGATTGGGCAGAGAAATGAGGAGGCAACCTTTCCTCGTGCACATTCTCGTCTAGAGTAACGACGGCCGCTCCTGTGTAGCGCCTTCCATCCAGCATATAGCTAGACTAGGGGTGCACGAAACCCACTTACCTGGTCTCGCAGCTTTTCGTGGTGGGGGGGAGGCGCTTCGCTGCTCTCCCCCCGAAGTTCAGGCCGGGGGGGGAGGCTTCCCGCCTCGCCCAGCCGAAATTCAGGCCGGGGGGGAGGCTTCCCGCCTTGCCTGGCCGAAATTCAGGCCAGGGAGGAGGCGCCTCGCCTCGCCCGGCCGTGAAATAAAAAGTTTAAAAAAAAAAACGCCCCCGTGATAGGCTACGTGACGATTAACGTAGCCTATCACGGCTAGATCTGCAAAGTCAGCCGTGATAGGCTACGTTAATCGTCACGTAGCCTATCACGGGTGACTTAAAAAAAAAAAAAGCGTACGCAAATGGCGGCCCCCATAGGGAGCTGCCATTCACGTTCCTTATTTGGTTGCTGTAGTCTACGTAAATCTTTATGTAGACTACGGCAAAAATAAGGCCAACGCAAATAGCATTGCCCTTATTTCGCCGTAGTCTACGTAATCTTTACGTAGACTACAGCGACCAAATAAGGAACGGGAATGGCGGCTCCCTATGGGGGCCGCCATTATCCGTACGCGCTTTTTTTTTTTTTTTAAGTCACCCGTGATAGGCTACGTGACGATTTACATAGCCTATCACGGCTGACTTTGCAAATCTAGCCGTGATAGGCTATGTTAATCGTCACGTTGCCTATCACGGGGGTGTTTTTTTTTTTAAGTTTTATTGGAATGGCGGCGGTGGCAGCCAGTCGAAAGATCGGCTGCCGCCCCCGCCCCTGACGAAGACCCGAAGAACCGCCGCCGGGACCCGCCGCCAGGAGGGACATTCGGGAAAGGTAAGTCCCGTCCCGGGGGGGGGGTGCGGGGGGTGGGGGGGTGCAGAGAATTTCTCCCCGAAACTTGTTCGGAGAAATTCTCCGCCAACCCTAAGCTAGACCCATCTACAAACAGGTCTCTGGATCCCTCTATTGGTTCATCCTCAAGGTCCGGTCGGCCTTTGGTGTCTAGGTCTAATACTTCAAGGCAGTCATGATCTGGGAGTCCCGATCTGTTTGTGCCCAGTAATGTTGGCAGTAGTGTGGCGATATTAAAGCTAGAGCAAGCCTTAAAAGTGAGGTTTTCGTTTGTTAGTAAACCTATTTCATATCGGGAATGCCGGGCCGGGTTGAGAAATTTGCTTCCTCCTCCTGATCCCAAAATTTATGGTACCCCATGCGGCACCCAGACTTCAGTGGGTCCTCCCATCGTCATTTTCTCGGCCTCGGTACAGATCAGAGCTGTTGCCGCCACTGCTCTCAGGCAACTTGGCCATCCTCGTGCTACGACATCTAGGACCTTGGAATAATATCCCACTGGTCTCCAAGAGGGTCCTTTTCGCTGGCAAAGCACTCCCGAAGCTATGCCCTTATTTTCATGCACATAAAGTCTAAATGGCCGGCTGGGATTTGGTATGGCCAGTGCAGGTGGTGACACAAGAGCAGCTTTAGGACTGAGGAAAGACTTATTCATTTTCTTAGTCCATTTCCATTTATCCAGTCTATCTTTCTGCAGCACCTCATACAGCGGCCGCGCTGTCTCCCCATAGTTTGCTATCCATAGTCGGTAGAATCCGGTCAGCCCCAGGTAGGCCCTCAATTCGTGGGGGGACTTAGGGACAGGAGTGTCACGGATGACTTCGACTCTTTCTTGCCCTAGGCTCCGAGTCCCTTTAGTTAAGTGGTAGCCTAGGAATTTTACAGTTGGTTGGGCCAACTGTACTTTTTCTTTTGACACTTTATAACCCCCCCCCCCCGCTAGATGGTTGAGGAGGGAAACCGTCCCACTCAGGCACGCATTCTTGGCCTTGGCTGAAATCAAGAGGTCGTCACAGTACTGGAGGAGATGCACCTCTGAGTGCTGCTGGACCCAGGGTTCGGAATCCTTTTGGAGCTGCTGGCCAAAGACTACCAGTGAGAGATTCAGCCCCTGAGGGATGACTGTCCATGTTAATTGAAATTTTTACCCCCCCTCTGGGCTCTCCCATTCAAAGGCGAACAAAGGCCTTGAATCAGGGTGGAGGGGAATGCTGAAAAAGGCGTCTTTTAGGTCTATGACAGTGAACCAGGCATGCTCTTCCGGAATTCCTACAAGGAGGGTGTGTGGGTTGGGGACCACAGGATGGGGGGCCTCAATTTGCTGATTAATGAGCCGGAGGTCTTGCACTAAGCGAAAGCCCTTGCCCCCCGCCTTTTGACACAGCCAGGATGGGCGTGTTATAGGGGGACATTATCTCAATGAGCCGGCCTTCTTCTCGGAGCTTTGTTATTACTGGTTGTAGGCCCTCCTTTCCTTGACGGGAAAGGGGATACTGTTTCACATGAACAGGCCTTGCTCCCTCCTTGAGGGGAATTTTGTATGGTGCTGCCGACTTGGCACGAGAGGCCCCTCCAATCCCGGCCCAAGCTAGAGGGTTGACTCTGTTTTCTATTAGGCTCCAGTCCTCGGTGGCCTCTGGGGTGGATTCTTCTGCAACCTTCAAAAGGGCCATTTGGTAGTTACTACTCTGCTGTTTACGGAGCCGTATCTCCATCCTTCCGTCAGGAGTAAAAGCAATCTCAATTTGGAGTTTAGTCAATAAGTCCCTTCCTAGCAATGCCACCGGACAGGAGGGGGTACAGACAAATGCATGTTCTAGGTGTGTTTTCCCAACCTTGGCACTTGGGTTGCCCTTCCCTCGACCCCCATTATGGTGGTGAACCCCCCACCTCCTGTTGGGGGCTTACTGAGGGGGAGGACGGACAGGGCGGCCCCTGTGTCCACAAGGGCTTTGTAGGAGTGGCCCCCAACCTTTATTTTGACCATGGGGTCCCGTCTTGCCTCAGAGACGGCTAAGAGGGGGCTGGGCCCTGGTCTGTCCTAATCTCTTTCTTGTTCATACAGAACTCTCTCTGCTCCTCCCATATTTTCCCCTCTCTCTTTCTGCTTCAAAGCCTCACAATCATGCTTCCAGTGCCCCATTTTCTTACAGAAGGCACATTGATCTTTCCCCAGGGGAGATCCCTTCCTTCCCCCTTTCCTCCCCTTTCTAGCTCCCTCTTTGTCGGGTCTAAGAACCGCAGCAAGGAGTTTGGCCTGCCTCTTGTCTTTTTCTTTTCCTTCTTCCTCTTCTCGCCTCTCATAAACCTTTTGAGCTACCTCAACTAAAACTCCTAGGTCAGCTGCCAACCCTCCTTCAACTTTTTGCAACTTCTTTCTGATGTCCTGGCAGCTATTTATTTATTTATTTATTTATTTTATTGCATTTATACCCCGCCTTTTTTCCTCTTGCAAGGAACCCAAGGCGGCTTACATTATCATCCTCCTCTCCATTTTATCCTCACAACAACAACCCTGTGAGGTGGGTTGGGCTGAGAGTCTGTGACTGGCCCAAAGTCACCCAGTGAGCTTCCATGGCCGAGTGGGGACTAGAACCCAGATCTCCCAGCTCCTAGTCCAACACTCTTGCCACTACACCACACTTTGGCTCTCTATTTCCCACAAACTGAGTCGTGAGGATCCTTAAATTATTTGGATCATTCAAGTCAATGTCAGTATATTTAGTGAAGGCTTCCCTCAGCCTTTGGAGGAACACGGCAGGAGGTTCGTTTTTGTCTTGCTTTAGAGTCAGGACTTTTTGCAAATTGGGGGCCCTTCTCGCGGCTTGCTTCATGCCTGCTAAAATGAGCCGAAAATAGTCAGCATGTAAGTGTCTATGTGCTGCTGTGGCCACCCCCCAATTGGGTCGCCCTGTGGGCAGAACCTCCGCCATCTCCTCCTCAGTTGCCTGGGGATTTTCCTCCCTATACTTGGCTCATGCCCCCACAAGGATGGTTGGCTTTTGGCTGAGGAAACAAGTGTTCAATAGCATTTGTGTATCGTCCCATGTGGGGTTGTGAGTAAGCCTCACATTCTCCATCAGAGACAGGAGTGGCCTGGGATCCTCTTCAAAGGAGGGGTTAAATTGTTTCCAATTACACAAATCAGATGTCGTGAATGGGACATAAACAAACATCGTCCCTTGAGGATATTGGGCGGTAGGGTCGGGGACTTCTCTGATGGGGAAGGTGAACTTCACCGGTGGTTGGGGGTCCTTTTGCAGGTTATAGTTAGGTCCCCCTTTTGCTTCTCTTTGTAGGACCTCCAATCTTTCCTCTAGGGAATGTAGACGACCTTGGAGAGTGTCCCGGCATTCAACTAGAGGGATGGGGTCCTCTGGTACTATTTCGTGAGAGGGGTCCTTCTCGGGGGCATCTAACCGCTGGGCGGGCCCCTTAGGAGAAGGTGGTGGTTGCAACGGGCATGGTCGCCCTGCGACAGCTGTCCCGTAGGGAGGGGGAAGCAATAGGTCCTCCGGTGCTGTGGCCACGAACCTAGGTGGTCCTTCTTTTGGTGGTTTCCTTTTGACCACCATGGAAAGGGCAAGGGACATGCATTCAACAACCCATGGAGTGGGCCTGCTGCCAAGGGGCACACAAGTTGCCCACGAATCAATATAAGGGAACTGGTCCCAACTTCCCCTCTGTGCTACTGTTGTTCGCACATCAGATACCAAGGTTGGGTCAAAAGACCCCTCGGGTGGCCATTTGGGTTCTAATATTGGCCATTCCCGGGTGCAAAAAAAGACAAGACGATCCTTTGTCATCTTAGTTCCATAATCCTGCTTAAAAGGTGATCAATTGCGCAAACAACACTCCAAGGGCGTATGGGACTTCTTTGCAGACTTAGATTGGGACCCGCCCATGACAGTGGGAATTTCAATCAGCAATTCTTGCGCTTCGCCCTTCTCTGACCCAGCCTGTCTCCAGGGTAGGGAAATGCAGATCGGGGCTCCCCACTCGCTTCGCCCGTAGGCGTCTCACACAATCACAAACACACCACCGTCCCGTGTTTATCCCCTAATGTAAGTTGTTTCACTTACCCCAAAAGCCTCTTCTGTCCCGCCCGCAGTTGCGTCCAGCTGCTTATTAATCCACTGCCGGTGCCTAAAAGGAGTGATCACGTCTCCCTCTTCCTCTGGCGTTGGTCCCCAAGCGCCTCCGCCGCCGCCGTCGTGAGGAGAAGGCAGTGTAAAACAACCACCTGTGGCCACTTCTCCTCCGCGGCCCCTCAGCTCAGCGCGAAAGGGACGCGCCCTGAAGCAGGATCCGAGTCACGGCACCAAATTGTTAGATAAAAAAAAGTCCTTGCTTTCGGTTTAGAAGAAAAGGATGCCAGGCAGGCAGCAGTGGATCCAACACTATTTTATTGAACGTTTTGCAAAACGGATGCAGAGCAGTCTGGACCCCGAGACACGTGTGCAAAAGCCTTTTATACCATATCACTTCTATTGTTCTTGCCAGTAACCAATGAAACAGTCAGTACATCAGCTTACCAAGTCAATAGCCAATAAACAGTCAGTATCAGCTTACCAAGCCGTTAGTCATGAGCGTGTCATTATGGTTCTCCTTTTGGCTCCGCCCACATTTCCCCGCCACTAGGGCTCCTACGTAACTGAGGCGCCAACGGTTATGGAGTCTCTTTTTCTCTAATACTGTCACTTGAGCCCATTATTCCGTGTCCTGCACTCTGGGATGATCAAGAAGAGATCCTGGCCTTCCTCTCTGTGACAACCTTTCAAGGACTTGAAAAGCGCTATCCTATCTCCCCTCAGTCTTCTCTTCTCAAGGCTAAACAGGCCCAGTTCTTTCAGTCTCTCTTCATAGGGCTTTGTTTCCAGTCCCCTGATCATCTTGGTTGCCCTCCTCTGAACCCTCTCCAGTTTGTCTGCATCCGTCTTAAAGTGTGGTGCCCAGAACTGGACACAGGACTCCAGATGAGGCCTAACCAGTGCTGAGTAGAGGGGAACTAGTACTTCCCGGGATTTGGAAGCTATGCTTCTATTAATGCAGCCCCAAAGAGCATTTGCCTTTTTTGCAGCCACATCACATTGTTGGCTCATATTCAGCTTGTGATCGACAACAATTCCAAGATCCTTCTCGCTTGTAGTGTGGTTGAGCCACGTATCCCCCATCTTGTAACTGTGCATTTGGTTTCTTTTTCCTAGGTGCAGAACTTGGCATTTATCCCTATTAAATGTCATTCTGTTGTTTTCTGCCCAGTGCTCCAGGCTATCCAGATCACTTTTGTTGCTGCCTTCCAAAGTATTAGTTATCCTGCCCAATTTTGTGTCATCTGCAAATGTGATGAGCATTCCCTGCACCTCCTCCTCCAAGTCATTAATACAAATGTGAAAGAGCACTGGGCCCAGGACTGAGCCCTGCGGTACCCCACTCGTTACCTCTCCCCAGTTAGAGAAGATCCCATTGATAAGCACCCTTTGAGTCCGATTCTGTAGCCCACTGTGGATCCACCGGATCATTGTTTCATCTAGCTCACTTTGAGCTACTTTGCTCATCAGGATATCATGGGGCACTTTGTCGAAAGCTTTGCTGAAGTCAAGATATATGATGTCTACAGCATTCCCACGGTCTACAAGGGAGGTTACTTGATCCAAAAATGAGATCAGATTTGTCTGGCAGGACTTGTTTTTGACAAATCCATGTTGGCCTCGAGTAATCACGGCATTGTTGTCAAGGTGCTTCCAGATGGATTGCTTTATCATCTGCTCCAGAATTTTCCCAAGGATTGATGTCAGACTGACTGGTCTGTAGTTCCCAGGTTCCTCCTTTTTACCCTTTTTGAAGATAGGGACAACATGAGCCCTCCTCCAGTCATCTGGCACTTCCCCCGTCCTACATGATTTCTCAAAGACAATAGACAGCAGTTCTGAGAGTTCTTCTGCCAGTTCCTTTATTACTCTAGGATGCAGTTCATCTGGCCCTGGAGATTTGAACTCATTCAAAGTAATTAGGTGTTCCATGACCATTTGCCTATCGATCTCAAGCTGCAATCCTGCCCCTTCAGCCTGTACTTCGCCTTTGCCAGGGGGGTCATAGACCCTCTTTTGGGAGAAGACTGAGCCAAAGTTGGAATTGAGCACCTCTGCCTTTTCTTTGTCATCTGTTATCGTTTTGCCATCCTTATTTAATAGCTGAACCACCATTTCTTTCCTCTGCCTTTTACTATGCACGTAGCTGAAGAAAGTCTTTTTGTTGTTTTTAGCATCCCTCGCCAACCTCAGCTCATTCTCAGCTTTAGCCTTCCTGACGCCATCCCTGCAATTCTGTGCTACCTGCCTGTACTCTTCCTTTGTTACTTGGCCTTCTTTCCACTTCCTAGATGTGTCCTTTTTTGTTTTCAGGTCATCCCTAAGCTTTTTGTGAAGCCACATTGGCTTCTTCTGTTGTCTTCCACCTTTTCTTCTTGTTGGAATTGTTTGTGATTGTGCCTTGAGGATTTCCTTTATTAAAAGCTCCCACCCATCTTGGACTCCTTTTCTCGTTAGCGTCGCTTGCTACTTTGGTTTTATTCTGTTTTCAACTTATGTTTTACATTAATTTTTACTATGTTATTGCATTTTATCATTGTGGGCTTTGTCTAGTAAACTGCCTAGAAAGCTTCAGCTAACGGGCAGTATAGAAATGTAGTGGAGAAATAAAGAAATAAACTGTATCTGGCAAAAAATATGATGTGGCCTTAGAAGGTGATCTTGAAACAATTAGGAACACTTAGCGGCGACTAGAGAAGCCATAGCTGCTAATGGATGTCAGTAAGGAGGCCACCTATTCTAAATTGTGTTTGGACATATTCCAGAGGTTAGCCAAGCTCAGGTATTATCAAAGTGCTTAGGAAACGTAATATAGAGAAGGATTAATTGAGAGCTTGAGTTTATTTAAAAACCATTGGAATAACAAATTTTGTAACAGCCATGCATATTTTTAATTTTCTCTGATGAACTGAGAAATCCTATGGCTGGAATTTGCAGGACAGGAATTCCATCCATGCTCTACCCATGATATATCCCATTTTTCGCTGTTCCCCAGGAAGAATTTAGACTTCAGAGCCCTCCTGCTGGTAGAGGCTTTCACATGTATTGCGGGGGGGGGGGGGTGCTTTGCCTGCAGACATTTCTTTCCACGTCTGCTCCATCCTTAGGGGTGTACGAATCCCACTCACCCGAGTCCACTGGGGGGACCGCAGGAGGGGAGGCGATCCATTTGCATCTGCAGACCGGCAGCGGACGGCAGCAGACGGACCTGGACCAGGCCAGCGGCAGGTAGGATCCAGCTAGCACGAACTTCGCGGGGTGGTGGAGGTGAGTGGTCCGTTCCGCCATGGACTCCGAGGGGCTGGCTTCTTTAGAATCCAGCCTCACTGGAGTCCGTGGCAGAATTCTCCGCCATCCCTTTCCGTCCTGTGTCCAGGCAGGTTGGTAAGGGAGAAGGCATTCCCTCAAGTATCCTGTTCCCAAGCTGTTTAGGGCTTTGTACACCAGTACTAATACCTTAAACCTGGCCCAGTAGCAAATAGGCAGCCAGTGCAGCTCCCTCAGCAAAGGAGTTGCACGCTGAAAAAGGGCAGCTCCCGACAACAGCCGAGCTGCTGCATTCTGCACTCGCTCCAGCGTCCGGAGCAGCCATAAGGGCAGCCCCACATAGAGCGCGTTGCAGCAATCCAGTCTTGAGGTTACTAGCACCTGTGTCACTGTGGCCAAGCTATCCCTGTCCAGGAGAGGCCGGAGCTGGTGAACTAGCAGAAGCTGGTAAAAGGCGCTCCGAGCCACCACAGCCACCTGGACCACAGCCACCGTGGTGGATCCAGGAGCGCCCCCAGACTAGAGACCTGATCATTCACAGGGAGCGCAACCCCATCCAGAACAGGCAATGAGCCTATCACCTGGACCTGGGAACCACTCACACATATGGCTACCATCTTGCCAGGATTCAGTTTCAGTTTATTGGCCCTCATCCAGCCCATTACTGTTCAGGCACTGGGGGGGAGGAGGAAGAGGAGGAGGACAACAATGAAAACAAGATTGACGAAGCATCTGGGACCCTATTCCTACAACTCTATTCCTACAACCAAGACGGCGGGAGTGGTGAGGGTGGTAGAATGCCGCCCGCCCTGCAACTCTGATCTGAACCAGAGACGGGGGTGGGGGTGCCCTGCCCGGAGGCGTCAGCCCATCCATGCCTTGCCTAGTGAAGGGCGGAGGGTTCCGCTTGCCTTGGGATCCGAGCGCCCTCCTCCAGGTGTGCTGCACCCCCCTTCCGGCATGCCCCTCAGCTCGAAAGCCAAGTAATCCTGAGGCCAAGGGGGCTGCAGGACAGAACCTCCCCCAAGCAGTTGTCGGGGGAGTTTGCAGGCTTGCCCTGCTGGACCTGCAAGAGTCTGGAAACACCTGCCAAAAGGTCGCTGGGCCTGCAGCTCTTTCGCGGTGGCTTGCTGCAAAACCCTGTTGGAGATTTTGTCCGCCTTTCCCCGCTTGGATAGCCGCCTGCTTCCTTACTCCACTGCTTCTGGAGATCCCCGTGGAACCGACTTGTCGGGCTATAGAACAGAGGACGCTCTGGGCAGACGGTGGACTCCTGCGCCAGCCTCCTCATGCAGCCTGGCGGCCTCCACCTCCCAGCGAGGCTCCTTGCTCCCACAAAATTGGGCAGGATAGCTAACACTTTGGAAGACAGAAGCAGAAGTCAAAGTGATCTGGATAGGCTGGAGCGCTGGGCAGAAAACAACAGAATGACATTTCACAGGGATAAATGCCAAGTTCTGCACCTAGGAAAAAGAAACCAAATGCTCAGTTACAAGAACTTCATCAGGAGGGCTTTAAACTGAATCCTACGGGGAAGGGAGATGTAATGTTGGGGGTAACAATGGACGTAGGCGTATGCACTGCAACAGAAAGAACAGCTCTGATAGTGCCCAATCATAGTCTTCAGACACATGTAGGAAGAAAGCCAGACTATGAAGCACATGGTCTTCGATGTCTATATACTAATGCCCAGAGTATGGGAAACAAACAGAAGGAACTTGAACTCTTAATCCAGGAGAGAAATTATGACTTGATAGGTATAACTGAGACTTGGTGGGATGACTCTCATGACTGGAATACAGCAATTGAAGGATATAACTTGTTCAAAAAGAACAGGAGGAACAGAAAGGGAGGTGGGGTTGCACTGTATGTGAAAAATACATATCTCTGCACAAAAATACCGGAGGAGGAGCTTGGTAGCCCCATCGAGAGCATCTGGGTTGAAATAAACGGAGCAAAGAATAAAAGGAATCTGGTGGTTGGAGTCTACTACCGGCCACCCAATCAAGGAGAAGACGAGGATGAAACTTTTGAAAAGCAAATAGCCAATGTTTTAAGGAAGCATGATGTAGTAGTAATGAGGGACTTCAATTTCCCCGATATTTGTTGGGAGACAAATTCTGCAAAACATGGCCCCTCCAGCAAATTCCTGACTTGTGTGGCAGATAACTTCCTCCTACAGAAAGTAGAGGAAGGAACTAGAGGATCAGATATCCTTGACTTGATCCTAACCAACAGAGATGACTTAGTGGATCAAGTAGCAGTTACAGGAACTCTGGGGGAAAGCGACCATGTTGTACTTGAGTTCTTGGTTCTAAGGGAAGCAAAAGCTGAGTGTAGTCAAACACGTACCCTGGATTTTAGGAAAGCTGATTTTAATAAACTCAGAACAATGATCAGTAAGGTCCCATGGCAAGCGACACTAATGAGAAAAGGAGTCCAAGATGGGTGGGAGCTTTTAAAAAAGGAAATTCTCAAGGCACAATCACAAACAATCCCAACAAGAAGAAAAGGTGGAAGACAGCAGAAGAAGCCAATGTGGCTTCACAAAAAGCTTAGGGATGACCTGAAAACAAAAAAGGACACATCTAGGAAGTGGAAAGAAGGCCAAGTAACAAAGGAAGAGTACAGGCAGGTAGCACAGAATTGCAGGGATGGCGTCAGGAAGGCTAAAGCTGAGAATGAGCTGAGGTTGGCGAGGGATGCTAAAAACAACAAAAAGACTTTCTTCAGCTACGTGCATAGTAAAAGGCAGAGGAAAGAAATGGTGGTTCAGCTATTAAATAAGGATGGCAAAACGATAACAGATGACAAAGAAAAGGCAGAGGTGCTCAATTCCAACTTTGGCTCAGTCTTCTCCCAAAAGAGGGTCTACGACCCCCATGGCAAAGGCGAAGTACAGGCTGAAGGGGCAGGATTGCAGCTTGAGATGGACAGGCATATGGTCAAGGAACACCTAATGACTTTGTATGAGTTCAAATCTCCAGGGCCAGAGGAACTGCATCCTAGAGTCATAAAGGAACTGGCAGAAGAACTCTCAGAACCGCTGTCTATTCTCTTTGAGAAATCATGGAGGACGGGGGAAGTGCCAGATGACTGGAGGAGGGCTAACATTGTCCCTATCTTCAAAAAGGGTAAAGAGGAGGAACCTGGGAACTACAGACCAGTCAGTCTGACATCAATCCCTGGGGAAATTCTGGAGCAGATGATAAAGGAATCCATCTGGATGCACCTTAACAACAATGCCGTGATTACTCGAAGCCAACATGGATTTGTCAAAAACAAGTCCTGCCAGACAAGTCTGATCTCATTTTTGGATCAAGTAACCTCCCTTGTAAACCGTGGGAATGCTGTAGACATCGTATACCTCGACTTCAGCAAAGCTTTCGACAAAGTGCCCCAGGATATCCTAATGACCAAAGTAGCTCAAAGTGGGCTAGATGAAACAACGATCCGGTGGATCCACAGTTGGCTACAAAATCAGACTGAAAGAATGCTGATCAATGGGACCTTCTCCAACTGGGGAGAGGTAACGAGTGGGGTACCGCAGGGCTCAGTCCTGGGCCCAGTGCTCTTCCACATTTGTATTAATGACTTGGAGGAGGAGGTGCAGGGAATGCTCATCACATTTGCAGATGACACAAAATTGGGCGGGATAGCTAATACTTTGGAAGACAGAAACAAAATTCAAAGTGATCTGGATAGACTGGAGAGCTGGGCAGAAAACAACAGAACTGTGGTGCTGGAGAAGACTCTTACGAGTCCCCTGGACTGCAAGATCAGATCAAGTCCATCCTAAAGGAAATCAACCCTGAGTGCTCATTGGAAGGACAGATACTGAAGCTGAAGCTGAAATATTTTGGCCACCTAATGCGAAGAGAAAACTCTCTGGAAAAGACCCTGATGCTGGGAAAGACTGAAGGCAAAAGGAGAAGGGGACGACAGAGGATGAGATGGCTAGATAGCATCACCGATGCAATGAAGATGAACTTGAGCACACTCCGGGAGAGAGCGCAGGACAGGAAGGCCTAGCGTGCTATGGTCCATGGGGTTACGAAGAGTCGGACACGACTGAACGACTGAACAACAACAACAACAAGGGATAAATGCCAAGTTCTGCACCTAGGAAAAAGAAACCAAATGCACAGTTACAAGATGGGGGATACGTGGCTCAACCACACTACAAGTGAGAAGGATCTTGGAATTGTTGTCGATCACAAGCTGAATATGAGCCAACAATGTGATGTGGCTGCAAAAAAGGCCAATGCTATTTCGGGCTGCATTAATAGAAGCATAGCTTCCAAATCCCGGGAAGTACTAGTTCCCCTCTACTCAGCTCTGGTGAGGCCTCATCTGGAGTCCTGTGTCCAGTTCTGGGCACCACACTTTAAGAAGGATGCAGACAAACTGGAGAGGGTTCAGAGGCGGGCAACAAAGATGATCAGGGGACTGGAAACAAAGCCCTATGAAGAGAGACTGAAAGAACTGGGCATGTTTAGCCTTGAGAAGAGAAGACTGTGGGGAGATATGATAGCACTCTTCAAGTACTTGAAAGGTTGTCCCAGAGAAGAAGGCCAGGATCTCTTCTTGATCATCCCAGAGTGCAGGACACGGAATAATGGGCTCAAGTGACAGGAAGCCGGATTCTGGCTGAACATTTGGAAAAACTTCCTGACTGTAAGAGCAATACGACAATGGAACCAATTACCTGGGGAGGCGGTGGGCTCTCCCACACTGGAGGCCTTCAAGACGAGGCTGGACAGCCATTTGTCAGGGATGCTCTGACTTGGATTCCTGCATTGAGCAGGGGGTTGGATTCAATGGCCTTGTAGGCCCCTTCCAACCCTACTATTCTATGATTCTATGATTCTAAGATGGGGGATACGTGGCTCAACAACACTACAAGCAAGAAGGATCTTGGCGTTGTTGTCGATCACAAGCTGAATATGAGCCAACAATGTGATGTGGCTGCAAAAAAGGCCAATGCTCTTTGGGGCTGCATTAATAGAAGCATAGCTTCCAAATCCTGGGAAGTACTAGTTCCCCTCTACTCAGCACTGGTTAGGCCTCATCTGGAGTACTGTGTCCAGTTCTGGGCACCGCACTCTAAGAAGGAGGCAGACAAACTGGAGAGGGTTCAGAGGAGGGCAACAAAGATGATCAGGGGACTGGAAACAAAGCCCTGTGAAAAGAGACTGAAATAACTGGGCCTGTTTAGCCTTGAGAAGAGAAGACTGAGGGGAGATCTGATAGTGCTCTTCAAGTGCTTGAAAGGGTGTCCCAGAGGCACCAGGACGAGCATGGCCTTGTGGCTTGAACCCCAAATGCAAATTAACGCTCGGAAGTCTGACATCTCTCACGCCTCTGCAAAGCCATGCTAGTAACCCATTCAGGAATGCAGCAGATGTGACACTAACAGCCCAGAGGTGGGCTAGTACTCTCTTCCCCCTCTTGGGGAAGGGCAATCTCTCTCTCTCTCTCTCTCTCTCTCCCCCCCCCCTCCGCACTGTATCTGTGGTTCGGGAGAGGGAGAGCATGTCTCATGTTGTTGTTGCTGTTATTTACATTTGGATTCCGCCCCATAGCCAAAGCTCTCTCTTTCCTTTTCTTTTCTACTGTACCGCCATCTATACCAAAACCCCAAGCAGAGATTCCTGGGGCAGGTCTTGGCATCCTCAGAGGGTGCAAGTATCTATGTGAAGGCCTGCTGGTTGCTGCCAGATTGCGATCTCAAAACAGCCTTGTCCGCCAAGGCCACGCAACAGGTCCGTGCCATCCCTCTGAATGCTGTTGCAGCTGACTGCGCAGTTGATTCACTGACTTGATTTCTGTCTGTGTTCTGTTATTGCATGATGCACCAAGCTATGTTCTTTGCGAAGGCTGCTAGTCAAATAGAATAAAACATTCTGACTCTGACCTACTTTTGGAACAGAAACTGCCTTGGACTTCCTGTGGGATGGCCTTTGCTGGGAGAGGGACAGCAGGGGGAGTATGACCCTATTGTTCTCTTGGACCTCTCTGCAGCTTTGGCTATTGGGTGATATAAAAATGTAATACATACATACATACGTAGATAAATAGATTAGATAGATGGATAGATAGATAGATAGATAGATAGATAGATAGATAGATAGATAGATAGGTTTCAAACTAGAGTACGCTGTCGGGCCACAGAGCATCAACAGGTGACGTGGCAAGTAATCTTTCCGGGGGCTGGGCTCCACCGCGGGTTCCATATTTTTCGCCTGTCGTTCATGGTGCCTTCTGAGCACTGGTGCTGCTGCAATGGAGGGGGAGGGGGGAGGAGGACAACAATGAGGCCAAGACTGACGGAGCATCTCGGACCCTATTCCTACAACCACGTGACGGGGATTCTCATCGACGCCCTTCCTGTGCTTCCCATGACGATGAGAGAGGCGGCGGGAGTGGCGGGGTGGAATGCCGTCCTCCCTGCAACTCTGATCTGAACCAGAGACGGGGGTGGGGGTGCCCTGCCCGGAGGAGTCAGCCCATCCATGCCTTGCCTAGTGAAGGGCGGAGGGTTCCGCTTGCCTTGGGATCCGAGCGCCCTCCTCCAGGTGTGCTGCACCCCCCTTCCGGCATGCCCCTCAGCTCGAAAGCCAAGTAATCCTGAGGCCAAGGGGGCTGCAGGACAGAACCTCCCCCAAGCAGTTGTCGGACCTGCCCAGCTGGACCTGCGAGAGTCCGGAAACACCTGCTGAAAGGTCACTGGGCCTGCAGCTCTTTCGCGGTGGCTTGTTGCAAAACCCTGTCGGAAACCTTGTCCGCCTTCCCCCCTTGGATAGCCGCCTGCTTCCTCACTCGGCTGCTTCTGGAGATCCCCGTGGAACCCACTTGCCGGGCTATAAAAGAGAGGATGCTCTGGGCGGACGGTGGACTCCCGCGCCGGCCTCCTCATGCGGCCCGGCAGCCTCCTCCTCCCGGCGGGGCTCCTCGCCCTCTGGGCTGGGCTGACACTCGTCTCGGGCCAGAAGCGGCCAGGTAAGCAGCCCCTTCTGCCCTTCCGCCCAGGTGAGGCCCTCCTCCTCCGCACGTGAAAGCGTTCCCAGGCACAAGGGCTTCTGCGATGCCGGTTGACTGGGAGCATGCAGCAGGAACCCCGTCCCCACGCCCCTTGCCTGTCCCGGCTCACCAGCAGCTGCGCTTCCTCGGCCGGCTGTGGCAGGAGCTGCTGCGGCCGCCCGGCCGCCCGTCATGGAGCCACCGTGCCGCCATCTGCTGTAGCTCTCGCTGCCGCGAGAAAGGAGGCGGAAGGCCTACAGGGCTTGATGGGTCGTGCCCGTGGCGAGCATGCATGCATGCATGCATGCCTGTGTGTATTTCATTTCCATGCCGCCCAGTAGCCGAAGCTCTCTGGGCGGTTCACAAAAATATTTGCACTGCGACGTGGTGACTGTATCATGAATGATACCTGTCCGTTGTGACTGAGTATCCATGGATTTGTCTAACCCGGGGGTGGCCATCCTGTTCATCCCCCAGGCTGCTTGTGATGCTGACTGAGGATTGGGAGCCGCACACACGCACACTCACTTGCACACACACACACTTGCACACATTGCAAAGATCCGTGCTGGGAGGGAGCGGGGAGCCCTCCCTCCACCCGTCCCCACAATCCTGATGCAGGTCGCTCCTTCCTCGCTTCTGAAGTCACGGGGGGGGGGGAGTCAGGGTGCCCCTGTGCGCACACCGAAAGCCGTGGAGAGCCAGAGATTGGCCCTGTTCGTCCATCCCTTTCTTGGAAAAAAATCTAATCAGAAATCATAGCCACCACCATGTCTTGCTGTAGCCAATTCCATGATTTGAAGCCACATCACAAATGAGCCCGTTTCAGCCACTAGGTGTGTGTGTTAATGAATATGCTTATAAACTCTCTTTGTGTGTGTGTGTGTGTGTGTGTGTGTGTGTGTGTGTGTGCACACGCCCACCCAATATTTCCATGGCCGCCTCTGCCCCCAAACTCCAAGAATTTGCTCCCGTGCCACGGTGGGCCCTGCCACTGCAAGGGAGGGCTTCACTGTGGCAGTCCTGCATGTGGCATCCCCCCCCCCCCGCCCAGCCATGTCACTGGAGCACCCAAGTTCTCATACGGGGGGGCACCTCTCTTCACTCCTCGCAGCGCGTCATGTCCTAAATAGTTCGTATGTCCCCCAACGAAGCTTTTGCCAGTCCCTTCCTCTCTGCTGCTTCCAGCGCCACCACCGCCTTTTCTGGGATGAGCTAGCAGGGCCTGAACACGCTAGTCCGAACACAGGCACACGCCCTAATCCCACGTGACGGCACTGTGGTAATTCCTGTTTTCTTCGCAGTCCTGCCCTAAAACGAGGCTGCCTTTCCCACTGCCCACAGCCGCTGAGCGCAGTGAGTTTCAGTCAAGCTTATCGGGGCAACTCCGAGTTGGAGCAAAGGAGTCAGAAGCGGCATCCGCTGTGGGAGGGACCTCCCCACGGAGAGAGGAACCGGTTCAGGTGACATGGCCACACGTGTGCACTCTTCTTTTCCACAGACTTCTGCTCCCTCCCTGCGGACCCTGGACCGTGCGATGCACACATACCGCGTTATTTCTACAACTCCTCTTCAAAGAAGTGTGAGAAGTTCATGTATGGCGGATGCAGTGGGAACAGAAACAATTTTGGGACTTTAGTGGGATGTCATCATAACTGTATAGGTACGTGAGAATGGCAAGAGAGAATCCGTGAGAGAGTCTGTCCCCCTGCAAACTCAGCGGTGAGGAATAGGGATGTCAGAGAATTCTGCGATGGATCTCGGTGAGGCCGAATGCCAGTGCATTCGGCCCCCTGAAATCCGTTGCGGAACGAAGCCCCCGCCCCCCCACCCCATGAAAGGCGCGCGGGACGGAGCATTTACCTGCTCCCATCCGCGCTGCTTTGGAATGGCGGCCATCCTGCGGCCGCCATTCACTTCGTCTTCATAGCTGTGATAGGCTACGTAAATACCCGACAAAAAGCTGCTTCATGTGGTCCTATGATGAGCTGCCGCTAACACTCCCACGTCCCATTTGCCACACTCTGCCGACAGTTGTGCTCCGTAAGGTGAAGACGAGCATCCTGTTCTACCCAGCTGTGCCCACCTAGCGGAGGCTGGTGGCTCTGATTTCAGTGGGGCTGTGAATCCATTCCAGGTTTCAGCCAGAACCAGCCAGAACTCTAAAGGCACTATCTAAGTTGCTGAACCTTTTGCGGGGATGGGTTCAGTACTTGGTTATCTCCTTTAGAGTTCTGTCTGGTTCTGACTAAAACCCAGAATGGATTCGCAGCCCCACTGAAATCAGAGCCAACAGCTTCCACGATGCCCACCCTAGGAGCTCCAGTGATTGAAATGGAAGGGCATACCTGCCCGGGAGCGGGTCTCAGTCTGCAAGGCGTCCCATAGCCAGAGGGCTGTTTTCTGTTGCGGGGAACTCCCCCTGCCTCCTCCAGGTGCCCCGGAGAGCGACCAGGAGTGCCCCGGCCAGCAGAAGGGCTCCCACTATGGAGGCAGGGCAGCCTGCTATGAACCCAGCCAAGGTTCCTTTGGCCGTGTCTGTGGTTACCTTCTAAACAGATAGGTCCTGGGGTTGAAGCATTATTGAACAGACATCCGTTGTGGGGAGGGGACTTCCCAATCCCAGGGTGTGCAAG
Organism: Heloderma suspectum; assembly: GCF_057233095.1. Taxonomy (NCBI): domain Eukaryota; kingdom Metazoa; phylum Chordata; class Lepidosauria; order Squamata; family Helodermatidae; genus Heloderma; species Heloderma suspectum. The sequence goes on along the minus strand of NC_139461.1, from coordinate 314,318,873 downwards.
GCTACGCCACTCCCCGGTGGGAAGACAGCACTCTGCATATGTTCAAGCCCCCTTGTTTTTCCTTCATGCTACGGGGGCTGACTTAGCCATGCACACAATCTGTGATCATATTAAGAGGGCGGAGGGGAGGGTGCTTACGGAACTAACTGTACAAACAGTCGGAAACATCGAAGACGAAGCAGTGCAGGCTGGTGGCTCCGATGTCAGCGGGGCACTGACTCCTCTCCAGCTCGCAGCCAGAACCAGTCAGAACTCTAAAGGAGCTCTCCAAGGTGCTGCATCGGAGCCACCAGCCTCCACTGGACACAGCCGTGTTAGTCATTCACCCTCGAGGACGTCATGGAAGCAGTGCTGACTGTGCATCGCACGCCTACACCTGTAAGAAGCGCAGAGAGTTGATACTACAGCTCTGGATGGTGTTTCTGTGGGATAATTTCTCCTCCTCCTCCTCATGTCTCTCGCTCATTCTTCTTCCACAGCAAATTTTCTGAAAGATTCCTAGAACCACAGACAGCCAGCAACCCGTCCTGTGATGTGACCAGAGACTCCCCCGCGACTATCCTGGGCGTCAAGGCACCAATCTGAGCCAACCCGACCGCCATTTTCATTGATGGTGCTCGACTTTGCTAGGTTAACAGTCTTCCTTCCCCTGATAATAAACACATCCATACGTTGTGTCTGAGAGTCTGGAGGTTTGGGCGGCGGGGGGGGGGGGTGTCTTCTTTTCCTGCCTCTCTCCAAGGTCCCCTCCTTGTTGACTGTTCCTCTGCTGTTGTTTAATCAATTTTCATTTCGACTTTTAACAAAGCAAAACAAACAAAACAAATAAAAATATAACAATATATTCTGAAATCCTCACTTTCAAATAGTACAGTATTCGGGTTGCGGGGGGAGAAAGAATAAGTTACACGTCATCTTCAGTAAAAGCAGACCAAATATCCAAATATTAGCCCATTTGCAAGTTATGCCTTTATACCACTCTTTCAAATGTTGCTAGCATTGTTAAGCCTTCAGTCCATTGCATTATAGGCAGCGAACTTTTATCCTTTCGTTATCGTAGTATCAGTCTTTTAGCAACCAAAAGGGCATGAAGGATCCATTTATGCTGACCATGTGTTACATTCCAAGAAACAGGTAAGTAATTTAAGTGAACATTAACATCAGTAAATATTAAAGAGCTTTCCAATACAACATTTATCTGTGTAATAACTTCCTCCCTAAAGGAGGCAACTATTGGGCATTTCCAAACATATGAATAAGAGAAGTGTTAATTGCATTACACCTCCAACAATTAGCCGAGTTTGACAAACCTTTATTAAAGAGATGTTGTGGCATCCAATAGACCTGGAAAAAAAAGATTTTGCTGAATAAGGAGTAACTGACAATCCATGGAGATATCAGATACAGACGCCAAAACTGCGGTCCATTGATTAGACAAAATAGGACATTCCAGTTCCCTGTTCTATTCCTGCCGTAGACCCCATGTATCACATTTATTCATTGATAATAAGTATTTGTAAACATGAATTGTGGGTCGATATATCTGGTCTGCTTCAATAGGTGTTTCCAATAGCAAAGAAGACTTCGAGGCAGTAAAAGCAGCAGGACCGAATCTAGATACTAACAAATGTTTCCATCGCAAGTACTGCCATTCCACTGTAGCAGGCAAATCAAATTTATCTCGCAAAGTTGAAAATAGCAAAAACTCATCATCAACACTCAGTAATTGATCCAAGGTAAAGATCATTTTATCTGTCCATGTCCTCCACAAAAACACTTTCTTTCCAATTCTTTCACCTGGATTTCCTCATAAAGTCAATGTGGCATGGGAAAACGGGTCAAACTGTAATTGGCATGACATGATATGCCACACATCTCTAACTGCCCAGATTGTGGGAGGAGTTCTATCTGCCTGAATATGCCGAGAACCTAATGCCATCCATTTAAAGACAGGCTCCAGACAAGAAGATTCCAACACTGACCAAGGTGGGAAATCAAATCTGAGTGGAAAACACTAAAATTTAGTACAGGTCAGCAAACAAGCCTGATGGTACGTAGCAAGACCCAGGAAACCAAACCCACCTTCATTAATTGGAAGTTGCATCCCTTTCACAGATACTCTTGGTGGAAAGGAACCCCCAAAGAATTTACAAAACAAAGCCTTATGTGTTTGGAAATATTTGCCAGGTATTTGCCAGGTATACGTGTGAGGATCCCACGTATAACAAAAATAATTTGAGGTATGGTATTCATAGAATCACAGAATCACAGAATAGTAGGGTTGGAAGGGGCCTACAAGACCATCGAGTCCAACCCCCTGTCCCAAGACATAGGAGATGGTACATTTTCTAATGGAATGTCCCCAGTATGCAGAGCTGAGGATGCAATTATCTTGAGCCCTTAACAATTGGGTCCAGTGACACATCTTCTTTAAGTATAACCTTATTATTACTGGCTGGTACAGATTACTGTATGCCCTACAAGACTGCCAAGTTTGTCCAATGGGCTTGGGAGAAACGAAACTTATTGACTGGCATAGAAGATTAAGCCTGCTAATAGAATCACAGGATCATAGAATAGTAGGGTTGGAAGGGGCCTACAAGACCATCGAGTCCAACCCCCTGCTCAATGCAGGAATCCAAGTCAGGGCAGCCCTGACAGATGGCTGTCCAGCCTCGTCTTGGATGCCTCCAGTGTGGGAGAGCCCACCACCTCCCTAGGTCATTGGTTCCATTGTCGTATTGCTCTAAGAGTCAGAAAGTTGTTCATCTTAAGTGTATTAACCTTACCCCATAAACTCAGCTTTAAAGACGTCCATCTATGTATAGCTTATGAAATATCATTAATCAACTTATTTAAATTTAACCTAATCATTTAAGATATACTGTATCTCTAGGGGTAATTATTCCCCAAAATAATAAACTCTGGGCACCGTCGAAATTGCCAATTGGCTAATACACTAGAGTATACCCTATCTCCAATTAGCATTATTTCCAACTTGACCAACTAACTGAGGGCCGATCTACATTGCGCCCGCCATCGCAATGAATTTGGTGTCCTGTCGGGCTAAATGCTCTTGCATTAAAACGTGATTATTCACACTCACCCATTTTCCCCGTTGCAGTGCTTCATCGAATGCGTGAGCTCAATTCACACTCAAGCGCTGTGCTGTTTTCCTGCGCTTGCTTGTCTGATCTCGGATGCTAAGCAGGGTCGGCCCCGGTCAGTAGTTGGATGGGCAACCGCCTGGGAATCAGGTTTCCTGCACTGAGCAGGGGGTTGTTTTATCTTGTTTTATCCCTTCAAATGAGACTAAGTTTTACCCCCTCCTATTCCCCGCTCAGGATGTTCTTTTAAAAAATTAAGGCGTTATCCTGACAGAATTGTTGGGGCTTCTCCGCGATGTTTTTTTTTCTAATTCAGGCATGATCTTCGAAGCTTTGAAGTTGTGAAGCTGGTTGAAGTAGCTGCAACATAAGCCTCACCAACCCAGTCCTTGCACAAGGACTGTTCCTCTGTTCACAATTTCCTTTTCAAGCTATCGAATGTAATACCTATCAACACATTCATTGGCAAATTCCGTATGTTAACCACGTGAAGACATGTTTTCCTCTGCCTGTCCTGAATTTCCTGCCAATCAATTTCATTACATGCTTTTGAATTCTTTTACTTTACTTTACTATGTATTTTCTCTGAACCAGCAGCATCTGGGGGCTGGGGATGAACTGGCTCCTCTGAAACCCTGCAGGGTAGCACCCTCCTGCGCAGATGTTGGTGCCACTGCCAGATGTTGCCGCTGCCACCGAAATCTCAACAAGGCACATGGCGGGGCGCCTTGTTTCGCAGGCTGTTGGGAGGCCGGTTCTGCTGGGAAACAAGACCCATGCGACCCACATGCCTTGTTTCCCAGCGGAATCGCCGACATTTGAGCAGCAGCAGAGACCAGGGTGTGTCTGTGAGTGTGTGCTCGTGTGTGTGCTCGTGCGCGCGCACACGCGCACAAATGGCCACTGTGGGCAGCATGTCGCCCACTCCTGCTCTAGAACATGCACCGCAGAATAAAACTCCTGTTTCCCCCTCAGCAGAGCAATTCTCTGGGGCTGGTGGATTCCGTGGTGAAGCAGTGGCCATAACCAAATCTCGTCCAGGCTGGGAGGTGGGGGCAGCTCCCCCCTTTCAGGACAGGGAGTTTTCCCTTTATCCCCTCCCACTGTTTGTTTGCTTACTTATTTCATTTTTATACCCCCCAACAGCTGAAGCTCCCAGGGCAGTTCACAACATTAAAACCACAAAAACACAACAGAAAATATAATGGAATGAAACTACGGAATGAAAATACAGCCTGAGTAAACCTATCTGCAGGGCAGATATTTAAAGCGCAAGCACAGATTTTAGATAGCAGAGCCAAAACCTGGAATGCTGAAGTGCTAACAATGCCTGGGAAGTAAAAAGTTCTTCACCTGGTGCCGGAATGAGTACAACACAGGGGTCAGCTGAACCTCTCTAGGCAGCTCGTTCCACACCCGGGGTGCCACAGCAGAAAAGGCCTTTTTCTTTCCTGGTAGCCACCTGCCTTACCGCTTTGGGCAGGGGCTCCTGGAGAAGGTCCCCGGAAGGTGGCAGGATCCAGGCAGGCACATACGGGAGGAGGCGTTCCTTCATATAACCTGGCCCCAAGCCGTTTAGGGGTTTGAATGTTAACACCAGCCCTTTGAATCTGGCCCAGAGAGGGACAGCTGGGAAAGTACTGGCATAATACTGCCTCCTTGACCAATCCCCATTAACAGTCTCGCTGCCCTGTTTGGGATCAGCTGAGGTTCCTGGACCATTTTCAAAGGCAGCCCCACACATTAGGCATTGCAGTAATGCAGACCACAGGGTATCAGAGCACAGATAACCGTAGCTAGGCTCTCTCTGTCCAGATAAGGACATACTTCGCATATCATCCTAAGCTGGTGAAAAGTGCTCCGTGCCACTGAGTTCGCCTGTGCCTCAAGTGACGGTCCTGGGTCCAAGATAGGGATGTACGAAACCCCTACCTGGCTCCGCACCAGGCAATCCACGGTGGGGGGGAGGCGCTCCGTCCCTCCCCCCGGAATCCTGCCCGGCCGGCTCCGTTCCGCGGCCAAGCCGCAGAGCTGCCGGCCGGCTCCGGCCGCCCGTAGCCGGACATCCAGCCGCTAGGCAACCCTGCAGGGATGCAAATGGCGGCTGATTTGCGTCCCTGTAGTGAGCCATGATAGGCTGCATAAATATTTACATAGCCTATCACGGCAGGGGGGAAAACCCCAGCGTACGCAAATGGCGGTAGCTGCCACCATTTGCGTACTCTGGGGTTCCCCCCCCTGCTGTGATAGGCTACGTAAATACATGGCATCCTTGTGTTAGCCGTGATAGGCTACGTAAGTATTTACGTAGCCTATCACGGCTATTGAGAGGAGGAAGCAAATGGTGGCCGCAGGACGGCCGCCATTCGCAAAGCAGCACAGATGGGAGCAGGGAAGTGCTCAGTTTCGTGCGCCTTTCGTGGGTTGGGGGTGCGGGGGCTTTGTTCCACGACAGATTTTGGGGGGCTGAATGCACTGGCATTCGGCCTCACCGAGATCCATCGTGGAATTCTCTGACACCCCTAGTCCAAGAGCACCGCAGACTGCGAACCTGATCCTTCAGGGGGAGTGTGCAGCCCCCTCCAGAACAGGCTGAATAGCCGAACAGACGAGCCACCACCAGCACGACCTCCGTCTGGTCACCCAGTCCGTTATGGCACACAGGCACTGGTTCCGAACACCCGCTGCCTCGCCTGGATCTGATGGATATGAGGATCTGATGGAAAGGAGAGACAGAGCTGGGTGTCTTCCACATAGTGGTGACACCTCAGTCCATACCTCTGGATAACCTCCCCCAGTGGTTTCATGTAGATGTTGAACAGCACGGGGGGCAAAATGCAGCCCTGTGGAGCCGCACGGCAAAACTGCCACGGCACAGAGAAGTAATCCCCCAGCACCGCCTTCTGGAATCGGCCATGCAAACAGGAGGGAACCACTGCAGTGTGGTGCCTCCATCTCCCAACCCAGGCCTCCTATCCAGAAGGATATCGTGATGGATGGTATCGAAAGCCGCTGAGCCGTCCAGGAGGATCAGCGGGCCGGGGTCCCTGTCCTGGCAAGGGTCATCCCACAGGGCAGCCAAGGCAGTTTCTGCTCCTAAACCACGCCCGACGCCCGACTGAAAGGCATCTAGAGAACCCTTTTCCTCCAAGAGTGCCTGGAGCTGCCCTGCAACCACCGCTCAAGCGCCTTGCCCAGGAAGGGGGCTTGAGCCACTGGCCCATAGTTGTTAACGTCCTCCGGGCCCAGGCTGGGCTTTTCAGCAGGGGCCTGATGGCTGCCTCTTTTGAAGCGGCCGGCACCACTCCCTCTCTCGAGGAGGGATTCGCAACCGCCTGGGCCCAGCCAGAATCCCCTCCTTCCTCGTTCGAGGTGGTGAGCCATGAAGGGCAAGGGTCGAGCACACAGGGGGTTGACCGGCCTTGCCCAAGCACGCTGCCCACATCCTCGGGCCTCACACCGGAACTCGTCCCATGCAACTGGGCCAGACGGCACGCCGGACGCCTCCGCTGATGGAACTGTTGCAACGGAGCCAGCGCTGGCACAAATTAGGAGGGCTTTTTTGGCCTACTGAGGGCTCTCAAGGTCCTGTGGACCCCTGACTGCCTCCGACATCCCTGAGAACACCCTATTTTAGCCCCAGCACCGACACAACATGCCACGGGTCCCCTACGCCTGCAGAGCTTTCCGTGAGAGTTCCCTGGGCCCCAGTGGTGCGAGTGTTGTCCCACCGGCGGGCCTCCCGCCCCACCCGTGGAGTGGCACTTGCACCGCCTCCAGCAGCCCTTCGGCCAGCCTCCGCATGGCCCTAGGATTGCTCTCTTACTCGCCTCTCTGCGTGAGCGTAACAGCCCAACATATAGCCCTTCTTCATGGGGAAGGTGACCCAAGACCCCTGGTCCATTTTGGTTGCACCGGTTCCAGCTCTGGGCGAACCATTTGAGGTGGGGTGAGCAGATCTGTGCCCAGGACTTCCAGAGCAGCCACACCATAGATTTGGATCAGGGCATTTTGATCGTGGCAGGGGCATTTTATCCCTTTCCTAATCATCTCTAGCATGTTATTACCAGAACTGCAACTGCATGTACTTGGACACAGAAGTAGAGGAGACCTGGGAAAAGACTATGCGCACCCAGCAGAGGGAACACCGTTTTGAACACAGCAGGGTAATCAGCTCAGAAAGACACGCGCCGCTTCGCGTAAAATGTACCGAGCATTTATTTTACCAAACGTTGTTGCAGAAGAGAGACGGTTGCTTGAGTCGCCACCCTTAGCTGTGGACCGGCCGGTCCTTCCCTCGTGATTCCCAATAGCAGCGGCTGATAGTGATGTTAGAGAAATCCGTGGCAGATTCAAATGAGGCCAGATTCTTTGGAATCCAGCCTCAGGAATCGGCGGCGGATTGGCCTCACTTCACTCCAGGAGGATGGGAGGCAGAATGGTACTCGGCTGCTTCTTCCATTGGAGCTGTTCACCTCCTCTGCGCCGATCGCCATTTCTTTTTTCTTCTCTTTTTAAATGGCGGTCAGCAGGATGTGCCCATAGACTTAAACACAAAATAGAGCCGTGAATCTTGCATATAAGCCTATGGACACATCCTGGCAATCGTCTTTAAAAAGAAAAAGAAAAAAAAGAAATGGCGATCGGCATGGAGGTGGTGAATGGCTCTGTCCGGCAAGGTAAGCGGCCCTATAGGTGGTGCGGCTCTGCAGAATCCTCATGGAGTGGACCTGCTCTGGAGGATTCGGGGGTGGGGGAGGAATGGATTGCCTCCCCCCCCACGGATTCCCCACCGGAACAGACAGTGGGGAATCCCTACACCCCTAGTGGCAGAGCAAGAGGAGATGGAGATGGGGAATTAGGGTTTGCATGACGGGCACCAAGGAAGATGAGGGGTGGGCTCTGGCAGGCCTATGCACAGCAGGGAACCCTTAACAAGGAAGATGAGGGGTTTACCCTGATAGCTAATGTCTCCCTTTGGCTTTTTCCAGAGGTAGGAATGCTTCAGGAGTCCATGATATTTCTTGCAAAGGTTCTAGATTTGCCCATTTGAAAGGTTGCCAGTTTGAAAGGTACCCTTTGAATGGTTGGCTCGTGGTGGTGAGTGACCTCTTAGGGAGGCATCTGCAGATATCCAGAGTTCCCATGCTGTGCACACTCCCATGAGGACCACGCCTATCAATTTAATCACAGTAGAGGAGGTATCGGTCATGAGCCTTTGTGGCAGATGTGTCCTGGTCTAGGGAGATTAGGATACAGGATTTTTGCATTTAGTGATCACAGATCGGCAGCTGTAGTGGAATATGCATCGTACTCCGTGGAACTGATAAGAAGTTTTTGCATTTTGTAGACCCCTCTAGTTCTATGTGTGCTTCCTGTGTGATAACTCTGAATAATGGAATTTATTATTGGAATTGAAGGACGGCTGACACAAGTGGGTCGATCAAGTACCAAAAGCAGCACGGTGCTTAGTTTAGCAGGGATACTTTTGTCAAAGTGTTACTGGTGTCAGTGGCAGGCCTGGTTACTTTGAGAGCAATGGGAATGATGGCATGACAGGTCCAAAGCTAAGGATGAGGTCATTGACTTTATGAGGGTTATGAAAGACCAGGGGTTGATTTGTTTGGAAGAGAGATCCTGGGTGAATGAGAAACCTGCCATACATGCTCAGGCTGGCTTGTCCCATTAGGGATGGCGGAGAATTTCTCCATGAATCTTCGGGAGGCCGAGTGCCGACGCATTCGGCCCCCCGAAAGTGTTGGGGAAATTCTCCGCCGGCCCCCCGCCCCCCCCCCGGGATGGGACTTACCTTCAGCGAATGTCCCTCTCGGCAGAGGGTCCCGGCGGTGGTTCGGCGGCGGTTCGGCGGGGGTGGGGGCGGCGGCCGGTCTCCCGACTGGCTGTCGCCACCGCCATTACAAAATAAAAAAGTAAAAAACAAACACACACCCGTGATAGGCTACGTGACGATTTACGTAGCCTATCACGGCTAGATTTCCAAAGTCTTCCGTGATAGGCTACGTAAATCGTCACGTAGCCTATCACGGGTGACTTTTGGGGAAAAAAAAGCGCGTACGCAAATGGCGGCGGCCCATGGGCGCCACCATTTGCGTTCCTTATTTTGGCACGTCTAGTCTACGTAAAGATTTTGGCACATCTAGTCTACTTTAGCGTGCCCTTATTTTCGCTGTAGTCTATGTAAATCTTTATGTAGACTAGATGTGCCAAAATAAGGAACGCAAATGGCAGCGCCCATGGGCCACCGCCATTTGCGTACGCGCTTTTTTTTTTCCAAAGTCACCCGTGATAGGCTACGTGACGATTAATGTAGCCTATCACGGCTGACTTTGAAAATCTAGCCATGATAGGCTACGTTAATTGTTACGTAGCCTATCACGGTTTTTGTTTTTTGTTTTCTTTCGCGGCTGGGGAGACGGGGTGCTTCTCCCCGGCCTGAATTTTGGCTAGGCAAGGCAGGACACCTCCTCCCCCTCGCCTGAACTTCGGGGGGAGAAGTGAAGCGCCTCCCCCCCACCGCGAAAAAAGCTGCGGGACAAGGTAAGTCCCTTTCGTACATCCCTACCCACCATGCCTTCTATTTAGGTAAATATGAAACTTTGATATTGACGTCTAGATTGAAAGGAACCTAGGTTATACTATGTTAGCAATATGCTTGCTATTATATTCATTATATTCTGAGTGCTTATAACTTGTGTGTATTTAGGGAAGTTTGTAACCTGACTCATCTTAGCTAAAGCCTGTAATTCTCTTAGACTGTTTGAGCAATAAATATATATTATTTAATACCATATTTATGTTGTCTGGCTTGAGAGAGATTTCAGGGACCACTACCATAGAATCATAGAATCATAGAATAGTCGGGTTGGAAGGGGCCTACAAGGCCATCAAGTCCAACTCCCTGCTCCATGCAGGAATCCAAGTCAGAGCATCCCTGACAGATGGCTGTCCAGCCTCGTCTTCAATGCCTCCAGTGTGGGAGAGCCCCCCACCTCCCTAGGCAATTGGTTCCATTGCATATTGCTCTAACAGTCAGGGAGTTTTTGCTGATGTTCAGCCAGAATCTGGATTCCTGTCACTTGAGCCCATGATTCCGTGTCCTGCACTCTGGGATGATCGAGAAGAGATCTTGGCCTTCCTCTCTGTGACAACCTTTCAAGTACTTGAAGAGCGCTATCATATCTCCCCTCAGTCTTCTCTTCTCAAGGCTAAACAGACCCAGTTCTTTCAGTCTCTCCTCATAGGGCTTTGTTTCCAGTCCCCTGATCATCTTTGTTGCCCTCCTCTGAACCCTCTCCAGTTTGTCTGCATCCTTCTTCAAGTGTGGTGCCCAGAACTGGACACAGGACTCCAGATGAGGTCTAACCAGTGCTGAGTAGAGGGGAACTAGTACTTCCCTAGATTTGGAAGCGATGCTTCTATGAATGCAGCCCAAAAGAGCATTTGCCTTTTTTGCAGCCACATCACATTGTTGGCTCATATTCAGCTTGTGATCGGCAACAATGCCAAGATCCTTCTTGCTTGTCATGTTGTTGAGCCACGTATCCCCCATCTTGTAACTGTGCCTTTTGTTTCTTTTTCCTAGGTGCAGAACTTGGCATTTCTCCCTATTAAATGTCATTCTGTTGTTTTCTGCCCAGCGCTCCAGTCAATCAAGATCACTTTGAATTTTGTTTCTGTCTTCCAAAATATTAGCTATCCCGCCCAATTTGGTGTCATCTGCAAATGTGATGCGCATTCCCTGCACCTCCTCCTCCAAGTCATTCATAAAAATGTTGAAGAGCACTGGGCCCAGGACTGAGCCCTGCGGTACCCCACTCGTTACCTCTCCCCAGTTGGAGAAGGTCCCACTGATAAGCACTCTTTGAGTCCGATCCTGTAGCCAACTGTGGATCCACATGATCGTTGTTTCATCTAGCCCACTTTGAGCTAGTTTGCTCATCAGGATATCATGGGGCACTTTGTCGAAAGCTTTGCTGAAGTCGAGGTATATGATGTCTACAGCATTCCCACGGTCTACAAGGGAGGTGACTTGATCAAAAAATGAGATCAGATTTGTCTGGCAGGACTTGTTTTTGACAAATCCATGTTGGCTTCGAGTAATCACGGCATTGTTGCCAAGGTGCTTCCAGAAGGATTGCTTTATGATCTGCTCCAGAATTTTCCCAGGGATTGATGTCAGACTGACTGGTCTGTAGTTCCCAGGTTCCTCCTTTTTACCCTTTTTGAAGATAGGGACAACGTTAGCCCTCCTCCAGTCATCTGGCACTTCCCCGGTCCTCCATGATTTCTCAAAGAGAATAGACAGCGGTTCTGAGAGTTCTTCTGCCAGTTCCTTTATGACTCTAGGAGGCAGTTCATCTGGCCCTGGAGATTTGAACTCATTCAAAGTAATGAGGTGTTCCTTGACCATATGCCTGTCGATCTCAAGCTGCAATCCTGCCCCTTCAGCCTGTACTTCACCTTTGCCAGGGGGGTCATAGACCCTCTTTTGGGAGAAGACTGAGCCAAAGTAGGAATTGAGCACTTCTGCCTTTTCTTTGTCATCTGTTATCATTTTGCCATCCTTATTTAATAGCTGAACTACCACTTCTTTCTAGGGATGTACGAATCCCTTACCTTGTTCCGGTGGTGGCATCCGCTGGGGGGGGAGGCGCTCCGTCCCTCCCTCCAGAATCCTTGACGGTGGGGAGGTGATCCAGTCCTCCCCCCTGGAATCCTCGATGGCCAGCTCTGCTCCGCTACGGCTCAGTGGAGCAGCTGGCCAGGCCAGGGCCGTCCACAGCCGGATTTCCGGCCTCAGACTGGCTGGTGCTGACGCAAATGGCGGCTGCCAATTGCATCTAGCCAGGGAGCCGTGATAGGCTACCTAAGTCTTTATGCAGCCTAGCATGGCTGGGCAAAAAACAACAATGGCATACACAAATGGCGGCGGCTATGGCAGCCGCCATTTGCGTTCCTTATTTTTCGCCATTTTAGTCTACGTAAATATTTACGTAAAGTATTACGGCAAAAAATAAGGGGAACGCAAATAGCGTAGTGGGCACTATTTGCGTTCCTTTTTTATTCGCCGTTCATTCGTAAATATTTACGTAGGCTAAACCGGCAAAAAATAAGGAACACAAATGGCAGCCGCCGTAACCGCCGCCATTTGCATACGCCGTTTTTTATTTTTTTACCCAGCTGTGATAGGCTATGTGAAGTCTTACGTAGCCTATCACGGGAAAGACCAGTATGCAAATGGCGGCCGCGGCAGCTGGTCGAAAGACCAGCCGCCGCCGGAGCCGCCGCTGTCCGGAACATCCGCCCCAGGTAAGTCTTGTCCCGGGGGGAATCCGCGGGGGGCGGGGGGGCAGACTGTTCAGCCACGGATTTCAGGGGGCCGAATGCCAGTGCATTTGGCCTCACTGAAATCCGTGGCAGAATTCTCCACCATCCCTAATTCTTTCCTCTGCCTTTTACTATGCACGTAGCTGAAGAACGCGTTTGACTACAGTCAGGGTACGCGTTTGGCTACACTCGGTTTTTGCTTCCGTTAGAACCAAGAACTCAAGGACAACAGGGTCACTTTCCCCCAGAGTTCCTGTAACTGCTACTTGATCCACTAAGTCATCTCTGTTGGTTAGGATCAAGTCAAGGATAGCCGATCCTCTAGTTCCTTCCTCTACTTTCTGTAGGAGGAAGTTATCCGCCACACAAGTCAGGAATTTGCTGGAGGGGCCATGTTTTGCAGAATTTGTCTCCCAACAAATATCGGGGAAATTGAAGTCCCCCATTACTACTACATCATGCTTCCTTAAAACACTGGCTATTTGCTTTTCAAAAGTTTAATCCTCGTCTTCTCCTTGGTTGGGTGGCCGGTAGTAGACTCCGACCATCAGGTTCCTTTTATTCTTTGCTCCATTTGATCCTTTCATCCACATGCTGTCGATGAGGCTACCAAGCTCACCCTCCTGTATTTTTGTACAGAGATATGTATTTTTCACATACAGTGCAACCCCACCTCCCTTTCTGTTCCTCCTGTTCTTTTTGAACAAGTTATATCCTTCAATTGCTGTATTCCAGCCATGAGAGTCATCCCACCAAGTCTCAGTTATACCTATCAAGTCATAATTTCCCTCCTGTATTAAGAGTTCAGGTTTGTTCTGTTTGTTTCCCATACTCTGGGCGTTAGTATATAGGCATCGAAGACCATGTGCTTCATAGTCTGGCTTTCTTCCTACTTGTGTCTGAAGACTATTATTGGGCGCTATCAGAGCTGTTCTCTCCATTGCAGTGCATGTGCCTACGTCCATTGTTACCCCCAACTTTGCATCTCCCTTCCCCGTAGGATTCAGTTTAAAGCCCTCTGATGAAGTTCTTCATGCTGTGGCCAAACACATTCTTCCCAGCCTTTGTGAGGTGCAACCCGTCCCTTGCCAACAGCCCATCTTCCAGAAAGTATAGGCCATGGTCCCAGAATCCAAATCTCTCTCGTCGGCACCACCTTCGTAGCCAGTCATTCACCCGGAGTATTTTTCATTCCCTTTCTATCCCTCTTCTAACTACTGGAAGGATGGATGAGAAAACTATCTGGGCCACAAAGTTCTTGAGTTTCCTTCCCAAAGCTTCAAAGTCTGACGTGATTTCTTTGTAGCTCCGCTTGGCGGTATCATTTGTTCCCACATGGATGAGAAGAAAGGGATACCTGTCAGTGGGCTTTATGAGTACAGGCAACCTTTCGGTCACATCTCTAATCCGTCCTCCCGAGAGACAGCATACCTGGTGAATCCACGGGTCTTCACGACATACTTGGGTCTCGATCCCACACAGCAAGGAGTCTCCCCCTACTACCACTCTTCTCTTCTTGTTGTTGTAGGCCTGGGTTTCATTGCCTCCGTTTGACTGACCTTCAGCCTCTTGCTCCCTCTCATGCAGGTTCCCCTGTGATTCTTCCTCTGCAGGCTGTCCTCCAGTCTCATCCGCAAGTACCTGGAATCGGTTCCACAGCTCCACTGCTTCCACTGATGCAGAGTGACGTCTAGTTCTTCTTCTCCTAACTGTCACCCTTTTCCAAGGAGTATCCTCTACTCCCATTTTTCCTCACATCAGCATTTCCCACTTCTGCCTCAGCTTGCTGTTGCTCTTCTAACTCCTGTACTTTGCTTTGCTGGTGTAGTTCCACCTTTCTGTCCAAGAACTCTTCGTGTTCTATTCCCCGGAGGGTGGACAGTTGCCACTCCAATCCTCTTACTTTTTCTTCCAGCAGCGTGATCAACTTGCACTTGTTGTAGGGATGGACGAAAGTCCCTTACCTGGTCCCGCAGCTTGCTTCGCGGTGGGGGGGAGGTGCTCCGTTCCTCCCCGCCGAAATTCTGGCCAGGGGGGAGGCGCCCCATCCCTCCGGCTGAAATTCTGGCCGGGGGAGAGGCGCCCCGTCCCTCCGGCCGCGAATCCTCTGCTGCCGGGTCGCAAATGGTGGTGGCTGTAGCCGCCGCCGTTTGCGTCCCTGCAGTCAGCCGTGATAGGCTACGTAAATGTTTACGTAGCCTATCACAGCTGACTTTGGAGGGAAAAAAAAGCGCGTATGCAAATGGCGGCGCCCATGGGTGCCGCCATTTGCTTACGCACTTTTTTTTTTTTCCAGTCAGCCGTGATAGGCTACATAAACATTTACGTACCCTATCATGGTGTTTTTTTAAAATCTAGCCGTGATAGGCTATGTAAATCTTTACGTAGCCTATCACGTTTGTTGTTGTTTTTCTTTTACACTTGGAAATGGCGGCGGCAGCAGCCGGTCGGAAGACCGGCCGCCGCCGCAGCTGAACCGCCGCCAGGAGCCGCCGCCACCAGGGACATTCAGCCAAGGTAAGTCCCATCCCGGGGGGGGGGGGGGGGCAGACAGTTTCTCCACCAATTTCGGGGGGCCGAATGTGTTGGCATTCGGCCTCCCGGAGATTCGTGGAGAAATTCTCCGACATCCCTAATTGCAGGTGTAGGCCATGTTGTCCTCAGGCAAGAAAACAAACATGGCACACACCTGGCAGGTCACCACCACTGGAGAGTCTTGTCGTTCCATTGCCTCTTTTCCCGTTTTGTGTCTGGCTTTGTGATTGTTCTAGACTAGCCTGTGCCTGGTCCTCTATTCACTGGTGGTTAAATGCAGAGTCCCACTGGTATGGAAGTGTGTGTTACAAGAAAAATATTTTTTTTAAAAAAAAAATAAAAGTTAGGGGCCTCCCCCTTGGCCTCCCCTGCCCAACTCCCCTGGCCAACTCCTGTTTGTT
This sequence comes from Heloderma suspectum, assembly GCF_057233095.1. Lineage (NCBI taxonomy): Eukaryota > Metazoa > Chordata > Lepidosauria > Squamata > Helodermatidae > Heloderma > Heloderma suspectum. The sequence continues at coordinate 314,303,482 of NC_139461.1, read as the reverse complement.
CCCCCTGTCCGCTCGCTCTGGTCGTTTGCTCTCGGGAGCTTGCCTGCTTCTGTAGTCCCTGGACCAGCTGGAGCAGCTTGCTCTGCTCTGCTCTGCTCTGCTCAGCTGGGAGGCGGGAAACAGACTGAAGCTTCCTGCCCATGCATTAATTCTTGAAGCCCAAAACTCTTGGTAAAGATTGGCAAATCTATCACTGAGTGGGGTCACTTTGTATTCCAAGCACAAAGTGTCAGCCAAGAATTTGTAAATTCACCACAATCCTGGTATTAACACACAGAGCTTCTCGAAACAGAAGATTCTGAGATCAGGTGTCTCTTTTTATCTTTTAATTTAAAATTTCAAGCAGATGCTGCAGTATTTACACGTGATATAAGAGCACTGAACATACAAAGATAGAAAGTGATTGCAAACAAAACACACATTTAAAATATTCTAAGTTTATCCAGGAGCATGGCCTTTAAAGATTAAAATATCTTACTCAATGACCTTTCTGAGCTGGGCGCAAAACAGAGCAGAGAAATCAATGAGGACTGGTGCCATTGTCCTTCTGAGGACAGATGTTGCATCCTGTGAGAACTGATGCTGGGTTCTATGAAGACAGATGGAATGTCCTGGAGGTCCTATATTTTCCCTCTCATATTTAAATAATTTCTTTTGAAGTGCTGACATATGTTTCCCTTCTGCAGAATGGAATTTCCTTAACCATCACTTATTATTTTTTTCCAAAGTTCTCAGCCATGATTTTGGGAAGTAATATATTTATGTCTTTACCTGATAACTTTTCTGAGCTACACCTCCTTCAAAACATGATACCATCTGCTTTTCTTTCAGTGGTGTATTATTTCCTGCAAGATTTTGTCCTCTATTTGCATCATAATATGAACATGAACAATAGTCCAGGAGTTATTCTTCCTTTTCCCAACCTCTTTATCTGAAACACATTTTGCTTTTGCTGAATTTAGCCGGGAATATATTCTATGTTCGCTTTCTCATGTCAGTAAGCTCAGAGGTCACTGAGAAGTTCAGTCAAAAGTCACAGCATGTCAACACAAATGCGTCTGTTAGAATCAAACTGATTCAAACTTCATTCAGGATATACCTTAATGTCCCTAATATTCATTTCTTCTTTATGAAAGTCATAAACCTATGAGAGAGGTACACTTATTAGAAAAATTAGACAAAAAATCCTATTTGGGATAAATATTGGCAAAATAGCCTATCATGCAGGTTGGTGCAGGAGTCTTGCAAGATGCAAAGGCCTCTTGGGGCAAATATTTGCCACACCTTGACTACATTCGATGCATTAGGTGAGAGTAGCTTGCACTGCGCCATCCAGTAGTCCAACCGTGACATAGCCAAGGCATGGGTAACTGTTGCCAGCTCTCGCTGACTCAGGAAAAGGCGCAGCTGGTGCACTAGCTGTAGTTGTGCAAATGTGCCCTCCACCACCGCTAGTCCTGGAAGATCCAGGGGCAGCATAGCATCCAGACCAGGAGCACTCTCAAGCTACAAACCTGATCTTTCAGTGGGAGAGCGACCCCATCCAGAACAGGGTGCAACCCCATCCCCATCCCCTGAGCTGGACTTTCAACTGACCAACAGAACCTCTGTTTTTTGTGACTTTAATCTCAGCTTGTTCATCCTCACGCATCCCATTATTGACCATAGTCAATGTAGAAGGATTTCAACCACTTCTTTGGAGTCAGGTAACAAGGAGCCATTGACAGAGTGTCGCCAGCATATTGATGGCATCTCACTTCAAAGCTCCAGATGACCTCTCCCACCAGTTCATTTAGATGTTAAATGACACAGGGGACAGGACAGGACAGGACAGGACACTGTAGGACACCATAGACCAATGGCTGTGGCGCTGAGCTATAAGCCCCCAGCACCACCTTCTGGGCATGATCTGAGTGGAATGACTGAACCATCGCAATTCAGCGCCTCCAGGGTCCATCTCTGCCAAGCAGACTAGGAGGATACAATGAGTGATGGCACTGAAAGCTGCCAAGGGGTCAAAGAGAAGTAAGAGGGCTGCCACCATCCCATTCCCAACATACAGCATCCACTAAGGTGACCACAGCAGTCCCAGTCCCATATCCTGGCTGAAAGCCCAGTTGAAATGGGCCCAGATAATCTGTATCATCCCAATGCATCTGGAGTTGCAAAGCTACCACATTCTCTATCACTTTGGCCAAGAATGAAATATTCTAGAATGGCCTGTAACTTCCCAAACAGGTTGAGTCAGGGGAAGGTTTCTTTAATAGAGGTCTCCTTAGTACTTCCGTCAAGCGAGAGGGCACATGCCCCTCCAGCAAGGAGGCATTCATCATTTCTGTCAGCTGTGTGGCCAGTCTCGCCCTAGTTGGTCCTGGTTTGTTCTTCCTCTCATCAGGGCAGACATAATTTAGTTAGTGCTGGCGGGGGACAGTCAAGCCTGCAGGAAAAACACCCTGCCAGAAAGAGAGATAAGGGTCAATCACAAGCAAGGTGTAAAAAAACTTGTTTTTTTAAGCTTTTAATTTGCATGCTTCACGTTCCAGTTCCGACTTTCTAATTCCTTTCAGTATTATCTTGCCAGGACCAGTTTACTTCCTCTGGTTACACTGAAGCTAGATTTTTAGACCACTTATGTGCATTCTTTGCGTTCCAGTTACTGCTTGCTAATTCTGTTCAGAATTATCTTGTTGGAACGAGTTTACTTCCTCTGGGTACACATACGCTGTTGTGCCAAAGCGGCCACTGAAATGTTCGATATTGTCATACAGCCTGGCCATGAGAAAGGATCGATGGACGCATGAGTGTTGCGAGGCCGGGACCCGTGAGGCCCAAGCTCGGGATCTGTTTCCCAGGGCCCTGAGGCGCCACTGGTGCGGCTGGAAGGTCTGTCTGAATTGCCGTGCAGGTGCGGGGGGGCAGCTCAGGGGCATCACAGATGAGGAGGGAAGGACAGCGAGGGGGCAACTGGTGGATCACCCCCGAAAGAGAGCAGACTACAGAGATTACAGTAGTTTGCATAACATTTCCATATGCTGATTTATGGAGGCGCGTGCGTGCATGTGTGTGTGTGCGTGTGTGCAAATTTAGAAATCATCATGACATTTTAAAGAGGAGTGCAGCACCTCTCACCACACTGTGGAAAACTGGGGCCAGCGGCCACCGCGCCCGCCTGCCAGCCCGCTGACCAGGTCCTTGCAGCGCAGAGGCATCAGCTTGAGCAGCTCATTGCCCTCAAGGTGGAGTAAGGCGGGCAGCCTTTCACGCAGCCTTTCACGCAGAGGATGCCCTCAAATGGAGGATTCCCTCTGGCAGCCAGTCAAAGGGAGGACTGTCCCACTAAAACTCAAATCTGAGTCAGTGAGAAGTCCTCTTCCAGAAGGCAGCCAACCCACCCATTACTTGCCCAGAAAGGGGTACAAGGCGCCCCTGGGGAGCCCAGCGCCTTCCTCAAGGTGTTCCGCATTCCTCGTAGGGCATGTTGCCCCACACAACTTGAGAGCCAAGCAGACTTGACTCCAAGAAGCCTCTGTGATAGAACCTCGCCCACACAGTTGTCAGGGGAGTTTTGGTGTCTGCCCTTTTGCCCCTGGTAGAGCCTGGAACTACCTGCAGGCAGGTCATGGGTCTGCAGCTCTTCTGCGACGGTGTGTTGCAAGTTGAAAGTCTTGTCCATCCTTTTCCCATGAGGTCCACCCGTTTCCGTAATCTGCTGCTTCTGGAAATCCCCACTGAACCCCCTTGCTGGGACATAAAAGAGCAGGTGCACTGAGTGGACAGCAGACTCCCAGCCCTGCCTCATCATGCGGTCTGGCGGCTTCATCCTCCTTGTGGGGCTCCTTGCTCTCTGGGCTGAGCTGACACTCATCTCTGGTATTCCTCCCCCAGGTAAGGCATTTCTTTGCCTTCTCCTTCTCCCACTGCACTCCGGCCTATGCGCAGGAAAGTGGTCCCAGCCATGAGTTCTTCCATGGTGCTGGTATGAATATGAGCTTCTAGCTTCTCACCACCCTCAAGTTCCTGCCCTCCCATGAAAAGTCACACCGTCTGCCCCTCTAGACATCTGGATATAGCTCCCTTTCCAAAACCATTCTCAGGATAGAGCACAAGAGAAGACGTGTCTGTCTCTGCTGCAGCTTGCTGTGCCGCACCCTTGGAAATAACAGGATGCAAGTGCTGGGAACAGCAGCATCATGTCTTGCAGCAGGATACGGTGCACGAGGCTCCTTGCGGAAGGGCCAGGGCGGCCCCATGAGCCACGGTGAGCCGTGTGGCACAGGCAGCGGACGGGAAAGAGTGGTAGATGACATGTCCTCTGTACACCATCTGCCAGAGCAACCAGTTGTGCCTCCCCGGCTGGCTGCAGTGGCGGTTTTTGCCGCTGCCACCCACCTGTCATGGGGCACTGCTGCCACCTGTTGCCGCTTCCCCGGCAGAACCCCTGCCTGGTCCAGTGCCTCGTGGCAATGGCAAGTACTCTTTGAAAGAACACGTCAGGAAAGAGAAAAGAAGGGAGACCTTTGGGAGCTGCTACTCCAAGCGCGCCAGGTGCCTCGAGGCAGCAGTCCCCAGCGACGCCTTTCCAATGGGGAGACACGAGGGGCATAGGGGCGTATGAAGCCCCACCCACTGTGCTCCGCTGGGGTCCGCGGGGGGGAGGCGATCCGGTCCTCCCCTCGGAATCCTCGAGGGGGGGAAGCAATCCGGTCCACTCCCCTGGAATCCTGCCTGGCCGCCGGCTGGGCCGATCCGCAGCAGGCCTCCACCCGCTGCTGGACTACTGTGGACGCAAATGGCGTCCTGCGTAGGGGATGCCATTTGCGTCCCTACGCTAGGCTGTGATAGGCTATGTATACATTTATGTAGCCTATCACGGCTAAAGCGGGGGACACAAACGGCGGCCGCTACGACAGCCACCATTTGCGGCCGCAGCAGCCCGGAAGATGACCCAGAGCCGCCGCTGGAGTCGCCGCCGGAGCTGCCGCCAGGTAGGTCCATTCCGGAGATTTTGGGGGGTGGCGGGGGGTAGTCTGTTCCACCACGGACTTCAGGAGGCCGGATTCTTTAGATCCGGCCTCACTGGAGTCCATGGCGGAATTCTCCAACATCCCTAGAGTGGCAATGAAAGCCTTCCGGCCACAGTTCACTGGAGGACAGAGCCATTCTCCCCAGCCTCTTCACCAACTGCTCCTCCCCAAATGGTGGCTTCTTTGAGGACTTCCCTGGTTGGTTCTCGACACCTCCAGCCTGCTGCTCTTCACTTCTCTGGGAACACAGCAGAGGCCCTGAAAACCTGGGGGAACAACCCCCACCTCGCCCCGCCCTTTCCCAGCCCCTCTCTCTCAGCTCTGGGCCCTCTAGTCACGGCTCTTGGGCTCCGGAACAGGGACTGAATCAATCAGGGGGCACGGAGCAGAAAGAAAAGGAGCAGGCGCCAGAACTGGCTGGACGGGGGGGCCTTCCTTCAGGAATGGCCCGCCACTGAGCCAGCAGCCGCTCCCTGCTTGGCTGGGGGGGACCAATCAGGTCAGGCAGAGCGGCCCTCCCACACACCCTGCCTTGGATGCCGGGGGCTGAGCTGAGTCAGTGTGCGTACCGGAGGGGGCAAGGTGAGCGGGGCCACGAGCAGGAAGGGCGGAGGAGAGACGGGTGTAGGGACAGAAGGCAGCAGGCTGAACGCAGAAGGCAAAGTGGCCGACGGACCTTTCCGTGTGTGCGTGGTCGGGGGGATCTCAGGTCCAGGAGAGGGTGGGTGGGCTTTGGCTGGGGCTGGTGGGCACCGCCTCCTCCCCTCAAGAAGAGCCTGCCGTGGACACCAAAAGGACACAGTGATGGTCACGGGGTGGCATTTCCCTCTCCTTGGCGCGCGTCTCCCTGTAGGGCTTGTGCACCCCCTGGCTTGGCGCTTTGATGCCACGTGGAACACTGGCTCGCAAAAAGGCCTTGCCAATGAGCCCAAAGCCGGGCTTTCATTTTAGTCCAGCAGCAGCCATCTGCCTCCTGCAGCACCCCGGGGGATGAGGGCCCCTGGGAGCTCGTGCGCAGGAGGGGCATGTGACCCCTTCCTGGCCCTCTCCAGCATCCCATGCTGCACCTCAATCTGGTAGGCTGCCCCCAGGGCTAGCACAAGACCTCCTGCCCCCTGGGCCAGGAGGACATGCCGCCACCACCTCCTCTTCCTGCCCCGCTCCCTGGAGATGCTGATGGCAGCAGCAGAAGGGCTGTCAGGATTGATTCTGAGCGCAGGGAGATAGCTAGCAGTTCAGCTTCACAAGGGGAACAGCCAGAACTGGGGGAGGCATCTTCCCAAGCGAGTTCAGATATGGATAGGCATGCTTCTCAGGATGCGAACACCCAGATGGCTGGGCCTGAAGCCCCCTCCTCCCTCCTCTGTGAGAACCCAGGAGGACAGCGTGGGGTGTGACCTGAGGAATGCTCGACTGCGGCACAGAGCGAAGTGGGGAAAGTCAGAGGCGGAGCTCAGACAGTCAACCCGGTTGGCGATGCGTGAGGGTCGACGTAGGGGAGCATCACTGGAAGGGATGGGTTTCCCTCCCTAAGTTATTGTAGCCAGCAAGTCCTTGTTCAAACTTCTGGCAACATCGTAGCTCCCATTTGGATCCCCTGTTGCCATTCCTTGGTGGCCTGAGAGTCTTGGAGGATTTGCATCTGTAATGAACCTGTTGATAGTGACTTAAAGGCATGAGATGGAAGCCTCTCTTCTTGTGTGTGTGCCTGAGGAAGGAGGGGGCCAGGGGAACGTGACAGCGGCTCTCTTGCGGTCATATCTGCATAGCCGGAGAGCAGCTGGTGGGGCTCTCTGGGGCAGCAGTTTGCCCCGTGCCTCACTCTGAGAAGTCCTCCGAGGGCGGCACGGGGAGGATGAGCAGTAACGGCTGCTCCTGACTGCCGACTCCTGCCTTTTCCACAGATATTTGCCAACTTCCTGCGGATTCCGGACCTTGTAAAGCGTACGTTCCCCGCTATTTCTACAACCCAGCTTCCAACAGGTGCGAGAAGTTCATTTATGGCGGCTGCAAGGGGAACCAAAACAATTTTAAGACCCTAGAGAAATGCCAGAGCACCTGTGTTGGTAAGTGAGAAAGACACGAGAGAAGCCCCAAGAGAGTCTGTCCCCCTGCATGGTCAGGAATGAGGAAGGACCTCGGTGGGGTTCTAGGAAGCAGGTCCAAATATTCTGAGTGGAAAGTAGGAGGCCTGCCTGTTTCCCCATCTGGCCCAGGACTTGAGCTGGCTGGAGCCCTTCAGGGCCTTAAGCAAAGGAACGCCTTTCCCACTACCTGTGACCTGATGGCTTTTCTTTCGTCCCGGCCAGGGTCTGAATCTGGAAAGGGCTTTCTGCATGCAGAGCACTTGCCCCGGTCCCTGCCCTGCCCCGGTCTTCAGTACACAGACCAGCTGCCACCCCAGGCCATCAGAACAGGACACCATATGTATGGGGTGGGGGTTGGATGCACCAGGAAATGTAGACCATTTATCTCTGGACCATGTTGAATGTGGTTTTCTCCCTGTGTAAATCAAAGGTTGTTGTTACCTATTTAAACTAGTTCTAACTTTGGAGAATTGTATCCCTAAATTGTATCCCTAAATGCCTGATATCTCCTGCTTTCTATTCAGCCATAGAAAATCTGGGTTTCTTTTCTTTAACTTCTGCCGTTATATTTTCCCCCAGTGTTTCTGACATGTTGGGGGCTGATTAATGCTGAACTCTGCAAGCATATTACATTCCTCCAGTAGCAGCTCCAGGCTAGGGGTAAGATCTGCTGTTCCAGCACTTCCATCCCTGCAGAGCAGGCAGTTGCCTGGCACACTAGCAGTCCGAGTCCAGCCAAGCTCTGCTGCTCCCCAAACTGGGCCAAAGAGCCTCTCCTTGCTCTTCTCTGGGCATCAGGGCGTTTTCCTTGGCCTCTCGAAGCTGCAGGGAAGCATCTCCACCTGGTCCTTACTACCTGGGAAGGTAGGGCAACAAGAGTTGCCTCCCTCAAAGCCAGAGTGCAAGGCAAGAACCAGAACAGGAGCCTGAGCATTACCCTGTACCAACTCCCATGGGGACCTATGAGGGACCAGTGAGGATGCACCACCAGGTGACTGAACAGTGCCCTGGCTGGCCTCTAGGGCTCTTGGCAGTCCATTCCTAGATCCTATGGCCACCAGTGGCTAGTAGTTGCAGTGGCTGGATGTTACTTCTAGTACTGGAGGCATTATTCCTCTCAGTACTGGTCACTGGGGAACCACAGTAGGCTAGACAGGCGTTTGGTCTGGTCCAGTTTTGGTTAACATTTCATGGGTGAGGAACTGAGGTGAGGTTAACCAGGGGAAGGGGTCTCTCCCCAGGTGAGGGCAATGGTGGCCCGCCTTTCTTCCCTTGGGTTCCCTTCCATGTTGTTGCTGCAGCACTGAGCTAAACGGGCCAGGGGAGGGATGCGCTGCTCCATGGATAAAATGCCCACAAGGAAACCAGGAGTTCAGTGAATTATGTCCCCTGCCACAATGCAGCCACGCTCACACGCCATGACATGGAGATGGTTGTGCTCTGCGGCCAAGAAGGGAGGCTAGAATACTGCTCCAGCTAGCGGGGCTTACCCTGAGAATCCTGGGAAGTTCTTGCTGCTGAGGCGCATATGCCCAGGAGCCTGCATTTGCTCTGGGGCAGCCATTTCCAAAAAAGGATTTCACAGCCCTAAGGTTTTTCTCCGTTGCAAACAAACCTGGAAACTGCCCCAGAGATCTGACCACCTTCCCTTCTCTCTCTGAAGTGAATACTAGAACCGGGGTCACCCCATGAAGCTGATTGGTGGGCAGTGGGCGATTCAGGACAGATAAAAGGAAGCCCTTCTTCACACAGCACATCAGCAAACTACAGAATTCGCTACCAGAAGGTGTAGCAATGGCCACCAGTTTGGATGGCTTTAAAGGGGGATTGGATGAGTTCATGGAGGAGAAGGCTATCAATGACTACTAGTCTTGATGGCTCTGTGCTACCTCCAGGGCCAGAGGCAAGGAGCTTACGTACACCAGTGGCTGGGGAACACAGGCGGGAGGGTGCTGTTGCACTCCTGTCCTGCTCATGGGTGTCCTGTGGGCAGCTGGCTGGCCACTGTGTGAACAGAATGCTGGACTAGGTGGACACCCGGTCTGATCCAGCATCAGGGCTCTTCTTAGATTTTTTATGATTTATATGTGTAATGCAGACTACATTTGCCAAGCACTACAAAAGCAGCACTGACCCAGGCTTGGTTTCCTTTGGAAAGAGGCCACTGGAGCTTTATGGAGTTTTGTGAGATTTACAAATATGCAGGATGAGTATCAATGGAGGCAGAACTTAAACACTGCAACAGACTAGGGATGTACGAAAATCACTTACCTGTTCGCGGATTATGCTGATGGTGGGGGGGAGGCGCTCCGTCCCTCCCCCCGGAATCCTGGATGGGGGGGAGGCGCTCCGTCCCTCCCCCCGGAATCCTGGATGGGGGGGAGGCGCTCCGTCCCTCCCCCCGGAATCCTGGATGGGGGGGGAGGCTGTTCCTCCCCCCCCCCGGAATCCTCCTTGGCCGGCTGTGCTCCGTGGCGGCTCTGCGGAGCAGCCGGCCAGGCCCAGCCAGGCCAGAGCCGTCTGCAGCTGGATTTCCGGCCACGGAGGGCTCTGGGGAAAAACAACAACAACAACACGTACACAAATGGCGGTGGCTATGGCCGCCGCCATTTGTGTTCCTTATTTTTGACGTCTTAATCTATGTAAATATTTACGTAGACTAAGACGGCGAAAATAAGGGGAATGCAAATAGCATAGTGGATGTTATTTGCGTTCCCCTTATTTTCGCCGTCTTAGTCTACGTAATTATTTACGTAGACTAAGATGGCCCAAAATAAGGAACGTAAGTGGCGGCGGCCATAGCCGCCGCCATTTGCGTACGCTTTTTTTTTTACCCAGACGTTTTAGGCTACGTAAAAACTTACGTAGCCTACCACGTGGGTGTAAAAAAAACCCCACACACCTGCAAATGGCAGCGGCGGCAGCCGGTCGGAAGACCTGCCGCCGCAGCCGCCGCAGCTGCCGCCACCGCTGCCCGGAAGATCCGCCCCAGGTAAGTCTCATCCCCGGGGGATCCGTGGGGGGGGGCAGGGGGGGCAGTCCTTTCCACCACAGATTTCGGGGGGCTGGATGCACTGGCATTCAGCCTCCCCAAGATCCGTGGCGGAATTCTCTGTCATCCCTACAACAGACAGCCAAAGTTCACTGGTCCTACATCAGATCTCTAGAGAGAGGCAGCCTGGCTTTCTCTCATGCTGTGGGCAGAAGGCAGATCAGCTTCTCCTGGTAGATCTCTTGAGTGATTTGCAGCAAGGATTGTTTAGCAACAGCAGCAATAAAATGACTCTACACCTGCAATTTATCGTACATTCATGATTGGCCACTCACGGAAGCTTGCAGGTCTATTACATGACGTTGTCGTCCTCCAGTGATTTCCCCGTCATTTCCCCCTGGTTATCCCGTGTTATCCTGAAATGGAAAAAATGCAGTACATTTTTTCAGCCTGTGCAACAGGAGCACCATGGCCTGCCTGTGTACTTCTCCTAGAGTGTGAAAAGCCTGCTTTGTTTGGGGTTGCTGGGGGCGTGGTCATGATGATGACAGCAGTGACATCGGGGGGTAGGGTGGGAGTATACTGACCTGCAGCTTGCTGCCGTGCCAGCTTGCCACCATGCCATGACGAAACGCAAGGCACTGACTTTTGCTCCCGACTTTGGCTGCTCACTCCACAACACAGAACGGCTGGCTGCCAGCAGTGTGCCAGGAAACGGGTGCCAGCGGGGTTTGGGCTGTTTGGTGGAGGTTGCTGTCCACCTGCATTGCCTGTCAATCACAACCAAACCACCAGTAATCTGTGAGTGGGGGGAAAGGGGCAGGAACCAGGGAGGAAATTTCTCAGTTCCCCCAGTGCGTGTAACAGCTTTTTGCTGAAAAGTAGCCACTCTGTGAAAAGGTAAGGAACAGAATATCATGAGATAGAAACAACTCTGTAAAGGAGACCAATCTAATCCTGCGATGAAACCAGATGGAGAAAGCGCCGGTATGGATGTGGATTTCTGCCCCCGTGTGATGGACTCCCCTCCCCTTGCCCTAAACTATATGGCTGAAATAAAGAAAACTGGGGAAAGGGGTAACAAGGAGCGAGATCTTTGTGTGGGAGGCTGTTGTATAGCTGCACCCTGTGTTTCTCTCCCTCCGCCTTCCCCCCACTAAGAAGGGTGATCTGGCCTGGAGAACCAGAAAGAGGGAGCTACAGTAATACAGACAGTCTACTGACATGTTCCCATGATTAGCTGCTTCCAGCAGTCCGATGTCCCTATTGCCACCCTCTGCAGAGAGTTGTGCTATGCAGGGTGAAAATGAGCATCCCACTCCATCTCGCTGATCCCACCTTAGGAATTCTGGGATTCCCTGGCGGCTAGAATGCAAGGGAGCTACATCCCATCTGCGCACAAGAGGTCCTACTTCCACATGGCATCTCACAGCCAGAGGTGTTTTCTGTTGCAGCTGGGAAACCTGGACTCTGCCCCAAGCCTCCTAAAGGCTTCACAACTTGTGATGCATATTGCAGTAGTGATGAGGACTGCCCGAAGGACCAGAAGTGCTGCCGCTATGGATGCAGAACGGCCTGCGCCAAACCTGTCTAAGGTGAGACACGTTTGTGGCGGTTCTGTACTGCATACGACACTTAACGTAGCACTGCATTCCCCACCCAGATCCCACGCTGTTGGCCATGTAACACAGCACAGCCAGACAAGGCGGGTGTCAGGGTTCCCCTTATGACCTGGCCCCCCTGAGCATCCCCTTAAGGATCTCTTGCCTCCTGAAGAGTCCCACCTTCCTTCTTTTAAACTTCCCCTTCCCTGTAACGCGGGGTTTCGCCTGTGGACATGGGGCGGCCGACACTCTAGACACAGGGTTGAACCACAGCAGTTTACTAGTAGCAGGCAAAGAAATTCCAGCTAAAGGTATTTGCACAATAGAGCTGGTTCGGGCAGGGCTCTCTTAGCCCGTGGAGGACAGAGGGCTACGCGCTGGGCGGGAGCTTTACTGAGAGTGAACCACGATCCACGGGGCTTGCCCAGGCGCCTCCCTCTCGGCCTCTGCCCCGGAGTTCAGCCTCTGGTCTCCTTGCAGTCCTTTGCTGGATAGAACTGCTACCTGTTGCAGCAGAGCTGAGCGATACAAAGGCATGAAAGGAAAGGAGCCGCGCAGAACACAGCTCCGTTCACCCCGCGGCACTTCGACCTTTCCAGGCCGCTTACTCAGAGGAATGGACCTCCTCCTCCCTGGGTTGCCCCTCCCCACAGACAACCCCAGGCCGCGACTGGCCCTTCCCCCGCCTCTGCAGGCCCCAGACCTCCGCAGCAGAGCAACCCAGCCCGCCGCCGCCCGCCTCTCGGGCCCTCCCTTGCGACGGGGATAACTGGCGCTTCCCCAGCCCTCACTGGATAGGCCGGGACGCTGCAGCTGCGCTTTTAAAGGCCACCCCTCACCGCCCCTTCAAAGAGACGGGGGCCTCCATGGCAGACAGCAGGGTGGCAGGGGCACCATCCGAGTTCACCGGGAAAAGCTGAGCGAGCGAACGAGGGTCAACGCCACAGACAATGGCCAGCGTAGAAGCAGCCTCAGTCGGCTGAGGGGGCAACAGCCTGGAGGAGCACGTAGCCAGGATCAGGATCTTTGCGTCGACGGATGGGAAGTGTCAGATGATAGGAACAATTCTGCACGCTTCCAGACAGACTTGCCTTGTCCCTCTTCCTCATCGTCCTGTAGCCTGGCCGTTCCTTTTTCTTGCTCCCTCCCCTTACTCTTTTCTGTCTGTCTGTCTGTCTGTCTGTCTGTCTTTCTTTCTTCCTTCCTTCCTTCCTTCCTTCCTTCCTTCCTTCCTTCCTCTCCCTCAGCAACAAATGCCATGTGCTCTTTTCAGGAAGGAAGCAAGTAACCATACCTCACTTTGCTTACTTACGCTCATGTGCCATGCTCTGGGGGTGCTTGCAGTTAAACACCCCTCTCTGATGCGGTGTAAAAAGCACTGCTAAATTAAATTGAACTGAACGTCTTCTAAACTGGCTCTCGCCTGCGTTTATTCCCTCTTATACTAAATGCTCCGTTACCATGCTTTCTCTACATTGGGTAACTCTGCTGTTAAGTCACACCAGACTTTCCAGCTACCAGCTCCTTTCAGTTCCAGTAGGCAAAACAAATCCCTGGGTCCAGAATTCTTTTATTTTAAGCTTATGTCTTAAGCAGCTGGCTCCAGTTAGCAGATCTCAAGATTCCAGGAAAAAACAAAGTAGATCCCACATGTCTGCCCACCCCAGCTCCATGTTCCTATATCTGTCCTGACTCAGACTGCCACTTGTCTCACACTTATAGAATCATAGAATAGTAGGGTTGGAAGGGGCCTACAAGGCCATCGAGTCCAGCCCCCTGCTCAGTGCAGGAACCCAAGTCAGAGCATCCCTGGCAGGTGGCCGTCCAGCCTCATCTTGAACGCCTCCAGTGTGGAAGAGCCCACCGCCTCCCTGGGTAATGGGTTCCATTGTCGTATTGCTCTAACAGTCAGGAGGTTTTTCCTGATGTTCAGCCGGAATCTGGCTTCCTGTCACTTGAGCCCATGATTCCATGTCCTGTACTCTGGGTTGATCAAGAAGAGATCCTGGCCTTCCTCTCTCTGACAACCTTTCAAGTGCTTGAAGAGCGCTATCCTATCTCCCCTCAGTCTTCTCTTCTCAAGGCTAAACAGGCCCAGTTCTTTCAGTCTCTCTTCATAGGGCTTTGTTTCCAGTCCCCTGATCATCTTTGTTGCCCTCCTCTGAACCCTCTCCAGTTTATCTGCATCCTTCTTAAAGTGTGGTGCCCAGAACTGGACACAGTACTCCAGATGAGGCCTAACCAGTGCTGAGTAGAGGGGAACTAGTACTTCCTGGGATTTGGAAGCTATGCTTCAATGAATGCAGCCCAAAAGAACATTTGCCTTTTTTGCAGCCACATCACATTGTTGGCTCATATTCAGCTTGTGATGGACAACAATTCCAAGATCATATTGGAAGCAGGGATGGGAGAGAAATTTAATGCAAACGTACCTCATTTTGAATTTTCAAATCACTATGCAAACTGAAACTCAGGTCATCCTACAAAATTCACACTGCTTCAAACTTTTCAGTGGAGTTCTCCAATCAAAAAATGTGTACAAAAATGCATATATTAGGGAAAATAATGTTATAAATACATTATATTGGGGAAATTGCTCGCCAAAAATGTGGATGTTAGGCAAACATTTTATCCTCTCCGTTTTATCCTCACAACAACCCTGTGAGGTAGGCTAAGTTGAGAGTCAGTGACTAGCCTAAAGTCACCTAGTGAACTTCATGGCCAAGTGGGGGGCTAAAACTCAAGTCTTCCCAGGCCTGGTCCAATATTGTAACCACTACATCATATTGGCTCTCTTATGAATTTTTATGCAAAATTTTTTTAAATTCTCAGTGTTCAGGATGAACTGAACTTAAGACTGGGGAAATTCTCAAAGTTTGAGATGAACTAAACACAATACTGAAAAAATACTTCATTCTTCTTCACATGTTATGCCCCCTTCTTATTGTTGGAGGGACTTGGGCCATGAGTCACTTTACCTGGACTTAAAGGGTTAATATGTACCTGAGTCAGTGAGAGGGGTCTCTAGGAGATCCTACTGCCTTTTTCCTTGTCTCCTCCCCCTACTCTCTATTCTTCGTCCTCCTTCCTCCTGCAAGGGATGCTGACCACGAGGCTGACCTCAGCCAACTTCCCTCGAGATGTAAGCCTGTTATATCTCACGTAAAATCTGTTCTTAACCCACCACTCGAGTGAGTTTTGTCTACATCCATGGCTACTGACGGGGAGCTGATTCGGACTTCACTTATCTCTGAGGCTTTGGTTAGTGCTAGAGTTCCATTGCTTTTGTGAAAAGTACTTTGCACTCCAACACCACTCCGGAGGGGTTCCGGGCCTCCGGCGGCCCTGATTGCATGCAGATCCTGCACTCTCGCTGGGGTCATTGTTGGTGATTTGCCCTTTCGGGCAGGGCCCCGATATGCACCTTTCTCGCGCTGGGTGCTCGCCTTCGCTCCTCCCTCTTGGCCGTGCAGAGTTCCCAGAGGCGTTCTCATTGCCCGGGGCATTCCGAGGAGCAGCTGCCTTCCCTCAGTGACACCTCTCCGCTTCCTCTCCCGGCTCCTCCTGGGAAAGGACGGTATGGACCGGGGTTCAGTGTGGTCAAGATCTGGATCTGGAACCTGGGCTTGCTGCTGCCATCGTTTTCCGTAAAGCGCCCAAATGCCAAGTATCCAGGGCGATGCCACATATGCACATCATTATCACGGAGGGGATGGTCCCCAGCCGGGCCGAGCGTGCCCTTTTTCAGAACTCCCCAGTGTGCTTCTGCTGCTGCAGGTGCCCACTGCCCAGCCTCCGCAGCTCCTCTGGCCCAGTAGAAGGGACTGGAGACTGGATTCAGTTACTCCAGTATGTGTCTGCACGGCATCTCCAAGCGGCTCAGCGGCCGGTTGGAGGAAAAAAGATTCCGTGGCTGTGGGCAAGAGAGACAGAGCTTGACGGCGACCTGGGGGGACCGGGCGCTGGGCGCATGGGAGGGCCTGGCTGCGGGAGCCCCGTGTCAGACCTCAAGGGGGCACCTGCGTGCGTTCCAGGGCCGAGCAAGGCGGGCGGGCAGGTGAGCATGCCACCCGCCTGCCCGACAAGGGCGACGTTCCTGCCGGCTGTCGATGGGAGGCCCGGTCAGAGCAAGCCTCAGGCCTACGAAGGCAAATGCCAGCGGCGAATCTCCAGCAGAAACAGGTGCTGGGCTCCAGCACACCTAGAAGGCCCGACTCCCTCAGAGAATCAGCCCATCCTATCCTCATGCCAGGTGCTTGGGGTGGGCTGCGATTACTCAGCATGGGGGGAAGGTGCTCTGCATGTGCTCAGAGGGCCTGTCCTTCTCCGTCCCAGGGCTGCTGAAGAAGCCCGGCTCTCAGGCTGCTCCGTGGTGGTCCCGGGCTCCAACGAAGCCCGAGGGTCCACCTCACAACCACTCTGGGCAGAACCTCCTCTTCACGCTCCTCTCTCTCTTCTCCGCCGCAGGAAGTGGCCAGGGATGCAGAAGGACGGCCCCATCCTGAATGGTGCCTAGTGCTCCAGAGGTCAAGGCAGCAACTTGGACCAAACACCGCCCGCTGCCCCCCTCTGCGCTGACCCGCCCTTGGCTGGGCTTCTTCCCGCCTCTTCCCAATAAAGGCTTCTATGCATTGCATCCCACCGAGTGTCATTTTTCGGTGTCCTGCTCCAGAAGGCATCCTCTGCCGCGCCGCCGCACCGCTGTCCCCATGTGGGCGGGCGAGGGCCAAGAGGCGGTACGTCTTCCACACTCTGACTTGCAGAGAAAATCACTGTAGATGCAGCAATACAGGCTCAGCGGCTTCGTGAGGCAATACGAGACCCGGTCCCAGGCGCTGCATCCTCCCCTGAGGGCGGGGCCTGAAAACCAGGAAGAGTGTGGGTGCGTGGAGGCCAACCTGTGAGCAAGCACAGTATGCGACAATGCGCAGCGTCGTTATTGATCATGGGCCGTACCCGTTAAGGCGTCAGCCAGTTTTCTGGCTTTCAGAAGATTGAGGAAATGTTCGATAGGGCAAATCTTCATTCAGTGGTTGGAACAACCCTGCCACTTTAAGACAAGACTTAAGGCTACCATGTTCAACGTTGCTGAAATGAATTTCCCATACTTTTAAAAATAATCTAAGTAGGGCTGTGCACCACTTCGGCCCGAGGCCTGAACCCTGAGTCGAAGCAGGCTGCTTTGGGTTACTTTGTGCCCCTTCCAAGGCAAAGCGGAGGGGGCATGAAGTGACCTGGAGCGGGTTGGGGGCTCTCCGAAGCACGTGGTGTGTTTTGGAGTCCCCCTCCCCCTAGACCAGCCCCTCTGGTGCCTCCAGGTCCTTACCTGAGCCACCTTCTCCTCGCTGCCACCACCTTCTCCTCCACCTTCTCCGCCACCGCCACACCATTGCTGCCCTCTCCGCCGCCGCTGCCTTCTCCGCCGCCGCCAGCTCCTGAGGCCTGGACGCGCGGCAAGTCTTCTTGAAGGGAGTCACCATTTTTAAAATGACAACTTCCTGGAACTTCCAGGAGGTTGCCATTTTAAAAATGGCGACTCCCTGCAAGAAGACAAGTCGCCGCACGTCCAGGCCTTAGGAGCTGGCAGTGGCAGCAATGGAGAAGGCAGCAGCAGCAGTGGTGGTGGCAACGAAGAAGGCAGAGGCTGTGGCGGCGGCAGAGGAGGAGGAGGTGGCCCAGGTAAGGAGCTGGGGGGTTGCGCGGGGGTGTTGGGGGGGCTCCAAAGTTGGGTTCACCATCCGAATCCTGCTTCGGGTTTGAGGCCGAGTTGGGTCGGGGTCCCTCGAATCTGCCCAAACCAAATTGGGGCTGCCTCAGAAGCCACAAAGCAGCTTCTGAGACAGATCAGGGGGTCCCTGCACAGTCCTAAATCTAAGCACTAGTAACTGATTGAACTAAGAACTTATGGGATGTTAATTCACCTTGGCTACAACAACAGGGAAAGAGACAGGTTATGTACCTGGACTCTGGATGGTGCTCCAGCTGGTGGTAACCAGCTGCAAGGTCAAGTTGGAGCCGCTTTTAAGGCCCTACTCCCTCTGGCTTTACATGATTTTCAATGGCATTTTGCCTCTGCTGGTTTCTTATACTGTATCATCTTCCAGTCATGCCCTCCCCTGTTTTTCCCACTGCTGCTTCCAACTTGCCAAGGAAAATTGGTGAGGAGGAAAAGACGCAATAGCTGCCCAATGTATCTGGAGTGGTAGCGCCAGAGCTGGCTATCTAGAAGCTCCCTCAGCCTCCAAGGGGGATCTTCACAACAATGCAATGAGCAGCACGTTGGAGTATTATCCGGCTTTTCATGGAATCTGCTTTGGTCTATCAGGGTCACATGAAGCAAGAAAAGTCAAATGTACCGTACCTTTAAAATCCGGTTTTCACAGGTCACACAGAGCTTGAAAGGACCAGACTTCCGGGTTGGGTGGGGGGAATAGAACTGAACGTCATCAACCGGGCAGGGACTGCTCAACCAATGAGAGAGGCATGTTTCCCGGCCTATTTCCAGGCTCCCCCTGCTCCTACATTATTACGAATGGAGAGTAACTAATTCACAATTCTGTAGAAACAACCCAATTATCCAGTACAGCATCTGAAAGTTCCCTATGAGAGCAGCCCACCACCCCAATTTTGTCCCATTCCAGCAAACTATCATGGAGTTATTGCTTCCCCCCCTTTTCCCCCATGTGCGCACTTTTAAATGAAGAAGCCAAAACCCATGATTCTCCAGTGCAGCATTTGAAGGCTGCCTATGAGAGCATCCCCCCACCCCCACCAGTTTTTCCCCATTCCAGCAAACTTTTGTGGAGTTATAGCTTCCACCACCCCCTTTTCTCCTTCTCCCTGCTCATAATGACAGACTCCCTTGATCCTAAGACCTCACCAGATCACTACTGCTACAAAGCTCTTATGCATCACCGAAGCAACTTCAATCGGAGAAGCGACTTTACACAACATTGGGGAAGTGATTTAACACAACATCGGGGAAGTGATTTAACACAACATCGGGGAAGCGAAGTAACACAAACACCAGAGAAGTGCATAATCACTGGGGAGAATTATTCCCACTGGCGAAAAGGCAGTGCAGTGCAATTCTAAAGACTCAAAAGAGCATTCTAGGGCTTTGATGTGTTGGAAAGGCAGGTGAGTTACTTTAGTTATGTAGGTTACCAAGGGAAGGGCCAGGTGAAAGACACACGCTTAAGAACACCCCGATCATACCAAATTTAAAGCAGAGGGATGAGCCCGCTGCAGCTGAACTGCAGGGGACCTGAATTAAATAAATGAAAGCCTGAGGATTCGCAATAACTGAGTTTGAGCCATACAGATGGACAGGTGTGTTTATTCTACATCCTTTGAGTAAAATTATTACCTCTGATGTGGCCTGATCTCAGGTTTAACACTTCCTAAAGTTTAACATCCACAAACATAAGCAGTTTCTGGACAACATATCCAAAATTCCATTATTGTATGTTGTGATTGACGGTTGCCACATGCCCATCATTTCGCCAACCAGACAGGGCAATGACTTCATAAATAGGAAGTTCTACTCCATCGTCCTCCAAGGAGCGACTGACCACACTAGATGCTTTATTGACATGGAGGTGGGGTGGAGTCAGCAGAATCACGATGCTTTTGTTTTCAGGAACTCCGCCATTTTTGAAACAATGGATGCAGGCACCTTTGTTCAAGGGAACCCTATCACCATCCTTAATGGGGTGTCGGTGCTGCCACTGATAGTGGCTGAAAGTGCCTACCCACTCAGGAGATGGTGAATGAAACCCTACGGAGGACATCGGGACCCTCGGAAGGCTCATTTTAGCGACTGCCAGGCCTGAGCACAGAATGTGGTGGAGAGGGCATTTGGGAGGCTGAAGAGGTGCTGGAGGGGCCTCTGTGCAGGGCTGGTGATTGCAGAGGAGAACGTGACATCTGCCATTGCTTCCTGTATGATTCTCCACAACATCTGTGAGAGTAGGGGCATATTCTCACAGATGTTGAGGACAGAGTGACAACAGAGGTGGAAAACCTGGGTGCTGAACCGCAGCACGCGGAGCGGGACCACACTGAGGCAGGGGAAATTGTGAGAATCACAATCTCCAACTGGCTGTGGAGTTCTGTGGCTGCCCTGTAGCCATTCTGGAAACCAGGTGGTCCTGCACCACGGATTTAGGGAGGTCTATTGCCATCCAGACAGTGCCTTGCCAAGAAATACAGCGAAACCTGTTTCCAGAAAGACTGTTGATGAAGCTTGTGTTTGGTTGTGTTGGGAGAGGGGTGGGTGGTGGATGGAGGATAGGAACTCCTGGCGGGTTGGTGAAAGTGGGGTTTGGATGAAAAAATGTTTCTCTGGTGCATTTGGGGGCAGTGGTGGTGGCCGCTACGCCATTTGCACCGCTGCTCTTTGCCGTGATAGGCTACGTAAATACTTAAATACGTAAATACTCCGTGGAGCCGCTATGGAGCGAAGCCAGCCAGGGAGGATTCCGGGGGGAGGGACGGAGCGCCTCCCCCTCACCGTGGATTGACCGGCACGGAGCCAGGTAGGGATTTTGTACATCCCTACTTCTGGCACAGGCCAGCTTGGATGGGCGTGGAGGCACAACTGCGCTAGGTTGATTTGCTGTTGTCTGATTGGCATGGAGAATCACAGACTAGCAAAAGCAGGCTCCCGTCTGTGCAGAAACGCGCTTTTTCGATGACCCACAAAGCTGTTTTTAGACTTTTATTTTCGACCCTCAAGCCCTGTCACCTCTTACATAAACTTCTGGAGTTGTTCAACAAGACCACAGCTGGCTTTCCAGTTTTCTAGATTGCATCCATTCATCAAGTCAGATCATCTAGAAGAATGGATGATTTACATATCAGCGAGCAAGTCTTTTCCAAACTACAGCATTAAAGTTTTCTCCTAAGACAACTGTATAATATAATTGGCTACTTTGCCACACTGGCCATTGAACATTCTAATGTTGTTGTTGTTGTTGTTGTTGTTGTTAATCTACTACATTTCTATACCGCCCAATAGCCAGAGCTCTCTGGGCAGTTTACAAAGATTAAAAACATTAAAAATACAATATACAGAGATTAAAAACCTTACTCAGGAAGTGAAACAATCTTAACAATATCATTTATCAGAGTTTGTTATGAACCTTGAGAATTGTCTGCAGGAGTTCCTGATGTATAGTATAACCAGGAGTAGTCGAAGTATGTAAATATACCAGAGTTCTGTAAAAGACTGATATGACTGATACGTTGGGCTGTTGGTGTTGCTGTTGCTGTGTTGGTTCAATTTAGGACTCGCCCAATAGACAAAGCGTTCGGGTGACCTACCTAACCGAGAGAATAACTATGAAACACATGCAAGAATTAAGAGGCAGCAATAGCAATCTAGAGTCGTTCTAGAAAGAACTATTTCTGCAACCGGGGAAACTTTACTCCCTTCATCACACTGGAGGCCTTCAAGACGAGGCTGGACAGCCATCTGTCAGGGATGCTCTGACTTGGATTCCTGCAGGGGGTTGGACTCGAGGGTCTTGTAGGCCCCTTCCAACCCTGCTATCCTATGATTCTGTGATCAGCTCCGGAAGAGCTACATGGGTGGCAAATCTTTTTTCAGATAACTTTTCTAAATGATTGAGTGTAACATATACAGCTTTTCCCCAATGCACCTGATGTATTTCTAATTTCCACTAAAGTAATGGGGCGGGGCGGCGGCGGGGGGGGGGGAAACAGAGCATCATCCAAAGTCTTATTGGGAAGGAGGAGGCCAATCGCAGCTCTCCACTAACTGTTTTTGCATTGTGCCCTGATGCAGTCAAGGAAAAGGGTGCCTTAGCTGGCCACCGCGGCAGGAAGGGCGGCTGCGCTGGAGCAAGCGAGGGCGCAGCAGCAGCAGCCACAGCAGCGGCAGTGGCGGCGGCTCCAGCAGCAGCAGCCCCAGGAGTGGGGGCCCCAGCAGAGACGATGCTGGCAGCGGGGTGAGGGGCCAGCGTGCTCCACGTGCTCGCCCTGGACCAGCACCCCAACGCCTGGCCCGCCCACTTCCAGATTTTTCCCTTCCTGCCTGAAACTCTGCCCCCACCCCTGTGCCCCAGACCTGCTCCCTGCCCCCAGTGCCCTAACCCACCTTCCATGCCCAGCAAACATAGTCCCAGTTGTGGTATATGTATATTTTGTTCACCATTAGGAGCTCCTATTTTCCAGCCTTGCCACTGTTTCCGTGCAATGCTTGGTGCGCTGGATGGGACAGGGCGGGTTAGAGGCTTATGGGTAAGGTGAGAACTTGATTGGCTTCCTCACCTGTCAGTGCTCCCTGGTGCAAGGCAGGGCAGCCCTGGGGGGGCTGGATACCAGCTGTGGTGGCACAGCTGGCGAGGGGCATTGCAGATGGAGAGGTGGCTGGAGATCATCGGGGAAGACAGGCTGAGGAGGATGGGCTCACCCTGCTCGACCTCAAACAACCGGCCACTGTTGCCTCTTCTAAGTCCTGCTGACCGGCCACTGCCACTGCTCCGCTATGGTCCTCCGCCACTGCCCACACCTGCACTGGAGTTTGCACTAGGGGCGATGTGGTGGGAAAGGGCATTCCGGCACAGCACTGCGTCATCCCTGACAGGACTCGCAGGATGCCGTGGGGCACTGGTGGTTGCCCCTTCCCTGGGGAGGAGGCACTCCCATGGGTGGGCGCTGTCTCACGGGATGATTTTGGCAGAGGTGCCCTTGGAAGGTGGTCGGGGTGTGCCCAAGGCTGGCCTGGGGCGCCTGCCGGGGAGGTCTGAGGGGTGCCTTCCGAGGCGTGCAGTCGGCACCGTAGGGAGAACTTTGGTGGCAGTGGGGCGCCTTAGGGTGGGACACAGGGAGCTTATCGAGGCTTGCGTCCGGCTGGCTCGCAGCTGCAGGGAGACGGAGGCGTGTCCGGTCACAATGGGGAGGCTTGTGGGGGGAGGGCTTCTTCCTGTACCACCTCCAATGGCTGGCCCTGGGAGAGATCACTGCAAGGGTGAAGAGGGCCGCCGACCCCTTCCTTGCTCCCCCACCAGCACCCCCACCCGCGTCTCCAGCAACTCCGTCTCCCTGTTTATTGATGCCTGCAGTGCTCATTGGCTCCTGTTCCAATTCTCCTCAGCCATTGCTCCCCTACTGCTTTCCATCTTGAGGAAGTGGAGCATGTGGTCGCTGTCTGTGGCAGTCCACTGCAGTGGTCGATCCATCTGGAGAGTGTACAAACGTACCGGCTGACGATTCCTGGCCACAGCTAGCCTTGTCACCGGGGACAGTGTGGCTCTGCGGGTAGGGATGCCTGGATCTAGATCACGAGGAGAAACATATATATAGCGTCACTCCCTTCCTATCCTCCACTGCCCCTGGGGTAGGGCAGGGCAGGAGGTGGCCCTCTAGGCTTTGGTGGGCTTCCCCTAGGGTAGGACAGGGCCGTGGATGGCCCTTTGGGCTGGCTAGGGCTTCCCTTGGGGTAGGGCAGGGCAGCGGGTGGCTCTCTGGGCTTTGGCAGGCTTCCCCTAGGGCAGGGCAGGGCAGGGCAGAGCAGGGCAGGAGATGGCCCTCTGGGCCAGTGAATCTCCTCTCCACTCCAAACACAGCATATGCAGTTGCCCACTTTGTGGGATGCCTACCTCAGCACCACGGGGCAAATACACTTGTGTTTATGGTCTGAGCATGTGCTCACCTGGGCCCCCATGTGCTCTTGGGCTCCCCTCCAGCATTCTCCCGGTTAGTCTTGCCATCTGCCTCACCCTGGTCAGCTGAGGAAGATGCTGCCGCTGCTGCTGCTGCTGTCGGAAGAAAACCAGATTAATAGACTACTTGGAGGTAGGTATCGCAAGTCGGGAAACCTCTCACATGTGATGCTCTGTGGCGGCCATTGCCCCGCGTTTCCCACAGGTGGAGGGGCGGTGGCACAGCACTTACCCTGAGGGCGTTCCGGAGGGCTCCCACCACCTGCTGTGTCTGCCATTCCTGCACGCAAGGTGACACCAAAGTGGCGTGCGGCAGGCTGAGTGAGCTGTTTGGGGAGGGGGGCGGCCACAGGCAAACCAGCTGAAAGAAGTACTCGCCCGTGTCTTCGTCTACTGGGGAACAGCATTCCTCTACGTTAACAGTCTGGAGGTCGTGGCTGAAGAGCTCCTCTGCTCCTTCGGCCACTGCTGACACGGAAGCATTGGAGCAGCTGGCATGTGGTGGAGGGCGATGCTCCTGCAGACCCACTTTGGCTGAATGGTAGCCTCCCCCCTAAGGATGCTGTGCAGCTCCTTGTAGAAGGGGCAGGTTGCAGAAGCGTTCCCGGAAGGGGAGTTGTGGGTGACCACCTTCCTGTATTCCAGACAGAGGGCTTTCATCTGTGTCCAGCACCCTGGTGCACTGCGTCTGTGCCCCCGGCTGCTCATTTGTTGTGCGATCTGCTCAAAGCAGTCCACATTGTGGTGGCTTGCTCCTGGACCAAAAAGCTGCTCCTGGAACTTCTTCTCCCCCCAAATGTCCAGCACCTCCTGGTGCCTCCATGATACACTGCGACCCTTGCTCGAAGACAGTGCCATCGCCGTGTAGTCCTTACTGCACTCCTGGCTAAGAAGGAAGTTTCATTGGCAGAGTCAAGAACAAACCTTGGAACTGGGCATTTTGGGCACCAAAGGATGTGTGGAAATGCACCCTGTCTGGCTAAGCATTCCAGCCACAGGGAACGATAATGCTGCTTTGGTGGGGTTGGGGGCGGGGGAGAGCACCATTTGCCTGTAGGGGCTAGCGCAGGAAGGTCTGCTCCTCACGCCAGCTGCCCCTCAGGACAAGATCTCAGGACACTGTAAGTGGAAGCAGCATTGCCAGAGGAGAGGGGCGGGCACGTTGGGGGCAGCACAAAGGCACCTCGTTGGCCAGCCGTGGGGTTATGGTGGGAAACGTTGAAGACTCCCAGGAACTGGGGAACATGTGGCCGCTAAGGCGAAGACGCGACTTGGCGCAGGAGCACCCAAATGCGGTGGAGGAAACAGGGATAGCACACACTCGCGCAGCAGCACATTAACAGCAATCTATGGTCATGGATGGCCATTTGTATCTTCGCAGATGTGCACTCTCGGATTTCCGAACCGCCGTACTTTAGCATTTCCAACTGCTCCGACAAGTGATTGTTGGCTTTGGGAAGTGCCAATCAACACCTTTACCCACAGGCTTTGGGCACTCCCCCCCCCAATTTTCCCCTTGAGGAGATGCCCTTGGGCCTTCTCCTGTTTGCCGATTTCATTACTCCTCCATTTTCGCTTTCACGCCTACACGCTACAGCACGTTACCACCTTTGACTTTAACATGCTTGGCACACTCTGTACCCACAGTTATTTTGCCCATGCATCCCATTTAGCGTAACAGGATGGCTGCCAGCAACTCTCCAGATGTGCAGGCTGCGCTGGGAGTATTTGCTGGCTGTGACAGTATGTAAAACGAACTATGCTGAATAGTTATCTGCTCCAAAATGGCAGTGGAAACTCAGGAAAACATGGAAGTGAGGGGCTGGGTCAATGAGGTCATGGGCAGGTAAGCAAAGCACCCACAAGGGCTGGACTACATGCCCCATATAATAGCAAAGCCAGTGCGACTGTGGAAACACATCAGTATTGGAGCCGTGGTAAGGTGGAAAAGTTGGATCATAACCAGTCTCAGAAGAAGCCTCCCTGGGATGTGCAGATGGAAACGACAGGTAGAGCTGCGTATCATCTGCCTACTGATGACATTTCAGCCCAGACCTCCTGATGCCTTCCCCCAGTGGGTTCATGCAGTTGTTAAAAAGCATGGGGGACAAGATAGAACTTTGCGCAGCACCCCACAGGCTAATGGCCATGTTGCAAAATAGGAGTCCCCCAGCAACACCTTCTGAGAAAGCTCCTCCAGAAAGGACCAGAACCACTTTAACACCGTGCCTCCCAAACCCAATCCAGATAAATGATCCAGAATGATACCATGGTCGATGGTACTGAAAGCCACTGAGAGTTCCAGAAGAACCAACAGGGTTGCATTCCCCCCCTCCATTCCCCAGCATAAGTCATCAACCAGGGCTGTTTCCGTCCCATAACCAGGCCTGAAACCTGATTGGAATGGACTCGGGCTGTGTTTCCACCAGTGATTTACGCCAACCCTCCTGCACCGTGGTGTGTCTGTGGTTCCATGACGCCGTGGCCATTCAGCCGCGGTGTCGCATTTTATCGCTGAAAAACCACTGCTTCTGAGACTGCTTCCAGTCAGAGTTTTCCCAGTTATGGCGGCTTCATTACTGATGTGTTTCCACAATCGCACTGGGTTTGCTGTCTTAGTCCTGCCCATGGGGCGTGTAGCCCAGCCTTTGTGGTGGGCCTCTCTGACCTCAGTGACCCAACCCTTTCCCCCCCTGTTTTCCGGAAGTTTCATCACCATCTTGGAGCAGGATGCCGAGGGACCAACTTTTAAAACGTCATTGAAAACAGGCACCAGAACCCAGCCCAGGACCCCAGTCAAGGGGTGTTTTCTCCCATTGTGCTGAATGAGGGAACTAGTACTTCCCGGGATTTGGAAGCTATGCTTCTATGAATGCAGCCCAAAACAGCATTGGCCTTGTTTGCAGCCACATCACATTGCCGGCTCATATTCACCTTGTGATCTACCACAATTCCAAGATCCTTCTTCCTTGTAGTATTGTTGAGCTAAGAATCCCCCATCTTATAATGGTACAAATGGTTCCTTTTTCCTAGGTGCAGAACTTGGCATTTATCCCTGTTAAATTTCATTCTGTTGTTTTCTGCCCAGAGCTCCAGCCTATCAAGATCACCTTGAGTTCTGTTTCTGTCTTCCAGGGTATTAGCTATCCCGCCCAATTTTGTGTCATCTGCAAATTTGATCAGCATTCCCTGCACCTCCTCCTCCAAGTCATTAATATAAATGTGGAAGAGCACTGGGCCCAGGACTGAGCCCTGCGGTACCCCACTCGTTACCTCTCCCCAGTTGGAGAAGGTCCCACTGATAAGCACTCTCTGAGTCCGATTCTGTAGCCAACTGTGGATCCACTGGATCGTTGTTTCATCTAGCCCACTTTGAGCTAGTTTGCTCATCAGGATATCATGCGGCACTTTGTCGAAAGCTTTGCTGAAGTCGAGGTATATGATGTCCACAGCATTCCCACACTCCACAAGGGAGGTTACTTGATCAAAAAATGAGATCAGATTCGCCTGGCAGGATTTGTTCTTGACAAATCCATGTTGGCTTCGAGTAATTACGGCATTGTTGTCAAGGTGCTTACAAAAGATGAAAAGATGCACACATAAGCACCCGCTTTAGGGGCAAGAAAGAAAGTTTAAAGAGGTGTGGGATGCTCCGGACACAGCGCTTTGATTTTTCGCCACCTCATTAATGCACAACTGCACTTTAAATCCCCGTTTCAGGGACAAGAAGGAAGGTTTAAGGGGGGGGGGGTGCTCCTGACACAGTGCTTTGATTTTTCGCTCCTTCTCTAAAGCAAAACAAAAGTGCTGGGAAGGCAAGGAGGAGGCTGGCCAGAGCGGGAAACTTCAGTGGGGCAGAGGGACGAGGGAGGGGGGAACCGGAAACAGGAGGAGGCGGGAAAACAGATGGGGTAAGCAAACCCACTCCAAAAAGGCTCCACCCAGTAGGTGTGTGCAGATTCCCCACCATCTGTTCCAGTGGGGAATCCGTGGGGGGGAGGTGATCCGTTTCTCCCCCCCCCCCGGAATCCTCCGGAGCGGCTCCAATCCGCGAGGATTCCGGGGGGGGGGAACTGGCTTGGGGGCTGCTTACCTCCCTCCTGCTGGCCAGAGCCGTTCGCCTCCTCCCTGCTGATCGCCATGTCTTTAAAAAATAAAATGCTGATCGGCGGGATGTGCCCATAGACTTAGACGCAATACAGCCATGAATCTTGCATCTAAGTCTATGTGTCCATAGGCTTATACGCAAGATTCACAGCTCTGTTTTGCATACACGTCTATGGGCACAGCCTGTCGATCGCTTTTTTTTTTTTTTAAAGACCTGGCGATCAGCAGGGAGGAGGTGAATGGCGCTGGCTGGCAAGAAGCAGCCTAGTGTCGTTCCGTCTCCAGTCCTCTTGCAGTGGAGGTAAATGGTCCCAATCCGCTGCAGATTCCTGAGGCCGGATTCCAAAGAATCTGGCCTCATTTGAATCCGTAGTGAATTTCTCTGACATCCCTTACCACCCAGACATCAAGAGAATAACGTGATTAGGGCTCCGTGGAAACAGCGCAGCCTGCCAGGCTACAACGATGATAGACCGGGTCCTTTGGGGACATGGAAATACACGAGACAGAAAATGCGCTTGGGGAAACAGCGCAACAAAGCTGGAAAAGAAGTGAAGGCAATCTGGAAACACCCTCTCGGTCATCAGTTTTATCCAAAACGGCTTGGAGTTGTGAGGCCACCACACACTCGAGCACCCAAGAATGGCAAATTTGACACAGGGCAGTGGTTACCTGAAACCACAGGATCTAATTTTGGTTTCCTCAACAAGGGCCTCACCACAGCTTCTTTCAAAGCTGTGGGGACCTCGCTGTCCCTCAAGGAGGCATTTACCACCTCAAAGGTCTAGCCAGCCCAGCTCTGGCAGATTTCACAAGCCCGGATGGACAAGGATCTAAAGGGCAAGTAGTAGGCTCAGTTCTCCAAGCAGTTTGTCACATCCTCAGGTTACATAAACTGAAAGGCATCCATAACTTTGCTAGATGGAGCACCAGCCCCGTCCATATCAGACTCTGTCAAAGCAATGGCATCCAAGGCAGCACGAATGCGAGCAATTTTATCTGCAAAGTGTCTGGCAACTTGTTCACAGCAAGCCTTTGGGGGTTCCAGTTGCTGTGTTCCAAGGCCTACCCCCAAGAGGCCCTTAACCGCACAAAAGAGCTCTGCAGGACGACTCTGAGCAGATGCGATGTGGCGGAGAAGTACCATTTCTTCATTGCCATCACCGCCACAGAATAAGATCGCAAGTGGATTCTTACCTGTGTTCAGTCGTATTTGTGCTGACACTACGCAAGAGTCTGTAGTTCACCATAGCCATATGACCCGAGGCCATGAGACCCAAGTTTTAACAGACACTGGTGCATCTGTGAATGGGGTGGGTCAGTGTATATATTCAATCATGAAAAAACCTGCCAGTTTAGAAGGCCAGACAACAAGGCTATCTCACATTGGTCCATACTCCACAAAGCCAGGAAATTGGAAGCTAAGGCTGATGCCTTATGTGATGTGCCCTGTGATCACTCATGACGTTGTGCAATGTCGCAAATTGTGCTTGCTTACAACGTACCCCCCTTGCACCCACACTTTTCCTTCATTCAGTCCCAAATCCAGATTGGGAGGATGGAGTGCCTGGGACAAGCTAAGATGCTCCATGTTGTCCTGGTCCTGTATTGCCTTATGAGGCATCCCCGAGTGGGGACTAGAACCTAGATCTCCCAGGTTCCGGTGCAACACTCTAACCACTATACAACACTGTCTTTATGAACAAGTTGAAAAGCAATCGTCCCCATACAGACCCCTGCTATCTAAAAAGCTATCTAAAAGTTCAATATGTTTGAAAATATATTTTAAAACTCTAGCAGGAAGAACAGTGAATACCCTTTTAAGTTGTTAAACAAATGAAATCGTGTCACACGAGAAGTCTTAAGATACGAATGGTTTATAGAGAAAAGTAAATGCAGAGGAACATCACATACAGAAGTAAAACTTGAAACTCGCAATAATTACAAAGAAAATACATATGTACACTATGCAAGATACTCTACAGTTCGACGCTTGCTATGGCCTACTGGAAAAAACAATGTTAGGAGGCCCAGCAGCAGTTTCAATTGTACTTGGCTGTACTTGAAACTTCCACCAATCCAAACGAGTTAAATGCAGCGTTTCAAGCTTTCGGCTATATAGCACTGTGGTCCACACCTTTAGAGAAAAGGAAGAGAGTGAGGGGTGAGGAGGGGCGTGTGTGTGCGCGTGTGCGTGTGTGTGTGAAAAGGAAGGCATAGCTACCTATCCCAAGCCGAGATCTGAAGACCAGGCTCGGACCCAGAAGAAGGCTGAAAGAGGCCTCTCCTAGAATCCAGGGTGTAGAACTCAGCAATGTCCAGGTGGGGAAATTAATCCAGGTAGAGAGTGAAGACAACATTTTAAGTTGGGAGTGTTGTGAAGCCCGTGCTTCACCAGCAAGCAAAATAAAATAGCAGGCGAAAACCACGCCGAGCTGCTCAGGCGCCAGGAGCCCGGCGCAGAGCAACGGGCTTGGAGAAGATAGCCCCAAGTAGTCTGAAAACCAAGAGAAAACACGTTCAAAAGAGAAAAGAGGGCTCTTCCTCTCCCAGACGGGAGGCAAGAACCAAAAAAGCTCTCAACGCAAATCAAAACCTGCTGATACAGTTCAGAGTTAAGCAAAAGGTAAAAAGCAAGCCAGCCAGGTTGGCACAAACGTGCTTCTTGTCTTTTTCACAGGGGGCTGTTGCTTTCTTTCAGCCCCTGACAGCCCTCCATTTTCTGCTTTTTATTGCTGTGAACTGGAAAAATTGGTTCTGAATGACATGGGGGGGGGGCAGAAACCTGCAGGGACAGTTTTGCATTGTTTTAGGCAGCTGGTCTCACCCTAGGCCTGACCAGGGTACGTGGGAACACTCTGGACTTGCGGAGCTGCTAGCGGCAGGGAGCAAGACACGTGACCTTTTCTCATACTCCAGGAAGCAAAACTTTCTGCCCTCGAGGAAGGCCGGGCCGGCTTATGAAGCAAAGTCCCCTGCCCCCTTCCGTGGCTTCCTTCTAAGCCCTCTGTTCCAGCACTGGAACTCAAAAAGGGAGCTCAGGGCACAGTCCTAAGCATGTCTAGACAGAGAATGCTGGGAGTTGTAGGCCTTTACTCTGTCTAAACGTGCGTAGGATTGTGCCCCGAGTAACACGAAAGATTCAGGGCATGGGGGGAGCAGAGGGAGAAGGGGAACGGCCGGGAGTGCAGGCCAGTAAACAGAAGCAGTGAGGTCTGGTTACATGGAGGGGCAGCTGGTCCACGTACAGACGCCCAGCGGTCCCAGAGGGGCAGTTAGCTGCCGCCGCCGCTTTTTCTCCACACGGCAGTTGTGCCCTCCCCCACCGCAACATTCTGAGTGCCACCTGGTTAAATCTCATAGGGATTCATTAACCAATACAAATTATTTTAAAAAATAAGTAAATTGCATTTTTAACAAAGACATTCCATTCCACCAACAACAACAGAAAGGTAATAGGACAACATGCATGCTTCTCATAGTTGGCCTTCAGTCTTTTGGCAAATGATGGGCACAAAGAGAGGTTGCCAACACGTGTTTTCAGTGCCAACACTGCCTGAGCGAGTATTTATTTTATTGTTTCTGTTAACTGCCCTTTCTCCCTCCATCTTTAACCAATCTTCCTGAAATTCTCAGGTTATGTAAAATAGACATTTCTGTCTGGCACCTGCGATGTTCAGGAAGATTGGAGAAACTCTTTCGATTCTATTAACGTTAGAATAACACACACACCATTTCCATTTAACTTGGAGGAACCCTTTTTTGACTGATCACCTTATCTGTTGGAGGCACACCTCTGCCTCCAAAAATGATGCATTCCCCCAGAAACCACCACTTCACCGCACTAAAGATGTATGCCTGTGGCACCCCAGAACCACTACCAGTGTGCGGCATGTTCTGAGCCGGCTTTGCCTTCAGGGTTCAGGGGCATATCTGTCATAAGCCCACTGGGAGTCGTGGCCTGTGGCAGTGAAACACTGTTCCGTTACAAGACAGCTAGCGCATTAGGACTGATCCAAGTAATGCAAGAAATACATCTGGGCAGACTGACTCAAAGGCTCAGATCTCATGAACAGACGTTCGAAGTAACTGGAAAGCTAAAAAGAAAGCAAGTAAAACTTCATATTGAAACAAGTTGAAGAAGAACTAAGACATCTGGAAGAGCTTGACGTCATTGAGCAAGTAGAAGGTCCTGCTCCTTGGGTCCTTCCAATACTGGAGGCGCAGAAGCCGAAGCAACCAGGCAAAACCTGGATTTCTGTGGACGTGCCCCTACCCAATCTGATCACACTGGAGATTTGAAGGGGGAAATACTCTTCTCCACACTTGACCTTACAGCTGGTTACCACCATAGGGAGCTCCGCTCAGAGTCCAGGTACATACAGCCTTTTCAACTCATGTTGGCCTTCACAGCTACAAGTGCCTCAGTTCTGGCATTTCTTCAGCTGTGGAGGTATTTCAGAATACCATCCGTGAAGTTGCAGCTGGACTCCAAGGAGTTCTTCGTGTAACGATGATAACCTGGTCTTGGGTACCACATCAGCAGAGCGCGATATTCAACTTGAAGCAGGCCTAAAATGGCTGCATGAGGAGCAGCTGACATTAACCGAAGCAAATGTGAGTTTAAAAGACCTGCTTCAGAATTCTTGGCGTATGTCTTCTCCGAAGATGGTATTTCAGCAGATCTAAGAAAAGCAATAGCTATACGTTATGGTACCGGGTGGGCATACTAATTCTACTGAAGTTCGTAGCATGCTAGGCCCTGCAAACTATTGCGGTTGATTTATACCAAGATGGGCCACAGTCCCACAGCCACCCTGGGATCTCAGCTGAACATGAAGCAAAGGCACATGTCAACTTCCTTGTCTCCCATGCTGTTCCTAAAGCTCTTTCTCTGCAGGAGAGAGGGACTCCTACACACGCTGACACGTGTATAGAGATAATCATGCAGCCCCCCACAATGGGCGGCGGAAAGACTTCCAGACTATTCTAGCAT
Source organism: Heloderma suspectum (assembly GCF_057233095.1). Lineage (NCBI taxonomy): Eukaryota > Metazoa > Chordata > Lepidosauria > Squamata > Helodermatidae > Heloderma > Heloderma suspectum. The sequence goes on along the minus strand of NC_139461.1, from coordinate 314,270,982 downwards.
ATCTGACTTGTGAAGAACAAGCAGTCCTCCTCCTCCTTCGAGATATTCACTTGGTTAGTTGAACAAGGAGGTCATTCTCCGTGATGGTCATTCTCTGTGATCTTACCTCCACAGAGAATGACCTGCTCCTTCAAGGTCCTCACTTGGTTATTCCATGTCCTTTATATTAGCAAGTGATTGGAGGACGGCTTGTGCTTCACAAGTCAGATGTGCTGCGTTATTCCGGAAATCTTTCTACTGGCCGTTGCCGGAGAGCCGCCCCATGAACGAAGGTGGATGCACAAGGTAAAGGGGTGCCAGTCCGCTGCACCATGGATTTCTCCAGTATCCCTGCCATGTAACTGATTTTGCTCATGAAGATCACCAAGAAGTGGTTAAAACCAAAGCACTGCTTGGAGACATAGTCTGGCTCCCTGGGATTGACAACCTCACCGAACATTGAGCCACTCTGCACCGCTGCATGTTTCTCCTCCTCGTCCTTCACCGGGGTGGACGTCAGTCACTTGTAGCATTGTTGAGCCAAGTATCCCCCATCTTATAACGGTACATTTGGTTTCTTTTTCCTGGGTGCAGAACTTGGCATTTATCCCTATGAAATTTCATTCTGTTGTTTTCTGCCCAGCGCTCCAGTCTATCCAGATCACTTTGAATTTTGTTTCTGTCTTCCAGGTAGGGATGTACGAAAGTTCCGCCACAGATCTCGGGGAGGCCAAATTCTAGCACATTCGGCCCCCCGAAATCGGTGGCGGAACAGCCCGCCCCCCCCCCAGGGCGGGACTTACCTGGGGCGGATCTTCCTGGTGGCGGTGGCTCCGGTGGCGGCTCTGGCGGTGATTCGGCGGTGGCGGCTGCGGCAGCCGGTCTTCCGACTAGCTGCCGCCGCCTCCATTTCCAAGTTAAAAAAAAAAAAAAAAGTGATAGGCTACGTAAATATTTATGTAGCCTATTATGGCTAAATTTTAAAAAACACCGTGATAGGCTACGTAAATGTTTACGTAGCCTATTGTAGCAGCCATATCGGGGGTCAGACTAAGTAGCCTCATGCAGTCTCATGCTTCATGTTCTTGCTGAGCTCTTGCTCTCTGAAATATATGTTTGTAAGCTGACAAGACACAGGAATTTCTTATCTTGTCAACAAAGGCTAAGTTCATGGTGATATGTATATCATGTTCTCTGCTGTTCTCTGCTTATCATGGCTACCCTATAACCCATTTCTTTTATTATAAACAATGGTGCTAGGAGAAGAAATGCTGAATACTGCAAACCCACACAGAAAGGGGCGGGGGAGATTTTGCATATGTGTCATAATGTCTATAAAAACAATTTGCTGATGTAAATCGGGGCTTTTGGCTCTTTAGAAGTGATTCCAGCCATAAAGCCTGCGCGTTCAACAAAGAAAAACTCTTTTTCCTTCAGTCCGTGGTGTCTCTGACTCTGAGTTCTGCAACACAGCTGATTAAATCCGTGATTTAATCAGCGGATTTAACACGGCTGATTAATCACGGCTTAAATCACGGCTTAAATCCGTGATTTAATCAGCGGATTTAACACGGCTGATTAATCACGGCTGATAAAAACAAAAAACAAAAAAACGCGCGTATGCAAATGGCGGCGCCCATGGGCACCGCCATCTGCATTCCTTATTTTGGCACGTCTAGTCTACGTAAACATTTACGTAGACTACGGCGAAAATAAGTGGAACGCAAATAGCGTAGACACTACGCTATTTGCGTTCCCCTTATTTTCGCCGTAGTCTACATAAATGTTTACGTAGACTAGACGTGCCAAACTAAGGAACGCAAATGGCGGCGCCCATGGGCGCCGCCATTTGCATCCGCGCATTTTGTTTTTTTTCTTTTAAATCAGCTGTGATAGGCTACGTAAACATTTACGTAGCCTATCACGGCTGACTGCAGGGACACAAAAGGCGGCAGCTATGGCCGCCGCCATTTGCGTCCCTGCTAGCCAGCGGCCGGATGTCTGGCCGCTGGCAGAGCCAGCCAGCGGCTCCGCAGAATTACTGCGGAGCGGAGCCAGCCGACCAGGATTCGGGGGGGGGGAGGGACGGAGCGCCTCCCCCCCCAGCCAGAATTTCACGGGGAGGGACGGAGTGCCTCCCCCCCAGCATCAGCATAATCCGCAAACACGTAAGTGACTTTCGTACATCCCTACTTCCAGGGTATTAGCTATCCCGCCCAATGTTGTGTCATCTGTATTCCCTGCACCTCCTTATCTAAGTCATTAATAAAATTGTTGAAGAGCACTGGGCCCAGAACTGAGCCCTGCAGTACCCCGCTCATTACTTCTCCCCAGTTTGAGAAGATCCCATTGATAAGCACTCTTGGAGTCCGATTCTGTAGCCAGCTGTGGATCCACCGGATCGTTGGTTCATCTAGCCCACTTTGAGCTCGTTTGCTCATCAGGATATCATGGGGCACTTTGTCGAAAGCTTTGCTGAAGTCGAGGTATATGATGCCTACAGCATTCCCACAGTCCACAAGGGAGGTGACTTGATCCAAAAATGAGATCAGATTTGTCTGGCAGGACTTGTTTTTGACAAATCCATGTTGGCTTCGAGTAATCACGGCATTGTTGTCAAGGTGCTTCCAGATGGATTCCTTTATCATCTGCTCCAGAATTTCCCCAGGGATTGATGTCAGACTGACTGGTGTGTAGTTCCCAGGTTCCTCCTTTTTGCCCTTTTTGAAGATAGGGACAACGTTAGCCCTCCTCCAGTCATCTGGCACTTCATCCGTCCCGATTTCTCAAAGATAATAATCAGCAGTTCTGAGAGTTCTTCTGCCAGTTCCTTTATTACCCTAGGATGCAGTTCATCTGGCCCTGGGTATTGGAACTCATTCAAAGTAACTGAATTCAAGACCACCCAGATCAGTCTTGCATTTAGAGTATCGAGTCCTTCCAGAAGACTCCAAATAGATATACATGGAGACAGCTAGGTCACCAGCCATCTGTGAATGCACATACACCAAGGAGCTGGCTGGGCTGTACTCAGAGGGAGAGGGGCCCTTGGGCACAATCATGTCAACTGTGCGAGTCATCTCTGGTTTCCACTGAGTGACCTGGGCTTCGACAGGGGCAAGAGCCATACGAGAAGGAAAATCCCCCAGAGCCCTCTGGAATCCATCAGAATCCATCAGCCTCCAGGGGTGGGCCACTTTAATAGGTCCCCACCGTAGCAGAGGGGCAAGGCCACTACCAAGAATCCCAACCTCAATAGGAAGTGATCCAGCCATGAGAAGGAGATAGATGTTAATTCCCTCTGCCACCTTTCAGATCACCATCCTCCTGCCAAGTCAAGAAAGGCAGATCAAGTTTGTGTCCTCTTACATGGGCTGATGATACCTTGAGACAGCCCCATGGTTGTCATGGTGGCCATGAAGTCCTGAGCCACCCCAGATTAGGGATGGCGGAGAATTTCTCCCCGAATCTTCGGGGGGCCAAGCGCCAACGCATTCGGCCCCCCGAAATCGGCAGAGAAATTCTCTGCCACCCCCCTGCCCCCCCGGGATGGGACTTACCTTTGGCGAATGTCCCTCCCAGCGGCGGGTCCCAGCGGTGGTTCGGTGGCCTTTCGTCGGGGGCGGGGGCGGCAGCCGGTCTTCCGACCGGCCGCTGCCATTACAAAGTGTAAAAAAACAAACAAACCCCGTGATAGGCTACGTAACGATTAACGTAGCCCATCACGGCTAGATTTCCAAAGTCAGCCGTGATAGGCTACATTAATCGTTATGTAGCCTACCACGGGTGACTTTGGAAAAAAAAAAAAGCGCGTACGCAAATGCCGTAGTCTACGTAAATCTTTACGTAGACTACCGGGACCAAATAAGGAATGCAAATGGCGGCGCCCATAGGGCGCCGCCATTTGCATACGCGCTTTTTTTTTTCTTTCAAAGTCACCCATGATAGGCTACGTAATGATTTACATAGCCTATCACGGCTGACTTTGGAAATCTAGCCGTGATAGGCTACGTTAATCGTTACATAGCCTATCACGGGTTTTTTGTTTGTTTGTTTGTTTTTACACTTTGTTTCGCGGCTGGAGAGACGGGGCGCTTCTCCCTGGCCTGAATTTCGGCCGGGCGAGGTGGGAAGCCTCCCCCCCGGCCTGAATTTCGGCCGGGCGAGGTGGGAAGCCTCCCCCCCGGCCTGAATTTCGGCCGGGCGAGGCAGGACGCCTCCCCCCCCCTCGCCTGCACTTCGGGGGGAGAAGTGAAGCGCCTCCCCCCCACCGCGAAGCACCCCTGCGAAAAGGTGACTTTCGTACATCCTACCCCAGATACAGCAGCCTCCGCATGGAGGTTGAGATCCCTCAGAAACATCATCCTAGCAGTCCTCAGTGCCAAACACACAGCGCTTCCTGTGCTTCCTGAGATGGGACAGTGGTAGGGGTGGCAGTGCTGGTGGAGCACAACCCTCCCTAAACCCAAGTCTCAGTCACTCAGGACCCTGTGCCAGAAGGGAGTCAGCCTAACCATGTCCTGCCTAGTAGGGGGCACAGGGTGCCACTTTCCGTGGGATCCCAGCACACGCCCCAAGGAGTTCTGCATCCCCATGTGGGGCATGCCCCACAACCTGAGAGTCAAGCAGTCCTGAAGGCAAGGGCCTCTCTGAGAGAACCTTGCCCAAGCAGTTGTCAGGGCAGCTTTGGATGCCTGCCCTGTTGGACCAGCTATGATCTGGAAATACCTGCGGAAAGGTCACTGGGCCTGCAGCTCTTTTGTGATGGTTTGCTGCACAATCTTGTGGAAAATCTTGTCCTGTCCTCCACCACCATGTCCACTTGCTTCCTTCATCCGCTGCTTCAGAAAATCCCCGTTGAACTCGTTTTCTGGGATATAAAAGGGCAGCGCACGGCGTGGACAGCAGACCCCCAGCCTGCCTCAACATGCGGCCTGGAGGCCTCCTGCTCCTTGTGGGGCTCCTCGCCCTCTGCGCGGAGCTGACACCTGTCTCTGGCCGTCACCATCCTCCAGGTAAGAGACCCCTTCTCCTCCTTCGCCCAGGGGAGACCCTCCTATGCATACGGACGTTTTCCCGGGCACAGCTTCTTCCACGATGCTGGATTGAACGTGAGCTTCTTGCAGTAATCCCCCAGCCCCCAAGCTACTGCCCCCCATGGAAACGTTTGTCACACCATCTGCCCTCTGCACACCTCCCTTCCCAAAACCCTTCTCCAGATATAGCACAAGAGGAGAGCTGTCTGTCTGCAGCTGGTCTCTGCCTACGTCCCGTTGTCCCAATGGACATAATGGAAATAACAGGGTCAAGAATGCGGTCAGGCCACAGCGCACAAGGCCACTTTGAGGTGCTGCTAACACAGCCAGGACAGGGGGATCCGGGGGGCCCTCCCCCAGCCACAGCAAGCCACGAGACTCAAGCGGTGGACCGGAAGGCGGGTCGTGTCGTGTGCCCCCTTGTCCACCCTCTGCCACTGCCAACAGCTGTGTTCCCTCGGCTGGCTGTGGCAGGAGTTGCCGCCGCCGCCCGCCTGTCATGGAGCAGCCGTGACGCGATCTGCTGTCGCTGTCGCCACAGCAAGGACGCCGGCGGAGTGCCTGGTGTCTCGTGGCAGTGGGGAACACATTTCAAAGAAGGCATGGTGACCCCCAAAAGCTCCTGGGGAGGAGGGGAAGAGGTGGGTCCTCCCGCCTCAAGCGGTGCCATGTCCTGGGCTTTGACTGCCCGGGCACAAGGAAGTCCACTGGCCACTGCAGGACAGTGAGGCAACGGCAGTGGAGGCTGGTGGCCGTTGTGGCGGGTGGAGCCGGCTTCCCCGCCCCTCAGGACAACCGGTCAGGATGAGCTGGGAGCATCAGGCAGGTCGGTCCGCCCAGATACCCTGCCTTCAGGCCTGAGCTGAGAGTGTGGGGCGGGGATGGCAAGTGGCTGACGGACCTTTCCATGTGTGCATGGTCATGGGGATCTCGGGGCTAGGAAGGGAGGGTGGGCATTGGCAGGGGGCTGGGGCCGGTGGGCACCACCTCCTCCCCTCAAGAAGAGCCTGCCGCGGACACCAAAGGGACACAGTGATGGTCGCGGGGCGGCGCTTCCCTCCCCTTGGCACGCGTCTCCCTGCAGGGCTGGTGCATCCCCCTGGCTTGGCGCTTTGATGCCATGCGGAACACTGGCTCGCAAAAAGGCCTTGCCAATGAGCCCAAAGCCGGGCTTTCATTTTAGTCCAGCAGCAGCCATCTGCCTCCTGCAGCACCCCGGGGGATGAGGCCGCCCGGAAGCGCATGCGCCGGTGGGGCATGATGGAGACAGCTGCCGCCTCCTGGCTAGCAATCCTGCAGAAATATGAACCAGCCTGCAGGGTGCTGGCAGAAGAGGAAGAGAGAGCTGCATTTCTGTGCTGAGGCCGGGGGGGGGGGGGGCCTCCCACGCTCTACCAGCCCACTTGGGATTCAGTGCGGGTGGGAAAGAGGGATGGCAAGGCCATTTATATTTTTAATTCTTTTTAAAATGCCACTTTAGTTTTTAAACTGGTTGTCATCATCCTAGGGAATATTAGTTAGGCAGATTAAGGGATGTACGAAACACTTACCTGGTTCCAATGGGGCCATCTGCGGTGTGGGGGGGAGGCGCTCCACCCCCCACCCCGGAATCCTCCCTGGCCGGCTCTGCTCTGCAGCAACTCTGTGGAATTCCGGCTGCTTCCAGGCTGCTGCAGCTGCAAATGGCAGCTGCTACACCGGCCACCATTTGCATAGGGATGGCCGTGAATTTCTCCCCGAATCTTGGGGAAGCCGAATGCCAACACATTCAACCCCCCGAAATTGGCGGTGAAATTCTCCCCCCCCCGCCCCCCCGCCCGGGATGGGACTTACCTCCTGCGAATGTCCCTCCCGGCGGCGGGTCCCAGCGGCGTTTCGGTGGCGTTTCATCGGGGGCGGAGGCGGTGGCCGGTCTTCCGACCAGCTGCCGCCGCCACCATTGCAAAATAAAGTAAAATTTTCACCGTAGTCTACGTAAATCTTTACGTAGACTAGCCGGGCCCAACGCTATTTGCATTGCCCTTATTTTCACCGTAGTCTACGTAAAATTTTACGTAGACTTCCCGTGCCCAAATAAGGAATGCAAATGGCGGCGCCCATGGGCGCCGCCATTTGCGTACGCGCTTTTTTTTTTTTCCCAAAGTCACCCGTGATAGGCTACATAACGATTTACGTAGCCTGTCACGGCTGACTTTGAAAATCTAGCTGTGATAGGCTACGTAAATCGTTATGTAGCCGCTATCACGTGTGTTTTTTTCCCCCCATTACTTTTTTATTTCGCGGCCGGGGAGATGGGGTGCTCCCCCCCGGCCAGAATTTCGGCGGCGAGGGATGGGGCGCCTCCCCCCCCAGCCTGAATTTTGGCCGGGAGGGGCACAGCGCCTGCCCCCCCGCCAAGAATTTCGGGGGGAGAACCGAAGCGCCTCCCCCCCACCACGAAGCAAGCTGCGGGACCAGGTAAGGGACTTTCGTCCATCCCTACTTTGCCACTGAGAGAGGAAGAGGTTCAGGTCCCATCAGCCTATCAACTCTTTTTTTCCCCACAGACTTTTGCTACCTTCCTGCGGATACTGGACCATGTAGAGGGCACATGCCCCGTTTTTTCTACAACTCCTCTTCCAGGAAGTGTGAGAAGTTCATCTATGGTGGCTGCCAGGGAAACAAAAACAATTTTGAAACTTTAGAGGAATGTCAGAACACTTGCGTAGGTGAGTGAGAAAGACAAGAGGGAAGCCGTGGGAGAGTCTGTCTCCCTGCAAAGTCAGGGATGAGGACAGACCTCAGCTGGGGTCTGGGTAGCAGATCCTGTCCTGCTCTAGACTGAGTCTTGGCTGTTTGCAAGCAAACGCAGGGAGCAATGCAATAGAATAGTCATATTGGCAAGCAAATGGTCAAGCACATAGATCTCAGTCCAAGGAGGTTTAGGCTAAAGCAAGGGTGGTCAAAATCCAGGCAGAAGCCAGGACACAGGCAGGCAGGCTGGCAACAAGGATCAGGCAGCAACAGGAGCGGTTAAGGTACCAGGCAAGAGGTCAGACACCATAAGTCGGGTACATTACTCGGTTCAGAAGCAGGGTCAAGTAACAGCCCAGGGTCAGTCGCATGGAGCAACCAGCACAAGGCCAGGCACAGGAGAGAAGGTAGCAGACCCTGGAGCTGGCAGAGGCGTTTCCAGAAGCTCTGAAGCTACCAGTGAGAGCTGATATAGCCAAAGCTACTAGAACCTCACCCTGTGCTCAGCTGCTTCCCGCTAGAGGCTTGTCAGTTGTCCTCCTCATGAGGAGAACCCGACTTCAGTAAGCGAGCACTCCTTCGCCTGGCAACCATTCTATCGCGGACCTTAAGGTGCCAGAGTTCTTGGCAGCTAGGTGGGGGCTCAGCATCGTCCTCTGCCTCAGAAGCTGAACACTCCACCTCTCAAGGAGGCAGATTCAAAGGCAGCACCCCTGAGGATCCTGGACTGTCCTGGCCAGTGCTGGGATCTCCTGAGGGGCCAACTGGCTGTGACAGTTCTGGCTGCTCCTCTGAGGACAACTCCGGCGGTGGTAGGACACCTGGAACCACGACAGATCCAAGTCAGAGGAAACTAGAAAGGTGCCTTACAGCAACTAGGGCTATTTCCCAACCTAGCCCAGTACTTGAGCTGGCTGGAGCCCTTCAGGGCCTTAGGCACAGACATGTCTTTCCAACTATCTATCAATTTGTTGCCCTGCCTTCATTATGTTCCCTACCTTTCTTGAATTTCATATACATGAATCTCACTGTACACTGGGGCCTAGATGACAACTTGGGCTTGAACATTTGGAAAATTTGTTTCTTGTAATGAAAGAAGATGACCCTAGCACCAAACGGGCATTGGTACCACATTTTAAAGGCAGTGAATTACACCAAATGGTCAAGACATCACTTGACCCTGGAATAGTGATGATTATGGAAAAGCAAAGGTAGCGCTTCCCACGTTCTTCAACCATAGAGAAACATTGACTTTGATCAGTACACCTTCCTGCAAGCTCAACAAAACAAAAGAGAGAATACTGATGAATGGCATACCTGCTGACGTCATCTTGCACAGTCATGTGAATTTGTAAACAAGAAAGCACGAGATACGGGCACAAATAATACCAGGATGTTCTTCAGCCAAACTTTGGAGGCAAATCTCATGAGAACCCCAGATGGGCCTCACCAAATTACGGGAGACTGTTGGAGCAAATGAAATGTCAGAAACACATGCTCAGCTAATAGAGCAAGGAGCGCTAACCTGAGCTGTTCCTGTTCTACGTCTGCGTCATCACAGTCAGGGAGCCTGGCATACCGCAGCCCGCGTGCTTCACGAGGCAGGCACTCCCACAGGCTGCCAAACCGAGGGCCTAACCACCTGCAGCTCGCCAGGCCCACATTCCACACTCTGCACTGCAGCGGCTCTCGGCTCAGCCTGTGGAATCGCACCCAGGCCTTGGCAGGGCCTTGGCAGTGCAGCCGGAAGCTGTAAGCAGAGACGGACGGGCCGGGCGCAGCCAGCACTGCCGCTCCCAGAGAGACACTGTGGCTGGTGGCGGTGGGGGGGCGGTCGCACCACCTTGCCCCCACAAGCACATGACCGTGGGCTGTATTCTGCTGCAGGGAAACCGGGAATCTGCCCCTCGCCTCCTCCGGGCACGGTTACGACATGCGACGTGACATGCAGCAGCGATCAGGACTGCCCTGGGGATCAGAAGTGCTGCCACTACGGGTGCAGGCTAGCCTGCTACGCACCCATCTAAGGTGAGACGGATCTGCCCACGCTCGTTCTCTCCTGCTTGTGGTGCTTCGCACATCACCCCACTCCCCGTGGAAGCCCGGTGGTGCCGATCCCGGCGCAGGGCCCGTTCGCGCAGGGGCACGTTGCGGGCAGTGTTGGACTGTGTGCCGGGGCTGCAGCTGCAGCAGGCAAAGCCTCTGCACCGGCGTGGCCCGGGAGGCTCGTGTGCCCCCGCCACGGGCATTCCTCCAGCGGGCCCGGCCTCCCATTTCTTGACAGCCAGAGCCCCCTTGGCTGGTGGGCGTCGCTTCCGTTAGCACAGCACCCTTCAGTGAGAAAGCATGAGCACTCTTGGCGCGCTCTGGCTTGGCACACAAGCACCGCTGGTGGCGCTGGTGGTGATCGCGATGAAGGCGGCGATGACCGTGCCCGAGCCCCAGCTGGGAGGGAGGGAGGGAGGGGCCACATCACGGGCCACGAATGCCAGCGCAGCCAGAAGGCAGGGCAAGGCACCCGCCACGCCTGCCGCACGGGCCCCTGGCGTGCCGGCTCCTCTCCTGCCAGAGGTGCATGATATCCCCACGAGCCTCCCTCTGACGGATCGTGCTTGTCCGTCACCCTTGTGTCTCATTCATCTGCATTCCCGCTCCTTTTCCCTTTCCAGAATCCAGATGCAATTGCCCTGCATCATTCACAGATTTTTAGGGGGGGTCCAGAGGACTCGCCCTCTCTTTCCCACGGCTGCTTCCGTCTTTCTCCTTGCCGAGGAACACGGGTGAGGAGGGGAAGGCGGAGTAGCTGCCCAGTGTCTCTGCAGTGGCAGCGCCACAGCTGGCCATCTGGAAGCTCCCCCAGACCTCAGGGCCTCTCAGGACATTTTGGTGCCTCGGGCGCAAGACCCAACGGGCAGCTCCCTCATTCCCTAGTCAGTGTGGGGCAGATCCGGCAGGACACTGTCCTGCGTACCGAGAGCTGTGCACAGCTACGTGGGCACCGCGCCAATGGATTGTGCCTGCGGTGGTTCAGATCGATTTGCCTCCCCCCTGCCCCCTCCGGGGCACCCACAGTCTGACCGACCCACTTCTCTTTCCCCTGCAGGCACTGGGCGGACACCTACAGTCACTGGCAGGAGCCGAGGCTGGACAGCCGGAAGACCTGCTGACCCCTCGCACCGTGGCAGTCAAGACCCCACGCCCATCCGCCCTCAGGCTTTCCCCGAGGGTTGGGCATGTTCGCCCCACCCGGCCTCCTCTGCTCTCTTCTCTTCTCTGCAATAAAGGCATCAGGTCATTTGCAGGCTACCGTGTGTGTGTGTGTGTGTGTGTGTGTGCGCCCACCCCCAATGTGGACTCCAGCTTTGCTACCCTCATATGGGGAGGACAGGAGTGCAGATGCTAAAGGGCAGGTTTCCACCACCTGACCTTCAAGGGAAGTGTTATTAAATAAGCAATCCACTTAAGGGAGGCGCACTGGAATTCTGCAGATAAAGGCTCAGAAAGAAGGGCAGAGGAACATCGGATGCTGCCTTCTGCTGTGTCACACCATAGTCCACGATTGTCGACAATGACTGGCAGCAATGGCTCTCCAGGGTTTAGGGCAGGATTCTTCCATGACCCTGCCGGAAGATGCTGAGGACTGAACCTGGAGCCTCTCCACTGTGCCATGGCCCCTCCCCATCCCGGGAAAGCTCCTGCTGGATCAGACTAGGAGACTAGATTGCCCAGCGCCCAGGCTCCAGCTTCTAGCAGCCAGCCATCCCCCTTCTTGCTGTCCAGGAATTCATATTCAGTGGACTACTGCCTCTGAAAATAAAGTTCCATACAGCCATACAGTCCATACATACTCAAGGATACCAGAAGGGTCTTAAATTGTCTCTTTGTGTGTGTGTGTGGGGGGGGTCATGTAAGGTGGGTAGGATGCAATGAATGCTGCCTACTTTTCAGGCAGATTTTTGCATTCGTTGAATTCATTGGCAAGTTATCACAATAAATATCATTGAAATGGGCTTGTCACAATGATACATATGCTTGAATAAAGAAATCTAACAACTAGTAACTGATCAACAGAAAAAAACCAATAGTACCCTTATCAATTAGCCTTGTCTACAGTTGTCGGGGGAGGGTATAGCTCAGTCCCCCTGGTGAAACGTAGGGAGGCTCTGTCCATGAGAACATAAGAGCAATGCCGGGTTGGACCAAAGGCCTATCTAGTCCACAGGGGCCAACCAGTGGCCTCCGGGAAGGCTTCCCCTGATGACATCTCTCCCAGTCTCCTACTGCTGCTGTGCTGGGACAGTGTTCTGCTAACCAGGCTGACGGGAGCCAGCTGTGAGTCTGGGCTGGTGGAAGCACCCATCTTGTGCGCTATACTGCAACGGGCCACTGGCCTTGAAACTGATGGGGGGAGCTGCTTCGGGGGAGCGTTGAGGGTCACTTTACTGTTGTTGTGACCCTCTTATGAAGGGGGCCATCTCCCTGTTAGTGCGAGTGCCTGGTATTGGATTAGAGATGTTGTGAAGGTTCCCCTTATGACCTGGAGTCTACTAGCAGCCCCCCCTTCATGGATCACTGCCTTGTTGTGGCAAGTGGGCTTGCGTAACTCAGTGAAGCCATAAGCTATGCCATGCAGGGCCACCCAAGACGGACAGGTCATGGCAGAGAGTTCTGAGAAAATGTGGTCCACTGGAGAAGGAAATGGCAGCCCACTCCAGTATTCTTGCCAAGAAAACCCCATGAAACGTATCACAAGGCTAAAAGATATGATGCCGGAAGATGAGCCCCTCAGGTCAGAAGGTGTCGAATATACTACTGGGGAAGAGCAGAGGGAATTTCCAAGCAGCGCCAGAAAGAGTGAAGCGGCTGGGCCAAAGCCGAAAGGACACTCAGCTGTGGATGAGTCTGGTGGTGAAAAGAAAATCCAATGCTGTAAATAACAATATTGTTTAGGAACCTGGAATGTAAGATCAATGAATCAAGGTAAGCTGGAGGTGGTCAAACATGAGATGGCAAGATCGAACATCGACGTCTTGGGAATCAGCCAACTAAAATGGACACGCATGGGCAAATTTAATTCAGGTGACCATTATATCTACTACTGTGGGCAAGAATCCCTTAGAAGAAATGGAGTAGCACTCATAGTCAACAAAAGGGTGGGAAAAGCAGTACTGGTGTACAATCTCAAAAACGATAGAATGATCTCAGTACGAATCCAAGGCAAACCATTCAATATCACAGTAATTCAAGTCTATGCCCCAACCACTGAGGCCAAAGAAGCTGAGGTTGATCGGTTCTATGAAGACCTCCAACACCTTCTAACACCAAAAAAAGATGTCCTCTTCATCATAGGGGATTGGAATGCTGAAGTAGGAAGTCAAGAAATCACCAGGATAACAGGCAGGCATGGCCTTGGTGTACAAAATGAAGCAGGACAAAGGCCAATAGAGTTCTGCCAAGAGAACACGCTGATCATAGCAAACACTCTTTTCCAACAGCACAAGAGGCAACTCTACACATGGACATCACCAGATGGTCAATATCGAAATCAGATTGATGATGTCCTTTGCAGCCAAAGATGGAGAAACTCCATACAGTCAGTAAAAACAAGATCTGGAGCTGACTGTGGCTCAGATCATGAGCTTCTTATCGCAAAATTTCGGCTTAAATTGAAGAATGTAGGGAAAACCACTAAACCATTCAGGTATGACCTAAATCATATCCCTTATGAATATACAGTGGAGGTAAGGAATAGATTTAAGGGATTAGACCGGGTAGACAGAGTGCCTGAGGAACTATGGACGGAAGTCCGTAACATTGTTCAGGAGACAGCAACTCAATCCATCCCAGAGAAAAAGAAATGCAAGAAAGCAAAGTGGCTGTCTGATGAGGCTTTACAAGTAGCTGAGGAAAGAAGGGAAGCGAAAAGCAAGGGAGAAAGGGGAAGATATAGCCAACTGAATGCAGAGTTCCAGAGAATAGCAAGGAGAGACAAGAAGGCCTTCTTAAATGAACAGTGCAAAGAAATTGAGGAAAACAACAGAATGGGAATGTCAGGGTGGACACTGAGCCCATAGAATCCCAGAGTAGTTCTGATTCTGAGGAACAGCAGTCGCTCCTGGGAGAGGAGTGCACTCCTCTTTCCCAGGGCTCACAGCTGACGGAGATTCCTCCCACCAGCATTCCTAGATTAGAAAGCAGTCCAGGGAGTGACCAAGCAGAGATAGCAGACTTGGTGGATGCGCGACGCAGACTGAACAACTGAACAACAACTCTGCATATAAGATAAATAAGCAGGGTGACAATATGCAGCCTTGTCGTACTCCTTTCCCAATTTTGAACCAATCGGTTGTTCCATGTCTGGTTCTTACTGTTGCTTCTTGACCCTCGTACAGGTTTCTCAGGAGACAGGTAAGGTGGTCTGGTACTCCCATCACTTTAAGAATTTGCCACAGTTTGTTGTGATCCACACAATCAAAGGCTTTAGCGTAGTCAATGAAGCAGAAATAGACGTTTTTCTGGAATTCTCTTGCTTTCTCCATGATCCAGCAAATGTTGGTGATTTGATCTCTAGTTTCTCTGCCTCTTCGAAACCCCGCTTGTACTTCCAGTAGTTCTCGGTTCGCATACTGCTGAAGCCTAGCTTGTAGGATTTTGAGCATCACCTTGCTGGCATGTGAAATGAGCGCAATTGTACGGTAGTTTGAACACTCTTTGGCATTGCCCTTCTTTGGAATTGGAATGTAAACTGACCTTTTCCAGTCTTGTGGCCACTGTTGAGTGTTCCAGATTTGTTGGCATATTGAATGCAGCACTTTAACAGCATCATCTTTTAGGATTTTAAATAGCTGAGCTGGAATACTATCATCTCCACTAGCTTTGTTGTTACTAATGCTTCCTAAGGCCCACTTGACTTCACTCTCGAGGATGTCCGGCTCAAGTTCAGTGACCGCACTATCATGGCTATCAAGGACATTACTATCATGGCTATCAAGGACATTAAGATCTTTCCTGTATAGTCCTTCTGTGTATTCTTTCCACCTCTTCTTAATCTCATCTGCTTCTGTGAGGTCCCTGCCTTCTTTGTCCTTTATCATGCCCATCTTTGCACAAAACGTTCCCTTGAGATCTCCAATTTTCTTGAAGAGATCTCTGGTCTTTCCCATTCTGTTGTTTTCCTCGATTTCCTTGCATTGTTCATTTAAGAAGGCCTTCTTGTCTCTCCTTGCTATTCTCTGGAACTCTGCATTCAGTTGGATATATCTTCCCCTTTCTTCCTTGCTTTTCGCTTCCCTTCTTTCCTCAGCTACTTGTAAAGCCTCATCAGACAGCCACTTGGCTTTCTTGCAATTCTTTTTCTTTGGGATGGATTTCGTTGCTGCCTCCTGAACAATGTTACGGACCTCCGTCCATAGTTCCTCAGGCACTCTGTCTATCAGGTCTAATCCCTGAAATCTATTCCTTACCTCCACTGTATATTCATAAGGGATATGATTTAGGTCATACCTGAATGGTTTAGTGGTTTTTCCTATGTTCTTCAATTTCAGCCGAAATTTTGCAAGAAGCAGCTCATGATCTGAGCCACAGTCAGCTCCAGGTCTTGTTTTTACTGACTGTATAGAGCTTCTCCATCTTTCGCTGCAAAGGACATCATCAATCTGATTTCGATATTGACCATCTGGTGATGTCCATGTGTAGAGTCATCTCTTGTGCTGTTGGAAAAGAGTGTTTGCTATGATCAGCGTGTTCTCTTGGCAGAACTCTATTGGCCTTTGTCCTGCTTCATTTTGTACACCAAGGCCATGCCTGCCTGTTATCCCAGTGATTTCTTGACTTCCTACTTTAGCATTCCAATCCCCTATGATGAAGAGGACATCTTTTTTTGGTGTTAGTTCTAGAAGGTGTTGGAGGTCTTCATAGAACCGATCAACCTCAGCTTCTTCGGCATCAGTGGTTGGGGCATAGACTTGAATTACTGTGATGTTGAATGGTTTGCCTTGGATTCGTACTGAGATCATTCTATCATTTTTAAGATTGTACCCCAGTACTGCTTTTCCCACCCTTTTGTTGACTATGAGTGCTACTCCATTTCTTCTAAGGGATTCTTGCCCACAGTAGTAGATATGATGGTCACCTGAATTAAATTCGCCCATTCCTGTCCATTTGAGTTCACTGATTCCCAAGATGTCAATGTTCAATCTTGCCATCTCATGTTTGACCACCTCCAGCTTACCTTGATGCATTGATCTAACATTCCAGGTTCCTAAACAATATTGTTCTTTACAGCATCGGATTTTCTTTTCACCACCAGACACATCCACAGCTGAGTGTCCTTTCGGCTTTGGCCCAGCCGCTTCACTCTTTCTGGCGCTACTTGGAAATACCCTCTGCTCTTCCCCAGTAGTATATTGGACACCTTCCGACCTGAGGGGCTCATCTTCCGGCGTCATCTCTTTTAGCCTTGTGATACATTCCATGGGGTTTTCTTGGCAAGAATACTGGAGTGGGTTGCCATTTCCTTCTCCAGTGGACCACATTTTCTCAGAACTCTCTGCCATGACCTGTCCGTCTTGGGTGGCCCTGCACGGCATAGCTTATGGCTTCACTGAGTTACGCAAGCCCCTTCGCCACAACAAGGCAGTGATCCATGAAGGGGATATGCAGAGTACATCATGAGAAACGCCGGGTTGGATGAATCACAGGTTGGAATTAAGATTGCCGGGGGAATTATCAACAGCCTCAGATACGCAGATGATACCACCCTAATGGCAGAAAGCAAAGAGGATCTAAAGAACCACTTGTTGAGAGTGAAAGTGGAGAGTGCAAAAGCTGGTCTGAAACTCAACATTAAAAAAACTAAGATCATGGCATCTGGCCCCATCACTTCCTGGCATATAAAAGGGGAAGAAATGGAAGCAGTGACAGATTTTATTTTCTTGGGCTCCAAGATCACCGCAGACAGTGACTGTAGCCATGAAATTAAAAAACGCTTGCTCCTTGGGAGGAAAGCTATGGCAAACCTAGACAGCATAGTAAGAAGCAGAGACATCACCTTGCCGACAAAGGTCCGTCTAATCAAAGCTATGGTTTTCCCAGTAGCAACGTATGGCTGTGAGAGCTGGACTGTAAGGAAGGCTGAGCGCCGAAGAATCGATGCTTTCGAACTGTGGTGCTGGAGAAGACTCTTACGAGTCCCCTGGACTGCAAGGAGGTCAGATCAGTCCATCCTAAAGGAAATCAACCCTGAGTGCTCATTGGAAGGACAGATACTGAAGCTGAAGCTCAAATATTTTGGCCACATAATGCGAAGAGAAAACTCCCTGGAAAAGACCCTGATGCTGGGAAAGATTGAAGGCAAAAGGCGAAGGGGACGGCAGAGGATGAGATGGCTAGATAGCATCACCAATGCAATGAATATGAACTTGAGCATGCTCCAGGAGAGGGCGGAGGACAGGAAGGCCTGGCATGCTCTGGTCCATGGGGTCACGAAGAGTCGGACACGACTGAACGACTGAACAATAACAACTACTACCAGCCACCCAATTGAGGAGAAGATGAGAATGAAACTTTTGAAAAGCAAATTGCCAGTGTTTCAAGGAAGCAGGATGTAGTAGTAAAGGGGGACTTCAATTGCCCCGATATTTGTTGGGAGACAAATTCTGCAAAACATGGCCCCTGCAGGAAATTCCTGTTGCTGATAATTTCCTCCTACAGAAAGTGGAGGAAGGAAGGATCAGCTATCCTTGACTTGATCCTAACCAGCAGAGATGACTTAGTGGATCCAGTAGCAGTTACAGGAACTCTGGGGGAAAGTGACCATATTATACTTGAGTTCTTGATTCTAAAGGAAGCAAAAGTCGAGTGTAGCCAAACGTGTACCCTGGATTTTAGAAAAGCCAATTTTAATAAACTCAGAACAATGATCATCTGAGAATGTAGGACACAGAATCATGGGCTCAAGTGACAGGAAGCCAGATTCCGGCTGAACATCAGGAAAAACTTCCTGACTGTTAGAGCAATACGACAAAGCAACCAATTCCCTGGGGAGGTGGTGGGCTCTCCCACACTGGAGGCAGTCAAGATGAAGCTGGACAGCCACCTGTCAGGGTCAGGGATGCTTTGACTTGGATTCCTGCAGTGAGCAGGGGGTTGGACTTGATGGTCTTATAGGCCCCTTCCAACCCTATGATTCTATGATTCTATGAACAGTGTCTGAGTGTGGATCTCTTTGGGTGGGAAGTGCCTTCTTAGCCTTAGACACTATCTTATCCAATGTCTAAAGATTCCTTATAAGTGGGTGTATAGATCTTGTTGGAATGTGTACAAGTTCGTACATGGGTTTACAAGAGCACATCACGTAACCGGAGACAGAGAGGAAGGTTTCCACCTGGTGGCAGTGGAAAGGGCCACAAGGAAGGAAAGGCAAAAAGGAGTGGGGGGGCAGTATTTCTCCTGGATTCCCTTCCACATGTGGAATAGCAAAGGGAACCTGCACTGATCCATGACAGCTTGAAACTGGTATGTCCCTCAGAGACTCTGCAGGTTCCTTTCCCCTTCTGATCATAGGCTGCAAGGTGGCCAGGTTCAGTCCCCTGGGGAGGGGGGCATATCCCCTTTTCTGCCCTTAGCCAGCAACCTACTTCTCCTGCATTCTTCACTCAACATAGAACCCTCTGGATTTCTTCAGCAGGAGGAAGAGCTCAGCAGATACTGTGAACCAGATGGATCTTATGCTGGAGACACGTCCCCTGAAACATTCCCAGGGCAGTCATTTGCTATCTCTCCATGGCACTTCACTCAAGTCTGAACTCTACATCGGGAAGGACTCGGGGTGTGGGAAGAAGGGGGTCCCACTGGAAGCTGCATGTGAAACTGCCACTTCATAAGAGATGGATAAACCTGATTTCCCATCAGTCAGTCATCAGTTAGTGACGCAAACAAAGAAACCATTTCTTTAACTGGCCATCCAGCCTCTGCTTAAATCGCTCTGAAGAACATAAGCAGAGCCCTACTGGATCAGACCAAGGGTCCATCTAGTCCAGTATTCTGCTCACACAGTGGCCGACCAGCTGCCTGTGGGAGGCCCACAAGTTGGACATGAATGCAGTATAGCACCCTCTTGCTGATGTTCCCAGCCACTGGTGTCCCTAGGCATGAATTTGACTAATCCCCTTTTAAAGCCATCCACAGAGAGGTCGGTAACAGGGCTCAGGAACTCTTGTAGTCGCAAACTCCATATTTTGACTGTGTGCTGTGTGAAGAAGGACTTCCTTTCATCTGGCCAGAATCTCCCACCACTCAGCTTCGTAGGATGACCCCACTGGGTTCTAGTAACACGAGAGAGGGAGAAAACTTTCTCCCTATCCCCTTTATCCACACCATGCATAATTTTGTACATCTCCGTCTTGTCGCACCTTTTTTCTCAGCTCAACAGTCCCAGATGATGTAACTTCCTTCATAAGGGAATTTCTCCAGTCCATTGTTCCTTCTTGTTGCTCTTTTCGGCATTATTTCTCACTCTACAATATGCTTTTTTAGGTGTAGTGACCAAAACTGTATACAGTATTCCAAATGTGGTAGCACCATTGATTTGTAGAGGGGCAATATGATCTTGGCAGTTTTATTTTCACTTCCTTTCCTAATTACGCCTAACATGGAATGTGCCTTCTTCACAGCAGCCGCACACTAGATCGACATTTCCATCGAGCTGTCCACTACAACCCTGAGATCTCCTTCTTGGTCAGTCACTGTTAGCTCAGATCCCATCAGCGTATATGTGAAGTTGGGATTTTTTGCCCCAGCGTGCATCTCTTTACACTTGCTTACATTGAGCCACATTTGGCATTTTGTTCTCCTAATTTGGAGAAATAGAATCATAGAATAGTAGGGTTGGAAGGGGCCTACAAGGCCATCGAGTCCAACCCCCTGCTCAATGAAGGAATCCAAGTCAGAGCATCCCTGACAAATGGCTGTCCAGCCTCGTCTTGAAGGCCTCCAGTGTGGGAGAGCCCACCACTTCCCCAGGTAATTGGTTCCATTGTCGTATTCCTCTAACAGTCAGGAAGTTTTTCCTGATGTTCAGCCAGGATCTGGCTTCCCGTCTTGGGTGGCCCTGCACGGCATAGCTTATGGCTACACTGAGTTACGCAAGCCCCTTCGCCACAACAAGGCAGCGATCCATGAAGGGGGCTTCCTGTCACTTGAGCCCATTATTCCGTGTCCTGCACTCTGGGATGATCAAGAAGAGATCCTGGCCTTCTTCTCTGTTTGATCCTTTTGGAGCTCCTCACAATCCCTTTTTGTTTTAACCACCCTAAATAATTTGGTGTCATCAGCAAATGTAGCTACCTCAGTACTCACTCCTAATTCACCCATTTATGAACAAGTTGAAAAACATTGGTCCCAATACAAAACCCTGTGGGTTCTCCATTGGAAGAATTTACCATTTAATCCTACTCTCTGCTTTCTGTTCTTTAAATTAAATTAGCACCAAATCCACTGCTGTGTTGTTGAGTTGTGTAACATTTGTTGCAGACAATTTAGCTCCCGAAAAAACTGCATTGGAAGAAACTGCATTGAATTCGTTGTACCTCTGGTTTAATTCAAACAGAGTAATGCTGGGGATGGTGAGTGAGCAATATTCAAGCTGGCCAAGATCTTCTGAACACCGGTTCACCACTCATCTTGGATGCGATTCCCGTTCATGTTTGTGATCGCTGCTAGTCTTGCATGAATGGGAAAACTGTGCAAAGCAAGCAGCGATTGAACATGAAAGTTGTGCAAAAATCCCAACATTTGTGCAAATTTCCCTCATACACCAAAGCAGGAATGACTTAGAAATTTATGTAAATTTGGAAAATTGCGCACATTGAATGGGGAAAGCTGCGCAAATCAAAAGCAAGCACGTATTTGGTATTTGCGAACATTTTCAGCAGACACATGCTCGCACTTGCTGCCCTACTTTTCTCCCTTTCTCATAGCACCTAGAATTCAAAATCATCCCAGAAAATTGATCAGTAATAGATTCAGGACAGACAGAAAAAACGTGTCTTGACACATTACATACTTAACATGCCATCATTCGCCCAGAGAACCTTACTTGATGAGGGCCAATAAACTGAAGCTGAATCCTGATAAGACAGAGACCTTATGGGTTGGCAGTTCCCAGGTCTGGGAATTGGGGTGTTTGCCTGTTCTGGATGGGGTTGCACTCCCTCTGAGGGAGCAGATCTGTAGTTTGGGGCTGCCCTTTGTCACTGGAGGCCAAGGTGACCTCGGTGGCCCGAGCGCCTATTACCAACTCCGGTTGGCATGCCAACTATGCCCGTTCCTGGATAGGGATGGCCTAGTCACGGTGATCCATGCACCGATAACCTCACGATTAGACCTCTGCAATGAGCGCTATGTGGGGCTGCCTTAATGCATCACTCAGAAGCTGCAGCTAGTGCAGAATGCGGCAGCCAGACTGCTCGCTGGGACACCCAGCCATGCTCACATAACTGCTAAAAGAACTGCACTGGCTGCCTATCAGCTACTGAGCCGCATACAAGACTATGCTATTATCATATAAAGCGCTAAACACCTTGGGACCAGGATACCTTGCAGACTGCCTTCCCGTAAATATACCAGGTCATGCCCAAGATCATCAGAGGAGCCCTTGCTGCTCATTCCAAAATGAAAGGAATGTCACCATGGAGGTTCCTGACGGCGGGCCTTCTCTGTAGCAGCACCCGCCCTCTGGAAAACCCTCCCCATGCAGTTCCGGGGCAGAACATGTGGCATCTTCCAGGCGCCTCCTGAAAACGCGCCTTTTCTCCCAGGCTTTCCTTGGGCCGTAACTGCTGTGGGGTTTTACTTTGGTTTTACATGCTACCTCTAAACTTTTTAAGTCTTGTGTTTTATCATGTTGTATTTAATGGTTTTAATTGTTGTGCACTGCCCAGAGAGCCTCGGCTGTTAGGCAGTATATAAATGTAATAAATAATAATAATTAATGAATACATAAATTAGTTATGGGGCAGATTGGAAATGTATTAAATGAATAAATACACGTGCGTGATTTGTTATCAGGAGATATGTTAATGTTCATTACTTAGCTTTAAAAGACAATTGTAAACAGAGCTCCTCTCTCTCTCACTTTCTGGACAGTCACAGTCAACTGGGAGGGGACCTTGGAGAGAGGGGCAGGAAAAGAAGACCCCCAACGACAACCAAAAACCACCAGACCCTCAGGATGCATCTGTGTGTTTATTGTCAAGGAAAGGGAGGGTGATGGTGCCGCAAAGTTGGCACCATCAGTGAAAATGGGGTGGGGTGCAGAGGTGGGTTCAGGTAGGATAGGATAGTAGCAATAGTAGGCATCATAGGAATAGATCGGTGGGCTCTGGTGACAACTCAGGATGGGCTGCTGTCTGTGCTTCTAGGAATCTTTCAAGGTTCTGCTGTGGGAAAGAGAGAGAGAGTCAGAGACACTAAGACGAGAGGTGGATCTTCCATCCAGCGACTGGGCCCAACCCTAACGCTGACCCGAACCCAGCAAACGGCTAAGCCGAGCCAGCTGTCCGTTGTGGGAAGGAGGTGGGACAGGCGAAGGGGAAGTGGCTGAATCCCCTTCGCTTCCCTGATGGAGGGGCAAAGGGGACTCAGCCGGCTTCGGCCACCCCGCCTCCTTCTCCCAGCGGGGATGGAGGTGGGGCAGCCTGAGCAGAGGGAGACTCGCGCGCGTGCTGGGAGAGCGGCCACCTTCCCCGGTGCAGGCGATGCCCAACGCTCTTCATCCCCGTTGCTGTCTCTAGTCTCAGGTTCTGCACCCTGCACAAGAGGAGGAGGAGGAGGAAGAGGAAGAGGTGAAGAAGCCCCCGCCAGAGCCGAAGTCTGAACAACTCTTCATGCTGCTTCCATTTGTACAAGTCCAGTGTTCACTGCTACTTTCTACGTCCCCGGAGGAGAATGAATAAGCACACATCTTTTCTGAGATGCTTTCACTGTTCGGCTTGCTTAGTGGAGCGAGCCCCCTCCCCCTCGCCTTCCCCTGGATCTCAATTTGATCACCGGGTGTTTATGGCTGCTCAGCTCCTCACCGTGAGTTCTTGGACAGACGCATGGCGCTGTTCTCCCATCGGGGAGTGAGCGCCGCCACCTTCCACAACACTGGGATGAGGGGCGACTGTTTGGACCCCAGAAGGATGTCCTGCTTTCCACCACGAGATGGGGCCAGGCTGCCACGTCTGCTGCAACCACCTGGAATCGCCTGTTATCTAGAGGCGCTTGGGCCCTTCGCTCAAGGCCAGGCGCCATCCCTGCTGACTGGGAGGTGCTAACAGCTGGAGTTGGTGGGGGGTTCCGGCCTCTGGGAGGCCAGGGCGGTCTTTGAAAGGAGGCTGAGGCATGGCGTCTCCCTTCGCCCTGGCGGCCCTGGACCTGCAGATGGCTGGGTGCTCTGCAGGGAGATCCATACTTCGGGATGTGAGGACAGGCCAGGTAGCTTTCTTACTTTGCTTGGGTGTGCGTTCATACAGCTCTGTGTATACGGCTGAGTAATTTGGCTTTGTGCCCCCTTGTGTAACTTGCTACTTCCATTCTCCCCTTTCCCTTGACCCCTTTATTTCTGTCTTAATAAACCTTTATCCAACCTTTAGTTAGTGTGATTTCTCTGCAGAGCCTCAGTGCTAATTTCAGTGCCTCTCGGCTGAGGACAGTGGCTACTGGGTATTTGGGGGACTGGAAGGCCGGATTTGGCCAGCCTGATTTAGTAGGAGAGCTGGAATCAGGTCCAGAGAGGCCCTATCTTACAGGACAGTTGGCGCTGGTCCCAGCGGATCCTCCACAATCCTTTTAGAAACTAGCCACAGACATGACCAAAGAGGTCCAGCAGCAAGGAGAACAGGAATCCCAGCTTGGTCCCTTCTGTACTTTGCCCTTTTCCCTTGAGGGGCAGAGAACCATGGACAGTGACTTCATAAATGCCGGACTTGCAGGGCCCCATAACGCTCTGCCCCCCCTGGCCACAGGTTGTCTTTTCCGATCTCCCCTGCCCACCCGCAAGCCCCGCTGCTTCCACGCGGTGCAGGAGGCGCTCCAGCCTCCAAGGCCTCCTGCTGCTTCGTTTCACTCTAGAGGGTAAGAGAGGGCCGGCAAAGCCCCCCGAAGCCGTTTCAGGGAGGCGAGAGATCCAGGGAAGGAAGCCAGCTGGAGAATCTCAGGAGCCACCTGCAGGATTAGAGGCTCACAGCGACTTGTGCGAGTCACTGTCTTTCCCACCCAGCCCCGGGCACAAACACAGGGGCGCGGCCGGGGGCTTGCGTGCTGGCAGAGGGGCGGAGAGAAGGGGTGGCGATTCCCGGACGAGCAGGCCTGGCTCACCTTAGACGGGGTTGAAGCAGGCTCTCATGCACGCCCAGCTGCAGCACTTCTTCCGTCTCGGGCACTGTGCATCCTCCTTGCAACGAGCTATGCACACTGTCACAGTACCCGGAGGAGCCGTGGGGCACTTTCCTGGCCGTTCTGCAACACAGAACAACCAGTGGCTGTGAGACGTTCCCAAGAAGAGGGGCTGCAGCTCCTGTGTGTTCCAGTGGCCGGAGAATCACAGCTCCCCAAGGCAGACACAGCTGGGTGGAGGGGGACAGTCATCTCCTCCTGCCACCGTGCCACCCTGCTCCTGGCTGGAAGCCTCCAGGCCAGCAGCCTGGAGGGAGTGCGTGGCGAGAGGAGGAGCAGCCAAAGCCACCCAGTGATTTTAAGGTGCTAGTCAGCTTTGGTGCCCGGCAGGCGACAGATGATGCCGAGTCCTGATGCTGGGCCTAAGAATCCAAACCGAATGGGGGGGTGCCCTAAGCAGGCTCAAAATGTCCTGTTGTGCACCCCCAGCAGCTGTGCCTTCAGGGCAGCATGAACAGCAGTGGGAATGTACAGGATCCGCTGTGGAGTCCCCTTAGTCATCCCCAGGCAAGTCATTTCTCACCCTTCCATAACACAGAAATGTCTACACTAGGTATACAACGCTAGTCTGTACATCTGGAAGGATTGGGGTGTGGGAAGAAAAGGATCCCATTAACTGCTGTGCACAGAGCAGCAGCGTGAGGCAAATAAGCCTTTGCAGTGATAGAAGCGGAGAGATCCTCTGGGTCTGAAAAGGATCACTCACCATCATCATCAGAGGCAGAGGACATCACGGCACAGAGAGCGAGCAGCCCCACGAGGAGGAAGACGAGGCCACCAGACTTCATGGTGAGGCAGGGCTGAGTGTTCATCAAACCTTCCCCATGCCTTTAATACCCATCCCAGCCGGAAATGAAAAGGGGTGCCTCCCCCCCCCCCCGGCTGCACAGGAAAACAGTGGAACATGGAGCAGGTGGCAAATGCTCCAGGCTTCTAACACAACAGGAGACACTCGGGGGTCGAGGTCCTGCCACCAGGTGACGTCAGGAGAGGTCATTTCTCAATAAATGTTCCTATTTCCAAATTGGAGAATCTGGGGAAACTAGTTTAAAAGAACAAATGCATCAGAAATTCAGGACGGAGGTCCTGCCCCTGGGCATCTCTGGGGCGACGGTGGGAGATCACAAGGGCAAAGGGTGCGTTCTTGTTTGCTATGGCCTCTTCTGACACCACACACACGGGCACCCTGTGTATTCCAGTGGTCTGCAGAAGGCTGTCTTGCATTTGTAAAGGTCCTTCTTTATTAACGTATTGAACAGTATAGCCCTCCTCACAGGCCTTGACTCCCGTCCCCTGATCATCTTCGTTGCCCTCCTCTGAACCCTCTCCAGCATGTCTGCACCCTTCTTAAAGTGCGGCGCCCAGAACAGCCGCCCAGCCTCTGCTGAAATAGCTCAGGCGAAGGAGAAACATGTTGCGCAATATGTTTTGTCCGACCACGCTTGAGACAGAAGACAACTGCGAGCTTTAAGCAGGACTCCAACTTAATACTACCCGGCATCTTCTGCTTACAGGAAAAGTAAATGGGCAAAAGTGAAACCAAAGCCAGCACCCCAGCTCCCTCCATGCATTAAGCATTTAGTGGTCTTTCAGCTAGTTCTTTTCTCCTCCACACCCTGGGTTTTAACTAATGGCTGCAGTTAATTCTAGCACCCCTTCTCAACAGGCAGGCAGACAGTTGTCCTCACATCCTGCTTGTGGCTTTCCTGTGCGCAGCTGGTTGGCCACTGTGTGAACAGAATGCTGGACCAAATGGGCCTTGGTCTGATCCAGCACAGTTTTTATGTTCTTCTGTTAACCTAGTCATAGAATCATAGAAGCTCAGGGCTGGAAGGGGCCTACAAAACCATTGAGTCCAACCCCCTGCTCAATGCAGGAAGCCTGATTCCCAGGCGGTCTCCCATCCAAGTACTAACCAGGGCTGACCCTGCTTAGCTTCCGAGTGCCCATTTTATTCAATAGCCTATGGAGACGTTCCCCTGACAAAAGCTGAGTTAGAATATCTGCTAACATATCTTTTGTAGGGCAATACTGCAGGTCTACAAACCCCTGTTCCTGTGATATTTCACATGCATATGCTTGGTTCCGGGGAATGAGTGTCCAGGTTTGGATGTCATTGACTGACTTCATTCTTCCTCTGCTGCCATTGTGCTGTTATTGCCTTCCTCTTCTGCTGTGGGCAGTACACCAGCAGAGTCCCTGTTCTGTCCCAAGAGCCCAAGACCACGTACAGACATTCCAAATTCGGACTTACCCAGACAGTACGTCTAGAGAGGGAGATGGATTATGGCAACCGCCTCTCCTTGGTCCACATGTCTTTGCTGGTGCTCTACCAAACACCTGGGTGGGCACAGCGAGGACAAAGTAACCCCACCTAACTCTCCCACCCAGGTCTCACTAAGGCACACTAGTGCATGGATGACAGAGATCTTATTTCGAATCAACCTGATATTAATTAATTTATAGCACCAGCAGATTGAGGGCACACTGACAGAGCTACCATTGTCCACCCAGTTGGGGAGAAAACCAGATGTGTAGACAGACACCATCTCCCATCACCCACATCTCCTTAGCTGGCTTGTGGACCCCCACCCAATGCCATATCTCTGCTAGGGATGTTGGATACATCTGTTTGGGGGATGGAGTTGGATGAGTTTTCCTAGGTTTGGCCCCCTGGACTTTGTTCTGGTTCCCACTGTGGCACCCGACTCTGTCTGCAGCGTGTTGGGCTAGTCCACAGATTTGCCAGTTATTTTGCACATTTTTCCTGCAGATTCCACAATTTGCACAAATTTCGGAGCAGTTTGCACACGTCTCTGAGCAATTTCTGCAAACTATGGCCGAATTTGCAAAGATTTGGCTGTAATTTCCACAAATTACAGCCAAACCCCATCACCTTCTCCCCAATGACTTCCTCCTCCCAAGCACATTTGTGAAAGTTTGAGGCCTACAGAGGCAAAGGAAAACCCCCATCAGGCTTGGGGGTTTCCCATCACACACCAATGTAGATGAAAGAAAAGGAGATGCATTGAAGTAAAAGAAACAAATGAAAACAGAATCTCCTCAGAGAGCTTCACGGTCTCTGAGGCTTAAGAGGTGACATGCCTCTCAGGTACAGACTTAACACAAAACAGGTCTCAAGAAGCTGCACACTTCTTGGCCAGATCTTAGTTACCCAAAGGTGGGGCATTAAATGACTAAATGTACAGTTAGTCCCTGTTTGTCGCACAGTTCCAGATCGATATACACTGCAACTGGCCCACTGAGGCAACGGTGAGACAGCGTCAGCCAGGCCCAAGCCTGAGCCTGCTGGCTTACATCCTAAACCCAAACGGTTAAGTGTGACAGAACAAAGATAACTGCGCCTTGTCTAAGCCCTGGACCGTAAAATCCTTTCCCTGAATTTCACCCAACAATACTCACCACAACGCTATCAAGTACTTGGCCAGAGCACTTGGCACGTGTCCCGTGGATCGAGGGTACTGTTGCTATGTGCACGTACAAATGATCCAGATGCTACCACGCCCCTCCTCAACACTGGCAAGTTCAGGGGTTTCAGGGGTTTTATACTCTTTTTCCTTTGTTGGGGCCATGACACCAAAGAGGGGTTCAGCCAGCATGTTCTTCACTGATTACACATCATGTTCCCAATTTCCAGAATTGATGGCTGTTGGAGACAGGCTGGCATCTCCTTCCGACTCCCCAGTGTTTCTCAGTGTTGTTTCTGTGGTCATAACGTCCCATCCTCCATTATCAGAACATCTGCAGACACCCCTCTTTTATTGGCCCATTTCCATCTACTGTGACTGATACTTTGCCAATCTTCAGCACATACCAGACACCCCCCCCCCATTGGCCTTCCTTGCAATAAAGCCATTCACACACACCCTTTCCTGTCCTGGGCTGGAATACTTCATATGCACATGACATGGAATGGTGAAAAGTTAACCTTTTCACATTTCATGATGTTCTCAATGGATACTTAAATGTTTTGGGTTACAGGGCACATTCAGGATGTTTACAATTCATGTTACATCCAGGGTCAAACTTTGCATTCTATTTGCTTCACACCACATTTGTTACATTGCAAAAGACAACAAGAGCTGCAAGGAGGTCAAATCAGTCCATCCTAAAGGAAATCAACCCTGAGTGCTCATTGGAAGGACAGAGACTGAAGCAGAAGCTCAAATGTTTTGGCCACCTAATGCGAAGAGAAAACTCTCTGGAAAAGACCCTGATGCTGGGAAAGACTGAAGGCAAAAGGAGAAGGGGACGGCAGAGGATGAGATGGCTAGATAGCATCACCGATGCAATGAATATGAACTTGAGCACGCTCTGGGAGAGAGCGCAGGACAGGAAGGCCTGGCGTGCTATGGTCCACGGGGTCACGAAGAGTCGGACATGACTGAACGACTGAACAACAACAATTGAAGTCTACAGGGTTATCTACTAGGAGCAGGGAGAGACGTTAGAGAGGGAAGCAATCTTTACTGACAAAAATCGAGTAAAGGTAGATTTAAGAAATGAGAGAAATTAATAAAAGTGATAAGCTATTACAAGTAAAATGTAAAATGTCCCACTGTGCCAGCAGCACTTAGAATTCGGCCTAGAGATGGACTGGCAGCCTGCGTACATCCTAAAGCACGGACGTAATAGGATCGTGCTGGCCAGTCCCCGTTAACGTCTTGCTGCCCCGTTTTGGATCAGCTGAATTTTCCGGACCATTTTCAAAGGCAGCCCCATGGATCATGCATTGCAGTGATCCAAACGAGAGGTTAGCAGAGCATGCGTAAAAGTAGCTATTCCATCTCTGCCCAGGAAGAATCATAGCTGGTTTATCGGCCTAATCTAATAAAAGGTGCTCTGTGCCACCGAGGCTACCTGTGCGCCTCCAATGGCCAAGTTTGAGCAAAGACTTTGATCCTTCAGGAGAGTGCAGCCTGCTCCAGAACAGGCTGAACATCACTCATCTGGGAGAAGAAGCACTCATTGCCGCCACCTCTGTCTTATCTCAGGCTAGTGGTCCTCGTCCAATCCAGCACCGCACCCAGGCACTGGTTCAGAGCCACTGCCTCAGCTGGATCATGTGACGGAAAGGAGAGGCAGAGCTGCGTGTCATCCGCATATTGGTGACACCGCAGTCCATATCTCCGGATAACCTCCCCAGCAGTTTCATGTAGACGTTGAACACCACGGGGGATAAAATAGCGCCCTGTGGAACTCCACAGCATAAGTGCCAAGGGGCAGAGCCGTAGTTTCCCAGCACCGCCTTCAGGACCTGGCCACCCAAGGTGGGGCAGGACCTCTGCAGTGCCGTGCCTCCGAGTCCCAGCCCATCCAGGGCGATGCCATGGTAGATGCTATCGAAAGCTGCTGTGAGCCGCTGGTCGCTAGGCAGCCAGATCCAAGCCTCCTTCCTATGTTGTCCCCTGTATCCCTTTCCCAACGACACTCATCCTTGCAATCAATAGCCTCTTTTTCCGAGAGCAAAGCGCATGACAGGAGCCCTGAACCTGGATCAGTCCAGTGGTCTCTCTAGCCCAGGATCCTGTTTTCCACGCTGGCCAACGAGAAGCCCTAGCGGGGAGCCCACAGACAGAACCGGAGAGCAAGAGCACTTTGCCAGCATCCCTCCACGATTATGTTCCTGCCATTCCCAAACCTGGTAAAGGTCATCGCAACGGTGGAAATCATAGGGCAGTTTCCTTAATCAGTGTGGACACTCAAACATTATTCTGCTGATGGGCGTCCGCAGGTGATGCATCCATCCGGGCCTCCTGAGCCAGGGGCGTTTGCTTGCCAAGCACAGGGCGCCGATGACTGAAGGCTTGCAGCGACCGTGATCGCGCTGAGCACTAGAGGGACGGAGTCAGCTGCGGTTATTATCTTTGATATTGGGAACGCCAGGGACAAATCGCATCGGCACTTTATGTGTGAGACTGGAAAAATCTGGCCTTCCACAGGAATTTTTAGGATGGATTAGTTTTTATCTGTCTCTCCTGTGTCATGTGTGGTGAGAAATGGAATCCCCTCAGGTTCCTTTTGTTTAGTGAGGGGCACGAGGCAGGGAGCCCTTGGGACCCTTGGGACCCTTGGCGTGAGCCGTTAGGCAGAGCAGAGCAATGCATGGTTTTCTGCATGAGCAGGCTGAGTACAAAATGGCTTCCTATGCAGAGGATTTGTTGGTATCTATCAGGAGGTTGTGGTCTTCCTTGCCAATACTAATATGATTAATTTGTATCTTCGGTATACTTCCAGCTTATACCATCAATTGGTCACAGGGTGAATTAATGCCAGTAGATAGTATTAAGTTACTGAATGTAGTTACCTGGATGGCTGCTCAGGACAGAGAGGGCCTTTCCAGTGGTGGAACCCCGGTGTGGAATTACCTCCTCAGAGAGGTTTGCCTGGCACTTCATCATGGTCTTTTCGGCACCAAGGGAAGACCTTTTCATTTCCAAAGGCTTTTTCGTCTCTCAGTTTTAAAAACTGTGTTGGTGAGGGTTGTTTTTTTTAATCTTTGCAGCACTGCTGGCTTTTATCTTGGTTACTAGAATCATAGAATAGTATAGTAGAATAGTAGGGTTGGACGGGGCCTACAAGGCCATCGAGTCCAACCCCTTGCTCAATGCAGGAATCCAAGTTAGAGCATCCCTGACAGACGGCTGTCCAGCCTCGTCTTGAAGGCCTCCAGTGTGGGAGAGCCCACCACCTCCCCAGGTAATTGGTTCCATTGTCATATTGCTCTTACAGTCAGGACGTTTTTCCTGATGTTCAGCCAGAATCTGGCTTCCTGTTGTTAGATAAAAAAAAGTCCTTGCTTTCGGTTTAGAAGAAAAGGATGCCAGGCAGGCAGCAGTGGATCCAACACTATTTTATTGAACGTTTTGCAAAACGGGTGCAGAGCAGTCTGGACCCCGAGACACGTGTGCAAAAGCCTTTTATACCATATCACTTCTATTGTTCTTGCCAGTAACCAATGAAACAGTCAGTACATCAGCTTACCAAGTCAATAGCCAATAAACAGTCAGTATCAGCTTACCAAGCCGTTAGTCATGAGCGCGTCATTATGGTTCTCCTTTTGGCTCCGCCCACATTTTCCCGCCACTCGGGCTCCTACGTAACTGAGGCGCCAACGGTTATGGAGTCTCTTTTTCTCTAACAATTCCCTCCTTTAAGTCTTTACTCACGTCTTAAAGCGTTTAAAACGGAGCCTCTTTATTGGTACAATAAAGCAAGAGCATCTGTTTTGACAGAGCGGTTTCTATCAATCGCTGGGATAAGCCTCTAACACAGGGGATAATGCAACAACAAAATAATACCAGAACTACTACTACTACTACTACAAGCGAGATAAGGATTGAGGCTGCTAGGTGTTTCCATTTTCCAAACCACTTTTCTAACCAGGCGGTCACGGGGTTGTTAATCCCCGAATTCTCGGCTAATTCTTCAGACAAGGCGTTGAGGCCCTGCAAAGCCCTTGTTACCGTGCCACCTGGGGCAGTGTTGTGAGGGATGAAGGTGCAACACCGTCCACCTAGCATGACACAACCCCCCCTTTTTCTGCTAACATCATATCAAGAACATGCCGATTTTCCCAAGCCATTTGGCTGGTGGCATCTAGCTGCTCAGCCAATCCTTTTACAGCATCTCGGGTACAGTTTATAAACCTCTGTTGATTATAATAAACGTAATTGATCCAATCTACATTTTTGTTAATGGTCACCCACCAAAAAGGGTAGATTCAAATCCTGCAACAATTTGATTTCTTCCTTTGAACTCATCTGGCACTCCCCTTGGTACTCCTATGGAGTCAATGTATATTTGATCATCAAAAGGGGTTACTGATCGTTTCTGCCGGGGTTGGCTAGTCTTCTCTGCTGGATGATATGCAATTGAAAAGGGGACTGCCAACTGAACTAACCCACAAGCTCCGGACCAATTGGAGGGCAATACCTCATACAACTCTAGACCACCACAATACCACCAGAGATCAGCCTGTGGGACTGAAAGGGAATTATTCCTAAAGCGGGTGGAATTAACACATCTTATTTTACTCGTCAGGTTCCCTATACGCCCCTCTGTGTCTGCAAGGTTTCGGTGTATGCATCCGGTATGGTTTCTTCTTTGCAAGAAGACTGTGGAAGGTCTGACGTGATCCTTTAATTTGAGTGGGGGGTATAATTTATTGAGGGTTTGGCATTCCTCCTCTCCCCATGCATCAGGGTGTTGGAACAAACGGATCACGCAGGTGAGGAGGGAAGGAGTGTCCCACCCCAGAGGAAAAGGCAGCACCTTTGCTACTGATCTTCCTGTGGCACAAACAAAACAGTCAGACTTATTTAAGGACTTGGCTGTATACTTTATCCACTCTAACCACACATTATCAGTTTCCTCTGTTATTGGGATTCCTAACCTGGTTCTCCAGGGACGCCTCTCTTTCTCGGGGATCTGTACCAGAAGTGGTTTGAGGGGTGTAGGTGTGACATTTTGGGGTTTTATCTTAAAGCTGTCAAGCCCAAGTCCTTGAGGTATCACCATCCATGTTAATATTTCTTTGACTAACATTACCAACACCACCCACAATACTTGCTTCATATTACAAGTTTTTTGTAATTCGAACCCGAGCTTTTCCCAGATGTTGTGACTTGTATATTACAGGTGATTGTGGCTCCTGGATGGCTTCTTCGCCTGTGTCCCTGGCAGCTTCCGGAGGGGTGCCAGGGAGCAAAGGACCGTTGCCCGTGTCCTTCTGTTCTTTCCAGGTGACAGAAGGAAGCAAGGGTCGCCTAAATGGCTTTATCCGGCTGCAATGTGTCCATTTGCTAGAACCCTCAAGCTTTACACACGAGTGGCTGGTTGGTCCCACCAAATAAGGCCCCTCCCACCCTTCCTTTAAAGCTTCTTTATTCCACTTTTTCAGCAACACCTCATCTCCCGTCTGGAAGAGATGGATAGGTGCATCTAACGGCAATCTCTGGAACGGAATGGAATAAGCTCGTAGCTATGAAAGAACAGACTGTAGAGAAGTCAACTGATCCCTTAGCATCTGATCACCCATCTCCCACTTGACTTCCTCCCTCCTTCCGCAGTGTACCCGAGGCGGGAACCCAAACATCAGTTCGAAGGGGGACAATTTTATGTCCTTTCTTGGCATCTTTCGAAGCTTCGTTAAAGCTATTGGCAGAGCCTCAACCCAAGTGAGCTTCACCCCTCGTTGGAGTTTGGTTAAAGTCTCCTTGAGGCTCCGATTGATTCTTTCAACTTGTCCACTTGCCTGGGGCCTCCAGGGGCAATGTAAATGCCACTCTACTCCCAGAGCCTGTGCCAGTCCCCGTGTAATAACTGAGGTGAAGTGTGAGCCCTGATCGGACTCTATAACTTCGGGCAGGGAGAACCGGGGCACCACCTCCTGTAACAATTTAGCAACAACAGTTTTAGCTTGGCAGTTCCTACATGGAAACGCCTCAACCCACCCTGTCATTTGACACACTATTACAAGCAAATACCTGTAACCCCTACATGGTGGCATTTCAGCAAAATCAATCTGCACCCTCTGGAAAGGATAGTAGGCCCATGGTCGCCCTTCTTTTGGAGGAGGGGGTGCCCTGGGAGGGTTGCTTTTCTGGCAGACTTCACAGGTTGCGGCCAGTCAGTGGGCGCATACAGTTATGCCAGGGGAGACAAACAGCCTCTTGCAATAGTCAATCATGGCTGATGCTCCAGGGTGTCCAAGAGAATGGTGACCTTGTTCTAGAACAACCCTCTGCAGGGTCTGTGGAAGAAGCAGTCTTCCATCTGTCATCTGGATCCATCCGTCGTCGCAGGGACTTATTCCGTGTTCTTGTGCCATCTGTAACTCAGCAGGGGAGTATGTGGGGCGCTCTTTTCTTTTGGGTAGAATGAGGAATGTTCCTTGGATTCCCTCTCTGGCTGCTCTTTTTGTGGCCTCATCTGCCTTCTGGTTTCCCTGTCTCCATTTTTCCTCTTTTTCTTTCCCATGGGCTCGGACGTGGACAACAGCCACTTGTGAGGGTAGCTGGAGGGCATCCAGAAGATCCACTATTAGGCCACCATTAGCCACTGGAGATCCGTTTGCTGTAAGGAATCCCCTCTCTTTCCACAGTTGCCCATGAGCATGCACAACAGCGAAGGCATTTTTGCTATCGGTATAGATATTTACTCGCTTTCCCTTGCTGGCTTGCAGGGCTCTTGTCAGGGCTACCAGTTCAGCGGATTGGGCAGAGAAATGAGGAGGCAACCTTTCCTCGTGCACATTCTCGTCTAGAGTAACGACGGCCGCTCCTGTGTAGCGCCTTCCATCCAGCATATAGCTAGACTAGGGGTGCACGAAACCCACTTACCTGGTCTCGCAGCTTTTCGTGGTGGGGGGGAGGCGCTTCGCTGCTCTCCCCCCGAAGTTCAGGCCGGGGGGGGAGGCTTCCCGCCTCGCCCAGCCGAAATTCAGGCCGGGGGGGAGGCTTCCCGCCTTGCCTGGCCGAAATTCAGGCCGGGGAGGAGGCGCCTCGCCTCGCCCGGCCGTGAAATAAAAAGTTTAAAAAAAAAAAAACGCCCCCGTGATAGGCTACGTGACGATTAACGTAGCCTATCACGGCTAGATCTGCAAAGTCAGCCGTGATAGGCTACGTTAATCGTCACGTAGCCTATCACGGGTGACTTAAAAAAAAAAAAAGCGTACGCAAATGGCGGCCCCCATAGGGAGCTGCCATTCACGTTCCTTATTTGGTTGCTGTAGTCTACGTAAATCTTTATGTAGACTACGGCAAAAATAAGGCCAACGCAAATAGCATTGCCCTTATTTCGCCGTAGTCTACGTAATCTTTACGTAGACTACAGCGACCAAATAAGGAACGGGAATGGCGGCTCCCTATGGGGGCCGCCATTATCCGTACGCGCTTTTTTTTTTTTTTAAGTCACCCGTGATAGGCTACGTGACGATTTACATAGCCTATCACGGCTGACTTTGCAAATCTAGCCGTGATAGGCTATGTTAATCGTCACGTTGCCTATCACGGGGGTGTTTTTTTTTTAAGTTTTATTGGAATGGCGGCGGTGGCAGCCAGTCGAAAGATCGGCTGCCGCCCCCGCCCCTGACGAAGACCCGAAGAACCGCCGCCGGGACCCGCCGCCAGGAGGGACATTCGGGAAAGGTAAGTCCCGTCCCGGGGGGGGGGTGCGGGGGGTGGGGGGGTGCAGAGAATTTCTCCCCGAAACTTGTTCGGGGGGCCGAACACGTTGGCGCTCGGCCCCCCGAAGTTTCGGGGAGAAATTCTCCGCCAACCCTAAGCTAGACCCATCTACAAACAGGTCTCTGGATCCCTCTATTGGTTCATCCTCAAGGTCCGGTCGGCCTTTGGTGTCTAGGTCTAATACTTCAAGGCAGTCATGATCTGGGAGTCCCGATCTGTTTGTGCCCAGTAATGTTGGCAGTAGTGTGGCGATATTAAAGCTAGAGCAAGCCTTAAAAGTGAGGTTTTCGTTTGTTAGTAAACCTATTTCATATCGGGAATGCCGGGCCGGGTTGAGAAATTTGCTTCCTCCTCCTGATCCCAAAATTTATGGTACCCCATGCGGCACCCAGACTTCAGTGGGTCCTCCCATCGTCATTTTCTCGGCCTCGGTACAGATCAGAGCTGTTGCCGCCACTGCTCTCAGGCAACTTGGCCATCCTCGTGCTACGACATCTAGGACCTTGGAATAATATCCCACTGGTCTCCAAGAGGGTCCTTTTCGCTGGCAAAGCACTCCCGAAGCTATGCCCTTATTTTCATGCACATAAAGTCTAAATGGCCGGCTGGGATTTGGTATGGCCAGTGCAGGTGGTGACACAAGAGCAGCTTTAGGACTGAGGAAAGACTTATTCATTTTCTTAGTCCATTTCCATTTATCCAGTCTATCTTTCTGCAGCACCTCATACAGCGGCCGCGCTGTCTCCCCATAGTTTGCTATCCATAGTCGGTAGAATCCGGTCAGCCCCAGGTAGGCCCTCAATTCGTGGGGGGACTTAGGGACAGGAGTGTCACGGATGACTTCGACTCTTTCTTGCCCTAGGCTCCGAGTCCCTTTAGTTAAGTGGTAGCCTAGGAATTTTACAGTTGGTTGGGCCAACTGTACTTTTTCTTTTGACACTTTATAACCCCCCCCCCCGCTAGATGGTTGAGGAGGGAAACCGTCCCACTCAGGCACGCATTCTTGGCCTTGGCTGAAATCAAGAGGTCGTCACAGTACTGGAGGAGATGCACCTCTGAGTGCTGCTGGACCCAGGGTTCGGAATCCTTTTGGAGCTGCTGGCCAAAGACTACCAGTGAGAGATTCAGCCCCTGAGGGATGACTGTCCATGTTAATTGAAATTTTTACCCCCCCTCTGGGCTCTCCCATTCAAAGGCGAACAAAGGCCTTGAATCAGGGTGGAGGGGAATGCTGAAAAAGGCGTCTTTTAGGTCTATGACAGTGAACCAGGCATGCTCTTCCGGAATTCCTACAAGGAGGGTGTGTGGGTTGGGGACCACAGGATGGGGGGCCTCAATTTGCTGATTAATGAGCCGGAGGTCTTGCACTAAGCGAAAGCCCTTGCCCCCCGCCTTTTGACACAGCCAGGATGGGCGTGTTATAGGGGGACATTATCTCAATGAGCCGGCCTTCTTCTCGGAGCTTTGTTATTACTGGTTGTAGGCCCTCCTTTCCTTGACGGGAAAGGGGATACTGTTTCACATGAACAGGCCTTGCTCCCTCCTTGAGGGGAATTTTGTATGGTGCTGCCGACTTGGCACGAGAGGCCCCTCCAATCCCGGCCCAAGCTAGAGGGTTGACTCTGTTTTCTATTAGGCTCCAGTCCTCGGTGGCCTCTGGGGTGGATTCTTCTGCAACCTTCAAAAGGGCCATTTGGTAGTTACTACTCTGCTGTTTACGGAGCCGTATCTCCATCCTTCCGTCAGGAGTAAAAGCAATCTCAATTTGGAGTTTAGTCAATAAGTCCCTTCCTAGCAATGCCACTGGACAGGAGGGGGTACAGACAAATGCATGTTCTAGGTGTGTTTTCCCAACCTTGGCACTTGGGTTGCCCTTCCCTCGACCCCCATTATGGTGGTGAACCCCCCACCTCCTGTTGGGGGCTTACTGAGGGGGAGGACGGACAGGGCGGCCCCTGTGTCCACAAGGGCTTTGTAGGAGTGGCCCCCAACCTTTATTTTGACCATGGGGTCCCGTCTTGCCTCAGAGACGGCTAAGAGGGGGCTGGGCCCTGGTCTGTCCTAATCTCTTTCTTGTTCATACAGAACTCTCTCTGCTCCTCCCGTATTTTCCCCTCTCTCTTTCTGCTTCAAAGCCTCACAATCATGCTTCCAGTGCCCCATTTTCTTACAGAAGGCACATTGATCTTTCCCCAGGGGAGATCCCTTCCTTCCCCCTTTCCTCCCCTTTCTAGCTCCCTCTTTGTCGGGTCTAAGAACCGCAGCAAGGAGTTTGGCCTGCCTCTTGTCTTTTTCTTTTCCTTCTTCCTCTTCTCGCCTCTCATAAACCTTTTGAGCTACCTCAACTAAAACTCCTAGGTCAGCTGCCAACCCTCCTTCAACTTTTTGCAACTTCTTTCTGATGTCCTGGCAGCTATTTATTTATTTATTTATTTATTTTATTGCATTTATACCCCGCCTTTTTTCCTCTTGCAAGGAACCCAAGGCGGCTTACATTATCATCCTCCTCTCCATTTTATCCTCACAACAACAACCCTGTGAGGTGGGTTGGGCTGAGAGTCTGTGACTGGCCCAAAGTCACCCAGTGAGCTTCCATGGCCGAGTGGGGACTAGAACCCAGATCTCCCAGCTCCTAGTCCAACACTCTTGCCACTACACCACACTTTGGCTCTCTATTTCCCACAAACTGAGTCGTGAGGATCCTTAAATTATTTGGATCATTCAAGTCAATGTCAGTATATTTAGTGAAGGCTTCCCTCAGCCTTTGGAGGAACACGGCAGGAGGTTCGTTTTTGTCTTGCTTTAGAGTCAGGACTTTTTGCAAATTGGGGGCCCTTCTCGCGGCTTGCTTCATGCCTGCTAAAATGAGCCGAAAATAGTCAGCATGTAAGTGTCTATGTGCTGCTGTGGCCACCCCCCAATTGGGTCGCCCTGTGGGCAGAACCTCCGCCATCTCCTCCTCAGTTGCCTGGGGATTTTCCTCCCTATACTTGGCTCATGCCCCCACAAGGATGGTTGGCTTTTGGCTGAGGAAACAAGTGTTCAATAGCATTTGTGTATCGTCCCATGTGGGGTTGTGAGTAAGCCTCACATTCTCCATCAGAGACAGGAGTGGCCTGGGATCCTCTTCAAAGGAGGGGTTAAATTGTTTCCAATTACACAAATCAGATGTCGTGAATGGGACATAAACAAACATCGTCCCTTGAGGATATTGGGCGGTAGGGTCGGGGACTTCTCTGATGGGGAAGGTGAACTTCACCGGTGGTTGGGGGTCCTTTTGCAGGTTATAGTTAGGTCCCCCTTTTGCTTCTCTTTGTAGGACCTCCAATCTTTCCTCTAGGGAATGTAGACGACCTTGGAGAGTGTCCCGGCATTCAACTAGAGGGATGGGGTCCTCTGGTACTATTTCGTGAGAGGGGTCCTTCTCGGGGGCATCTAACCGCTGGGCGGGCCCCTTAGGAGAAGGTGGTGGTTGCAACGGGCATGGTCGCCCTGCGACAGCTGTCCCGTAGGGAGGGGGAAGCAATAGGTCCTCCGGTGCTGTGGCCACGAACCTAGGTGGTCCTTCTTTTGGTGGTTTCCTTTTGACCACCATGGAAAGGGCAAGGGACATGCATTCAACAACCCATGGAGTGGGCCTGCTGCCAAGGGGCACACAAGTTGCCCACGAATCAATATAAGGGAACTGGTCCCAACTTCCCCTCTGTGCTACTGTTGTTCGCACATCAGATACCAAGGTTGGGTCAAAAGACCCCTCGGGTGGCCATTTGGGTTCTAATATTGGCCATTCCCGGGTGCAAAAAAAGACAAGACGATCCTTTGTCATCTTAGTTCCATAATCCTGCTTAAAAGGTGATCAATTGCGCAAACAACACTCCAAGGGCGTATGGGACTTCTTTGCAGACTTAGATTGGGACCCGCCCATGACAGTGGGAATTTCAATCAGCAATTCTTGCGCTTCGCCCTTCTCTGACCCAGCCTGTCTCCAGGGTAGGGAAATGCAGATCGGGGCTCCCCACTCGCTTCGCCCGTAGGCGTCTCACACAATCACAAACACACCACCGTCCCGTGTTTATCCCCTAATGTAAGTTGTTTCACTTACCCCAAAAGCCTCTTCTGTCCCGCCCGCAGTTGCGTCCAGCTGCTTATTAATCCACTGCCGGTGCCTAAAAGGAGTGATCACGTCTCCCTCTTCCTCTGGCGTTGGTCCCCAAGCGCCTCCGCCGCCGCCGTCGTGAGGAGAAGGCAGTGTAAAACAACCACCTGTGGCCACTTCTCCTCCGCGGCCCCTCAGCTCAGCGCGAAAGGGACGCGCCCTGAAGCAGGATCCGAGTCACGGCACCAAATTGTTAGATAAAAAAAAGTCCTTGCTTTCGGTTTAGAAGAAAAGGATGCCAGGCAGGCAGCAGTGGATCCAACACTATTTTATTGAAC
Organism: Heloderma suspectum; assembly: GCF_057233095.1. Taxonomy (NCBI): domain Eukaryota; kingdom Metazoa; phylum Chordata; class Lepidosauria; order Squamata; family Helodermatidae; genus Heloderma; species Heloderma suspectum. Next base: position 314,231,153 of record NC_139461.1, on the reverse strand, counting down.
GTTTTGCAAAACGGATGCAGAGCAGTCTGGACCCCGAGACACGTGTGCAAAAGCCTTTTATACCATATCACTTCTATTGTTCTTGCCAGTAACCAATGAAACAGTCAGTACATCAGCTTACCAAGTCAATAGCCAATAAACAGTCAGTATCAGCTTACCAAGCCGTTAGTCATGAGCGTGTCATTATGGTTCTCCTTTTGGCTCCGCCCACATTTCCCCGCCACTAGGGCTCCTACGTAACTGAGGCGCCAACGGTTATGGAGTCTCTTTTTCTCTAATACTGTCACTTGAGCCCATTATTCCGTGTCCTGCACTCTGGGATGATCAAGAAGAGATCCTGGCCTTCCTCTCTGTGACAACCTTTCAAGGACTTGAAAAGCGCTATCCTATCTCCCCTCAGTCTTCTCTTCTCAAGGCTAAACAGGCCCAGTTCTTTCAGTCTCTCTTCATAGGGCTTTGTTTCCAGTCCCCTGATCATCTTGGTTGCCCTCCTCTGAACCCTCTCCAGTTTGTCTGCATCCGTCTTAAAGTGTGGTGCCCAGAACTGGACACAGGACTCCAGATGAGGCCTAACCAGTGCTGAGTAGAGGGGAACTAGTACTTCCCGGGATTTGGAAGCTATGCTTCTATTAATGCAGCCCCAAAGAGCATTTGCCTTTTTTGCAGCCACATCACATTGTTGGCTCATATTCAGCTTGTGATCGACAACAATTCCAAGATCCTTCTCGCTTGTAGTGTGGTTGAGCCACGTATCCCCCATCTTGTAACTGTGCATTTGGTTTCTTTTTCCTAGGTGCAGAACTTGGCATTTATCCCTATTAAATGTCATTCTGTTGTTTTCTGCCCAGTGCTCCAGGCTATCCAGATCACTTTTGTTGCTGCCTTCCAAAGTATTAGTTATCCTGCCCAATTTTGTGTCATCTGCAAATGTGATGAGCATTCCCTGCACCTCCTCCTCCAAGTCATTAATACAAATGTGAAAGAGCACTGGGCCCAGGACTGAGCCCTGCGGTACCCCACTCGTTACCTCTCCCCAGTTAGAGAAGATCCCATTGATAAGCACCCTTTGAGTCCGATTCTGTAGCCCACTGTGGATCCACCGGATCATTGTTTCATCTAGCTCACTTTGAGCTACTTTGCTCATCAGGATATCATGGGGCACTTTGTCGAAAGCTTTGCTGAAGTCAAGATATATGATGTCTACAGCATTCCCACGGTCTACAAGGGAGGTTACTTGATCCAAAAATGAGATCAGATTTGTCTGGTAAGACTTGTTTTTGACAAATCCATGTTGGCCTCGAGTAATCACGGCATTGTTGTCAAGGTGCTTCCAGATGGATTGCTTTATCATCTGCTCCAGAATTTTCCCAAGGATTGATGTCAGACTGACTGGTCTGTAGTTCCCAGGTTCCTCCTTTTTACCCTTTTTGAAGATAGGGACAACATGAGCCCTCCTCCAGTCATCTGGCACTTCCCCCGTCCTACATGATTTCTCAAAGACAATAGACAGCAGTTCTGAGAGTTCTTCTGCCAGTTCCTTTATTACTCTAGGATGCAGTTCATCTGGCCCTGGAGATTTGAACTCATTCAAAGTAATTAGGTGTTCCATGACCATTTGCCTATCGATCTCAAGCTGCAATCCTGCCCCTTCAGCCTGTACTTCGCCTTTGCCAGGGGGGTCATAGACCCTCTTTTGGGAGAAGACTGAGCCAAAGTTGGAATTGAGCACCTCTGCCTTTTCTTTGTCATCTGTTATCGTTTTGCCATCCTTATTTAATAGCTGAACCACCATTTCTTTCCTCTGCCTTTTACTATGCACGTAGCTGAAGAAAGTCTTTTTGTTGTTTTTAGCATCCCTCGCCATCCTCAGCTCACTCTCAGCTTTAGCCTTCCTGACGCCATCCCTGCAATTCTGTGCTACCTGCCTGTACTCTTCCTTTGTTACTTGGCCTTCTTTCCACTTCCTAGACGTGTCCTTTTTTGTTTTCAGGTCATCCCTAAGCTTTTTGTGAAGCCACATTGGCTTCTTCTGTTGTCTTCCACCTTTTCTTCTTGTTGGAATTGTTTGTGATTGTGCCTTGAGGATTTCCTTTATTAAAAGCTCCCACCCATCTTGGACTCCTTTTCTCGTTAGCGTCGCTTGCTACTTTGGTTTTATTCTGTTTTCAACTTATGTTTTACATTAATTTTTACTATGTTATTGCATTTTATCATTGTGGGCTTTGTCTAGTAAACTGCCTAGAAAGCTTCAGCTAACGGGCAGTATAGAAATGTAGTGGAGAAATAAAGAAATAAACTGTATCTGGCAAAAAATATGATGTGGCCTTAGAAGGTGATCTTGAAACAATTAGGAACACTTAGCGGCGACTAGAGAAGCCATAGCTGCTAATGGATGTCAGTAAGGAGGCCACCTATTCTAAATTGTGTTTGGACATATTCCAGAGGTTAGCCAAGCTCAGGTATTATCAAAGTGCTTAGGAAACGTAATATAGAGAAGGATTAATTGAGAGCTTGAGTTTATTTAAAAACCATTGGAATAACAAATTTTGTAACAGCCATGCATATTTTTAATTTTCTCTGATGAACTGAGAAATCCTATGGCTGGAATTTGCAGGACAGGAATTCCATCCATGCTCTACCCATGATATATCCCATTTTTCGCTGTTCCCCAGGAAGAATTTAGACTTCAGAGCCCTCCTGCTGGTAGAGGCTTTCACATGTATTGCGGGGGGGGGGGGTGCTTTGCCTGCAGACATTTCTTTCCACGTCTGCTCCATCCTTAGGGGTGTACGAATCCCACTCACCCGAGTCCACTGGGGGGACCGCAGGAGGGGAGGCGATCCATTTGCATCTGCAGACCGGCAGCGGACGGCAGCAGACGGACCTGGACCAGGCCAGCGGCAGGTAGGATCCAGCTAGCACGAACTTCGCGGGGTGGTGGAGGTGAGTGGTCCGTTCCGCCATGGACTCCGAGGGGCTGGCTTCTTTAGAATCCAGCCTCACTGGAGTCCGTGGCAGAATTCTCCGCCATCCCTTTCCGTCCTGTGTCCAGGCAGGTTGGTAAGGGAGAAGGCATTCCCTCAAGTATCCTGTTCCCAAGCTGTTTAGGGCTTTGTACACCAGTACTAATACCTTAAACCTGGCCCAGTAGCAAATAGGCAGCCAGTGCAGCTCCCTCAGCAAAGGAGTTGCACGCTGAAAAAGGGCAGCTCCCGACAACAGCCGAGCTGCTGCATTCTGCACTCGCTCCAGCGTCCGGAGCAGCCATAAGGGCAGCCCCACATAGAGCGCGTTGCAGCAATCCAGTCTTGAGGTTACTAGCACCTGTGTCACTGTGGCCAAGCTATCCCTGTCCAGGAGAGGCCGGAGCTGGTGAACTAGCAGAAGCTGGTAAAAGGCGCTCCGAGCCACCACAGCCACCTGGACCACAGCCACCGTGGTGGATCCAGGAGCGCCCCCAGACTAGAGACCTGATCATTCACAGGGAGCGCAACCCCATCCAGAACAGGCAATGAGCCTATCACCTGGACCTGGGAACCACTCACACATATGGCTACCATCTTGCCAGGATTCAGTTTCAGTTTATTGGCCCTCATCCAGCCCATTACTGTTCAGGCACTGGGGGGGAGGAGGAAGAGGAGGAGGACAACAATGAAAACAAGATTGACGAAGCATCTGGGACCCTATTCCTACAACTCTATTCCTACAACCAAGACGGCGGGAGTGGTGAGGGTGGTAGAATGCCGCCCGCCCTGCAACTCTGATCTGAACCAGAGACGGGGGTGGGGGTGCCCTGCCCGGAGGCGTCAGCCCATCCATGCCTTGCCTAGTGAAGGGCGGAGGGTTCCGCTTGCCTTGGGATCCGAGCGCCCTCCTCCAGGTGTGCTGCACCCCCCTTCCGGCATGCCCCTCAGCTCGAAAGCCAAGTAATCCTGAGGCCAAGGGGGCTGCAGGACAGAACCTCCCCCAAGCAGTTGTCGGGGGAGTTTGCAGGCTTGCCCTGCTGGACCTGCAAGAGTCTGGAAACACCTGCCAAAAGGTCGCTGGGCCTGCAGCTCTTTCGCGGTGGCTTGCTGCAAAACCCTGTTGGAGATTTTGTCCGCCTTTCCCCGCTTGGATAGCCGCCTGCTTCCTTACTCCACTGCTTCTGGAGATCCCCGTGGAACCGACTTGTCGGGCTATAGAACAGAGGACGCTCTGGGCAGACGGTGGACTCCTGCGCCAGCCTCCTCATGCAGCCTGGCGGCCTCCACCTCCCAGCGAGGCTCCTTGCTCCCACAAAATTGGGCAGGATAGCTAACACTTTGGAAGACAGAAGCAGAAGTCAAAGTGATCTGGATAGGCTGGAGCGCTGGGCAGAAAACAACAGAATGACATTTCACAGGGATAAATGCCAAGTTCTGCACCTAGGAAAAAGAAACCAAATGCTCAGTTACAAGAACTTCATCAGGAGGGCTTTAAACTGAATCCTACGGGGAAGGGAGATGTAATGTTGGGGGTAACAATGGACGTAGGCGTATGCACTGCAACAGAAAGAACAGCTCTGATAGTGCCCAATCATAGTCTTCAGACACATGTAGGAAGAAAGCCAGACTATGAAGCACATGGTCTTCGATGTCTATATACTAATGCCCAGAGTATGGGAAACAAACAGAAGGAACTTGAACTCTTAATCCAGGAGAGAAATTATGACTTGATAGGTATAACTGAGACTTGGTGGGATGACTCTCATGACTGGAATACAGCAATTGAAGGATATAACTTGTTCAAAAAGAACAGGAGGAACAGAAAGGGAGGTGGGGTTGCACTGTATGTGAAAAATACATATCTCTGCACAAAAATACCGGAGGAGGAGCTTGGTAGCCCCATCGAGAGCATCTGGGTTGAAATAAACGGAGCAAAGAATAAAAGGAATCTGGTGGTTGGAGTCTACTACCGGCCACCCAATCAAGGAGAAGACGAGGATGAAACTTTTGAAAAGCAAATAGCCAATGTTTTAAGGAAGCATGATGTAGTAGTAATGAGGGACTTCAATTTCCCCGATATTTGTTGGGAGACAAATTCTGCAAAACATGGCCCCTCCAGCAAATTCCTGACTTGTGTGGCAGATAACTTCCTCCTACAGAAAGTAGAGGAAGGAACTAGAGGATCAGATATCCTTGACTTGATCCTAACCAACAGAGATGACTTAGTGGATCAAGTAGCAGTTACAGGAACTCTGGGGGAAAGCGACCATGTTGTACTTGAGTTCTTGGTTCTAAGGGAAGCAAAAGCTGAGTGTAGTCAAACACGTACCCTGGATTTTAGGAAAGCTGATTTTAATAAACTCAGAACAATGATCAGTAAGGTCCCATGGCAAGCGACACTAATGAGAAAAGGAGTCCAAGATGGGTGGGAGCTTTTAAAAAAGGAAATTCTCAAGGCACAATCACAAACAATCCCAACAAGAAGAAAAGGTGGAAGACAGCAGAAGAAGCCAATGTGGCTTCACAAAAAGCTTAGGGATGACCTGAAAACAAAAAAGGACACATCTAGGAAGTGGAAAGAAGGCCAAGTAACAAAGGAAGAGTACAGGCAGGTAGCACAGAATTGCAGGGATGGCGTCAGGAAGGCTAAAGCTGAGAATGAGCTGAGGTTGGCGAGGGATGCTAAAAACAACAAAAAGGCTTTCTTCAGCTACGTGCATAGTAAAAGGCAGAGGAAAGAAATGGTGGTTCAGCTATTAAATAAGGATGGCAAAACGATAACAGATGACAAAGAAAAGGCAGAGGTGCTCAATTCCAACTTTGGCTCAGTCTTCTCCCAAAAGAGGGTCTACGACCCCCATGGCAAAGGCGAAGTACAGGCTGAAGGGGCAGGATTGCAGCTTGAGATGGACAGGCATATGGTCAAGGAACACCTAATGACTTTGTATGAGTTCAAATCTCCAGGGCCAGAGGAACTGCATCCTAGAGTCATAAAGGAACTGGCAGAAGAACTCTCAGAACCGCTGTCTATTCTCTTTGAGAAATCATGGAGGACGGGGGAAGTGCCAGATGACTGGAGGAGGGCTAACATTGTCCCTATCTTCAAAAAGGGTAAAGAGGAGGAACCTGGGAACTACAGACCAGTCAGTCTGACATCAATCCCTGGGGAAATTCTGGAGCAGATGATAAAGGAATCCATCTGGAAGCACCTTAACAACAATGCCGTGATTACTCGAAGCCAACATGGATTTGTCAAAAACAAGTCCTGCCAGACAAGTCTGATCTCATTTTTGGATCAAGTAACCTCCCTTGTAAACCGTGGGAATGCTGTAGACATCGTATACCTCGACTTCAGCAAAGCTTTCGACAAAGTGCCCCAGGATATCCTAATGACCAAAGTAGCTCAAAGTGGGCTAGATGAAACAACGATCCGGTGGATCCACAGTTGGCTACAAAATCAGACTGAAAGAATGCTGATCAATGGGACCTTCTCCAACTGGGGAGAGGTAACGAGTGGGGTACCGCAGGGCTCAGTCCTGGGCCCAGTGCTCTTCCACATTTGTATTAATGACTTGGAGGAGGAGGTGCAGGGAATGCTCATCACATTTGCAGATGACACAAAATTGGGCGGGATAGCTAATACTTTGGAAGACAGAAACAAAATTCAAAGTGATCTGGATAGACTGGAGAGCTGGGCAGAAAACAACAGAACTGTGGTGCTGGAGAAGACTCTTACGAGTCCCCTGGACTGCAAGATCAGATCAAGTCCATCCTAAAGGAAATCAACCCTGAGTGCTCATTGGAAGGACAGATACTGAAGCTGAAGCTGAAATATTTTGGCCACCTAATGCGAAGAGAAAACTCTCTGGAAAAGACCCTGATGCTGGGAAAGACTGAAGGCAAAAGGAGAAGGGGACGACAGAGGATGAGATGGCTAGATAGCATCACCGATGCAATGAAGATGAACTTGAGCACACTCCGGGAGAGAGCGCAGGACAGGAAGGCCTAGCGTGCTATGGTCCATGGGGTTACGAAGAGTCGGACACGACTGAACGACTGAACAACAACAACAACAAGGGATAAATGCCAAGTTCTGCACCTAGGAAAAAGAAACCAAATGCACAGTTACAAGATGGGGGATACGTGGCTCAACCACACTACAAGTGAGAAGGATCTTGGAATTGTTGTCGATCACAAGCTGAATATGAGCCAACAATGTGATGTGGCTGCAAAAAAGGCCAATGCTATTTCGGGCTGCATTAATAGAAGCATAGCTTCCAAATCCCGGGAAGTACTAGTTCCCCTCTACTCAGCTCTGGTGAGGCCTCATCTGGAGTCCTGTGTCCAGTTCTGGGCACCACACTTTAAGAAGGATGCAGACAAACTGGAGAGGGTTCAGAGGCGGGCAACAAAGATGATCAGGGGACTGGAAACAAAGCCCTATGAAGAGAGACTGAAAGAACTGGGCATGTTTAGCCTTGAGAAGAGAAGACTGTGGGGAGATATGATAGCACTCTTCAAGTACTTGAAAGGTTGTCCCAGAGAAGAAGGCCAGGATCTCTTCTTGATCATCCCAGAGTGCAGGACACGGAATAATGGGCTCAAGTGACAGGAAGCCGGATTCTGGCTGAACATTTGGAAAAACTTCCTGACTGTAAGAGCAATACGACAATGGAACCAATTACCTGGGGAGGCGGTGGGCTCTCCCACACTGGAGGCCTTCAAGACGAGGCTGGACAGCCATTTGTCAGGGATGCTCTGACTTGGATTCCTGCATTGAGCAGGGGGTTGGATTCAATGGCCTTGTAGGCCCCTTCCAACCCTACTATTCTATGATTCTATGATTCTAAGATGGGGGATACGTGGCTCAACAACACTACAAGCAAGAAGGATCTTGGCGTTGTTGTCGATCACAAGCTGAATATGAGCCAACAATGTGATGTGGCTGCAAAAAAGGCCAATGCTCTTTGGGGCTGCATTAATAGAAGCATAGCTTCCAAATCCTGGGAAGTACTAGTTCCCCTCTACTCAGCACTGGTTAGGCCTCATCTGGAGTACTGTGTCCAGTTCTGGGCACCGCACTCTAAGAAGGAGGCAGACAAACTGGAGAGGGTTCAGAGGAGGGCAACAAAGATGATCAGGGGACTGGAAACAAAGCCCTGTGAAAAGAGACTGAAATAACTGGGCCTGTTTAGCCTTGAGAAGAGAAGACTGAGGGGAGATCTGATAGTGCTCTTCAAGTGCTTGAAAGGGTGTCCCAGAGGCACCAGGACGAGCATGGCCTTGTGGCTTGAACCCCAAATGCAAATTAACGCTCGGAAGTCTGACATCTCTCACGCCTCTGCAAAGCCATGCTAGTAACCCATTCAGGAATGCAGCAGATGTGACACTAACAGCCCAGAGGTGGGCTAGTACTCTCTTCCCCCTCTTGGGGAAGGGCAATCTCTCTCTCTCTCTCTCCCCCCCCCTCCGCACTGTATCTGTGGTTCGGGAGAGGGAGAGCATGTCTCATGTTGTTGTTGCTGTTATTTACATTTGGATTCCGCCCCATAGCCAAAGCTCTCTCTTTCCTTTTCTTTTCTACTGTACCGCCATCTATACCAAAACCCCAAGCAGAGATTCCTGGGGCAGGTCTTGGCATCCTCAGAGGGTGCAAGTATCTATGTGAAGGCCTGCTGGTTGCTGCCAGATTGCGATCTCAAAACAGCCTTGTCCGCCAAGGCCACGCAACAGGTCCGTGCCATCCCTCTGAATGCTGTTGCAGCTGACTGCGCAGTTGATTCACTGACTTGATTTCTGTCTGTGTTCTGTTATTGCATGATGCACCAAGCTATGTTCTTTGCGAAGGCTGCTAGTCAAATAGAATAAAACATTCTGACTCTGACCTACTTTTGGAACAGAAACTGCCTTGGACTTCCTGTGGGATGGCCTTTGCTGGGAGAGGGACAGCAGGGGGAGTATGACCCTATTGTTCTCTTGGACCTCTCTGCAGCTTTGGCTATTGGGTGATATAAAAATGTAATACATACATACATACGTAGATAAATAGATTAGATAGATGGATAGATAGATAGATAGATAGATAGATAGATAGATAGATAGATAGATAGATAGATAGGTTTCAAACTAGAGTACGCTGTCGGGCCACAGAGCATCAACAGGTGACGTGGCAAGTAATCTTTCCGGGGGCTGGGCTCCACCGCGGGTTCCATATTTTTCGCCTGTCGTTCATGGTGCCTTCTGAGCACTGGTGCTGCTGCAATGGAGGGGGAGGGGGGAGGAGGACAACAATGAGGCCAAGACTGACGGAGCATCTCGGACCCTATTCCTACAACCACGTGACGGGGATTCTCATCGACGCCCTTCCTGTGCTTCCCATGACGATGAGAGAGGCGGCGGGAGTGGCGGGGTGGAATGCCGTCCTCCCTGCAACTCTGATCTGAACCAGAGACGGGGGTGGGGGTGCCCTGCCCGGAGGAGTCAGCCCATCCATGCCTTGCCTAGTGAAGGGCGGAGGGTTCCGCTTGCCTTGGGATCCGAGCGCCCTCCTCCAGGTGTGCTGCACCCCCCTTCCGGCATGCCCCTCAGCTCGAAAGCCAAGTAATCCTGAGGCCAAGGGGGCTGCAGGACAGAACCTCCCCCAAGCAGTTGTCGGACCTGCCCAGCTGGACCTGCGAGAGTCCGGAAACACCTGCTGAAAGGTCACTGGGCCTGCAGCTCTTTCGCGGTGGCTTGTTGCAAAACCCTGTCGGAAACCTTGTCCGCCTTCCCCCCTTGGATAGCCGCCTGCTTCCTCACTCGGCTGCTTCTGGAGATCCCCGTGGAACCCACTTGCCGGGCTATAAAAGAGAGGATGCTCTGGGCGGACGGTGGACTCCCGCGCCGGCCTCCTCATGCGGCCCGGCAGCCTCCTCCTCCCGGCGGGGCTCCTCGCCCTCTGGGCTGGGCTGACACTCGTCTCGGGCCAGAAGCGGCCAGGTAAGCAGCCCCTTCTGCCCTTCCGCCCAGGTGAGGCCCTCCTCCTCCGCACGTGAAAGCGTTCCCAGGCACAAGGGCTTCTGCGATGCCGGTTGACTGGGAGCATGCAGCAGGAACCCCGTCCCCACGCCCCTTGCCTGTCCCGGCTCACCAGCAGCTGCGCTTCCTCGGCCGGCTGTGGCAGGAGCTGCTGCGGCCGCCCGGCCGCCCGTCATGGAGCCACCGTGCCGCCATCTGCTGTAGCTCTCGCTGCCGCGAGAAAGGAGGCGGAAGGCCTACAGGGCTTGATGGGTCGTGCCCGTGGCGAGCATGCATGCATGCATGCATGCCTGTGTGTATTTCATTTCCATGCCGCCCAGTAGCCGAAGCTCTCTGGGCGGTTCACAAAAATATTTGCACTGCGACGTGGTGACTGTATCATGAATGATACCTGTCCGTTGTGACTGAGTATCCATGGATTTGTCTAACCCGGGGGTGGCCATCCTGTTCATCCCCCAGGCTGCTTGTGATGCTGACTGAGGATTGGGAGCCGCACACACGCACACTCACTTGCACACACACACACTTGCACACATTGCAAAGATCCGTGCTGGGAGGGAGCGGGGAGCCCTCCCTCCACCCGTCCCCACAATCCTGATGCAGGTCGCTCCTTCCTCGCTTCTGAAGTCACGGGGGGGGGGAGTCAGGGTGCCCCTGTGCGCACACCGAAAGCCGTGGAGAGCCAGAGATTGGCCCTGTTCGTCCATCCCTTTCTTGGAAAAAAATCTAATCAGAAATCATAGCCACCACCATGTCTTGCTGTAGCCAATTCCATGATTTGAAGCCACATCACAAATGAGCCCGTTTCAGCCACTAGGTGTGTGTGTTAATGAATATGCTTATAAACTCTCTTTGTGTGTGTGTGTGTGTGTGTGTGTGTGTGTGCACACGCCCACCCAATATTTCCATGGCCGCCTCTGCCCCCAAACTCCAAGAATTTGCTCCCGTGCCACGGTGGGCCCTGCCACTGCAAGGGAGGGCTTCACTGTGGCAGTCCTGCATGTGGCATCCCCCCCCCCCGCCCAGCCATGTCACTGGAGCACCCAAGTTCTCATACGGGGGGGCACCTCTCTTCACTCCTCGCAGCGCGTCATGTCCTAAATAGTTCGTATGTCCCCCAACGAAGCTTTTGCCAGTCCCTTCCTCTCTGCTGCTTCCAGCGCCACCACCGCCTTTTCTGGGATGAGCTAGCAGGGCCTGAACACGCTAGTCCGAACACAGGCACACGCCCTAATCCCACGTGACGGCACTGTGGTAATTCCTGTTTTCTTCGCAGTCCTGCCCTAAAACGAGGCTGCCTTTCCCACTGCCCACAGCCGCTGAGCGCAGTGAGTTTCAGTCAAGCTTATCGGGGCAACTCCGAGTTGGAGCAAAGGAGTCAGAAGCGGCATCCGCTGTGGGAGGGACCTCCCCACGGAGAGAGGAACCGGTTCAGGTGACATGGCCACACGTGTGCACTCTTCTTTTCCACAGACTTCTGCTCCCTCCCTGCGGACCCTGGACCGTGCGATGCACACATACCGCGTTATTTCTACAACTCCTCTTCAAAGAAGTGTGAGAAGTTCATGTATGGCGGATGCAGTGGGAACAGAAACAATTTTGGGACTTTAGTGGGATGTCATCATAACTGTATAGGTACGTGAGAATGGCAAGAGAGAATCCGTGAGAGAGTCTGTCCCCCTGCAAACTCAGCGGTGAGGAATAGGGATGTCAGAGAATTCTGCGATGGATCTCGGTGAGGCCGAATGCCAGTGCATTTGGCCCCCTGAAATCCGTTGCGGAACGAAGCCCCCGCCCCCCCACCCCATGAAAGGCGCGCGGGACGGAGCATTTACCTGCTCCCATCCGCGCTGCTTTGGAATGGCGGCCATCCTGCGGCCGCCATTCACTTCGTCTTCATAGCTGTGATAGGCTACGTAAATACCCGACAAAAAGCTGCTTCATGTGGTCCTATGATGAGCTGCCGCTAACACTCCCACGTCCCATTTGCCACACTCTGCCGACAGTTGTGCTCCGTAAGGTGAAGACGAGCATCCTGTTCTACCCAGCTGTGCCCACCTAGCGGAGGCTGGTGGCTCTGATTTCAGTGGGGCTGTGAATCCATTCCAGGTTTCAGCCAGAACCAGCCAGAACTCTAAAGGCACTATCTAAGTTGCTGAACCTTTTGCGGGGATGGGTTCAGTACTTGGTTATCTCCTTTAGAGTTCTGTCTGGTTCTGACTAAAACCCAGAATGGATTCGCAGCCCCACTGAAATCAGAGCCAACAGCTTCCACGATGCCCACCCTAGGAGCTCCAGTGATTGAAATGGAAGGGCATACCTGCCCGGGAGCGGGTCTCAGTCTGCAAGGCGTCCCATAGCCAGAGGGCTGTTTTCTGTTGCGGGGAACTCCCCCTGCCTCCTCCAGGTGCCCCGGAGAGCGACCAGGAGTGCCCCGGCCAGCAGAAGGGCTCCCACTATGGAGGCAGGGCAGCCTGCTATGAACCCAGCCAAGGTTCCTTTGGCCGTGTCTGTGGTTACCTTCTAAACAGATAGGTCCTGGGGTTGAAGCATTATTGAACAGACATCCGTTGTGGGGAGGGGACTTCCCAATCCCAGGGTGTGCAAGGCTACGCCACTCCCCGGTGGGAAGACAGCACTCTGCATATGTTCAAGCCCCCTTGTTTTTCCTTCATGCTACGGGGGCTGACTTAGCCATGCACACAATCTGTGATCATATTAAGAGGGCGGAGGGGAGGGTGCTTACGGAACTAACTGTACAAACAGTCGGAAACATCGAAGACGAAGCAGTGCAGGCTGGTGGCTCCGATGTCAGCGGGGCACTGACTCCTCTCCAGCTCGCAGCCAGAACCAGTCAGAACTCTAAAGGAGCTCTCCAAGGTGCTGCATCGGAGCCACCAGCCTCCACTGGACACAGCCGTGTTAGTCATTCACCCTCGAGGACGTCATGGAAGCAGTGCTGACTGTGCATCGCACGCCTACACCTGTAAGAAGCGCAGAGAGTTGATACTACAGCTCTGGATGGTGTTTCTGTGGGATAATTTCTCCTCCTCCTCCTCATGTCTCTCGCTCATTCTTCTTCCACAGCAAATTTTCTGAAAGATTCCTAGAACCACAGACAGCCAGCAACCCGTCCTGTGATGTGACCAGAGACTCCCCCGCGACTATCCTGGGCGTCAAGGCACCAATCTGAGCCAACCCGACCGCCATTTTCATTGATGGTGCTCGACTTTGCTAGGTTAACAGTCTTCCTTCCCCTGATAATAAACACATCCATACGTTGTGTCTGAGAGTCTGGAGGTTTGGGCGGCGGGGGGGGGGGTGTCTTCTTTTCCTGCCTCTCTCCAAGGTCCCCTCCTTGTTGACTGTTCCTCTGCTGTTGTTTAATCAATTTTCATTTCGACTTTTAACAAAGCAAAACAAACAAAACAAATAAAAATATAACAATATATTCTGAAATCCTCACTTTCAAATAGTACAGTATTCGGGTTGCGGGGGGAGAAAGAATAAGTTACACGTCATCTTCAGTAAAAGCAGACCAAATATCCAAATATTAGCCCATTTGCAAGTTATGCCTTTATACCACTCTTTCAAATGTTGCTAGCATTGTTAAGCCTTCAGTCCATTGCATTATAGGCAGCGAACTTTTATCCTTTCGTTATCGTAGTATCAGTCTTTTAGCAACCAAAAGGGCATGAAGGATCCATTTATGCTGACCATGTGTTACATTCCAAGAAACAGGTAAGTAATTTAAGTGAACATTAACATCAGTAAATATTAAAGAGCTTTCCAATACAACATTTATCTGTGTAATAACTTCCTCCCTAAAGGAGGCAACTATTGGGCATTTCCAAACATATGAATAAGAGAAGTGTTAATTGCATTACACCTCCAACAATTAGCCGAGTTTGACAAACCTTTATTAAAGAGATGTTGTGGCATCCAATAGACCTGGAAAAAAAAGATTTTGCTGAATAAGGAGTAACTGACAATCCATGGAGATATCAGATACAGACGCCAAAACTGCGGTCCATTGATTAGACAAAATAGGACATTCCAGTTCCCTGTTCTATTCCTGCCGTAGACCCCATGTATCACATTTATTCATTGATAATAAGTATTTGTAAACATGAATTGTGGGTCGATATATCTGGTCTGCTTCAATAGGTGTTTCCAATAGCAAAGAAGACTTCGAGGCAGTAAAAGCAGCAGGACCGAATCTAGATACTAACAAATGTTTCCATCGCAAGTACTGCCATTCCACTGTAGCAGGCAAATCAAATTTATCTCGCAAAGTTGAAAATAGCAAAAACTCATCATCAACACTCAGTAATTGATCCAAGGTAAAGATCATTTTATCTGTCCATGTCCTCCACAAAAACACTTTCTTTCCAATTCTTTCACCTGGATTTCCTCATAAAGTCAATGTGGCATGGGAAAACGGGTCAAACTGTAATTGGCATGACATGATATGCCACACATCTCTAACTGCCCAGATTGTGGGAGGAGTTCTATCTGCCTGAATATGCCGAGAACCTAATGCCATCCATTTAAAGACAGGCTCCAGACAAGAAGATTCCAACACTGACCAAGGTGGGAAATCAAATCTGAGTGGAAAACACTAAAATTTAGTACAGGTCAGCAAACAAGCCTGATGGTACGTAGCAAGACCCAGGAAACCAAACCCACCTTCATTAATTGGAAGTTGCATCCCTTTCACAGATACTCTTGGTGGAAAGGAACCCCCAAAGAATTTACAAAACAAAGCCTTATGTGTTTGGAAATATTTGCCAGGTATTTGCCAGGTATACGTGTGAGGATCCCACGTATAACAAAAATAATTTGAGGTATGGTATTCATAGAATCACAGAATCACAGAATAGTAGGGTTGGAAGGGGCCTACAAGACCATCGAGTCCAACCCCCTGTCCCAAGACATAGGAGATGGTACATTTTCTAATGGAATGTCCCCAGTATGCAGAGCTGAGGATGCAATTATCTTGAGCCCTTAACAATTGGGTCCAGTGACACATCTTCTTTAAGTATAACCTTATTATTACTGGCTGGTACAGATTACTGTATGCCCTACAAGACTGCCAAGTTTGTCCAATGGGCTTGGGAGAAACGAAACTTATTGACTGGCATAGAAGATTAAGCCTGCTAATAGAATCACAGGATCATAGAATAGTAGGGTTGGAAGGGGCCTACAAGACCATCGAGTCCAACCCCCTGCTCAATGCAGGAATCCAAGTCAGGGCAGCCCTGACAGATGGCTGTCCAGCCTCGTCTTGGATGCCTCCAGTGTGGGAGAGCCCACCACCTCCCTAGGTCATTGGTTCCATTGTCGTATTGCTCTAAGAGTCAGAAAGTTGTTCATCTTAAGTGTATTAACCTTACCCCATAAACTCAGCTTTAAAGACGTCCATCTATGTATAGCTTATGAAATATCATTAATCAACTTATTTAAATTTAACCTAATCATTTAAGATATACTGTATCTCTAGGGGTAATTATTCCCCAAAATAATAAACTCTGGGCACCGTCGAAATTGCCAATTGGCTAATACACTAGAGTATACCCTATCTCCAATTAGCATTATTTCCAACTTGACCAACTAACTGAGGGCCGATCTACATTGCGCCCGCCATCGCAATGAATTTGGTGTCCTGTCGGGCTAAATGCTCTTGCATTAAAACGTGATTATTCACACTCACCCATTTTCCCCGTTGCAGTGCTTCATCGAATGCGTGAGCTCAATTCACACTCAAGCGCTGTGCTGTTTTCCTGCGCTTGCTTGTCTGATCTCGGATGCTAAGCAGGGTCGGCCCCGGTCAGTAGTTGGATGGGCAACCGCCTGGGAATCAGGTTTCCTGCACTGAGCAGGGGGTTGTTTTATCTTGTTTTATCCCTTCAAATGAGACTAAGTTTTACCCCCTCCTATCCCCCGCTCAGGATGTTCTTTTAAAAAATTAAGGCGTTATCCTGACAGAATTGTTGGGGCTTCTCCGCGATGTTTTTTTTTCTAATTCAGGCATGATCTTCGAAGCTTTGAAGTTGTGAAGCTGGTTGAAGTAGCTGCAACATAAGCCTCACCAACCCAGTCCTTGCACAAGGACTGTTCCTCTGTTCACAATTTCCTTTTCAAGCTATCGAATGTAATACCTATCAACACATTCATTGGCAAATTCCGTATGTTAACCACGTGAAGACATGTTTTCCTCTGCCTGTCCTGAATTTCCTGCCAATCAATTTCATTACATGCTTTTGAATTCTTTTACTTTACTTTACTATGTATTTTCTCTGAACCAGCAGCATCTGGGGGCTGGGGATGAACTGGCTCCTCTGAAACCCTGCAGGGTAGCACCCTCCTGCGCAGATGTTGGTGCCACTGCCAGATGTTGCCGCTGCCACCGAAATCTCAACAAGGCACATGGCGGGGCGCCTTGTTTCGCAGGCTGTTGGGAGGCCGGTTCTGCTGGGAAACAAGACCCATGCGACCCACATGCCTTGTTTCCCAGCGGAATCGCCGACATTTGAGCAGCAGCAGAGACCAGGGTGTGTCTGTGAGTGTGTGCTCGTGTGTGTGCTCGTGCGCGCGCACACGCGCACAAATGGCCACTGTGGGCAGCATGTCGCCCACTCCTGCTCTAGAACATGCACCGCAGAATAAAACTCCTGTTTCCCCCTCAGCAGAGCAATTCTCTGGGGCTGGTGGATTCCGTGGTGAAGCAGTGGCCATAACCAAATCTCGTCCAGGCTGGGAGGTGGGGGCAGCTCCCCCCTTTCAGGACAGGGAGTTTTCCCTTTATCCCCTCCCACTGTTTGTTTGCTTACTTATTTCATTTTTATACCCCCCAACAGCTGAAGCTCCCAGGGCAGTTCACAACATTAAAACCACAAAAACACAACAGAAAATATAATGGAATGAAACTACGGAATGAAAATACAGCCTGAGTAAACCTATCTGCAGGGCAGATATTTAAAGCGCAAGCACAGATTTTAGATAGCAGAGCCAAAACCTGGAATGCTGAAGTGCTAACAATGCCTGGGAAGTAAAAAGTTCTTCACCTGGTGCCGGAATGAGTACAACACAGGGGTCAGCTGAACCTCTCTAGGCAGCTCGTTCCACACCCGGGGTGCCACAGCAGAAAAGGCCTTTTTCTTTCCTGGTAGCCACCTGCCTTACCGCTTTGGGCAGGGGCTCCTGGAGAAGGTCCCCGGAAGGTGGCAGGATCCAGGCAGGCACATACGGGAGGAGGCGTTCCTTCATATAACCTGGCCCCAAGCCGTTTAGGGGTTTGAATGTTAACACCAGCCCTTTGAATCTGGCCCAGAGAGGGACAGCTGGGAAAGTACTGGCATAATACTGCCTCCTTGACCAATCCCCATTAACAGTCTCGCTGCCCTGTTTGGGATCAGCTGAGGTTCCTGGACCATTTTCAAAGGCAGCCCCACACATTAGGCATTGCAGTAATGCAGACCACAGGGTATCAGAGCACAGATAACCGTAGCTAGGCTCTCTCTGTCCAGATAAGGACATACTTCGCATATCATCCTAAGCTGGTGAAAAGTGCTCCGTGCCACTGAGTTCGCCTGTGCCTCAAGTGACGGTCCTGGGTCCAAGATAGGGATGTACGAAACCCCTACCTGGCTCCGCACCAGGCAATCCACGGTGGGGGGGAGGCGCTCCGTCCCTCCCCCCGGAATCCTGCCCGGCCGGCTCCGTTCCGCGGCCAAGCTGCAGAGCTGCCGGCCGGCTCCGGCCGCCCGTAGCCGGACATCCAGCCGCTAGGCAACCCTGCAGGGATGCAAATGGCGGCTGATTTGCGTCCCTGTAGTGAGCCATGATAGGCTGCATAAATATTTACATAGCCTATCACGGCAGGGGGGAAAACCCCAGCGTACGCAAATGGCGGTAGCTGCCACCATTTGCGTACTCTGGGGTTCCCCCCCCTGCTGTGATAGGCTACGTAAATACATGGCATCCTTGTGTTAGCCGTGATAGGCTACGTAAGTATTTACGTAGCCTATCACGGCTATTGAGAGGAGGAAGCAAATGGTGGCCGCAGGACGGCCGCCATTCGCAAAGCAGCACAGATGGGAGCAGGGAAGTGCTCAGTTTCGTGCGCCTTTCGTGGGTTGGGGGTGCGGGGGCTTTGTTCCACGACAGATTTTGGGGGGCTGAATGCACTGGCATTCGGCCTCACCGAGATCCATCGTGGAATTCTCTGACACCCCTAGTCCAAGAGCACCGCAGACTGCGAACCTGATCCTTCAGGGGGAGTGCAGCCCCCTCCAGAACAGGCTGAATAGCCGAACAGACGAGCCACCACCAGCACGACCTCCGTCTGGTCACCCAGTCCGTTATGGCACACAGGCACTGGTTCCGAACACCCGCTGCCTCGCCTGGATCTGATGGATATGAGGATCTGATGGAAAGGAGAGACAGAGCTGGGTGTCTTCCACATAGTGGTGACACCTCAGTCCATACCTCTGGATAACCTCCCCCAGTGGTTTCATGTAGATGTTGAACAGCACGGGGGGCAAAATGCAGCCCTGTGGAGCCGCACGGCAAAACTGCCACGGCACAGAGAAGTAATCCCCCAGCACCGCCTTCTGGAATCGGCCATGCAAACAGGAGGGAACCACTGCAGTGTGGTGCCTCCATCTCCCAACCCAGGCCTCCTATCCAGAAGGATATCGTGATGGATGGTATCGAAAGCCGCTGAGCCGTCCAGGAGGATCAGCGGGCCGGGGTCCCTGTCCTGGCAAGGGTCATCCCACAGGGCAGCCAAGGCAGTTTCTGCTCCTAAACCACGCCCGACGCCCGACTGAAAGGCATCTAGAGAACCCTTTTCCTCCAAGAGTGCCTGGAGCTGCCCTGCAACCACCGCTCAAGCGCCTTGCCCAGGAAGGGGGCTTGAGCCACTGGCCCATAGTTGTTAACGTCCTCCGGGCCCAGGCTGGGCTTTTCAGCAGGGGCCTGATGGCTGCCTCTTTTGAAGCGGCCGGCACCACTCCCTCTCTCGAGGAGGGATTCGCAACCGCCTGGGCCCAGCCAGAATCCCCTCCTTCCTCGTTCGAGGTGGTGAGCCATGAAGGGCAAGGGTCGAGCACACAGGGGGTTGACCGGCCTTGCCCAAGCACGCTGCCCACATCCTCGGGCCTCACACCGGAACTCGTCCCATGCAACTGGGCCAGACGGCACGCCGGACGCCTCCGCTGATGGAACTGTTGCAACGGAGCCAGCGCTGGCACAAATTAGGAGGGCTTTTTTGGCCTACTGAGGGCTCTCAAGGTCCTGTGGACCCCTGACTGCCTCCGACATCCCTGAGAACACCCTATTTTAGCCCCAGCACCGACACAACATGCCACGGGTCCCCTACGCCTGCAGAGCTTTCCGTGAGAGTTCCCTGGGCCCCAGTGGTGCGAGTGTTGTCCCACCGGCGGGCCTCCCGCCCCACCCGTGGAGTGGCACTTGCACCGCCTCCAGCAGCCCTTCGGCCAGCCTCCGCATGGCCCTAGGATTGCTCTCTTACTCGCCTCTCTGCGTGAGCGTAACAGCCCAACATATAGCCCTTCTTCATGGGGAAGGTGACCCAAGACCCCTGGTCCATTTTGGTTGCACCGGTTCCAGCTCTGGGCGAACCATTTGAGGTGGGGTGAGCAGATCTGTGCCCAGGACTTCCAGAGCAGCCACACCATAGATTTGGATCAGGGCATTTTGATCGTGGCAGGGGCATTTTATCCCTTTCCTAATCATCTCTAGCATGTTATTACCAGAACTGCAACTGCATGTACTTGGACACAGAAGTAGAGGAGACCTGGGAAAAGACTATGCGCACCCAGCAGAGGGAACACCGTTTTGAACACAGCAGGGTAATCAGCTCAGAAAGACACGCGCCGCTTCGCGTAAAATGTACCGAGCATTTATTTTACCAAACGTTGTTGCAGAAGAGAGACGGTTGCTTGAGTCGCCACCCTTAGCTGTGGACCGGCCGGTCCTTCCCTCGTGATTCCCAATAGCAGTGGCAGAGCAAGAGGAGATGGAGACGAGGAATCAGCATGATGGGCACCAAGGAAGACACGGGGTGGGTCCTGGCAGGCCTATGCACAGCGGGGAACCCTTGACTTTCAGTGGCAGAGGGCTGGCCATGTGAGGGGCAGAACAGACAGTTTCAGAGCGATCCTGGGAGAGAGGAGGCCAGAGTGGGTTTATTGACCGGTTTCAGAGGAGGGGCAAAGGGAATGGGACAGTCGATCCAGGTGGCAAGCGTAACAAACCGAAATCCACCCAGCGCCTGATCAAGACCCTGTGAAGCCTTCGCAAAATGCCCTTGGTCCTCTGCTTGGCCACGGGAGAGGTACGCCTCTCATCTAAAGCCTACAGCGGTCTTGCTATTTGCTCCCACCGTGAGACCCGAGCTTCTTCATAGCTCTAAAAGAGTCAGCTCAGAGCTTCACTGTCATGGGTGCACCCACAGAGTGGAGGCCCTGCTGAGCACCCCAGGCCAGTCACAGCCAGGGCTGCCACATGGTCGGTCAGCACCACCGGAAGCAAAGTTGCCTAAATGCAGCAACAGGTGCTTTACTGGGAGCGAAGCTCCATCTGGGGAGTAAAGCCAGCAAGGTGGAGCAGGCACAGAGGAAAGCTCTGGGCCTGGAGAGCGGGCTTGGCCCAGAGCAAGAGGTAACGCCAGGAGTGGCTCGCCAGGAGTGGGCAGTGTGCCAGGCAAACCACAGGTCACGTGTACACTGGGTCCCACAATCACATGGAAGGTCCGAGCCCGTGGGCAGCTGCAGGACTCAGGCAAAGCTCACAAAGTGCTTGAGCTGGGGTCAGTCAGAAGATTCAACGGCTTGGCTTCTACGAGGAGCTGAATTCTTCCTGAGGCTCCTGGTTACATGGTAAGAGTTGGCATGAATTACAAAGCCATGGGTCCGATGGTTGCTTTACCCTGGATGCTAATGACTCCCACTGGCTTTTTCCAGAGGAAGGAATGCTTCAGGAGTCGATCATATTTCCTGGAAAGGTTTCAAATTTGCCCATTTGAAAGGTTGCCCGTGTGAAAGGTACCCATTGAATGGTTGGCTCGTGGTGGTGAGTGACCTCTTAGGGAGGCATCTGCAGATATCCAGAGTTCCCATGCTGTGCACACTCCCATGAGGACCACGCCTATCAATTTAATCTTAGTAGAGGAGGAATCAAGCATAAGCCTTTGTGGCAGATCTGTCCTTGTCTAGGGAGATTAGGATACAGGATTTTTGCATTTAGTGATCACAGATTAGCAGGTAACATATCCCATACCATATTCCAGGTACAAAGTGTCAGCTAGGAGTTTGTAAATTTACAACAATTGTAGTATTAACACCCAGAGTTTTTAGAAGTAGAAGACCCTGAGATCAGGTGTCTCTTTTTATCTTTTACTTTAAAATTTCAAGCAGATGCTGCATTATTTACACTTGATATAAGAGCACCAAACAATGAAAGTGATTGCAAACAAAACAATTGAAAATATTCTAAGTTTATCCAGGATCATGGTCTTTAAAGATTAAATTATATTTCCCAATGACATTTCTGAGTGGGGAGCAAAACAGAGCAGAGAAATCAATGAGGACTGGTGCAATTGTCCTTCTGAGGACAGATGTTGCATCCTGTGAGAAGTGATGTTAGGTTCTATTAGGACAGATGGAAAGTCCTGGAGTTCCTGTATTTTCCCTCTCATATTTAAATGATTTCTTTTGAACTGCTGACATATGTTTCCCTTCTGCAAAATGGAATTTCTTTGTTGTTGTTGTTGTTCAGTCGTTCAGTCGTGTCCGACTCTTCGTGACCCCATGGACCACAGCACGCCAGGCCTTCCTGTCCTGCGCTCTCTCCCGGAGCGTGCTCAAGTTCATATTCATTGCATCGGTGATGCTATCTAGCCATCTCATCCTCTGCCGTCCCCTTCTCCTTTTGCCTTCAGTCTTTCCCAGCATCAGGGTCTTTTCCAGGGAGTTTTCTCTTCGCATTAGGTGGCCAAAATATTGGAGCTTCAGCTTCAGTATCTGTCCTTCCAATGAGCACTCAGGGTTGATTTCCTTTAGGATGGACTGATTTGACCTCCTTGCAGTCCAGGGGACTCGTAAGAGTCTTCTCCAGCACCACAGTTCGAAAGCATCGATTCTTCGGCGCTCAGCCTTCCTTATAGTCCAACTCTCACAGCCATACATTACTACTGGGAAAACCATAGCTTTGATTAGACGGACCTTTGTCGGCAAGGTGATGTCTCTGCTTCTTACTATGCTGTCTAGGTTGGCCATAGCTTTCCTCCCAAGGAGCAAGCGTCTTTTAATTTCATGGCTGCAGTCACCGTCTGCGGTGATCTTGGAGCCCAAGAAAGTAAAATCTGTCACTGCTTCCATTTCTTCCCCTTCTATATGCCAGGAAGTGATGGGGCCAGATGCCATGATCTTCGTTTTTGTAATGTTGAGTTTCAGACCAGCTTTTGCACTCTCCACTTTTACCCTCAACAAGAGGCTGTTTAGATCCTCTTCGCTTTCTGCCATTAGGGTGGTGTCGTCTGCATATCTGAGGCTGTTGATAATTCTCCCATTATTCTTAATTCCGACCTGTGATTCATCCAGCCCGGCGTTTCTCATGATGTACTCTGCATATAAATTAAATAAGCAGGGTGACAATATGCAGCCTTCATACTCCTTTCCCAATTTTGAACCAATCGGTTGTTCCATGACTGGTTCTTACTGTTGCTTCTTGACCCTCTTACAGGTTTCTCAGGAGACAGGTAAGGTGGTCTGGTACTCCCATCTCTTTAAGAATTTGCCACAGTTTGTTGTGATCCACACAATCAAAGGCTTTAGCGTAGTCCATGAAGCAGAAATAGATGTTTTTCTGGAATTCTCTTGCTTTCTCCATGATCCAGCAAACGTTGGCGATCTGATCTCTAGTTCCTCTACCTCTTCGAAACCCAGCTTGTACTTCCGGTAGTTCTCGGTTCACATGCTGCTGAAGCCTAGCTTGTAGGATTTTGAGCATTTATTTAACAATTAATTTCTTTAACAATTAATTACTTTTTCCGAAGTTCTCAGCTATGATTTTGGGAAGCTACCTACTTCTGTCATTACTTGTTAGCTTTTCTGAGCTACACCTCCTTTCAAAACATTCATTGGTTTATTATTTCCTACAATATTTTGTCTAGGGCTGTGCACAAATGGCCTCTTGAAATTCTCCACCTTCCTTGTAGGCAGAGAAATTTGGGAGACAATTTCACCAAATTTCTCCAGGGGGAGGAGCAGTTCTCCAATAGTTTCTCCCAGGTAGGGCTCACCGTTGGCAGGGCTTGTAGCACAGCTTCTTTCTTTTTTGGTGGGGGCTTGGGCGGTTTTCATGCTGCAACAGCATCCACTGTCTTGGCAGGCTGGCCCCCAGTTTGCATCCATCACAATGCCAGTTTTGGGGGGGGGGCAGTGTTGTGTCTATCTCCAGGGATGAGGTGGAGTTAGTGCTCTGCCAAAATCTGTCCTCCAGTTTCCTGAAAGTTTTCTACCCCCATGAAAGAGGCTTCCCTTGTTCTGCCTCATTCTGGATGTTTTATGATGTATTTTTGTAGTGTTTTTGAGCTTACCTCATCACAGCTGGCCTCCCAGGCTGCTTGCACATCTGGATCTGAAAAAGCCCCATGGGAGGAATTGCCCCATAGTGCCTTAAACTGGGCTTTAATTGAAGTGTAGGATGTTGAGACGGCTACAGGCTGCCAGATGATTGTACAACGAAAAACAGGGCACTTGTGCTCACTCGTCAGCCCCCTCCTGAGTAAGGGAAGCCCAAGAAACCCAAACCCGGCCCATGAGAATTTCTCTGAAATTTCTTCACCATTTGTTTTTGAAAGCCAATTTCTCTTCTATCAAATTGAATGAAAATGGTTGAAAAAATGTGGGAGAAATTTTCAGCACAGCACTAATTTTGTCATCTATTTGCATCTTAATATGAACATGCACGACCGTCCAGAAATTATTATTTCTTTTCTCCGCCTCTTTATCTGAAACAAATTTTGGTTTTTCCTCAATTTACCTGGGGAAATGTTCTGTGTTGCTTTTCTTATCTCAGAAAGCTTAGAGGTCATTGAGAAGCCACAATGACCTCTAAGCACGTCAACACAAATGCTTTCATTAGAATGCTTCTGTTAGAATCAAACTGACTCAAACTTCACACAGGATATACCTTAATATTCTATTATTTCTATATGAAAATCATAAACCTATGAGAGTGGTACACTAATGAGAAAAATGTGGAAGACCAAATAACTTGAATTTGGATACCTATTTGCAAGGGAGCCTATTATGCAGGTTAGTGCAGGAGTCTTGCAGGTATAATGGCAAATATTTGTGGCACCTTCATTCCATTAGATTTATTAAGTGAGAGTAGCTTGCACTGCACCATCCAGTAGTCCAACTGTGACATAGCCAAGGCATGGGTAACTGTTGCCAGCTCTCGCTGACTCAGGAAAAGGCGCAGCTGGTGCACTAGCTGTAGTTGTGCAAATATGCTCTTCACCACCGCTAGTCCCTGAAGATCCAGGGGCAGCATAGGATCCAGGAGCACACTTGTTAGCAAGTGTCCCTGTTCCGCTGTGCCCGAGTGCGCACTTTCAGACATGCACCATTGACACTTGAAGGGATCTTTTAACATTGAGCGTTGAGCATCTCAAAGCTTAGCACCCTAAGGGGTTACAGGGATTTAGAAATTGAAGACACAGTTGCTTAACCCAGGGGTGATTTTTTTGGAAAGCATTAAAAACATACATTCGGGGGATTTGATCATGGCAATAGGCATTTCATTTCATAGGCAAACACAGGTGAGTGGGGTTTCATACACCCCTACAAGCAACAGCACCCTCCCGCCCATGGTGGGAGTACACAGGCTCACTGTGTCTGATGCTGGAGGTAGCACATAGACACCAGGACTAGTAGCCGTTGATAGCCTTCTCCTCCAGGAATTTGTCCAACCCCCTTTTAAAGCCATCCAAATCGGTGGCCGTCACTACATCCTGTGGTAGCAAATTCCATAGCTTAACTATGCACTGCGTGAAGAAGGACTTCCTGCTATCTGTCTGGAATCTCCCACCAGTCAGCTTCCTGGGATGACCCCGGGTTCTAGTATTTTGAGAGAGGGAGAAAAATGTCTCCCTGTCCACTTTATCCACACCATGCATCATTTTATACACCTCTGTCATGCATCCTTTTTTCCCCCAGGCTGAACAATCCCAGCTGCTGCAGCCTTCCCTCGTAGGGTCTGGATGTCACGACAAACCACTCTGGAAAAAACAAAGCTGGCAACCCGCTGTGGGTTGTTGTGTTGTGTGAACCATGCCAGAGCCTCCAAACACAGGGGAGCATCTCCCACATAGCTTGTTGCTCATGCAAATTAGGGGTGTGGAGCCTTTCTGACAAGTGGGCCAAATTCAGCCTTGGAGAAGCTACTGGGGGCCACATTCCAGTGGTGTGGGGGCCAAAGGCAAAAAGGGCGGGGCTGGAAAGCAAAGAAACACCAGCAGATTTCAGCTTAAAGCGCTTTCTGCCAGCAACGGAGCCTTGAAGGGGGGCTTGGGGTGGGCGGGGCCCTTTCTCTAATGGAGGACAGTCCTTCCTCTGATGGGCTGCCGGCAGAGAATGCTCCCCTTGAGGGCACCCTCTGCTTGAAAGGCTGTCCCGTCCAATTCCAGCCGGAAGACAAGGGGCCACTGGAACTGGGCGCTCCTGGGCAGCAGGCTGAGCAGCCGGGCACGCGGGCCCAGCACACCGCCTTCCTCAGGGATGTCCGGCGCAGTGCCCCATTTGATTTCTAACGATCCTTTCTAAGCATGCATGTATACACATAAGTTGGCACACACAAATGATATAGAAATCACTGCCATCTCTTGTCTGCTTTTTGGTGAAGCGCATTCTCTTTGTTGGGTGATCCACCAGTTGCCCCCTCGCTGTCCTTTCCTCCTCATCTGTGATGCCCCTGAACTGCCCCCCCCCCCCGCACCTGCACGGCAATTCAGACAGACCTTCCAGCCGCACCAGTGGCGCCTCAGGGCCCTGGGAAACAGATCCCGGGCTTGGGCCTCACGGGTCCCGGCCTCGCAACTCTCCTGCGTGCATCGATCCTTTCTCATGGCCAGGCTGTATGACAATATCGAACATTTCAGTGGCCGCTTTGGCACAACAGCGTATGTGTACCCAGAGGAAGTAAACTCGTTCCAACAAGATAATTCTGAACAGAATTAGCAAGCAGTAACTGGAACACAAAGAATGCATATAAGTGGTCTAAAAATCCAGCTTCAGTGCAACCGGAGGAAGTAAACTGGTCCTGGCAAGATCATACTGAATGGAATTAGAAAGTCGGAACTGGAACGTGAAGCATGCAAATTAAAAGCTAAAAAAAAACTAGCTTCTTTACTCCCTGCTTGTGACTGAGATCTGAGTTACAGGCCAGTGTAACATATTTAATCCTTGGCCTTATCGAGACCCATTTCATCGGGGCCTTCAGCCAGGATATGGGGCTGAGACTGCTGTGGTCACCTTAGTGGATGTCCTGTGCTGGGAACTGGATGGGGGCAGCCCTCTTAGTTCTCTTTGACCTCTCACCACCTTTCAGTACCACCACCTATGGTAGCCTTCTAGACTGCCTGGCAGGGCTGGCCCTCGGAGGCACTACCTTGCAGTGGTTCAGTCCTTCGAGTCAAGTCGTGCCCAGAAGGTGATGCTGGGGGATTGCAGCTCAGCACCTCAGCCTTTAGTCCATGGTGTCCCACAGGTCCTGCCCTGTCCCCTGTGTCATTTAACATCTAATGAACTGGTGGGAGAGGTCATCTGGAGCATTGGGGTGAGATGCCATCAATATGCTGATGGGATTCTGTCAATGGCTCCTTGTTACCTGACTCCAAAGAAGCAGTCAACAGCCTTGAAAATTGACTAAGGTCAACAAAGGGATGCATGAAGGTGAACAAGCTGAGATTAATGCCATGAAAAAGCAGAGGTCCTGTTGGTCATTGGAAAGCCTAGCTCAGGGGACGGAGCTTCAACCTGTTCTGGATGGGGTTGCTCTCCCACTGAAAGATCATGTTTGTAGCTTCATTGTGTTGCCCGACACCCCAGTATTCTGCTGTTTTTGACATAGAAAAAAGGGTTTTGTTCCAGCTTGAAAAAGCTTACGAGAAGTCTGCCATTCTAAAGGCCAGGCCTGACACTCAAAGCAAAATAGTGTATGTGATACAAAGCCATCTCACCCTCCTGGCATGACCATGATTCTTCAGATTCGATCCCTTGGCCTCTTACCCTCCTTTGATCCTATTTTCAATTTACATTAAGGCTCCAAAATGTCAGCCCAAGAGCGTTGCCAGGAAAACCTACTCATCAGGTGTTAATGTTTACCTGTTTGTTTGAGCTCAGAGGAAAGAAAGGCGGCCAGTTTGATTTATTTATTTATTTATTTATTTATTTATTTATTTCTATACCGCCCAATAGCCAAAGCTCTCTGGGCGGTTCACAAAAATTAAAACCAAACAACACACAATAAAACAATTTAAAATATATAGAACATTAAAACCACAATATAACAATACAACCACAATAAAACCTAGCAGCAGTGCAGGAGTTTAAAATACAGACTTAAAACAGCAAAGATAAAAATTTAGAAAGCTAAAATGCTAAAATGCCTGGGAAAATAAAAAGGTCTTCACCTGGCGCCGAAAGGAATACAATGTAGGTGCCAGGCAAACCTCAGTAGGGAGCTCATTCCAGAGCCGGGGTGCCACAACAGAAAAAGCCCTCCTCCTAGTAGCCACCTGCCTCACTTCCTTTGGCAGGGGCTCACGGAGAAGGACCGGGCGCTGATGATGATCTCAAGGTCCGGGCAGGCACATATGGGAGGAGGCGATCCTTCAGGTAACCTGGCCCCAAGCCGTTAAGGGCTTTGAATGTTAACACCAGCACTTTGAATCGGGCCCGGAAATGGACTGGCAGCCAGTGCAGCTGGAAAAGTACTGGCGTAATATGAGCTCGCAGGCCAGTCCCTGTTAACAATCCTGCTGCCCTATTTTGGACCAGCTGAAGCTTCCGGACCGTTTTCAAAGGCAGCCCCACGTATAACGCATTGCAGTAATCCAGACGAGAAGTTATCAGAGCATGGATAACTGTAGCTAGGCTATCTCTGTCCAGATAAGGGCGTAGTTGGTATACCAGCCTAAGCTGATAAAAAGTGCTCCATGCCACTGAGTTCACCTGTGCCTCAAGTGACAGTTCTGGATCCAAGAGCACCCCCAAACTACAAACCTGATCCTTTAGGGGGAGCGCAACCCCCTCCAGAACAGGTTGAATATCACCTAGCCGGGCAGACGAACCACCCACTAACAGGACCTCCGTCTTGTCTGGATTGAGTTTCAGTTTATTAGCCCTCATCCAGTCCATTACCGTGCCCAGGCACTGGTTCAGAACAGCCACTGCCTCACCTGGTTTTGATGAGAAAGAGAGGTAGAGCTGGGTGTCATCCGCATATTGATGGCACCTCAGCCCACACCTCCGGATAACCTCCCCCAGCGGTTTCATGTAGATGTTAAACAGCATGGGGGATAAAATAGAGCCCTGTGGAACCCCATGGCACAGTTGCCATGGCACAGAGCAGTAATCCCCCAACACCACCTTCTGGAATCGGCCATCCAAGTAGGAGCGGAACCACTGTAGTGCAGTGCCTCCAACTCCTAACCCAGACAACCTATCCAGAAGGATACCATGGTCGATGGTATCGAAAGCCGCTGAGAGGTCCAGGAGAATCAACAGGTTCGCACTCCCCCTGTCCCTCTCCCGGCAGAGGTCATCCCACAGGGCGACCAAGGCAGTTTCCACTCCAAAACCAGGCCTGAAGCCTGACTGAAATGGATGTAGATAATCCTTTTCATTCAAGAGTGCCTGGAGCTGTCCTACAACCACCTGCTCAAGCACCTTGCCCAGGAAGGAGATGTTGGCCACTGGCTTATAGTTGTTAAAATCCTCTGGGTCCAGGTTAGGCTTTTTCAGGAGTGGTCTAATTACTGCCTCTTTTAAAGCGGCAGGCACCACTCCCTCTCTCAAGGAGGAATTTACAACCTCCTGGACCCAGCCAGACATCCCCTCCTTGTTTGATTTAATAAGCCATGAAGGGCAAGGGTCAAGCACACAAGTGGTCGATCGGACTTGGCCAAGCACCTTGTCCGCATCCTCAGGCCTCAGTAACTGAAACTCATCCAATAAAACTGGACCAGACGGTGCTCTGAATGCCTCTACCAATGGAACTGCATTAATGCTGGTGTCCAATTCATAACGAATCTGAGCGACTTTATCCTCAAAGTGCCGGCAAACTTGTTACTTGATTCCCAGCCAGCATGCACCTTAGTTTCAGTGAGCCAGCAGAGATCGCGTCCTGGCCGCTGTTTGAGTTTTACTGATTAAACTCAATTTGGGGGGCATATAACCAGCTCCTGGCCAGCCCAATAGTTAGGTCTCTTTGACCCAAAAGAAGCCGCACCCTCTCTCACAAGAGGCATCCTGTGAAACTCCCCCTTCTTCCTCCCTCTGCCTCTTTCTTTCTTTCCTTCTTTGCTGCTGAAGAGGCAGCCCACTGCCTCCAACTTCATCACGCCCCCAACCAGGCAGATACGGAGAGGCAACAAGCCCCTTCCTAACGTCTTCCCAACAACTCTCCCTCCAGATCTCTCGCTCTCTTCTCTTCCATCATTACCCCACACTTTGCTGGAGGACCCAGGCAACTCTCCCTGCGTCTTTCCTATCCCACGGCTAGGGACGTTACAAGAGGCCAGCTGGGACTCCAGGCTTGGCAATTTCTCACTGGCTCGTCCCCCCCAAGCCCCAATTAGACCATTTATGCCTGTAATATTTTTGTAAATGGGGCCATTTATGCCAATGGCAACATATGTAAATAGTGGAGCGGCCATTTTTATGCAAAATGGCAGCTTGCAGGAGGTGGTGATGCTGCCAGCCGCTCACCGGGCACCCGTGGATTGTCTGGCAGCTCTCACGGCATGCTGAACAGGACCGGCTGGCCGGCAGGGGTCCGGTGTGAGACGTGCATGGTGGGCTCTGCAGAATTAGCCCATCCCTACCACAGATTTGTGTGTCTTCAGGGATAGGCAACTTGCTAGCTGCCTCTTGCTGCTCACAAGCTCTGCTACCAGTTCCCACATTCCTTCTCCTGCCAGTCCCCACATCCATCTCCCCCCTCTGTCTTCCCACTGCCAGGGGCTTCTTTTCACCCCCATCTCTGCTAGTCAGTTATGCCAAACCATTGCTTTCAATGTGTCTGCTGTGATAATTAGAACTAGCATTCTATACAAATGAGCAGTAATCCTATGAAAGCAGTAATCCTATGCCCGCTACGCTATTTGCATTCCCCTTTATTTTCGCCATCATAGTCTATGTAAATATTTACGGAGATTAAGAGGGCAAAAATAAGGAACACAAATGGTGGCGTACGCCATTTGCGTACGTGGTGTGTTTTTTTTTAAACTCACCCAGCCATGATAGGCTACGTAAAGATTTACGTAGCCTATCACGTCATTTTTTTTTTTTTTAAACCTAGCCATGATAGGCTACGTAAATCTTTACGTAGCCTATCACATCTTTTTTTTTTACAAGAGTGGAAATGGCGGCGGCGGCGGCAGCCGGTCAGAAGACCAGCTGCTGCAGCCACCGGAGCTGCCGCCGCCGCCCGGAAGATCCGCCCCAGGTGAGTCTCGTCCCAGGGGGGATGCGCGGGGGTGCAGGGGGGTGGCAGGCCGTTCCGCCACGGTGTTCGGGGGACCGAATGCACTGGCATTCGGCCTCACCGTGATCCATGGCGGAATTCTCTGCCATCCCTAGTATTTGAGCCCATCACAGAATCATAGAATCATAGAACAGTAGGGTTGGAAGGGGCCTACAAGGCCATCGAGTCCAACCCCCTGCTCAGCGCAGGAATCCAAGTCACAGCATCCCTGATAAATGGCTGTCCAGCCTCGTCTTGAAGGCCTCCAGTGTGGGAGAGCCCACCACCTCCCCAGGTAATTGGTTTCATTGTCGTATTGCTTTAACTGTCAGGAAGATTTTCCTGATGTTCAGCCGGAATCTGGCTTCCTGTCACTTGAGCGCATTATTCTGTGTCCTGCACTCTGCGATGATCGAGAAGAGATCCTGGCCTTCCTCTCTGGGACCACCTTTCAAGTACTTGAAGAGCACTATCCTATCTCCCCTCAGTCTTCTCTTCTCAAGGCTAAACATGCCCAGTTCTTTCAGTCTCTCTTCATAGGGCTTTGTTTCCAGTCCTCTGATCATCTTTGTTGCCCTCCTCTGAACCCTCTCCAGTTTGTCTCCATCCTTCTTAAAGTATTGTGCCCAGAACTGGACACAGTACTCCAGATGAGGCCTAACCACTGCAGAGTAGAAGGGAACTAGTACTTCCCAGGATTTGGAAGCTATGCTTCTATTAATGCAGCCCAAAAGAGCATTGGCCTTTTTTGCAGCCACATCACATTGTTGGCTCATATTCAGCTTGTGATCGACAACAATTCCAAGATCTTTCTCGCTTGTAGTGTTGTTGAGCCACGTATCCCCCATCTTGTAACTGTGCCTTTGGTTTCTTTTTCCTAGGTGCAGAACTTGGCATTTATCCCTATTAAATGTCATTCTGTTGTTTTCTGCCCAGCGCTGCAGTCTATCCAGATCACTTTGAATTTTGTTTCTGTCTTCCAAAGTATTAGCTATCCCACCCAATTTTGTGTCATCTGCAAATTTGATCAGCATTCCCTGCACCTCCTCCTCCAAGTCATTCATAAAAATGTTGAAGAGCACTGGGCCCAGGACTGAGCCCTGCGGTACCCCACTCGTTACCTCTCCCCAGTTTGAGAAGGTCCCATTGATAAGCACTCTTTGAGTCCGATTCTGTTGCCAACTGTGGATCCACCGGATCGTTGTTTCATCTAGCCCACTTTGAGCTAGTTTGCTCATCAGGATATCATGGGGCACTTTGTCGAAAGCTTTGCTGAAGTCGAGGTATATGATGTCTACAGCATTCCCACGGTCTACAAGGGAGGTTACCTGATCCAAAAATGAGATCAGATTCGCCTGGCAGGATTTGTTCTTGACAAATCCATGTTGGCTTCGAGTAATCACGGCATTGTTGTCAAGGTGCTTCCAGATGGATTGCTTTATCATCTGCTCCAGAATTTTCCCTGGGATTGATGTCAGACTGACTGGTCTGTAGTTCCCAGGTTCCTCCTTTTTACCCTTTTTGAAGATAGGGACAACATGAGCCCTCCCCCTGGCCTCTGGCACTTCCCCCGTCCTCCATGATTTTTCAAAGAGAAAAGACAGCGGTTCTGAGAGTTCTTCTGCCAGCTCCGTTATTACTCTAGGATGCAGTTCATCTGGCCCTGGAGATTTGAACTCATTCAAAGTAATGAGGTGTTCCTTGCCCATATGCCTATCGATCTCAAGCTGCAATCCTGCCCCTTTAGCCTGCACTTCACCTTTGCCAGGGGGGTCATAGACCCTCTTTTGGGAGAAGACTGAGCCAAAGTAGGAATCAATACAAGAGTATGTTTTTTGGTTGAAGCCAATCATTCCTTCCCTCTCCCATGACACCATATCTGGATCTGGGCAGGGAGCAGATGAAGCTTTGCATTGGCCCTTTTGCTCCTCCTCCCAAGAAGGGCCCATAAAAGGCAGAGCCGTTCTTCTTTGTCATGGTGCTCAGATAGTCGCAGATAGTCTCCACAAAGAGGAAATCCCAGATGATGTTGCTGACTGAAGGAGTCCACTTGCCTGGGAATAAGACCCACTAAACACAGTTGTACTTACTTCTGAGTAGACATGCATAGCATTGGACTGTAACAGCACAATTCTATGCACGTCAACCCAGACATAAGCCCCATTGAATCCAATGGGACTTACTCCCAGATACATGAGTATAGGATTGCGTCCTAAGGGCTGCTCACATGCTAGTCCACTCAAACATCCTTGTTCCATGGTGGAAGGGGTAGGGAGCATGTGCTACTCCGTCTAATGTCTAATGTGACGTGTTGATTTCCTGTTTTTAAGCAGCTTTGGGCATGTCCATTTGGAGGGGGAATTAAGTGCCTGGCTTATGAAGAGCCTTTCATGCGTGGTGAGGGGGAGCTTGTATTCCAGATTCCTCCCCCATGGAACAGAAATGGGTGGCTGGATGATGGTACCAACTGGCCCCAATCTGCCCTGAATTTAGCCTGATGGTTAATCCAGGGGGGTTTCTCCATGACAACAGGAGGAGAAGCGAATGGAAGATAACCTGGTGTTTTTCAAGTGATCGGCTTTGGTGCACTTGTGTCTACACAGGGCTCCATGAGTGAGTGCACCACATCAATATAAGTCACTTCACAGTAGGGATGGCGGAGAATTCCGCCACGGACTCCAATGAGGCCAGATTCTAAAGAATCCGGCCCCCTGGAGTCCGCGGTGGAACAGAAGACTTACCTCTGCCTCCGTGCAGAATCCTCTTCAGTCGGATCCTCTGGCTCCAGATTGCCAGCGATACGGCTGCCAAGCCGTATCGCTGACTGAAGGGGACTGACTGCAGACACAAATGGCGTCTGGAATGCCATTTGCGGCCGTAAAGGCCTTAGTTTAAGGTAAACGCAACTGTAAATGGCTGCATTTACCTTAAACTAAGGCCTTTATGGCCGCAAATGGCGTCCCGGATGCCATTTGCGGCCGCAGTCAGTAGTCCCCTTCAGCCAGCGATATGGCATGGCAGCCATATTGCTGGCACTTCGGAGCTGGCCAGCAGCTCCATGGAATCGCTGCGGAGCGGAGCCGGCCAAAGAGGATTCTGGGGGGAGGAACAGATCACCTCCCCGCCCTGTGGACCACCACCACCCCCGGACTGGCAGGTAGGGGATTCGTACATCCCTACTTCACAGAAGATATTTCCGGGAGTGGGGGGTGGAGTGAACATCGACTGACTGGCAGGGGCTGCTCAACCAATAAGAGAGGCTCTCCCCCACTTTCTCCTATAAAATCCTGGGAGGTTTCCTCCAGTGTCTTGGCAAAAATCACTCTCCTCTCTCTCTCTCTGTCTCCACACACACACATTAAGTACTTCCTTATTTATTTTATTTATTTATTATTAAATTTATTAATCGCCCATCTGGCTGGTCACCCAGCCACTCTGGGCGATGTACAACACACCATAAAACAATTTAAAACAATAAAATTCTACCATAAAAAAAAAATTTAAATACCCTAACCCACCCCAAATGCCTGCCTGAACAACCACGTTTTTAATGCACGACGGAAGCTCATTAAAGAGGGGTCATGACGGAGTTCCCTAGGGAGGGAGTTCCACAGAGTGCACTCACCAACCTTGGTCTCCCGGAGAGGGGGTCTGGTGAAGACCAAGGACTCTCGGTAGATAACAGCCACTCTCCCTCCCCGATCCCCAGCCCTCGGCTGCTGTGCATACAAAAATCCGGCTGGACACATGGCTGCAAGGGTTGGAGCAGCAGCCTCGGCCAGCCAGGTCTCCGTAATACATGCCAGGTCTGCACCCTCATCCAGGATCATGTCATGGATGAGGGAGGTTTTCTGGCTAACAGACCTGGCATTGCAGAGCAGCAAACAAACTGCTCTTAAACCTTAAACCAACAATCATCACAGGAACACAGCATTCCCCTGCCAAAGTAGCGAACAATCTCCTTCTCTCTCCCCCCCCCCACCCCCGCATTACTTAAATAAACAACCATTACAGGAACACAGCGTTCTCATTGCCCTGCTGCAAGCAATCAAAGCTTCGAAGCTTTGACGTTAAGGCTCTCTAAATGCGTTATTTCGATGCATGGGAATCTCGGTAACTTCTGGAGTGCACATTTCGGGAACAAGCCTCGCTGACCACAGTTGGAGTTACTTCTGAGTAGACACTAATTGGTTTGTGCTGGTAAACACAGGGATGGGAAACGCCCCTTGATCAGGGTCATGGTGAAAGGCACACCCCTGGGCAGGGCTAGCATACCCAAGGTCAGTGCCGGGGCAGGGGCACACCACAACTATATCACAGAGAACCTGACTTAAAGAAAAGAATTGGACATTAAGCAGTCTCAGGAAATATAGTTTTTCCCTAATAAGCTCTGAGGTGGCTGCTGGATGGCCACAACGTCACGTATCCCTAATGACCTCCAAATGTAGCCAGCTCAGAGTAAATTGCTGGTAGAAACACCCCCCAAGAGTTGACTGTGGCATCTGAAGTCTACAAGGTTATCTACTAGGAGTAGGGAGAGAAGTTAGGCCTCATCTGGAGTACTGTGTCCAGTTCTGGGCACCACACTTTAAGAAGGATGCAGACAAACTGGAGAGGGTTCAGAGGAGGGCAACAAAGATGATCAGGGGACTGGAAACAAAGCCCTCTGAAGAGAGACTGAAAGAACTGGGCATGTTTAGCCTTGAAAAGAGAAGACTGAGGGGAGATAGGATAGCGCTCTTCAAGTACTTGAAAGGTGGTCCCAGAGAGGAAGGCCAGGATCTCTTCTCGATCATCGCAGAGTGCAGGACACGGAATAATGGGCTCAAGTGACAGGAAGCCAGATTCCGGCTGAACATCAGGAAAATCTTCCTGACTGTTAGAGCAATACGACTATGGAACCAATTACCTGTGGAGGTGGTGGGTTCTTCCACATTGGAGGCATTCAAGACGAGGCTGGACAGCCATCTGTCAGGGATGCTCTGACTTGGATTCCTGCACTGAGCAGGGGGTTGGACTCGATGGCCTTGTAGGCCCCTTCCAATCCTACTGTTCTATGATTCTATGATTCTAAGTTATAGAGGGAAGCAACCCTTAATGACAAAAATCAAGTAAAGGTGGATTTAAGAAATGAGAGAGAGAGTTTAAACTTAACTATTTAAGGGAAATATATGTGGATATAGGAAATATAGGGAAAACAACATGAAAAAATAGGGAAAATAAAATCACACTGTGTCAACAACAGTGTCTGGATTTTTATTATAATAAATCCATAAGAGGGCAGGTCCTCTTATGGATGAGTAACTGGTTAAAGAACAGAAAGCAGAGAGCAGGAAAAAATGGTAAGTTCTCCCAATGGAGGGAAGTAAATAGTGGGGTCCCACAGGGATCTGAATTGGGACCAGTGCTTTTCAGCTGGTTCATAAATGATCTGGAATTAGGAGTGAGCAGTGAAGTGGCCAGGTTTGCCAGTGACACTCAATTATTCAGGGTGGTTAAAACAAAAAGGGATTGTGAAGAGCTCCAAAAGGATCTCTCCAAACTGGGCGAATGGGCATCTAAATGGCAAATGCGGTTCAGTGTAAGCAAGTGTAAAGTGATGCACATTGGGACAAAAAATCCCAACTTCAAGTATAGCCTGATGGGATCTGAGCTAGCAGTTGTAGCAGCCATATCGGGGGTCAGACTAAGTAGCCTCATGCAGTCTCATGCTTCATGTTCTTGCTGAGCTCTTTCTCCCTTGAATATATTGTTGTAAGCTGACGAGACACAGGAATTCCTTATCTTGTCAAAGGTCATACAATTGTATATCTTGTTCTCTGCTGTTCTCTTCTGTTCTCTGCTTATCACGGCTACCCTATAACCCAGTTCTTGTATTATAAACAATGGTGCTGGGAGGAGAAATGTTGAGGACTGCAACCCCACGCGGGAGGGGGAGGAGGAGCCGTTTCCTATGTGTCACAATGTCTATAAAACCAATGTGCTGATGTATTTCGGGGCTTCTGGCTCTTTGGAAACGATTCCAGCCTTAAGCCCGCGCGTTAAATAAAGAATCTCTTTTTCCTTCACTCCATGGTCTCTCTGACTCTGGGTTCTGCAACATAAATGGTGCCGTGACTCGGATGTGGCAGGCTCTGAGCCAGACAGGTGGCAGTGGCCTGCTCTTGATCGCCGCACCGGGAAGACGAGCTCGGTGCATGCCTCCCTTTCTTGGCGCCACCGACCTTTTTGTCGAGTGAATGGGAGAAAGCCTGCGCCGGGATCGCCCAAACGGCAGCGAGCGGCAAGAGAACCTTGGGAAGCGGAGGAAGGAACTTGAGCCCTGCCTGTATCGCAGCTGCAATTGAGTTGAAACCCGCATTGGAAGCCTTCAGGAGAAAGGCAAGTATATGGGAAAAAGAGGGCCCCGCCTTTAGGGAGAAAGGCCACTGGGCAGAAAAAAAGAGGGCCCCGCCTCATGAAGAAGGTCAGTGTTGGTGGTATACGTATGCAAAAGAACCTACTCCTTGCGGGTAGAAGGGGGGCCTGATCACACCCCCGAGTGGGCGCCAGTACCCAGCACGCCAGTACTCAGTAGGAAGCTGGGGAAGCCGCTTTCCGCTCTGGTAAAAAGTGGGAAAAGTGGGTGGCAGGGATATATGGATGCAGTGGAGAGAATGATGATTGTGTGAGTGGCTACTGCGGTTTCTGATGCATGCCGTTGACCGTCCGGGTGCCCAGGCCAGTAGCAAAGTGTGTGGTGTGTAAAATCCTCTTGTGTCGGCCAGTGAGACCCCTTCCTCACTGACCAATTCCCATTCCCTAATTGTGTCTGTCTTCAATTTAGGAGGGAGGCTATGGGTGGTGGGGGAAGCAAACCTTGCACCCCCTTGGGATGTATGTCAAACAAAGAAGGAAAAAGGTTTTTTTTTAAAGATTCAGAATAGAGAGAGAAAACAGCAAAAAGCTCAAGGTTGAGCTGAGAGAAAAAAAACAAGATCTGAGGCTGTTTATTAGAAAAATGTTGCAGGACAGCCTGGCTTTTAACGAAGCGTGGGAGCGTGG
Source organism: Heloderma suspectum (assembly GCF_057233095.1). Taxonomy (NCBI): domain Eukaryota; kingdom Metazoa; phylum Chordata; class Lepidosauria; order Squamata; family Helodermatidae; genus Heloderma; species Heloderma suspectum. The sequence continues at coordinate 314,193,342 of NC_139461.1, read as the reverse complement.
GAGTGTGAGGCCGAAGAAGTAGCTGTTAGCCTAGCGCGCCGAGGGGGGGGGGGGGCAGGAAAATTGCCCACAACCTTCTGAGTTGTGCAACATCATCACCTCGCCTAATTGAGATGAAATCCCTAAGAAATGGAAACTGAAAATGAAGACCCAGAAGATGAAGGCAAAATAGAAAATAAAGGTGAAGAATCAGCCCCCAGGGCACAGGCTAGACCCCTCTTCGAGTGAAAAGTGTGCCATAAGACTGGCCCAAAGCAGAATGAAATGGAAAGACCACGTTGAAGATCTCTGTCAAGGTAGCCGTGTTTAGCTTTGAACTGTGTTAGAATTGCATAGAGCCTGTAGCTACTGACCATCGGCTATATGATTTCTGAAGAGCGTAACCATTAAGCTTTTGCCGTGGGATTCCCTGCAATGAAGAAATCTCACTGATTTGAGTGTCCAGTGTTACACTGCCTAAGTGTGTGTGCTGAAGAGACCGAGAAACCAGACAGCATGTTCCTGGCCAAGCCAAAATCGCGCTACTGCCATGCTCCTGGAAGCTGCAATAAACTGTGTAAGCTGGGAGACCCAACCTGATTGAGAAGAAAAGAAGATACTGGAGCAACTGTCTTAAAAAACAATGAGATCTGTGTAGCTGGCTGGCTGACGCTGTCAGTGATGTTACAACTTTAAATTAAGACTGTTTTCCTGTTTGAGACCCCAGCGAAGAAAGCTGAACCGAGTTATTTGTTGCCCCTGCCAAAGCAAGAATTTGGCTGCCCTGTACCTCATCCTGTCCTGTTTTGAGCTTGGGATTTACAAATACAAACACACTGAGAAGCTTGCCTCTGAAGTCCTGCAAATCACCCCACCGCCTCCCCGAAGATTAATGGCTGCCTGAAAAATGCAAGTATAAGGCGATGCCCATCACCCCCCAGCGTCCTGAGTTTCGGCACTCAGTGTTTCAGTGCTTTCGTGTACCAGGTTAGAAGAAAAAAAAGAGTAAGTTTTTAAAATGTCTGTGAGAACCTGACAGAAGTAGAATAAAATTTACAGAGGAGTTGCCCAGGTTAAAGCGTCACGGCTAGAGAGCTGAGCTGTGCCGCTCTGTTTAGACAGAGGCCTTGCTAAAAAGTTAAAGGCCCTTGTCTGTCAGAAGGGGTGTAGGGCCACACTTCCCCTTTTTAAACTGATGCAAAAGTGGGGAGCCTTTGCTGGAAACATCGCATCTTCATTGCCCAGAGCCTTCTCTGTTTACTGGGCTTTTTAGAGACACTCTGCACATGAACTAAAATTTTAAATTGTCAAAGACTTGCCATGGACAATGCTGTGAAGCTTTTGATAAACTTGAACTCTCATCGCTGTGGACCGTGTGTCTGTGTTTGTAGTCAGCTCAGTGTACAGCAGGCTGAGTTTGATCTGTGACTTTTAGATTTCCTTCTGCTAAAACTCATGCAGCATAGAGTTGCCGATGCAAAAATGGTGACCTAGAACTCTTTACGTGTGTAAGTATGCCCGTCCCTTGATTTTAATGGGCCCTGAGCTTTCAGCCAGAAGAGCAGTATGATTGCTGGATCTGCTCCATCATGCCTTACCATGCAAAAAGTGTTTTCCATTCATTGTGTTAAATTGCAGAAAAAGTTTGTTGTGTATATTTTATGATTTCTTAAATATCATAAAATATATGTGATATTTGCAGATTAGTGTTAGTTGCAACTCCAAATGATACTAAGTGTGGTTCCCAATGGATGACAAGGAGAAAAGACAAAGTCAAGTAGAGAAAAGACAAAAGCAAGTAAAAAAAAAAGAGGAATAGAGAAAGTAGAAGACAGATAGAGAGAAAAAAAGAAAAGAAAAAACATTTGTAGAAAAGAAGCGTGGCCATAGTTGCCCCCAGGGTAAATTAAAAGCAGCTGATTGTGCCTGGAGCTTATTACCTGGGGTAAAGTAGCCACAATAATGTAATAGTTCTTTAAGATGAAGAAAATGTAACTAGAAGGAAAAAAGACCCTATCCCAAATGTGTGTCATTGGGACTAGTGTAAGGCAGAAAGGTTTAAGTAAGTGAGTTTAACTTGAAAAAGACAAATAAAGAGACAAAGCTGGTGCATGGAGCAGAAAGTTTTATGTAAAAAGTTTGAAACATGATCTGCAATACAGGCAGATCAGCAAAGAAAAAGAAAGCAAAAGAAAGAGAAAAAATTTGTCTTCCCATACTAATAAATAAAAGTGTTATCAAGCACTTTGGGAAGCGAAGTTGTTTACAGGAAGCTGTGCCTGAGAACCAAACACTTCTAGCCTATGCTGAAAATGCTTGCTAGTGTTGTGCTGCCTCATGGGTAACATGTATGGTATAAAACCCATTTAGCCCATAGCTCGTGGTTCAGAGAAGCTGTCTGATCCAACCATTAAGTACGCCTGTGTGCTGTAAGTTACCCAATAAAGTCTCCTTGTAAGTAAATCCCCCCTGCTGAAATCCCAAAACACAAGCGGGGCTAGAGCGCCTCACCCAGTATCAAATCCCGCTGTTAAAAGCCATGAAAGCAGGTATGAAGAAATCAGTTAATATGACCAAAGTGTCTAAAGTGCTGCAAGGTGCCACCGAGGCCCCAGAGCGTACTTGGAGCGTCTTTCAGATGCCTATCGCCAGTATACCCCCCCTCAACCCAGAGGCCCAAGAAGACGTGGACGAAAGAAAAAAGAAGAAGACCCGGCAGAGGCAGAAGATTCTTAAAAAAGAACCAGTGTGCCCGGTGTGGACAAGATGGACATTAGTGGCATGAATGCCCAAATAAAATAAATCAAATACACAAAGGAGAAAACCAAAGGGGCCAGAATGGGCGAAGAGGGAGACAGCTTGAGAGGGGCCGTGACATTGACTGTGAGGGGCCGTGACATTGACTTCATGATTGACACTGGAGCAGCATCAAAAGCAAGCAAATGTTAGCCTTAAACAAGAAGTCCAAACACTGAGCAAAGTTCTTCAAGCCCAGCGTCGCTTTGTCTTAAAAAAATAAGCCATTCCCATCACAGAAGCTCATCCTTTCCAACCAAGAGTTAAAGTATGAATTAAAGAGGGAAAAATAACCCTTTGACTCCCAGATGGAGAGGACTGAAAACTGTCATACTTTCCACCCCCGCAGCTATGAAAGCAGCTGGAGTTAAACCCTGGATACATTGGACACGAGTCAAGAAAGCGAGAGGGGAAGAGTAGACTGTAAACAGAAATCCTGAAAATCCTTTAAAAATCATTCTAAAAAAGCAGTAAGAAGACTCAGGCTAGACCTTACTGGGGACATACCAGGAAATTGTTCCCCCTGCGTACAGTCAGACCTGCAACTGGAGAATTGAAGAAGGGGACTAGACCCTACTGCAGCTTGCCAGGTGAATAGCTGCCCAGCGTACGGTCAGATCCCAAAGAAGATCAAACATGCGTGTTGTAGTGTTAGTAGTGTTGCATTGTGTCTCCTTAATAAGGTGCAAAAAGGGGGGCCAGCCCCTGAAAGGAAAAGTTTGTCCCAGTGATTTGCTGATAATTACTGGCTTCACCTGGCTAACATCACGAGAGTAAAACATTTTTGTTTGCCAAGAGGTATACCTGCAAACAGGCTTATTAGCTCTTGCCTAATACCTGTCTGTAGACATCCTGGAAAAATTCAAAAAGATACCATGTTAAGAGTTTATGGTGTAAGTTTAACTTATTCCCAAAATGCTAATTGGGGCGTGGTTGCAAAGATCCTACCCCCTACAGAGTTCACTCTATGCACCCCCATCGTTGCTGAAACAAATGCTACGTGTGCACGAATGCTTAATTGTCAAAAAAATTTCCAGAAAATATAAAGCTATCCCTGGCCCCCTTCCACTGTAATAAAATTCAAAACATATCTTTTAATGATGCCCACATACTTTTGCCTCATAGTTTTAAACACGTAGTTCGCGCACTTGGTCATTCATTCCTGCCAACTTGTCTAATAACCACCCATGTTGCCTCAGCCGCCAATTGAACTGGTGCCAATTCTTCCCCTGTAGCTCGAGAAAATCCGTCGACGGCAGCCTCGAGCACTCCAACTAACTAAAAATTGTAATAGTCATGTGCAGTTATATTCTGACTCAGAAAAATTGGCCTTAGCAATGTCACTAGTTGGGGTTCCAGGTTTAGCCTTGGCTAATAGTCTGGAGATCAACCGGTTAGCTTGCAGCTTAGCCAAAAGCATAAATGCCACCTCACGAGCATTGTCATTGTTAAATAAAGAGTTGCGTGATCTAAGAGGTGCAGCTCTAGAAAATAGAGCTGGTATAGATTACCTCTTCCTTCTTCATCATTTAAGTTGTGAGACACACCAAAAGCTCTGTTGTTTTAACTTAACTGATAATGGCAATGCTGTAGATGAACAGATCAACAAGCTGCACAATATAGTAGCTAACAAAACAGTAAGACAAAACAATTAGCTAAATTAGTTAACCCCTTGGCTTCCAGATCATAGCTGGCTTGAAAGCATTGTTCATCCTAATTCTACCAGTGTTGTTCATAGAGATACTGTTACGTCTCTGCGTTCCTTGTCTTATGCGCTGTTTAACCAATCTGTTTTTGTCTCAGCTAGTAAAACTGCTGCCCTCTACGCTCTAACAAAAAAGCCCAACAAAAGGCTAAGTAATATGTATGTCACAAAAAGCTTTGTATGGTTATCAAAAATGCTATAATTGTAATGAAATTATGCATTTAAGGGGGGAATGTAGCAGCCATATCGGGGGTCAGACTAAGTAGCCTCATGCAGTCTCATGCTTCATGAGATTGTGAAGAGCTCCAAAAGGATCTCTCCAAACTGGGCGAATGGGTATCTAAATGGCAAATGCGGTTCAGTGTAAGCAAGTGTAAAGTATTGCACATTGGGACAAAAAATCCCAACTTCAAGTATAGCCTGATGGGATCTGAGCTAGCAGTTGTAGCAGCCATATCGGGGGTCAGACTAAGTAGCCTCATGCAGTCTCATGCTTCATGTTCTTGCTGAGCTCTTTCTCCCTTAAATATATTGTTGTAAGCTGACGAGACACAGGAATTCCTTATCTTGTCAAAGGTCATACAATTGTATATCTTGTTGTCTGCTGTTCTCTTCTGTTCTCTCCTTATCATGGCTACCCTATAACCCAGTTCTTGTATTATAAACAATAGTGCTAAGAGAAGAAATGTTGAGGATTGCAACCCCATGCGGGAGGGGGAGGAGGAGCCGTTTCATATGTGTCACAATGTCTATAAAACTAATGTGCTAATGTAAATCGGGGCTTCTGGCTCTTTGGAAATGATTCCAGCCTTAAGCCCGCGCGTTAAATAAAGAATCTCTTTTTCCTTCACTCCGTGGTCTCTCTGACTCTGGGTTCTGCAACACAGTGACCAACCAAGAAAGAGATCTTGGGGTTGTGGTGGACAGCTCGATGAAGATGTCAACCCAGTGTGCAGCACTGTAAAGAAGGCAAACTCCGTGTTAGGCTTAATTTGCAGTGATGGCCACCAATTTGGATGGCTTTAAAAGGGGGTTAGACAAATTCCTGGAGAAGGCTATCAATGGCTACTAGTCCTGATGACTATGTGCTATCTCCAATATATCAGAGGCAGTAAGCCTAAGCATGCCAGTTGTAGGGGAATGTGGGCGGGAGGGTGCTGTTGCACTCATGTCCTACTTGTGGGTTTCCTGTGGGCAGCTGTGTGAAGGGAATGTTGGACTAGATGGACCCTTGGTCTGATCCAGCAGGGCTCTTCTTATGTCCATATGATGCCCCATCACATTACTGTAATGAACTTTAGGAAAGGCATCTTAAAAGCTCCATCTGGAAGCAATCTACACATAATGTGGCACTACAAAAATCCCATGGTGCTGATCCCTAAAGCAAGATTCATTTACTCAGAAGTAAGTTGCATTCAGTTCTAGAAAGTGTGCTTACAACTGCAGACTCCAGCAGGCGAAGGGTTCTCTGCATTTGACATAGGCTGGATCTACACTTACTGCCTTTTTTTCGCTTCCAATTGGATTTCACCGGCCGCCTTTCACACTACGCACTACCCACCTTGAATTGGAACTGGAATTTCCCACTTCCGTGCTCCAGCTTTCAATACCCTGATATCCCGGTATTTCCAATTAAAGTGCTCTGATTTTCCGCCTTTGCTACCGTATCGGGTCGTAGTCCCCTCCCCCGCCTGTCCATATATGGCAGTGTTTGTATTTCCCTCCTGTCCAATCACAGCTCTCGACAGCCCCATGTCTTCTTCCGGCTACCGATCGCATAGCTTCCTCAGCAGCCCCCGTTTCCTCAGCAACAAGCAAAGGGCTGGATGTGCGTGCGCTTGTCTGATCTTGGCAGCTAAGCGGGGTTGGCCCCGGTCAGTAGTTGGATGGGCGACCGCCTGGGAATCAGGCTTCCTGCACTGAGCAGGGGGTTGTTCTATCCCTTCAAATGAGACTAAGTTTTACCCCCTCCTATCCCCCGCTCAGGATGTTTTTTTAAAAAATTAAGGCGTTATCCTCGCAGAATCGGGGCTTCTCCATGATGATTTTTTCTAATTCAGGCATGATCTTTGACGCTTTGAAGTTGTGAAGCTCCAAGCTCCAGCTAGGAGGGAAGGGGCTATCCTGCAGCAAACCATGTAATGACAATATGGCCAGAAAAGACAGGTAAAGCCAAGCTTTTCATCAACTGCCTCATGGACCATTTCTCTGGGCAGTTGGATGAATAGTGCTTTCTCAGTCCCTTTGAGAGACTTCTTAGAGCCTGAAAGTTGCTCCATGCCAGAAAGGGAGAAGTACACTCAGGGCTGTTAGCAAAGTTGATGGGAATAATAGGAGCACAGGCCAGGGGCTCAGTGAAGAGGTAAGGAATTGATGGAAAATTCACTACCACAAGATGTCATGATGGACACCATCTTGGACAGCTTTAAAGGAGATTAGGCAAATGGATGGAAGACAAGGCTACTAGTTATGATGGCTATATAAGACCTCCAGTATCAGAGGCAATATACCTCTTCATGTCTGTTGTTGGGAATACCAGCAGGAGGGTTCTGCTTGTTGGCTTCCCAGAGGCATCTGGTTGAGCACTGTGGGAACCGAATGCTGGACTAGATAAGCCTTTGGTCTGATACAGTCCAGGCCTCTTCTTATGTTCTTAAACATATAAATACAATATAATAAAAACAGCAAATAACCATAATAAGATGCAATAACCAGTTACATTAAATAAAAGAGCCTATATAAACGTACAGCTCCACCGCCAGGTCAGTATGACAGAGACAAGGCGTTCCATGTACACAATGAGATCCCTCTTACAGAGGAACACAGTGCAACTTCTAGAACAATGGGGGACCTCTCGGGGCCTGGGCAGAAGGACATGGAGGGAAACGCTGCCAGCCAATGAATGTTGGATAAATGTAGTTGCTCTTTTCTGCACTTTTTTCTAGCTCATGCAGAATTCAGCTCTGGAACTCATCACAAACCCACTCTTAAGAGTTGTTTTGTAGTAAACTGCCAAGACAGGCTCCTCCTCCTCCTCCTCCTCTGTCGCATGTGTGAAATACTATTTGGAATTAAGTCAACATTTAATCAACGAACAGATCAATTTTAATTCTCTTGGCTCCCACTGGTTCCCATTCATTCCATATTATACATCTGCAATGCATCAAATGATGGCCTTCAAACATTTTTGGGTGGGGACCACCATCTTTTTGTAGTGGAATATATTGCCCCCTCCCGTAATGGCCCAGAACAATGCTGTGTGCAGACAGTCTGCCGAAAAGAAAATGGCGTGCAGGCCACTGGGGCAGGGAAGAGTCCAAAAAAGAGCACACCTCTTTTTGTCATGGTGGCCTAGAAAAGGAAGGAGAGAGGGAGGCCCCTCCATTACTGCTAATGCTGAGCAGCCTCCACAAACTTGCTCCCCTATGGAGGGCTGTGGTTTTGTTGTGTACCATCAAGGGCACCTGCAGTCTCTTTAGTGTGTCCAGAAGGGATTTGGCCAGGTTGCTGGAGTATATTTTGAATTGTGATGAATCGCTGTAGAGTATGACAGCAAAGGAGTGCTCCATTTCACTGCAGATGATATAGTGAAAGAGGATGGCAACTTGCACAGACTCTCCCCTACATACACACAGATAGGCATGTATACCAAACAACACAGCTGCTGGATTCGCATGATCGGTGAGGGGGAACAATGCACCGTAGCTTGTTCCCTCGCCCACGTGCTCCACTTGCGTGCCTACCATTTGCCTAATTACCCATGCCACGCTGTGGGTTGTCACGTCATCCAAATCCAGCTTCTAAACCACACCACACCTTGTAGGAGGTGTGGTGTAGTTTAGAAGCCTCCTCGTTGTGGACATCGCCAGGTTTGGATGACACAACAACCTGAGAGTGCATTGTTTCCCAGAGAGACCAACAGTTTTGGGAGGAAAGTGATGTGCATATGCATGACGCCTCCGGGTATATTGGAAGGAACTCGAACATCACCTTGCCAGCCTACCCAATCACCATGGTCTGCTTGAAGTCCACTTGAAGCAGGGTCTTCAATGTACTGGCTACATCTTTGTGGAACTCCCTGCTTCTTGATGTCAGGCAGGCACTGGTGTTGTTTTGTTTTCAGCACCTGTTGAAGATATTTTTATTTAAACAAGCCTTCCCTGACCAACCAGCCACAGTTTTATTGGCATAATCTGATTGTAAAGATTTTGAGTATGTATTCTCTTATTTCTTTTTATCGTTCACTACTTGGAAATATCATGGGGGTTGGACTCGATGGCCTTGTAGGCCCCTTCCAACCCTACTATTCTATGAATAGCAGGATATAAATATTGTCAATAAATAATCAACTTCAGAGGCATTTCATAAGGCAGAGTCTTGTGACACCTTAAATACTAAAAACAAAAACAACACACTTTTGGCAGAAGCTTTTGTGGACTATAGCCCACTTCATCTGATACATTTGATAGCTTATGTCAGAGTATATTAGCCTTTGAAGTGCCGCAAGACTGTGTGTTTTTCTGCAATAGACTAACATGGCTGCCCCTCTGGAAATTGCAGAAATATCCTTGATTAGATCCAATCGGCCAACTATTCTGGTCTATTAAGCAGCAATTCCTCCAAAGAAGAGATGGCAGTTGTTGGCCAGCAGCATAACAATGCACTCTGGAAAACACAACGAGGGACTGTCCTCACCAAAAACTCCGGAACTTATCACTGGTGGGGGAAAAAGGAGAAAAGTTGCCACATTTCCATTGGGCAGATGGGCCAAGGCAGATGGCATGGCTGATTGATTCAGGAGGGAAATCTGATGGAGCAGAAATTCAGAGGAAAAGTCTCGGGCACCGTTATACATGAGCAACTAAGGAAGATATGTTATGTGCATACTTGCAGAGACACACACGCAGGAGTTCCAGCATTCACAAAACTGGAGGAAGGCGCATCATCAGCGCCAACCTTAATCTCCAATTAGTTGACAACACAGGAGTCTGCTGGGGAGCTGAGAGGCCCCAGTATCCAGAGACCCAGGTTGTCGCGCCCTCTGAGATGTTTTTTTCCAGCTGGCTGCAGATATAATAGGATTGAGATGGATTCTGCATGCACACGACACAGAAGGGACAGCGTGGAGGAGACTGGTGACCCTTTGTGGCCAATCATACGGGACTCCCAGTGAACCAGTGACTTCTGGAGGGTCCCTCGGCCTGTCTCAGCTTAGAACTGTGCTCCAGCCATGGAGTAATCCCCACGGCTTGTGACCTAGGGAGTCATCTCTTCTCATTCCAAATAGTCTTCTGCCAGGTTCCCAGCTCCGCTGCTTCTGCATCCTGCCTGGGCACTGGGCAACCTGCGGGCACCCTCCTTGTCCAATCAGACCTGGGCACTGGGCTGCTGCCCTGCATGTACCAAAGCCATGTACTTGTGCTAGTTTGTCTCAAAGCCATGTACTTGTCCCTCTCAGGAACGTCTCAGTCTCTCTGCATTCTCTCCCCACAGCTCCATTGTTTGGGGCTGGGATGGGCTTTATTGTGGAAAGTCCTGGTGAGGTCAGGGTATAATAAGCTGCGTCTGGCTGAGAGCACTCAGTTCTGGCTGCACCATGCGTCCTTCCAGCCTCCTGCTCCTCCTCCTGGTGGAGACTGCTGCGCTCTCCGCTCAGCCGCCATTTGCCTCTGCCAAGATTTACACAGGTGAGCACACCTCCACTTGCTCTGTCCTCCCCTCCGTAGCTGACCTTCCGAGCGTTCTCGATGGTCAGCTGAGGCCCCTGCTAACCTGCGCTCGTTCTCATTTGTTCTTCCTTCAGTTCTTGCCATCTGTCCTCTTTCCCTCCATTGTTAAGTACTGTTGAATACTGTATATCAGGGTGCCACCAAATCAGCAAGAAAGATGTTTTTGATCAATTGTTTTTCAGCACACAACCTATGAGTTCCATTTTTGTCCCAAAGGCCTCCATCTCTGGCATCCTCAGAAGGAAGACACAAAGGATTCATTCAGTATTGCTGCAGTGTCCCTATCCTCCTTTAGTACATCTGTAATTCCCTTGACATCTAATGGTCCAGCTCCTCTCCGGCTGTTGTCCTACTTCTGGCATCTTTAAAGACATTTTTATTGTTCATATTGATTTTAGCAATATGTTCCTTGAGTTCGTTTTCATACTTGTCTTGCTGTTGGAGTTTATGCTCTTATCTGTTATCGTTTATGCTCTTTTCTGTTATCTTTTTCTGAAGGAAGCCTTTGTACCATCTATATGTTTCTTGCCTCTGCTTCTTAACCTCATGGCTGCCCTTTTGGAGTTGTTGATATATTTTCCAGTTGTTAATATACTTGCTAGCTCAGCTTCTATTACAATAGTTTTAGATAACCCCCAAGATTCCTGAAGAGTTTTGACCCTAGTGCCTCTCCCTTTCAGCTTCTTCTTAAGTAATCCCCTAACTTTTTAGAAGATTGTTTTGAAATAAGATATGACAGCACTGAAGTGTTTTGCTAGCTTACCAAATTATATGTTGAATTTGATAGCAGAGTGGTCACTGTTCCCAGTTGGTTCAAACAGCACTTATATCTCACACCAGGTCCTGAGCACTATCCAGAATTAGGCCAGAGTTATCTCCCCGCTGGTTGGTTCCATGACCATCTGTTCCAAGGTAGAATCATTGACGGTATGTTGAAGTTTTGACTCCTTTTTTCTTTTTTTTTACTCAAATGTGCATTTATGTACCTGATGTAATCACAATCAAGCGTTACTACAATGGTTTCGATTTTGCATGACTTCCCAATTTCTTTTTTCCTTTATTAAATGTATATCTCACCTTTCCATGAGAATGTGGCCAAGGCAAACCTCAAGGTCACCCTCGGCATCTGAGCCAGGGGAGTAGTAATATTATCCTGGTACTAAATAACTTTGGGGGCCTGGTATCATGACCCACAGAGATTCTGGGAAGGACTCTGCACCTCTTAACCTTTCTGGTTGATGGAACCCTATGCCCACTTTGACTTGCAGAGCTTTATCACCCCAAGAAATGGTGTCTGAGGATAACTGTGTCCCGTACTCTCCACTCCACCAGGATTCCATTATGACCACTATATTTATGTTGTGCAACACAATCCACTTCACCTCCCTGTCTTAGCTTGAAGATATCTAGCAAGAGCATATAAGCACTTCTACTTTGTATCCCTCTCAAAAGGTATTTGGTGTTTGCATTTCCCCCTGCTGCCCTTTGGCCTCTTTAAACAGGTCTCAGATCTAATACCATGTTCTACCCTGTCCCCATTTGGATGCCCTGGAATATTTATATCATCATCATCATCCCCTAGGGATGAGTCAATCCAACCTGGACACTCACCAGGTCCTGCCCGTTTCAAAGTGAGGCCATTAGAGGGCATGCTGCTGCTGGTTTCACATGGACCTATGGTCTGATTGGAGTCTACCAGGAGAAGAGCCTTCAGTGTGGTGGCCCCCTTTCTTTGGAACTCCCTGCACCTGAAGGTCAGGCAGGTACCAACACTGTGTTGCTTCCATTGCCTCCTGAAAACAGCGCTATTCCAGGAAGCATTCCTTAACTGACCAGCCACAGCTTTTATTGGCATTCTGTTTTTAAAATCTTTTATAGCTTTCATCTTTTTATCATTTTACCTCTTAAGTTTACTGCTCCGGAATATGTTTTAGATGTGGAGCAGTATACAAATGTTGCAAATAAATAAATAAATAAATAAATAGGCGATGTCAATGTTTGCCATATTAAGCAGTTTGGTTCTATGTTGTGTTAAGTCGAGCCTGTTCCTTTTGTACAGGGTGGTTAGCTTAAAGTCAACCAGGTAAATTGGTTGAAAGCATTATTAAAGATAAAGTTTGTAAGCATATAGAAGGACAAGCCCTGCTGAAAAAGAATCAACATGGCTTTTGCCAAGCTAAGTCCTGTCTCTTTAACCTTTTAGAGTTCTTCGACAGTGTCAATAAACCTGTAGACAGGGATGATCTGGTAGATATTGTTTACTTGGACTTCCAAAAGGCTTTTGACAAAGTCCCTCACCAAAGACTCCTGAGCAGACCTAGCAGTGAAGGAATAAGAGGAGAGGTCCTCTTATGGATCAGTAACTGGTTAAAGAACAGAAAGCAGAGAGTAAGACTAAATGGATGTAAATAGTGGGGTCACACAGGGGTCTGCATTGGGAGCAATGCTTTTCAACTTGTTCATAAATGATCTGGAACTAGGAGTGAGCAGTGAAGTGCCCAAGTTTGCTGATGACACCAAATTATTCAGGGTGGTTAAAACAAAATGGGACTGCGAAGAGCTCCAAAAGGATCTCCCCAAACTGGGAAGATGGGCATCGAAATGACAAATGCGTTTCACTGTAAGCAAATGTAAAGTGATGCATATTGGGGGGGGGGGGGACCAGCTACAGCAATTAAAACAATATATAGATGGCATCTCACAACTGTAAAAATCAGTTATATTTACAATGGCAGCAGCCTGTAATGCTGGAGAGGCTGTGCTCTGGGAGGGACCTTGAAACATATGTGGTGGGTTTGTGAAGTCATAGAGAGTTTCTAGGTAGGGATATTTCATTTGGCAAGAAAAGATAAAAATCAGGACATTTGTAAAACAGTGAAACCGGGACCACTGTCCCTCTTTGTGGAAGATGACAAGCATCTACTGCACAAGGATTTACTAACATTCTTCTGGACTGCAACAAGAATGGAAATCGCATCAGTTTGGAAGTCTACAAGCGAACCGTCAATTGAAAGCTGGGAAAGGAGACTTTGGGATATCGCCTTACTGGAAAAATTAACCAAAGAGCTAAGGGCCATGTGTAATAATGCAATTGACAATGGCTTTTACACATGCTGGCAACCCTGGATTTCTTTAGCCAACCAGAGCAATGGGGGTTAACACTTCCACAGTCACATGTAACCATCTGGAAAGACCTAATTAATACTCCCCAGCTAAATCTAGATCGGTAGACTTTCAAGAGGAAGTTTAGCCCTACGGTTGTATGTATCTGAATCAGCATATGCAGGTCATTGTTCACAGGTTATTTCATGCTTGGTGTCAGTTGTGTTTCCATGCTGTATTGTTCGTTGATGGAAAAATCTAAATAAATAAATAAATAAATTATAACCTGATGGGATCTGAGCTAGCAGTGACTGACCAAGAAAGAGATCTTGAAGTTGTGGTGGACAGCTTGATAAACTTAGACTTTTGGGTACAGCTCTGGTCACCACATCTAAAAAAAGGAGGTACTGTAGAGCTGGAGAAAGTTCAGAAGTGGTCAACTAAAATGATCAAGGGGCTGGAGCATCTCTCCTATGAGGGAAGATTACAATAGCTGGAATTGTTTAGCTTGGGAAAAAGGAGGGCAAGGGAAGACATGATAGAGGTGTACGAAATTATGCATGGTGTGGAGAATGCGGACAGGGCGACTCTCCTCTCTCTCCCCGTAGAACCCAGTGGGGGCCATCCCATTAAGCTGATTAGTGAGAGATTCAGGACAGATCAAAGGATGCCTTTCTTCACATAGTACATCGTTAACCTATGTAATTCGCTACCAGAAGATGTAGGGATGGCCACCAATTTGGGTGGCTTTAAAAGGGGTTAGACAAAATCCTGGAGGAGAAGGCTTTCCATGGCTAGTAGTCCTGTTAGCTGTGTGCTACCTCCAGTACCAGAGGAAGTATGTCTATGGGCACCAGTTGCTGGGGAACATGGGCGGGATGGTGCTGTTGCACTCAAGGCCTGCTTGTGGGTTTCCTGGTTGACAGCTGGTTGGCCACTGTGTGAAAGAATGCTGGATTACAGGGGCTCTTGGTCTGATCCAGCACAGCTCTTCTTATGTTCTTATCCCCAGGAGGGCTGGAGACATTTCCCATCTACTAGGACTCTTTGTCCCAGAGGCTGAGTTGCCAGCTGGCTCTCCAATGAGAACTAGCAGCCAGAGTAGTGTGCAAAGCAAGAAGAGGCTTTGGCTTCCTCTGTGGGGGGGTGGGGGAGTGGATTCTACATTATTTGTATTATTTTTTGCCCTTGCTCAGATGTTGTGCACGGTCTCTTTCTCTCTCTCTCTCTCCATTTATTTCTCCCAGATATTTGCAGCCTGCCCCCTCTCACAGGCCCGTGTCTTGCCTTGTTTACCCGCTGGTACTACAACCCATGGTCCAGGAGATGTCTGACCTTCACCTACGGGGGCTGTGGAGGGAATGCAAACAATTTCAGGACTCGTAGAGACTGCGAACACCGATGTGCCCAGCCATGTAAGACCCCCAAACTGGTGCCCACATGGAGAAGTAGGACTGAGCCAACCCTTCCCACCCCATCTGGAGGCCCCTGTGGGGGACGAAAGATTTCCCAAACCTCCCGCAGGTCTGCCTTTTCTTGCTGCCGCCACATGCCTTGCATCCCTGGCGGCAGTTATATGTCTCCGATATGTGGTGCCTCGGAGGCTGGTGGGTGTGGGTGGGGAGCACTGGCTGCGGGACAATGCTCCATGACGGATGACACAGCGTTGTCCGGAGGCCAGTCCCAGTGAGGGGAGGGGGCGTAGCTCAGTGGTGGAGCCTCTGCTTTGCATGCAGGAGGTCCCAGGTTCGGTCCCCAGCATCCCCAGGTAGGGATGGGAATTCATCCTACTTGAAGCCCTGGAGAGCCACTCCTGGCCCATGTCAACAGTACTGAGCTAGATGGACCGAGGATCTTTGACATGGCATAAGGCAGCTGCCAATGTTCCCAGCCCAATCTGCCTACCAGATTGGGAGAAAAAAATGGCAGCCAGCAGCCACAAAGATGAACTGTGGCTTAGGTTGGTGAACTTTTACTCTGGCTTTCACCCCCTTCCATTCCTTCCAAAGATTGCAAAGTGACCCCCACTTCTTTGCCTGCAAATAGGGTGGCAAAACTGAGGTCGGGGTCCTTCCTGGCTTAGCCTTGTGAAGGGGAAGCTGCTCTGCTACCTTGCAACAGACACTTTCCCTTTCCTTGGTGAATGTCCCAAGAGACAGCTGGCACAGCTGGATGTGGGGAAGAAGGTGTGTGGCAAACACCCTCGCTACGTGCCAGATTCCCTCCCCACAGAAAGAAAGAAAGGACAAGGCACCATTAATTGGCCAAGGACTAAGGCCATCTCCTCCGGGGCTGCTGTGTTCCAGTCTCTCTTACCAGGTGAGCTTCCCAGCAAGCCCAGGGAAGAAAGAGATGGCGAGGAGGGAGCTGGCTCTGGGCTTCATTTAGGGAGGCTGTGCACAGCCAATTCACTGGGCCTGGATGCAGCGCAGGAATAAGCCTGTTTCCTGTACCCATTGGCAGAGTGTCCTGGTGCTGCGCGCCTCCAGGGGAGCCATCTAATGTGACGGGCATGTTCATGAGAGAGAGACCCTTTCTCATTTGAAAAACAGCAAGCTCATTAGCCCAGTCCCCAAAAGCCTGATCAAACAATAGTTGCTTCCAAAAGAGGTCCGAGTATTGGCCGGTCGCCACGCAAGTGACGTTCCGCAGTTCTGGGGCAGCCACCAGAACAAGACCAGATCTGTGCATGAGGCCCTTCGTCTACACACCAAGGGTAGAAAGACGGAGAGCAGAGAGCACCCTTACTTCCAAAATAAAAGTCACACTAGTAACTCAGCCAAGTCAGTGAGTGCTTGTTGCAGAACATCCTTGTCCCAAAGTGAGCCAAAGAGCAACATACAGGAGGGGGCGTGAAAGCAACAACAGCCTGTCAAATCACTGAAGAAAATAAATCCTCCAAGCTGTTTTCAGTTATTTGCTGCTCATTATTCCACATATTTTGCCAGAGCTTGTCAAAAGGGGCCAGGAACTGGTCATTTTCCTTGTGCAGAAGAGAAGAGCTGAAGTGATCTCCCCTTCCAGGAGCAGGGAAGGGCTCTCAGTCTGTGGTGGGTGTGCTCTGTCTTACAGCTGCCGTCAAGCCGGGCACGTGTCCTATCCTGATTCAAGGCAACGAGACAATGTGCGGCCAGTTCTGCTCCACAGACACCAGCTGCCCAGGGAATGAGCGCTGCTGTGAGTCGAGCTGCGGGCAACAATGCCAGCTCCCTCTAGAAGGTAAGGAGGGGGCAGCTCTTTTCTTGGGACTTCAGTGACCCTCTGATGGTAGAGAATAAGCCCCAAACCAACCCATCTGCCTCCACCTCTGCCCTGAACGTGCCCTTGGCAACCCTCTCCCCTTGAGCCATTATCCTTGCTGAAGTTGCCAGCCTGTCCCAGAAGTCCACAGGGGAAGCGAGTAGGTGCAGCCTTTCTCTGACAACTTGGTTTCTCCTGGCGAGAGGACAATTCATTAACCAAGCACAGAGGCAACACAGATGGCCCCAACCAATATAAATTGGGACTAACTAACACATCCTGTATTGTATTGTTCACCACCATGGGGCTCTGGACATCCCTCCCTGGATGCATCAGGTGAGTTAAGCCCCAAGCAATATATTATGGTCTGGCCTAACACACCCTTAACACCTGAAAGGAGGTTGGTAGATGACAAATCTTATTGACTCAAGTGCCAGCTGGGCCTTGCTGGTCTCTGTGGTCCTTCTCCGGCTCCCTTCCCACAGCTGAGGGCCGGGAACAGCCCCATTCCAAGGTATCTCCAGCTGAAACACCAAAACAAAGAAAAATATGGGGATAAATCCAAATCTGAAAAGGAAACCACAAAAGACACTGAAGCATTACAATAGTCTGTGAAAAGAGAACAGTGACCAGATCGGCCATCAACGGTCAAATGCCCGGCAGAATAGAAATGTTTATGATGATATGTTTAGAGCAAGGGTGCAATGCCTGTAGTCCACATGTGGGCCCCAGAGGCCTGTTGCATACCCCCCATGCCCCCTAATGCCACTGGGGGTCCCTGGGTGGGGGAGGGGGCTACAGCCACCACCTCCCTCCAGTGACTCAGAAGCCACCTTGCCCCAACGCAGAGATCTTGCACAGGATCGCTGGGATGGGGGTACGGTTAAGGCTCCAATAATATTTTCAAATTTAAGTCAATGAAGTTGTTACGTGAGCCAACTAAAAATATTTTCAGTTGGGAAAAACGTGTTGCCTGTAATAATAAAAGGATGTGCACCTGTCCATCAGTCCATCACTGCCATGTTGCCAAGACTGTGAAACGTAGACCCCTGAAACCTGGCATGCATACTGAGTGGGCCCTAGGGTGTGCACCCCAGGGTTCTTTTGTTTTTAACATGCATGTATCAGTTTTTATGTGGTTGAGGCCTGCTGAAAATCATCAGCCACTAGGGGCCGACTGCCCAAACCAGCACATGGCGGTCCATGAAGTCTGGAACCAGGGGAGATTCGCAGGCTTGGGGACAGAGTTATACATCTGCCCCCTCCCTGATGCTGTGGGGCATACTCCCCTCAGTGGAACAGAGTGGGCAGACCCCTCCCGCAGGGGGCTATAGGGTGCACCATGGCAGGGGCCGTGGTATCCCTAGTCAAGGTGGGCGCAACGCGTGCAGCTCCCACAGCTGCGTATGTGCGCTCACAGTTTTCGCTGCGTCAACGTGAGGATGATTCCCAGCCACGTAAAGCCAGGTGCACCGGTGCTTTATGCTGCAGAGCAGCGTCAGAGAGTGTGGATATGGATGCTCTTCTCACAGCAGCCTCTTGGCTTTGGAGTCCCTGCCGACTCGTGTGGGAGAGGGAGCACCTGGCTTTCTCTAGCACAGGGGTGCAGAACCTCTTTTAGCCCGAGGGCCGAATTCCATTCTGAAGAAGCTCTCGTGGGCCTCATCGCAGTGGTGGGCAGGACCAAAGGCAGAAGGGGCGGGGCCAAAAAGACCAGCCTGTTGCAGCTTTAAAGCTCTTCCAGGCAGGGATGAAGCCTTCGCAGAGGCATTGCGGCCTTTGAGAATGGGGAAAAGCAGGCAAACGCCAGGGAACCACCAAACGATCAGTGGTTGGGAAACCTTGTGGAGCCAGGAGAAAGGGGCGTGGCCATCGGGGAACCTGGCCAGATTTTACCCCCAGGCCTGAGGTTCCCCAGCCCTGTTCTTGCATTTGCAAGGAGCAAACAACGGCTTTTATGCAAGGTGTAGTTTTCTTTTAGCTTTATGGCTGGCTCAGAATGTGTGTGTGTGTGTGTGTGTGTGTGTGTCAGGGGGGCATTATGCTGTGTTTTAAATGGAGCAGGCAAGTGCGTGGTGAGGTGAGCTGCCTTTAGCACCTGGGAAATGAAGGGATGAACGTATGTCAGCGTGGCATGTTGGTCACAAGCACCCCTCTGTGGCCTGGGCAGAACTGCCTTCCTTCCCTCTGCCCATGCTCTGGTCCCTTGTCACCCTCAGCCATCCACGGCTACTGCCCCAGGGCAACGATCCGACATGGCCTGGCCCAGCACTGCTTGACCAGCTGCATCACCGACTGGGACTGTGGCTGGGGCATCCACATCCCGAGGAAGAAGTGCTGCCGGTACGGCTGCCGCCAGGTGTGCGTGGAGGCTGAGGAAGGTACCGCTCTCCAGGGATGCCGTGGGGACCGGTGGGCATGGGGATTTGGGGGCGGAGGTGAGCACAGTCCTGCCCAAGGAGGGGTCTGTTTGAGAGGTCTGAGGTGCTCTGGCCCATCTGCGTGTCACTCTCTCCATCTCCACCATGGTTTCACAGAGTCGAGGGCTGCAATGCGAGATTGATCATCGTTTATGTACCGCTCTAATTCATCCTGCACACCTGCCGGGGCTGAGCCCTGGTTCAGATGATGCAGTGGTGCAGCTGGGCCATTAGACCCAGGACTGAATGGCCTTATGGGGCCCCCATGAGACAGTCATGGGAAATGTGCCAGAGCTGAAGCACACAGCTAACATTTCTCTCCTCCCCGCCCCACATCTGACATGCCAGTCTTCAAAACTGCTTCAACCTTCCTACCGCATCAGAAAGTCTCTCCTTACCCTCTCCCCGCACATAAGAATGGCTGGAGATTTATCAGCTACAATGATTTACATCCAGCTTTCCAGCAGGATGTAAAACAAATCTTGCCAAGGCAGCTGAGCTGACAACATGGAGAAACTTTATTAAAAAAACCACAGCAGACAACATCAACGTAGAGCGAGTAATCAGGATCCTTCCCACAGGACAGGTGGTGGTAGATGAGTGCGGGTGGATCATGCTCCGGTGGCCCCTTTGCCTGCCCTCCTGACTGGCTCCTGCCTTTGTGGCACAAACAGAATTTCTCCCTTTTCCTGCCTCTTTTTTCAGAGCACCCTGGCGTGTGCCCCAAAAGGCAAGTGGTGCAGACGTTTGTCCCCTGCAATGACACCTGCTCTGACGACAGAGACTGTCCCCTCACCCAGAAGTGCTGTTTCACCGGCTGCAGCCGTGGCTGCCTGAAATCAGGTACTGGCATAGCACGGCACAGCACACCTTCAGGGTACCGGAGCAGCAGCACAGACCTAGTCAGCCTGTGCTCTGGCGCCTAACAGAGCTCCATTCTCCCTCTAACAGTTCGCAGTGACCGGTGCCAGCTGCCCCCCGAGAAGGGACCATGCAGAGCAAGTCTCCAGCGTTTCTTCTACAGCCCCTCACAGAAGACGTGCCTTCGGTTTGTCTACGGCGGCTGTCAGGGCAACAACAACAACTTTAAGACTAAGGCAGAATGTGAGAAGGCCTGTGGGAAAATCAGTCCAGGTAAGGAGAGGCTCCTTCCTTCCTTCCTTCCTTCCTTCCTTCCTTCCTTCTGGGAATTAGACAGGATAGGCCACATCAGAGGCTGTAGGACAGGAGTGGACAACCTTGGAGCATTCGGGGGCCACTTACACACACACACACACACACACACACACACACCTGGATCCTCCTGCATGAAGACAATTTGGCTTTCAAGCCTCCACCACCAAAATCCAGCAGCAACATCCTCGGGCTTTTTACCATCACCACCAAATTTCTGCGGCATGGCAGTGGGGGGATCTGGGGGTGCACTAGAGGCCAGGGGCACATGTGGCCCACGGGGTGTGCACCTCCCCTCACAGGCAGAATAGATGGACCTTTGGCATAATCCAGCATGGCTCTTATACCTTGGCTGGGCAGAGGAGAGCACACACACACACACACCCCACTCCTACCCCGTTCACAAGAATGACCGCTGCCAGAAGCCCTGTGAAGACAATACAGAGCTAGCCAGAACAGGGCCAGAGTTCAGATTGGCTCTTTCATCACTCATTCTGTTCTTGCCATCTGATTATTTATTTATTTATTTAAAATATTTCTTGGCTGCTTTTCAGGGCAGGAGCCCTCCCAAGGCAGGGTGCAACAATAAAACACATCATAACAACTGATGCAGCATTAAACCACTAAAAACACAATAAAAGCAGCAACCTTAAGGGGAAGGCCAAAGTAACATAGTATGGTTTCAGGACCATCTTCAAAGCCTGCAATGATGGGGCTTAGTGGACCTCCAACAACAACTCATTCCAGAATTGCGGGGCCACTGCATAAAGGGCCCGCTCACGTGTGGTCGCCCACCTAACTGTTCTCACAGGTGGGCAAATGAGAAGGGCCTCTGTTGATTATCTTAAAGTGCAGGCAGGCAGATATGGGGGAAGATGGCCCTTCCAGTAGTTTGATCCCAAACCCTTTAAGGCTTTAAAGGTCAAAACCAGCACTTTAAATTGGGCTCGGAAATACAGCAGTGACAAGTGCAGCTGGTACAGTATAGGCATCATATGATCGAATCACGTGGCCCCCACCAACACTCAGGCAGCCACATTCTGCACCAGCCAAAGCTTCTGGAGTGTCTTCAAAGACAGCCCCAGATACAGCGCATTGCCGTAGTCCAGTCTGGACATCACTGGTGAATAGATAACTGAGGCAAAGTACGTCCTCGCCAGATAGTGCCACAGCTGGCGTATGTGGTTCTTATTAGGGCTGTGCACCGCCTCAGTATGAAACCTGAATAACAAGGCAAAGCGGGCTGATTCAGAGGAGCCTCGTTGTGATACAAAGTGGATCAGACCAGCACTGAGACGCCCCGAAGCAAATCAGCTCCTCCATGAAGCGCCTCAGCCGCCTCGTATATTCAGAGCTCTTCTTATGCTTCTGAGCAGCCCAGTCAGGCTGTCTCCAAAATGTATCAACTTCTGAAAGATCACACAGAGGGGCAGGGGGCGGAAGGCCAGAGGATACAGAGGTGCCAAATGTATCAATTTGAGAAAGATCCGGCCACTGGGAGGGGCGGGGGAAGGCGAGAGGAGAGGAGAGGGAGGAGGAGGGAGGGAGCTTTGCTGTGAGTCAGCCTCCGTTTGCTCATTGTGAGAAAGGTGGTGCTACTGGAGAGGAGAGGACTCTCTGAACGTTATTTGGCTAGAGCGGTGGTCTCCAAAGTGGGGTGCATGCACCTTAGGGAGGGTGCAAGATGATCCATTGGGGTGCGCAAGACGCCTGATCATTGAGCAGCCTCCTGCTGCCCTGACAAGCTGCCATTGTGTGCCGTGATGGTGGTGGTGGCGGCAGCAGCGGCGGCGGCAGGATGGGACGGGAGCCGAGAGGGAAGCTCCAGGGCATTTCTCTCTCTGCTCCAGTCCTATCCTGCCTCTGCAGCGGCCACTGGGAGCCACTGCCCCAGTCTCTGCCAGGCACGGCAGAGGAAGCCTCAACCCTTCCCACTCTCCTTTGGCAGAACGAAGCCGAGAAGAAAGCGCGTGCTATGGGGACTGGGTAGAATGAGGATCCATAAAATCAAAAAGGGATCCTCATGATTTCGTAAGATTTTTAAAGGGGAGACCCACAAAACCACCATCCAATCACAGAGCACATCTGCCTCCGTGGACTGAACAAGAAAAATCACAGATCTGCGACTCGTGGGCACAGCCACGGTGCAAAAACATGGATCCTTGGCAGGGATCCTCTTGATTTCATATGATTTTTGCAGAGCAAATCCTCCAAACCACCAACATATCACAGAGCACATCTGCCTCCATGGACTGAACCAAAAAAATCATGGATTTGCCACTTGTGGGCACAGCAAAGGCACAAAACCAGGGGGAAATGTCTCCCCCCATTCCCCGGAACAAGGCGGCTGCTGGCGCATGTTCAGAGGTCCTAGGAGCTGGCAGGGGCAGCAGCCTGCCCTCATTGGCAGGAGTCGGCCTCCAACCGGGCATCATCCCCTCCTTCCAAGGAAGGGAGAGAGTGCAGTTGGAGGGCGACTCCTGCCCTCATGGCTGCCAGTGGTTGGTAGGGCACGATGGGCAGCATTTTCCCAGCAGCACCTTGCCCGGCAGCAGCTTCCCCGGCAGCACCAACAGCCGTGGCAGTGGCGGTGCCCCTGGCAGTGCCCCCCCCAGAACAAGGGCACAGGGAAGGAGCTGGGGGCTGGGCAGCATGTTGGGGGGCCTGTAGGCAGAGGCGGGTCGGGGGGGGCCCAAATCAGCCTGAGCCAAATCGGGCCTGCCTCGGGAGCCCGAAGCAGCTTCTGAGTCAGATCGAGGGGTCCATGCATAGTCCTAGTTCTTATGAGGATTTTTTACAAATATTGTTTCTAAGGTTTATTATTTTGTATGCATATTTGGGAAGGTAACATTTCAAAATTTCAGAAGAGGAGGCCGAATGCGAAAGAGCTAATGCAAATATTGGTTTGAAGAATAACAATGTAAATCATTTGGGGTTCAAAAGAATTATGGTGAGAAGGGGTAAGCACGTAAATGCCATTAGAAACTTCACCACGCCTGTAACTCGAGGCCTGGAATGCAAATCCTGATCCTGGGCCAGGGGTGGGGGGATGGCTGAGAAGAAGAAATAGTTGGGTGCCTCCCCTTTGAGTGATATGTTGCCAATAGTGTAGATTGTTACATCTTATGCCGTCCTTCCTCCAAGGAGTTCAGGGCAGTGGGCACGTCTCCTCCCCTACTTGGTCCACACAACCACCCTGTGAGGTGGGTCAGGCTGGAACACAGTGGCTGGCTGGAGGTCGCACAGTCAGCTTTGTGGCTGAGCAGGGATTTCAGCCTAGATCTTCCTGGTCTTAGTCCAGTGATATAACTACGGCACCATGCGGGTCATACGCAAAGAGTAAACTAACACTTGCAGGAACCCAAAGTAAGATCAATTCATGTTTTGGTTCCAAATTTGATACTAAGGAAATAATTTCTTAGTAATTAAAAAATCAATAAATAAATCAAATTCTGTGTACAAAATCACATGAATAAATATTATCCATACCAATTTCCTTGCTAAAGTAGGGGTGAGCAACTTGCAGCTTGCAGGCTGCATATGGTCCCTGCTGCCTCTGCTGCAGCAGATCTCTCTCTCTCACACACACACACACACAGAATAGCTGCATTAGCACTAGAGAGTAGGTCTGTGCAGGGACCCCCAATCTGACTCTGAAGCCGCTTCGTGGCTTTGGAGGTGGGCCTGATTCAGCTCGGGCTGATTTGGGCCGGGGCCCGACCATCCGACTCCCATTTTAGCCCCCCCCCGATGCCCCTGTGCAAACCTGGGCCGCTGGTTCTGCCGCTGCCGCCGCCGCCCACCACCAGTTCCTGAGCCCTGGACGTGCTCTTTTTGGCAGGAGTCGCCATTTTCAAAGTGGCGACTCCGACTCCCTGTGACAAGAGCTGGCGCACACCCAGGGCTCAGGAGCTGGCGGCGGCGGGCGGCGGCGATGATGGCGGCAGCAACAGCAGCGATGGAGGCCATGGTGGTGGCAGCTCCTTTGGGTCGCCTCAGGTGAGGAACTGGAGGCACTGGCTGGCTGGCTGGGCTGGGGTGCCAAAGCTCCAAAACACACAGAGCGCTTCGGAGAGCACCCAGCCTGCTCTGAGCCCTCTCTGCTTTGCCTCGGAGGGGGCCCGAAATGGCCTGAGGCGGCCCGCCTCAACTTGGGGTTCAGGCCTTGAGCAGAAGTGGTGCGCAGCCCTACTAGTGAGCACTAAATCTGGCCCATTTAGTACTCTATAGCGCTAACGCTGCCATTTTTTGGTAAAAAAAGAGGCGGGTTAGTCCCCCGCAATGCCCCACAGAGTGCAGTCTGTGGGATGGGGGGGGGGCAAAAATGGCTCCTGGACCCTGAGAAGTTGCCCAGGTCTTCCATAAAGTGATGCAAATGGCACAATCTGTTCTAAAGCAATGCCAGTTTTACACGATGTGCATGTTTTAGGAAAAAGCTTATGTTCTGCTCGAAGAGCTGGAATGAAAACATGGCAAGGGACAGCTGGAAGAAGGACGCAGTAAATGGGGCAGGGCAGTGGTGGGAGAGTGGCAGTTCCCAAAATCTGAACCCAAACCCACCTGCAATGTTCAGTTGAAGACCTGAACTGGTGCAGTCTGGGTCTTAATTAAAATCTCAGACAGGGCTCCTGTAAGCAAGAGATTTCAGAATAATCCCACGAAGGGATATATGTAGAAAATAGTACATTGCCATTAAAAATTCCAGGAACAAACAGCCCCTCCGGATGGGACATCAGATGCTGGCTTCCTCCTATTAACTGATCTCTCCTGGGGCCGGGTGGATGTAGATTTTCAATATGAATTCTTCACAGGGTTCACTCCAGAGCCACTTTCTTAGAGCAAAAGCAGCAACAGAGATTTCTGGCTCTTAAAGACAAACAAATGTGTTGTGCCGGAAGCTTCTGCTCCAGCCTCTCTTCCTCAAGTCTTCTCACCACTTTCTCTCTCCACCCGCCTCCCCTCCCAGAGGTTTGCAAGCAGCCCAAAGAAACCGGCCAATGCCTGGCTTACTCTGAGTTCTTCTACTACAATTCAACTACCGCCACGTGCAAGAAGTTTGTTTATTGTGGTTGCAAGGGCAATGACAACCAGTTTTTCACCAAACTGGAGTGCATGATGGCCTGTGGGAAGTCAGGTGAGGGCATGAAATATTTGTATATGTCAACAGGGCTTACCTGTTTTTGCTGTGCTGGAAGGATGCAAGCCATGGAGTTACACAGCAGTCTCCATCAGCAGCAATGCTGGCATTGGACCCTCCTACTTACACGCCAATTCCAGGAGGGTGTTCTCCACCCCACCCCTTGGGCCTACATGACCGCTTCTCTTTTCTTTCCACAGCAAACTCCACAGCAGTTTGAGTCACTCACCAATATGTTGCACGATAACGGAATTCTCCAACGCAACCGCACAGGCCCAGGAGTGGACACCAGTGTGGTGGTGCTGTGCCCCCTCTTGCCCTGTTGCCCTCCTTGAATCTTTAGGGAGGCTATTGGACTCATTGCATCTCTCCAAAATAAAGGCATGGGTTTACCTGCACAAGTCTGGTTCTTGAGTTGAAGGTCCCTGTGTCTTGTCACCTTTTTTGTTGTTCAGTCGTTCAGTCGTGTCCGACTCTTCGTGACCCCATGGACCATAGCACGCCAGGCCTTCCTGTCCTGCGCTCTCTCCCGGAGCGTGCTCAAGTCCATATTCATTGCATCGGTGATGCTATCTAGCCATCTCATCCTCTGCCGTCCCCTTCTCCTTTTGCCTTCAGTCTTTCCCAGCATCAGGGTCTTTTCCAGGGAGTTTTCTCTCCGCATTAGGTGGCCAAAATATTGGAGCTTCAGCTTCAGTATCTGTCCTTCCAATGAGCACTCAGGGTTGATTTCCTTCAGGATGGACTGATCTGACCTCCTTGCAGTCCAGGGGACTCGTAAGAGTCTTCTCCAGCACCACAGTTCGAAAGCATCAATTCTTCGGCGCTCAGCCTTCCTTATAGTCCAGCTCTCACAGCCATACGTTACTCCTGGGAAAACCATAGCTTTGATTATACGGACCTTTGTGGGCAAGGTGATGTCTCTGCTTCTTAATATGCTGTCTAGGTTTGCCATAGCTTTCCGCCCAAGGAGCAAGCGTCTTTTAATTTCATGGCTACAGTCACCGTCTGCGGTGATCTTGGAGCCCAGGAAAATAAAATCTGTCACTGCTGCCATTTCTTCCCCTTCCATATGCCAGGAAGTGATGGGGCCAGATGCCATGATCTTTGTTTTTTTAATGTTGAGTTTCAGACCAGCTTTTGCACTCTCCACTTTCACCCTCAACAAGAGGCTCTTGAGATCCTCTTCGCTTTCTGCCATTAGGGTGGTATCGTCTGCGTATCTGAGGCTGTTGATAATTCTCCCGGCAATCTTAATTCTGACCTGTGATTCATCCAACCCGGAGTTTCTCATGATGTACTCTGAGTAGGGATCTACAGAATTCATTCCATCTGTATTTCCTGGATGGAATTGGATTTTTTTAACCAGAATTTTACTCTACTTGCACAAGTGCACATTAGCGCTGATGCGCACAAATGCACTAATGTGCATTAACTAATGCAAATTAGCACACACACACACCGTGAAAAACTGGTCCACATGTCTGCAGAATACATGTGACCCACAAAAAGTCGGTCCACTGTGAAATCTGTAGGTCAGATTCATAGAAATCCAAACTCATTTGAATCCCTTGTGGATTTCTCCAACATCCCTATGGGAGAGCAAATCTAAAAGTCCCTTGGCAGTCTGTGACTGCAGGTCCATATGCCTGGTGTAGATTGTGAAGCAAGAGAGCAGGTATATGAACACCTGAAACCAAAGGCATTGCTAGGTTCTTAAAAGATCCAGGGCACAGGCCCATAACATAAATTTGCACATATATATATATATATGAGGGGCCGCGGTGGCTTAGTGGTTAAGACGCTGAACTGCAGACTGGAAGGTCGGCAGGTCAGCAGTTCGAGACCCGAGTGCCGCGTGACGGAGTGAGCTCCCGCCTTCAGTCCCAGCTCCTGCCAACCTAGCAGTTCTAAAGCAAGAAATTGCAAGTAGATAAATAGGTACCGCCTCGGCGGGAAAGGTAGCAGCGTTCCGTGCACCTCGGTGTTCAGTCATGCCGGCCACATGACCACGGAAGCGTCTTTGGACAGCGCTGGCTCTTCGGCTTAGAAACTGGGATGAGCACCGCACCCTAGAGTCGGACACGACTGGTTGGGGACACCCTTACCTTTATATATATATATATATCTGAGTCAAAGGAAAAGGAAGGTCATTACTGACCCCTAGAGGGACGCCGCTTGCGCTGGCGTTTTCATGGCAGTCTGTAGCGGGGTGGTTTGCCATGGCCTTCCCCAGTCATATATCTGAGTCTAATCGCACCTCTAATATGTGCGTGTGTGTGTGTGTGGTGTGTGTGCATATGGTGTGCTTGTGTGTGTGTGTAGATTACATACATACATGCACAAGAAGTGTGCACTGACCCCCCACCCCACTTCAACTCAGACCCCGAGTCACCGTTTTGGAAAACATCCCATTTCTGCTCGGGCCAATTTGTAGTCAGTCCACTTCAGCTCAGCACCAAACCTGAGTCAAGGTTTGGAAAAATGAGTCTTTATGCTTCCTGTTGACTATGAGAAATTAGAAAAAAACAAACTGTGACTTTTTTCTCTTGGTCAGAACTGGATGATAATTTCAGGCATGGTAGCCCCCTAGAAGGGGATTACACCTGCCCAATGTAAAAAAAATATATAGGTGCAGGGTGTATATTTTGATTTTCTTTTAAAGGGAACTGCCAATAACATTTTAATTCCATGGAAGAATTGGATAAACATTTCAGGATTCATTGCCCCATTACAGGAGATCCTATCTGCCAAATTTCAGAATGATAGCCACAGGGGGTTTTGTGCAAGGGTGGCCTTGACACGTTAAGGTCTCCAAAAGAGGACATACTTATCTCCCTATTTTCCTTGTGGACCATTGTTCTGAAAATTACAGACAGGCTAGAGTTGTCCCTAAGTAAGAAACCAGCAACGTTTCAGGATAGGTGCAGCAGTTCATGTGGAAGGGGAGTTCTCCAATTTGGGAGAGGGAGTGATTTGCTTTCCCCTTCCCCAATAGTTTTTGAGTAAATTTGTATGAAAATACACAGGTCACTAGAGGTGACCTCCAGGCAAGAAATCTGCAAAGTTTCTGAAGGATATACATGCATGCAAATTTAAAATTACTAGAATTTATTTACATTTCACCACTGTTAGCAGCAGGGGAACATGGGTGGGAAGGTGCTATTGCACTCATGTCCTGCTTGTGGGTTTCCTGTGGGCATCTGGTTGGTCAGTGTGTGCACAGAATGCTGGACTAGATGGATTTTGGTCTGATGCAGCACAGCTCTTCTTATGTTCCTAAATATAGAGTGCCTCTGAGCATATGCAGAATATTTTCTTTCACCACTGAGCACTTACATTCTCCCCCTACCAATTCTATTCCCCTCCCTGCAACCATCTCTCCTCATCCTACCATCCTCCAGCAACTCTTCAGAAAAACAGATGTTTTGTGCAACTCTCCTCTACCTCCTCTTTGTTACGCACAAGCTCTCAATGTATCTTCCTCCCGATAGCGTCATTTGTGCCAAGACTTCACCAGGATTCAGCCAATTAGTCTGTTTTCAAAACTAGGGCTACGTTATGGAGAAACTCTGAGCATGTACTAAGTGCCTTTCCCTCACCACTGAAGCTAGAGTTCATGCAAAATAAATTCACACACACACACACACACACACACACACACACAACAAAATATGCATAGGACTGAGCTGAGAGGGTAGTCAATTCATTAGACAGAACTGGGTAGGCACTGTATTAAGCCTGCAGTACCATGCTCACAACTCAGGACTTATTTCTGAGTAAACATGCAGAAGATCAAGGTGCAAACCTCCCCTCAAAAGCAACTTGTGTTGGAACCCTATGCACACTTTCCTGAGGGTAAGCCTCATTAAGCATAATGGGGCTTCTGAGTAGGCATACATAGGATTGTATAAATGAGCAGTATTTACCTCCCCTCCACTTAAAAAACAAACCAAAACCTCCTGTTTTTAATAAAGCTTTCTGTTCATAGGAACATAGGAAGCTGCCTTATGCTGATTCAGACCCTGGGTCCATCTAGCGCAGTATTGTTGACACTGACTGGCAGCAGTGGCTCCCCAGGGTTTCCGGCAGGATTCTTTCCTAGCCCTACCTGGAGGTGCTGGGGATTGAACCCGGGACCTTCTGCATGCCAAGCAGGTGCTCTGTCACTGAGCTACAGCCCTTCCTATTGCTGGATAATGGCAACTGACTAACAAAACAGCCCCAGATTTGTTTCTCTGCAGCCATGTGAACCCACTCTTCTTAAAGGCTTGAGTGAGAAGGAGAAAAACCAACCCTCTTGTCTGTTTGTATAAAGTCAAATACAGTTCAGAACTTCTCTTGCCCACTGAAGAAAACTCTCTTTAAGAATTCCCCAAGATATGTTCTGGGTGGAATAAAGAAGAGAAAGAAAGAACAGGATAGAGGAGGAAGAAAGGAATGGTGATTAGAAATGCGCACGGGGGTGGGTGGGTAGAGAGAATTCCCTAAGCCAAGTGGCTCCTTTCAGAGAGGTGGTACTTCAGAGGAATTTAGGAGGCTGTGCAGGGTTTGCAAGGATTGCACGTACTTAAATGAACTTTATGAGGTGAGGTGGCTGAGGGCTTTTTCAAGCTTCTTTTATAACTGTAGAACCTATTTAAAAGCCCCAGCAGTTTCTCGATCATGACGCCACATAGTCCTAACCCTCCCTTTGGGATTATTTGAGTCCTGCAGCTATTTAGGAGAAATTAAAGTGGAGGGGGAGAAAGAAGTTTGTGGAGGCTGATTGGATCCTTTGCTGTACTGAAGCGACTAAACTTCTGCAGAAGCCAAACATTCCAGTTTGGGGCAGTAAAATGAGATGCTGTGTGAAATACCAGTATTTCACATGGAGCTCTTTCTTCCCTTCCTTCTCCCTCTTCAAAATGTAATTGCAAGCAAGCTCCCAACAGTAGGCATGTAAGAGCAGAAAAGTAGCGGGGGAGAGGTTTTTTGCACCTCAAAAAAAACCTACACCAGAGATTAGGGATAGTGATCTCCTAATGATCACCTTAAATACCTTCTGTTTAGGATCTCTAGTCCCCTGTGTGGCTTGGCAGTTTTTTACTTTTTTAGTCTTTAAAAAAAAGGAAAATTTAGGCATGGCTAGCACAAAAGCTACTGGATCTAACTGTCTGAAATTTGGCAGGTTCAGTCAGCTCCATAGGGGCTCCCAGGTCGCCAAATTCCATGAACTTATGAGGAAGCACAAAAAAACTATAGCTCTTTGCTTTGACAGATTTTCTTGAAAAAAGCAAAATTTTTCCTGTGGCTAGCACAAAAGCCACTAGACCTTACTGTCTGAATTTTGGCATGTTCAATCAGCTCCATGGGGGCTACCAAGTCTCCAAATTTCATGTATTTACCATACAAACTAAAAAAAGGTTACGACCGTTTCAGTTTTCCAATGCAAGTCAATGGGAAAATTTAAAAAATAGCAATTAGGACAGGTCAAAAGATCCAGGGCACAGCTCAAAAAGATCTGGGGCCCATGCCCAGATAAGCATTATCCTAACGACACCCCTGCCTGAAACTGTCTTAATCTGACCCAGGCCTTTGGTCTATCTAGCCCAGGACTGTCAATTGCTCTTCAGGGTCTGAAGGGGGGCGGGGACCAGGGGGGAGGCTCTGTTGTTCTCTGCCTTACTATTTCTCTGGTTTGCTCTGCTCTGCATTCATGCCTCCCAAATGCCCATTTTAACTAGAGGAATTGCATGAGTTAATTCCAAATCAGAGGATGTGCAGTCTGCTGCAGCCTACAGTTCTATTTCTTTAAAATAATTATAGGTCATGTTTCCCACTTAAAAACCTCCAGAGAAACCGATAACTAAGGAAAAGAAATCCGTCTTCCATTCATTACCATCTCCCCCACTCCACCCTCTAAGTTACCGATGTTTGATAAAACATTGCAAAAAAGAAGGAGAAGCATTTTTAGTGTGGTTGTAGGCATGGTTGCATCAAGATTCTTTGGGTGTGGTGTTTTTCTAAGGCACGAGAAAAACAGCAGGGAGTGTCTCCAATCACAAGAAGAAAAACAAGTGAAAAGGCCACAGCAGTGCTTATTTATTGTGTACTCCCTGACATTTCAGAGAAAAGTCCCCCTTTTCAGGGGCTTCCGTCACTACTTGAATCTGCTTGAAAAACTCAGTATTAAACATCTAGATTCTTTTTGGCGTGATGTTTTTGTAACACACACACACTGCATGAACATCACAATCCTATCCATGTCTATTCAGAAGTAAGTCCTACTATGTTCCCTGGTACTTACTTCTTCATAGTAAGTGTATGTATGTATGTATTTATTTATTTATTTATTTATTTACAATATTTATATACCACTCCACATCAAAGATTTTGGAGCGGTGAACAGCAAGATAAAAGAATAAAATCCAACGATGAAAACAATTAAAACATTTTAAAAGAACAGATTCTGAACATAATAAACTGTGGCTGGTCACTCAGGGAAAGCCTATCAGAATAATGCCTTCAGGAGGCGCCAAAAGCAACACAATGTTGGCTCCTGCCTGGCCTCCAAAGGCAGGGAGTTCCACAGGAAGGGGGCCACTATGCTGAAGGCTCTCTTCCTGGTGGACTCCAACCGGGCCATAGGTCCATGTGAAACCACCAGGAACAAGCCCTCCAATGACCTCAGTGACCGGGCAGGTTGGTAAAAAAGAAAGTGCTCGCTCAGGTATCCTGGTCCAAAGTTGTTTAGGGCTTTATACACTAGTACTAATACCTTAAACCTGGCCCAGTAGCGAATATTTAGGATTGCAGTGTCAGATTGCTCTTGGATCAGTGATGTTTCAGTGCAGACAAGAGCACATCCACATTGGCAACATTCACAAAAAGTATCAGTGAAATTTCTGTGCATTATGATATCAAATATCATAATGCACAGAATGCTCGAAGCCAACATGGATTTGTCAAGAACAAGTCCTGCCAGACGAATCTGATCTCATATTTTGATCAAGTCTCCTCCCTTGTGGACCATGGGAATGCTGTGGACATCATATACCTCGACTTCAGCAAAGCTTTCGACAAAGTGCCCCAGGATATCCTGATGAGCAAACTAGCTCAAAGTGGGCTAGATGAAACGACGATCCAGTGGATCCACAGTTGGCTACAGAATCGGAATCAAAGAGTGCTTATCAGTGGGATCTCCTCAAACTGGGGAGAGGTAATGAGTGGGGTACCGCAGGGCTCAGTCCTGGGCCCAGTGCTTTTCAACATTTTTATTAATGACTTGGAGGAGGAGGTGCGGGGAATGCGCATCACATTTGCAGATGACACAAAATTGGGCGGGATAGCTAATACCCTGGAAGACAGAAACAAAATTCAAAGTGATCTGGATAGACTGGAGCACTGAGCAGAAAACAACAGAATGAAATTTCATAGGGATAAATGCCAAGTTCTGCACCTAGGAAAAAGAAACCAAATGCACAGTTACAAGATGGGGGATACGTGGCTCAACAGCACTACAAGCGAGAAGGATCTTGGAATTGTTGTCGATCACAAGCTGAATATGAGCCAACAATGTGATGTGGCTGCAAAAAAGGCCAATGCTCTTTTGGGCTGCATTAATAGAAGCATAGCTTCCAAATCCCGGGAAATACTAGTTCCCCTCTACTTAGCACTGGTTAGGCCTCATCTGGAGTCCTGTGTCCAGTTCTGGGCGCCACACTTTAAGAAGGACGCAGACAAGCTGGGGAGGGTTCAGAGGAGGGCAACAAAGATGATCAGGGGACTGGAAACAAAGCCCTGCGAGGAGAGACTGAAAGAACTGGGCCTGTTTAGCCTTGAGAAGGGAAGACTGAGGGGAGACAGGGTAGCGCTCTTCAAGTACTTGAAAGGTTGTCACAGAGAAGAAGGCCAGGATCTCTTCTTGATCATCCCAGAGTGCAGGACACGGAATAATGAGCTCAAGTTACAGGAAGCCAGATTCCGACTGAACATCAGGAAAATCTTCCTGACTGTAAGAGCAATACAACAATGGAACCAATTACCTAGGGAGGTGGTGGGCTCTCCTGCACTGGAGGTGTTCAAGACGAGGCTGGACAGCCATCTGTCGGGGATGCTCTGACTTGGATTCCTGCGTTGAGCAGGACTCGATGGCCTTGTAGGCCCCTTCCAACCCTACTATTCTATGATTCTATGATTCTACGAAATATGCAGCTGAAACCCTGGGTTGCAATATGTAGTGATTTGATCTCAAATTAGATTAGTGAGGTAAGAATAGTAATTTAGGGTGCAATCCTGTGCATGTTTAGACAGAAAAAGTCCTACAATTCCCAGCATTCCCCAGCAGCCATGCTGGCTGGGGAATGCTGGAAGTTGTAGGACTTTTTCTGCCTTAACACGCATACGATTTGTCTATAGAGAACTAAAATATGCTGATATGATAATGACATTTGAAAATCCATTATGAAGTCACATATAGAGTTGGTCAATGCAGTGCAGATTTTATATGTGAAGGAAATTGGTGACAGACCAAGAAAGAGATTTTGGAGTCAGAGTGGGCTCAAGTTACAGGAAACCAGATTCCGGCTGAACATCAGGAAAAACTTCCTGACTGTAAGAGCGATACGACAATGGACCCAATTACCTGGGGAGGTGGTGGGCTCTCCCACACCGGAGGCAGGCAAGACGAGGCTGGACAGCCATTTGTCAGGGATGCTCTGACTTGGATTCCTGCACTGAGCAGGGGGTTGGACTCGATGGCCTTGTAGGTCCCTTCCAACCCTACTATTCTATGATTCTATGAGTCTGGTAGACAGCTCAGTGAAAATGTTGACCCAGTGTGCAGTTGTTGTGAAAAAGGCAAATTCTATGTTAGCCATGATTAGGAAAAGAATTTAAAATAAAAATGACAAGATCATACTGCTCCTATACAAATCTATGGTGTGACCACACTTAGAATACTGTGTACAGTTCTGGCCCTCACACCTAAAAAAAGAAAGAAAGACATTGTAGAGTTGGAAAAAGTGCAGAAAAGAGCAACTAAAATTGTCAAGAGGCTGGAGCAACTCCCCTATGAGGAAAAGTTACAACATCTGGGACTGTTCAGCTTAGAGAAAAGGCGAGTGAGGGGAGACACGATAGAGGTGTACAAAGTAACGCACCGTTTGGAGAAAGTGGATAGGGAGACATTTTGCTCCCTTTCTCAAAATACTAGAACCCAACAGGTTCTGATTGGTGGGAGATTCAGGACAGATACAAGGAAGCATTTCTTCACACAGCGCATAGTTAAGCTATGGGATTCGCTACCACAGGATGTAGTGATGGCTGCCAGTTTGGATGGCTTTAAATGGGGCTGGACACATCCCTGGAGGAGAAGACTATCGATGGCTACTAGTCCTGATGGCTATGTGCTACCTCCAGCATCAGAGGCAGTGAGCCTATGTACACCAGTGGCTGGGGAACATGGGCTGTTGTGCTCATGTCCTGCTTGAGGGTTTCCCACCTCAAGCAGCTGGTTGGCCACTGTGTGAACAGAATGCTGGGCGAGATGGACGTTGGTCTGGTCCAGCGCGGCTCGTCTTCTGTTCTTCCATTAATCCCTGTGTGGTCTCACATGGACAAGCATGCAAGTGCATTGCAGTGGCGGCGGCGGCTGTTCTGCTGCAGGACACAGGCCAGCCCGCCGCCACCATGCTGCGCTGTCCACTGCTCCCTCTGCCCCAGCGCACGCTCTGCTGCCGCCTCTTCTTCCAGGGCGACTGGAGGGCGAGGGGGAGGGCAGAGAAGCACAGTGACACCACAGGGAACGGAAGTGTGAAGCAGCTCACCCTAACCCTAACCCAGTCCACCTCGCTTCCCCTTCCAGAGAGTGGTGAGCCTTCCCGGGTGCCACAGGCGGGGGTCCACGCCCTGCGGGCTTAACTAGATTAATCACCAGTGGAGGCGGGTGGCTCCAATGTCAGTGGGGCAGTGAGTCTGCTCCAGGTTTCAGTCAGAACCACTCAGAACTCTAGAGGGGTGCTCCAGGATGTGGAGCACTACAAACCAAACACCTTGCTGAGCACCTGGGAGAGCTCCTTCAGAGTGCTGACCGGCTCGCGCTGAAACCCGGAGCAGATACCCTGCCCCACTGACATCGGAGCCACCCGCCTCCAATGTTAATCACAACATGTGCGCTGGAATGGAACCTGCTCTGTCACAGATTGCCAGTGCTGAGGCCCCAGCATGAGTCAGGGCCGGGGGGGGGGTGTTAACCCTTTTACCCCGCTGCTGTCCCAATCTGGATCTGGTCCCCCACACTTGGAATGTTCATTGGAGTGAACGGGAGCAAGTAGGGGGGAGCAAAAGGTCAAAGCAGCGCCCCCCACCCCCAATTGCCACGCTTGCCATGAGAGGGGTGTTACATGTAGGTTGGCCATAAGTCTCTGGGCCATTTCTGCGGGTCTGGCAAGACTATCATCAGGCGCTGCAGCCTGGCCCCACACACCAGGGGCTGGAGAGCAGCATGCATAGGGTTGCACCCCTTGACTGCGGACTGAGCCGTCTTAGGGGGGCCCTTTGGGTGGTGAGGGATAGTGTCCGGGGTGCTGCAGTGCCAGTGCTAATGATGCTGGGCAAGCATAATCCAGCGCTTGCCCAATGGAGCCGGGGCTTGCTCGCACAGCGGGGGGGACGGGGGACGGGGACAAATCAGCACTTCTCTGCATTGTGCGAGGTATGTTGTGCCAGCAGGAGGTACGCTGTACTAGCACAACGGCCTTAGCTCTAGTGCCGGGATACTGCTGGATACTGTCCACGGGGTCATATTTCACTGACTTCAAATGTGAAGCACACGATTAACCCCACCACCGCCACAGATGAACACGTGGTGTAACCTGGTCCCATGGATGCTTGCTTGGGAGTTGGTCCCGCTGTGTTCAGTGCAGCTTATTCCAGTGTGAGTGTGTTCATAAAAATTGCCACAAAGAAACCCCAACTCTTACAGACAAAAAAAATAACAGATAAGAGACCAAAGAGAAACAACACACACAAAGCCAGAAAGGCACGCAGTTCTGCCCTGCCCCTGCCTTTTGACATGTTCAAGAAAAGAAAAGAAAAGAAAAGAAAAGAAAAGGCTTCACTACCACGATAAATTAAAAACAAGCCTCTGACTATGTGCAGAGCTTC
The DNA here is from genome assembly GCF_057233095.1 of Heloderma suspectum. NCBI lineage: Eukaryota > Metazoa > Chordata > Lepidosauria > Squamata > Helodermatidae > Heloderma > Heloderma suspectum. The sequence continues at coordinate 314,156,913 of NC_139461.1, read as the reverse complement.
AGATTTCATGCTCGTTCAACACTCATCAAGGCATCACTGTGCCCGCAAGACTAAAAAAGGCCGGCTTCTGATGCCCGGATGCAAAAAACATTTATTTGGGGCAACCACTGTTTTTGTTATAGAGATTTGAGCATCAGGGCGTTGATGGCACCTTAGGAAATCAGGGGCTTGAGCCTACTTCATCTTCGTCCCACTCTTCCTCCACAGAGTTGGGGAGAGGCGGAACTCATCACAACGTGACGGTGTGACTGGAGCGGAGGCAGGGCCGGCACCAGAGCCCAGTGACCCTGGGGCAGCATTGGGCTGCCGACGGGCCCCCACAGCCAAAGCCCACCCGCTGGCTGCCCCTTGGCTGTCGAAACTGCCCCCACCCTCACACCAGCTGCCAAACGGCCCCCGCCCAGCCAGCCAACATGCCCTCTGCGGTGCCTTCTTCTGGCCTCCTTTTTGACAGCGCGTAAGCGGCCGCCTTCATCTCTAGAACAGCAATTACCAGCACTTTTGTCTTTGGTTTGGGGGGGGGGGGTTCTGCTGCCACTTCCCTTAATCTCACTCCCTGAGGCTCAGTGGGAGGGAGGACTGCAGAGACAGACAGCTTGGGAAACTGCCCTGCTGTGAAGGGGATGGGGAGGAAAGAGCCAAGAAGGTCTAGCTGCTCCCAAGCTTCTGCCTGGGTTTTTCCCCTGAACATCTGGAAACCAGAACACGAAGAACCCCAGGCTGCAGATTGCCTGTGTTTATTTGGTGGGCAATAACAAGAACACGGTGGTGGATCGGAGAGGCCCTCTTTTCAGCAGCTGAGCGTGTGCCAATGCGCTGCACCTTTTCGAATGAAAACTTGCCTGTGGAAGGTGACAATCCCTCCTAAGCAGCGAGACGGCCTCCTGTGCACCTTGTCAGTTGAACCGTCGGGATCCAATCACCAAACTGAGTTGTTTTCAAGGTTTTATATGCAGCTTCCTGGACGGACTCCTAGTGCAAACCCCCAACAAGGTCCCTCGAAGTCCCAGGCTAGGGAGGGGAAGTGCAGTCTGGCCTGCCCTTGAGGGGACGCTGGCCACCAATACAATACTCACCACTTAGCCCTGGGATGAGGACCTCTTTCAGTGGGCATAGCCTGCAGGTCTTCTCCCAAGGAGGGGAGGGGAGGGGAGGGGAGGGAGGGAGGCATTTCCCACAGCTGTTCACACCACACTCATGCACTGAGCAATCATCATCACTGCACTGCACTGATGTTGGGCTTTTTCTTCCCCTTGCAAGGAGCCCAAGGTGGCTCACAGATCCTCTCCCTCTCCATTTTATCCTCAAAACAACCATGTGAGCTATGGTTAGACCAAGAATCAGTGACTGGCCCAAAGTCACCCGTTAAGCTTCATGGCTAACAGCACCTTTCATCAAAGCATCCTAAATTTCTGCCTAAACCTCTCGGAATCCTTGTTCAAATCGGAAGCTGGAGTGGCAGGTTTGGAGTGGAACAAGCCAAACATGGTCCTGAATATCACCTAAACTCAGAGTGTCAGGAAAAGCATCTACCTGAAGACTCTCCAAGGGACTCATTAGAGCCTGTAGATTGCTCCATGAGAGAGAAGGAGTATCAGATTCAGAACCAATTGCTACATTTATGGGAATAAAAGATTACCAGAATTGAAACCCCACAAGCAACTTGTTAATAAATATTTGAATCCACCTATGCTCATGTGTACACGTCTCTCTCTCTCTCCCTCCCTCCCCTACACACACACACACACACACACACTTCAGCGACTGCATACAGAGTGTCTCCTGGATCACACGGCAGCCCAAACCATGCTGTGGGCCTCCATGCGCAGCCACCAGGTCTGTGTGGCAGGGACTAAGCGCCCTGTATCCACAATAAGATCCCTATCAGTTGCACACAACATCCTAGTGCCTCTGTGATGCTATCGACAGTATTGTGCAAGATCAAAGCCACTTCCAGAACAATGCGGGATCTTTCAGGGTCTGGGCAGAATCATGGTGGAAAATGCTGCAAGCCAAGACAGTCTAGTGCAAAACAGCTCCTGCCACGCTAACCTTGTCCCTGCCTGGGAACAGCAACTGCCTCTCGCAGATCTCAAAAGAGATCTGGGTCCCCCTGAGCATCAGGCGGCACCAAAACCAATTGCAGCATCTCACCTGCTGGCTGCTGATCCTGTGGATACGTGCCGGATGATTCTGTTCCTGAGTCAGGCCCCATTCAGCCTGTGCCTTTGTCTTCTGCTGAATCGGAGGCGTCTTTGGGACCCCCTTTGATCAAGAATGATTCCCAGAAGTGGGAATGGACCTGGGACTTCAAATCAACTCTTCTCCTCTTGCAGTACCACCTTGCCACATATGCAAGAACAGAAGAGGAGCCCTACCGTGCTGGAGCCATTCAGCCCCCAAATCCATCTAGTACTGCTCTAGCGTTCTGTTTCCAACAGAGGTTAGCTAAATGCTTCCAGGAAGCCACACATTTCTTGTTGTTGTTCACAACAATTGCATCTGATCTCTTGTAATACACTGTTTTACCTATTATAGTAGGTTTATGCCAGTACAAAGTGTTATCGTTATTTTCAGCTAGTGGGTCAGGACTCTGTCTTCATAGAAAGGGGACATTTCAGAACTGAACTGAGTACTATATACCCAGCTGACAACAAATGATCTTTGCAACCTGATTGTGTGTCTGGTAGGAGAAAGAGAGAAAGCAGCTGATGTGGTCTTTTGTTTCAGAGATACCATTGCACTTTCGACACGTGTGTTTACCTGTGGGCTTCTTGCAAGTCTTTGATCATTATTGGGGGCACCATCGTGATCAAAGTCATAATCAACCCACATTGGCTCAAAGGGCTATAGGAGGTTACAGCATATAACACCAAACCATGTTGGTGATATATGGCTCATTTGCAAATGTGCACAGGTTATGCTTAGGCGGGGGTCTCCAGATGGGGGCTCTCCAGCTCCCATCGCCTGGGGGCACCAGGTTGGGAAGCCTGGTCCAACTGATTTCTGCTCAGCTTCGGGGGGTGCACCCTAAAGATGCGTCCAGAGCTCTGACTCCGCTCTCTCACTCCCTGGCCCGGCCCAGCTGGGTCCAGCTGCAGGTGGTGGCACTTTCACAGAGCCCTTCATTAGGAGGTGCCGCAGCTGGGATGAGGGGAGCTGAAGCCCCCTTCCAGCACAGCCCAGGGCTATTTCCTTGTCATCCTGGCAGCTGTGGGGGAGGCCGTCGGGCTGATCTCCAAAACACATGGAAGCTGCAGGCACTTAGCCACCTCTGTGAGCAAGTCCCAGGCTCTGCCAGATGGCCTCACACAAATGGCGCTGGTTTCTTTCAACCCGTTGTCGGACCCTGTCCAACCCAGACCCAGGCAGGCCTCTTCAGGGGAAGAGGGCTGGGATTCTGCGGAACCCTGTTCCCGTGAAGACCTGGAGGTGCCTGCAGGAGGCCCAAGGCAGGCTGAGGACACCTCCCGGGGTCTCCTCCGGCCCTGCCTCAAACCTCAGTCCCTGATTCACCTCTCTCATCCACGAGGTTTCCAGAGCACCAGCAACGGCAGACCCAATGGGAAACCCAGAGGATGCCGCCCCCAGATACCAGATCACCCTCTCGCCAGAGGTCTGCTGAGGAGCAGTGATGCCACCGCATTTCACACTGCATTGGCTCGTTGGTCAAAACGTGTCCACATGTGGTGCCCACCTTTATAGCACGCCTGGATCGCTGGACTGCAGATTTGCTGATGCTCCGAACTGATGCGAGCTTTGGAGCATGCACAGTCTGCATCTCAACAGCCATTTCTGTGCATGTGCTGAGCTGGTTGGTTAAACCCTTGAATGGCCCAGTGCATCCACCACTGTTTCTCTCGTCGTCGCCATTGCTGCTGCAGCTCCGGCTCTGCGAAGAGGAGGAGGAGGAGGAGGAGGAAGGCTCTGCAGGTCAGTGATATCAACATCACATCACACAGGCAGGCCATGTGAAAATCACCAATCAGGAAGGGGCTACATAACGCAATGATGCATGATGTCATGCCACACTATGCACTTCCAAACCACAGCTCTGAAGATGCAGTTTGATACTGCACATTTGCAGAAAATCACATCCACAGAACAAGATCTCATATTAAAGGAGACCTCTCCTCCCAGCTCACTTGGATGCACTGGTGACTTTCCAAGGAAATAATGAATGCATTCAGGGTATTTTCATCATCATCGCTTAGGAGGAACAGGCTGCTGGGAGAAGGAGCCCACTCAGGAGGAGGGCGCGGACTGAGCTGCGAGGGGTGAAGCAGCAGAGGACCAGGAAGAGGAGGACCGATGGGGGGACATCACTTCCTCTCTCTCCTCTGGACCTTTGCTGGGTTAACAGCTCCACTCGAGCTCCTTGCTCAAGCTCCTTGCTTCCCCACCAGTGGTGGTTCATGGACACCCTTTCCCAGAAATCTTAAAATCAAGAATTGCTGAGTGGGAGGCACCCCCAGGCCAACTCCGCAAACTTTTGACAATATTCCAGAACCCTCTCCTCTGCCCGCCCCCGCCCCGGCCTAGGGCCATCCTTCTGGCCTGCCCTTTCTTTGTTGAAGAGTTGGACCACTTTCTGGCTTCTTACACACACACACACACACCACTTCTTGACACATACAACTGGCCCTGTACCTCTGTGGATGCCACCTAGCCACAAGCTAGGAACCCAGAGTGTGCACGGCACTCTCCTCTGAAGCCAAATCTTCCAGGCCTCCCTGACAAGAATCCCATTTCAGGAAAGGGCCTAGTCCCAGAGCCCCAATTTCTGATGAAAAGTGGGGGCTCGTTTTGAATGAGCTGACAGCCACACCTCTGGCCAGGAAGCCTTGTCCCTAGTCCCATAACTGTGGGGATGAGCTGTGGTGGTCAAGTAGCTGTGATTGCGGGGGGAGAACTTTGCACATGCTCAGAGACACCATTCATTTTAGACTCTACATAGTCTGGAGCCAAGCCCTGACTATGGAAACAAAGCTTCCCTCCTTGGCTCAGCATCAAGGTATTCTGGCTGGAACTGAGCTTTCAGAGGAGGAGAATCTCTCAGCCCTGCAGAGAGCAAATTGTGACATTTAACTGGAAGTGTGCCACAAGAAAGTACAACGGAGAGGATGGGGTTGTGCACGCCAGTGTTGTTTCCTCCCCTAACTGGAGTGTGCCTCTTGCGGACATGTCAGGGCTCCATTTCCCCACCTTGAGGGGTGGGGGTACCTCAGGACATGCTGTGGGTCTCAGGTGCACTGCTGCTACCTATCCAAGACTTGGGGGGAGGGCAGGTGAGTCCAAACATGAGGACCGGCGTGCCAACCCCCAGCAGTTGAGCTTGCTCTTCTCCCAGCAGGGGTGGGGCTGGCTCATTGTGCCTCCTCCTCCTCCTCCTCCTCCTCCTCCTCCACCCCCCCCCCCCCGTCGTTCCTCCTCCCCTTGCATCTTCCTGACACGAGGTATAAAGCAAACGGGCGCTGCAGCCAGCTGGAGGCCGAAGTGCCAGGACGATGGAGGCAAGAGGCAGCGTGCTCCTGGCCGGCCTCTTTGCCCTCTGGGCCTGGGTGCCACCTGTGTCTGCTCAGTGGTGGAGCGGTAAGTAATGGAGCAAATGCTTCCCATGTTCTCTGGGTGAGAGCAGCAGGCAGGCAGGGGCTTAGCTGTCCACCCCCCGCCCATGCATATGCGGTCCTGGCAAAAATCCCCCTCCCAACTCTGCACTGGGGGAAAGCTGCTGTCTCTGCCTTGGGTCTTGGGGCCTCTTTACAGATGGAGAAATTACAGTGGAGGCTGGTGGCTCCAATTTCCGTGGGGCTGTGGATCCATTCTGGGTTTCAGTCAGAGCCAGCCAGAGCTCTGAAGGAGCTATCCAAGGTGCTGAACCGAGGGTTCACCAGCCTCCACTGTGTAATACCAGGTGGGGAGGGGGAGATTAGGGAACATGCCATGCCTTGCTAACCCAGACGCTCCTCCTGAAACCCACTTTCCAGCTCTTTCTCCCCTAACACTCTCTGGTTTAGGGGTGCTGTATCCCATGATCTGAAACAAGTTTGAACAGTACATTCTTCCAGCTCAGTGGGTATTCTAATAATTAGGAAGACAGGTGTGTTGACAGTTATGAGTCATGAGGGCAAAGAGTTTTGTGGCACCTTGAAGACTAACCCATTTATTCTGGCATAGCCCAAACGCCTTCACCGGAATATATTTCTTAGCCTTGCCACAAGAATCTTTGTTGTTTTTGCTGCAGCAGACTAATATGGCTGCTGCCCTCTAGAGCTTCCATGTCCAAAGGCAGTCTAGCTCTAAAGACGAGAAGTCTGAGACAAACGCAGTGGGAGAGAGCTGTCATCTTCATGCTTCTGGGCTCCCTGGAAATGTCAGCCTGGCTGGTGGAACACCCAAGGCTCGTATCACCTAGATTCTTATAACCAAGATGCTTATAACTTTGGGCAGCCTCCCCAGCGTGGCGCCCTAAATACATTTTAAGCTACAGCCCCCATCATCCCAGGCCACAGGCCATGCTAACTGCAGCTGAAGGAAGTTGTGGTCCAAAACATCTGGAGGGCACCAGGTTGAGGAAGGCTGACCTTGGGCATCTAGCAGGACAACATCCTGAGCAACGGAGAAATGAATTAGGGCCCCAAGTCTGTCCCCAGTTCTGGAAATCATTTTCAACCAAAGTGGGCCCCACAGATGCCTCGGAGCCAGCAGAAGAGAAGGCAGCTGACTTAGATGGGGCTTCTGTTTTGATGGAAGAATCATCCCACACCAGACTTGTCGTTAGTGTCTGTGGAACGTTGAGTTGTTGTTGCTACTGAGGTCTGAGTCTGCTGGTTCTTCACTTTCCCCCCAGGGTCCTCATCTTCATCTGAGGAATGGTATGGGCCTCTGCGACCTCCGAGACCTCCAATATTTCCAAGGCCTCCCAGGCCTCCCAGACCTCCAATATTTCCAAGTCCTCCGAGACCTCCAAGACCTCCAAGACTTCCAAGCCCTCCAAGCCCTCCAAGCCCTCCAAGACTTCCAAGCCCTCCAAGCCCCCCAAGCCCTCCAAGACTTCCAAGACCTCCAAGACTTCCAAGCCCTCCAAGTCCTCCCAGACCTCCCTGTATGTCCTCCACTTTCCCCCCTGAGTCTGGGGGCTGCTCATGAGAGCTGTTTCCCAATCGTCAGTCAGTGAATCCCCTGCAGCACAAGCTGGATTTCCATTTAAAACCTTCTTTGTCTTCCAGCCAAGAAATGTCCCACAAATGTGAAGGGCAGAACCTTCGAGTGTGGAGAAATGTGCTCCTTGGGTGACCACTGCCCAGGCAATGAGCTCTGCTGTAAATATGGCTGCCGCCGGGAGTGTCGGCTCCCAGTTGATGGTAATGAGCCTTCCTGGAGCGCGCCACCCCCCTCTTCCCCCGCCCTCTGCTTGCAGGTCCATAGCACGTTGCTCCTCCATTTCAGCTCACATATGGAACGTCTCTTCTGTAGGCAGTGTTGGGAACAGGGGAACTACAAAGATTCAGGGCCTGGGCCCATAGGGCCCAAATCTGCATCAAATCTGTGTATGTTGATTGATATCCATATATGCAAATGTAGAAATAATTACTAGGATTTACTTAAATTCCACCCAAGGCAAAGCCAGCCAGAATTTTTCAGCCAAATAACATCAGATAAAATAACCCTTCAGTTAATTTGTACCCTGCCCCAGATCACCCAGAACCAATGGGAAAACACTTTTCTCAGCTTCATTGCCGTGCAGGGGGAGATGTGGGACGTCTGTGTGTGTGGCAGAATGTGGGGAGGGCAAAATTCACCCTTCCCTCCCCAGCCGCAACTCCCCTTGAAAGTCACCCCCTGCGTGGCAGTGAAGCCAAGCACCACTCGGGGCTCTGGGGAATAGATCGGGGGGTAGGAAACGGATGGGGGCCCCATGAGCCCTGGCCTAGCAATGCCCCTGCTTGGGAAGAAGGGGAAACTCCTTAACACAGGGAAGCTGCTTTTCTGCAGAACCAGGAAGGAGAAAAGGCCGCTGCGCTGCTGCCCGGATGGGTCCGCTGGTCTTTGGCCCCCGCCTCCACTTTGGCCACCAATGCTCTGAGTGGCGGGTGCCTGCCAGGGCAGAGGTGCACGTCAGGCCCCGTGGCTGGCCACCATTTCTGGGTTGCTGTGTTGTAGGCTTGTTTGCTAGCCACGTCATTTTGCTCTCTCCTTGCCTCCCAGTGAACCCTGGCTACTGCCCCGAGGCCAAGCCCATCACCACTGCGACATGCAGCACAAACTGCACCGTGGACACCAAATGTGGGGAGGGGAAGAAGTGTTGCCGCTGGGACTGCTTCTCCACCTGTGTCACTGCAGAGCCAGGTAAAGCTGACCCTGGAGGGGAGCTGGCGCGGACGCTGGCGGTGCCTGAAGCTGGGCTGGCACTCGGGGGGTGGTGGAAGGGGAGGGGATGTGGGCAGAGAGGGGCAGGGAAAGCACCCTCCTCCTCGACGGGGGTCCCATCACCTGGTCCTTCTGCCAGCAGCCCGGGGAGCAAGAGCCACTGGGCAGCTGTACCCCCGCCAGCCCAGCAGGGAGAAGAGCAGCAGCACGAAGAGAAGATCAGCCTCAGCTGGACGCAGATGCCTCCCCTTAGGGACGTGCTGCTGTGTTCTGCCGTCATCACTCAAGCCCATCTCCCTCCTCCTTGCTGCCCCCTTCCTTAATCCCCCCCCAGCGGCTATTATTAATTGTTTAGATCATTGCCTATTCATCATTGCATTTATATCCCACCTTTTCCCCTCTTGCAAGGAACCCAAGGTGTCTTGTATGACCTTCCTCCTCTCCATTTTATCTTCCCAACAACCCTGTGAGGTAGGTTAGATGGAGAGTCAAGGACTGGGCCAAAGTCAGCCAGTGAGCTTCATGGCCGAGTGGGGACTAGTACCCGGGTCTCCTGGATCCCAGTCCAGTGCTGCAACCATTACACCACACTGGCCCTCTGTGGGAAAGAACAAAGAGAGGCACAATATGGGGAGACGCCTGTCTGTCTTGCCCTCCATAGCTAATGGAAGCTGCAGGGGTGGGGGGAGATTAAACAGAGGAATGGGGCACAGGGGCAAGGTATGATTAGCAGTATTATTGGCATTAAACATTTTTACGCCGGCCTTCATGCAAAGGCAGCAGGGCTGGCAACCTCTGGCCTTCCAGAGGTTGCTGGAATGCCACTCCCGTCAGCCCCTAGCCAGTGCAGACAAGGGGAAAGGGTGATGGGGGTTGCAGTCCAACAACATCTAGAGGGCCCCATGTACTCCATCCTGTTGCTAGTGGATATCAGGTACTGGATATCAGTACACAAAAGGTATGAAAAGGCTAAACCATGTCGCAAACACAGTACAACCGGAGATGTAAAAACAGCAGAGCAGACTACACAGGAACCAATGTAAGACTTTGAATCACCTGGGCAGATAAACAAGGTTTCCGTTGGCATAGGAACGATGGTAGGATCAGTAGCAGGCCAGGTTCCGTGGGGAGGGCGTTCCAAAGACGGGGCGCCGTCCCTAAGAAGGCCCCTCCCTCCTTCCTCCACAACAATCTTCCCCTGGCAGAAGAGTCTCCTCTGCAGGTCCTCAGACTCAGGCAGGTTGCTGCAGGGAGAGTCACTCCTTCAGGTGTCCAGGTCCCAACCCATGCAGGGCTTTGAGGACACCAGCACCTTGCCCTGGGCACAGAAGCAAAAGGCAGCCACGCAGCTCCCTCAGAAGCAGCGCAACAGGATCCCATCGGGCGGCGACTGTCTTCAGTGGCAGCCCATGAGACGCATCCATCTCTCGGCATCATGGCCTGATCCACACACACGGATGGCGCCACAGTCCCAGGGGGCACAATCACATTCTCCATCCCTTGCTTCTTCACACAGCACATTGTCAAACTACGGAACTCGCTACCACAAGATGTAGCGATGGCCACCAGCTTGGATGGCTTTAAAAAGGTGTTGGGACAAATTCATGAAGGAAAAGGCTATCAACGGCTACTAGTCTTGATGGCTATGTGCTGCCTCCAGTACCAGAGGCAGTGAGCCTATGCACACCGGTTGCTGGGGAACATGGGTGGGAGGGTGCTGTTGCGCTCATGCCTTGCTTGTGGGTTCCTGGTCGACAGCGGGTCGGCCACTGTGTGAAGAGAGTGCCGGACAAGATGGACCCTTGGTCTGATCCAGCAGGGCTCTGCTTATGTTCTTATGCTATAGATCAGTTCCCAGGTTTTAAGCATACTTCTGCGTTTGCAGTCAGGGTAGCTAAAAGGTACAGCTAAAGCGTAGTTAGTTTCCAACACCTAATTTAGATTGAACAGTCCTCAGGGCAGAGACCTCTTGGCCCCCAGCTATGCAACTGGGGAGGCACGGGCACCACGTACAGTGGTGTTCGCAGTGGTAAGAGTGGCAGACCCTGCCCTGCAATGCAAAGTTTTAATGCTTGCTGATGATGAGTGAGGAAGAGATCTAAAGGCTAGGGGCTTTTCGTGTGCCCGTCATTCCCTACGCACAGTTGTTTATGCATTTTGTAAACAACAGTGTGACCCTCCAGTTTCTCTTCTGTGTCTAAGCAGCACTTTCAGCGAGTTTTTATAGCATAGGGAAAATGCGGCATTTAATTGTGAAAGTGAAAGAAAGTGCGATTTCATCTTGTGTATTTGCACTGTTCCACTGTACCACATAACCTAGAGGTTGTGTAGCAGAAAAGCAGGAAAGGGAACTTTTCTCGTGTAGTACTCAGATCTTAATTCTGCGACAGTCCTGAAAGTAGATACAGTGGAGTAACAGCGGATGAACAATCTCATGCAGAAAAGCTCTAGAATCCAACCCATGGTATTGAGTGTGAAAGGCAGGGGGTGGCATCCCACATTCCTTCACAGGGGTACGAAGGTGTGGCTGTCAAATGCATTATCCTGGCAACACTCCATCAGTGGCACTCCCTGCAGACACATGAGCGTCTAGAGCTGACCATCTTTCAGATCTGTTGCTGCTGTTTTTCTTGCTTTCCAAGTTAGGATGCAATCCTATCTGAGTTTAGACAAAAAAAAGTCCCGCAACTCCCAGCTTTCTTTTTTTTTTTCTTGATTAATAGTTTTATTTTTAAAGCGGGGGGGGAAACAACGTAGACACACAATACACATCATTACAACAACACACACAGGAATACACTAAAATACATCTAAGATAACAAGGTATCTACCTTCTGCTCCCCTTACACAACAAATGCTTATTATTGTTCTCTGCTTCTTATCTTAGTTGTATATCATACACTGAGTTCACAGACATTATCTCATTTCTCTCCTACTTTTTAACAAAGATAAAAGAGAGTTGACCATCTCAAAGATCAGAATCCACATGCATAGATATCATTTTTCTCTGTTTCTTGTACAAATTCTAAAAAAGGTTTCCATTCTGACAGCAACTCCCAGCATTCTTGTAGGAATTTTTCTGGCTAAACATGCATAGGAATGGGCCTTTGGGCTGTTTCTTTAGAGACTAGAGTTAACTTTATGTGGATTGATTTCAGTCTAACTTTCCATGGTACATTTGTATCTCACTGGGCATTCTTCCCCCTTAGTTTGGTCTGATTTAAAGGGGTGTGCCTGCCCCCTTGAAAACTGCATCACCGCCCTTTTCTTCCCAGCTCACCCTGGCGTGTGCCCAGAGAAGAAAGTCCTGCAGAGGCAGGCCTCCTGCAGGAGCACCTGCAAGGATGACCGGGAATGCCTCCCGAGGCAGAAGTGCTGCTCCACAGGATGCGGCCTGGAGTGCACAGACCTGAAGGGAGGTACTGGGAGCCGCCCCACCAGGCGCCCTTCTAGGCGACGCTCCTAAGCTGGGGAGAGGAGCCCTTCGGAGTCTCATTTCTGTGCCTCGTAAGAACTATGTGGCTAAGCACCTCGGTGGAACGCTCAGGATCACACACTCCAGGCTGGTCTCGTGCCCCCCTTCACAGAGGGCGCCCAGCCCCAGTCTGGGGAAAAGATGAAGAACCCTCAGGAGGGAGCGCTGGAGGGGCCTGGCATGGCCCGTTCACAGCTAGCAGCACCCGGGCAGACACCCAGCTCACCTGCTCACCGACTAGGGGGAGAGGTACTGTACCGCTACTGAAGTTCTAGCCATTGCTTCCAAACTCTCATCTATGCATATAAATCAGCATGTGCACATTTTATGCAAATATGTGTTTTCCTTTTCCCTCTTTTTGGTGATGCATTTCCTCTTTGGGGGTGCTGTGTATGTGGCTGCCCGGACACAGACACCGCCACGCCCCACAGCTGGACGTAGGGTGCCGTGTCTGAGCCTGAGCCTTTTTTGGGGAATAGATGCGCCACGTCTTTCTTTGGAACATGGAGGCAGCCTCATGCGGAATCGGGCCATTGGTCCAGCCAGCCAGCTCAGAATGGGCCGCACAGCACCATGACCGGCAGCAGATCCCCAGGGTTTCAGGCAAGGGTATTTCCCCAACCCTACCTAGAAACAGCGGGGGACGGAACCTGGGACCTTCTGTGCGCCCAGCCTGAGCTCTGCCGCTGAGCTACAGCCCAGGCATGACCCATTCGCTTTCCCAAAGACTGCTCCTGCTGGAGAGGAACAATGCCAGAAGTGGTTTGTTGATATGGATCAACCCAACGCCTGCATCTGGGGACTCTCCGTGGGGGCGTGGCGCTGGGGGCTGCCATGAGGAGCACCGGCACTTCTGCGTTTACCAGTGTGCCACGGCCTACAGCCGTGGTGCCCAACATGCTCAGCGGGGATGTGGCCACGGCTGTGGGTCCCCAAGGAACTCCCTGCCTCCCCAATGGACCCTGCCCCTCTGGGTGCAGTGGGGAGGGGCGATGCCAGGGCAGTCTGCAGTCACTCTCCGGGCATGTGTATGTGCAGTAGGCTTGTGAAGTCTGGGCCTGTAGAAGCCATTTCACCTCCAACTTGCCCTTGGACAACATCCTGCCACTGGCAGCCAGTCGAAGGTGTGTCAGACTCTAGAAGCCCATCAGAACCGTCTCCTGGCTGCCCTTGGGGAAGGCAGCAGGACTAAAGCTTTGCAAAAGCAAATCAGAAAAGCAAAGGAAACGGTTTGACTTGCACAGGCAGCTGAGGGTCTGCGTGCCAGCAGGGCAGCGGTAATGTCATCCCATCCCAGGAGAGGCTGCAACAGCAGGGATAGAGCAGCAGCTGAAGCAGCCGGCCTGGGACTGTCACGTGATCTGGTCCTGGATGGATGAATTTTGTTGTAAATGCAAGGAGCCCAAGTGCTCATCCAGGCACTCGATTCTAAGCTGACCCCAGACTGACCCCCTTCAAAGTGTAGGCGCTGTTGTCTGTCCACTACTGTTTCCCATCTCAAAAGTCGCATCCAGGAAGAGCTTGTGCTGATGGGGAGGAAAAAGGCAGGATAGCAGGGCCAAAGACCAGTGTGGCACATAGGAAATTGCCTTATTACCAGATCAGGCCAGGGGCCCACCTAGGCCAGTGTCGTTTGCTCTGGCACCTCAGGCCTTCTTCCCCATCACCTGCTGCTACCTGGCCCTTGAAACGGGATGCCAAGGGTCGGACCAGGGACTTCCTGCATGCAAAGCACTTGTTCTGCCACAGAGAAAGGGTCCTTCTCCATGGACCATTCCACCCATGTGCTCCCCCAATCTCTGGCCGAAGGAGGGAATTTCAAGACAAAGAGCCCCTCCCTCAGTACCGCCCTACGAGTTCACTTACAAAAATGGAGCTAGAAAGCAGTGGTGACTCTAAACGATAAACACCAGCATAACGTCACAGCAGTCATGGCGAAATGGACTGCCCAGATGTACAACGGGATCGAGGTTCGCGGGCGGGAGATGCTTGCAAGGAAATTTGGAGGGCCACACATTCACGCACGGGGACTAGAAGGCCATGGAGTCCCTGACCATAAAGCCATTTTTTTAAAGAAAAATGTATTCACTTCTTTGAATTATTGTGCTTGCTATTGTTCAGCGGTTCAATTGCTTTTATTAAGGAAGGTGTTAGGAATCACACTTCAATTGGGTGACAAAAAGATTTTAGCTCAGTTTGAAAAGAGAAGCAAGCAGAGAGCCGCTGGCCGCGCCCTCTGCAGGTCGGGCAGGGCTGAGCCTGGGCAGGCCTCCAGAGCAAAACTCTGCAGATGCCCCGGCGGCAGCACAGTGGTGGTGCTCTGCATGCTGCACAAGGTTCCCGGTTCCATCCCCTCCAGGGCCATAAGTGTGGCCAGCCCGTTTCCACCAGTCTCACTGTCCCCCCGTTCCTCTGCTCTGTGGCAGGTCTCTGCAAATGCCCCAAGGAGCCCAGCTCTTGCACAGCCGCTTTGGGATGCTTTTACCCCAACTCCTCCGCTGTGACGGAGGAATTTCAGTTCAGTGGCTGCAAAGGGAATGCGAACTGGTTTTACGCCAAACAAGCGTGCATGCAAGTCTGTGGAAAGCCCAGGAGGTGAGACAGAACCTGGCTGGGTTGGGGCCGGGGGTGGGGGGAGCTGCATGTTAGCAAAGGATTGAGTGCCCCCCCTTAAAGCCACTTCTCATCTGATAAAAGGGGGCTAGTGGCCTACCACAGCATAGCATTTGGCCACCGAGGAGGCTCCATCCTAAGCGGCTTCAGTGAAACTAGCCAGGAACGATGGGAGAACAAGCATTCCTCTGCAGTTCATAAGCAGGGGTGGGCCAGATCTGCTCCCAGCAGCCGTCTCTCTCTTACCTGCTGGCCCTGCCAAAGGTAAACCATGCATGGTTGAAGGTTCACCCATGGTCTATCTCAGCCTCCCCCAACTTGTGCCCCCAGATGCATTGGACTACAACTCCCAGCAAAGCCGGGTTCTGTAGTCCAACACATCTGGAGGGCCCAGGTTGGGGGAGGCTGGTCTAACTCACAAGGGGGAACATTAATTTCTGCTCTCTTCATTTTTTTAAAATACGTCTTTGCCTTTCACTTGAACCAACACAGATCTGCAAGGCAGCAACACCCGCCCAGTCCAAGCAGCGTATGAGAGCAGCCACCCGAGAGCCCCTTCCCCCTGGGCTCCGACTGTCCCTGCTGTTTGCTCATCCTCCCACGAGGCCGGGCAGGCGGGAGGCAGCCGCCCTCTGCTGTCCGGTGGGCCTGTGGGCACCACGGACTGAAGGCACTTTCCAATCTGTCCACAGCAAATAATAAAACCTTCAAAGCCAAGTCGCTGCTGGGGGGTGTTGCCCTTTGGCAGGAATAAAAACCCTCCCCCGCCCCACTCAAACTGACATTTTGATCCAGATCAGAGCCCCGCACCACGGCTTTTCTGTACAAAGAAAGTGGCCAGTGCTAAGGGATCCTTCACACAGAGCTTTTATCCTGAGATTGGGATTGCTCACTCAGCAATCCCAATCTTTGCAGGCCCTTTAGGGGACACCTCCCGCACTAAATGGCCTTTACTCCGTTTTTTAAAAGATCAGAGATAATGAGCTATCAAATTACAGCGCTTGAGTTCCGCTTGAGTTCCCTCTGTGAAAAGAGGGAAACCGGCAAGAAGAGGAGCCGGACCAGTGAAACATACGGAAGACTCAGAGCATGTCTACACCAGCCTAAAATCCCGCATTCAAGACGGGGCTTTCTGCTTCCACCTTAAATGCAGGATCACGATGGACTCCCTTTACATGCACTGCCTTCTCCCCGCCTTTTCTCCCTCCTTTTCCCCCTTATCTGAGTCTGCTTTTAAAAATGTGTAACATCTTAATGCTCCCACGAGTGAACATGGCTCCCAAGGGTAGAACTCTGGGGACTGCAGGTCTGAGAAGGGGCTCGAGGCCTCTCCGGCAGAAGCGCGCCGCTTGGCACAAAGTTGCAGCTCTTCAGAAGGGGGTGTGGGAGAGTCATGACAGATGGACAGGTTTCTAATAAGGACGTGAAGTCGGCAAAACCCAAGCCTGTCGAGGCTCCCTGAATTCCACCTCAAAGCTCATTCCAACTCGCGTCCGTATCAGATTGTGAGCTTCCCCCCCACCCCAGTTCACATGAAAATGCATGTGCATTTTCATGCACATTTTTCCAAATCAGTTGTGCACGTTTTTGAAATGCATGCATTTTTCTCTCATTAATTAAAACGTGTCTGTGCACATTTTTCAAAGGTGCGTGTTTCCAATGAACCCGTATTGTTAAGTGCAGTTTATTTGGTCCACAAATCACAACATAAGCACAGGAGTGTACAGACTTCGAGTGCAGATTGTGTTTGGGTGCAAATGAGGTAAATTCTGGCAAACAACGAACTGAAACGATTTTTTCTTACATCCCTAGTTTCAAGGCAGTTTAAATCTATAGCCTGCCTACTTGTTTATGTTCCAGGCATGCTGAGTTCCACCTGGGTAGAAGGAGAAGGTAGGGAAAACACCCTGAAATATTTGGTCTGAAGGCTTCCTGAGATGGGGGAGTTCAAGAGCAGTGACTCCTCCTCACTGGATCTGGCTCACCCCGGAACATGCGCAATGCCCATCCTCTGCCCTACAGGCTCCCCTTGTTCATCTGTCATATTTGTTGAGCCATCCCCCCTTCAAAGAGCTCTGTGTCCCACTTCAAGGAGTTGAGGGTGGCATCCCGGGGGGAGGGCATTTCATTTGCTTCTCACAACAACCTGGTGAGGCAAGTTAGGCTGCTAGATACTGACTAGCGTCATGACTTAGGTTAGCTGCCCCAGCCTGGTGCCATCCAGGCGTGCTGGACTTAGGGTTGTCGGAGAAATCTGCAATGGGTTCAAATGAGTTCAAATGCAGGTTCTGCAGTGGACTGGCTTCTTCTGAGTTGTGTGGATTCTGCAGTCTTGCAAACCATTTTTTTAAAACTTGGGGGGATTTAAAAGATGATGCTGTTAAAGTGCTGCATTCAATATGCCAACAAATCTGGAACACTCAACAATGGCCGCAAGACTGGAAAAGGTCAGTTTACATTCCAATTCCAAAGAAGGGCAACACCAAAGAGTGTTCAAACTACCGCACAATTGCGCTCATTTCACATGCCAGCAAGGTGATGCTCAAAATCCTACAAGCTAGGCTTCAGCAGTATGCGAACCGAGAACTACCGGAAGTACAAGCTGGGTTTCGAAGAGGCAGAGTAACTAGAGATCAAATCGCCAACATTCGCTGCATCATGGAGAAAGCAAGAGAATTCCAGAAAAACGTCTATTTCTGCTTCATTGACTACGCTGAAGCCTTTGATTGTGTGGATCACAACAAACTGTGGCAAATTCTGAAAGTGATGGGAGTACCAGACCACCTTACCTGTCTCCTGAGAAACCTGTACGAGGGTCAAGAAGCAACAGTAAGAACCAGACATGGAACAACCGATTGGTTCAAAATTGGGAAAGGAGTACGACAAGGCTGCATATTGTCACCCTGCTTATTTAACTTATATGCAGAGTACATCATGAGAAACGCCGGGTTGGATGAATCACAGGTCGGAATTAAGATTGCTGGGAGAATTATCAACAACCTCCGATATGCAGACGATACCACCCTAATGGCAGAAAGCGAAGAGGATCTCAAGAGCCTTTTGTTGAGGGTGAAAGAGGAGAGTGCAAAAGCTGGTTTGAAACTCAACATTAAAAAAACGAAGATCATGGCATCTGGCCCCATCACTTCCTGGCATATAGAAGGGGAAGAAATGGAAGCAGTGACAGATTTTACTTTCTTGGGCTCCAAGATCACCGCAGACGGTGACTGTAGCCATGAAATTAAAAGACGCTTGCTCCTTGGGAGGAAAGCTATGGCAAACCTAGACAGCATAGTAAGAAGCAGAGACATCACCTTGCCGACAAAGGTCCGTCTAATCAAAGCTATGGTTTTCCCAGTAGTAATGTATGGCTGTGAGAGCTGGACTATAAGGAAGGCTGAGCGCCGAAGAATGGATGCTTTCGAACTGTGGTGCTGGAGAAGACTCTTACGAGTCCCCTGGACTGCAAGGAGGTCCAATCAGTCCATACTAAAGGAAATCGACCCTGAGTGCTCATTGGAAGGACAGATACTGAAGCTGAAGCTCAAATATTTTGGCCACCTAATGCGAAGAGAAAACTCTCTGGAAAAGTCCCTGATGCTGGGAAAGACTGAAGGCAAAAGGAGAAGGGGACAGCAGAGGATGAGATGGCTAGATAGCATCACCGATGCAAAGAATATGAACTTGAGCACACTCCGGGAGAGAGCGCAGGACAGGAAGGCCTGGCGTGCTATGGTCCATGGGGTCACGAAGAGTCGGACACGACTGAACGACTGAACAACAACAGTTACACTAATGCACATTAACACTAATGTGCACTTGCACAAGTGGAACTAAATTCTTGTACATCCGTTTTAAAAAATCCAATTCTGTCAATGAGCGATGGAGTGAAAGACGCCCAAGAATCCATGAAACACAGACAGAATAGACTGAACAAAACCCATGCCTCCCTAGCTGAACTACAACTCCCATCCTTCCTAGGCAGCATGGGTTGTAGTCCAACACACATAGAGGGCACTGGGTTGGGGGAGGCAGGCTAGAGACTAGTGCTGCTCTCTGGGGGCAGGAAGCAGGCACCTTGAAGCCCTCCCCCACCCCTGCAACTCCCTGTCCCTTTTCCAGCGAAGAGTGGGACATGCCCTGAGTGCCTGGTGCCCTTGGAGGAGTGTGGCATGTTCTGCTTCATGGATGCCCACTGCCCGGTGGATGAGCACTGCTGTTGATGCGGCTGTAGCTGTAGGTGCATGCTCCCTGTCAAAGGTAAGAACTGAAGCACAGGCCTGGTGGATCAGGCCAAAGGGCCGGCCAGCCAGCATCCTGCTACCCACAGTGGCCAACCAGATTGCCTGGGAAGCCCACAATTGCCCTGTACTGCTGTCTGTTGCCCCCAGCAACTGGCGTTCAACCAGCAGCATCCTGTTCCTGGTCAGCTTCATGTGGTCCGTGATGCCCCCTGTTGTCTGCTATGGCAACCCTTTTTCTCTGTGACACAGAGCACTTTGTCCTCTTTCTCAGGACCCCTTTTCCTAGGGATGTCAGAGAATTCTGCCACGGATCTCGGTGAGGCCGAATGCCAGCGCATTCCGAACTCCGTGGCGGAACGGCCTGCCACCCCCCCGCGGATCCCCCCCCGGGACGAGACTCACCTGGGGCGGATGTTCCGGGCGGCAGCGGCTCCGGCGGCGGCTTCGGCTGGTCTTCCGACCGGCTGCTGCCACCACCATTTGCAGTTGTTTTTTTTTTTTTTCACAAGACATGACAGGCTACGTAAAGATTTACATAGCCTATCATGGCTGGGTAACAAAAAACAGCGTACGCAAATGGCGGCGGCTACGGCCGCCACCATTTGCTTTCCTTATTTTTGGCTGTTTTAGCCTACGTAAATATTTACGTAGGCTAAAACGGTGAATCAAAAAGGGATGCAAATAGCGCCCGCTACGCTATTTGCATTCCCCTATATTTTCGTCATCATAGTCTACATAAATATTTACATAGACTAAGACGGCCAAAAATAGGGAATGCAAATGGTGGCGGCCGTAGCCACCGCCATTTGCGTACGTGTTTGTTTGTGCGGTTTTTTTACCCAGAGCCCCCCCCGCTGCCAGAAATCCAGCTGCGGACGGCTCTGGCCTGGGCCTGGCCGGCTGCTCCGCGGAGCTGTCATGGAGCACAGCCGGCCATGGAGGATTCCGGGGGGGGGGAACGGATTGCTTCCCCCTGTCGAGGATTCCAGGGGGACGGACGGAATGCCTCCCCCCCCCCATCAACATAATCCGCGGAAAGTTAAGTGACCTTCGTACATCCCTACCTTTTCCCAATTCAGTTATTCCTGTCTGTTGGTACGCAGCTGACACATTTCTGGTGTGTTCCTAACTTGCAGAGTTGCAGAGATGTAGAAATGCAAGCATTTTGCCTTGCTTGCACACCTGGCTGTGGGCTTGAACTGCCAGTAAACCAAGCAAAACCCCACAGTTTTTTGCTAACCCAGGTATTTTGCTTCAAACCTTCACTTCTAAGGCTCTCTTCACACCTGAGTTTTTTAGCAGGATCATTCGTCTTTAATCACTGGTTTTCACGGGAGCTCCTGCTCTCCTGCTGCTATCTCACAACTTCCACTCCCTCTTCCCCTGTTATCTGAGAATGGGGAAAACCCTGCATTTTCTGTGCATGAGATTGAAATTGTCATTTCCTCCCTGCTGTGTATGTCCCCTTTAGCGCTTTGTCCCGCTTTGTGTGGGCCTGTGCTAGGGGGTGTTGCTGGGCGGTGTTGAATAACATTGTCATGACAACAAATTGGTGGGAAGGGGGGCAGGTCACTGACCACTTCCAGTGACCGTTTCTGCCTCTCTCCCATTCCACTACAGGCTCCAAGATCCCCTTGAACACAGCAATGCATACTTCTGAGTAAACTCATTGGCTGAAAGGCTTTCCTTTCCTGGGAGTAAGTACCATTGAAATCTGTGTGGCTTGCTTCTCAGTAGGCATGCATAGGAGTGCATTGGAAGTCTACCTATAGTAGCAGTCTTAAGGTCTCCCATCCCCTTCAATGCATTTACTTGGAACCTCCTCCCATTGACTTCACTGATGGCTTCTTCTCCCTTTTGCTCACCAGATTGATGGGCTTTTTCCTCCCAGGGTGGATGGGGAGTCTCCCTTCTCAGCCACGCAGGAGAAAGACTTGACCGTTAGGATTTCAATGGGTATTAAAAGTGCCTGTTCTCCTCCCCTGAATAAATTCATCATGCAGAGCTTGGCATGGTCATTTTTAATGGTTTCCTTCTGGGGTGTGGAGTTGTTTTAGATAAGGCAGTAATGCTGAGGTGGTTTTCCATAGTACTCCCTCCCACCAGCCAGCCACTCTCTCTTCTCCTAGCCCACCTGGTGGGGTCGTTGGAAAGCCAGAATAAGGGGGAAGAGCAACAACAGCAAGGGGGGGAGCAAGCTGGGTCTAATGAAGAAGGTGTCCCCCGTGAAGCAGTTGCCGGGGGGGGGCTGCTAGGGATGGCTTGATGCTTTAGCAAGCAACCAGAGCGAGCAAACAGGGGGAGCAAACAGGAGTTGGCCAGGGGAGCTGCAGTGATAGAAGAGACAAAGGAGACAAAGGAGACAGAGGCTAAGAGGTAAGTGGGCTGCAGGAAGCCCAGGGGGCTGCCCTTTATCCTTCTCAGTGGCTGTGAGCTCACCAAGTGCTTCTGAGAGCTCCAACTGAACTGGGGGTGTGTGGCCTGAGTACTCCCAGCAGCTGAGTGGGCGGGAAGCTTCAGTCTGTTTCCCGCCTCCCAGCTGAGCAGAGCAGAGCAGAGCAAGCTGCTCCAGCTGGTCCAGGGACTACAGAAGCAAGCAAGCTCCCAGAGAGCGAGCGACCAGAGCGAGTGGACAGGGGGAGCAAACAGGAGTTGGCCAGGGGAGTTTGGCAGGGGAGGTCAAGGGGGAGGCCTCTAACACTTTTTTTCTTTTTTAACAAACTTCCCCCCCCCATTTATTTGTCTTGTAACACACACTTCCACACCAATGGGACTCTGCTTTTAACCTCTAGTGAGTAGAGGAGCAGGCACAGGCTAGTCTAGAACAATCACAAAGCTAGACACAAAAAGGGAAAAGAGACTATGGAAGGACAAGACTCTCCAGTGGTGGGGACCTGCCAAGTGTGTGCCATGTTTGTTTTCTTGCCTGAGAACAACGTGGCCGACACCTGCAACAAGTGCAAGTTGATCACGCTGCTGGAGGAAAAAGTAAGTGGACTGGAGCGGCGACTGTCGACCCGCCGGGGAATAAGAGAACACGAAGAGTTCTTGGACAGAATGGGGGAACTACAGCAGCAAAGGGAAGACCAGAAGCTTGAAGAGCAAGAGCAAGATGAGGCAGTGGGAAATGCTGAGGTGAAGAAAAATGGAGTAGAGGATACTCCTTGGAAAAGGGTGACAGGAGAAGAAGAACTAGATGCCACTCTGCACCAGTGGAAGCAGTGGAGCTGTGGAACCGATTCCAGGTACGTGCGGATGAGGCTGGAGGACAGCCTGCAGAGGAAGAATCACAGGGGAACCTGCATGAGAGTGAGCAAGAGGCTGAAGGTCAGTCAAACAGAGGCGATGAAACCCAGGCCTACAAGAAGAAGAAGAGTGGTAGTAGTGGGAGACTCCTTGCTGCGTGGGATCGAGACCCAAGTATGTCACGAAGACCCGTGGACTCGCCAGGTATGTTGTCTCCCGGGAGGACGAATTAGAGACGTGACTGAAAGGTTGCCTGCACTCATAACGCCCACTGACAGGTATCCCTTTCTTCTCATCCATGTGGGAACAAATGATACCGCCAAGTGGAGCTACGAAGAGATCACGTCAGACTTGGAAGCTTTGGGAAGGAAACTCAAGAACTTTGGGGCCCAGATAGTTTTCTCATCCATCCTTCCAGTAGTTAGAAGAGAGATAGAAAGGGAACGAAAAATACTCCGGGTGAATGACTGGCTACGAAGGTGGTGCCGACGAGAGAGATTTGGATTCTGGGACCACGGGCTATACTTCCTGGAAGATGGGCTGTTGGCTAGGGATGGGTTGCACCTCACAAAGGCTGGGAAGAATGTGTTTGGCCACAGCATGAAGAACTTCATCAGGAGGGCTTTAAACTGAATCCTACGGGGAAGGGAGATGTAATGTTGGGGGTAACAATGGACGTAGGCGCATGCACTGCAATGGAGAGAACAGCTCTGAAAGCGTCCAATAATAGTCTTCAGACACAGGTAGGAAGAAAGCCAGACTATGAAGCACATGGTCTTCGATGTCTATATACTAATGCCCAGAGTATGGGAAACAAACAGAACGAACTTGAACTCTTAATACAGGAGGGAAATTATGACTTGATAGGTATAACTTGGTGGGATGACTCTCATGACTGGAATACAGCAATGGAAGGATATAACTTGTTCGAAAAGACAGGAGGAACAGAAAGGGAGGTGGGGTTGCACTGTATGTGAAAAATACATATCTCTGCACAAAAATACCGGAGGAGGAGCTTGGTAGCCCCATCGAGAGCATCTGGGTTGAAATAAACGGAGCAAAGAATAAAAGGAATCTGGTGGTCGGAGTCTACTACCAGCCACCCAATCAAGGAGAAGATGAGGATGAAACTTTTGAAAAGCAAATTGCCAAGGTTTTAAGGAAGCACGATGTAGTAGTAATGGGGGACTTCAATTTCCCCGATATTTGTTGGGAGACATATTCTGCAAAACATGGCCCCTCCAGCAAATTCCTGACTTGTGTGGCAGATAACTTCCTCCTACAGAAAGTAGAGGAAGGAACTAGAGGATCGGCTATCCTTGACTTGATCCTAACCAACAGAGATGACTTAGTGGATAAAGTAGCAGTTACAGGAACTCTGGGGGAAAGCGACCATGTTGTACTTGAGTTCTTGGTTCTAAGGAACCAAAAGCCGAGTGTAGTCAAACACATACCCTGGATTTTAGGAAAGCTGATTTTAATACACTCAGAACAACTATCAATAAGGTCCCATGGCAAGCAACACTAAAGAGAAAAGGAGTCCAAGATGGGTGGGAGCTTTCAAAAAAGGAAATTCTCAAGGCACAATCACAAACAATTCCAACAAGAAGAAAAGGTGGAAGAGAACAGAAGACGCCAGTGTGGCTTCACAAAAAGCTAAGAGATGACCTGAAAAACAAAAAGGACACATCTAGGAAGTGGAAAGAAGTCCAAGTAACAAAGGAAGAGTACAGACAGGTAGCACAGAATTGCAGGGATGGCGTCACGAAGGCTAAAGCTGAGAACGAGCTGAGGTTGGCGAGGGATGTTGAAAGCAACAAAAAGGCTTTCTTCAGCTATGTGCATAGTAAAAGGCAGAGGAAAGAAATGGTGGTTCAGCTATAAAATAAGGATGGCAAAACGGTATCAGATGAAAAAGAAAAGGCAGAGGTGCTCAATTCCTACTTTGGCTCAGTCTTCCCCCAAAAGAGGGTCTATGACCCCCCTGGCAAAGGCGAAGTACAGGCTGAAGGGGCAGGATTGCAGCTTGAGGTCAATAGGCATATGGTCAAGGAACACCTAATGACTTTGAATGAGTTCAAATCTCCAGGGCCAGATGAACTGCATCCTGGAGTAATAAAGGAACTTGCAGAAGAACTCTCGGAACCACTGTCTATTCTCTTTGAGAAATCATGGAGGACGGGGGAAGTGCCAGATGACTGGAGGAGGGCTCATGTTGTCCCTATCTTCAAAAAGGGCAAAAAGGAGGAACCTGGGAACTACAGACCAGTCAGTCTGACATCAATCCCTGGGAACATTCTGGAGATTAGAAAGCAATCCATCTGTAAGCACCTTGAAAACAATGCAGGGATTACTCGAAGCCAACATGGATTTGTCAAGAACAAGTCCTGCCAGACAAATCTGATCTCATTTTTGGATTAAGTAACCTTCCTTTGTGGACTGTGGGAATGCTGCAGACAATATACCTCAACTTCAGCAAAGCTTTCGACAAAGTGCCCCATGATGTCCTGATGAGCAAACTAGCTCAAAGTGGGCTGCATGAAACGATCCGGTGGATCCACAGTTGGCTACAGAATCGGACTCAAAGAGTGCTTATCAATGGGACCTTCTCAAACTGGGGAGATGTAACAAGTGGGGTACCCCAGGGCTCAGTCCTGGGCCCAGTGCTCTTCAACATTTTTATGAATGACTTGGAGGAGGAGGTGCAGGGAATGCTGATCACATTTGCAGATGACACAAAATTGGGCGGGAAAGCTAATACTTTGGAAGACAGAAACAAAATTCAAAGTGATCTGGATAGGCTGGAGCGCTGGGCAGAAAACAACAGAATGACATTTAATAGGGATAAATGCCAAGTTTTGCACCTAGGAAAAAGAAACCAAAGGCACAGTTACAAGATGGGGGATACGTGGCTCAACAACACTGCAAGCGAGAAGGATCTTGGAATTGTTGTCGATCACAAGCTGAATATGAGCCAACAATGTGATGTGGCTGCAAAAAAGGCAAATGCTCTTTTGGGCTGCATTAATAGAAGCACAGCTTCCAAATCCCGGGAAGTACTATTTCCTCTCTTCTCAGCACTGGTTAGGCCTCATCTGGCCCCTCCATGGATCACTGCCTTGTTGTGGCGAAGGGGCTTGCGTAACTCAGTGAAGCCATAAGCTATGCCATGCAGGGCCAACCAAGACGGACAGGTCATGGCAGAGAGTTCTGACAAAATGTGGTCCACTGGAGAAGGAAATGGCAACCCACTCCAGTATTCTTGCCAAGAAAACCCCATGGAACGTATCACAAGGCTAAAAGAGATGATGCCGGAAGATGAGCCCCTCAGGTCGGAAGGTGTCCAATATACTACTGGGGAAGAGCAGAGGGAAGTTCCAAGTAGCGCCAGAAAGAGTGAAGCGGCTGGGCCAAAGCCGAAAGGACACTCAGCTGTGGATGTGTCTGGTGGTGAAAAGAAAGTCCGATGCTGTAAAGAACAATATTGTTTAGGAACCTGGAATGTCAGATCAATGAATCAAGGTAAGCTGGAGGTGGTCAAACATGAGATGGCAAGATTGAACATCGACATCTTGGGAATCAGCGAACTAAAAGCGGCAGCCATGGGCGAATTTAATTCAGGTGACCATCATATCTACTACTGTGGGCAAGAATCCCTTAGAAGAAATGGAGTAGCACTCATAGTCAACAAAAGGGTGGGAAAAGCAGTACTGGGGTACAATCTCAAAAACGATAGAATGATCTCAGTACGAATCCAAGGCAAACCATTCAACATCACAGTAATACAAGTCTATGCCCCAACCACTGAGGCCGAAGAAGCTGAGGTTGATCGGTTCTATGAAGACCTACAACACCTTCTAGAACTAACACCCAAAAAAGATGTCCTCTTCATCATAGGGGATTGGAATGCTAAAGTAGGAAGTCAAGAAATCACTGGGATAACAGGCAAGCATGGCCTTGGTGTACAAAATGAAGCAGGACAAAAGCTAATAGAGTTTTGCCAAGGGAACACGCTGATCATAGCAAACATGCTTTTCCAACAGCACAAGAGGCGACTCTACACATGGACATCACCAGATGGTCAATATCGAAATCAGATTGATTATGTCTTTGCAGCCAAAGATGGAGAAGCTCTATACAGTCAGTAAAAACAAGACCTGGAGCTGACTATGGCTCAGATCATGAGCTGCTTCTTGCAAAATTTCGGCTTAAATTGAAGAACGTAGGGAAAACCACTAAACCATTCAGGTATGACCTAAATCATATCCCTTATGAATATGCAGTGGAGGTGACAAATAGATTTCAGGGATTAGACCTGATAGACAGAGTGTCTGAGGAACTATGGACGGAGGTCCGTAACATTGTTCAGGAGGCAGCAACGAAATCCATCCCAAAGAAAAAGAAGTGGAAGAAAGCCAAGTGGCTGTCTGATGAGGCTTTACAAGTAGCTGAGGAAAGAAGGGAAGCGAAAAGCAAGGGAGAAAGGGGAAGATATATCCAACTGTATGCAGAGTTCCAGAGAATAGCAAGGAGAGACAAGAAGGCCTTCTTAAATGAACAATGCAAAGAAATCGAGGAAAACAACAGAAGGGGAAAGACTAGAGATCTCTTCAAGAAAATTGGAGATATCAAGGGAACGTTTTGTGCAAAGACGGGCATGATAAAGGACAAAGAAGGCAGGGACCTAACAGAAGCAGATGAGATTAAGAAGAGGTGGAAAGAATACACAGAAGAACTATACAGGAAAGATCTGAATGTCCCTGATAGTCATGATAGTGCGGTCACTGAACTTGAGCCGGACATCCTCGAGAGTGAAGTCAAGTGGGCCTTAGGAAGCATTAGTAACAACAAAGCTAGCGGAGATGACAGTATTCCAGCTGAGCTATTTAAAATCCTAAAAGATGATGCTGTTAAAGTGCTGCATTCAATATGCCAACAAATTTGGAACACTCAACAATGGCCGCAAGACTGGAAAAGGTCAGTTTACATTCCAATCCCAAAGAAGGGCAATGCCAAAGAGTGTTCAAACTACCGCACAATTGCGCTCATTTCACATGCCAGCAAGGTGATGCTCAAAATCCTACAAGCTAGGCTTCAGCAGTATGTGAACTGAGAACTACCAGAAGTACAAGCTGGGTTTCGAAGAGGCAGAGGAACTAGAGATCAAATCGCCAACATTCTCTGGATCATGGAGAAAGCAAGAGAATTCCAGAAAAACGTCTATTTCTGCTTCATTGACTACGCTAAAGCCTTTGATTGTGTGGATCACAACAAACTGTGGCAGATTCTGAAAGAGATGGGAGTACCAGACCACCTTACCTGTCTCCTGAGAAACCTGTACGAGGGTCAAGAAGCAACAGTAAGAACCAGTCATGGAACAACCGATTGGTTCAAAATTGGGAAAGGAGTACGACAAGGCTGCATATTGTCGCCCTGCTTATTTAATTTATATGCAGAGTACATCATGAGAAACGCCAGGTTGGATGAATCACAGGTCGGAATTAAGATTGCCAGGAGAATTATCAACAACCTCAGATACGCAGACGATACCACCCTAATGGCAGAAAGCGAAGAGGATCTCAAGAGCCTTTTGTTGAGGGTGAAAGAGGAGAGTGCAAAAGCTGGTTTGAAACTCAACATTAAAAAAACGAAGATCATGGCATCTGGCCCCATCATTTCCTGGCATATGGAAGGGGAAGAAATGGAAGCAGTGACAGATTTTACTTTCTTGGGCTCCAAGATCACCGCAGACGGTGACTGTAGCCATGAAATTAAAAGACGCTTGCTCCTTGGGAGGAAAGCTATGGCAAACCTAGACAGCATAGTAAGAAGCAGAGACATCACCTTGCCGACAAAGGTCCGTCTAATCAAAGCTATGGTTTTCCCAGTAGTAACGTATGGCTGTGAGAGCTGGACTATAAGGAAGGCTGAGCGCCGAAGAATGGATGCTTTCGAACTGTGGTGCTGGAGAAGACTCTTACGAGTCCCCTGGACTGCAAGGAGGTCCAATCAGTCAATCCTAAAGGAAATCATCCCTGAGTGCTCATTGGAAGGAAAGATACTGAAGCTGAAGCTCAAATATTTTGGCCACCTAATGCGAAGAGAAAACTCTCTGGAAAAGACCCTGATGCTGGGAAAGACTGAAGGCAAAAGGAGAAGGGGATGGCAGACGATGACATGGCTAGGTAGCGTCACTGATGCAATGGATATGGACTTGAGCACACTCCAGGAGAGAGCACAGGACAGGAAGGCTTGGCGTGCTATGGTGCATGGGGTCACGAAGAGTCGGACACGACTGAACGACTGAACAACAACAAGCTGAATATGAGCCAACAATGTGATGTGGCTGCAAAAAAGGCAAATGCTATTTTGGGCTGCATTAACAGAAGCATAGCTTCCAAATCCCAGGAAGTACTAGTTCCCCTCTACTCAGCACTGGTTAGGCCTCATCTGGAGTATTGTGTCCAGTTCTGGGCATCACACTTTAAGAAGGATGCAGACAAGCTGGAGAGGGTTCAGAGGAGGGCAACAAAGATGATCAGGGGACTGGAAACAAAGCCCTGTGATGAGAGACTGAAAGAACTGGGCATGTTTAACCTTGAAAAGAGAAGACCGAAGGGAGATATGATAGTGCTCTTCAAGTATTTGAACAGTTGTGACAGAGAGTCATCCCAGAGTGCAGGACATGGAATAATGGGCTCAAGTGACAGGAAGCCAGATTCCAGCTGAACATCAGGAAAAACTTCCTCACTGTTAGAGCAATATGACAATGGAACCAATTACCTAGGGAGGTGGTGGGCTCTCCCATACTGGAGGCATTCAGGATGAGGCTGGGCAGCCATCTGTCAGGGATGCTCTGACTTGATTCCTGCATTGGGCAGGGGGTTGGCCTCGATGGTCTTATAGGCCCCTTCCAACCCTACTATTCAATGATTAAAGGGAAAGAGAATATGAGATGAATTAAAAGAATTGCAATTGCCAAAGCTGGTACTATGTATTTAGCTAATAAGGTAACAGCTTGAGCTTCTAATATTGTTATGACACTTCCTTCCTATTTTCTCCTGTTTACTACTTGTGGTTTAAAACTAAACTAAAACATA
This sequence comes from Heloderma suspectum, assembly GCF_057233095.1. Taxonomy (NCBI): domain Eukaryota; kingdom Metazoa; phylum Chordata; class Lepidosauria; order Squamata; family Helodermatidae; genus Heloderma; species Heloderma suspectum. The sequence continues at coordinate 314,127,865 of NC_139461.1, read as the reverse complement.
ATTGTTAACTCTCCCTTTTATCTCCTCCTGCACATGATTTGAATTTAAAAGCTAAGCTAAAGCATGGCTCTAGTTCCTCTAGGCACGTGAAGAATTAATGGTAGAAGCTAGAGTTAAAGGAAAAACCAAGACCTGGAAATGAGTCTAAGGGTGTGTTTCCACAACAATGGAAGGAGTACCTAATGGAGAAGTACCGGATTTTTCAAAAAGGAATTGGCTTTGCTGTGCACAAGGTTCCACAAGCAAATTCTCCGGACCAGTAAAAATTGCTTTAGAGAATATACTTCTGGGGGGGGGGGGCTGGAGTGACCATCATCTGACTGGCAGGGACTGCTCAACCAATAGGAGATGCTTCCCCCCTCCCCCTCCTCTTTTCCCCTGAAAGTCCAGATGCACCTGCATTTCAGCAGCAAGCCTCACTGAGCACAGAGTTACTTCCAAGTAGACAGACTTGTACTGGGAACCGGGGGGGGGGAGAACACAAAGACAGAAATCAGCCCCCATTTTAACCCACAGGACTCACTGATCACAATGGGAGTTACTTCTGAGGAGACAGTAATGGGTTTGTTGTGGGAAAGAGAGCAGTAAACACAAAGACAGAAACCAGCCCCCATTTTAATACACAGGATCTCTATAAGGGAGCTGTGAAATAGTTACTTCCTAAGGCAATGAATTGGAGCCTCAAGATCGCGCTTCATCGCATTTAAGGATTTGGGCTTTGATATGTGCCATGTCAACTGAGGGGCTTCTCTGTCATTTCTGTGGTCACTGAGAGGGCAGGCCTCATTCAGCACAGTGGGAGGAAACACCCCTTGACCGGGGCCACGGGGAAAGGCACACCCCTGGGCAGGGCTGGCATACCCAAGGTCAATGCAGGGGTTGGGGCACACAGCAACTATACCCAGGAGAACCCAACTTAAGGAAAAGAATAGGACTTCGAGCAATCTCAGGAAATCCGGTTTTTCCCTGATAAGCTCCTGGGTGGCTGCTGGGTGGCCACGACATCATGTATCCCTAATGATCTCCACACACAGCCAGCTCAGAGTAAATTGCTGATAGAAACACCCCCTAACTTTCATCCTCAGAAATATTCCAAGACTCAAGCTCAGAAAATACTCTTGAGATGCAACCTCAGAAATAATTCTAAGTCTCAATCTCAGAAAATATTCCAAGTCCTAACTTCAAAAAAATTCTAAATTCTACCTTCAGAAATAATCCTGAGTCTTAACTTCAGAAAGAATTCTAAGTTCTGAAGTCTAAGAGTCTAAAGGGGTCCACAGTTACCAGATCCTTGGGTCCAGTGGTCCAGAGAAGATCAGAGGAGAAGCAGTGAAAGAGCGAAATGAGCTGTAGCCCTCGCGCCCTCTGCTTTTATACACTTGTTCTGGTCAAAGGTGGGGGCCCCAAAGAGTGATGAGACAGCCATCTCCCAATCAGAAATGGGGTGCATGAGTGATTAGACCACCCATTCACCAATCAGAAGTGGGGTGTCTCTCTGTCCCCAACAATCTCATGTTTTATGCCCATGCGATTTGGGAACATCTCTGGCATTAGGTCAAACGGGTTAATTTGAAGTTTCCTAAAACATGGCTAAAAGTCATGTTCATCGTTAGTCATATTCAGTCATATCCGCCCGAACACCGATTGTTGCTCATGCTCCCTCACCCAACTAGCGTTGAGTAAAGAGATTCTCTTATCTGCAGGTGTACACCACGAGATGTCAAACAACCATTTTCCTCCTCCTAGTGGACTTCTGAGCATGCTCAGTTCTTCTGCTCTTACATTAATATCGGCTAGTCTGCTTTTGTGACCTTGAGTTTGCTTGGTGAAGACACTTGCAAAGATGGCTGCATTTTTTCCTCTTTTCTTCAAAGCCAGTCCTGCAAAGTCTTAGTCAGAGGTATTATAATGCCATAACATGGTCCCAAGGCATAGTCTGAAGGCACATGAGGCAGCCATCTTGCTGAAGCTAAGCAGGTCAGTGCTTGGAGGGGAGGCCCCCAGAGAACCACATGCAGCCACCTTGAGTTCCATGATGGAAGGTGAGGGATATAAATGTAATACACACATACATACATACATACATAAACATCCAGTCCATCTGGAGAAGAGCCTTCAGTGTGGTGGCCCCCTTTCTACAGAATTCCCTGCCTCTCAAGGTCAGGCAGGAACCAACATTTTGTTGTTTTTGGTGCCTCCTGAAAACATCTTTATTTCAGGAAGCCTTCCTTGACTGACCAGCCACAGTTTTTACTGGTATTGTTTTTTAAAATAACATTTTTTTAATTTGATGTTCTATTTTTTATCTTTTAATATTCACTGCTGCCTCTGTATATCTGCAGATATGTGTAAGCTGCCTAAGGAGTGTGGCCGGTGTAGAGCTGCCCTGCTTAGATACTATTGCAACTCAGCCACTAAAGCATGAGGAACTGGACTCGATGGCCTTGTAGGCCCCTTCCAACCCTACTATTCTATGATTCTATGAATATTTACTTCTGGTAGCTGCCAAGGTAATGGGAATTGGGAACAGCTTTGAAACTGTATGGTATTGTGAACACACCTGCAAAAAAACAGGTAAGCAACAGTGGTTCTCAAAGGAGCTGGCTTCTTCACACAGTCTTCTTGTCTTGGCTTCAGGACCCCTCAGCTAGCGTGCTTGCTTGAACTGTGCCATTCTGGCGGAACATGCCAAGCTAACGCTAAGAAATAGAGAGAAAGGGTTACTTTGCTTTCCATCTGAGAGAAGGGGGGTAGTGTTTTATCATTGCAATTTTAATGTGTTTGCTGCTTCTACCTGTACAATTATTTTTCTGTTTAATCCTATTTGTTAGCTGCTGCAAGAACCATCCAGGCCAGTTGTTGAGATGCTACATGCTAGAAAGACATGCTGCCTAGCTTGCATCCACGCAGCCATGCAGACCCAACCCACCCAAGAGCTGAGACCTAGTGCATCTGCTCCATTCTTTGCAGGGGAGCCCACCTCCCTGGCTCAGGTTCCCTGCCAAAAGAAAGGCCAGCCGCAGAGTGAATGCTGCCACCCTGGGGCTGGCCACCTCTGCTGATTGCACCACCTCAATGGTCCCCTGGTTCCCCCAGACCATCAGTGAACCTTGAGCTAGGCAGATCCCAGAATACTCTTCATGCCCCATTCTGTCCCCACTCCCTCCTTCAAACCCAGCTCTCCTTGCTATGCAACTACGACCCTGTATGCTCCTTATGAATCCTGGAGAAGGGGACGACGCCATATCCATATATTGCTATGACCCTGTCAGGACAGTCTGTGACCTGTTCGTGTTCAAAGGCCAGAGGGGCAACCCAGACCGATCTGCAGCCCTGGGAGAATGTCAAGAAACATCCCACCAGTCCCCTGTAAGGTAGTGGCCATCAGTGGATAGCAGCGATGGCCACTAATTTGGATGGCTTTAAAAGAGGGTTAGACAGATTCCTGGAGGAGAAGGCTATCAATGGCTACTTGTCCCGATGGCTCTGTTCTGCCTCCAGAATCAGAGGCAGTCTGCCAAGGTACACCCGTTGCTGGGGAACATGGGTGAGAGGGTGCTGTTGCACTTGTGTCCTGCTTGTGGGTTCTGATTGGCCACTGTGTGAACATTGTAGGGGCACATGTAGAATCCCCATATGCAATCCCTAGTTCATTCAGGGGACCCATTTGCCCCATACAAGACCCCCCCCCCATCACTTTATGATGACTCTACTGTGCTCAAATAATGTGTGAATCAACCCTTGGTTGGGCCACCCTTTGTGCTGGACTGCTTGAAGTCCCCCCTTACTGAAACTCGGCCCTGACCCAAGACGGTATTTCTATTAAGCACCCCTCAGGTCCCTGAGCAGTAAAAAGTTGCAGGCGAAACTCTGCTAGGTTTAGTTTCTGAGGGGGGGGGGTGAGAGAGAGAACACACGTGCGCTGGTGCCTTTGTACTATTTGCTTCATTTGCAAACTAGCAAAGGGATCCGGCGCTGCACAGGCAGGAGCAGCACTTCCTTTGACGCAGCAAAGCCGCCGGCAATCCAGGCAGCCGTCTGCAAAGCTATCAGCTGTTTGGGGAAGTCTGCCATCTAGTAACTGCAGATGGTACTGTGGGCTTCAAACACGTGGACACATTTAAATGAATTAAAATTAATCTGTTTTAAAAACAAAATAACCCCAAGATGCAACCCTTACAGTCCCCTTGGTATGCATGCCAAGTTTCAGGCGACTCGGTTCCATGGTCTTGGCACTATGGTGTTCACACACACACACACACACACACACACTTTTATTATTAAAGATATACAGGCAGAGCCTTTTGGAAGCAAGCAGACTGCTAAAAGCAGGCAGAAACACTGCTGATCCTGCCTGAGATTCCCAGAGAGCAGCGATGAGGCTCCCCTCCATCCTTGCTCCAGCCCTGCTCCAGCCTGTTTCTAGTGCAGCTAAATTCCAACTCAAAAACGCCCAGCTCTCTTTCTGACTCTCCTAAATGAAACTGCTAACTACTTTCTTTACTCACATTTCACCCCGCATCTCCAGGTAAATTGCCCATTAAATCTTTTGTCTTGTTAAGAAAAACCATGTTACAGCACTAACGTTTGTAAAAGTTGCAAAATTCAGTATTTTCCTATTTCCCCCCTATAACATCGATATTCAACAGCAGCTATAACTGGGAAATTCATAAATCATTCTTGGTAGGGAAACTTTAGTTCAAAATGTTTTGCAAGCAAACGCGAGTTGTCATTTCCTTGAGGGTCCCCTGCCCCCGCCCCTCAAATTCATTTGTGTATATCTAGCAGGAAAAATGGGTGCCAGAGTTCCCTGGACGCCGCCACACTCTCTGCACCCCCTTCAGACCCTCACCCTGTGCTTTCCAGCGCTGGAGGGGCGCATGCCTTGTTGCTGCTCTGTGGCTACAGATACCTGCAAACTCCCCAAGATGATGGGCCCACATGAAGCCAACATGCAGAAGTTCCGCTATAATTCCACCACCAGGCTGTGCACAAATTTCTGCTATGGTGGATGTGGGGGGAGCACCAGCAACTTCTTCACAAAAGAGGAATGCCAGCTAACCTGCGGGGTCCAGGTGAGCTAGAGATGGATCCCTGCAGGAAGGCTGGGCGTAGCTGGACAATGCAGGATGGCCATGTTTGGGCAGAGGACAAGTGGCTGGGTCCTGGCTGCCAGGCTGCTGCACTTCTGGGATTCATTATGGCTGCCTTCCCCAAGTTGGCATCCGCCAGAGGTGCTGGACTACAACCTCCGTAATTCTCAGCTTTTCCCAGAGGGGGCTGGTCTTGCTTTGGTAAATGCTTCAGCCCATCTCTCTTAGGGGCTGCCTAGTCTTGAGCTTTGTTTTCTTCCATCTCTCCGGCTGACTGACCTTCTCTCCCCATGCTGCTAAGTAACGGCGCCCCACCTATGTGCAGGAGACCTGCTCCAAGTCTCCTGTTCTCCTGCTCTGTGAAAGAGCCCGCCTGCTGTTTTCCAGGGCAGCTTGGGCAGCTGCCTTATGCCGAACCAGGCCCTTGGTCCACGTAGCCCCACACTGCCTACTCTGAGTGACCACAACGGTGCTCCAGGGTGTTAGCCAGAGAGGGGGCCTGCCCTCTTCCCAAGGACAGGATGCTGGGAGTCAAGCCTGGGATCTTCCACAAGCAAAATGGGCACCTGGCCACTGAGCTCTGCCAGACCCTCTGCTGTGGGAGCTGCAGCAAGCATGAATCATATCACCTTTGGGGGATCCAAGATGCAAGAGAGGCCGTGGCAGGAGAGGAGAATCAGAGGCAGCCTTTCCATGTGACAGCAGCACTGGTGAACAATGAGATGCATTGATAAGACTGTGCCTCCAATGGGGAAAGGTGTGGCCACCAGCTCATTTAGAGGGATTAGCCACATTCCAGAGGGCTAGCAATAGCTTTTCCCACGCTAGGTGCCTCAGGGAGCATGGCCATAACTTTAAATTACAGCAGCCCCACCCCACCCCAGGCATTTGTAGCATCACCCATCACCTGTGCCAGCATGCCCCTGTCTGTTACTGCAGCCTCAAGAGGTGAGTAGCAGGAGTGAACCAGCGGTGCCAGCACCAGACAGAGGTCACAGAATCATAGAACAGCAGGGCTGGAAGGGGCCTGCAAGGCCATGGAGTCCAACCCCCTGCTCAATGCAGGAATCCAAGGCGGAGCATCCCTGACAGATGGCTGTCCAGCCTCGTCTTGAATGCCTCCAATGTGGAAGAACCCACCACCTCCACAGGTAATTGGTTCCATAGTCGTATTGCTCTAACAGTCAGGAAGATTTTCCTGATGTTCAGCCGGAATCTGGCTTCCTGTCACTTGAGCCCATTATTCCGTGTCCTGCACTCTGCGATGATCGAGAAGAGATCCTGGCCTTCCTCTCTGGGACCACCTTTCAAGTACTTGAAGAGCGCTATCCTATCTCCCCTCAGTCTTCTCTTTTCAAGGCTAAACATGCCCAGTTCTTCCAGTCTCTCCTCAAAGGGCTTGGTTTCCAGTCCCCTGATCATCTTTGCTGCCCTCCTCTGAACCCTCTCCAGCTTGTCTACATCCTTCTTAAAGTGCGGCACCCAGAACTGGACACAGTACTCCAGATGAGGCCTAACCAGTGCTGAGTGGAAGGGAACTAGTACTCCATGTGATTTGGAAGCTATGCTTCTGTTAATGCAGCCCAAAACAGCATTGGCCTTTTTTGCAGCCACATCACATTGTTGGCTCATCTTCAGCTTGTGATCTACCACAATTCCAAGATCCTTCTCGCTTGAGCTATTGTTGAGCCACATATCGCCCATCTTGTACCTGTGCATTTGGCTCCTCTTTCCTCGGTGCAGAACTTGGCATTTATCCCCATTAACCTTCATTCCGTTGTTGTCTGCCCAGCGCCCCAGCCTATCCGGATCACTCTGAATCCTGTTTCCGTCTTCCAGCGTATTAGCGATCCCGCAGCGCGGCCAGTGCACACACGATGCAGCAGCCAGCCCTCCTCAGGCCCTGCAGGGAAGGCAGACCAGCGGTGCGCCTTTCCGGTGTGAATCGGCGAACCTTCGACCCCCTGGCGGGACTCGGGTGACAAGCGGCCGCCCCCTTCTCCCCAAGGTGCGGCCAGCAGGCAGGGAGCTCTTCTCCCATCCCGGCGCACGCTCTTGGGCAGGCGGCGGGCGGACGGGGCTTCGCCAAGCCCAGCGACCCGGCCGACGGGGCGCTCTCCCCAGCCGGGGCAATGCGCTCGCTCAGCCAGCAGGCGGCAGGGGCGGGCTGTTTCGCGGAGGCTGCTTAGGCGGCGCGAGACACTCGCCCTGTGCAGGCAGACCCTGGCACAGAGGCACGTGGGACGGGCAGGATTCAGCGGCTGGAGTGACCGGAGCATCCCCAGTTCTGCAGGAAGAGGGCTACGCTCGCACAGGCTGCTCTGTGGCTGAACCCACGGAGGCCAGGAGCAGAGAGAGCAGGCTGCACCACTTTCCTTGCGACGTCTGCACGGGCTTCAGATTTTTGCCAAATTGCAGTAAGAGTTTAATCTACATTTGCCCCCGACTCCAAAGGCAAGGGATTTGAATAGGCCAAACAGGAAAGGGGGTATTCTTTTCTGCCCAATGTTTTATTCATTCATTCATTTGTTCGTTCATTCATTCATTCACCATATTTATATGCTGCCTTTCAATAAAAGTGTTCTCAAAGTGTTTTTTCTTTAAAAAACATTCATTGTGAAAACACAGGACTATGCAAACCCCAGAGCAAGTCTTGGGCACCATTTGCCCAGCTGCGAGGAGGAGGAGGCTTTCTCAGACTTGCAGCAGCTCAAGGAATCTTTGCACTCACATATGTGCTCGCACGCACACACTCCTGTTTGACAGCTTGTAGAGTAACCAGATGTTGGAGGGCAGCAGGAAGGGATGCTCATTTTCTCAGCCCTGAGCTGTCTTGCAGAAGAGGGCATTTGAGCTTGTCCTATGGGGACGAAGCAAGCTCAAATGCCAAAATTCCTGCGCCTGCGCCCTCTGTTGTCCCCCACCTCAGCGAAGACAGTGAAGCCCCAGCCTCTCCTGTGTCTGCTTGACTGCAGGGGAGGGCAGGGCGGAGGGAAGGAGGGAGTGCCTGCTGTGGCTGCTCTGGTCTTCCGTTGCATTGCTGCATTTAGAGGCGGCTGCGCGTTCTCTGGCTTGCGGCCTGGGGCTCCCACTCGCCACCTTCCCACTCACAGCGCAGATTCAGCTTGGTGTGGCTTGGCTCAGCACTTCTTGTCCGGCATATAGGATGGGGGAGGGAGTGGGGCCTTGGGTCAGGGGCGCCTGGTGCCTCTGCCACTTATTTTAAGGCGTGAGCAAGAAGTGACCCAGGAAAGCTGCTGGCCTCTCCTGACCCCCTTTTAATATGGAAATGCAGCTGCAGAGGGCTACACATTTGCTCAGAGCTGCAACAAGGGGAGGGATGCCAAGACCTTTCCCGGTGGGCTGTTTGTCTCCTAAACATTTCCCAGTCCAAACTGCTTTGTTCCTGCAGGGAAAAGATATGAGGACTCTGAACCTTTTCCCATCTCCAGTGGGAAAGCTGCTCTGTGAGGGGCTGTGAATGGGAAACATGGTGCAGGCATTATGCACTCCCTTCGCTGGGGTCACCGCTCTGATGAAATGTGCAACCCCCACAGTTGCATTTCAGTTTTTAAAAATATGGGGACTTTCAAGGGTCTTGTGTGTCACATCTAGTTTGGCTGCCAAAGCCTGTCCTGGGACCACGCCACCGCCTCAGCCAAAGCAGCACAGCACCCGCATTGAGGTTCGAGGACCCCAGCTCTCTGGCCACTTGTGGCTCTGGCCACTAGAGGGCAGTAGTGCCACACACAGCAGACTGAGAGGAGTGGGAACTTCCTGGACTTACCCTTGCGAGCTAATCTCTGAAGCACTCTCTTCCCCAGAGGATCATAAAATCATGGTGTTAGAAGCAACGTGGAGATCATCTAGTCCAACCTCCAGCTCAATGCAGTCTCCTCTGCAGGGCGCAGCTACAGCCATCCAGCCTCTGCTTCAATACCTCCAGCGAAGGAGGGCCGACCACTTCCAGAGACAATCTGTTCCACTCTTGAACAGCTGTCCCTGTTAGGACATTCCTTCTAATGTCATGCTGAAATCTGCTTCCCTGCAATTTCCACCCGTGGCTTCTAGCCCTCGGGCTCTGTCTGCTGTGGAGAGGGAGGGGCAGGTGCTGGGTAGGGGGCAGCTCTCCATCCACAGGTGCACACCCACACCAGTTCATGGGGATAATGGACTTTGTGTGATGTCAGTTTGCAAGCCTGCTTAGGGTCTCCAGGAGGGGCTCAGCCAGTCCTTGTAGGCTGCTCCACAACTGACCAGGCGTGCACTAACATTCCAGGCCAGTGGGATGTGCCACGGTTGTCCAGACCTGCCCAAGCAGGGACTGAATTAGGAACGGGGCATTAGGCCACACAGGTACCTCCTGTTATCTGCCAAGGCTCCTGTGCCTTTAACAGCTGCAGGACAGATGCACTTTCGCCAGCATGGCATTTTGATTGGGGGGGGGGAGCTGCACTTGTGGAATTAAAGACAAACTAAAAAGCAGAGTAATGAATCTGCAGGGTCTTACAAGGCAGCCTTCTCGGGGGTGCAGGGGCTTCTAAGGACTCCCCAGAACGCAACCGGTTTCAGCAGGGCCCTTTTCTGTCGCAGGCAAAGTGGTGCCTAGGGCTGGTGCTAAAATGGATGCTTGCAAGCCCCCGTTCGCTTCAGTGTGTCACATTCTCTATGCATGGCAGAGAGGATTTTCAGCAGAAGCGGCTTTTCCCTTCTCTGCTTTCTGGAGACTCGACAAGTTGCACTGGCTGCAGCGCCCTGCTCTCCGCGGCAACTGCAGAAGGCCAGGCAGGGAGCGTCCTCTTCTGCAGCTGCCCCCTGAAATTGGTCCCACGTCCAGCACCCCAGCTGCCAAGCTTGCTCCTAGTGCCCAGCAGCCCACACCCGCATTGCCCTCCGTCCCCAGCTTCTGCCAAGCGCAGCAGGAACACGCCTGGCTTGCCACTGTGGGTGGAGATCAACGCAGGCAGCCCACCCAGGTGCCCCTGCAGCGCACGGCTTGACCCGCGCATTAGCGTCACGGATGCTGTCTCTGCCCGGAGGGGCAATGAACCCGCCAGCCCACCCGCTCCTGCTCCCTGTACACGCTGAGCCTGGCTCACAGGCCGGCAGGCCCCTCCGGCTGTGCCACGCAGGAAGTGTGCCTCGACAACAGTGCTTCCCCAGCAGGATGCCTGGGCAACAGGCGCCCCCCCGCCACTGCACAGGCCCCCTCCAGATGGATGCCAGCTTCTGCGGGGGAGGCCCCGAGGTGGGTTTGCTGGCCCCACAGCCTCGATGCTGACCTGGGCACTGCGAGCAGGAGAAAGAAGGTTCCGCCACAGAGCCAGGGTGGGGAGCTATGGGGCAGCTGGGGCTGGGCCGTGGGGCTATGGTCCAGAGCCCCCACAAAGGACCACCCAGAGAATAGCAGGCGATGAGGGTGCAAGATCACCAAGCCCAGGGTCTAAACTTGCCTAGCTGACCCACTGGCGGGGTGAGAGGGGTCTCCGCCAAGAACACAACCTGGCCAGGGATGGGAATTGGGCATCAAAGATCATGTCATGCATTGCCAGATAGTAAATTAATGTTAAATTATGTACGTTTAAATTATGGAAGGGTGAAGCATGTTTACAAGATGGTAGATAAAAAGCTGGATTGCGCATTGGGCTCAGAGGCTTAGTGAGGGCAGTGGGCCAGGCAGAGTGGCACCTTTGCAGCTTCTCACTGGGCTTTTGCCCATAACTAACACACATCAGAAGAGCCATGCCAGATCAGAGCAAGATCAGATCTAGTCCAGCGTTCAGTTCCCACAGTAGCCAACCAGATGACCCTAAGGGGAATCCCACAAGCAGGATCCTGAGCACAGAATGAGGCAGCAGGGAGAGCACTTGTTCCACACTGATTAACGCAGAATACAGAGCAATGTCTGTGCACAGTCACATTCACAGCACTCCTTTGCACAAACCTGGATAGCAGGAAACAGTCCTAGGCAGCAGAGGCCGTGCAGATATCCTCAAGCCAAAATTGCACCTTCCCCTCCGCCCCCCTCCCTCACCCATGGACTACATCACCTGTGGGCAACCTGGGCTTCTTTTTTCATCTGTGGGAGGATGTGGATGAGCCAGGCGGGCTCCTTGCTGGCAGCCACGCACTAAACGCCTGCAAAAACATCTCTGTGCGAACCGCCCGGGCACCGGACCCGCTCCCCTTAGCCTGGGCACCGCGAGCGGGGGGAGAGAGCGACTTCGGCCAGTGAGGCTGAGGTGGGGGAGGACAAGTAGACAGCTGGCCGTTCCTCCTTTGGCCGTGCCAGAAGGAAGCGGGTGAAGCAGACGCTCCCCCTACGAGCTGGTCACGCAGCAGCAGGTTCAAGGTCGATTAGGCCTGTGCTCCCGCGCTCCTCCCATTCATCACAGTGGGGCTTGTGCTGGAGAGTCCCCCCCCCCCCCCGCGGCTGTGCCTCAGTGTCTCGCCCGTAAGAGCATCCCGGACAAGAGCAGCATTGCGGGGGGCGGGGCGCGGATCTCCGCCTGGGGCCTTCCGAAGCGCCGTGGGACAGAGACCGGGCAGGGCGGCTCTGGGCGCGCGGCACCCTCGCCCCGACACCGCCCATGTCCCTTCTCCTCCTCTCGCGGGACGGAGACGCCGCCCGGAGGAAGCCCGGCGGCGGGCGCCCGCGCGCCTGGCGCCCGACGCACGCGAAGCGCGGCGGGGTCGACCGACGCGCCCAGCGGTCCGGGGCTTCCAGCGCCGGCCGGAGAGGGGCGGGGGGGGCGGGGGCAGGGGCGCCGCGCAGCGCCTGCTGCTCGGCGGGGCGGCGACCGCGGCCTCGCTGGGCCCCGGACGGGGCGACTGCTTCGCGCGCAGTCCCCTGGCCGGGCTGGAGGGCCCGCCCTCCCGTCTCCCCAGCAGCGCCGCCACCCCCAGAGGCCCCGAGCCGCCGCCCCTCATCCCCCCGCCTCCGCCGCTCCCGGGGGGCGGCCTGCCCGCCCCTCTCTCCGGTGCCCCGCTCCCTTCGGACAAGCCCCTGCCCCGGGCACGCGCGCCACGCTGCAAGGGGCGGCGACGCGGGCGCTGGCAGCCGCGGAGGCAGCCGGGCCCAGGGCGGGCGAGCGACCGCCGCCGTCGCTTCGGCTCCCTGCGCCCAGCCGGAGCGGCCTTCCCGAAGAAGGCCCTGCGCCGCCCGTCCACGCGAACCCCGGCCGCTCTGGCAGCCGCAGGCTCCGGCAGGGGCGTGGCGGGGCTGTGCTGCGCCCGGCCTGTCCTGCCGGCAGCGGGGCGAGGCCGGCGCAGGCCCCGGGCCGGGCCGGCGACGTGGGCTCGGCCCAGCGGGGAGACGGCGCGGCAGCCTGTGCCCAGAGCCCGGCGCCATCGCCCGCAGGGGCCGGGCACCTTCGCGGGGCTGCCTCCCGCTGGACGTGACTTGTTCCGCCCCGCCCATCTCGCCGGGCCGCCTGCGCTCTCCCTCGCCGAGCGGCGCTCCCGGGAGCCCGGCCCCGACTGGCGTCGCCGCCCGCGGCCTCCGCCTCCCCGCGCGGCTCGGGCCCCGGCGCAGCAGCCGGCGGCTGGAAATGGGCTCTTTATTGCAGCCAGACGCCAGCGCGGCCGCCTGAGGCTCCCCCTGGTTTGCGGACAAGTGCGGGGAAGGGGAATGGATGCGAACTTTGCCCCGCGAGAGGCCCGCGCGCGCGAGGGACTCGCGATGCGCCCTCGGAGCCTTGACGAGGCGCTGCCGGAACGGCGGCGCTGCGGGGGGGCCGGCCGGCCGGGGTCGCCGCGGCGCCCCGAGGCCTTTGTGCGCGGCTCGCAAGCTGCCGGGCGGAACGTTCCGCCTGGTGCAAAGCTGAAGAGCCCCCCGGGGACGGGAGGCAGCTGGGGGGATTCAGGAAAAGCCGAAAGAATGTCACGGACCTAACGAAATTCCCGGGGCGGGGCGGATGGTATGCGCAGCAGCAGCTGTCTAGTGCAGCCCCATTCATTTCTATGGGGTTGGAAAGGACTCTGGGACTTGCACGGGGAACGGCGATGCTGAGCGTCCACAGGTGACATGCACTGCTCAGGCCAAAGTGCTCTTTTCCAGAGGGAACGAGGATGTGCAGCCTCAGGATTAGCTGCTGGGAGGAAGCCTCTGGGTGTGTTAGGCCCAGTATGGGCTGCAGCAGCCCAGCCTTCTGCCTGGGCCTGCTTAAACAGAGTTGGACCTTTCTGCAGCAGTACTTCCCAGTTCCAGCCACAGGGAGGGGTCATTGCTCAGTGGTCACACTCTGCATGGAGGGGTCAGAATCGTAGGGTTGGAAGGGGTCCACAAGACCATCAAGTCCAACCCCCTGCTCAGTGCAGGAATCCAAGTCAGAACAGCCCTGACAGGTGGCTGTCCAGCCTCTTCTTGGATGCCTCCAGTGTGGGAGAGCCCACCACCTCCCTAGGGAATTGGTTCCACTGTCGTATTGCTCTCACAGTCAGGAAAGTTTTCCTGATGTTCAGCCAGAAACTGGCTGTTGTAACTTGAGCCCATGATTCCGTGTCCTGCACTCTGGGATGATGGAGAAGAGATCCTGGCCTTCCTCTCTGTGACAGCCTTTCAAGTACTTTAAGAGCGCAATCCTGTCTCCCCTCAGTCTTCTTTTCTCAAGGCTAGACAGGCCCAGTTCGTTCAGTCTCTCTTCATACGGCTTTGCTTCCAGTCCCCTGATCATCTTTGTTGCCCTCCTCTGAACCCTCTCCAGCTTGTCTGCATCTCAGAACTGGACACACTACTCCAGATGAGGCCTCACCAGTGCTGAGTAGAGGGGAACTAGTACTTCCCAGGATTTGGAAGGTATGCTTCTATTAATGCTGCCCAAAAGAGCATTTGCCTTTTTTGCAGCCACATCACGTTGTTGGCTCACCTTCAGCTTGTGATCTATCACAATTCCAAGATCCTTCTCGCTTGTAGTGTTGTTGAGTCAAGTATTGCCCATCTTGTAACTGTGCCTTTGGTTTCTTTTTCCTAAGTGCAGAACTTGGCATTTATCCCTGTTAAATTTCATTCTGTTGTTCTCTGCCCAGCACTCCAGTCTATCAAGATCACTGAATTTTGTTTCTGTCTTCCAAAGTATTAGCTATCCCGCCCAATTTTGTGTCATGTGCAAATGTGATCAGCATTCCCTGCACCTCCTCCTCCAAGTCATTAATACAAATGTTGAAGAGCACTGGGCCCAGGACTGAGCCCTGCGGTACCCCACTCGTTACCTCTCCCCAGCTTGAGAAGGTCCCATTGATAAGCACCCTTTGAGTCCGATTCTGTAGCCAACTGTGGATCCACCGGATTGTTGTTTCATCTAGCCCACTTTGAGCTAGTTTGCTCATCAGGAGATCATGGGGCACTTTGTCGAAAGCTTTGCTGAAGTCAAGGTATATGATGTCCACAGCATTCCCACAGTCCACAAGGGAGGTTACCTGATCAAACAATGAGATCAGATTCGTCTGGCAGGATTTGTTCTTCACAAATCCATGTTGGCTTTGAGTAATCACTGCATTGTTTTCAAGGTGCTTACAGATGGATTGCATTATCATCTGCTCCAGAATTTTCCTAGGGATTGACGTCAGACTGACTGGTCTGTAGATCCCAGGTTCCTCCTGTTTGCCCTTTTTGAAGATAGGGACAACATTAGCCCTCTGGTTCAATCCTGGCCTCTCCAGTTTGAAGGGTCAGGCAGCAGGTACTGGGAAAGATCTTTCCCTGCCTGAGGAGCCTGGAGAGCTGCTGCCAGGCAGAGAACACAGGATGGGTCCAGAGGGGTCCAGCACTCTGGCTCCGGAGAAGGCAGCTCCCTCTGCTCTCCTCCAATCCTGCGTCTGAAGACAGCTGCCTGCAGCCCTGGCTGGCCCTGACACTGGCTGAACCCATCAATTGGGACCCATATTCATCAGTGTATTGGTGGTAGGGATGTCAGAGAATTCCGCCACGGACTGCAGTGGCGGAATGGCCTCCGCCACCCTGCGGAATCTCCCCGGGACGAAGCTTACCTGGTGGCAGATGCGGCGCCGGTGGATGCAGCGCCGGCAGCTCCAGCTGGTCTCCCAGCCGGCCACTGCCGGGCTACTGCGGCCGCAAATGGCGGCCCTCGTAGCAGCCGCCATTTGCGTCCTTGCAGTCAGCCGTGATAGGCTACGTAAGTATTTCCGTAGCCTGTCATGGCAAAGAGCAGGGACGCAAATGGCTTACGTAGATACTTAGAAGCCTATCACGGCTGACCGCTACGATGGCTGCCATTTGCGGCCACAGCCGGAACTCCAGCTGTGGGCAGAGCCGCCACAGAGCGGAGCTGGCCGGGGAGGATTCTGGGGGGAGGGACGGAGCACCTCCCCCCACTTCGGATTGCTCAGCACGGAACAAGGTGTTTCGTACATCCCTAACCAGGCAGAGGGGGGATTTGGACTTCCAGCTTCAGACACCAAATATGTCCTGAGTCAGCCCTGAACAGATGGGGTGGGGGGGATGCGGACAAACCCAAGCTAGCAATCAGTAGCCAGCCACTGGCGGGAGGGGCGGACTCTACCACCCAGAGACGTCTTGGCAGTGCCCAGACTAGCTGAAGAGATGCGCCTGTTGCCCAGCAGGAGCTCTCAAGTGGCCAGTCTTACGCTGGGCTGCTGTGGGTGGCAGGCAGCCACAGGCTGGGCATCCCCAAAGGGGGCTCAAACGACAGCCGCCAGGAAGGCTCCCTGGCTGCTTTTAACATGGGTCGGCTGTTTAACAGGATTATGGTGGCTGTGTGATTTTAGGATTTAATGGCAATGCATCGAGGAGTTTGGAAGGATTCGTTCTGGGTAATGGATGGATAATTGATGGCCTTATTTCTTGGCTTAATTGGGTTATCAACAATCTGTTTTAGTTGGTAAGTATTTTAGGGTTGTCTTTATCAGTAGGTTGAAATGCTGAATGAACTGGGAGGAAGCGGGGGAGCATGACGTCCACCGAGGGCAGAGCTGGTGGTGCTTTGTCGGTGGGAAGCAGGAGTTTCCACAAAGAGGGGACAATGGAATCAGTGTCTCTCTGTCCCTCGCCCTTCTGCTCTGCTGCTCAGTCTTGGGGGCTGCAGTCTGGTGGGGGGAGAAATTTGTTCTTTGTACATTTTAATGCAAACTTAACTAATTTCACACTTTCAAGCCACAATGCAAACCAAACCTCATTTATCTTTCTTTATTCACACTTCTCCAGATTTTGCAGTGGAGTTCTCTGATCATAAAAATGCATACAAAACTGCATATATTAGGGGAAATAATGTTAAAAATGCATGATATTAGGAATGTTGCTTGCAAAAAATGTGTAAGGCAAACATGCATACAAAAATGCATGTATTACAAGAAATGTGCAGAAAAATGCTCATGCACTTTTAAGCAAACAATATTTAAAGATATTCCCAAAGTTCAGGATGAACTGGATTTAAGCCTGGAGAGATCCTCAAAGTTTGAGACAAGCCAAACTTAAGATTGGAATAATGGAAACCAAAACAGAGAGAACCACCCATTCCTACTGCAATCCCCTCGAGCCCGGAGGTCCTGCTGGTGGATGCCAGGTCAGTTAGTGGTAAGGCAGTGGTTGGTTCTATCTATCTTTTGGTTCTTATTCAGGAACTTCATGGTGATCTGGCTGATACAGCTGAGGCCTCGTTGGAGGATGGGGGAGGCGTGGATCGCTGCCAGTTCTGTCCTCTGGAAAGCCTGCAGGGGCGGAGGACCTATTGTGGCGGCCTGTCTGCAGAGGCTGGTGGATCCAGAGGCTGCCCTGAGGTCTCTTGGGGAGCCTCTGCAGAGTTAGCCAGCAGTGCTGACGACACTCTTGTCTTTGCCCAGGATCAGGATTTGAGGAGGGCTGCCGGTACGGTCGCATCCAAACGCCCTTCACCGAATCATAGAGCCATGTCCGCTCCCTGGTTTTCTGGGGAGCCACAGACAAACGGTTCAGTCGAAGGGTGGAGCACAGATGGCAGAAGACTCACGACCAGCACAACTGAACTCAGGCGAGCAACCATTGCCCTGGCTGCCCTGTGACAGTGGTGATGATGAAGGAACCTTGCTGCTTTGCCAGTGCTGCATCTGCCGGATGTTGGCCAGCGGACCCTTTTCAAGTGCTGAAGAATCTTTTGCATTCCAGCACACAGAATCAGTGAATGGGATCTATGAAGCCCCGGTGTGAAAAATCTGCATTGCATTCTGTTCTATGCTGCAGCCTTTAGCTCATGGGATACCACAAGCTTTGAAACAACTACATGAAGCTGCTGGGGAAAGTCATCCAGAGGTTTGCAGCTCTACCTCGCATTTCTACTTGCTGATCCCAGAGGGGCTATTTGAGGATGGATACAGGTGAACAAACCCGACAAAAGACAGAAGTGCTGTTGGTGGGAAGGTCAGCAGATCTGGGTGGAGCTGTTCTAGATGAGGGCATGCTCCCTCTGAAAGACTGAGTTTACGGGGTGAGGGGGCTCCTGGACTTGGGGCTGAGTGTGGAGGTGCAGGCAGTGGCAGAGCCCAGAAACGCCTCTTACCAGCGCAGGCTGGTGCAGCAACTGCAACCCTATCTCAGTGCGGCGGATCTCACCTCATTTACTCATGCATTGGTGACATCCAGACTAGACTTCAATGAGCTTTACATGAGACTGCCTTTGAAGACAGTCTGGAAGCTTCAGCTAGAGCAGAAAGCAGCAGCCCAGATGCTGGCGGTAGCCAGGCGTCGGGATCATGTCATGCCTCTTTTGCACCAGCCGCACTGACTGCCTATTTGCTCCTGAGTGCTGGTGTTGTTTTTGATGCTTTAAACCAGTCTTCCTCAACCTGGTACCCTCCAATGTGTTGGACTACAACTCACATCATCCCCAGCCAGTAGGCCCACTGGAAGCTATAGTCAAACACATCTGGAGGGAGTCAAGCTAGGGAGATCTGTCCTAAAAGGCTTGGGACCAGGTCACCTGGAGAACAGCTGCCTTACGCCCATATGAACCTGCCCAGGCATTAAGATCTGCTTAGACAGGTGGGCAAAAGGGACGGACTTTTCTGCAGTGGCCTCTTCTTTATGGTGCTCCCTCACCCAGGAGATATCCTCAGCTCTCTCTCTCTCTCTCTCTCTCTCTCTCATATATTAGCCCTCAAGGCCTTTTTATTTAGGTCCGCCTTTGGTTAAGGAGGGTGTTACTCCGTTGCGCTGTTTTACCTTTTGATTGACTGGCTTTGAATTTTGAATTCTGAACATTTTAGATCTTACTGTTTAATTACTAGTGCTGTCTTACTGAAACGGTCTTTGGTTAAATATTTCTGCTTTTACTGTAGGCCACTTTGGGGGGGGAAAGGTTTTGTAAAGCAGCTTAGAAGTAGAAAGAAAGAAAGACAGAGAGAGAGAGAGAAAAAGAAAGGCAGGCTGGCTGGCTGGCTAATGGGCCCATATCAAAGTATGTCAGAGGGAGTTGGAAAACCACCCCAAGCCCCCTTGGTAGACGGTCTGGCTTATGAATTCTAAAAGACAATTGGTGAGCCTGGAGTAAAACCCATTTCCCCAGCTCCTCCATGCCGACTGATGGTTGATTTTTGCTGAAGTTACCTGGATTTCCATCCCCCAGAGTCATTCCATTTGCCTCCTATTACCCCCAAAGTCCTGGCCAACTAGATAAGGCTTAATATCTTCCAATGGTGTCTATCAGCATTGACATACGGCTCATAAATATTAATAGCATTCTAATTAGCCCCTTTCAAATACATCATCCAAATGAAGTGTCTCCACCAACATAAATCAGCAGGTTACATTTACATTCACTTCACAGCCACGAGGGAAAATGTGCATCTTTCCTGCAGCCCCCCAACCTGTCCCACCCACTGCTTTTGCTCATGCCCTTTCCTGAAAATGGAATTTGCTGCTGTGAACCAAGGAAGCCAGCCCGTGGGAGCATCTGCTTCTGCCAATCAGGCTGGCCAAAGGCATGTGGGAAATCAAAATGGCCTCCTCCCTGATCACGGTGGGCAGGATCCTCATTGCAAGGAAGAGATCAGCCATGTTTGTGCAGAACACGGTGAGTCCTGGTGGGCTGTGCCGCTCCCACCCTGCTCCCCAATGGCCCACCGCATAGGAACACCTGAAGCTGCCTTAAGCCAATTTGGGCCACTGGTCCATCTCAGCCAGAATCATCTCCAGTATGCCTCTGAATGCCTGTTGCTGGGGAATCGGTGGGAGGGTGCTATCCTGCTTGTGGGTTTCCCACAGGCAGCTGGTTGGCCATTGTGGGAACAGGATGCTGCACCCTTGGTCTGATTCAGCATGGTTCTTCTTATTTGGCACAAAGTCAGGAGGAAGAGCATAAATCTCTTTTCTGAGATGTTTAAAACATGGTAAAAATGAGTGAAACGGTGAAAAAGAAGTTGAAAGAAGGAGTCAAGAGGGGTAAATCCCTTCAAAATGTTTGGAGGTTACTCAAAACTACAACAGTAGAAGCCCAGCTAGAATGTATACCGTGGGTTAGGAAAGGTAGCACCAAGTCCAAGAGGTCACTGGCATGGTTAATGAGCAGCATCAAGGAAGCTATTGGAGAAAAGAGGGCTTCCTCCAGAAAATGGAAGTCTTGCCCAAGTGAGGAAAACAAAAGGCAGCACAAGCTTGCACAAAGGCGATGCAAGCAGGCAAGAAGAGACGCAAAAAAGCATTTGGAAGAGCATAGTGCTAACAACATCCAGGCCAACAATGAAGAATTCTTTAAATATATCAGAAGAAGGAAACCAGCTAGGGAGGCAGTTGGACCGTTGGATGACAAGGGAGCTAAAGGAGTAGTGAAGGAGGACAAGGAGATTGCAGAGAAGCTGAATGAATTCTTCTCATCTGTCTTCACTGCAGAAGATATAGGACAGATGCCTATGCCTGAACTGATGTTTTCAGGAAGGGAGTCTGAGGAACTGAGGCAAATAGTAGTGACAAAAGATGAAGTTCTCAACCTTATTGACAAATTGAAAATAAATAAATCACCAGGCCCAGGCAGTATCCATCATGGAGTTCTTAAAAGAACTCAAATGTGAAATTGCTGATCTTCTAACCAAGATATGCAACATGTCCCTAGGATCAGCCTCTATACCAGAAGACTGGAGAACAGCCAATTTAACACCAGTTTTTAAAAAGGGATCTGGGGGGCGGGGGGGTCCAGGAAATTTCAAATCGGTCAGGTTAACAGCTGTTCCAGGTAAATGGGATGAAAACGTTATTAAAGATAAAATTAGTAAGCATACAGAAGGACAAGCCCTGCTGAAAAGGAATTAATATGGCTTCCACAAAGGTAAGTCCTGTCTCACTAACCTTTTAGAGTTATTTGACAGTGTCAATAAACATGAAGACGGGTGATCCAGTGGACACTGTTTACTTGGATTTCCAAAAGGCTTTTGACAAAGTCCCTCACCAAAGATTCCTGAGCAAACTTAGCAGTCATGGAATAAGAGGAGAGGCCCTCTTATGGATCAGTTACTGGTTAAAGAACAGAAAGCAGAGAGTAGGAATAAATGGTAAATTCTCCCAATGGAGGGAAGCAAATAGTGGGGTCCCACAGGGATCTGTGTTGGACCAATGCTTTTCAACTTGTTCATAAATGATCTGGAATTAGAAGTGAGCAGTGAAGTGGCCAAGTTTGCGGATGACACCAAATTATTTAGGGTGGTTAAAACAAAAAGGGATTGTGAAGAGCTCCAAAAGGATCTCTCCAAACTGGGAGCGTCATCACATGAGCCTAAAATCCCGCATCCTTACCAGGGCTTTTGCTTTGCAGGATGAATATCAGCTCCTTTTCACAGGCTGACGTGCTGTTTTTATTTCTTGGCAAGTTCTATGTGTTTCATTTTACAGCCATTAGATGGTGCTGCTGTTATAGGGCCATTACAGGAGTACACCCAGCAAGTAAAGTGCTTCATAGCACTTTCAAATTGGACTTTCCCCATGCTTTACAAAGGTGGGATAAAGGTCAAAAACCATGGGAGGGACCCTGGAGGTTGACAACATTGTGTAAAGGACCTGCGATCTTGATCACACGATATAAGCCCTGTGTGGAGAAGCCCTGGGAGAATGGGCATCACAATGGCAAATGCCGTTCAATGTAAGTATGTGTAATATAATGCACCCTGGGGCAAAAAAATCCCAACTTCAAGTATAACTTGAGCTAATGGTGAGTGACGAAGAAACAGACCTTGGGTTGTGGTGGACAGCTCAATGAAAATAACCCAGTGAGTGGCTGCTGTAAAAAAAGACAAATTCCATGTTAGGCATAGTTAGAAAGGGGATTGAGAATAAAACTGCCAATATCGTACTGCCCCTATACAAATCTATGGTGTGACCACTCTTGGAATACAGTTCTGGTCACCACACCTAAAAAAAGATACTGTAGAGCTGGAAAAAGTGCAGAAAAGGGCAACTAAAACCAAGGGGCTGAACCATCTCTCCTATGAGAGAAGGTTACAACAGCTGGGACTGTTTAGCTTGGAGAAAAAGCAAGTTAAGTGGAGACATGGCAGAGGTCTACAAAACTGCATGGTGTGGAGAAAGCGGGCAGGAAGCGATCTTTCATCATACTAGAACCCAAAGGGTCCTTCCATGAAGCTGATTGGTGGGAGATTCAGGGCAGTTACAAGGGAGGACTTCACACAGCACGTTGTTTCACTGGAATTCACTACCACAGGATGCAGTGATGGCTGCCTCCCGCCCTTCCCTGGGCCCAGGAGAAGCCTGCCGCAGGCCTGTGCAAAGGGCCCTGCCAGGGAGCTGGGTCTGTGGAGCCACACTGCTCAAGAACCCGCTTGCGTGACCCACACCTTTAAGGGCAAGGAATGGGGCGCTACGTGGAGGAGCCAACACTGGCTGGGGCAGGACATATTATGCAGGACACGCCCGAATCTGTTGCCAGCTCAACCGATGACAACGAACGGAGCAGCAGGCAGGCAGGCATCTTGGAAGACATGTTGGCCCCATTGGCAGGTTCCATTCTTTGGGGCAGGGGCTGCACTTTATCCCAAACACAGGGCTGCCACTAAAAAGGACAACACATGCCATCTCTGCTCAGTCTTGTAGTACAATTTACTTCATGGACTGAGTGCATTCCCACGTCACATTATTGGCTGGCAGGGGGTCAGATTAGATGGCCTACAAGGGTCCCCCAGCTCTGTGACTCCATCTCCTCTCATAACACAGCTCTAGGAGACTGTGCACAAGAATAAATTCAGGTTCAAAAGCAGCCCACCAGGCAGTTCTCACACAATTGAAGACCAGTAACAGGATGGAAAAGTGGGCACAGCTGGTTGAGCCTGCAGTACATCTGACCCAGAAGTGTTTCCTCTGCAGAGAGCAAGTCGTCCGATTGATTTCAGGGGTCCTGCAATCTGCAGCCTGCCCCACTTGCCAAGAAGGTAATACCCAAAGCAAAGGACGAGCAATCAATAAAGGCAATAATGAAAAGCAGTTTTTATCAGAGAATGAAGCCACTAGATGATGAGAAGATGGGCAAGATGTTTAAAAGATGTTTCCAATGAAGGGGGGAGGTGTTGGGAGCCAGGGAATGGCCATTACAGTTCTACAGGGCAGAGGGAGATACGGAGGGGGGAGACAGTCACACTCTAAAGGCAGAGTGTGTAACAATAGGGTGCTGACTGTCCCTAAACTGTTCCCCAATTCAAATAACCTGGATGGCCCTGGCAACAGACCCCCTGGGTTGAAACTACTGCTGCTGAATGCCAGGTCAGTGAATGGTAAAACAACTGCTATCCAGGACTTGATCCTGGATGAGCGCACTGACCTGGCTTATATTACAGAGCCTGGCTGGACGAAGCTGGGCAGGTTAATCTCTCTCAGCTCTGCCCTCCTGGGTTCTCTGTTCAGCAGCAGGCAAGGCCTGGGGGGCGGGGAGGTGGAGTGGCAGTGGTCTATCATGATTCAATCCCCCCTTACCCGGTGCCCTATCCCACAGTCTGCTGGGTTCGAGTGTGTGTATTTGCAGGTGGGTGCCCGGGACAGAATAGGGATTCTGTTGTTGTACCGTCCACCCTGCTGCTCAACAGTCTCCCTTCCTGAGCTGGCCAGGGTAGTCTCGGGTTTGGTGTTGGAGACCCCTCAGCTTGTTGTGCTGGGGGATTTCAACATCCACGCTGAGGCTGCCCTGTCAGGAGCAGCTCAGGACTTAATGTCCGCCATGACAACCATGGGTCTGTCCCAGAAGGTATCTGGCCCCACCCATGCTGTTGGACACACTCTGGACCTCGTTTTCTGTGCTGGATGGGGTGATAGTGATCTGAGAGTGGAGGAACTGTCTATAGTTCCGTTGTCATGGACAGATCACTACCTGGTGGGGTTTAGACTTGCTGGCACGTGGAACCTCTGCAGGGGTGGAGGGCCGATTAAGATGGTCCTCCCCAGGAGGCTGATGGATCCGAATGGTTTCCTGACAGCTCTTGGGGATTTTCCTGTTGCCTCAGCAGGCGATTCTGTCGAAGCCCTGGCCGATCTCTGGAATGGAGAAATGACCAGGGCCGTGGACACTATCGCTCCTGAGCGTCCTCTCTCACGAAGTGGAGCTGCACCAGCACCCTGGTTTTCTAGGGAGATGGCAGTGATGAAACGAGTGAAAAGATGACTGGAGCGACGTTGGCGGAAAAGTGAATCCGATCGAACATGGGCTAGAGCCTATTTGAAGGCCTACTCTGTGACAATACGGGCAGCAAAGAAAATATTTTTTTCTGCCACTATTGCTTTTGCAAAGAGCCATCCAGTGGAGCTGTTTCAAGTGGTTAGGGGTCTTTTATATGCTAGCCCGCAAGAGGATAATTTAAACCCCTCAACAGCCTGCAGTGAACAATTTGCTCAGCACTTTGCAGACAAAATCACTCGGATCCACTCTGACTTGGACACTATGGTTGCTACAGACCCAGAGGATGTAACTTTGGCCCCTGCTTGTCCAGTGTTGTTGGATACTTTTCCATTTGTGCAGCCTGAGGATGTGGACAGGATCCTTGGAGAGATGACAGCCACCACGTGTGTTCTAGATCCTTGCCCTTCCTGGCTCATAAAAGCAGCCAGAGGTGGACTGGCCGAGTGGGTAAGGGGAGTGGTTAATGCCTACCTTAGGCAAGGCAGAATTCCAGCCTGCTTGAAGGAGACGGTGGTGAGACCTTTGTTAAAAAAGCCCTCCCTGAACCACACTATATTGGATAATTATTGGCCAGTCTCCAATATTCCATTTCTGGGCAAGATATTGGAGCGCGTGGTGGCCTCCCAACTCCGGAGATTCCTGGATGAGACACATTATCTAGATCCATTTCAATCCAGCTTCAGACCCGGTTATGGGACAGAAACAGCTTTGGTTGCCTTGGTGGATGACCTACGCCAGGAACTAGACAGGGGGAGTGTGTCCCTGTTGGTTCTGCTGGACCTCTCAGCAGCTTTCGATGCCATCAACCATGGTATCCTTCTGGGCCGCCTCGCTGGGATGGGACTTGGAGGCACTGTTTTACAGTGGCTCCATTCCTTCTTGGAGGAGCGGACCCAGAAGGTGGTGCTGGGGGACTCCTGTTGGACTCCCTGGCCATGGGCTTGTGGGGTCCATCAGGGTTCTGTTTTGTCCCCCATGCTATTTAACATATACATGAAACCACTGGGGGAGGTTGTCCAGAGTTTTGGGGTTCAGTGTCACCAGTACGCTGATGACACCCAACTCTACTTTTCCTTTCCATCTAATTCCAAGGAAGCTGTTGGGGTGCTGAACGGTTGAACCGGTGTCTGTCGGCAGTAATGGACTGGATGAGGGCAAACAAATTGAAGCTTAATCCAGACAAGACAGAGGTGCTCCTGGTCAGTTGAAAGGTAGATCAGGGAATAGGGATACAGCTTGTGCTGGATGGGGTTGCACTCCCCCTGAAGACACAGGTTCACAGTGTGGGTGTACTTCTGGATTCAGCCCTGAGCCTGGATGCCCAGGTTTCAGCGGTGGCCAGGAGTGCATTTGCACAGTTGAAGCTAGTGCGCCAGCTGCACCCGTTCCTTGAGATGTCTGACTTGGCCACAGTGACACATGCCTTAGTTACATCCTGTTTGGATTACTCTAACGCGCTCTAGGTGGGGCTGCCTCAGAAGAGTGTTCGGAAACTTCAGCTGGTTCAAAGACCTGCGGCCAGACTGCTGACTGGAGCTGGTTACAGGGAGCATACAACTCCCCTGTTAAAACAGCTTCACTGGCTCCCAGTCTGTTTCTGAGCACAATTCAAAGTGCTGGTTATGTCCTATAAAGCCCTATACGGCTCGGGTCCAGGTTATCTGAAAGACCATATTCTCCCTTATGAGCCTACTCGTGCCCTGAGATCTTCAGGGGAAGCCCTTCTTGCCATCCCGCCATCATCACAGGCACGCCTGGTGGGAATGCGGGAGAGGGCCTTCTCGGTGGCTGCCCCAAGGCTCTGGAACTCCCTTCCCAGGGAGGCAAGAGTGGCACCCTCCTTAATATGTTTTCGCAGGCATGCAAAAACTTTTTTGTTCCAGCAGGCCTTTGAGGATAACTAGTCTGGACCTGGGAAAATACGACGTATGGATACCATTTTTGTTGTTCTGGTTGTCTTTTAATGTTTTAATATTTTTACAATTTTAATATTGATGATTTAATTATATTTTTAACTTTTATACAGTTGTACTTATATTTCTATTTATAGGTTTTAATTGTAGCAGTTTTAACATCATAAGGCCGCCTTGAGTCCCAGTATTGGGAAAAAGGCGGGATATAAATAAATAAATAATAAAAGCCATTCTTCTGAAACTGGCAATAAGCTCCATTTGTGGCTCCAAGGGGCATATAGACTCCTGCCTGGCAACCTTCAGCCCTCATTCAGTTGCCCCTTGTCAGTGGCCAGGAAAGGCTGCATTGGGCCACCTCAGGGCATTTGGCCTCCTTTGCACAATCCAACACTTCCGTCAAGTCCCTCCTCAAAACTCACCTTTTCCTGGAAGCCTCTTAACACAAAAGTTCCCAAACTGACTGTAAGCAACTAGTTATGTGTGCCCCCCCCCCCAGGAGACAGCATGAAATACACTCCCTTCAGAGTTACACTAGGTCCCCACTCTCCCTGCTTTTAAAAAAAGAACTTTTCCACACGAGGCATTTATTGTGCACTTGTCATTCCTTACTCATGTTTGTCTGTGGATTCCTTAGACAATATGACCCTCTAGTTTTTCTTCTGTGTCCAACCAGCACTTTCTGCGAGTTTTTTTAGAACAGGGAAAATGCAGCATTTAAATGTTAAAGCAAAAGAAAGAATTTTTTCTCTTGTGTATTTGTGCTAGTCTGCTATACCACAGTGCCACCTAAAGGTTATGTAATGGAAAAGCAGGAAAGGAAACATTCCTTGTGTAGTGCTCATTCTGCAACAAAAATGAAAGTAGATACAGCAGATGAACAGCCTCATGTAGAAAAGCTCAAGGTGTCAAGACACATCTTTTTAACTTGTTCCTTTAACTTATTTTTTGTTGTTTTTAATGATGGTTTGTTGTTGTCTATGATGTTGCTCTTATTGTTTTGATTTTTTTGTGTACCACCTTGGTGGTTTTTAGAAAAAGGTGATAAAAAAATACTAAAACTAAATAAGCCAAACTGGGGGGGGGGGGGGAATGGCATATTCTTCCCTTGTTTTGTCCTTGCTCCATTTCCCTCTCCTGGCTGTGTTGTTTTCCTTGTCTTTTTTTTTCAGTTACAAGCCCCTTCGGGCAGGGACCTATCCTCTAACTTTTCATAAACCAGATGGCGCTGTAAAATAATAATGATGATGATGATGGAAGAGGAGGAGAAGGAGCAAGAGAAGGCAGTGCATATAGGGAAAACAGGAAAGCCACGGGTTCCTCTGTCAGGACTGGCCCAGCTGCGCGAGCAACCTTGCGATCATGCAGCGGTGGCGGCGGAGCATCAGCCATGTCCCCTCTGGGATAGGGCTCCCAGGGCCTGTGGCGATGCTGCAGAACATGCCTCCCTCTATCACTGCTTCGCTTTGCGGATGGGGCTCACGGATATTTTTCCTAAGCTTGCATCTCACACCTGCTCCCACGGGGCACACAGCGCACCCAGTCCTGCGAAGAAGCTCCTGACTCCAGCGATGGAGAGCGAGGCCCCGCAGCAGCTGGGCATGCAGCACGCCGCCCTAGTAAGTTTCAGCTCTCCTGATAAAGTTCAAGAGCTCGCCTGGGCTGGTTGCCTGGCAACGGGAGGCAGTCGGAGGTATTGCTCCTCAGACACGTTAGCCACTAACCCACTCGCAGCGCGAGAGAGAAGGGAGGCGAAGCCACGCGGTGAGGCCGCTCCATCTGTGCCTCCGTCTTTGCCCTCTGCGAGGAAGGAGCAACTGTGGTTCAAGATGGCAGATTGGGCCTTTTGCTTTTGGCCCACCACCTCCGCCGCCAGAGGGGTCTGTTCCTGGAACTCCTGTACAGCAGCAGCAGCAGCTATCGGCTCCTTCCCCCGGAGGCTCCTCCCCTTTTCAATTGTCACACCTGGTGGAAGTGGATGAGTTGGTGGAGCACGTGGTGGAGGGAAGGCCCAGCTGCCAAGCCAGCCCGGTGTGTTCTGGTGGCAGAGGGGGGCCACCTGCAAAGGGCAGGCAAGGAATGTGAAGGGTGGAACACGCCAACAGTCACCAGCGGCCCAACCACACAAGCCACCTGACCCCACTTGGGTCAGCAGAAGTCTTTGTTCCAAGATATCTGTGATTGGCCTCAAGTTTCTAGTCCTCACTTTAGGAATGCTGAACCTTTTTGCCGAGGAATATGACTATAAAGGAGCTTCCCATGTTCTCTGTTCCGAGCATGGAAAGTCTTCCCAGGAGAGCAGCGTCCTTCCCCTTCAGTCTACACCATCTGTGCAGTGCAGAGTCCAGGGTTCTTTGCATGTGTTGTGGGAAGAACAAAGCCTCTCTCTGGGGCTGCCTCTGGTCCCGTGCCGGGTCCCCTCTGAGTCCTCCCTCCTCTCCCCTACATCCCCCTTTGGCTCACTCAGATGCACATGAGCTGCTTGCTCTATGCCCTCCACTGTCACTGCCTCCTCCAAGTCCCGCCTGGTCCCCTTCCCACCCACCCTCTCTGTGTTTACTGTTGTTGCCCTTCCGGTTTGCCCTGGCCTGGCCTTCGGCAGCTTGCCCAGAACACTCCTCCTCAGCAAGGCCATTCTTCCCACCCTTGATTCTGCCAGCCTCTGGATCCGCCACATGGTTCGCTTGCAGCCCCTGAGCTCTCCCCGTGACCGCATATGATGAAGCCGCCTCGATGACCCTCGTGGCATTTCATATGCTGACGAGGGTCAGCAGCAGCAGCAGCTCTCCACAGGCTGAGCTGACTCCAGGCCAAACCTAGATGCCAGCCACTCGGAGATCTATGCTCAGGTTCCCCGTCTGTGTGAATTTTAGCAAATAGCAGCTGGGCAGGAGGCTGATCTGGGTCAGTACGACGGGAGAAGGGATGTTTTCCTTGGCACCATTGTCCTGATGAAAATTTCCTCCAGCCAAGTTGGCATTAGAAATGTACAAGCTGTGTACACCAAATGGGGCACATCGTAAGAACAGCCATGCTGGAACAGACCAAGAGTCCACCTAGTCAAGCATTCTGTTCACACAATGGCCAGCTAGCTGCCCACGGGAAGCCCACAAGCAAGACATGAGTGCAACAGCACCCTCCTGCCCATGTTCCCCAGCAACTGGTGTACATAGGCAGACTGCCTCTAATACTGGGGGTAGCATAGAGCCATCAGGACTAGAAGCCACCTATAGCCTTCTCCTCCTCCAGGAATTTGCCCAACCCCCTTTTAAAGCCACCCAGATTGGTGGCCATCACCATGTCTGGTGGTAGCAAGTTCCATACTTCCACTGTGCACGGTGTGAAGAAGCCATTCCTTTTCTCTGCCTGGACTCTCCCACCAATCAGCTCCATGGGAGGACCCCACTGGGTTCTAGTATTATGAAAGGGAGAGAAAAATGTCTCCCTGCCCACTCTCTCCACACCAGGCATAACTTACACCTCACTCATGTCGCAGCAACGTAGGAAGTCAGACTATTTATTCAACCAGCCCAGTACTGTCTCCTGTGACTGCCAGTGGCTCTCCAGAATCTCAGCTAAAGGCCTTTTCCATCAACAGCTACCTGATCCCTCTGTCAAGAGAGGCCAGGGATTGGGCCTGGGATGTTCTGCACGTGGAGCAGGTGCTCTGCCACTGAGCTACGGGCGCTGCTCTGTCCAGTTCCTGCCTGGTCTAATGCCATCTGTGAACCCCTTGAGCAATCTCTGATCTCTTCATGGCGCCTAACATGCAGCTGGGGTTAAGCAGATGCTTGTGTAGTCCTCGCATGGGCTGGGCTGGGCTGCTGTTAAGATCTCAAGCACGGAGCGGCAAGAGGCCTCAGCCGGTGACCTCAGTGGGCCTGTTTTAAAGCCTGCTGCTTCCAGTGGGGCCGAGAGGGCTGGGCCAGACCGGCCTTCCGCCTGAAACAGCGCCTCCTCGGACACAAGCTCTGGGCAGCCAACGCCGGAGAAGGGGAGTGAAAAGAGCGCCTTGGGCCCTGGCTCCCTCTCCTTCTCTGCGAGCGCTGAAAGCAGGCCTCGGCTCCTTTGGCTTGAAGAGAAATTAATATGGTGTAAAATCGGCAGCAGACGATTTAAGAAAACTTAATTTCAAATCCCAGTGCAAATAAGCTTTTGATAAGGTCAAATGGAAGATTAAGCATCTCGAACCAGTGAACCATTTTCTGTTCAGAGCACCGTTTTCTTTCCTCAGGGCCTCCAACAGGTGTGTGGCCATTGCCTGGATTCCCCTGCCACTCCACTGCCACACTCCACCCCCTGCCCTGCTCAGCTGCCTGGGGGCTGTGTGGGGAATGTGGCTTTTCAGGATGGAGCTTTCAGTGGACAAGACGGGGCCATCTGAAGCTGGCTGCACGAGGAGGCACACAGCCCACGTGGCTGAGGCGGTGCCATTTCGGATGCTTCCGTGTTTGCTGCTCCAGCCCATCCAGATGGTGCGTAAGGAGAAGTAGGCAGGGCAGGGGGTGGGGTGGGGGACCTGCTCTGGTGGCATGTACTATTTATCCATGTTTCATTGAAATGCCACCCAACTGGCTGATGCTCTCGGGGTGGATTGCTATCACCCGAAAAGCAACAACGGTACAATGACAACCAAAACCACACGTTCAACAATAAAAAATGTCAAAACACTGACAAGCCAGCAGCAAAGTCAATAATCGGAGCAGCAGACTGAAGATGAAGGGGGCAACCCTGTGGCCCTGGACAGCACCTGAGGGGCCACACAGTAGTTCCATTTCCCAAGCTGAGGCCAGAGGCAGCGCTACCCTGAGCCTCTGCCGGCCTCCTCCCCCTCTGGAACGCCACTGCTGGAAGGGCAAAAAAGCCCATCTAGAGAACCATGCAGGGCTTTTTGTGGTGGAGGGATTGATTCCTCTTTAGAGACAAATACTTTTTGTCAGGGTGCTTGTCTATCATCCATCTATATCTATCTATCTCTCTCTCTCTCTCTCTCTCTATCTAGTGTGTGTGTGTGTGTGTGTGTGTGTGTCTAACTAACTTCTTTCCTATAGTGTTGGGAAGAGGGAGCCATGAAACTAGAGCTGTGCGCCATTTCAGTGTGAAGCCTGAATAATGAGGCAAGGAGGGCTGATTCAGAGGAGCCTCATCATGATACAAAGTGGATCAGACCAGCACCGAGGCACCCCAAAGCAAAGCAGCTCCTCCACAAAGCACCTCGTCCGCCTCATATTTTCGGAGCTCTTCTTATGCTTCTGAGCAGCCCAGTCAGGCTGTCTCCAAAATGTATCAACTTCTGAAAGATCACACAGAGGGGCAGGGGGCGGAAGGCCAGAGGATACAGAGGTGCCAAATGTATCAATTTGAGAAAGATCCGGCCACTGGGAGGGGCGGGGGAAGGCGAGAGGAGAGGAGAGGGAGGAGGAGGGAGGGAGCTTTGCTGTGAGTCAGCCTCCGTTTGCTCATTGTGAGAAAGGTGGTGCTACTGGAGAGGAGAGGACTCTCTGAACGTTATTTGGCTAGAGCGGTGGTCTCCAAAGTGGGGTGCATGCACCTTAGGGAGGGTGCAAGATGATCCATTGGGGTGCGCAAGACGCCTGATCATTGAGCAGCCTCCTGCTGCCCTGACAAGCTGCCATTGTGTGCCGTGATGGTGGTGGTGGCGGCAGCAGCGGCGGCGGCAGGATGGGACGGGAGCCGAGAGGGAAGCTCCAGGGCATTTCTCTCTCTGCTCCAGTCCTATCCTGCCTCTGCAGCGGCCACTGGGAGCCACTGCCCCAGTCTCTGCCAGGCACGGCAGAGGAAGCCTCAACCCTTCCCACTCTCCTTTGGCAGAACGAAGCCGAGAAGAAAGCGCGTGCTATGGGGACTGGGTAGAATGAGGATCCATAAAGTCAAAGAGGGATCCTCATGATTTCGTAAGATTTTTAAAGGGGAGACCCACAAAACCACCATCCAATCACAGAGCACATCTGCCTCCGTGGACTGAACAAGAAAAATTGATCTGCCACTCGCGGGCACAGCCACGGCACAAAAACAGGGAAATGGCTCCCCCATTCCCCAGAACAAGGTGGCTGCTGGTGCGCGTCCAGGGGGCCTAGGTGCTGGTGGCAGCAACCCACCCGCACTGTAAGCCACCACCGCTTGCCTCACTCAAGCCTTCACGGGCTCCTCACAAGCAAGGAACCTATGAAGGCTTGAACAGAGGCAGGAGTCGGCGTCCAACCAGGTGCCCTGCCCTCCTTCCAAGGAAGGGAGAGAGCGCAGTTGGAGGGCGACTCCTGCTCTTGTGCCTGTTGGCGGCCAGCGGCTGCAACGGGCAGCATTTTCCCCAGCAACACCTTCCCTGGCAGCAGTGGCTCCCCTGGTGGCACCCCCCCACACACGGAACAAGGGCCCAGGGCAGGAGCTGGGGGGCTGGGCAGTGTGTTGGGGAGGCAAAGTGTGGTCCGGATGTCCAAATCCCGCTTTGGCTTCATAGGCTGGGGGGGGGGGAATCAGCCCGAGCTGAATCGGGCCCACCTCAGAAGCCCTGAAGCGGCTTCCAACCCAGATGGGGGGGGGGGTCCATGCACAGTCCTACATGAAACAGCCAGGCGAGACAGGTGTGTCCCAGGATCTCTTGCAGTGCATCACACACTGCATTCAGCAAAGCTTTCAACAAAGTGCCCCATGATCTCCTGATGAGCAAACTAGCTCAAAATGGGCTAGATGAAACAACGATCCGGTGGATCCACAGCTGGCTACAGAATCGGACTCCAAGAGTGCTGATCAATGGGACCTTCTCAAGCTGGGGAGAGGTAACGAGTGGGGTACCGCAGGGCTCAGTCCTGGGCCCAGTACTCTTCCACATTTTTATTAATGACTTGGAGGAGGAGGTGCAGGGAATGCTGATCAAATTTGCAGATGACACAAAATTGGGAGAGATAGCTAATACTTTGGAAGACAGAAACAAAATTCGAAGGGATCTGGATAGACTGGAGCGCTGGGCAGAAAACAACAGAATGACATTTCATAGGGATAAATGCCAAGTTCTGCACCTAGGAAAAAGACACCAAATGCACAGTTACAAGATGGGGGATACGTGGCTCAACAACACTGCAAGCGAGAAGGATCTTGGAATTGTTGTCGATCACAAGCTGAATATGAGCCAACAATGTGATGTGGCTGCAAAAAAGGCAAATGCTCTTTTGGGCTGCATTCATAGAAGCACAGCTTCCAAATCCCGGGAAGTACTATTTCCTCTCTTCTCAGCACTGGTTAGGCCTCCTCTGGAGTACTGTGTCCAGTTCTGGGCGCCACACTTGAAGAAGGATGCAGACACTGGAGAGGGTTCAGAGGAGGGCAACAAAGATGATCAGGGGACTGGAAACAAAGCCCTATGGGGAGAGACTGAAAGAACTGGGCATGTTTAGCCTTGAGAAGAGAAGACTGAGGGGAGACATGATAGCGCTCTTCAAGTACTTGAAAGGTTGTCACAGAGAAGAAGGCCAGGATCTCTTCTTGATCATCCCAGAGTGCAGGACACGGAATCATGGGCTCAAGTTACAGGAAGCCAGATTCCGGATGAACATCAGGAAAAACTTCCTGACTGTAAGAGCAATACGACAATGGAACCAATTACCTGGGGAGGTGGTGGGCTCTCCCACACTGGAGGCCTTCAAAATGAGGCTGGACAGCCATTTGTCAGGGATGCTCTGACTTGGGTTCCTGCATTGAGCAGGGGGTTGGACACAATGCGCCTTGGGTTCCTTGCAAGAGGAAAAAAGGTGGGATATAAATGCAATAATAAATAAATAAATAAAGGCCTTGTAGGCCCCTTCCAACCCTACTATTCTATGATTCTATGATTCTACGCAATGCTGGGAGGAAGCTGGATTTCAGGCAGCCACATCCTGCAATCAGAGAGGGGCAGCCCATCCCAGCATCCTCTGTGGCGCTACAAGAGAATCTTGGCTGGGATCTACTGCAGGGATCTCATGTGGCTTCATGGGAGCCCTTACAAATATTGCCACCCCAACCCATCACTGGTGTTGCTTCTGCAGCTGTTCCTGTTTTGTGTGATTTCCATCACACCCAAATGCCGAAGGCCGGCGTTGGGAGGCCATAGTCTCACGCACACACACACACACTGTTTCTCTTCCACAAACAGACCACGAGAGG
Organism: Heloderma suspectum; assembly: GCF_057233095.1. Taxonomy (NCBI): domain Eukaryota; kingdom Metazoa; phylum Chordata; class Lepidosauria; order Squamata; family Helodermatidae; genus Heloderma; species Heloderma suspectum. The sequence goes on along the minus strand of NC_139461.1, from coordinate 314,094,088 downwards.
GAGGCAGGGGCTTCTCCTGCAAAATGCTGCCTGTCCCACCTAGAGCCAGAGAACAGAGCCAACCCCCCTCTCTCCAGGCTCCCCCTCCTCCCCCTCCCAAGCCACCCAGAGACCAAAATAGATGGTTATGGAGCTGAAAGGTTCCAGCTGCAGAGGTTATATCCCAGCGACAGCCTCATCCATCACCAAATTTTCATTATTACGAAACATTCTGTACACAGGGACAGTTTCCACACCTTATCTGAACCCAGCAGCTGTGCCCTAAATTCTGAGCATGGTGCTTGTCTGGAGGAATTCAGTTGCCCGTGTTTAAAATTAGTGTTAGAATCTATCATATCACCAAATGGGCTTGTGTCGGCTGCGGCTGGCAGCTCTCATCTGTCAGCAGGATGCTCGTGGCCCACCCCCACCTCTTCTCCATCACTGCCAGCTCCTGGACCCTGGGGGGGGGGCAGCTGCCACCAAAAGGGCAAGTGCCTCATTAGGAGCCCTCTCCAAAATGCCCCGGAGGTGGCAATGAGCCCTTCCCCATCTCTCTGGGCTTGTCTACATTCAAAGCGAGTGAGTTGGCTGCCCCACAAGGAAGCCTGGGAATCGGGACACCCTGTGGCCAAGCCCTTTGCATCCTCACAACCCCGTCATGGACAGAGAAACTGGATTCGACCCACTTTAAGGGCGACTTTTCAGCTTCGTGTGCTCGCTCATTCCGAGCAGGGTGATCAGGTGCAAGACAGGGCAGCACTCCCGTTCCCGGAATTGCCAAGTAGAAGAGGGAATTTCTGCCCATGCAACTTCGCAAGTCAGAGCTGCAGGTGCGGAAAAGGCTGGGTCTGCTAAGCATCCACATTTTCCTCTGCCTTCCTTTGTATTATGACCGGCCCGCAGCCTGCCTCCCTTAGGGGCGTTGCTTGTTTAGCGCTCGGGGTGCTTGGCCAAGGTTTCCTCAACGAGGGCAAAGCCTTAGGGGGCGATTGGGGGACCCTCCTTGGCGCTTGAAGGCAAGAGGGGAAGGGGGCTGATGGCGCCTATGTGCTGGCTGACTGCGCCTTGAGGGTAGTGGGTCGCTAGGCCTGATGTTCGCCTCCACCGGGGCGCTGCTTGTCTGCCTGCGAGCAGATGCAAGCGCGCGAGGCCCCCAGCGGTCCCGCCCGCGAAGGGAGCCGAGCCCAGGCGCACGGCGCTGCCCGGCACGCCTCGCCGCACGCGGCCAAGTGCGAAGCTCCCGACGCCAGCTGGCCTTCCCGGCCCTTTCGGCTTCGCATCCGTGCGCTTTCCGGGGGTTGGCGCGCGGCGCCTGGACGAGCGGCGCGGCCCCCGGAAAAGGGGGGTCTGCCCTCTTGGGTGGAGACGCGGTGTCACGGCCGGGCCGCGTCCCCTCCGCCGAGCGTGGGCTCCCCACGCCTCTTCAGGGCGGGTCGCTCTCATTCATGTGAGCTAACCAAGTTTGCTTGCTTGCTTGCTTGCTTGTTTAAAATATTCCTTGGCCGCCTTTCAGGGCAGAAGCCCTCCCAAGGAGGCGGACAGCGGCGAAAGCCGAGCGAGGGCCCGTGTCACCCAAGCAAAGAAGCCCCCGCCCCTGTCCGGGGGGCTTCCAGCAGCTGCATGGGAGCAGCGCCAAGCCATCGCGCGCAGGAAGGCTGGGAGCGCCGGGCCGGGCCGGGCCGCGCGCGTGCTGCCCGCCCTTGGCTGTTTGGGCGCCGAGCGCTCAGGCCCGGCAGCAGCCGCCCGGGAGGCCCCGTCGCGGCCTGCTGCTGCTGCGCTGCCCGCCCCGAGGCACGCGGTCGCGCAGGCCAGGCGCCCACGGGCGTCCCGAGCTTTCCGGCACTCGGGAAAGTGGCCACGAGCCCCGGGAGAGGCGGCCGGCGCGACCCCTGCCTGGCGGAGGGGCGTCTCGAAGCGCGGGGCGCGGGCCGGGCGGTGTGACCCGGCCGGGAGCTTCGGCTCTTGCGCGGTAGAGAAACGAAATGAATGGCCGGCGTCGGGCGCCCGCCGGCTCCCTGCCAGGGCGGAGCGGAAGCCAGCCACCCCCGGTCAGCCCGCCCGGGGTCGCGCAGCGCTGGTGCAGGCGGGCGGAGCGCCCCGGCCCGCCCGCGCCGCCCTGCGTGCCGACGCGGCGGCCCGGGCGGCGGCATCGGCGCGCTCTTGCTGGACGGCGCGCTGCTCTGCCGCGGCCCGGCGTGGCGCCCGGGAGGGACGGCTGCGAATCCCCCCCCATCACGGGAGCGGAGGCGCGTCGTTGAGCGGCTTGTTTGCCCGGCCACGTTAAGGGCGCCGTAACAGACTCGTTCGCTGCCCGCCCCGTTCTCTCGGCGCCCGCAGGCGCGCGGGCGGAGCGCTTCCGAGGCTGCGCGCGCGGCCGGCGCCGCGCCGGGGCGAGGAGGCTCCGAAAGCCTCTGGGAGGGTCCGCCCGGCGGCTGATGGGAGGCCCGTGAGGCCTGGCCGGTGAGAGGATGGGCGCGCGAGCGTCGCCTCCTGTGGCTGGATTGGAAGCCCTCGTCGTGGCGGAGAGGCGGCTGCCGCGAGCGTGGCGCTCAGGCCCTGCGAAGGAATGTGTGGAACCCGGTCTCCAGCCTGTGCGTTTCATACCGCGTGGGGCCAATTTGGATGTTCCGTAGGGGTTTTTTCCCGCTGTGGGTGGAGGAGGTAGTGCTGAGTACAGCCTTCCCCAATCTGACGCCCTCCAGATGTGTTGGACTACAACTCCCATAATCCCCAGGCGGCATAGGTGAGAGGGTTGTAATCCAACACATCTGGAGGGTGCCAAGTTGCAGAAGGATTGGACTCGATGGTCTTGTGGGCCCCTTCCAACCCTACTATTCTGTGATTCTATAAGGCTAATGTAGGGCTACATAGGGGGCGCTTACCTAGCGGATGAAAAACACAGTCCTGTTCCTGCAGAGAACTTCCACTGGGGATGAGACTGAAGCAGGAAGCACCGCAGTCAAGCCCAAGGCCTTCATCTGCCCCTACTGAGGAGGGACAGCTGCCATTTTGTTGCTCTAAGTAGCAGAAACCAGTTTTGCACTCTATGATGGATCACGTGCACTGACATTTGGCTAAAAGGAAGCTACATTTCATGGCCAGGTACTGAATCTAAAAACGTTTGCCGGGTGTGTTGTGGTTGTTTTTCCAAAGATGCATGCTTTCTCCGCTGGAAACACTTTCCCTCTATCCCAGATGCGAGGAATGGGCTGTCATGAGGGAGATGTGTTGCAGGCTCTCAAAGCAGGCATTCAACCCATTTCCCAGGGCTGACTCCTCCCCAGATAAAGAACGCTCTAGAGAAATGTTTGTTGTGGGTGTGGGGTTGGTCTAAATGATCTCTCAAGGACTCCCCAACCCTACGAGTCTGTGGTTGGGAAAAGAGACTGAATGGGTCACACCAGTTGGGCAAGTGTAGCCTGGCAGATTCCCTAGTCTTCTGGAGCTCATCTGACTGGTGGCGATCCTCTAGGATGTCTACAGATGGTTCTGACCTCCTCCTGAACTCTGGGTAAGTGCTGGAGCCCCTGAAACATCTCACCACTTGGACATGTGGTGCACATGTGTGACAGTATCTAGAAGTGTATTTATATATCAAAATATTTCTCACCCACCGTACATGGATCCATCTCAGGGCCAGAGACAATCAAGGAAACAATTCCACACAATCTACAATACATCACGAGCATTATCAGCATAAAATCAACATGAGTAATACATGCAAACAGATCCAAAGTAAGCTGCCATCAATAAACCCACAAAGCCTGGGTAAATAGCCTGGAGCTGAAATGAATCCAAGGTTGATGCCAGACGGGCCTGCAGGGGTGGGGTGTGCCACAGCTGAGAATTGCCCCAATCCACAAATTAACCCGAGGTGGAAATCACACCACCACCGAGCCGAGCCTTGCCATGCCGTGAAAGTGACCCCTGCCAAAAGCAGCTGCTGCCCAAAATAAAACTGAAATGGAGGAGGATTTTTTTTAAGTTGAGAGAATACATTTGAAAGACATTTTATCTGTTGCTAATTGTTTGCTTGTTTCTTCATTTGCCCATCAAAGGCATTTTATTGCAAATGGAATTCCTCCACCTGCCCCTGGCCAAGTCCTTGAGAACCATCTCCATGGTGACTGCAGTGCGAGGAAGTGCTGGGGCCTCCAGGTTCTGAGGGGGCTGTTGCTGCACCAGAAATAACAGTTTGATTGATCTGAGTCCTGAGCAGCGGGGATGCTCCACAAAGGGCTGAGACAGATAATGTTTTAAAGAGATCGGCAAAAGTGGTTTGGGAGAGGCTTCGCTTCCCACGGGTGTGCACACAAGTTTCCTTTGTCATCTCTTGTCCAACAGGTACTGTGTCCAGTTCTGGGCACCACACTTGAAGAAGGATGCAGACAAACTGGAGAGGGTTCAAAGGAGGGCAACAAAGATGATCAGGGGACTGGAAACAAAGCCCTGTGAAGAGAGACTGAAAGAACTGGGCACGTTTAGCCTTGAGAAGAGAAGACTGAGGGGAGATAGGATAGCGCTCTTCAAGTCCTTGAAAGGTTGTCACAGAGAAGAAGGCCAGGATCTCTTCTTGATCATCCCAGAGTGCAGGACACGGAATAATGGGCTCAAGTTACAGGAAGCCAGATTCCGGCTGAACATCAGGAAAAACTTCCTGAGTGTCAGAGCAATATGACAATGGAACCAATTACCTGGGGAGGTGGTGGGCTCCTCCACACTGGAGGCCTTCAAGACGAGGTTGGACAGCCATCTGTCAGGGATGCTCTGACTTGGATTCCTGCATTGAGCAGGGGGTTGGACTCGATGGCCTTGTAGGCCCCTTCCAACCCTACTATTCTATGATTCTAGGTGCTGCAGGTTTTTGAAACAATACAGACCTGTTTGATCAGAGGTGAGAGTGGAATGGTGTACACCAGGAGTGGGCAACACGCGGGCCGTTTGTGCAGGGGCCCACCACTGGTGCTGCGCTGCTGGAGATCTTCGTCGCTGAAACCTGCCGCCACAGTGCTGCAGCGATTCTGCTGGAAACAAGGCACACAGGAAACAGGTTCTGAGCACCACCATCTGTCCCTGCCACAGCCCACCTGGCCTGCAGGGTGGGATGCCTTCAGGGGAGCTTGTTTCAGATAACTGTACATCAGGGACAACTGTACAACTGTACATCCGTATAAGGCGGCTCCCTTTGTTCCTGCGAGGATTGCATCTCAGCGGCAGGTTTCGTGATTTGCATGACGAAGGTCCGAGCTTGAATCCCCAGCAGCCTCTCCAGGTAGGGCTTGGAAAGACCCCTGGCCTGAAGCCCCAGGGAGCCCCTGCCAATCAGTGCAGACAACACTGCGCGAGAGTGCACAATGTCACACGTGCGCACATGTCCCCTGAATTCACCGCTGCCCTGAGGAGCTCTGTCTGGCAGCCGTGTTGCCTTTCCCTCTTGGCATGATGAAAAGCCTCCTGGGAGAACACAGATAACGTACAAGCCCCGGTCAGCCGAGGCCCGTGTAACCCATCCATCAGGCCCCATGGCAGCTCCGGGAGCCTTTCCTTTGCCACCATCTGATGCACGTTATCCGGCACAAATGTGTTTCTTCCTCCAAGGTTAAATGGATGAGTGAGGTTTAGGCGATGACAGCTCTGCTTCCGTGCTGGAACAATAAATGAGCTAAGGAGACTTGAGAAAGGAAGCGGGGAGCAGTCCTCGCTGCCGTTGCTCCACCTGGCTGCCTGGCCTGGCCGTGGTGCCTGCATAGCTATGGAGGCAGCAGCCCCACTGGGTGGGCTCAAAGCTCAGGCGGGAGAACAGCCACCTACCTCCTCGGAGTAAAGTCTGCCCTGAGCACTTGTTTGAAGGGCAGAGCCCACCTCCCCATCACTAACAAAAAAATAAATGCACAACAGAAGAACAGTTAGGGCTGCCAGACTTTTCTCTCTGAAATCCAACAGGTGCATCTTTCCCCATTGTTATATCTGTATGCCTGGCAATGCTGCACCTGTGGGGCTGTAGCCATGTAGCTGACAGTTAAGTTCTCCTTGGTATTCAAAGGCAGCCTCGCATAGAGCACATGTGAGGGCCACAGATGATGCTACAAAGGTTATCCGAGGCCCTCCTCTAAGTGCCTCCTCTGAGGGAGGTTCAGAGGCTGGCAACAAGTGAGGGGGCCTTCTCGGTGGTGCTCCCCCCTCCTGTAAGGATTTTTTGTCCCTTGGTACTAGGTAACAGGTAAGGGCTCATAGAAAAGAACATGTTGTGGTTTGGGATTCTCCTTTGCCTAGATGTCTAGACACAGAAGAAGTTAAAGGAGCCATTGACTGCAGAAAAGGGGAACTTTGTGAACATTCTAGCTTGTCCTTGAAGGAACCTCACCTGCAAAATTTGGGCCAAACTAAGGCTGTTTTCAAAAGTAAGTGTACTTAAGTATCCAGTACCAGGGACCCTGAAATTTTAGCCTCCAGTTTTTCCCTTGCACATCTGGCACCAGCATTGTCATCCTTTTGGCACCGGTTTAAGACTTTCCTCTACTCCCAGGCATCTGACAGCATATGGTAAGTTTTTTAGTGGTCCTGGGATTTTTATTGTTGATTGCTTTAAATTGTTTTTGTATGTTAATGGTTTTTATATTATGTTTTGTATTGTATTTTTAAGGTTTTAGTCTTTTGTAAACTGCCCAGAGAGCTTTGGCTATTGGGTGGTATAGAAATGTAATAAATAATAAATAATAATATTATTGTAATCCAATCTGGACTAACTCCCTAGGACTTGATGGAAACGACAGGGCAGAGAGTCATCAGCATACTGAGAACACTGTTCCTCAGATCTCTGGATGGCCTCCCCCAATAGTTTCCTGCAGATGGCAAATAGCGTGGAAGACGATGGAGCTCTGCAGCCTCCTCCGGCACCCCCCCCCCATTCTCCTCCGCAGCTCTCAGCTTCTCCGCCTTCCACCCCCTGAGCAGCCACCAGGCCTCGCCACTCCACCGACTGTCCCCGGCCAGCCCTTCAGCCTCCTGACCCTTTTCCCATCCTGCTGCCCGCCCCTGCTCCATGCCTGCTTGCCCGGCACTGCCCTCTTCGGTCATCCTGCACTGGCCGCCCATTCGGAGCGTGGGGTGGGGGGCTGCAGCCATTGTTTAATCGTGGGACAGGGCAGGCAGCTGGAGGAGCCCTGGAGCGGTAGCTGCTATTGCAGCAGCTACTCTCCCTGAAGCGCCAGGCCTGGGACAAGAAGAGCAGCGAGGTCCCCCCTCCCCCATCCAGAGTGCCTGCTGGGCAAGGCAGCCTCGCTGGGCACAGGGTGAAGTCGCCCTCTCTACAGCCGCCTCCTCTCGCTCTGAGGGGGAGAGAAGCAGGCGCTGCCTGCCATGCCTGAGACTGCGCCATGCCGCCTGGTTTCGGGGAAGGGCGGGAGCACGCAGGCCAGGTTGAGTTGCTTGCTGGGGAGCTTGCCCTGATCCTCAGCCCCGTGCCCCCAGCCAGCCCGGCCAGTTGTAGAGCCACAACAACCCAGCAGCCCTGGGCCCGAGCACATGCTGGCCAGTGTCAGGTGCGGATAGGTCAGCTCAGTCAGTCTGTTGGGGTGTGGGGGGGCAGCCAAAAAAGGAGGCGGGATGTAGGGCGGGAGCATGGGGAGGGCAGACAGAAGGAGGAGGAAGTCTATATGAGTGAAAAATAAATGCAGAGGAATTTTAAAAATTAAATTAAAATGATAAATAGCAGGGAATAAAACCCACTGAAATCTATATCCTTACTTCCAAGAAGACATGTACATGGGTATTGGGGGCCCTGACATAGGGGCCGCCTCGCCTACATCTGCACAGCTCTGGGCAGGGGCCGCGGAACTTCTCCATCGTGCCTCTCACCCAGCCTTTCCCAACCTTGTGCCCTCCAGATGTTGTTGTTGTTCAGTCATTCAGTCGTGTCCGACTCTTCGTGACCCCATGGACCATAGCACGCCAGGCCTTCCTGTCCTGCGCTCTCTCCCGGAGCGTGCTCAAGTCCATAGTCATTGCATCGGTGATGCTATCTAGCCATCTCATCCTCTGCCGTCCCCTTCTCCTTTTGCCTTCAATCTTTCCCAGCATCAGGGTCTTTTCCAGAGAGTTTTCTCTTCGCATTAGGTGGCCAAAATATTTGAGCTTCAGCTTCAGTATCTGTCCTTCCAATGAGCACTCAGGGTTGATTTCCTTTACGATTGACCGATTTGACCTCCTTGCTGTCCAGGGGACTTGTAAGAGTCTTCTGCAGTTCGAACGCATCAATTCTTCGGCGCTCAGCCTTCCTTATAGTCGAGCTCTCACAGCCATACGTTGCTACTGGGAAAACCATAGCTTTCATTATACGAACCTTTGTCGGCAAGGTGATGTCTCTCCTTCTTACTATGCAGTCTAGGTTTGCCATAGCTTTCCTCCCGAGGAGCAAGTGCCTTTTAATTTCATGGCTACAGTCACCATCTGCAGTGATCTTGGAGCCCAAGAAAATAAAATCTGTCACTGCTTCCATTTCTTCCCCTTCTCTATGCCAGGAAGTGATGGGGCCAGATGCCATGATCTTCATTTTTTTAATGTTGAGTTTCAAACCAGCTTTTGCACTCTCCACTTTCACCCTCAATAAGAGGCTCTTTAGATCCTCTTTGCTTTCTGCCATAAGGGTGGTATCATCTGCGTATCGGAGGTTGTTGATAATTCTCCCGGCAATCTTAATTCCGACCTGTGATTCATCCAACCTGGCGTTTCTCATGATGTACTCTGCATAAAGGGATGGACGAAAGGGACTTACCTGGTCCCGCAGCTTGCTTTGCAGTGGGGGGGAGGCGCTTCAGTTCTCCCCCCGAAGTTCAGGCAACGGGGGGGAGGTGGCCCGCCTCGCCCGGCCGAAATTCAGGCCAGGGGGGAGGTGCCCCATCCCTCGCCGGTGAAATTCAGGCCGGGTAGGAGCGCCCCAACTACCCGGCCGCGAAAAAAAAAGTAAAAACACACACACACCCGTGATAGGCTACGTAACGATTTACGTAGCCTATCACGGCTAGATTTCCAAAGTCAGCCGTGATCAGCTATGTAAATCGTCACGTAGCCTATCACGGGTGTGTGTGTGTTTTTTTTACTTTACTTTTTTTTTTTTTGCAATGGCGGTGGCGGCAGCCGATCGAGAGACCGGCCGCTGCCCCCGCCCCCGACGAAACGCCGCCGAACCACCTCTGGGACCCGCCGCCGAGAGGGACATTCGCCGAAGGTAAGTCCCAACCTGGGGGGGGCGGGGGGCCGGCAGAGAATTTCCCCAACACTTTCGGGGGGCCGAATGCGTCGGCACTCAGCCTCCCGAAGATTCGTGGAGAAATTCTCCACCAACCCTATCTGCATATAAGTTAAATAAGCAGGGCGACAATATGCAGCCTTGTCGTACTGCTGGTTCTTACTGTTGCTTCTTGACCCTCGTACAGGTTTCTCAGGAGACAGGTAAGGTGGTCTGGTACTCCCATCTCTTTTAAGAATTTCCCAGAGTTTGTTGTGATCCACACAATCAAAGGCTTTAGTGTAGTCAATGAAGCAGAAATAGACGTTTTTCTGGAATTCTCTTGCTTTCTCCATGATCCAGAGAATGTTGGCGATTTGATCTCTAGTTCCTCTGCCTCTTCGAAACCCAGCTTGTACTTCCGGTAGTTCTCTGTTCACATACTGCTGAAGCCTAGCTTGTAGGATTTTGAGCATCACCTTGCTGGCATGTGAAATGAGCGCAATTGTACGGTAGTTTGAACACTCTTTGGCATTGCCCTTCTTTGGGATTGGAATGTAAACTGACCTTTTCCAGTCTTGTGGCCACTGTTGAGTGTTCCAAATGTGTTGGCATATTGAATGCAGCACTTTAACAGCATCATCTTTTAGGATCTTAAATAGCTCAGCTGGAAGACTGTCATCTCTGCTAGCTTTGTTGTTACTAATGCTTCCTAAGGCCCACTTGACTTCACTCTCGAGGATGTCCGGCTCAGGTTCAGTGACTGCACTGTCATGGCTATCAGGGACATTCAGATCTTTCCTGTATGGTTCTTCTGTGTATTCTTTCCACCTCTTCTTAATCTCATCTGCTTCTGTTAGGTCCCTGCCTTCTTTGTCCTTTATCATGCCCGTCTTTGCACAAAACGTTCCCTTGAGATCTCCAATTTTCTTGAAAAGTTCTCTAGTCTTTCCCATTCTATTGTTTTCCTCGGTTTCTCTGCATTGTTCATTTAAGAAGGCCTTCTTGTCTCTCCTTGCTATTCTCTGGAACTCTGCATTCAGTTGGATATATCTTCCCCTTTCTCCCTTGCTTTTTGCTTCCCTTCTTTCCTCAGCTACTTGTAAAGCCTCATCAGACAGCCACTTGGCTTTCTTGCATTTCTTTTTCTTTGGGATGGATTTCGTTGCTGCCTCCTGAACAATGTTACGGACATCTGTCCATAGTTCCTCAGGCACTCTTTCTATCAGGTCTAATCCCTTAAATCTGTTCCTCACCTCCACTCTATATTCATAAGGGATATGATTTAGGTCATACCTGAATGGTTTAGTGGTTTTCCCTAAGTTAATTTAAGCTGAAATTTTGCGATAAGAAGCTCATGATCTGAGCCACAGTCAGCTCCAGGTCTTGTTTTTACTGACTGTATAGAGCTTCTCCATCTTTGGCTGCAAAGACATAATCAATCTGATTTCAATATTGACCATCTGGTGATGTCCATGCGTAGAGTCGCCTCTTGTGCTGTTGGAAAAGCATGTTTGCTATGATCAGCGTGTTCTCTTGGCAAAACTCTGTTAGCCTTTGTCCTGCTTCATTTTGTACACCAAGGCCATGCTTGCCTGTTATCCTGGTGATTTCTTGACTTCCTACTTTAGCATTCCAATCCCCTGTGATGAAGAAGACGTCTTTTTGGGGTGTTAGTTCTAGAAGGTGTTGTAGGTCTTCACAGAACCGACCAGCCTCAGCTTCTTCGGCATCAGTGGTTGGGGCATAGACTTGAATTACTGTGATATTGAATAGTTTGCCTTGGATTCATACTGAGATCATTCTATCGTTTTTGAGATTGTACACCAGTACTGCTTTTCCCACCCTTTTCTTGACTACGAGTGCGACTCCATTTCTTCTCAGGGATTCTTGCCCACAGTAGTAGATATAATGGTCAGCTGAATTAAATTCGCCCATGCTTGTCCATTTTAGTTCGCTGATTCCCAAGATGTCGATGTTCAATCTTGCCATCTCATGTTTGACCACCTCCAGCTTACCTTGATTCATTGATCTTACATCCCAGGTTCCTAAACAATATTGATCTTTACAGCATCGGATTTTCTTTTCACCACAGGCACATCCACAGCTGAGTGTCCTTTCGGCTTTGGCCCAGCCGCTTCACTCTTCCTGGCGCTACTTGGAAATACCCTCTGCTGTTCCCCAGTAGTATATTGGACACCTTCCGACCTGAGGGGCTCATCTTCCGGCGTCATATCTTTTAGCCTTGTGGTACGTTCCATGGGGTTTTCTTGGCAAGAATACTGGAGTGGGTTGCCATTTCCTTCTCCATTGGACCACATTTTGTCAGAACTCTCCGCCATGACCTGTCTGTCTTGGGTGGCCCTGCATGGCATAGCTTATGGCTTCACTGAGTTACACAAGCCCCTTCGCCACAACAAGGCAGTGATCCATGAAGGGGGCCCTCCAGATGTGTTGGACTGCAAATCTTATCATCCCCCCTCCCAGCCAACATAGCCAATATGCTGCCTGGAGCCAGCTGAAGTTGTTGTCCAGCAAATCTGGAGGGCGCCAGGTTGGGGAAGGCTGCAGCTTGCTGCATTTCTTCTTGGCTGTTCCTGGAGAGGGTGAGGGCCTAAAGTGCATATTACCAGCAACCCTGATGGTCTTTAAATAAATTTGTTAATAAAGAAGCTTTTCTCTTGTTCTCCATCGCCACATGTGTGCGTGCACACACACACACAGTCATTTCCTCCATATATTTGCTTTGCACTTACTTAAAAGTAAGTGCCCATACTTGAGAGTAAGCCCCATGGCTATGAGGCTTTATTCTATCCATATGACAGGGTTACTATTTTATCTGAGGTAGAAAAACACACACATCATCATTGTTGTTCATATCTGACGTGTTAATTAATTAATTAATTGGATGTATACTCTACTTCATCCAGAAGGCACAGGGACGGTAGAAACACGCTAATCAATCTACTTTATCTTTCCCTGTTGCTGGTCACCAAAACACAGTTTGAAAAAAACCTAGAATCATAGGGTTGCAAGGGGCCTATATGACCATCGAGTCCAATCCCCTGCTCAATGCAGGAATCCAAGTCAAAGCATCCCTGACAGGTGACTATCCAGCTTCGTCTTGAATGCCTTGAGTCTGGGAGAGCCCACCACCTCCCTAGGGAATGGGTTCCATTGTCGTATTGCTCTAACAATCAGGACATTTTTCCTGATGTTCAGCCGGAATCTGGCTTCCTATCACTTGAGCCCATGATTCCATGTCCTGCACTGTGGGATGATCAAGAAGAGATCTTGGCCTTCCTCTCTGGGACAACCTTTCAAGTACTTGAAGAGCGCTATCCTATCTCCCCTCAGTCTTCTCAATAGGGATGTACAAAAACCCACCTTACGTGCAGGGGGGTCCGCGGGGGGGAGGTGATCCGTTCCTCCCCTCTGGAATCCATTCAGGCCAGCTCCACTCCGCCTCGATCCTGCGGAGCTGGCAGCCAGCTCCGAGTCCCTGACGAATGTCAATACGGCCGGCAGCCATTGCCGTGCCATATTGCTGTAAGTCAGTCTCTGGACGCAAACAGCATAGTGGGTGCCATTTGCAGCCATAAAGCTGGAAGATTAGCCTAAATGCAATCGTAAATGGCTGCATGTAGGCTAATCTACCAGCTTTACGGCCGCAAATGGTGCCCCTACGCCATTTGTGTCTGGAGACTGACTTACAGCGATATGGCACGGCAATGGCTGCCGGCCGTATCGACATTCATCAGGAATGCAGAGCTGGCGGCCAGCTCCGCAGGACTGAGGCAGCGACAGAGCAGGCCTGGACAGCTTCTGCGGGGAGGCGGAGGACTGAGCCCTGTGGTACCCCGCTCGTTACCTCTCCCCAGTTGGAGAACATGTCATTGATAAGCACTCCTTGAGTCCAACTCTGTAGCCAACTGTGGATCCACCTGATCATTGCTTCATCTAGCCCACTTTGAGCTAGTTTTCTCATCAGGATATCATGGGGCACTTTGTCAAAAGCTTTGCTGAAGTCAAGATATAGTATGTCCACAGCATTCCCACAGTCCACAAGGGAGGTTACCTGATCCAAAAATAAGATCAGATTCATCTGGCAGGATTTGTTCTTGACAAATCCATGTTGGCTTCGAGTAATCACTGCATTGTTTTCAAGGTGCTTACATATTGATCGCTTTCCAATCTGCTCCAGAATGTTCCCAGGGATTGACGTCAGACTGACTGGTCTGTAGTTCCCAGGTTCTTCCTTTTTGCCCTTGTTGAAGATAGGGACAACATGAGCCCTCCTCCAGTCATCTGGCACTTCACCCGTCCTCCATGATTTCTCAAAGATAATAGTGGTTCTGAGAGTTCTTCTGCCAGTTCCTTTATCACTCTAGGGTGCAGTTCATCTGGCCCTGGAGAGTTGAACTCATTCAAGGTGAACTCATTCATTAGGTGTTCCTTGCCCATATGCCAATCGATCTCAAGCTGCAATCCCACCCCTTTGCGAGGGGGCTCATAGACCCTCTTTTGGGAGAAGACTGAGCCAAAGTAGGAATTGAGCGCATCTGCCTTTGTCATCTGTTATCATTTTGCCATCCTTATTTAATCGCTGAACCACCATTTATTTCCTCTGTCTGCGTTCTCAGCTTTAGCCTTCGTGACGCCATCCCTGCAATTCTGTGCTACCTGCCTGGACTCTTCCTTTGTCACTTGGCCTTCCTTCCACTTCCTATATGTGTCTTTTTTTTGTTTTCAGGTCATCTCTAATCTTTTTGTGAAGCCACATTGGCTTCTTCTGTTGTCTTCCACCTTTTTTTCTTGTTGGAATTGTTTGTAATTGTGCCTTGAGAATTTCCTTTTTTAAACGCTCCCACCCATTTTGGACTACTTTTCTCGTTAGAATCACTTGCCATGGGACCTAGGGATGGGAGAGAATTTCTCCCCGAAACTTCGGGGGGCCGAGCGCCAACGCATTCGGTCCTCCGAAGGTTGTTCGGGGAGAACTTCTCCGCCCCCCTGCCCCCCCCCGGATGGGACTTACCTTTCACAAATGTCCCTCCCAGCGGCGGGTCCCGGTGGCGGTTCGGCAGGTCTTCGTCAGGGGCGGGGGCGGCAGCTGGTCTTTTGACCGGCTGCCGCTGCCGCCATTACAAGCAAAGTAAAAAAAAAAAAATCGCCCCTGTGATAGGCTACGTAACGATTAACGTAGCCTATCACGGCTAGATTTGCAAAGTCAGCGTTAATCGTTACGTAGCCTATCACAGGGGTGTGGTTTTTGTTTTTTTTCTTTTGAAGTTCGCGGCCGGGGAGACGGGGCGCTTCTCCCCGGCCTGAATTTCGGCTGGGCAAGGCGGGAAGCCTCCCCCCCTGCCTGAATTTCGGCCGGGCGAGGAGGGAAGCCTCCCCCCCTGCCTGAACTTCGGGGGGAGCAGCGAAGCGCCTCCCCCCCACCGCGAAGCAAGCTGCGAGACCAGGTGAGTGACTTTCGTGCACCCCTAATGGGACCTTACTGATCATAGTTCTGAGTTTATTAAAATCAACTTTCCTAAAATCCAGGGTATGCGTTTGACTACACTCAGCTTTTGGTTCCCTTAGAACCAAGAACTCAAGTATCACATGGTCGCTTTCCCCCAGAGTTCCTGTAACTACTACTTGATCCACTAAGTCATCTCTGTTGGTTAGGATCAAGTCAAGGATATCTGATCCTCTAGTTCCTTCCCCTAATTTCCGTAGGAAGAAGTTATCAGCAACACAACTCAGGAATTTCTTGGAGGGGCCATGTTTTGCAGAATTTGTCTCCAAACAAATATCAGGGAAATTGAAGTCCCCCATTACTAATACACCTTGCTTCCTTGAAACCTTGGCAATTTGCTTTTCAAAAGTTTCAACTTCGTCTTCTCCTTGATTGGGTGGCCGGTAGTAGACTTCGACCACCAGGTTCCTTTTATTCTTTGCTCCATTTATTTTGATCCAGATGCTCTTGATGGGGCTACCAAGCTCATCCTCCTTTATTTCTGTGCAGAAATATGTATTTTTAACATATAGTGCAACTCCTCCTCCCTTTCTGTTCCTCCTGTTCTTTCTGAACAAGTTATATTTGTTATCTTGTTTCCCGCCTCCCAGCTGAGCAGAGCAGAGCAAGCTGCTCCAGCTGGTCCAGGGACTACAGAAGCAGGCAAGCTCCCAGAGAGTGAGCGAACAGAGCGAGCGAACAGGGGGAGCAAACAGGAGTTGGCCAGGGGAGTTGCAGTGGTTGAAGAGACAAAGGAGACAAAGGAGACAGAGGCTAAGAGGTAAGTGGGTTGCAGGAAGCCCAGGGCGCTGCCCTTTATCCTTCTGACTGGCTGTGAGCTCACCAGGAGCTTCTGAGAGCTCCAACTGAATTGGAGGGGTGTGGCCTGAGTACTCCCAGCAGCTGACTGGGCGGGAAGCTTCAGTCTGTTTCCCACCTCCCAGCTGAGCAGAGCAGAGCAAGCTGCTCCAGCTGGTCCAGGGACTACAGAAGCAGGCAAGCTCCCAGAGAGCGAGCGAACAGAGCGAGCGAACAGGGGGAGCAAACAGGAGTTGGCCAGGGGAGTTGCAGTGGTTGAAGAGACAAAGGAGACAAAGGAGACAGAGGCTAAGAGGTAAGTGGGTTGCAGGAAGCCCAGGGCGCTGCCCTTTATCCTTCTGACTGGCTGTGAGCTCACCAGGAGCTTCTGAGAGCTCCAACTGAATTGGAGGGGTGTGGCCTGAGTACTCCCAGCAGCTGACTGGGCGGGAAGCTCCAGTCTGTTTCCCGCCTCCCAGCTGAGCAGAGCAGAGCAGAGCAAGCTGCTCCAGCTGGTCCAGGGACTACAGAAGCAGGCAAGCTCCCAGAGAGCGAGCAAACAGAGCGAGCGGACAGGGGGAGCAAACAGGAGTTGGCCAGGGGAGTTCGGCAGGGGAGGTCAAGGGGGAGGCCCCTAACATTTTTTTTATTTTATTTTTTTTTACTAACTTTTTTTCATTTATTTGTCTTGTAACACACACTTCCACACCAGTGGGACTCTGCTTTTAACCTCTACTGAGTAGAGGAGCAGGCACAGGCTAGTCTAGAACAATCACAAAGCTAGACACAAAAAGGGAAAAGAGGCTATGGAAGGACAAGACTCTCCAGTGGTGGTGACCTGCAAGGTGTGTGCAATGTTTGTTTTCTTGCCTGAGAACAACATGGCCTACACCTGCAACAAGTGCAAGTTGATCACGCTGCTGGAGGAAAAAGTAAGTGGACTGGAGCGGCGACTGTCAACCCTCCGGGGAATAAGAGAACACGAAGAGTTCTTGGACAGAATGGGGGAACTACAGCAGCAAAGGGCAGACCAGAAGCTTGAAGAGCAACAGCAAGATGAGGCAGTGGGAAATTCTGAGGTGAAGAAAAATGGAGTAGAGGATACTCCTTGGAAAACGGTGACAGTTAGGAGAAGAAGAACTAGACGACACTCTGCACCAGTGGAAGCGGTGGAGCTGTGGAACCGATTCCAGGTACTTGCAGATGAGACTGGAGGACAGCCTGCAGAGGAAGAATCACAGGGGAACCTGCATGAGAGTGAGCAAGAGGCTAAAGGTCAGTCAAACAGAGGCGATGAAACCCAGGCCTACAAGAAGAAGAAGAGAAGAGTGGTATTAGTGGGAGACTCCTTGCTGCGTGGGATCGAGACCCAAGTATGTCGCGAAGACCCGTGGACTCGCCAGGTATGTTGTCTCCCGGGAGGACAGATTAGAGACGTGACTGAAAGGTTGCCTGCACTCATAAAGTCCACTGACAGGTATCCCTTTCTTCTCATCCATGTGGGAACAAATGATACCGCCAAGCGGAGCTACGAAGAGATCACGTCAGACTTTGAAGCTTTGGGAAGGAAACTCAAGAACTTTGGGGCCCAGATAGTTTTCTCATCCATCCTTCCAGTAGTTAGAAGAGGGATAGAAAGGGAACGAAAAATACTCCGGGTGAATGACTGGCTACGAAGGTGGTGCCGACGAGAGAGATTTGGATTCTGGGACCACGGGCTATACTTCCTGGAAGATGGGCTGTTGGCTAGGGATGGGTTGCACCTCACAAAGGCTGGGAAGAATGTGTTTGGCCACAGCATGAAGAACTTCATCAGGAGGGCTTTAAACTGAATCCTACGGGGAAGGGAGATGTAATGTTGGGGGTAACAATGGACGTAGGCGCATGCACTGCAATGGAGAGAACAGCTCTGAAAGCGTCCAATAATAGTCTTCAGACACAGGTAGGAAGAAAGCCAGACTATGAAGCACATGGTCTTCGATGTCTATATACTAATGCCCAGAGTATGGGAAACAAACAGAACGAACTTGAACTCTTAATACAGGAGGGAAATTATGACTTGATAGGTATAACTGAGACTTGGTGGGATGACTCTCATGACTGGAATACAGCAGTTGAAGGATATAACTTGTTCAAAAAGAACAGGAGGAACAGAAAGGGAGGCGGGGTTGCACTGTATGTGAAAAATACATATCTCTGCACAGAAATACAGGAGGAGGAGCTTGGTAGCCCCATCGAGAGCATCTGGGTTGAAATAAATGGAGCAAAGAATAAAAGGAACCTGGTGGTCGGAGTCTACTACCGGCCACCCAATCAAGGAGAAGCCAAGGATGAAACTTTTGAAAAGCAAATAGCCAATGTTTTAAGGAAGCATGATGTAGTAGTAATGGGGGACTTCAATTTCCCCGATATTTGTTGGGAGACAAATTCTGCAAAACATGGCCCCTCCAGGAAATTCCTGACTTGTGTGGCGGATAACTTCCTCCTACAGAAAGTAGAGGAAGGAACTAGAGGATCGGCTATCCTTGACTTGATCCTAACCAACAGAGATGACTTAGTGGATAAAGTAGCAGTTACAGGAACTCTGGGGGAAAGCGACCATGTTGTACTTGAGTTCTTGGTTCTAAGGGAAGCAAAAGCCGAGTGTACTCAAACGCGTACCCTGGATTTTAGGAAAGCTGATTTTAATAAACTCAGAACAATGATCAGTAAGGTCCCATGGCAAGCAATGCTAGCGAGAAAAGGAGTCCAAGATGGGTGGGAACTTTTAAAAAAGGAAATTCTCAAGGCACAATCACAAACAATTCCAACAAGAAGAAAAGGTGGAAGACAACAGAAGAAGCCAATGTGGCTTCACAAAAAGCTTAGGGATGACCTGAAAACAAAAAAGGACACATATAGGAAGTGGAAAGAAGGCCAAGTAACAAAGGAAGAGTACAGGCAGGTAGCACAGAATTGCAGGGATGGCGTCAGGAAGGCTAAAGCGGAGAACGAGGTGAGGTTAGCGAGGGATGCTAAAAACAACAAAAAGGCTTTCTTCAGCTACGTGCATAGTAAAAGGCAGAGGAAAGAAATGGTGGTTCAGCTATTAAATAAGGATGGCAAAATGATAACAGAGGACAAAGAAAAGGCAGAGGTGCTCAATTCCTACTTTGGCTCAGTCTTCTCCCAAAAGAGGGTCTATGACCCCCCTGGCAAAGGCGAAGTACAGGCTGAAGGGGCAGGATTGCAGCTTGAGATCGACAGGCATATGGTCAAGGAACACCTCATTACTTTGAATGAGTTCAAATCTCCAGGGCCAGATGAACTGCATCCTAGAGTCATAAAGGAACTGGCAGAAGAACTCTCAGAACCGCTGTCTATTCTCTTTGAGAAATCATGGAGGACCGGGGAAGTGCCAGATGACTGGAGGAGGGCTAACGTTGTACCTATCTTCAAAAAGGGTAAAAAGGAGGAACCTGGGAACTACAGACCAGTCAGTCTGACATCAATCCCTGGGAAAATTCTGGAGCAGATCATAAAGCAATCCATCTGGAAGCACCTTGACAACAATGCCGTGATTACTCGAAGCCAACATGGATTTGTCAAAAACAAGTCCTGCCAGACAAATCTGATCTCATTGTTTGATCAAGTCACCTCCCTTGTAGACCGTGGGAATGCTGTAGACATCATATACCTCGACTTCAGCAAAGCTTTCGACAAAGTGCCCCATGATCTCCTGATGAGCAAACTAGCTCAAAGTGGGCTAGATGAAACAACGATCATGTGGATCCACAGTTGGCTACAGAATCGGACTCAAAGAGTGCTTATCAATGGGACCTTCTCAAGCTGGGGAGAGGTAACGAGCAGGGTACCGCAGGGCTCAGTCCTGGGCCCAGTGCTCTTCAATATTTTTATTAATGACTTGGAGGAGGAGGTGCAGGGAATGCTGATCAAATTTGCAGATGACACAAAATTGGGCGGGATAGCTAATACTTTGGAAGACAGAAACAAAATTCAAAGTGATCTGGATAGACTGGAGCGCTGGGCAGAAAACAACAGAATGGCATTTAATAGGGACAAATGCCAAGTTCTGCACCTAGGAAAAAGAAACCAAATGCACAGTTACAAGATGGGGGATACGTGGCTCAACCACACTATGAGCGAGAAGGATCTTGGAATTGTCGTCGATCACAAGCTGAATATGAGCCAACAATGTGATGTGGCTGCAAAAAAGGCAAATGCTCTTTTGGGCTGCATTCATAGAAGCATCGCTTCCAAATCCCGGGAAGTACTAGTTCCCCTCTACTCAGCACTGGTTAGGCCTCATCTGGAGTACTGTGTCCAGTTCTGGGCACCACACTTTAAGAAGGATGCAGACAAGCTGGAGAGGGTTCAAAGGAGGGCAACAAAGATGATCAGGGGACTGGAAACAAAGCCCTATGAAGAGAGACTGAAAGAACTGGGCATGTTTAGCCTTGAGAAGAGAAGACTGAGGGGAGATATGATAGCACTCTTCAAGTACTTGAAAGGTTGTCACAGAGAAGAAGGCCAGGATCTCTTCTTGATCATCCCAGAGTGCAGGACACGGAATCATGGGCTCAAGTTACAGGAAGCCAGATTCCGACTGAACATCAGGAAAAACTTCCTGAGTGTCAGAGCAATACGGCAATGGAACCAATTACCTGGGGAGGTGGCGGGCTCTCCCACACTGGAGGCCTTCAAGACGAGGCTGGACAGCCATTTGTCAGGGATGCTCTGACTTGGATTCCTGCATTGAGCAGGGGGTTGGACTCGATGGCCTTGTAGGCCCCTTCCAACCCTACTATTCTATGATTCTATGATTCTATATCCTCCAATTGCTGTATTCCAGTCATGAGAGTCATCCCACCAAGTTTCAGTTACACCTTTTTGTTGTTTATTCGGTCATTGGTTTTCTTTGTGCCTAGAAAGACAAAGTCTGTCACTGCCTCCACATTTTCTCCCTGTTTGCCAGTTATCAATCAAGCTGGTTGCCATAATCTTGTTTTTTTTGAGGTTTAACTGCAACCCAGCTTTTGCCCTTTCTTCTTTCACCTTCATCATAAGGTTCCTCAGCTCCTCCTCCCTTTCAGCCATCAAAGTGGTATCATCTGCATATCGGAGATTGTTAATGTTTCTTCCAGCGATTTTAACTCCAGCCTTGGCTTCATCAAGCCCAGCACGTCGCATGATGTGTTCTGCGTACAGGTTGAATAGGTAGGGTGAGAGTATACAACCCTGCCGTACTCCTTTCCCAGTCTTAAACCAGTCCGTTGTTCCGTGGTCTGTTCTTACGGTTGCTACTTGGTCGTTATACAGATTCCTCAGGAGGCAGACAAGATGACTTGGTATCCCCATACCACCAAGAACTTGCCACAGTTTGTTATGATCCACACAGTCAAAGGCTTTAGAATAGTCAATAAAACAGAAATAGATGTTTTTCTGAAACTCCCTGGTTTCTCCATTATCCAGCAGATATTGGCAATTTGGTCTCTAGTTCCTCTGCCTTTTCTAAACCCAGCTTGTACATCTGGCAATTCTCGTTCCATGAATTGCTGGAGTCTACCTTGCAGGATCTTGAGCATTACCTTACTGGCATGTGAAAGAAGTCCCACTGTTCGATAGTTTGAACATTCTTTGGTGCTTCCCTTTTTTGGTATGGGGATATAAGTTGATTTTTTCCAATCTGGTGGCCATTCTTGTGTTTTCCAAATTTGCTGGCATATGGCATGCATCACCTTGACAGCATCATCTTGCAAGATTTTAAACAGTTCAGCTGGGATACCGTCATCTCCTGCTGCCTTGTTATTAGCAATGCTGCTTAAGGCCCCTTCAGCCTCACTCTTCAGGATGTCTGGCTCTAGTTCACTGACCACACCGTCAAATCTATCCCCGATGTTATTATCCTTCCTATACAGATCTTCCGTATATTCTTGCCACCTTTTCTTGATCTCTTCTGCTTCTGTTAGGTCCTTGCCATCTTTGTTTTTGATCATACCCATTTTTGCCTGGAATACAATCTAAATTTAAATTTAATTTGTAATCTAAAGTTACAGAGCTGTTTGCAACTTAATGTTTGATTATACAAGTTATTATTATTATCATTATGTTCTCCTTTTTCCTCACATCATTTAGATATAATGTGCCTTTAGGAAGTAAGGGGTGGAGATGTGAATGGCTAGACCCTTGTCCTCCTCTTGAAAATATGCTCCCATTGTTTTGTACCTTTTATTGAAAAACACACATAAAGCTGATTTACAAGCCCTTAACAGAGGTTTGTTTATGGTGTGGGGGCCTCATTACTGCATCACCCTTAAAACTTCTGATGCTTAAACTTGTTCTTGGCCGTTCTCCAAACTGTACCCCAGTACCAGCAGCCAGAGCCATCCTATCCCACCTCCACAATTCCAGGGCAGGAAAGGAGAACAGGCCCACAGCAATACACCAGCTCCCTCATTAAGTGTGTTTAGGATTGGTGCCTTTTTGTGATTTACGGTATGGGTGTGTGCGTGGAGAACTTTAATGGAAAAGTTTCTTTCACATCTTGATGAACATGAAAAAGATGGATGCAGCTGAGTGGTGCAAATGAGAAGCAAGATGATGTTCAGCTACTGAATTATTAATATTCATTGTAAGAGTTGGTTTGGCCAGTTTTTAGGATTTATCACACTATCCTGTGCATGTTTACTCAGAAGTCAGTCTCATTATGTTCAATTGCCAATTGGGCTTTCTCCCAGGTAAGCGTGCCTAGGATTTAGCTGCCTTCCCAAGATCTCTGTACGTTTAATTTGAAATAAACACACAGGGGATTGCAGTGTTAATTTCTACAGTGAACGAAATTGCCATATGCAACTTGCTCTGTCAGCTACACTTTTTGGTACAAGGTTGGCATATACCTGGGCAAACAAACCTGGGCATAGGGGAGAGAAACAGAAAAAAATCAGTTGGGGGGAGGTGAGAAAGAAGATGTGTGTGCGCGCACCGTGCACACGTATATATAGAGGGCCAATCTACATTGCGCCTGCCATCGCAATAAATTCGGTGTCCAGTCGGGTTAAACGCTCTCGCATTAAAATGTGATTATTCACACTCACCCATTTTCCCCGTTGCAGTGCTTCATCGAATGTGTGAGCTCAGTTCACACTCAAGCACTGTGCTGTTTTCCTCCACGCGCTTGTCTGATCTCGGATGCTAAGCGGGGTCGGCCCCGGTCAGTAGTTGGATGGGCAACCACCTGGGTGTCAGGGTGGAAACTGAGCCAATAGAGCCCCAGAGCAGTTCTGATTCTGAGGAGGAACAGCAATCTATGGGAGAGGAGCTCACTCATCTCTCACAAGTACAGCAGCTGGCAAAGATTCCTCCTGCCAGCATTCCTGGGATAGATAGTGAACCTGGCAGTGAGAGAGCGCTGGAGGGGGGCTTGCTGGATGCTCGGCGCAGACGCAGGGAGCGATGACAGATGGAGGGTGCAGAAAGGAGGCATAGCGCTCATTTGGCGCGCAAACAGCGGTCGCGTCCCAAGGACCCAAGGGAAAGAGGGAGGATCTCTCCCTAGCCCATAAGTTCAGGGTCTGTGGTTCTCCTTCAAACGGGGACCAACTGCCTTACCTGGAGCTTAGGCTACTCAGCTATCTTTCCCCAGTGCTGTTCCTTGCTTTGGCGCTAGCAACTAGTATTCTGAAAGAGTCATAAAGTAATAAAAGAATAAAGTATTGGAAAGAATTCCTCATCATCTGTGGCCTGAGTTGGCTATTGGTGGGGACTGCAAGAGGCAGCTAGGGTGCTCCTGACACTGGGAATCAGGCTTCCTGCATTGAGCAGGAGATTGTTGTATCCCTTTCAAATGAGACTAAGTTTTACCCCCCTATCCCCCGCTCTGGATTTTTTAAAAAAAATTAAGGTGTTATCATTGCAGAATCGGGGCTTCTCCGCCATGTTTTTTTTTTCCTAATTCAGGCATGATCTTCCAAGATTCAAAGTTGTGAAGCTTCACAACTTTCAAGCTTGGAAGATCATGCCTCAATTAGAAAAAAAAATCTCAGAGAAGTCCCGATTCTGCGACGATAATGCTTGAATTTTTTAAAAAACATCCAGAGCGGGGGATAGGGGGGGTAAAACTTAGTCTCCTTTGAAGGGATACAATAACCCCCTGCTCAGTGCAGGAAGCCAGATTCTCAGGTGGTCGCCCATCCAACTACTGACCGGGGCCGACCCCACTTAGCATCCGAGATCAGACATGCACTCACAGGAAAATAGCAGGAAAACAGCACAGCACTCAAGTGTGAACCAAGCTCGTGCATTCAATGAAGCACTGCAACGGGGAAAATGGGTGAGTGTGAATAAACATGTTTTAATGCGAGAGCGTTTAACCTGACAGGACACCGAATTCATTGCAATGGCGGGCGCAATGTAGATCGGCCCCAAGTCAAAGCATCCCTGACAGGTAGCTGTCCAGCCTTGTCTTGAATGCCTCCAGTGTGGGAGAGCCCATCACCTCCCTAGGGAATGGGTTCCGTTGTTGTATTGCTCTAACAGGACGTTTTTCCTGATGTTCAGCTGGAATCTGGCTTCCTGTAACTTGAGCCCATTATTCCGTGTCCTGCACTCTGGGATGATCAAGAAGAGATCCTGGCCTTCTTCTCTGTGACAACCTTTCAAGTACTTGAAGAGTGCTATCATATCTCCCCTCAGTCTTCTCTTCTCAAGGCTAAACATGCCCAGTTCTTTCAGTCTCTCCTCATAGGGCTTTGTTTCCAGTCCCCGATCATCTTTGCTGCCTTCTGAACCCTCTCCAGCTTGTCTGCATCCTTCTTAAAGTGTGGTGCCCAGAACTGGACACAGGACTCCAGATGAGGCCTCACCAGTGCTGAGTAGAGGGGAACTAGTACTTCCCGGGATTTGGAAGCGATGCTTCTATTAATGCAGCCCAAAATAGCACTTGCCTTTTTTGCAGCCACATCACATTGTTGCCTCATATTCAGCTTGTGATTGACAACAATTCCAAGATCCTTCTCGCTTGTAGTGTGGTTGAGCCACGTATCCCCCATCTTGTAACTGTGCATTTGGTTTCTTTTTCCTAGGTGCAGAACTTGGCATTTAACCCTATTAAATGCCATTCTGTTGTTTTCTGCCCAGCGCTCCAGTCTATCCAGATCACTTTGAATTTTGTTTCTGTCTTCCAAAGTATTAGCTATCCTGCCCAATTTTGTGTCATCTGCAAATGTGATCAGCATTCCCTGCACCTCCTCCTCCAAGTCATTCATAAAAATGTTGAAGAGCACTGGGCCCAGGACCGAGCCCTGCGGTACCCCACTCGTTACCTCTCCCCAGTTGGAGAAGGTCCCACTGATAAGCACTCTTTGAGTCCGATTCTGTAGCCAACTGTGGATCCACCGGATCGTTGTTTCATCTAGCCCACTTTGAGCTAGTTTGCTCATCAGGATATCATGGGGCACTTTGTCGAAAGCTTTGCTGAAGTCGAGGTATATGATGTCCACAGCATTCCCACAGTCCACAAGGGAGGTTACTTGAGCAAAAAATGAGATTAGATTCGTCTGGCAGGATTTGTTGTTGTTGTTGTTATTAACATTTCTATACCGCTCAATAGCCAAAGCTCACTACACTACTGACATCCACAGGATGGAGAAAGGAACAGTCTCCCAGCACCACCTTCTGGGACTTCAAGCCCCCAAAATACAGCATCTCCCACTCTTATTTCCACAAAGCAACGCAGAAGAACATGATGGTGGATGCTCCTGAAAGCCACTGAAAAGTCCAGGAGAATGAATATGATTGTTTGCACTCTCATCTCCCAGGGCAGCTCATTCATGAATCTCGCTATGGGGGAAGAGGGGGAGAGTCTGACCTGGGATTCTTGCGAAGTGCCTGATGGGGCTTGAGAACTGGGAAACAGCCATGCGATGTCCCCTCCCCAAGCACTACTCTGTCAGTGGTTCGGGGGGGGGGCTGTCTTCCCGTATCCGGCCGCCCACCCACTCACCTCTCAGCCAGGACTACCAGATAAACACTGCTATTTCATCAAATAAATATTGGCACGATTGGCACATTTATCAATTATGTATTATATTTTTAATCTACCCAATGACAAGATTACATAAAGCTGAAAAATGCAATCCAAAACAACAGCAACAACCCACAAAGGAAAAAGAATACATAAAAACAGCCCTAAAATTGAACTCCTGAAGTGTGTGAAAGGCCGGGAGGAAAGGGCAGCCTGTAAAGGGATCCCGCCAGTGGGGCACCGCGACTGGGAAAGCCTCTCCTCACTTGCCTGGCGTTCTTTGCGGGGGCTTCCAGGAGAGGCCTCTCAAGGTGTCCCAAGGCTCCAAGCAGGGACATTCTTCATTTCATTGGTTTCATTTCAATACCGCCCCATAGCCAAAGTTCTTTGGGTGGCTAACAAAGATTAAAATCCTTAACAATACAATAGTTTACATAATATAAAAACCATTTACATACAAACATATAAGGAGACAGCCCCCCCACACACACACACACCTAAACCATTTTAACAACCAACAATAACAAATCCAAGACCTGAACTGAAAATATTATCATATGCTGCCAAATGCCTCAGAGAAGAGGAAGGACTTGATCTGGTGCCGAAAAGATGACAATGTTGGTGCCAGGCAGGCCCTACTGGGGATATTGTTCCATAATCAGGGGGGCCACCACTGAGAAGGCCCCCTCCCTTGTTGCCGCCTTCTGAGCCTCCCTCGAAGGAAGCACCTGGAGGAGGCCTTGGATGCAGAGCAGAGCATATGGGTCAGTTCATGCCAGGAGAGGCGCTCCATCAGGTATTGTGGTCCTGAGCCACGTAAGGCTTTATAGGTCAGAACCAGCACCTTGAATCAGGCTCAGAAACAGACACTCAGCCAGTGCATGTGGACCAGAATTGGTGTTATACGTTCAGCCCTTCTTGTCCCTCTTATCAGTTTGGCCAGTGCATTCTGCACAAGCTGCAGCCTCCAAGACGGCCCTGTGCAGAGTGCACTGCAGTAACCTAACTTGGAGATTACCGGAGGGTAGATGGCTGAAGCCAGGTTATCCCTGTCCAGACATGGGTGCAGATCGGCCTCCAGCTGAAGCTGGGAGATGCTTCTCATGAGCATAAGGACCTCATGCCACAGCTGGGCTGCTTGTCTTACTTCCACGCACTGAACGCACACTCCTTCTGCCAGGAAGACCTCTTGGCATTTCTTCCTGCTCCACAATTGGCCATGGAAGATTTTATTTATTTATTTATTTATTATATTTATATCCCGCCTTTTTTCCTCTCACAAAGAACCCAAGGCGGCTTACATTATCTTGTTCCTCTCCATTTTAGCCTCACAACAACAACCTTGTAAGGTAGGCTGGGCTGAGAGTCTGTGACTGGCCCAAAGTCGCCCAGTGAGCTTCCATGGCCAAGTGGGGACTAGAACCTGGATCTCCCAGCTCCCATTCCAACACTCTCACCACTACGCCACACTGGCTCTTCCAACCCCAGTTTCTTGGGCAATCTTGAAGATGAAGCAGTGGAAGGTGGGAGTGGCAAATGGCACTCAAGACTACTGCAAGAGAAGCCACCCCGGACAGAGCAGCATCACAGAGCTGGGCACACCTTTCCTCCTCCTCAACTCACATGGGAGACTGGAAAGAAGAGAACCTGCCTGACATAAAGATTGTCTGTGGGTGGCCCTGCTATCACAGCCCAGTGCCCAAGGAGGGCAGTAAACAAACACAGGATGCTGAAAATCCCCTGTGGTGTCAGTCCCCAATATCTAAGAACATGAGAAAAGCTGTGCTGCATGGAAGGCCACAGGTCTCTCCAGTCCAGTCCAGCATTCTGGTCCCACAGTGGCCAACCAGATCATAGCATCATAGAATAGTGGGGTTGGAAGGGGCCTACAAGGCCATCGAGTCCAACCCCCTGCCCAATGCAGGAATCCAAGTCAGAGCATCTCTGCCAGATGGCTGTCCAGCCTCGTCTTGAACGCCTCCAGTGTGGGAGAGCCCCCCACCTCCCTAGGGAATGGCTTCCATTGTCGTTCTGCTCTAACAGTCAGGCAGTTTTTCCTGATGTTCAGCTGGAATCTGGCTTCCTGTCACTTGAGCCCATGATTCCGTGTCCTGCACTCTGGGATGATCAAGAAGAGATCCTGGCCTTCCTCTTTGGGGCAACCTTTCAAGTGCTATCCTCTCTCCCCTCGGTCTTCTCAAGGCTAAACATGCCCAGTTCTTTCATTCTCTCCTCATAGGGCTTTGTTTCCAGTCCCCTGATCACCTTTGTTGCCTCCTCTGAACCCTCTCCAGCTTGTCTGCATCCTTCTTAAAGGGTGGTGCCCAGAACTGGACACAGGACTCCAGATGAGGCCTAACCAGTGCTGAGTAGAGGGGAACTAGTACTTCCCGGGATTTGGAAGCGATGCTTCTATGAATGCAGCCCCAAAGAGCATTTGCCTTTTTTGCAGCCACATCACATTGTTGGCTCATATTCAGCTTGTGATCGACAACAATTCCAAGATCCTTCTCGCTTGTAGTGTTGTTGAGCCATGTATCCCCCATCTTGTACCTCTGCCTTTGGTTTCTTTTTCCTAGGTGCAGAACTTGGCATTTATCCCTATGAAATTTCATTCTGTTGTTTTTAGCCCAACGCCCCAGCCTATCAAGATCACTTTGAATTTTGTTTCTGTCTTCCAGGGTATTAGCTGTCCCGCCCTATTTTGTGTCATCTGCAGATTTGATCAGCATTCCCTGCAGCTCCTCCTCCAGTCATTAATAAAAATGTTGGAGAGCACTGGGCCCAGGACTGAGCCCTGCTGTATGCCCTGAGCCCTGTGGTACCATGGGCTTTCCACAGGCATTCCACAGATGCCTGTGGAAAGCCCATAAGCAGGACATGAGTGTGGGAGCACCCTCCCAGCTGTGTTCCCCAGCAACTGGCATACAGAGGCATGTTGCCTCTGCTCCTGGAGGCAGCAGATAGCCATCAGGACGAGCTGCCATGGATAGCCTTCTCTGGGAATATGTCCAAGCCCTCTTAACGCCATCCTAGCCTTGGCCATCGCTACATCTTGTGGTGGTGAACACCAGAGCTTGACTCTGCTCCCTGCGAAGATGTAGCGAGGCTGCGCCTGGGCGTGAAGTGAGCCACCAGCTCTTGTGGCGCAAAGCCAGCTGACTTCAGAACCTCCCATGTGTTCGTCTAACCCTTTCAAAAAGCCCTTTATGCTGCTTGTCAACAGTGCATCCTGTGACAATGAATTCCTTAGGTTGATTATATGCATTTTGTGAAGAACTACTCCATTTTGTCTTAAACCTGTCTGTTTTGATAGATGAACTGGGTTTTTCTGGGCAGGAGGGGGGTTGAAAGACAGAGAGGGAGAGGGAGAAGCTCGAGTCCAGTTTACTCTCTCCAGGCTGCTCTCAATTCCACAAACCTCTCTGGGGGCCCCTCACTTTCAAAGTAAAAAAAGCCCCAGTGCTAAGCCGTCTTTTGTCCCCAAGTGCTCTCTTGCCTTATGAGCCTTGGGCAGGTGAGGGGACCCTGGGGGTACCTCTCCAAAGCTCACCAGCCTCAGTGGTAGGAGCAATGGGATCTCTCTCAAGCCTCACACCCCGAATGGGATTAACTCTGGTGAGCTCTGCAAGACAGCCCGCGAGCAAGAGCGTTTGCTGAGCATCTGAGCACAGTGCTGACCCAGCCAGCGGCAATGTCTGTTTCACACCAGATAAGGGCCGCACAATAGAAGGATCTCCATAAATCCCCTCTGGGATGGATAGTCCACAGGGAGGGGAAAATGCTTGGTGTCTTTGGAGAAGCACTCAGCCCAGTGTCCAGGAAGGAGCCGCTGCGCAGGGCTATTGGACACAGGCAGTTGCCTTTCAAGAGCAACATCCCGGCAGGCGCGGAAATAAGTTGCTTCTGGGCAGCCTCTTGTGCTGCAGCTCTCAGGCGGGGGCAGTGTGTGGGTGTGCGGGGGGAGGACTGCATTATGCACCAAGAAACATTATGCTAGTGGCACACATTATTCAGATGAAGGAGGCAGAATCCCTGAACCAAAGGAGCCCTTCATACGCAGGCACGGGAAAGGAGCAGCAAGCGCATGGCTGGGCTTCCCACCGTCACAGCCACTGCACTGCCCCCACAGCCAATGAGGCAAGCTGTTTTGAGTATGGAACTGACTTGCCTCTTTGGTGTAGATTTTATTTCATTTGCTACAATTATATCCCACCTTCCCTGGAGGAGCCCAAGGCGGTGTACATGAGCCTCCTCTCCATTTTATCCTCACAACCCTGTGAGGTAGATTACACTGAGAGTTGCTGACTGGCCCAGGGTCACCCAGGGAGCTTCATGGCCAAGTGAGGACTGCCACCCAGGTCTCCCTAGTCCCAGGCCAACACTCTCACCGCTGCGCCATGCCGGCTCTCATATTTTGGGATCCCAGCACACCAAGGCTGCTGCCAGTCAGAGGAGGTTTTTATGATCCATGGCCCTGCCTCATTCACAGAAGTGTAGGGGGGTCCAGACGATGTCGCCTTCCACGTGTAACCCTCCCCTGTTTTCCCACCGTTTCTTCCATCCATTCTCTTGGAGGAGAAAATCCATTAAGGAAAAATGCTGCACAGGGCCTTCTGATTGGGGGCACTAGGAGCCCTCTGCCTGGAAGCACCCCAAACCCTTCAGCCATGCTTCCTCATCGGCCAACATTCAAGGGCCAAGACTGGCCTTCCTCAGCCCATAATGGCCTAGCACGAAAATTGCTGGGCATTCCAGGGCAAGTCTGTTCCTCGCACTGGTGGGGCTGCCAGCATCCCATGTTTCCTTGCAAGTGAGCAGCCCCTGTCCATGGCTTCCTTGGCCTGCGAGAAAGAGTCAGCCGCCACTGTCCTCGCTGTAGGGCTGTTTAAAAGAACAAGGACCTGGGCCTGAAGCATCTTGGGCACCCCCCTTAGAACATCAGGAGATGCTGGAACAGCCTGATGTGGGTCCACGTAGCCAGGCCCCACCAGGAAGCCCACAAGCAAGCTGTACACCTCCAGACAGCTGAGCTGGAGAAGGGAGTACCTCACATTGCGAGTAACCCAGCCCTGCTTGACAGCTGTGGGAATGGAAGCAGAGGAAACTGTGCAAGCTCCATCTCTCCCCGGCATCCTTTGCCGGCACATCAATGGCTCCTTGAGCTTGAAGCCAACTTCCCGCAGGTTTTATCCATTTTTTTTCTAATTTGTGAACACTTGGGAAATTGTTTATTGTCTCTTTTTAGAAACAAAGAAATATAGGAAAATTTGTAAAACATGATACTGAGGTGAAAACGTTGCACTTCGACAAAAACAATAAAAATGAACACTACAAAGTATTGATTCATGAGACCACAGACACCCTGGCTTGTTTTTGCACTGAAGCAGGGATAATTCTGCATGGAAGAAGCTGGAATCCTAAGCACAGAATAAATGATGCAGAGAAATATATTTGTTTTGCGTAAATGTTCTCAACTTTGCAGGCTGCATTCCAAACTCATTGCTAAAAACTTTTAATGGGTTTTTTTTGGCTAGGAGACATAGCAGTATGTGACCTCTGGCTAGAGGCAGGTTTTTCCCCCCAGGAAGCTGAAAGTGGTGTGACAGAGGCACTGTTGCTTGGGGCATGTGCATCTGTGCTCACAGTTTTCACAGGGTTTTGGGAAATGCTTCAAAATCCTGCAAACCCTGTTTGATCAGAGAGATGATAGTGAAACAAAAGAAATGCGTGTGTGCCTCTAAGGCCACAGTGCCTCTGCCATCCCACCTGCAACCTCTCTCGGTCCTCAGGCCCATCCTGACATCACCTTTGGCAGCATGGGAACAGTTGCAGGCGCATTCCACTCGTCACCCCGTCGGGTCAGGGGACTCTGAGGTCACGTGGCCTCTTTTCCTCCCCAGCCTTTCAGGGGCTTCCCAGGCCCTTCCCTGAATTGACATTCTTTCATTTCTAAAAAGAGTTAATCCAGCCCTTCCGCTTGTGGAAATCACAGGAACCATGCAGGCCCAATCTACCCGGTCACTCACTACGGCAGAGTGCGATGGGATCACTTCAAACATTTCAGGGTGCTGTGGCTGCCGCTGCGCACCCCTCCCTGGCCCCGAAAATCCTCAAGATGGACAAAACGAAACATCTGATCACCGTCTGAGGCCCTCCTCCAGACGTCTCCTCCAAGGGGGTTTGGACGATGGCCAGAAGGAAGGGGGACTTCTCGGTGGTGGCCCCCGATTCTGGAGTGATCTCCCCACTGAGGTCCACCTGGAGCCAATATTGTCATTCTTTCGGTGCCAGGTGAAGACTTTCCTCTATTCCCAGGCATTTGACAGCATATGATAACCAGTCCTGTGAGTTCTATTGCTGATTGTTTTTACCTTTGTGTGTAAATGGTTCTTATATTACGTTTTGTACTATATTTTAAAGGTTTTAATCTTTTGTAAGCTGCCCAGAGAGCTTTGGCTATTGGGTGGTATAGAAATGTAAATAATAATAATAATAATAATACAAATTGTAAGAACAACAACGGCTTCTTCATGCAGCAGGCTTAGATGGTTTTTTATACGGTCAGCCAAATTTATGGACGGCAGGCCCATCAGTGGCTTCCAGCCATGATAGCTAAATGGACTGACCCTTCATGGGTAGAGGCAGTCTATCACTGAGCACCAGTTTCCAGAGGACAATCAAAGAGAACGGATGGATTGTCAGCTTCGTGCCCTGCTGGATAGCTCCCTAGGAGCATCTGGCTGTCCATTGTCAGAAACAGGATGCTGGGCTAGGTAGACCTTTAATGTGGTCCTGCAAAGCAGTCCTTTTGCTCTTGTGTCCTCACTGTGTTTCCCCGGGTTTGGATGGGAAGATGCCCAGCCAGGCCCCGGTGGTTTAGTTCCCTCTTGATCTTTCCCAAATGCACCTCCCTCCCCCTCCCCTCCCCGTGGCGCCGTGCCGATTGCCCTCGCTCAATGTCACACTTGGAGTCTGTCAACTTGAAAAAAGGTTTGCATCCGATAAGCGATCGGCCTGTCAGGCGCGGAGTGTCGCTTGCTTGTGATTTACTGCAGCGCCACTAACGGAGCACAGATTTTTCTTAATCTAAATTGAAAACTGCTCAAGTAGAAAAATAATTTCATTGCTTCATCTTAAAAGGAGGAAAAAAATGGGCAGGAGAAGAGGGTAGAGTTGTGCGTCAGCTCTGGGCTCATTCGGGGGAGAGTCCAGAGCCAAGCAGCGCCAGGCCCCGGCCCATGCGGCCTCCTGCCAGGGAGCTCGTACAACAGCCACACACACCTGTGTGCCCAGAAATCGACAAGAGGGAAGGTCTCTGATTGGGGCTGGGGTGGATATGGATTTTTATTTAAATCCTTCCCTTTCATCTGATCAGAATCCTAAGATCTTGAGAGGGGGGGCGTGCACTGGTGCAGCCCCCAAACCAGTGGTGCAGTTAGGTCATTTGAGACCCTGGACTTAATGGTCTCATGGGAGTGGGGTCTTTTTAGAAGGGGACGTGTATGACTTCACTGACTTTACGGCAAGTCAGCCCTGCTGCTTTTGGGGACCCTCTGGCCCATTCTGCTGAGGGGGCCCCCACAGGCAGGGAAGGGAAGGACTGCAGCTCAGCGGCAGAGCCCCTGCTTCACGTTGAGAAGGCCCCCGGTTCAGTCTCCAGCAGCATCTCCAGGGGGGGCTAGGAAAGAATCCAGCCTGAAGCCTTGGAGAGCCGCTGCTGCCAGTCAGCGTTTACAATACCGGGCTAGGTGGACCCCTGGTCTGACTTGGGATAAGGCAGCTTCTGATGCTCCTATGTTCCAATGGGCCCGAACATCTGCCCCCAAGTCCTGTCCTGTTGGCACCACTGCCCCAGCCTGCAGACCCCCTTCACATCCCCAAAGAGTCCCCCCCACCCTGCTTGCATGTCCCAAGAACTCTGAGGCAGGACGAGGGCTGAAGGAGCAGCTCATCATCCTTTCACCAGAGCGCTTCCTGTGGACCAAAGGAAAGGAAAGGAATGAAGCAAGTCCTGGGCCTGTTCCAGAAACACTTCTTCCACCATGACCACCACCCCACCAGAGGATATTGGTCTCCCCCACACACACACCAAATCCAGTAAGGGAGGAGCTCTGGCCCTCCCTTCCTCTCTGTAGGTAAACACTGCTACTCTGGGGTAAGATGTCCCTGAGAGATTTGGCCAGGGAGTTATTTCACAGGATGAATAGATGGAAATGTTATTTACTTATTAAATGTCTATCTCACCTTTCCACCAAAAATGGCAATCGAGGCAGCTGCCAATAATAAAATACAGATTAAAAATGAAATCTTAAAACATAACATAAAAACAACTCTATTAAAAATGCAATAAAAGAAATCGGCAGTACCCAACCAGTTAAACGCCCTTAAGGAACAGGCCTATGGACATGCTGGCCTGAAAGAAAGGACAGTGGGGAAGGAGAGATCGGTGTGAGCAAGGAAGAGTAATAGCTGGGCTGCAGTTGCCTCTTACATTCAGCTCTTGAAGGTACAGGTGCCTCACGCCAAGGGTCTCCTTTGGATCTGGTTCTCCTCCTCCACAGGACAAAAGTGAGTGGTGGAAGAGTGGGGTATAGCTACTCCTATTCAAATGTGCGATTTCATGATAGTGCTGTAGTGCTACAGGGTTATAGCTACTCCTGTTCAATGAGTGAAATGGCCGAAACATCGGGGAAACACAGGCGGGGAAAACACTGGGGAAACTCCCCTTGACCGGGGTGAGTGAGGTCACAGCTAGGTGAAAGTCACACCCCTGGCAGGGCTACATGCTGGAGTAAATGTGGAGGGCTGGTGCACACCGCAACAGAAGTGCAGACAAGCCGAATTATGGAAAACAGCTGGACTAAAAGTAGTCTCAGAAAAACCGGGGTTTGGGTGCAAAACTCCAGGTTGGCTGTGGGATGGCCACAGCATCATGTGCCTTGAACGACCTCCAAACGCAGCAAACTCGCAGTAAATCGCTTGTGGAGACACCCCCCAGAGGCTCTTAGAGGAAGCATAGTTTAAACATGGAAATGAAGATACATGAGCAAAGTTGTACATAGAGGAGCCCCCCTCCTCAGCCCATACAGAGGAGAGAGCAGCCAAGCACTCCCAAGGCCCTCCCTCCAGAAGAATCCCACGGAAGACGGTCCCCACGCGTGGCCACGGTTTCAGCCCTGTCTGCAGCAATGCCACACTGTGAAGCGTGATGGTAGGGAAGTGGCCGGCAGATAAACGGGTAATTTCAAGAGCCAGTGCATTCCAGGTGCGCTTCCTGAGCTGGTAATGATGTGCCCACTGAGCTGCATCGCAGCAACGCCACCAAATTAAAGAAATTCTTTTCCCCCTTTAATTTGAAAGTCACCGCTGGGAAATCTCCCATGGCTTCAGCCGTGATTTCCCCCCAGGCTGGCTTTCTGGAGAAATCTTTAATTTTGATTGTCACACTTTGTGGAGTTTTAAATCAAGAAAGTGGAGCCATAAATAAAAGCAGCAGCTCAGGCAGAAGAAAAACAAAGCCACTGCCATGGAGACGGGTGGCTCCTACAAACAGCTCCCCCAGAGAGGCTTTTCTCCATGAAACCCCCCCAGGACCCTTCCCTGGATCAGGGCAGGCTCACACTGCACAAGGCGGGGGCCGCAGGTGCCTCTCTTCAGGTCCAGGTGGCCTGTCCGCTCGGGAATGGAATGCCGGGGGGTGGGGCTGACTTCCAAAGCAGCAGGAGGATGTGGAAGAGAGGAGCTGAAACCTCCCTGCCGCCTCTATGTTCCTGCCCACAGACCCTGTTCTCCATTACTGGATCCCAGCTGGGGAGATAGGGGGCTTAGGAGAGAGCCTGTGGGCAGGGAAGCCACGGGGGGCAGAAGGGCTGAGCGCACCCCCACCATCCACATCGCCGTTCAGTCTAAGGGTGGCCCCGCTTCCTTGCTTAAGATGTGATTGGAGCGGAGCTGCATTAAACAAACGGCATCTCCTGCTACCCGCACCGTTTGGGCCTCATTCCCCCTTTCATGGCTGGAAAGAGTGGGGGGAGGTCCCCTGACACAGCCACCATCTGTGGCAGAACCTGGGGCCATGTGGTGCTCTGGAGGGGGCGAAGAGAACAGCTCAAGGAGAACCAGCGTGCCTCTTTGAAGGAAGGTACTGCTGCTGTCTGCAGCTCAGATCCAGACAATTGCAGTCCACAATCCAGACAAGTGGCCCCTTGGCTATCTCGGAGACCCGCTCCCAGAACCTCAGCCTGATGGTTACCTGCTCCACATCATCCAGGGAGGTCCACGTTCAGCCTTCCTCCCAAACCCCCAGATTGGACTGCTGTGATGCGCATTATGCTTTGATGGGTGTTTGGAAACTTCCGCTGGTTCGTGATGTGGCTGCAGAATACAGCTGGCTGGATCAGGCCAAATGAGCACATCACTCTGATATTCTAGTGCTAAGTTGTTCTCTGATGTCAGTAATGGACTGGATGAAGGCCAATGTAATCCAGATGAGACAGTGGTGCCCCTGGTTAGCCAAAGAAAGATCGGGGAATGTTTATTTTATTTAGGGACTCAGCCCATGCTGGATGGGGGTACACTCCCCCTGAGGGCTCTGGCTCGCAGTTTTGGTGCCCTCCTAGACTTGGCTCTGAACTTGGACACCCAGGTTCTGGCAGTGGCCAGGAGTGCGTCTGCGCAGCTGAGACTACTGCGCCAACTGCGCCCATTCCTAGAGACGTCTGATCTGGTCATGGTCACACAGGACTTAGTTGCATCCTGTTTGGACTACTGTAACATGCTCTGCGTGGGGCTGCCTTCGGAAACTGTTCGGGAACTTCAGCTGGTCCAGAGTGCGGCAGCCAAACTGCTGACTGGGACCAGTTACAGAGAGCACGTGACCCCTTGTTGCAACAGCTTCGCTGGCCACTGGTCTGTTTCCAGGCACAAATCCAAGTGCCGGTTAGGCCCTATAAAGCCCCATACGGCTTGGGACCAGGCTGCCTGGAAGGCCGCCTCCTCCCACAGGAGCCTGCCTGAGTTCTCACGATCTGTAGGGGAGGCCCTGCTGTCGGCCCTGCCACCCCCGGAGGTGCCCTTGGTGGGGACGTGAGAGAGGGCCTTCTTGGCGGCTGCTCCCGGGCTACAGAACTCTGTGCCGAGGCAGGTCCTTTGGCATATAAGCTGGTCGGTTGCTGAAGGGGTTTTTCATTGGTTAGTGCTGTTTATTTCTTTTACTGTTACGTTGGCAATTTATTTGCTTTTATGTTATGTTTTAATTTGGATTTTGTTATTAATCTAGATTTTATTGTTAGCCGCCTTGAGCATCTTTTATTTTTCCAGAAATGTGGGATATAAATTAAGTAATTATTTAATAAATATCGTTCCTTTACTAGCTGCCAATTTGTTTCCTGCTCCCAGGTCAAGGTGCTGGTTCTTCCTTCCTTTAAAGTGGGGTGGAGAACATGTGGGCCTCCAGTTGCTGGTGAGCTGCGTCTCATCAGCCCTCACAGGCTTCGCTTTGTGTTCCCCTCCTTGTCTGAAGCTCAGGAAATGGGCATGCAAAACAGGGCGTGTTTGGTTGTGGCACCCCAGTTGTGGAATGCCCTTCTGAGGGAAACCCACCCCCTGGCTCCGTCACTGCTTGTCTTCCATGAAATGGTCAAAACAAGGTTTTCCACAGGAAAAGCTGAGGTGCCACCGGGTGCAGAGCAAGGATGGCGGCAGCAAGCCTTGCCTGTGAGCCCCCACTGTGTGAGGCAAGAGGCTGGTGGGCACTGGGCTTACCCTGCCGGGCAGCTCTCCTGTTCTAGACCCCTGTTCACTGCCCCAAGCTTTGTCAGGATCCCAGATGGATGCACAGAGCCCCCCCCCGCTCCCCCTGCCTTTCTCCCCGCAAGGT
Source organism: Heloderma suspectum (assembly GCF_057233095.1). Taxonomy (NCBI): domain Eukaryota; kingdom Metazoa; phylum Chordata; class Lepidosauria; order Squamata; family Helodermatidae; genus Heloderma; species Heloderma suspectum. Next base: position 314,056,671 of record NC_139461.1, on the reverse strand, counting down.
CAGCTCCTTTTCCTCAGCCAGCCTCCCATCCTCCCCTCTCGCAACGGGAAGCTGCAGGCTCATGAAACTTCGTTAACCTGAGATGCGCGCGAATTCGCGCCCCTGCCTAGCCGGGGGGTCCTGCATCTCACTCAGCCGCCCGCCAGCTTTTCATTGCAGCTTTTCCCCGCCCTTGCCCCGCCACATGGCAAAGAAGTCCTGCAATGCTGTCCACAAGCACTGGCAGCTGGGATGACCTTTGCGTCTTGACCTGCTTCTCCTGAGGCACCCCTGCAGCCCACGCATGGAGGAGGAGATGCGGAGGGGCAGCATGCTTCACCCGACACCGGTGAGCGCGACGCACTAATAGCCTGGCGCCAGACGGAGGCACCGGGGCGTCCACTTCCTGGCCGCCCCCCGAGCAGCCCTCGGCAGGGTTCCTCACTTCGAGACCTCGGCTGGAGAGGCAAGCCTGGGTCTTCTGGGCTCTCAGAGGCCGCCTGTGTTTGACTCTGGCGGTGCTCGACCGCTGTCTGGGCTGCACCCCTGCAGACGGCAAGTGGAGGGGGTATCTTTGCGTGAAGACGCACGCAGCTGGGCACAGCGGGGTCGTGGTAAACGCTGAGGTGCGGGCGGTCACCAGGACACCCCCCCATAGCCATGCCCCTGAGGAGGGGCTCAGCATCCAGGCAGCTGGGTTCATTCATGTCGACAAAGCAGGTCCCGAGAGGGAACACTGCATTGTTTCCTGGGAAATGCACTCCCCACCTGCCAGCTCCGGGGAGGACTGCGGCTCAGCTCGGAGGGAGCAGGGACGTCGGGGCGGGGGAGCGCAGCGTGCCTGCTGGACCGAAAGGGCGGCGGCACGGAAGCCGGGGCTCCGCTACAGTGCTGGTTGTGAGGCCTCCCCCCAGTCCGGGGCGCACAACCCAGGCGCAAGGGCACCTCCCTCAGCTGCCACGGGGCCCGCGTGCGTTGCTTGTGTGCACGTTCCTGTTCTTTTTTGTTCTCCTCACCTGGGCAAGACTTCCGTTTCCTGATGGACGCCTCCTCCTCTCCTGGCGCTGCTCGTCCGCCATGCCGGTGGCCTCCGGGACGTGGCGCTGCTTTTCCTGACCTGCAGGATGCGCACGAGCTGAGCCACTATTGTGACCCTGAGTAACCCCCAAACATTGTGGAGAGATGTGATCCTCTTGACTTTCCCTTTCAACTTCCTTTTTACCAATCCCTCATTTCAGAGAGGTTCTCTCCTTTGAAGTTAAATGTTACTGTGTCGGACTGCCTGGGCAATTTTCCACTTTCATAGAATCATAGAATAGTAGGGTTGGAAGGGGCCTACAAGGCCATCGAGTCCAATCCCCTGCTCAATGCAGGAATCCAAGTCAGAGCTTTCATACACATTAAATTTGATTGGATCGTGGTCCTTGTTGCGCATACTCCAGCTATGCTCACACCTCACGCGGGTCCTGGGCGCGACTTGGGGTTGAGTCCAAGGTCCCCTCCGCTCTCGCCAGTTCTGTAGACGAGTGCTCTAGCACCCGGGGAGAGCAATCCTGTGCCCGTCAGACAGCGTCTGGGGGGGCCATGGGATTGTTCCATCTCCTGGCTCAGAGCCAAGAACCCCTAACCCTTCCCCCTCCCCCTCATAGCCGGCGCAGAGAGAACCACGCTGGCCACTGCTCCGCACTCACAGAACAGAGCCGGGAGGCGGGGAAAAGGGGGCGTTCCTGGGGGCGGGGCGGGGACTGGGGCGGCTGCCTCATACCGTTCCCATGGCTGCCCAGCCTTCTTCCCTGCCTCTCCGAGGCACTGCCGCTAGACAGCAAACAATCCCTGTCTAGCAGAAATGCTGGGGAGCTGGAGCGCGAAGCCGTAGCTCTCCTCCCACCTTGCGTTGGACACCCCACGCTGGATAGTCAGCAGCCTCCCAGTTTGGAGGCTGCCAGCTATCTCGATAGGGTTGCACCCTTAATGTTTCAAGAAATTCTACCTCCTTGTTGTGACCAGTGCATTCACTTATCCAGCTTATGTGAGGATAATTGAAGTACCCATTATTACAGAAGTAAGTCCTATTGCTTTCAGTGGGACATATTCCCTGGCATGTGTGCACAGGCTTGCAGCCTAAATGTTTGATCATCTGCAGCCAAACTACAGTTGGGGGGGGGGGGCAATGCGATGATGGACATTCATGCAGCAACCCTGTAGACCTGGAGAGAACTCTCAGGGGGAAAGCGGCACTTTCTAGGAGCATCCACCCATCAGTAATTTGAAAGTTTGCATATTGGCTTTTCCTGCTGGAGTCATTATTTTATGGAGCCTTAATCATACATAATATAATTAATAATAAAATAAATTAACAAAATATATAGACTATGGGAAAACTAAGCTAAAAAGAAGGCATTCCCCAAATATAATACAAATGCTAAAAGACTCTTGCAAGGTCCCTGCAAGGGAAGTCTTCTTTCTTTATATTCTTGCTGGAAAATGTTCTCTGCTTTGTCTCTTGGGATTTCTGTACTGTATTCTAGAAAAAGCCAAACTATTTAATTGTAATCCAGTTAGCAGAGTCTCTGTCTAAACTCTCCTGGCCTGGTTTTTTAAGAACCCTCTGCTGAGTTAAGTTCAGCCTGTTATCTGTAAGGAGGTTACAGACGTGTTTCAGCCTTTCTCTCATCATAGTACCTTTCAGCCTAATTTTTATTTTACTGTTTTGTTGTATGTACCTACAACTGAAAAAGTTTTAAAGCTCACCTCCAATACTTTCAGCAGCCGTTTGCCCAAGGAAGGCGGTATTGGGTCACTTGTTCTCCTCCCTCTCTTTATGTCTAATAGTGCTAATCTGCAATAACAGAGGCACCATTTAACTCTCCTGTAATGAGGACCCTGGAAAGGGATCACTTCTCAGCTCTATTAGCAATTAAAGGAATGAGGGGGTGGGGTGGGGCGGGGGGAGAGGAGAGGAGAACTCCCCACACTGGCCTGTGTGCACGTACCTCCCCCCGCCCCCAGAACTGCAGTTCCAGTGGTGAACTCCAGAAAGGTTACCAGCGATTTGCATTTTACTCTTCAGTAATTTCCACACTTCAGGGTGCAATTAGATAGAAGGCTGGAGTTATGAATCTGTCGGTGTGGAGAGACCTGAATGCTAACCGACTCCTGTTCTTTGTGGCCTGCCTGATTTATCCGTGATAAAACCGCAATAATGCTGGCGGATTTCCATCGGCAGCTGTAATGGACCTTGACTACACTAAATGCACATATTATTATTTTTTAGCCTGTCTGATGGCCTGGCCTTCTGAAAATCATTTCAGCTATGCATCTAGTAACTAGTTCAAGTTAGGGGGGCGGGGGTGGAGTATGGCCTGCTGGGAGCTGGAAGGAGAGAGAATGGGGTTGTTCACATGTAATGGTGGCAAATTCTGGGTTAATTAACCCATTATTTGCTGCAGTGTGTGCTTGGGTTGATCGAGGGTTGCTACGTGACGTCCAAACATGGACACTATAGGTTAATTGTGGGTTAAACAACCCACAGATAGCCTAACTACTAATTGTAGGTTTGGAGATGACATAGCAAACCCCATTTGGCCTGATTGGGAGTTCAGTATTCAAAATGGCTGCGGAATGTGTCCAGCACATGCCATGGCAAATTGTAGATTAATTAATTAACCCACAATTTGCCACCATTACATGTGAACTGGGTCAGTTTCTCTCTCATCACAACAGAATAGCATAGCTAGGTCTTGGGGGGCAGAGGGAGAACTCTAGAGCTTTTTGAGCACAAGCCATTGTCCTGGCATGTCAGATTGGGGGCGGGGGTGGGGCTTTGAATGGGATGTCCATCCAAGACTCCTTCCTCCCACCTGAGGGGAAACTGGATTTCTCCAGCCATCCCCCCATGTCTTTCCTACTGGAGTAGAACAGATGGGGACACAAAAGACAAGAACCCCCAGGTGTGGCAGTTCTCCTGTGGAGAGGACCTGAGCTGTGCAGAAAAGGTCCGGGTTCACACAGTCACTGCAGCACTGGGTAACAACATGTTCTGGTGCATGCCAGGCGGAATTTGAATATTCAAGCCTTACTGCAGCTTGCTGTGTCATCTGAACCTGCCCAGGGCGCGTTGTGCAAGGGTTAAACAACCCTCACATATTTTGGGGTTATGCAAGGGTAATTTAACCCTCACATAACCAACTACTGCCAGGTTCAGATGACACAACCAGCCACAGTCACGGCTTGACTATTCATAACAGCCGCCTGCATGTTTGATCATTATTAGGCCTGCTGTTTGCTCATGCGAACTGGCCCAATGTATCAGAACTCCCTTCAGATACCCTTATCCCAACTCATGAGGAGGCCACTTTATATGCTTCAAAATCCTTCATCGGATGCTTCCAGATGAGGCTTTTATTGTGCCACTGCCTTGCCTCAAACACAAAATTTCACAGGGGTTCCAGAAGATGCTGTCTTCTATTTGTAGGCCTTCAATGTTGCCCACAGAAATCCATCAAAGATGAAAAGATGGATAGCTGCACAATATCCTTTGAGTGATGGCACTAGGAACTCTCTGTCTGGAAGCATCCACAGAAGGCACCTCTCTAAGAAGCAGGAATTAACATGAAATCACCATGAAAACCATAGCTGAGTGGATGGAACTAGGAAGAAGTAAACTGGATGCAGCTGGGAACAAACTGGTGATTTTATGCCAAAGGTCTGGGCAAAGCAGGAAGTTAAAAGAACTCTTGGAGAGTGGACAGATCTCAAGCAGACAAAGGCTCTCTTCACACCTGGCATTTTATCCCACTACAAACTGGTCCTTTTGATTTCAGATCCTTTCTGGGATTTAGACTGGCCCTGTATAAAGGCATCTCTCATAGCGCCTCCCTCCACTCTGTAACTTTTCATGGCTGCAGGGAAAAATCAGGACAGAGGGCTGATCGTTGGTTCCTGTAACAAGACTGATGGCTCCGCCTGTCCCTCCACTCCTCGCAGCAGGAGGGAAGTCAGAAGCCCTTCTAGTGACTTTGGAGGTGGAGGGAGCCCTCCTTCCAGATACCTTTGCCTGGGTCCTCATGCTGCTTCCACAGGAGGCGTCCCATCTACTGGCTCCCCCCCCCCCCGCATGCTGTTGTTGCTCTTCCTCTTTATTCTGGCTTCCCAACGACCCTGCAAGGTGGGCTAGGAGAAGAGATCATGGCTGGCTTTCTCCCCCCCCCCTCGTCCCCGCAATGTTGTTGTGCTGTAAGTCTGCAACCCTCAGCACACTTACTTGGGAGTAAGCCCCATTGAACTTAATGGGGTGCTCTGAATCAACAGAGGATGTTGATTTTTAGTTTGGTGGGGTGGGGGATCAGATCTGTCTCCCTTCGTTGCAGGGAGGCCTTTTACCCTCTTCTCCCTCCAACTGAGAAATGTGCTCAAGAATTTACATGGCAGACACGTGGGTTGAATCACGGAAAGTCCTTCCTCAGCAAGGCTTGAGTGGAGGCTCCAACCAGGCGCCCTCCCCTCCTTGTAAGGAAGGGGGAGAGCGCAATTGGCAGGCGATTCTTGCCCTTGCACCTGTCAAATCTGCTTGGTCTCCTTCCGAGCAACTCTGCTCAAGATCTCCAAAGCGCAACATGCCCTGCAGCCCTGGAGCCCATCCCCAATGCCTTCGTCATCCTGACTGCACCCCCAACAACAGAAAACAAATGCCCACAACAGACGGACAGAGTGGTTTCTTCTGCTATTGGAGAATTTCACAGGGAGGTCATGGCACTCCTGTTGTGGGCTGGGGAAAATAGCACATCTTTTGTGTTTGGAGAAAACACGGGATAGCCTAGGGGAAATGGCGGGAGCCGACCTGGAGGTTAACAGCGTCATCTAAAGAGCCCACAAACCTCCGTGACAGAGCCATCTCAACAGCAGGATGAAAGCTCTGTGTGAAGAGAGCCAACTTGTTCCCACAACCTCCAGAGCAGAATGGAGGCCTGAGAGTGGTGGACAAGTCACTTGTTCTGGCTAAAAGTGAGGAGGCACCTGATCTGGCTTCCATTTCTCCTTTCAGCAGTGGCCAGCTCTGAGTGTGTTTCTCCTCGGTGAGGCGTCACCTGTGGGAAGAGATAACTCCACCAGGGATGGCAACATCAGCTTCTTTCTGCCTTCCCAGTTTTCCTGTACACTCTTCTGTTTCCCAAGGACGTAACATCGGAGCAATTTGGACAGGAAGGGTGGGCACACCTCCCAGATGTTCTGGGCACGAGGAGCAACAAGGCAGAAAGAGCAGACTTGTGTAAGAGAGCTGAACACCTGCAGGTGGCAAAGGACATGGGCAGGGACAAATCTCTAGGGAAAGGCAGAAAGATCAGGTCAGGTGTGGCGATGTTATGGAGGTCTTTTGGAAACAGATGTCATTCTCCTAAGCAGGGCTTCCACTCAGTTGCAGTCCTGGCAACACCTGTGGTGGCCACACCCTTGCCCAGGGTCCAGGGATGGCCTTCCTTTTCCTCCACCCAAACAGTCCAGCCATGGCTGATTTTCCTGGCAGAAGAGGGCTGTCTCTTTAAGTTTCATCACAATTTAACTTGATAGTTTTGAACTTCAGTCTCATGATTTTCTCTCTCTTTTTTGCCTCCATCAATTTGGTCTGAGATTTCTTTCTTTCCCTCTATTATCCACCCTGATTAACTCAACTGCACCTGTCAGCCTTTATTCCATGGAGCGGGGAGTGCTACTGAGAACCTGTTAAAATGCATGAGTTTTTATCACATTTGCTCTTTCCTGGCCAGCAACGCTGAACCAGCCGCTGGCGTGGGGAAGGGAGGAGGCAGCTTGGGGCTCGTCGCTCCAATGAAGAGCAACAGGCTGGCTGGCAGAATAAGCTCACGGCTTGCAAAACACAAGTCGGGGTTTCCAAGAAGTTCAGTTCCTACTTTATGAAGGTTCTGAAAGCTGTCAGCCCAGCACCTCCGGAAAGTAAACTCTCTCTTAGAGAGTTTTGCAGTCCTTGCAATGGGCCATCTCTCTTCGCAGCTTGGATTACAAGCACACGCGCACACACACATCCCGCTTTCTGCTCATTGTGTAGTTGGGTGAGAGTTCTACCGTGGGCCTAGATTAGAAGATCACAATTGGACATGCCATGGCTCAGTCCTCTTTCTGAAGGTTCATGCCCCAACCACAGTGAGCCCTCATGGGTACCCACACTGGGGGACCGCCTCCTGTCCTCTTTCCAAGGCTGAGATGTCTGTGCCTCCTACATCTCCTGAGCTCTCTGTGATTCTCTGGCTGTACTTCCAAACGGCTAAGACTTGAGAGATCACAGGCAGGACAGAAAGGGACAACAGCTGGTCACACCTCATCCTAGCTCACATCTAGCAGATATATTAAATTCTATTGTTTGTGCAGGCTGCATGTATGAGCAATTTTCTCCTTCAGGTCATTTATTAGAACTAGCGCTGATCTCCCCCAAAGCACAACTCACAAACTCATTGCGGCGCAGCAAAATCCCACACATTTTTACTCAGGAGTAAATTGCACGGTGTTCAGTGGGGCTTTCTCCCTAGTCAGCGTGTTGAGAATTAGGCCTTTGGGCATCAGACTATCAGTGAGTGCTTTAATCTATGAGCTCTCCAGCAAACCATTGGTGGGCCCAGGTGGAAAAGTGGCCAGCTCGTCTGGTGAGAAAGAGGGCTTCTGCTGCTGCTTCTCCTCCTAGTCTCCACTACCAGTGACAGGTAGGCCTAGAGAGAGATGTTGGGTAGCAAGGAGGACGAGGTCGTGTGGCAACAGTAACAGTCTCAGTGGCACCTTCTTCCTGGGCTGCCCCAGCCAGTATCTGCTGCTCTTCCTCCTTTGGCTCCTGCAGTGGCAGCCACTGATGTTACACCACGCACACAAGGCTGAACAAAATGGCGGCATGTAGCCCTCGTTGGAGGAGCACCCGGCAAGTCCTCGGCCATTCCGACTCCTGACGCCAGCCTTGGCTGCCAGTTCCAAGGCCAAGGGCTGCTGCTACTCCCATGGTTATTTTGTATGTATGTCAGCCTAATTGTGTAGGAGAAAGCATGCGTTATGCCCCGTTATGTATGACTAGCAACATGGCCAAAGGAAATTAGTAGCTTGTAAAGTATCGAACCACATTCTCCACTGTAGGAGTTTATTCACTCATTTGCCAGGCTCTCTCTCACCTGCGTGATGAAAGCTGCCACCAGTGTGCATGAAATCCATAGAAATTATATCATATAATGACATCACATAAATGGTATCACATAAGAGGTGACATGATAAAAAAAAAAAAATCCACCAAGCACCATGAAGCACAGTGACGGGAAAAGTTGTCGTTGTCAAAATTCTCCTTCTGTGCATCTCTTCAAGGTTCAGCCATTTCCCCATGATTTAGACCTGGGGGGTTTCTCCACAACAACAGAAGGAGAAGCAAGTGGAGGCTTATCTGGGTTTTCCTAGGAATCAGCTTTGGTGCACTTTGGTCTGCGCAGGGCTCCACGATTGAGTGCACCAGCATAAGTCGCTTCACAGAACATATTTCGGGGGGGGGGGTGGAGCGAATGTTATCTGACTGGCAGGGGCTGCTCAACCAATAAGGGAGGCTCCCCCCCCATCCAGGCTCTCTCCCCGCACCCCACTTTCTCCTTCTATAAAATCCTGGGAGGTTTCCTCCTGTGTCTCAACAGTGTAGTGTAGTGGTGAGAGTGACGGACTGGGAGCTGGGAGATCCAGGTTCTAGTCCCCACTCAGCCATGGAAGCTCACTGGGTGACTTTGGGCCAGTCACAGACTTTCAGCCCAACCTACCTCACAGGATTGTTGTTGTGAGGATAAAACGGAGAGGAGGAGGATAATGTCAGCCGCCTTGAGTTCCTTGCAAGAGGAAACAACGCGGGGTATAAATGCAATCAATCAATCAATCAATAAAGCACTCTCCTTCTCCCCCCCCCCGCCTTAATTACTTCCTTACAGCATGAAACATTACAGAAACACAGAGGTAGATCCTTCTCCCTCCATTAAAGCTCTCCATGCTGTGATCCAGTGAAGATCCGCATTAACTACTCCCTCAAAGCTGGTGAAGTGCTTCAGAGCCTTTAGGAGACTTAACCCTGTGAATACTTGAGGGACCCTGCCTCTAACCAGCCCTTTTTCTAATCCCCTTTCTCCTTTCCCCTGAAGCTCCTGATGCTGCAAAGGAGCAAAGCTTCGAATTATAGAATCATAGAATCATAGAATAGTAGGGTTGGAAGGGGCCTACAAGGCCATCGAGTCCAACCCCCTGCCCAATGCAGGAATCCAAGTCAGAGCATCCCTGACAGATGGCTGTCCAGCCTCGTCTTGAAGGCCTCCAGTGTGGGAGAGCCCACCACCTCCCCAGGTAATTGGTTCCATTGCCGTATTGCTCTGACACTCAGGAAGTTTTTCCTGATGTTCAGCTGGAATCTGGCTTCCTGTCACTTGAGCCCATTATTCCGTGTCCTGCACTTTGGGATGATCAAGAAGAGATCCTGGCCTTCTTCTCTGTGACAGCCTTCCAAGCACTTGAAGAGCGCTATCATATCTCCCCTCAGTCCTCTCTTCTCAAGGCTAAACATGCCCAGTTCTTTCAGTCTCTCTTCATAGGGCTTTGTTTCCAGTCCCCTGATCATCTTTGTTGCCCTCCTCTGAACCCTCCCCAGTTTGTCTGCATCCTTCTTCAAGTGTGGTGCCCAGAACTGGACACAGTACTCCAGATGAGGCCTAACCAGTGCTGAGTAGAGGGGAACTAGTACTTCCCGGGATTTGGAAGCGATGCTTCTATGAATGCAGCCCAAAATAGCATTTGCCTTTTTTGCAGCCACATCACATTGTTGGCTCATATTCAGCTTGTGATCGACAACAATTCCAAGATCCTTCTCGCTTGTAGTGTGGTTGAGCCACGTATCCCCCATCTTGTAACTGTGCATTTGGTGTCTTTTTCCTAGGTGCAGAACTTGGCATTTATCCCTATTAAATGTCATTCTGTTGTTTTCTGCCCAGCGCTCCAGTCTATCCAGATCACTTTGAATTTTGTTTCTGTCTTCCAAAGTATTAGCTATCCCGCCCAATTTTGTGTCATCTGCAAATTTGATCAGCATTCCCTGCACCTCCTCCTCCAAGTCATTCACAAAAATGTTGAAGAGCCCTGGGCCCAGGACTGAGCCCTGCAGTACCCCACTTGTTACCTCACCCCAGTTTGAGAAGGTCCCATTGATAAGCACCCTTTGAGTCCGATTCTGTAGCCAACTGTGGATCCACCGGATCGTTGTTTCATCTAGCCCACTTTGAGCTAGTTTGCTCATCAGGAGATCATGGGGCACTTTGTCGAAAGCTTTGCTGACGTCGAGGTATATGATGTCCACAGCATTCCCACAGTCTACAAGGGAGGTGACTTGATCAAAAAATGAGATCAGATTTGTCTGGCAGGACTTGTTTTTGACAAATCCATGTTGGCTTCGAGTAATCACGGCATTGTTGTCAAGGTGCTTCCAGATGGATTCCTTTATGATCTGCTCCAGAATTTTCCCTGGGATTGATGTCAGACTGACTGGTCTGTAGTTCCCAGGTTCCTCCTTTTTGCCCTTTTTGAAGATAGGGACAACGTTAGCCCTCCCCCTGGCCTCTGGCACTTCCCCCGTCCTCCATGATTTCTCAAAGGGAATAGACAGTGGTTCTGAGAGTTCTTCTGCCAGTTCCTTTATTACTCTAGGGTGCTGTTCATCTGGCCCTGGAGATTTGAACTCATTCAAAGTAATTAAGTGTTCCTTGACCATATGCCTATCGATCTCAAGCTGCAATCCTGCCCCTTCAGCCTGTACTTAGCCTTTGCCAGGTTTTTTTTTAATTAATTAATTACTTCCAAAAAGAAAGGAAGTAAATATCAAAGACAAGCCATATTGAACACAGTGGGAGTTACTTCTGAGTAGACACACATATGTTTGTGGTGGGAAAGACAGGGATGGGAAACCAGCCTGCTTTCTAACCCGATGCTGTGCACAATCGAAGGTGTGAGTTAGTTACTTCCAAATGGCAATACACTAAACAGAGAATGTTGGCGCTTTATAACCTTAGGGAATTAGTGCTTTAAAATGTGCTATTTTGATTGAGGGTGATCTGTGTAAATTCTGAAATGCACATTCAGGGGACAAGCCTCATTGACCACAATGGGAGTTACTTCTGAGTAGATACTAACTGGTTTGTGCTGGTAACCACAGAGACAGGAAACATCCCTTGACCAGGGTCACAATGAAAGGCACACCCCTGGGCAGAGCTAGCACACCCAAGGTCAATGTGGGGGTTGGGATACACAACAACTATACTGCGGAGAACCCGGCTTAAGGACAAGAATCAGACTTTAAGTTGTCTCAGGAAATCCATTTTTTTCACGAAAAGCTCCAAGGCGGCTGCGGGATGGCCACGACATCATGTGCCCCAAATGACCTCCAAACAGAGCGAGCTCAAAGCAAATGGACCGTGGAGACACCCTCCTAGTCACCCCAGCTCGCTGTATCCGTCGCTGCATCGTTCCCTCTTGACCTGCTGTAACTCAATGTACAATTACTGCCAGGAGATCCATCAGTTTCTCACTGCTCTGCCCTGTAGGCTTCTAGAGACAGAGTGGAAGGATGGAGAGCAGAGTGTAACTATCCTGGTCCTCCTGAGCAGAAAGAGCTGGGCAGAGTGGCCTTTTCAAAGTTAGGTTACTCCATACTACTTTACTCAAAATAGCTGGCTAGAGTGCCCTTCTACAAAGGTGGTATCCATTATATTTCCTTTTTCAGTGCAGGAGAATCAATACGGGGCAGCCATGATTATTTTCTTCTCCAAAACAAAGAAGAGCAGCAGAAGTCTGATCCATGCCAAAGGATCTGTGCAAACAGTACTAAAGTGGAGTCTGTTACTGCTGGTGTTAACGTGGCAGCAAAGTGCTGCCATTTGCAAAGATATCTCGCCTGCCTGTTAGTTATATCTTTCCACTCTGCCGGGCTTCTTTGTGCATCATAGAAAAATCTTTCAAGATAGTTCTGTCAAAAACCCAAACCATCAGGCTCTGCGATGTGCTTGTGTGCACAGACACACATACACACACACACACAGAGTGCCTGTGGTCTATCAAAACATTTCTGTGTTGCTGCAGATTTGCTGCTTTGCTAATGCTAATTTTACCGTCCAATTATAACTGGTTCTCGTTTTCTCGTTTTAATAAAAACGAAAGCATCCGGAAACGCTGTGGTGCCCAGGAAAGCAGCAGATCTGACATAATTAAAAAGTGACTTCAATCAGGCTGTTTTCCTAATGGTTTGTCATATCAAGCTGCAGCTCCCTATGAGCCCCCCCCCCTTTGATTCCCAACCCCCTGAGGCATCATTTACATTTCTTAATAACCCCTCATTAATATTCATGATGTGGGGAGGGTAATGACGGCTGAGTGCACACCACTAATTCAATTTTGCCGAGCCTCCATGTGTTTAGTTAATCACCGGGGGACCTGGGTTACTCAGTACAATTATTTATTCGGAATTAGATCTTGAGGCATCTGGATTGGAAAGTGCCCGAGGAATACAATTTAAAAAGGGATTCTCTTCCTTTCCTCTGCCTGGTCAGGTCCCAGTGGCTCTCTCCTGGTCCCAGTTAGGGCGGGTGGAGTGGAAAATTCTTGTGTTCTTGCTGGCAGTTCTGTGGTCCTGAGCGGAACTGGTGTCTAGAGTGGCATTTCCTCCTTTTGATGCAAAACGCTGAGGGAGGCCATTGCTGTTCCATGCTACAGGCTGCTAGAAATGTCTAAATTGCTCTTAAAGAAGGTAGCCAATGACTGTGGACTAGGCATGGCTGGCTCCAGGGGGTGAGGCAGATGCTAGGCCCTGAAGTCCACAAGGGCCATGGAGGGCTCTGGCCCCAAACCATCACACAAAGCTACCACCTCTTTCCTTGCCCTTAGTTAAACTTGCTGTCAATCACCTTGTACTCATAATTAGGGTGACAAAAGGATACTGCTGAGCCAAAAACCTTGGAGAAAAGCATGCCACACTCTTTCAATGATTAAAGAAGGAGGGCTGCAAAAGCATGTGCCCATTCAGAGGGAGGGCAGTAAGCATTGTCTTCACTCTGAATTGGCTGTGTCGCATCACGACACCACCATGCTCAGTATTTGATATCTAATTGGGTGGGTTCAAATTCCCAGAAATTCAGTTTTCTTTTTTTTTTTAAATGGTATGGAAAGAAGCAGCTGCGGAGTGGGAAACCATCATCTTATGGCCACAAAAATGGCGAGCAGGAGGGTTGGGGAAAATGTGTGTTCTCCAAAAGCACTCCTTTCACACTCCAAATGCCTGTGTGGCAGTGGTGCAGCTGGGGATGGACCTTGGGGCCAAAGCCCAGGGCCCCCACAGCCCAGAGCCCCCCCCCCCATGATGATCCTGAGAGCAGCAGGTTCTGGGGCAGCAGCGAACAGGCCCAGCACCAGCATTTGGGCTGGCATGGTCCTGTGGGGGCCCACTATGGCTGATGCTGCTCACCACAGCACCCATTCTCATTTTAAAACATTTTAGAAATAGGGGGCAGCTGGTGGGGATGCACAAGTTTACAGACACTCATTTCAATAGTGTTCCTTTTAAAATATAGGGTTGTATCCAAAGTTAGTGCTTCTAAGAGCAGACCCATTGAAATGAATGGGATTTGACTAACATTGGATGCAGGTCATAATATCTTTTTCTATAACGAAATGGGGATCATTTCCATGCAAATGTGTTTAACGTCAGCAGAATTTTATTCCTGTAGTCATGATGGTACCATGATTTAAGTGAGTTTATCATGCAAAGGGGAGGGGAGATGATATTTTTTTGCTTCACAGCTGAAGGGATGTACTTGGCCGTCTAAAGGAGCCCCCATAAGATCATGAAGCCCAGGGCCTAATATGACCAAGCTGCACCCCTACCTGTGTGCCAACATTCAGCACAGCACGACAAATGTGTGGATTGCTTTTACACACTGTCATGTCCCCCTTCCAGTGCAAGCTGAAGATTCTAGATGCCGTGTGTGCATGTGAGCCTGGATCAAGTGTGATGTTGCCGCCGAATGCAGAATATACATGCAGCACCCAGGAGACTGGGGGCAACACTGTTCTGGGGGCAGCCCTGGTAGGGACAACACTAAAGGTGTATTGTTAGTTACTGCGATGGTTTCCAAACCATTCTGGGGAATCTCGGGGCTCACTGCAACCATACCACGGGAGCCTCATTTAGAAGACCAGTAAGGGTAGACAGATACACTTCTGGAAAGGCAACTGCCTCACCACAACCAGTCTTCCTCCAGAAGGTGCAGCCAAGGGGCATGTTGGCTGAGTTCCAGCATGCACTCGAAGGCGGCCAGGGCTAGGCGCAACAGGTCATCCCCCATGGCCTCATGTGAGCAGAGCAAGACTCAGTGTGTGCCCCAGAAACCCTGTCTGTGACCCGCCACAGTTCCATGGCAAGCATTCAGGGGCGTTTCTGCAGGCACATCCATCTGGAAAGGCTTCAGTGGTCCGTGGTGGAAAGTTTGAGACAATCACAACAACAACACAAGGCATTACACCAGGGCCATTCAACATTCCAAGTCTCCTTTTGAAAAATTTACCTTGACATTCAGATACTTTAGACCTGCTGGCATCTCTAGATTATTGAGATTTTGGCAGACTCTGAATATGAAATCTCTTAAACTGCAAACTGTCAAATGCTATTTGCCATTGTATGTTATCTTTCAAATGTGAAATACCAATACAGGTCAACTATTAAGACTGTCAAATATGATATACTGGTGGTTTTCACATTGCCATCACATTTCCTGGACACCCCCCCCCCCCGGTTCTTCTTTTGGCCTTCTCAGAAGTGATGTCCACCCTCTAGAACCCCCTCCTCTGTATAGTCTGGGAGGCAGAAAATGTGGCTCATTTTAAACACCTCCTGAAAACAGACTTGTTCAGGCAAGCTTTCCCTGGTTTGTCATTGATCATCATGATTCTGCTCTGCTGTGCTGTGTTTTTATTGTGTCTTTTGTTGTTGGAAGTTAAAAAGTTTTAATGTTGTATTATATATGTATTTTTCACTGTGATTCTAAATATTTTTGTATGTAAACCACTTACAGATTTTACTACATGGAAGTGGCATACAAGTCGAACCAAAACGTATTATCAGTGGCTCCTAAAAGCACCAAAGCAGAAGCACAGCCAGTGCCCGGCGGAGCGGTGCCTTGCTGAAGGAAGGCTGGGGCGGGATGTTTGTTGATGTGCGGTTGTTGTTGTTGTTCAGTCGTTCAGTCATGTCCAACTCTTCGTGACCCCGTGGACCATAGCACGCCAGGCCTTCCTGTCCTGCGCTCTCTCCCGGAGCGTGCTCAAGTCCATATTCATTGCATCGGTGATGCTATCTAGCCATCTCATCCTCTGTCGTCCCCTTCTCCTTTTGCCTTCAGTCTTTCCCAGCATCAGGGTCCTTTCCAGAATCAGCCCCAGCGAGCAGCCGCGGATGTAGACAAAACACTCGAGTGGAGGGTTAAGAACAGACTTTTACTGGGCATATAACAAACTCACATCTCGAGGGAAGTTGGCTGAGGTCAGCCTCATGGCCAGCATCCCTTGCAGGAGGAAGAAGGGAGAGGAGAGGAGAGGAGAGGAGAGGAGAGGAGAGGAGAGGAGAGGAGAGGAGAGGAGACAAGGAAAAGGCTGAACAGCCTCTCAGAGATCACTCAGGTGCATGTTATTAACCCTTTAGGCTCAGGTTGAGGGACTCGTGGCCCTTGTCCCACAGACAGGTGCTGCCCTCCTTAGGGCTGACCAGCATCTCTGTGGCCCAGTCACCCATCCATGGAGTAACAAGGCCATGGTGGAAGGGATGTGGAGGTGCTGGCACGCCCTATCAGTTTACCTCGCTGGATTGCTGTGATGATTAAGTGGGATAATCCCAAATATGCCACTGCCATGCCGTCTGCTGGCATGGGGACATCAAATCCATCTGTGCCCATACCTGATTCTCACAAAGGACACTAGCAAAAAACAAAACAAAACACCATCCAGGAGTTGATTTAAAACAAGGTTCATTCAGGATTCCAGTTAATCTCACTGAAAAACTGGACACTGTCCCCTTAAGTTAAAACGAAGGGCTATTTTGGGCTATATAGCCCTTGAGCTGACGCCCCAGGGCCACTGCAGGCTCTGGCACTTATGTATGTATGTATGTATTTATACATGCATACTTGAATTTATATGCCACTCTTCATAATAATGATTCTTCCAAAGCTGCTTACAGAATAAGATGCTGTGTGTGTGTGTGTGTGTGTGTAAGGAAGAGAGCAAACTGTGTGTGCATTTTGGTAGGATGTGCTGGATGAAACTTTGTTGTTGTTGTTGTTAATAATAACAATTCTGCAGCAGGAAAGGCAGCCAGGCACCCTGGTTCCAGGCAGCCGCACTGGGGTCTTGGGGAGTATTCTGGGCTGTCCCCGGCCTCGTCCTGGCACAGTGCTGGGCGAGCGCTCCTGAGCCCCGTCGCCACCCTCGCCCCCGAGGGACCCGACCCAGACAAGCAGCTCTGCTGACGGCCGGCCCGTAATGCTGCGATGGAGGCGGGGAGGCGACGGCAGAGAGCGGGCTGCAGACTCTTGTCATAACTTCTTTGCGGGAGGCAAGCACTTGTCGGGCGGGTGATGGATGGACCACAGGCCTGCGATGCGCGTCCCGCGTTCCTCGGTTCCTCATCTGCACAGCCGAGCAACCTTGCAACGGGAAAATCGGCTTGAGGGCTGCGGGCAGGGGAAACAAGACAGTGGCTGCAGCTGCTGCTTCTACCCCATGGAAAGCAACATTGCCTGGATCTGTACCACGGAGGATGCCTTGCAAAGATCCAGCATCAAAAGACCCAACCGCACCCGGCAGACGAAGGGCGCAGTCCAGGGGGAATGGCCCCTGTGCAGGGAGCCCCTTGGAAGTGAGAGCAAGCTGTGCAAGCACGCCGTGCGCTCCCACCCCCGCCCTGGCTCCCCTTTCCTCTGCTGACTTCCACACCAGCAAACTTTAGATTGTAACCTCCTTGAGGTCAGGGAGCCATTTTTTGTTTTGTTTTTTACTTGTGGAACCCTCTCTATTGCCGTGGCGTTGATGTTGCTGGATAGAATGACGACGACGAAGAATATTTATTATTTAAAGCATTTCACCCTGCTGTTCAGCTGAAAATAACAGTGTTCATACCTTGAAAACACAGGCATCCATGCCCTCCATTTGTCCACGCCAGGGGTCACATTCAGTCAGTCCAGTCCTGTCAGGGTGTAATAATAAAGGGAAGATTTTAAGTTAACAAGGATAGATAAAGAGACAAGAATCAGTCACACCAGTACTGCACTGTGGTCTGAAATGGACTAATAAGACAAACTTACAGTGCAGTCTACTATAGTCTACTCAGAAATAATCATAGAATAGTATCATAGAATAGTATAGTAGGGTTGGAAGGGGCCGACAAGGCCATCGGGTCCAACCCCCTGCTCAACGCAGGAATCCAAGTCAGAGCATCCCCGACAGATGGCTGTCCAGCCTCGTCTTGAACGCCTCCAGTGTGGGAGAGCCCACCACCTTCCCAGGGAATTGGTTCCATTGTCGTATTGCTCTAACAGTCAGGACGTTTTTCCTGATGTTCAGCCGGAATCTGGCTTCTGAGCCCATTACTCCGTGTCCTGCACTCTGGGATGATCAAGAAGAGATCCTGGCCTTCCTCTCTGGGACAACCTTTCAAGGACTTGAAGAGCGCTATCCTGTCTCCCCTCAGTCTCCTCTTCTCAAGGCTAAACAGGCCCAGTTCCTTCAGTCTCTCTTCAAAGAGCTTTGTTTCCAGTCCCCTGACCATCTTTGTTGCCCTCCTCTGAACCCTCTCCAGCTTGCCTGCATTCTTCTTCAAGTGTGGTGCCCAGAACTGGACACAGTACTCCAGATGAGGCCTAACCAGTGCTGAGTAGAGGGGAACTAGTACTTCCCGGGATTTGGAAGCGATACTTCTATGAATGCAGCCCCAAAGAGCATTTGTCTTTTTTGCAGCCACATCACATTGTTGGCTCATATTCAGCTTGTGATTGACAACAATTCCAAGATCCTTCTTGCTTGTAGTGTTGTTGAGCCACATATCCCCCATCTTGTAACTGCGCATTTGGTTTCTTTTTCCTAGGTGCAGAACTTGGCATTTATCCCTATTAAATGTCATTCTGTTGTTTTCTGTCCAGCTCTCCAGATCACTTTGAATTTTGTTTCTGTCTTCCAAAGTATTAGCTATCCTGCCCAATTTTGTGTCATCTGCAAATGTGATCAGCATTCCCTGCACCTCCTCCTCCAAGTCATTAATAAACATGCTGAAGAGCACCGGGCCCAGAACTGAGCCCTGCGGTACCCCACTTGTTACCTCTCCCCAGCTTGAGAAGGTCCCACTGATAAGCACTCTTGGAGTCCGATTCTGTAGCCAACTGTGGATCCACCGGATCGTTGTTTCAACTAGCCCACTTTGAGCTAGTTTGCTCATCAGGAGATCATGGGGCACTTTGTTGAAAGCTTTGCTGAAGTCGAGGTATATTACGTCTACAGCATTAAATGTATGTA
Source organism: Heloderma suspectum (assembly GCF_057233095.1). Classification (NCBI taxonomy): domain Eukaryota; kingdom Metazoa; phylum Chordata; class Lepidosauria; order Squamata; family Helodermatidae; genus Heloderma; species Heloderma suspectum. Next base: position 314,038,083 of record NC_139461.1, on the reverse strand, counting down.
GGAATGCAGCTTCCTCTACACTATTATTAGGCTAAGCTGCCACCTATTATGCTGGCAAGACTTCTGCTATTCATCACCACTCCTAGGCTGACAGCTCTGAAATCCATAAGGGGTGGATCCAAGGCCTCATGTCTCCTTTAAACCCCACTTACTTCAGCAGGTGGCTGAAATGATGGTGTCTCTACTCTGTTCTACACTAGTAGAGCAAAGGATTTGAGAGACCACGCTTGCACAATGTAGATTTTGCACCTCTCGTCCATTAAAACGGATGCTGGGGCTAAGCAGGTGTCAAGTAGCATTATATGGAGACATCCTCAAATTACCAAGGAAGAAACAAGAGCCCAGGGAAACACGAAATGTGCAGATAATCAACACAGGGAGTGGGGGAACAGGACTGCCCCTGGCCACCTGGCCCTGCACTGGTCTTCCCCACCTTGATCAGGCCTCCTCCAGCCAGATCCTTTTGTAGGCATCTTTACTTGGAAGTACACACATCCCATTTTCTGGGGCTTGATGAGGCTTAGGAAGGGCTGTAGCTCAGTGGCAGAGACCCTGCTCTGCATGCAAGAGATCCCATTTTCAATCAACAGCATATCCAGGTAGTGCTGGGAGAGGAATCCTGCCTGAAACCCTGGGGACCCACTGCTGCCAGCTACTGTAGACAATACTGATGTCCCTAAGGGTGCAAGAGGAGGGGAGCCAAGGTGTGCCTTGTTTCCCTTTTTCCAGCTATCTTCTATTTCCCCGATATTTGTTGGGAGACAAATTCTGCAAAACATGGCCCCTCCAAGAAATTCCTGACTTGTGTGGCAGATAACTCTCTCCTACAGAAAGTAGAGGAAGGAACTAGAGGACCAGCTATCATTGACTTGATCCTAACCAACAGAGATGACTTAGTGGATCAAGGAGCAGTTACAGGAACTCTGGGCGAAAGCGACCATGTTGTACTTGAGTTCTTGGTTCTAAGGGAAGCAAAAGCCGAGTGTAGTCAAACGCATACCCTGGATTTTAGGAAAGCTGATTTTAATAAACTCAGAACAATGATCAGTAAGGTCCCATGACAAGCAATTCTAAAGAGAAAAGGAGTCCAAAATAGGTGGGAGCTTTTAAAAAAGGAAATTCTCAAGGCACAATTACAAACCATTCCAACAAGAAAAATAGGTGGGAGCTTTTAAAAAAGGGAATTCTCAAGGCACAATTACAAACCATTCCAACAAGAAAAAAAGGTGGAAGGCAACAGAAGAAAACAATGTGGCTTCACAAAAAGCTTAGAGATGACCTGAAAACAAAAAAGGACACATATAGGGAGTGGAAGGAAGGCCAAGCATCAAAAGAACAGTGCAGGCAGTTAGCACAGAATTTCAGAGATGGCATCAGGAAGGTAAAGCTGAGAATGAGCTGAGGTTAGCAAGGGATGCAAAAAGCAACAAAAAGGCTCTCTTCAGCTATGTGCAAAGTAAAAGACAGAGGAAAGAAATGGTGGTTCAGCTATTAAATAAGGATGGCAAAATGATACCAGATCACAAAGGCAGATGTGCTCAATTCCTACTTTGGCTCAGTCTTCTCCCAAAAGAGGGTCTATGACCCCCCATCCCCAGCAAAGGCGAAGTACAGGCTGCAGGGGCAGGATTGCAGCTTGAGATAGATAGGCATATGGTCAAGGAACACCTAATTGCTTTGAATGAGTTCAAATCTCCAGGGCCAGATGAACTGCACCCGAGAGTAATAAAGGAACTGGCAGAAGAACTATCAGAACCACTGCCTATTATCTTTGAGAAATCAAGGAGGACGGGTGAAGTCCCAGATGACTGGAGGAGGGCTAATGTTGTCCCTATTTTCAAAGAGGGGAAAAAGAAGGAACCAGGGAACTACAGACCAGTCAGTAGGTCTGTATCCATCCCTGGGAAAATTCTGGAGCAGATGATAAAACAATCAGTCCGTAAACAATGCAATTGAAAACAATGCATTGAAAACAATGCAGTGATTACTCAAACCCAACATGGATTTGTCAAGAACAAATCCTGCTGGATGAATCTGATCTCATTTTTTGATCAAGTAACCTCCCTTGTGGACTGTGGGAATGCTGTGGACATCATATACCTCGACTTCAGCAAAGCTTTCAACAAAGTGCCCCATGATCTCCTGATGAGCAAACTAGCTCAAAGTGGGCTAGATGAAACAACGATCCGGTGGATCCACAGTTGGCTACAGAATCAGACTCAAAGAGTGCTTATCGGTGGGATCTTCTCAAACTGGGGAGAGGTAACAAGTGGGGTACTGCAGGGCTCAGTCCTGGGCCCAGTGCTCTTCAACATTTGTATTAATGACTTGGAGGAGGAGGTGCAGGGGAATGCTGATCAAATTTGCAGATGACACAAAATTGGGTGGGATAACTAATACTTTGGAAGACAGAAACAAAATTCAAAGGGATCTTGATAGTCTGGAGTGCTGGGCAGAAAACAACAGAATGAAATGTAATAAGGATAAATGCCAAGTTCTGCACCGAGGAAAAAGAAACCAAATGCACAGTTACAAGATGGGGGATACGTGTCTCAACAACACTACAAGCAAGAAGGATCTTCACATTGTTGTCGATCACAAGCTGAATATGAGCCAACAATGTGATGTGGCTGCAAAAAAAGGCCAATGCTCTTTTGGGCTGCATTAATAGAAGCATAGCTTCCAAATCCTGGGAAGTACTAGTTCCCCTCTACTCAGCACTGGTGAGGCCTCATCTGGAGTACTGTGTCCAGTTCTGGGCACCACACTTTAAGAAGGATGCAGACAAGCTGGAGAGGGTTCAGAAGGCCGAACCCTCCATTTCAATCGGGCTTCAGGCCTGGTTTTGGAACGGAAACTGCCTTGGTCGCCCTGTGGGATGACCTCTGCCGGGAGAGGGACAGGGGGAGTGCGACCCTGTTGATTCTCCTGGACCTCTCAGCGGCTTTCGATACCATCGACCATGGTATCCTTCTGGATAGGTTGTCTGGGTTGGGAGTAGGAGGCACTGCACTACAGTGGTTCCGCTCCTACTTGGATGGCCGATTCCTGAAGGTGGTGCTGGGGGATTATTGCTCTGTGCCATGGCAATTGTGCCATGGGGTTCCACAGGGCTCTATTTTATCCCCCATGCTGTTTAACATCTACATGAAACCGCTGGGGGAGGTTATCCGGAGGTGTGGGCTGAGGTGCCATTAATATGCGGATGACACCCAGCTCTACCTCTCTTTCTCATCAAAACCAGGTGAGGCAGTGGCTGTTCTGAACCAGTGCCTGGGCACGGTAATGGACTGGATGAGGGCTAATAAACTGAAACTCAATCCAGACAAGACGGAGGTACTGTTAGTGGGTGGTTCGTCTGCCCGGCTAGGTGATATTCAACCTGTTCTGGAGGGGGTTGCACTCCCCCTAAAGGATCAGGTTCGTAGTTAGGGGGTGCTCTTGGATCCAGAACTGTCACTTGAGGCACAGGTGAACTCAGTGGCACGGAGCACTTTTTATCAGCTTAGGCTGGTATACCAACTACGCCCTTATCTGGACAGCGATAGCCTAGCTACAGTTATCCATGCTCTGATGACCTCTCGTCTGGATTACTGCAATGCGTTATACGTGGGGCTGCCTTTGAAAACGGTCCGGAAACTTCAGCTGGTCCAAAATAGGGCAGCAAGATTGTTAACAGGGACTGGCCTGCGAGCTCATATTACGCCAGTACTTTTCCAGCTGCACTGGCTGCCAGTCCATTTCCGGGCCCGATTCAAAGTGCTGGTGTTAACATTTAAAGCCCTTAACGGCTTGGGGCCAGGTTACCTGAAGGATCGCCTCCTCCCATATGTGCCTGCCCAGACCTTAAGATCATCATCAGCGGCCCTTCTCTGTGAGCCCCTGCCAAAGGAAGTGAGGCGGGTGGCTACTAGGAGGAGGGCTTTTTCTGTTGTGGCACCCCGGCTCTGGAATGAGCTCCCTAGTGAGGTTCGCCTGGCGCCTACATTGTACTCCTTTCGGCGCCAGGTGAAGACCTTTTTATTTTCCCAGGCATTTTAGCATTTTAGCTTTCTAAATTTTTATCTTTGCTGTTTTAAATCTGTATTTTAAACTCCTGTACTGCTGCTAGGTTTTATTGTGGTTGTATTGTTATATTGTGGTTTTAATGTTCTATATATTTTAAATTGTTTTATTGTGTGTTGTTTGGTTTTAATTTTTGTGAACCGCCCAGAGAGCTTCGGCTATTGGGCGGTATAGAAATAAATAAATAAATAAATAAATAAATATAAATAAATAAATAAATAAAAGAAGGCAGCAAAGATGATCAGGGGACTGGAAACAAAGCCCTATGGGGAGAGCTGAAAGAACTGGGTATGTTTAGCCTTGAGAAGACTGAGGGGAGATATGAGAGCGCTCTTCAAGTACTTGAAAGGTTGTCACACAGAGGAAGGCCAGGATCTCTTCTCGATCATCCCAGAGTGCAGGACACGGAATCATGGGCTCAAGTTACAGGAAGCCAGATTCCAGCTGAACATCAGGAAAAATGTCCTGACTGTTAGAGCAATACGACAATGGAACCCATTCCCTAGGGAGGTCATGGGCTCTCCCACACTGGAGGCATTCAAGACGAGGCTGGACAGCCATTTGTCAGGGATGCTCTGACTTGGATTCCTGCATTGAGCAGGGGGTTGGACTTGATGGCCTTGTAGGCCCCTTCCAACCCTACTATTCTATGATTCTATGATCTTGTCCTTTCTCTGCCTTAATTTCCTTCAAAATACTTCCAGGGGAGCCTTTTCTTTGTATCAAATCTGCTCCTATCATTGTTAGGATATCAGGGCATTATGAGGAGATTCTAGGGTTCTCTGATCACAAGGAGAATCATCTCTCTCTGTGTGTTATTATGTAGTGGCCTTTTAAACCCCACAAAGGCATGATGGAAGAACTGGCTTGTTCAGTCGTTAAGTCGTGTCTGACTCTTCATGACCCCATGGACCATAGCACACCAGGCCTTCCTGTACTCCGCTCTCTCCCGGAGTGTGAGAGATGTCTGGATGGTCCTGCTACTTTGATGGAAGAATAGGGACAGGATATCTTGGGGAGGGACTGCACACAAGTCGAAATTACATGAAGAAAATAACATTTTGAATGCAAGGAAGATCATTGAGCTCCTGGCTCTCTTACCTTCTTCTCACCCTCCCTCTCCCTGGTTTGCTTTTCACACACTTAAGACTCTACATGTTTAAAGCATGATTTAATGTGTATGTGTGGGGAGGGGGATGTGGCAGATGGCTGGAGGCCCCCTCCCTTGCTGTCTCATGTTGCAGTTGCACAGCAGCCAGTCTTCAACCCTGTCCCTTGCTTCCCTGTTTTTCTCTACTTTCTTTTCAACTTCGTTTGCTTTCTGTATTTGCCTTTAATTCAATATTTTGTCCCATGCGCCATCTCCCTTTATTGGATAACACTACTTTGTTATTGAATCCTCCCCCGCAATCGCAGGGAGAAAATTTAGTTTTCCAGGCAGCAATAAAGTTGGATCAGAGTCTTCTGAGGCCAGGAATGGTGCCAAGGTTGGAGGAGCCCATGAAAGGGGCTCCACAGACATTGGTGAAAGCCGCAGCTCTGCTAGGTGCACAGGGTCTGTCGGCGTTTGTCTTTTGTTCTGAATCATCAAAGTTGGAAGGAGCTGGACAGCCATCTGGGAAAACCCTCAGCCCAAAGTAGCAGGACCATCCAGACATTCACAGATCAGTCCAGACCATGGTGTTGCACAAGGAGGAGGAAAGCATACCATGGAAAGGCACTTTTGGAGAAAATGTGCTCAAGGAATCCAGCCATGTGCCCATGTGTGGGAATGCCAGGCACGCTTCTTCCCCCTCCCCCACCTTGGGTCTCTAGCTCATTTGATCTACAGCAAGGGTGGGCAACTTATGGCTCTCCAGACATTTTTGTCTACAACTTCCATCAGCCCTAGCCAGCATAGCTAATGGTGAGGGATGATGATGGGAGTTGTAGGCCAAAACATCTGGAGGGCCACAAGTTGCCTGCCCCTGATCTAAGAGAAAATTCCCTCCCAACAGAGCAAGAGCAAAGAAAATACACCATAGGTTGGGAGGAAGCAACTGCGTGGCTGGTTCATACCTACATATTCATCATTTGGTGACTGAGCAGAGGTGTGTGCAGAGAAAGTGGATAGAAAGACATTTTCCCCCTTCATGTGGGTAGTTGGTTGGCCACTGTGTGAACAGAATGCTGGATGAGATGAACCCTTGATCTGATCCAGCATGGCTCTTATGTTCTTAATGCCGTGTGTGTGTGTGTGTGTGTGTGTGTTAGCTAGCCAGGGCAGAGGCATTGAGAGCCAAGATGGTGTCACTGGGTTTCAGCCAGGGGGCCCTTAACATATCTGGGCCAGGGGCAGTACTAAAATATCCAGGGCTCAGGCCCATTGAACACAAATTTGCTCAAATTTTGCTGATTTACATATGCAAATATATGTGCATAATTAGAAGTAATTACTATAATTTAAAATTTATAGTAGACAAGGTAATTAACCTTTTACTTGCTTTCACAACAGACCTGTGCAATGTCCCAAATTGTGCTTGCTTAAAACTTACCCTCCATGCACCCACACTTTTCCTTGGTCTTTCAGTTCCAAATCCAGATGGAGAGGATGGAATGCCTCAAACCCACACAGAGTTGTATGACAACTTAAACATTTACTGATTAATTGCAAACTGAACATGGCACACTGGCAAGGGAGAGTGTGGGAATATATTGTAAACTGTAATAACCCATGCTCTTAGGCTGCAAACTTACACAATTACTGGAGAATAACCCCCATTAAACATAAGGAATTTACTTCTGAGTAAATCCTCACTCCCTACCCCCACCTGTCCAATCACCAACAAGCACAACAGCACTGGACAGATACCTCAGGAAAGTCATTGCTTTGCTGCTCCTGGTCCCTGGACCAGATGAGGAAGCAGAGAAAAAGGTGACTGCAAAACCATGGAGCTTCAGGCACATTCAAGCCAGCCAGCAAGCCATACACTCATATATTAAAAAGGTGTCCCCAACCAGTCGTGTCTGAGTCTAGGGTGTGGTGCTCATCTCCATTTCTAAGCCGAAGAGCCAGCGCTGTCCGAAGACGCTTCCGTGGTCATGTGGCCGGCATGACTGAACACCGAGGTGCACGGAACGCTGTTACCTTTCCTGCCAAAGCAGTACCTATTTATCTACTTGCAATTTCTTGCTTTCGAACTGCTAGGTTGGCAGGAGCTGGGACTGAAGACGGGAGCTCACTCCGTCACGCGGCACTCGGGTCTCGAACTTCTGGTCTGCAGTTCAGCGTCTTAACCACTAAGCCACCGCGGCCCCAGTATAATATATTATAATATAATACTCATATATTGCCTTACCCCAAATTCAGACACTGCAGCTCATTCAAACCCTTTTTGCAAGCAACCCCACTTCAACTTTCCCACGATAAGGAGCCTCTAGCTTGGAGGAAGCAACAGATGAGGTACTCTGTTGGATATGTGAGCAGCCAATGTGCCTGCTCTTCCTGTTGTTGGGGACTCACTGCCTACAATGGCCCAGGGCAACAACAGCAGCTGTCCAGTAACAATTGGCTGGGCAGCACTCTGCTGGGTCAGGCATACTCGGAGAAAGTTGGGTGACAATGGTGCTCTTAGGCAATTCTGGACTCAATGAAAGTAAGGAGCAGATGGTGGGAGGAAAGGGGGTAGCCTCCCCTCTAGTATAAAAGGCTAGTGTCTTCATGCTCAACTCCATATTATACCGCTAAAGAAGTGAGTCCTAAAGTCTTCTAGTAACTGCAAGGCTATTGTGTTCAGAGGGAAGAAGCAGGCTTGTATTAAGGCGATGATGGCAACTGGAGCAGCTCTAAAGATGTGGAGCTCGGCTCAGAAGATCCAGGGCCCATGCCAAAGTGAGCTAGTTTCTAACAGTGCCCACAGTTTGGGCTAGTGGAAAGTTCCAGCAGAAGAGACATGGCCAGGGAAAGGTTCAGGCGTGTGCATGCAGGCATCTTGCCACTGCGCTGCTGAAAATCACTCTCTCCTGACCCGAAGCAGCTTCTCTGAAACTAAAGCAGTGCTGGAATCTCCTCATATTCAGAGAGGTGTCAGTGCAGCACATGGGGGGCTGTCTCCAAGGGTCCTGCTCCAGTCCCAGGAGCTAAATTCTGTCACCACCTACAGCTTCCCTCCCTGGTGGGTCTAGACTGCCACAAAGGAAACTTCCATCTCGAGTGGGCATGGGGCTGAGCACCGGTTGTGCTGGACACCTGTCAGAATGGGACTCTGCCCTCCTCGGTGCTGGAGGATAGGAGGCAGAGAGGACTCCAGCACTCATCTTTCTGAGTACTCAGCAAGACGGGGCACTTCTCCCTATCCCCCCCCCCTTGGGGAGAGGGGCTGTGTTTGTGCTCTGGTTTGCTTTATAAATGTCTGCTTGGGAGTTTTACGTGGTGGGAATAAAGAGCGAGCAACAGAAGGGAAGGAAAAGAAATAAAGAAGCCATAGCAAAATGGCTCAGATAACAAAATGGCTTGTCCACTCACATGTGTAAATGGATGTTCTTGCTCGTGGTTTCACATCTGCAGGCCTTAGATTTCTGCTTGTAAACCGAGGATCGACTCTTTTTCTCTTCTTAGATATTCTTTTTTTTTTTTACATGTCCTTATGTCTTCTTTATTAGCATTAGTTGTTGAGCTTTCCAATAACTTTGTAATGTTCCCAAGAATATGTTGATTTCTGCAGAACAACTGTACATGTGCGTTTGTCACAGCTGGTGTTTTATCTGGATACTCAATAAAAGGATGGCAGATGATGCAATCATGATGTGCCATTTATCTCTTCCTTAGAGCAGAGATTTGTTGAGTTAATTTCATCCTGACTGGTTCGTCCTCTGCTTCATTGGAACGACCAAAGTGCCGGCTGGGGGCTTCTGTCAAAAAATTATATATGTTTTTAATTTGAGGCCTATCTTTCAAGCAAACTCCCACTGAGATAACTGCGCAAGCACTGCTATTAAAGACAGAGAAGAAGTAAAAAAAAAAAAGTACTAGACTGTGTTTTGTAGGATTCCAGACAGCTATCTTTACTTTCCTAACTATTTGGATTCACTGGCAAATTTTACTCACGAGTACGTCATATCTGGCTGCAAATGAAATGCATTTATCACGTCTTCCCTCAGGGGTTCCCAGCCCTGCCTGGAACTGACAGGAATTCAGCCTGGGGCCCTCTATGCGCAAACACACACACCATGAGCTCTGCCACTGAGATGCAGCCCCACCCCGTTGGTCCTGTCCAGGAGGAATGCTCTTATGGTTTTATCTTCTAGTGAACACAGGCAGATGAGCCAGTTAGTTACATGCCCTTTGCCAAAAAGTAGGAACACAGTGGCATTTACAAACACTGGTACTGGGACCCTAAGGGAATCATTAAAGCTGAAAATGTTGGCATTTCCAGGATATTTTTATTCTTAAACAGCTACTGGAGAGATTAAGAAATTGAAGTATGAACTGGGTGCGCTTTGGCTCATATCTCACTTTGGCTGTGAATTTATTGGGTGGCCATAGGCAAGCCCCTGTCTCTCAGGCCCCCATCTGTAATATGGGCATAGTAGTCCTGGCCTACCTTACAGGGTTATTGTAAACACTGCTGAGACAAAGGGCTTCTCCACATGGGACTTTTATCCTGCAATTGAGATTGGCTACTCATGGAAGTTTGTGGATCCTTTACATGACATTGTCAACCTCCAGACCCTGTCCCATGCTATCCGACCATTGCCATGGCTTTATTTGAAACAGAAATAATGAGCTAATAAAAAGAAGTGGTTTGAATTTGTCTGTGTAAAGAGGAAGTGGTGCTATAACAACAGCACCATCTAGCGGCTATATAATGAAACATATAGAACTTGCATATAAAGCCAATCCTCCCCACAAAAACCAGGAAGTGTGCATGAAGGAACCCATCTTAATCCCGCAAAGAATCTGGAAGCAGAAGCCCCGGTAAAGTTGTGGGATAAAAAACTGGATGCGGAGATGCCCAGTGTCTGTGAGCATTCAAAAGCTGCTATGTAAATGCCAAGTGTTTGTTATGTATTGGGTGGGTGGTAGTGTGAGTAAGTTATTGTTTTGAACCTTGGCAGCTCCTGTAGAGCTGGGAGTAGCAACAGTGGGCAGAGCGCCTGCTAAGTGCTCACTTGTGTGTGTGCTGAATCAAAGAATGGTTGTGCTTGGGGCCTGCTGGTTCTGCAGTCATTCCTCCTACCTATACAACATTTAGTGCAATGAGGATGCGATCCTGAGAGCTATACAGGCAGCAAGGACCGTGAATCCATTTACACAGCAGTCAGCTAGACCCACTTAAGAACTTGAGCAACCCGTGTGTGTGTGTGTGTGTGTGTGTGTTTTAAAGATAGGGATGGCGGAGAATTCCACCACGGACTCCAATGAGTCTCCAATAAGACTCCGTCCCCAGAGTCCGTGGTGGAACAGAACACTTACCTCCGCCTCCGCGCGGAATCCTCTTTGGCCAGATCCTTCCACTCCGGATTGCCAGCGATACAGCTGCCATGCTGTATCGCTGGCTGAAGGGAATTGACTGTGGACACGAATGGCGTCCAGGACGCCATTTGTGGCCGTAAAGGTCTTAGTTTAAGCAAAATGCAGCCATTTACAGCTGCATTTACCTTAAACTAAGACCTTTACGGCTGCAAATGGCATCCTGGACGCCATTCGTGTCCGCAGTCATTACCCCTCAGCCAGCAATACGGCATGGCGGCCGTATTCCTAGAGCTTCGGAGCTGGCCAGCGGCTCCGCGGAATTGCCACGGAGCGGAGCCGGCCGAAGAGGATTCCGAGGGGAAGAACGGATCACCTCCCCCCCCGCAGGCGGACTCTCCATGTACCGGCAGGCAGGGAAGCCGCCCATCCCTATTTAAAGATAATTAAAATCAAAATGGCTGCTCTTGGACATACTGAAGAGTTTGATGGGAGTGAACTTGCTTCCTGGGATTCTTATGCAGAACGGCTTTCATTCTTTGAAGCAAATAAGACAGCCAGTGCTGAACTAAAGCGAGCTGTGCTCTTAACTGTTTGTGGGCCACAGACATTTGCCATAATAAGCTCCCTCACTGCTCCTGCCTCACCAAAAACTAAGACATTTGATGAACTTTTAGGATTACTGAAGATACATTTCTCACCAAATCCTTCAGTTATTGTGGAGAGATTTAAATTTCACAAACGAATGCAGAAACCTGGAGGGCATTGCCACTTATATTGCAGAACTGCATCAGCTTTCTCAACACTGCAGCTTTGGGGATTTTCTAGAGGGATCGCCTTGTCTGTGGGGTTTATGATGAAGCACTACAACAACGCGTCCTGTCTGAGCCAAACTTGACATTTGCAATGGCTCAAGAAAAGGCATTAGCCAGTGAGACTGCATCACTATGTCACAGAATTCAAGAGGAATGCAGGTGATGTAAATGCCACCTGGAGCAAGCAGGCTGAGAATTCTGGGCAACAAGGTCAACAGAACACAAGAAATGCACCCTCCATAAAATCTGCAGATAGGCCCTGGCTAACCTATTCCTGCTCAGGCTGTGGAGGACCACATCAGCGCTCCCTGTGCAGATTCAAGGGTGCTGAGTGCAGGTTTTGCAAGAAAGGTCACGTTGAACGAGTCTGCCATTCAAAATCTGACAGCACAAGGCGAAGGAACTATAACAAGGAGTCACTCCACCTAGCATCTCACAGGGTTGATTATCCACAGGGTGATGAAATTCAACAGCTATAGCACATTCAGAAGACCTGTGGCAAGGAACCTCACGATCCTGTGTTGGATGCAACAGTATTAATCAATGGCCGGGAGTGCAAAATGGAAGTGGCTCCGGGGTCTGGGGTATCCGTAATTAACAGAGGCACATATTACCTGGGACCCTTGCTCCAAAGGTGTCAAGTCCATTATGCATTCTGCGTGATTACAATGCAAAGAAGGTCGATATCGTTGGATGCTTTACTGTGGATGTACAGTAGTCTCCTTCCAAAGGAAGCTTCCATATATAACTGTGGAGGAGCAGAGGAAAAACTTCTTGGGGAGAAACTCGTTCTCATCAATAGGGATTGGCGTTCAAGGAATTCACACCCTTACTACAGGTTGGCTTGCAGCAATTGTTAATACATTTCCCAGGGTATTTTCTGAAGAATTGGGAGAATACAAAGGGAAGCCAGTGTACTCCATCTGGATACATTTATTGCACCAATTGGTATGAAAGCATCGGCCAGGAGCTCTGTCTGGTGGCCCGGTATGGACTCCAATATTGAACAAATTGTAAATGTGTGCAGTACTTGTCAAGCCACTAGGCACAATCCACCAAGGGCCCCAGGGAAGTGACCAAGAAGCCTTGGTCAAGAATCCATATAGATTTTGCAGGACCATTTCAAGGAAAAATCTTCTTGGTTGTGGTAGTTCTTACTCGAAGTGGCTTGAAGTAGTCTCAGTACCATCACAAACAGCCGCTGTGACAATCACAGCACTGCGCTACCTATTTGCAACTCAGGGGTTGCCTGACACTATCGTCTCAGACAATGGGACTGCATTATGCCATGTACATCTGCTGAATTTAAAATATTTGCAGACAAGAACCTTACTTGGGCTGTCACCATGGCACCTTGTCATCCCCAAGCAAATGGCCAAGCTGAACGGATGGTGCAGACAACAAGAGATGCCCTGAAGCACATTGCGGAGAAGACTGGCAGACTCGCTTTGCCAGGTCTCTCATTGCCAACATGTTACTTCTTGTGCAACAACAGGCATCAGTCCTGCAGAGCCACTTATGGGGTGGCACCTAAAAACTTGCCTTGACCGTCTCCACCCAGATTTAGCTGAAGACTTGCAAAGCAAACGGGAGCATGCTCTGGTGCTGCCTTCTCAGCTCCTGCTCTCCGTTTATTTGCCTCACAAGATCAGGTGTTTGCTAGGAACAATGGTGCTGGACTGAGGAGGGTTCCTTCCTCTATTGTGAACCGCCCAGAGAGCTTTGGCTACTGGGCGGTATAGAAATGAAATAAATAAAAATAAAATAAAATAAATAAAATCACTGAGGTCACTGGACCTGTGTCATACAAAGTCCGGTGTGCAGATGGGTCAGTGTGGCATTGCCATATTCACCAGCTGAGAAGGCGTTCTGGCCAGAGTTGGTTGGCATCCACAGAGGTAGCTGCTGAAGATCTATCTGGAACTGATGTGTTTCTCTCACCACCAGTTGAAGCGCCAGAACTGCTAAGTGATGGGAGCAAAACTCCTTCCTTGCCTACAGCAGTTACTGAAAGGAAGTCATCTTAGCAAGCTACACCTACTAGTCAAGTGCAGAGACCATGCTGTGAAAGGGTACCTCCTCCTTGGTTGGAAGACTATGATAGGAAGGCCTGCTGATTCTTGCAGTCATTCCTACTACCCATACAACAGTGTTATTACAACAATAGTTTCGGGTGACACAAGGCCCAGTGGAGCGAAGGTGGCTGGCCACTTTTACGGGCTTGGCTTTGGCTGATGAGAATGGGCAATTCATCTGTTTCAAAGAACCATTGTTGTAGTACAGCATTCTCCAAGCTGGTGCCCTCCAGAGTTGGTGGGACTACAATTCCCATCATGCCCAGCCATGCCCATACTGGCTGAGGATGGGGGTTGCAGTGCTACACCTCTGGAGGGCACTGGAGTGGGGAAGGGTGCAGCGATGTGCCCCCGGGGCATATGTCTCCCAGCCGCAGAGCCTTTTTAAGCAGGCTCAGTGAAGTTGCACTATATGTTAAAAATACATATATCTGCACAGAAATACAGGAGGATGAGTTTGGTAGCCCCATCAAGAGCATCTGGGTTAAAATAAATGGAGCAAAGAATAAAATGAACCAGGTGGTCGGAGCCTACTACCGGCCGCCCAATCAAGGAGATGAGGATGAAACTTTTGAAAAGCAAATGGCCAATGTTTCAAGGAAGCATGATGTAGTAGTAATGGGGGACTTCAATATCCCCGATATTTTTGGGGAGACAAAATCTGCAAAACATGGCTCCTCCAAGAAATTCCTGAGTTGTGTTGCTGATAACTTCTTCCTACAGAAAGTAGAGGAAGGAACTAGAGGATCAGCTATCCTTGACTTGATCCTAAACAACAGAGATGACTTAGTGGATCAAGTAGCAGTTACAGGTACTCTGGGGGAAAGTGACCATGTTATACTTGAGTTCTTGGTTCTAAACGAAGAAAAAGCCAAGGGTAGCCAAACGGGTACCCTGGATTTTAGGAAAGCCAATTTTAATAAACTCAGAACAATGGCAAGTAAGGTCCCATGGCAAGCTACTCTAATGAGAAAAGGAGTCCAAGATGGGTGGGAGTTTTTTAAAAAGAGAGTTCTAAAGGCAATATTACAAACAATTCCAACAAGAAAAAAAGGCGGAAGACAACAGAAGCAGCCAATGTGGCTTCACAAAAAGATTAGAGATGACCTGAAAACAAAAAAGGACACATACAGGAAGTGGAAAGAAGGCCAAGCAACAAAGGAAGAGTAGAGGCAGGTAGCACAGAATTGCAGGGATGGCGTCAGGAAGGCTAAAGCTGAGAATGAGCTGAGGTTAGCGAAAGAGGCTAAAAGCAATAAAAAGGCTTTCTTCAGCTACGTGCAAAGTAAAAGACAGAGGAAAGAAATGGTGGTTCAACTATTAAATAAGGATGGCAAAATGATAATAGATGACAAAGAAAAGGCAGCAGTGCTCAATTCCTACTTCGGCTCAGAGGGTCTATGACCCCCCTGGCAAAGGTGAAGTACAGGCTGAAGGGGCAGGATTGCAGCTTGAGATCGATAGGCATATGGTCAAGGAACACCTAATTATTTTGAATGAGTTCATCTCTCCAGGGCCAGATGAACTGCATTTTAGAATAATAAAGGAACTGGCAGAAGAACTCTCAGAACCACTGTCTATTCTCTTTGAGAAATCATGGAGGACAGGGGAAGTGCCAGAGGACTGGAGGAGGGCTAATGTCCCTATCTTCAAAAAGGGTAAAAAGGAGGAACCTGGGAACTACAGACCAGTCAGTCTGACATCAATCCCAGGGAAAATTCTGGAGCAGATGATAAAGGAATCCATCTGGAAGCACCTTGAAAACCATGCCGTGATTACTCGAAGCCAACATGGATTTGTCAAGAACAAGTCCTGCCAGACAAATCTGATCTCATTTGATCAAGTAACCCCCCTTGTGGACCGTGGGAATGCTGTGGACATAATATACCTTGACTAAAGCAAAGCTTTCGACAATGTGCCCCATGATATCCTGATGAGCAAACTAGCTCAAAGTGGGCTAGATGAAACAACGATCCGGTGGATCCACAGTTGGCTACAGAATCAGACTCCAAGAGTGCTTATCAATGGGACCTTCTCAAACTGAGGAGAGGTAACGAGTGGGGTACCGCAGGGCTCAGTCCTGGGCCCAGTGCTCTTCAACATTTGTATTAATGACTTGGAGGAGGAGGTGCAGGGAATGCTGATCACATTTGCAGATGACACAAAATTGGGCGGGATAGCTAATACTTTGGAAGACAGAAACAAAATTCAAAGTGATCTGGATAGACTGGAGCGCTGGGCAGAAAACAACAGAATGACATTTAATAGGGACAAATGCCAAGTTCTGCACCTAGGAAAAAGAAACCAAATGCACAGTTACAAGATGGGGGATACGTGGCTCAACCACACTACAAGCGAGAAGGATCTTGGAATTGTTGTCGATCACAAGCTGAATATGAGCCAACAGTGTGATGTGGCTGCAAAAAAGGCCAATGCTCTTTTGGGCTGCATTCATAGGAGCATAGCTTCCAAATCCCGGGAAGTACTAGTTCCCCTCTACTCAGCACTGGTTCGGCCTCATCTGGAATCCTGTGTCCAGTTCTGGGCGCCACGCTTTCAGAAGGAGGCAGACAAGCTGGAGAGAATCACAGGATAGTAGGGTTGGAAGGGGCCTACAAGGCCATCGAGTCCAACCCCCAGAGGGTTCAGAGGAGGGCAGCAAAGGTGATCAGGGGACTGGAAACAAAGCCCCGTGAGGAGAGACTGAAGGAACTGGGCCGGTTTAGCCTTGAGGAGAGAAGGCCGCGGGGAGGCAGGCAGCGCCCTTCAAGGACTTGGAAGCTGCCCCGGAGGCAGGCCGGATCTCCTCCCCATCACCCCGGAGCGCAGGCACGGGATCGGGCTCAAGCCACGGGGAGCCAGATGCCGGCTGAACATCGGGAGAAACAACCCACCCGCGTCGGCCGCGTCCCCGCGCTCGCGACGGAGCACCGGCGGCCCGCAGCGGCGCCCCGTCGGGCTTCCGGCGGCGCGCTGGCGGGTTCGCGCGCGCTTCGGGGCGGCGCCCCGGCCGGCCCCGCGCGCTTCACGGCAGCCTCGCGACAACTTGCGGCAGCGCGGCGGCGGCGGCGGCGGCGGCCGGCGGGCGGGCGGGCGGCATGGACGTGGGCGAGCTGCTCAGCTACCAGGTGAGGCGGCGAGGAGCGGCGCGGAGGCGGGCGCGGCCCCGCAGGGGCGCTCGCGGCGCTGCCGGGGCGGCCGGGCCTGCCTCGGGCCGCGGCCTCCGGGCCGCGCGGAGGCTGCGCTCGTCCGGCGGCGGCCAGGCGGCCTGGCTCGTCCCGGGACCGCGGCTCCGCTGCGCCCGCGGAAGCCCCCGCGGGTCGCGCCGTCCCCGCGGGGCGGCGGCGGCAGCTCGCGGGGCGGCAGGCAGCCGGAGCCCCCGGGCCGCTGCCCGGGGCGCGCAGCCTGGCCTGGGGGAGGCGCGGCGCCTGGCCGGGAGGAGCGCGCTCCTGCTCCGGCGGGGTCCACCGTGAGAGGAGGCCGTCGGCCGCGGGGAGCTGCGGAATTCGCTGCCGCAGGATGTGGCGATGGCCTTCAGAAGAGGGCTCGACACGTTGCTGGAGGAGAAGGCTCTCCGTGGCCCCGATGGCCATATGCGGCCTCCGCTATCGGAGGCAGGGTGCCCATGTGTACGAGCAGCTGGGGAACAGGGGCGGGAGGGCGCTGCCGCGCTCGTGCCCTGCGTGTGGGTGTCCTGTGGGCAGCTGGTTGGCCGCTGTGTGAACAGAACGCTGGACAAGATGGTCCGTCGATCTGATCCGGCAGGGCTCTTCTTATGCCCTGATGACCTGGACAACCTGGCCTCAGTCACCTCTGTTCTGATAGCCTCCTCGTTACATGGCCACAGCATGCTGTGTGCGGGGTGCCTTTGAAGACGGTTCAGAAACCGCAGCTTGCACAAGGTGCGGCAGCCGGTTCAATAAAGGGGAGCAGAAGATCAGAACGCATAACACTGATTCTGCGCCACTGGCTGCCTATACGTTTCTGAGCCCAAGTCGAGGTGCTATTTTAACCTGTAAAGCCTTACATATCTTGGGGCCACAATACCTATTGGAGCACCTGTGCCAGCGTCCGAGGCCCTCTTCCGGCAGAGGTTTGGAGGATGGCAACAAGGGAGGAGGACCTTCTCAGTGATTCCCTCCCACCCCACCCCACCCCATCGAATACACTATGCATTTCAGTGTCAGTTTCATGTATGTTTCTTATATTTCATTTATGTTACCTCTTTCTGTGTCCTAGAAAAAGGTTGTTACTGAAATAAACACACTGCAATTTATGCACTACAAGCAAAACAGAGAGAACGTTGCACAGAAACTGCAACAGGCAAGCCAGTGAGATAGAGTTGATGTTAACTATCTTAAATTACAGTTACACCTCATTGGTTTTTCCAATTTACATGACACAATAAATTACTGATTTTGAGTACCAGTTCTAGGCTCCACCTCTCCTCTCTTCTTCTTCTTCTTCTTCTTCCCCCCTTCTTTTTCCCTCTGGTGCTACTGTTCCCCTGCCCCCCCCCCCATCTACTTTCTTCCCCTTGGCCACTCTCTCTCTAAGGGCACAATCCTAAGTAGAAAGTCTGAGGCGGCCACCTATCCAAAGCAAGGCAGGAGAGGCACAGGGGGATCGTTCCCTCTACGCCACTCCTGCCTTGCTCTTTTTTGCTAGACAGCTGTTTTTGGCTGTCTAGCGGCAGGAGGGCGGGCGGCCAGGAGAGGAAGCCCCCCCCCCCAGCCCTACCCCTTTTCAGTCGCTCTGTGCTTGTTCTCTGAGCATGGAGGATGGGGCTTCTCCATGCTGCCTCCAAGGCAGCATGGACGGGGGCAGGGGGGCTCGGATTTCTGGGAACCAAGTTCGGAGCATGGGCTCCAAGGTCGGTTCCCGGAATAGAGCATATCCTATGGTTCGCTAGACAGTGTCTAGTGAGCCATAGGATTGCTCTCTAAGATGCTAATATTGGATCTCTGCAGTGGAAGCTTTTGGAGCCTTCTCCCTTTTTTAAACTTGGAGCGCTCAGAAGAGCACCTGCAAGTCCACTAAGTGGGAAGCGCCCTGCCTTGAATAAGGCATCAAGACGCCACAGGTTCAGCCTCCAGCCTTCTAGAGTAGCTATGCTAGTCAAGATCTCTACTGAGCCAGAGATCTCTACACAAAGGATTTGTGGAGTGGGGTTTACTCAGATGCTTCATTTTCATATTGCTTTTTTGAGCCAGGATTACTAAGGCAGTCTATATAATTGAATAAAATGGGTGGTTCTTAATTAATGGTTAAATGAGTGGTTAATCCAGAGCAGATATGTTCCATATTTATTGTAATAAACTCAATGCCTTTCAAACGGGGTGGGGGTGGGTGGGGCGGAATTGCTTTAAGAATATAAGAAGAGCCATGTTGGATCAGACCAAGGGTCCATCTCGTCCATTCTGTTCACACGGTGGCCAGCTCACTGCCTATGGGGAACCCATAAGTAGGACATGAGGGCAATAGCTCTCTCCTGCTCATCTTCCCCAACAACTGGCATGCAGAGGCAAGTTGCCTCTGATACGGGAGGTAATCTAACCATCCTAACTAGTAGCCATTGATAGCCTTCTCCTTCTCCATGACTATCTAATTCCCCGTTTGAAGTCATCCAAATTGGTGGCCATCACTACATCATGTAGTAGTGAATTTCATAATTATGCACTATGTGAAGAAGTGCTTACTTTTAACTGTCCTGAATCCCCTTCTGTTCAGCTTCATGGGATGACCCCACTGGGTTCTAGTATTATGAGAGAGGGAGAAAAATGTCTTCCTATCCACATTTTCTGCACCTTGCATAATTTTGTACACCTCTTTCATTTTGTGCCTTTTGTGATCTGAAGGAGAAAGGTATGTCTCTGTACTTTAAGTCATCCTAATAGCCCCACTCCTAAAAAAAACTCTTTGGTATGGACAATGCACAGACCTGGTATATCCGCTCAACCAACCTGAGCCACTGTTGGGGGTGACATTGTTTCTGAAGGCACCAAGTAAACAGTGTGCCATTTCAGATGGGTGCCCTAGGATTCCTTGCAGTGCTCCAGAGCAATCTGGATAGAGGAATACATCTGGCCTTAGATGGGGTTGCATTCTCTCTGAAGGACCAAGTGCACAGTTTGGAAGTGCTCCTGGACCAGGTGCT
The DNA here is from genome assembly GCF_057233095.1 of Heloderma suspectum. Taxonomy (NCBI): domain Eukaryota; kingdom Metazoa; phylum Chordata; class Lepidosauria; order Squamata; family Helodermatidae; genus Heloderma; species Heloderma suspectum. The sequence continues at coordinate 314,018,520 of NC_139461.1, read as the reverse complement.
TACTGGGGATGCTCAGGTGGTGGCGGTGACCAGGAGTACTTTTTACCAGCTTAGGCTGGTACGTCAGCTGTGACTATATCTGGAGAGGGAGGATCTTGCCTTGGCTATTCATGCTTTAGTGACATCCAGACTGAACTTCAGTAATGCGCTGTACGTGGGGCTGCCTTTAAAGGCAGTTCAGAAACTCCAGCTGGTGTAGAATACAGCCACCCAGATATTGGTGGGGGCCAGGCAGTCAGCTCATGTGATATCAATACTGCATTAGCTGCACTGGTTGCCAGTGCATTTCCAAGCCAATTTTAAGTGCTGTTTTTAACATTTAAAGCCTTAAATGAGTTAGGCCCAAGTTACTTGAAAGACTACCTCCTCTCGTACCAACCCACCTGCACTCTGAGGTCATCAAGGGAGGCCCTTCTCACTTGCCTGCCAACAAGGGTGAGTAGGCTGGTGAGTACAAGGGAAGGGGCCTTTTCAGTGTTGGCCCCACATCTCTGGAACTGGCTTCTGTTGGGTTCATCAGGCACTGAAGACTCACCTGTTTTCACTGGCTTTTTCATAGTCTGTGAGCTGCAGGTTCTATTGATGATAACTTTAGAATACTTGTAAAAAATTTAAACACAATAGCATGTATTTCCCCTTACATTGTTTAAATGTAAAGGAAAAAGGAAAAGTGACTGAAAACTGTTGTTACTCTAAAGGTGCAGCCCTATGTGTGTTTAGACAGAAAATAGTCCTACAATTCCCAGCCAGCCTGGCTTTTTTTTATTGCCTCAACATGCATGGAATTGGGCCCTAATTACTTTTAACAACCCAAAGAACTGTGCATGATATGCTGTCAACCATATTTCACTCTGAGACATATATGTATTTCAGTGACATACGTATGTTCTCTCATATACTTGCTAGGGATAATCACTTGAAAAACATTAATTACAACTTTGAAACTGCCAGGCTTGCCTAATATTGGATTTGCAACTGGCATGCATTCCTTTTTACTAACTAACTTATGAAAGGGAAATTTTTCCATGGAAAAATAAAAGACTGGAAAATTTTCTGCCCCACATAAAGGTGTTCTCAAAATAATGTTAAAAATAAATAAACCAATAAATACATATTTCTCTTACTGGGCTTTTGTGAGGGCAAACAGGTTAAAATTATATAATTGTACCCCACCTTTCACCCCCAGTTCTAAAAAATGCAGTACTGCTATGTTATATCCACACCTCTAAAACAGGGATGGGCATCGTGCGTCCCCCATTGCTGCTGCCAAAAACATTGCTCTGGAGCATTGGGCTCCCGCCAGCTGCTAAACAGTTGTTTGGGGGCCTGGCAGGAACCTGAGGCTACAGGATAAGTGGGTGTGTGAGGAGTCATCCCCATGTGCTGTCTTTCCCTGAAGAACTGCTGGGGTGTGGGCAGGATTAAAGCCTCCTCTCCATCACAGTGATTTTGAGCAGCGTTGTTGTGTGCACATGCGTGAGGGGGGAGACTTTAACCTCATCCCAGCAATACTACTCAGTATTGCTGGGATGGGAGAGGGGAGCTTAAAGTGCCCTCTCCCCAGTGATCTGCTGCAGGATTTGGGGGGTGGGGGTGGAGTTTGTGTGTGTGTGTGCATTGTGCATGCATGGGTGTGCAGCCCCTAGCCACGCACCTAACCCCCCATATGACCCTTGCCCCAATGGAAATTGCCCACCCTTGCTCAAAAACAATCTCTTCTCTCCATTCTTCTTGACACTGGATGAGAAAGTTTTGAAATTTAAATCTGTATCTTAAGCACATTCTGCTGAGCTTTCTTCTATGTGGTAAATGGGATTTATTTCCATGTTGTCTGGCTGGGTGGGTATTAGAAATGTCAAAACCATTGCCACAAAGGTTGGCCACAGCTGTGATATCCCCTAGAAATGTGGCTGTTTAATTCAGATGATCCCATGTCTCCTGTTAATCAGCATGGTCGTAATATAAACCATTTTTTCCTGTGACTAGCTATCTTCCTCCTAGTGTGGCCTTTCTCACCCTATAAAACAATGTTGACAGTACCGCTAAGGATGTGCAAGCATGAAGATTACTTCTTGTGGAGACTTGTGGAGAAATGGAAACCATGAAAACCATTTTAAGAATCCCTTGTGGAAATGGCACTGTTTGTGGGCAGCAGGCTCATGCTTCCACAGAAGATGGTGTCCTCTGCCCCATGGTATGAAATATTTCTTGCTAGTTGGCTTCCTTGGCAACCTCATCAAGTGCACTGGGAGCTGTTTTCTAGACTGCCATAGCAAACTGCATTTCCCTTTCCAAAATAATCTCATATGGGCCGCTGAATGCAGACTTGCTAAACTCAACTAATGTTTTTATAACAGTGTTCTGATCCATTTATTTGCACCGGGCCTAGAGTTTCATGCTCAAACAAGCCTATTCTTCATCTGACAGTTCAGGAGGAAGCCAAAAAGCAGTTACAGCATTAGCCAGAGTCATTACAGGGGACAGTCTCATTTAAGGGAGCTTCAGCTAGATTGATTTCTGCAGACTCTAGCAGTTGGGAATGTCTTGGGAGCAGCTTCTGTTTGTAACCTTGGTGTCGCTTGGGCTGTGGGCATGCCTGTGACAAGGTTTCATCCTCACAGCAGAGTTTGAGAATGCATAGATGTCTTTAAATTCTAGGAGGGTGCTAGTTTGAGGGTATGATGGGAAATGATCATGCTTGAGACAACAGACTTAAGTTTTTTCTACACTCTCATGTTGGTTTCTTTTGATTTAAAATACACTTTCCCATTTATTCCTAATCCTCACCTCTAGGAAGTGCAAGAAAATTGCTCACTTCCTGTATACAAGTTCTCCCTCTGTCAGGTGTCAGGCTTTTTGCAGATTCCTGAGGTGACTCCCCCCCCCCGCTACACACACACATGCATACTGTTCTCTCCCCTCTATGCTCCCACCCTGGTTCCTGTACATTCTGTACTTTATGCCAACTCTTCATCTTTCTTCTAATCCCAAGTGAAAACATTCATTTTTCTCCTGTCTTTCTTTCTTCAGTTTTCTTGAGTTTTGCTATTATTTATTACCCTCTTATTTAATTCTAAGTATTTTTGATGCAATTTGCATGTGGCATGCAAGACATTATAAAATGTAATGCTGCGTTGTATTTCATTGAGCTCGCTTGTTTCGGCAGCTTGTCTTGGAAAAGAAGATTGATTTTGCTCATATTTTTTCTGTCCTGGTTTTGGAAATGAAAGGCTCCTGCAGTGAAAAGAGTGTGTGGGGGGTGGTGGTGGGGGGGGGCGCATCTATTCAGGCATATTTCAAATCTCTGTGCACGCACACACCCTTCCCCATTCCTCAGTGAGATGAAGCTGTTGAAAGTGGGGTGTGTGAATGGGGTGGGGGATTTATTTGCTTATTTTCAAAGCATAGTCTGGGTATTACTGGGATAAAGAAGTTACACATTTCCGCTCCTTTCCACTTCTAATGTCTGTGTTGCACTAATATGGTCCGTTTCAGCATTCCCTGAAATGGCTCCATCATGTCAGAAGGTTGTAATTCATACTCTGCTGCTGGGTGTTTGCCTTCCCTGTAGTTGCTTAGCTTACTTGCTTGTCATCTGGAAGGCATCCAGAGGAGATGCCTTGATAATTATAGTGCATTCTATTCACTCCTGTTTGTGGCGTTTCTGCAATATAGGATCTGTTGGGCAAGTCTTTGAGGTGGCTTCATGACCATCCTCTTCCTGTTGGACTTGCAGTTCTTTGATTCCATTAAGCTGCAAATGCATCCCAGAAGTATCCACTGGAAGGTCTAAAGACTGGAATTTCTCACTTTGCTGTAAGACCAGCAATTAGGTTTTGCTCTGTGTGCTATTTCGATGCTCTTGCAGCTTCTCTTCTGGATTTAGCTAGTAAGCCCTCTGTTGAGTGTTGAGCCACTTTTCCCCTACTGTCGGTTTGAACCCAGGACACCAAATACAGATGGTGCACAGCCTCCATTGATTTTGTTCAGCCTTCTGTTTAGTTCCCTCCCTCCTGATGCCATTGAAATGGTTTTCAAAAAAGTTGGGCTATCTGTGTTGAGGCGATTGCTGAGCAATATATTTTAAGATGCCAATTACTATGTGCATGCAGTTGTGTCCTTTGCTGCTTCATGCTTGAGTTAACACTTGGTTTTACTTTTGTGGGAGAAAGATAATTTTCACCCTGATAAGTCATGGGTGAAGGTGGTACCTTGTTTGTATCCTCCTGACTGGAAATCAGAGTGCTTTGTTTGCACTATTACAAGTGGGTGGAGGTGGTTTTCTTGTGGCCTTGTAGGCCCCTTCCAACCCTACTATTCTATGATTTTAGTGCAAATAGGGGAGGAGCCATGCGTGGTTTTGCTTAGATTGCCAGAAGCCAAATTAAACGGATGTCAACTTTGTACTGTGTTCGCAACCCAAGACTAGCCCATTCTGGTGCAGTGACTTCCTGTTTCCTACCAGGGGTAACATGCTTGTTCCAGACAAAACGTTTGGGCCTTACACAGGAATGACTGGTGGCTGTGAAGAAGCAACATTTGCATGGTTCCCTTGGCCTTTCATGATTATGTTGTTGAGTTCCTTAGGAACTCTGCTTCCCCCTCAGTGAGCCAGCCAGATGAATTGGTTTTCCATTCCGATTGTCCTGGGTATCTCTTCTCTAAACATTTAATCGATGCTCTGCGTAATCAAATAGCAGGGCTGCCACCATGCCAGGTTTGGCTTGGACAGTGATGGGCATCTTGCCTTTTAATTCAGCATCAAACATTGATCAGAGGGGGGAGAGGGAGGGAAGGCAGTTCGTGCAACTGAGTATACAGTTACACTGAGTACAGCACCTAGCAGTTTACAAAGAGCTCAGGAATCCATAAACTTTTATATGGTGCAGCAAAACAGTTGCAGATGGCCTAAGCCGATGATTAAATATTGCTGCTGCTTTGCCCAGAACGGCTGTGCTCAGGCCCTGTGTGTCTGGTTTCTGATTACATCAGGTAATTAGGGGGTCACAGCCAAGTCCAGCTATTTCCAGGTTTCCTCTTCCAATTTATCTCAGGAGAGGAGAGGGGAAGCACTTGTCATGATTGCCAAGAGCTGATTTGTGCTACTGCAGTCAGTCGATTCCCAATTGCCAGTTTGGGTTTCAGGACAGAATGCCTGTGTGATGCTCGAGGACAGCTGAGAGAGCAAGACAAGGATGGATCGTGGCTCTGTCTGCTGGTGCAGGTGCAAAGTGATTGAGATTGCTGTGCTAGGCAACAGGCTATAAATCTCTATGTAGCAAACCCGGCAGATGCCAGGGACAGTCATTTCATCAAGATGTGCCTTCCTTTGGGTCCTTAAAGCCTTTCCAGACATCCTGCAGCCCTTTCTGCCCTTTCGAGTGGGATTGCTTACATCTGAGAAGCGCAAGTAAATCCTGGGAGAGCCCTGCCCTAGTAGGTGTGACATGGTGGGTGTGCTTAAGGAGAGAAATCGTCACATTAAGGGCTTGTTCCCATCCTTCCAGCTTTCGTAATGTGCCACTTCTGCCTGTGCTGGTCCTTGTGGATGCCTAGGGACTAACAGTATGGGACCAGTGTGGGCTGTGCAGTTGACACACAGGCCTTCATGCACACTCTTTGGGAGATAGCATGAAAGAAAATGTGCCTCTTCCTAGCATGTTCCTGACATGGTTGATTATCTGCTACAGAACAAGCCTCGAAAGTGAGAAGCCATTCCCCAGATGAAGCCCCAAATGAGAAACATAGTTTACTTGAAATTACAAAGTTTTTTTTTTCCAAAGAATGCTGTTGGAACCAATTTTATATTCAATCTTCACTCCCTTGAATAGCAAATTAAGTGCCTATGTGCTGGCAGGATTGGAGCCAAAATAGAATCACCAAAAAAGAAAAGCATCAGCATGGTATCAGCATGTTTCGGTGAAGTCCAGGGAAGGCAAAAGTAGAAAACATTTTTTTAACCCTAAGCAGCCCAATGAGAACTGAGCATACGCGGTGGTCTCCAGGTGCCTCAGAATGTTGAGTGTCTGTTGGAAAGGAAAACTGCAGTGTGGGGGAGTGCTTAAACCCTTACAGCTGATAGTCTCCTGGAAAAGGGCATTGGTGGCTAGAACCCGGAACCCTTTTTGTTCCAGGTCTCACATGTACAAGATTGTGTATGATCCCTGTTGTTGTTTATTCGTTCAGTCGCTTCCGACTCTTCGTGACTTCACGGACCAGCCCATACCAGAGCTTCCTGTTGGCTGTCACCACCCCCAGCTCCCCCAAGATCGAGTCCGTCACCTCCAGAATATCATCCATCCATCTTGCCCTTGGTCAGCCCCTCTTCCTTTTGTCTTCCACTTTCCCTAGCATCAGCATCTTCTCCAGGGTATCCTGTCTTCTCATGATGTGGCCAAAGGACTTCAGTTTTGCCTTTAATATCATTCCCTCAAGTGAGCAGTCTGGCTTTATTTCCTGGAGGATGGACTGGTTTGATCTTCTTGCAGTCCAAGGCACTCTCAGAATTTTCCTCCAGCACCAGAGTTCAAAAGCATCTCTCTTCCTTCGCTCAGCCTTCCTTATGGTCCAGCTCTCGCAGCCAGAGGTTACTACGGGGAATACCATTGCTTGAACTATGCGGACCTTTGTTGTCAGTGTGATGTCTCTGCTCTTCACTATTTTATCAAGATTTGTCATTGCTGTCCTCCCAAGAAGTAAACGTCTTCTGATTTCCTGGCTGCAGTCAGCGTCTGCAGTAATCTTTGCATCTAGAAATACAAAGTCTGTCTCTGCCTCCACGTTTTCTCCCTCTATTTGCCAGTTATCACTCAAGCTGGTTGCCATAATCTTGGTTTTTTTGAGGTTTAACTGGAACCCAGCTTTTGCACTTTCTTCTTTCACCTTCATCATAAGGTTCCTCAGCTCCTCCTCGCTTTCAGCCATCAAAGTGGTGTCATCTGCATATCTGAGACTGTTAATGTTTCTTCCAGCGATTTTAACTCCAGCCTTGGCTTCATCAAGCCCAGCAGGTCGCATGATGTGTTCTGCGTACAGGTTGACTAGGTAGGGTGAGAGTATACAACCCTGCCATACTCCTTTCCTAATCTATACGATATGATACTTTATTGCTTAAAGCCATAGGCCACCACAATGTACATGAGAGAGAGAGAGAGAGAGCAAGAAAAAAAAAACAGTACAGTTACATATTGGTATATACATAAATTCATACATCCAACAGAATCATCCCTAGTAGGCTGTTTGGGCTTTGGCACTATTTTCCTTGCTGCCAAGGCAAATTTTGCTACCTGAGCAGTGGTGAAAGCATCAGTGCCAGAAAGAAGGACACATATCTGTTTTAAAGGTGTTCTATTTAGGAGGCTGTAGGAAATAATGGCAAGAAATTTATGTCTAGGATGGCCATAGAGAGGGCATCTTAGTAAGTAATGAGAGACATCCTCAACCTCCCCAGACCCACAGATACAGAGTCTCTGATGGACTGGGGTATTGTCAGATCTTCCCTCCAAGAAGGCAGAAGGCATGCATTGTAGACGCAATGCTGTAAATGATTTCCGTAAGTGAGGCACAGTCAGAGTTGTAAAGTAACCCTCCAGACCAAATGACGTCTTATATAATGGGTACCAGCAAGAGTAAGGCATTTGTGAGATTGTAACCAAATCCATCCACTTAGAATAAAGATAATTTTTTTCTTTAAGCCTCTGCTTTACTCTATCAGAAGGGAAAGAAGGAAAGGACTCAGTATCAATTCCATAAGCTTGCAACATAGGTTTGATCAGGTTTACCCAAGACTTTTGGGATGGGGTCTGAAGTTGCTCTTGAAAGCATTTTTTTGGAAGGCGGAAATCGCTCATATGGGTCAACTTGAGCCAATACAAAGCGAGAGCAGCGTAAATAGATGTTTTAACTGAAATCAATCCTACTTCTGCCCTTAGAAGGGCCCCAGGTGTACTCCGGGGGACAGTTAAGAGAGATCTCATAAAAGAGTTCTGAACCACCTCAAAAATAGAGGCATTCGTGTATCCCCATACCTCAGCCCATTCCATGGGGTTTTCTTGGCAAGAATACTGGAGTGGGTTGCTATTTCCTTCTCCAGTGGACCACATTTTGTCAGAACTCTCTGCCATGACCTGTCTGTCTTGGGTGGCCCTGCACGGCATAGCTTATGGCTTCACTGAGTTACGCAAGCCCCTTTGCCGCAACAAGGCAAGAGCAGAGGGTATTTCCAAGTAGCGCCAGAAAGAGTGAAGCGGCTGGGCCAAAGCCGAAAGGACACTCAGCTGTGGATGTGTCTGGTGGTGAAAAGAAAATCCGATGCTGTAAAGAACAATATTGTTTAGGAACCTGGAATGTCAGATCAATGAATCAAGGTAAGCTGCAGGTGGTCAAACATGAGATGGCAAGATTGAACATCGACATCTTGGGAATCAGCGAACTAAAATGGACAGGCATGGGCGAATTTAATTCAGGTGACCATCACATCTACTATTGTGGGCAAGAATCCCTTAGAAGAAATGGAGTAGCACTCATAGTCAACAAAAGGGTGGGAAAAGCAGTACTGGGGTACAATCTTAAAAATGATAGAATGATCTCAGTACGAATCCAAGGCAAACCATTCAACATCACAGTAATTCAAGTCTATGCCCCAACCACTGAGGCCGAAGAAGCTGAGGTTGATCGGTTCTATGAAGACCTACAACACCTTCTAGAAGTAACACCAAAAAAAGATGTCCTCTTCATCATAGGGGATTGGAATGCTAAAGTAGGAAGTCAAGAAATCACCGGGATAACAGGCAGGCATGGCCTTGGTGTACAAAATGAAGCAGGACAAAAGCTAATAGAGTTTTGCCAAGAGAACATGCTGATCATAGCAAACACTCTTTTCCAACAGCACAAGAGACGACTCTACACATGGACGTCACCAGATGGTCAATATCGAAATCAGATTGATTATGTCCTTTGCAGCCAAAGATGGAGAAGCTCCATACAGTCAGTGAAAACAAGACCTGGAGCTGACTGTGGCTCAGATCATGAGCTGCTTCTTGCAAAATTTCGTCTTAAATTGAAGAACGTCGGGAAAACCACTAAACCATTCAGGTATGACCTAAATCATATCCTTTATGAATATCCGGGGGAGGTGAGTAATAGGTTTCAGGGATTAGACCTGATAGACAGAGTGCCTGAGGAACTATGGACGGAGGTCCGTAACATTGTTCAGGAGGCAGCAACGAAATCCATCCCAAAGAAAAAGAAATGCAAGAAAGCCAAGTGGCTGTCTGATGAGGCTTTACAAGTAGCTGAGGAAAGAAGGGAAGCAAAAAGCAAGGGAGAAAGGGGAAGATATACCCAACTGAACGCAGAGTTCCAGAGAATAGCAAGGAGAGACAAGAAGGCCTTCTTAAATGAACAATGCAAGGAAATCGAGGAAAACAATAGAATGGGAAAGACTAGAGATCTCTTCAAGAAAATCGGAGATCTCAAGGGAACGTTTTGTGCAAAGACGGGCATGATAAAGGACAAAGAAGGCAGGGACCTAACAGAAGCAGATGAGATTAAGAAGAGGTGGAAAGAATACACAGAAGAACTATACAGGAAAGATCTTAATGTCCTTGATAGCCATGATAGTAATGTCCTTGATAGCCATGATAGTGCGGTCACTGAACTTGAGCCGGACATCCTCGAGAGTGAAGTCAAGTGGGCCTTAGGAAGCATTAGTAACAACAAAGCTAGCGGAGATTACAGTCTTCCAGCTGAGCTATTTAAAATCCTAAAAGATGATGCTGTTAAAGTGCTGCATTCAATATGCCAACAAATTTGGAACACTCAGCAATGGCCGCAAGACTGGAAAAGGTCAGTTTACATTCCAATTCCAAAGAAGGGCAACACCAAAGAGTGTTCAAACTACTGCACAATTGCGCTCATTTCACATGCCAGCAAGGTGATGCTCAAAATCCTACAAGCTAGGCTTCAGCAGTATGCGAACCGAGAACTACCGGAAGTACAAGCTGGGTTTCGAAGAGGCAGAGGAACTAGAGATCAAATCGCCAACATTCGCTGCATCATGGAGAAAGCAAGAGAATTCCAGAAAAACGTCTCTTTCTGCTTCATTGACTACGCTAAAGCCTTTGATTGTGTGGATCACAACAAACTGTGGCAAATTCTTAAAGTGATGGGAGTACCAGACCACCTTACCTGTCTCCTGAGAAACCTGTACGAGGGTCAAGAAGCAACAGTAAGAACCCGACATGGAACAACCGATTGGTTCAAAATTGGCAAAGGAGTACGACAAGGCTGCATATTGTCACCCTGCTTATTTAACTTATATGCAGAGTACATCATGAGAAACGCCGGTTTGGATGAATCAGAGGTCGGAATTAAGATTGCTGGGAGAATTATCAACAACCTCCGATATGCAGACGATACCACCCTAATGGCAGAAAGCGAAGAGGATCTCAAGAGCCTCTTGTTGAGGGTGAAAGAGGAGAGTGCAAAAGCTGGTTTGAAACTTAACATTAAAAAACGAAGATCATGGCATCTGGCCCTATCACTTCCTGTCATATAGAAGGGGAAGAAATGGAAGCAGTGACAGATTTTACTTTCTTGGGCTCCAAGATCACCGCAGATGGTGACTGTAGCCATGAAATTAAAAGACGCTTGCTCCTTGGGAGGAAAGCTATGGCAAACCTAGACAGCATAATAAGAAGCAGAGACATCACCTTGCCAACAAAGGTCCGTCTAATCAAAGCTATGGTTTTCCCAGTAGTAATGTATGGCTGTGAGAGCTGGACTATAAGGAAGGCTGAGCGCCGAAGAATTGATGCTTTCGAACTGTGGTGCTGGAGAAGACTCTTACGAGTCCCCTGGACTGCAAGGAGGTCCAATCAGTCAATCCTAAAGGAAATCAACCCTGAGTGCTCATTGGAAGGACAGATACTGAAGCTGAAGCTCCAATATTTTGGCCACCTAATGCGAAGAGAAAACTCTCTGGAAAGACCCTGATGCTGGGAAAGACTGAAGGCAAAAGGAGAAGGGGATGGCAGAGGATGAGATGGCTAGATAGCATCACCGATGCAATGAATATGAACTTGAGCATGCTCCGGGAGAGTGCGCAGGACAGGAAGGCCTGGCGTGCTATGGTCCATGGGGTCACGAAGAGTCGGACACGACTGAACGACTGAACAACAACAAATACCTCAGCCCCATACATCAGTTGTGAAACTACTTTCTTCTGAAATATCTCAACTGCAGGGGCAACCAAACTTCGAGAGAACTGAAGGAGAGATTGAGTAGACTGGGATGATTTCAGCTTGATTACCTCTAGATGTTGTCTCCACGAAAGTCGGGCATTGAAATTAAGGCCCAAATATCTAAAGTTATTCATTTGTTCAATGGATTCATTGTCCAACTTCCACATATGTTTTCCTTTTCTTCCCAAATACTACAATTTTAGTCTTAGTATAGTTAATAGACAAATGCTGTCTTGTGCAAAATGTATTCAACTTTCTCAAGAGCATTCGCATACCAATTAATGTAGTGGAAATCATTGCGATATCATCCTCATATAGGAGGACTGAGAGTTTAACATCCTGAATAGAAGCTGGGAAGCATTCCAAATCACTCAGTTCTTGTACAATGCTATTACTATAAACATTAAAAAGAAAAGGGGCCAATAAACATCCCTGACGCACTCCTTTATCAGTTGGGATGCTTTCTGATAACAATCCATTCGCCCCCAGCCTAACTCTAAGAGTAGTGTCAAGAGTGAAGCATTTGGATTAAAAGAAACAGCCTTTTATCAATTTTTGTGGCAGATAGCTTTTGCCACAAACGATCTCTATCTACAAGGTCAATGGCTGAACTAAAATCCACAAAAGTAACAAATAACTCTTTTCTATCCTGCTGAGAATATTTCTGTATTAGGTGATGGAGAACAAAACACTAGTCTGTTGTAGATTTCCCCTTCACAAACCCGGCCTGTTCTTCAGCTAAGATCAAGTTTTCAGCTGCTCATGACTCTAATTTGTGTAAAAGATATTTAGTGTATAATTTTGAAACAACATTAAGCAGACTGATTGGTCTAAAATTGTTTGGATCTGCTTTAGAGCCTCTCTTGTGAATAGGAACAACAATGCTCACTTCCCAGCCCTGGGGGATTTTTCCATGCTGGTTTATATAAGTAAACATTTTAGCAAGAATTGGGCACCACCAAGTAGAATTAGTTCTAAACAATTCACCAGGAAGCATATCCTCTCCAGGGGCCTTTTTGGAGGCAGGGAGGCAATCAAATCATGCACTTCATCCCAGGTTACTGGTTCCCAATCAGGGCAGGAAGAGAAAGACAAAAAATCCCTGCCGTGAAGGGGATCAGATGGGGTCCCAACAAAAGATTGTCTAAACAAGGCTGAAAAGTGAGCTTGCCACTGTGAGGAAGTAATTTGATTATCAATAGAGCCATGATGTCTCCTTGTCCCTTTTGTCACTAACATCCAGAATCTAGTTGAATCTCTTTCTAGAATTGCCAGCCCTAGTTCCATCCAGGATTGTCGTACATACTCATTCTTTTTCTGGCACAGGAGATTTTTATACTCTTTGCGCAAGCTGATGTACACAGTAAAATTTTCTAAGGAGTCTTCTTGCCTCAATCTCCTGATTGCTCCTGCCAGCCTACATTTCTGGGCAGTGCACTGTTTATCAAACCAGCCTTGACTAGTGTACAGGCCTGGAAAAGGAGCTTTAGTAGTGACCACAAATGGTCTAAGTTCTTTCACTATTTTCCCATAAGTTCCCAGGGGGTCCAGGGAGGTAAAGAATTCCTCTCTCAAAGATAACATCTTGGGGGTTGCTAGAAATAAATTTATTTTTTCTTGCAGCTTCCCATTCCAACACAGTCTTTTTTCTCCCTGGGTTATTAAATTATTTGCAGAAGCGAAAACGAGGGGAACTTTTCCAGTTGGTAACGAAAGACACATCTGAATTGGCATGTGATCACTCTCTAGTCTAGTAAGGACTTTAAAATTGTTGAAAAAGAATAGAGACGATTCTGAGAGGATCATAAAATCTATCACACTCCTGCCCCTTGGGCCAATATATGTATATAAGTTCGAATCTGGGTCTATATCTGCCCATTACATATATACAAGTGAAACTTAACAACAAGAGCAAAGAGGAATTGACCAGCTTTATTAAGCCCCAAATCCTTAGAATTTCTAGTAGGGGAGAAGCTAGATCGTTTGGAGTAAGTCCCATTTTCTCACCGATTTTACAGTTGTTTTGTCCTATTCTAGCATTCATATCACCTGCTATCAAGATTTTGGGGTCAGCCTGTATTTCAAATAGGGTGGAGAGGACCCGATCAAGTTCATTCCATATGGAGGTATCTTCATACTTTGAATTCTGTGGGGGAGAATATTTTGTTGTTGTTTATTCGGTCAGTCGCTTCTGACTCTTCGTGACTTCATGGACCAGCCCATGCCAGAGCTTCCTGCCGGCCGTCGCCACACCCAGCTCCCCCAAGGTCGAGTCCATCACCTCCAGAATATCATCCATCCACCTTGCCCTTGGTCGGTCCCTCTTCCTTTTGCCTTCCACTTTCCCTAGCATCAGCATCTTCTCCAGGGTATCCTGTCTTCTCATTATGTGGCCAAAGGACTTCAATTTTGCCTTTAATATCCTTCCCTCAAGTGAGCAGTCTGGCTTTATTTCCTGGAGTATGGACTGGTTTGATCTTCTTGCAGTCCAAGGCACTCTCAGAATTTTCCCAATCCACCTGAAGAATTAAGATGTTACTACTATCGCTTACATCAAGCTGTAAAATATTTGGGTTATTATCCACTGAAACCTAGTCGCTAGACTGCCCCGGGCACGGCCTCTACTATCTGATTTGCTAGCTGGTTGGGTAAACACAAGGTATCCTGGAAAAGTGGGAACAGTCGTAGTAGTAGGCTAGGTTTCTTGAATAAAAAGAACTTCAAACTGAGTGCAAAATTTTTTAAAATTCTCATCTACCAGCTTGGAGGCCCATCCTGCAACATTCCAAGAGAGTAATCTAATAAAAATAGCAGTGCCAACCTATGGAGAGGAAGATAGTCAGCATGGACCAGCCCTCTTAATGCTGACAGCAGCTTGTTTGTGGAGTCCTGTTGCTTCACATATAATTCCGCTATCCCTATCTCCACATGGCCTTTCTATTGCTGGGGTCTGAGAGGGTGGAGTTGACTGCTGTTCGCATGCAGATTCTAGCCTTATGAAGTGTCCGTCAGCTATACAGTTCTGTGCTGCATGGTTTGAAGGTGTTTGAAGGTGGGGCAGGACAGTGGCCCTTTTTTCCAGAGGCTGTGCAGGAAGGCGGGGTGGCAAATTTATTTCTGCTGTAACTTTTTGAAGTTTGGTTTGAAAGAATCCCAGCTCAGTTAAATTTGGGAAGGAAACTCAAGAACTTTGGGGCCCAGATAGTTTTCTCATCCATCCTTTCAGTAGTTAGAAGAGGGATAGAAAGGGAACGAAAAATACTCCGGGTGAATGACTGGCTACGAAGGTGGTGCTGACGAGAGAGATTTGGATTCTGGGACCACGGGCTATACTTCCTGGAAGATGGGCTGTTGGCTAGGGACGGGTTGCACCTCACAAAGGCTGGGAAGAATGTGTTTGGCCATGGCATGAAGAACTTCATCAGGAGGCTTTAAACTGAATCCTACAGGGAAGGGAGATGTAATGTTGGGGGTAACAGTGGATGGAGGCGCATGCACTGCAACGGAGAGAACAGCTCTGATAGCGCCCAATAATAGTCTTCAGACACATGTAGGAAGGAAGCCAGACTATGAAGCACATGGTCTTCGATGTCTATATACTAACGCCCAGAGTATGGGAAACAAACAGAATGAACTTGAACTCTTAATACAAGAGGGAAATTATGACCTGATAGGTATAACTGAGACTTGGTGGGATGACTGTCATGACTGGAATACAGCAATTGAAGGATATAACTTGTTCAAAAAGAACAGGAGGAACAGAAAGGGAGGTGGGGTTGCACTGTATGTGAAAAATACATATCTCTGCACAGAAATACAGGAGCATGAGCTTGGTAGCCTCATCGAGAGCATCTGGATCAAAATAAATGGAGCAAAGAATCTGGTGGAACCTGGTGGTTGGAGTCTACTACCAGCCACCCAATCAAGGAGAAGACAAGGATGAAACTTTTGAAAAGCAGATAGCCAACGTTTTAAGGAAGCATGATGTAGTAGTAATGGGGGACTTCAATTTCCCCGATATTTGCTGGGAGACAAATTCTGCAAAACATGGCCCCTCCAGGAAATTCCTGACTTGTGTGGCAGATAACTTCCTCCTACAGAAAGTAGAGGAAGGAACTAGAGGATCGGCTATCCTTGACTTGATCCTAACCAACAGAGATGACGTAGTGGATAAAGTAGCAGTTACAGGAACTCTGGGGGAAAGCAACCATGTTGTACTTGAGTTCTTGGTTCTAAGGGAAGCAAAAGCTGAGTGTAGTCAAATGCGTACCCTGGATTTTAGGAAAGCTGATTTTCATAAACTCAGAACAATGATGAGTAAGGTCCCATGGCAAGCGACGCTAACGAGAAAAGGAGCCCAAGATGGGTGGGAGCTTTTAAAAAAGGAAATTCTCAAGGCACAATCACAAACAATTCCAACAAGAAAAAAGGTGGAAGACAACAGAAGAAGCCAATGTGGCTTCACAAAAAGCTTAGGGATGACCTGAAAACAAAAAAGGACACATCTACGAAGTGGAAAGAAGGCCAAGTAACAAAGGAAGAGTGCAGGCAGGTGGCACAGAATTGCAGGGATGGCATCAGGAAGGCTAAAGGTGAGAATGAGCTGAGGTTAGCAAGGGATGCTAAAAACAACAAAAAGGCTTTCTTCAGCTACGTGCATAGTAAAAGGCAGAGGAAAGAAATGGTTGTTAAGCTATTAAATAAGGATGGCAAAACGATAACAGATGATAAAGAAAAGGCAGAGGTGCTCAATTCCTACTTTGGCTCAGTCTTCTCCCAAAAGAGGGTCTGTGACCCCCCTGGCAAAGGCGAAGTACAGGCTGCAGGGGCAGGATTGCAGCTTGAGATGGATAGGCATATGGTCAAGGAACACCTAATTACTATGAATGAGTTCAAATCTCCAGGGCCAGATGAACTGCATCCTAGAGTAATAAAGGAACTGGCAGAAGAACTCTCAGAACCGCTCTCTATTGTCTTTGAGAAATCATGGAGGACGGGGGAAGTGCCAGATGACTGGAGGAGGGCTAATGTTGTCCCTATCTTCAAAAAGGGTAAAAAGGAGGAACCTGGGAACTATAGACCAGTCAGTCTGACATCAATCCCAGGGAAAATTCTGGAGCAGATGATAAAGGAATCCATCTGGAAGCACCTTGACAACAATGCCGTGATTACTCGAAGCCAACATGGATTTGTCAAAAACAAGTCCTGCCAGACAAATCTGATCTCATTGTTTGATCAAGTCACCTCCCTCGTAGACTGTGGGAATGCTGTAGACATCATATACCTCGACTTCAGCAAAGGTTTCCACAAAGTGCCCCATGATATCCTGATGAGCAAACTAGCTCAAAGTGGGCTAGATGAAACAACGATCCGGTGGATCCACAGTTGGCTACAGAATCGGACTCCAAGAGTGCTTCTCAATGGGACCTTCTCCAACTGGGGAGAGGTAACGAGTGGGGTACCGCAGGGCTCAGTCCTGGGCCCAGTGCTCTTCAACATTTTTATGAATGACTTGGAGGAGGAGGTGCAGGGAATGCTGATCAAATTTGCAGATGACACAAAATTGGGCGGGATAGCTAATACTTTGGAAGACAGAAACAAAATTCAAAGTGATCTGGATAGACTGGAGCGCTGGGCAGAAAACAGAACGAAATTTAATAGGGATAAATGCCAAGTTCTGCACCAAGGAAAAAGACACCAAATGCACAGTTACAAGATGGGGGATACGTGGCTCAACCACACTACAAGCGAGAAGGATCTTCACATTGTTGTCGATCACAAGCTGAATATGAGCCAACAATGTGATGTGGCTGCAAAAAAGGCCAATGCTCTTTTGGCCTGCATTCATAGAAGCATCGCTTCCAAATCCCGGGAAGTACTAGTTCCCCTCTACTCAACACTGGTTAGGCCTCATCTGGAGTACTGTGTCCAGTTCTGGGCACCACACTTTCAGAAGGATGCAGACAAACTGGAGAGGGTTCAGAGGAGGGCAACGAAGATGATCGGGGGACTGGAAACAAAGCCCTATGAAGAGAGACTGAAAGAACTAGGCCTGTTTAGCCTTGAGAAGAGAAGACTGAGGGGAGATATGATAGCACTCTTGAAGTACTTGAAAGGTTGTCACAGAGAAGAAGGCCAGGATCTCTTCTTGATCATCCCAGAGCGCAGGACACGGAATAATGGGCTCAAGTGACAGGCAGCCAGATTCCGGCTGAACATCAGGAAAAACTTCCTGACTGTAAGAGCAATATGACAATGGAACCCATTCCCTAGGGAGGTGGTGGGCTCTCCCACACTGGAGGCCTTCAAGACGAGGCTGGACAGCCATTTGTCAGGGATGCTCTGACTTGGATTCCTGCATTGAGCAGGGGGTTGGACTCGATGGCTTTGTAGGCCCCTTCCAACCCTACTATTCTATGATTCTATGATTTTCCTAAACAGGTGAACTTGAGAGGCTCAATAGCAGAAAGTGGCAAGGAGGATGGTGTCAGGCAGTGCTGCGGCTTTATTGCGATTTGCTCATCTGCAGCCTTTTTCTCCAAGGAGTTTAAATTAGATGGTTTCCATTATCCAGCAGATATTGGCAATTTGGTCTCTAGTTCCTCTGCCTTTTCTAAACCCAGCGTTCCTTGAATTGCTGGAGTCTACCTTGCAAGATCTTGAGCATTACCTGGGAGTCCCATCTTCCAATGGTATGCCGACATATCTCTGGTTGTACTGATCCATTTAGTTTTCATGGCAAGAATACTGGGGTGGGTTGCCGTTACCTTCCCCAGGGATCGTATTTAGTCTGACCTTTCTGCCATGACCTTCCCATCTTGTGTGTCCCTTCACGGTTTAGCTCATGGCATCACTGAGATGCTCAAGCTGCAGCACCATGACAAGGTAACCATCTCCTTTGCTGAAGGTATGATCCCTACTCTTAACAAAAACTTGTACCCCCCATCTCTTGGAAGAGACCGTTCTATTCACCTTTTGTCTGGGGTAAACTGAGCAGCAAGGAACTGGGCCATGTTCTTAAACACCACAATTTTTAACATGTCTACCAGCTGGTTAGCTCTGCAGAAAGTAGGTGACAGTCTGGGTGTTAAATAATGATCCTCAGAAACAGGCAACTAAGATGGGACTTTGGGAGAAGATTCTTCCTCCTGTTTCACAAATGGAGCCTGTAAAATGGCCAAATGAAGCCGTATATCCTCCCCCCACCCCCAGCAGAAATAAGCTGTGCTGGGGTAAGAATTGATGGCTCTCGCAACGCAGTCTATGAGTCGGAGTGGCTGCTGCATCCTTTTCTTTGTTGTCTCAGCAAGAGAATAAGAGCTGAGTAGAGTGGAGTTCCCTATTCCTGCATTCGATGACTTGCAAAATGGCAGGCAGGGGAAGCTTGAGATGTTTCTTTGATTCTTTAATCTGTTCTGGGTCCCACAAGGTGTGTGCTTGACAGGTGTTTATATCTCGTAATGCTACAGAAAAAGCTGCCTTGGCAGGCATCGATGCAGAGTGTTGATAGGTGGAAATTCCAGCACTGTTCAGTTATGACTGTACCTGTCTTTCGTTATTTGCTCAATATGGCACAACTGACCAAGGCAGCTGAGGCCAGATCTGCCTCCTCTAGGTAGAGCCACAGATTGCCAACCTGCTGACACTGGTAAAAGGTGCTCCTAGCAACCAATGTAACCTGGCATCCAAGGATAACACTGAATCCAGAAGTAGCCCCCAGATGTGTAATTGATTCTTAATCTATACCAGGTTGCATTCTCCATCTCCACCCAGATCAGTAGAATTCCCAATCAACTATCTTCATCTTGCCTGGATTTATAAGTAATTATACCTTACTCCCACCCTCCAGCAAAGGAGATCGTTACCTTGTCGTGATGCTGGAGCTTGAGCACCTCAATGATGTCATGAGCTAAACCGTGAAGGGACACCCAAGACAGGAAGGTCATGGCAGAGAGGTCAGACTAAATACGATCCCTGGGGAAGGAAACGACAATCCACCCCAGTATTCTTGCCATGAAAACTAAATGGATCAGTACAACCAGAGATATGTCAGTATACCATTGGAAGATGGGACTCCCAGGTCGGAAGATGGTCAAAATGCTACTGGGGAGGAACAGAGGATAAGTTCAACTAGCCCCAGATGTGATGACGCAGCTAGCTCAAAGCCGAAAGGACAGCTAGCAGCCGATGGTGCTGGTGGTGAACGACGAATCCGATGTTCTAAAGATCAACACACCATAGGAACCTGGAATGTAAGATCTATGAGCCAGGGCAAATTGGATGTGGTTATTGGGGAGATGTCAAGATTAAATATAGACATTTTGGGTGTCAGTGAACTGAAATGGACTGGAATGGGCCACTTCACATCAGATGACCACCAGATCTACTGTGGACAAGAGGACCACAGAAGAAATGGAGTAGCCTTCATAATTAATAATAAAGTGGCTAAACCAGTGCTTGGATACAATCCAAAAAATGACAGAATGATCTCAATTCGAATTCAGGGTAAGCCATTTAACATCACAGTGATCCAAATATATGCCCCAACCACAGATGCTGAAGAAGCAGAAGTAGATCTGTTCTATGAGGATCTGCAGCACCTACTGGATAGTACACCAAAAAAAGATGTTATTTTCATTACAGGAGATTGGAATGCTAAGGTAGGTAGTCAGACGACATCTGGAATTACAGGCAAGGATGGTCTGGGAGAACAAAATGAAGCGGGACGTAGGCTGATAGAATTTTGCCAAGACAACTCACTGTGCATAACAAACATTCTCTTCCAACAACCCAAGAGACCAGCCCAGAGAGCTTCGGCTATTGGGCGGTATAGAAATAAATAAATAAATAAATAAAGTGACGACTTTATACATGGACTTCACCAGACGGTCGACACCGAAATCAGATTGACTACATCCTTTGTAGCCAAAGGTGGCGGACATCTATGCAGTCGGTAAAAACAAGACCTGCAGCTGATTGTAGTTCAGATCACGACCTTCTTATTGTACAATTTAGAATCAGACTAAAGAGAATAGGGAAGACCCATAGATCATTTAGATATGAGCTCACGAATATTCTTAATGAATATGCAGTGGAGGTGAAGAATAGATTTAAGGGACTAGATTGAGTAGATAGGGTGCCGGAAGAACTATGGACAGAAGTTCGCAACATTGTTCAGGAGGCGGCAACAAAAAACATCCCAAAGAAAAGAAAACCAAGAAGGCAAGATGGCTGTCTGCTGAGACACTGGAAGCAGCCCAAGAAAGAAGGAAAGCAAAAGGCAACAGTGATGGGGGAGATATGCCCAATTAAATGCAAAATTCCAGAAGTTAGCCAGAAGAGATAAGGAATTATTTTTAAACAAGCAATGTGCGGAAGCGGAAGAAGATAATAGAATAAGAAGGACAAGAGACCTCTTCCAGAAAATTAGAAACATCAGAGGTAAATTCCAGGCAAAAATGGGTATGATCAAAAACAAAGATGGCAAGGACCTAACAGAAGCAGAAGAGATCAAGAAAAGGTGGCAAGTATATACGGAAGATCTGTATAGGAAGGATAACAATATCGGGGATACATTTGACAGTGTGGTCAGTGAGCTAGAGCCAGACATCCTGAAGAGTGAGGTTGAAGGTGCCTTAAGAAGCATTGCTAATAACAAAGCAGCAGGAGATGACGGTATCCCAGCTGAACTGTTTAAAATCTTGCAGGATGATGCTGTCAAGGTGATGCATGCCATATGCCAGCAAATTTGGAAACACAAGAATGGCCACCAGATTGGAAAAAATCAACTTATATCCCCATACCAAAAAAGGGAAGCACCAAAGAATGTTCAAACTATCGAACAGTGGCACTTCTTTCACATGCCAGTAAGGTAATGCTCAAGATCTTGCAAGGTAGACTCCAGCAATTCATGGAACGAGAATTGCCAGATGTACAAGCTGGGTTTAGAAAAGGCAGAGGAACTAGAGACCAAATTGCCAATATCTGCTGGATAATGGAGAAAGCCAGGGAGTTTCAGAAAAACATCTATTTCTGTTTTATTGACTATTCCAAAGCCTTTGACTGTGTGGATCATAACAAATTGTGGCAAGTTCTTGGTGGTATGGGGATACCAAGTCATCTTGTCTGCCTCCTGAGGAATCTGTATAACGACCAAGTAGCAACCGTAAGAACAGACCACGGAATAACGGACTGGTTTAAGATTGGGAAAGGAGTACGGCAGGGTTGTATACTCTCACCCTACCTATTCAACCTGTATGCAGAACACATCATGCGACGTGCTGGGCTTGATGAAGCCAAGGCTGGAGTTAAAATCGCTGGAAGAAACATTAACAATCTCAGATATGCAGATGACACCACTTTGATGGCTGAAAGCGAGGAGGAGCTGAGGAACCTTATGATGAAGGTGAAAGAAGAAAGTGCAAAAGCTGGGTTGCAGTTAAACCTCAAAAAAACCAAGATTATGGCAACCAGCTTGAGTGATAACTGGCAAATAGAGGGAGAAAACGTGGAGGCAGTGACAGACTCTGTCTTTCCAGGCGCAAAGATTACTGCAGACGCTGACTGCAGCCAGGAAATCAGAAGACGTTTACTTCTTGGGAGGAGAGCAGTGACAAATCTTGATAAAATAGCGAAGAGCAGAGACATCACACTGACAACAAAGGCCCACATAGTTTAAGCAATGGCATTCCCCGTAGTAACCTATGGCTGCGAGAGCTGGACCATAAGGAAGGCTGAGCGAAGGAAGATAGATGCTTTTGAACTGTGGTGCTGGAGGAAAATTCTGAGAGTGCCTTGGACTGCAAGAAGATCAAACCAGTCCATCCTCCAGGAAATAAGCCAGACTGCTCACTTGAGGGAATGATCTTAAAGGCAAAACTGAAGTCCTTTGGCCACATCATGAGAAGACAGGATACCCTGGAGAAGATGCTGATGCTAGGGAAAAAAAGTAAAGGTAAAGGTGTCCCCAACCAGTCGTGTCCGACTCTAGGGTGTGGTGCTCATCTCCATTTCTAAGCCGAAGAGCCAGCGCTGTCCGAAGACGCTTCCATGGTCATGTGGCCGGCATGACTGAACACCGAGGTGCACGGAACGCTGTTACCTTTCCCGCCGAAGCGGTACCTATTTATCTACTTGCAATTTCTTGCTTTCGAACTGCTAGGTTGGCAGAAGCTAGGACTGAAGACGGGAGCTCACTCCGTCACGCAGCAGTCGGGTCTCGAACTGCTGTCCTGCCGACTTCCGGTCTGCAGTTCAGCGTCTTAACCACTAAGCCACCGCAGCCCCTGCAATGCTAAGGAAAGTGGAAGGCAAAAGGAAGAGGGGCTGGCCAAGAGCAAGATGGATGGATGATATTCTGGAGGTGATGGACTCAACTTTGGGGGAGCTGGGGGTGGCGATGGCCGAGAGGAAGCTCTGGTGTGGGCTGGTCCATGAAGTCATGAAGAGTCAGAAGCGACTGACCGAATAAACAACAAAACCCGCCCTCTCTGTATGCATACATACACACTAGTAAAACAATAATAAAAACAATAAAATAGTCTAAAAACAACAGTTAGAAAAACAGGAACAGCAGCAATCAGATGTTATTTAAAAGCAGCATCCAAAAAAAGTGGCTGGAACTTAGTAGAATTACCTGAAATTTTGGCTCTAAGGCCAAGGGGAGCCAGCACAGGCCCTGGAGTACATTGAGGCTTTTGTGCCACACCCTTTCCACCAGCCGTCCCCCACTATGGGGAAGGATCAGGTTGGCTCTTTTGAGGTTTAGGGTGGCGAGAACGCTAGTCTCTTTCTCTCTTAAAAGAACCATGCCAAGGTGTGTGCATGTATTTCCCCTTCTGTGCCCACCTGTTAGTTGGTATGAAATGTACTCCCTGGATATGCCTGTGAATTTTCTCCACTGCAAGGCAACCTAATTTCCTTTTTTTAAAAACATTTAGCTCTTGCACTCCCTGACATTGCTTATTCCTTTTGAGATGCACTAGCGAAAAGCAGGATTGAAAGCAGGCTGGCTTAACATAGGTGTTACAAAAAAGATTAAGAGGTTGTTGGAGAGATATCGCTGGAGATTTGGAGCTTGCTTCCCGAAGTCTTTCTAAATTGACAGCTAATAGGTA
Organism: Heloderma suspectum; assembly: GCF_057233095.1. Classification (NCBI taxonomy): domain Eukaryota; kingdom Metazoa; phylum Chordata; class Lepidosauria; order Squamata; family Helodermatidae; genus Heloderma; species Heloderma suspectum. The sequence continues at coordinate 313,995,161 of NC_139461.1, read as the reverse complement.
GCTCTCCTTGATGGCTCTTTCCAGCTAGATTTAACTGGCGGAGATCTGTGCACAAAGGGAGCCTTTCACTTACGAAGATTCATTTCAAATTTCTTTAACAAATCATTTCCGAGCTCCATAGTAACCACGTTATTTTGCTTTTGTGCCATGCAAAGCAGGCATCTTTCTTTTTCTTTTCTTAAACAGAATAAGTTAATTTATTACTAGCTTCTGTTTTTCTCTGCCCCCAGGTCCGATGTCGCTGAGTTGCTGATGAAGGCTGGCAGTTACTAGAGCTCAGGATAATTCTTTGTTTTTCCAGAAGGAAGTGTTACAGGGAAGGAAATCTTCTCAAATGCACTGACTCAGGAAGCCAAGGTTGTCAACAGACACTCACCTGGTTGCCTGTGGTGAATAGGAAATGAATTACAGGTGATCATGCAAAGAACCATTCATAATATTATTTATTTATTAAAATATTTATATTTATTTATTTATTAAATTTATTAATTGCCCATCTGACTGGTCACCCAGCCACTCTGGGCGATGTACAACCCACCATAAAACAATTTAAAACAATAAAATTTTACCATAATTTTTTTTTTAAAAAAAATACCCTAACCCACCCCAAATGCCTGCCTGAACAACCACGTTTTTAATGACAGAAGCTCATTAAAGAGGGGGAATGACGGAGTTCCCTAGGGAGGGAGTTCCACAGAGTGGGGGCCACCACAGAGAAGGCCCTCTCCCTCATCCCCACCAGTCTAGCTGTCCTGGCTGATGGGACAGAGAGAAGGCCATCTGAGGCTGATCTTGTTAAGCGACCTGTCTGGTGTTGCTGGAGGCGCTCCTTAAGATAGGCTGGGCCGGAACCATATAGGGTTTTAAAGGTCAACACCAACACCTTGAATTTGGCCCGGAAAACAACTGGTAACCAGTGCAACTCCTTCAGCACTGGCGTGATGTGATCTCGCCGGCAGCTGCCTTTAATCAGGCGAGCCGCCGCGTTCTGTACCAGCTGCAGCTTCTGAACCGTCTTCAAGGGTAACCCCATGTAGAGCGCATTACAGTAGTCTAGACGAGAGGAGACCAGGGCATGTACTACCGATGGGAGCAGATCGTCGGGAAGGAAGGGGCGCAGCCGCCGTATCAGATGGAGTTGAGACAGCGCTGTCCGGCTCACAGCTGACACCTGAGCCTCCATGGACAGCTGGGAGTCCAAAATGACCCCCAGGCTGCGGACCTGGTCTTTCAAGGGTAGCCGTACCCCATTCAACACCAGGTCAACATCCCCCAGCCTCCTCTTGTCTCCCACCAAAAGTACCTCGGTCTTGTCAGGGTTGAGCTTCAGCTTATTCCTCCCCATCCAGCCACTCACCGTCTCCAGACATTTGGACAGGGATTCTACGGCCAACCTTGGTGAAGATTTGAATGAGAGGTAGAGCTGCGTGTCATCCGCATATTGATGACACCGCACCCCAAACCTCCTGATGATAGCCCCCAGTGGCTTCACATAGATGTTAAATAGCATCGGGGAGAGGATGGAACCCTGTGGCACCCCACAAGTAAGTGGCCACGGGTCCGACACCTCCTCTCCCAGTGCTACCCTCTGGTACCTGCCGGAGAGGAAGGACCGGAACCACCACAATACAGTGTCTCCAATGCCCAACCCCTCCAGGCGGTCCAGGAGGATACCGTGGTCAACGGTATCAAAAGCCGCTGAGAGGTCGAGGAGAACAAGGAAGGAGCATTCACCCCTATCCAGAGCCCTCCTCATATCATCCACCAAGGCGACCAAGGCCATTTCTGTCCCATGCCCAGGCCTGAAGCCCGACTGAAATGGGTCTAGATAATCAGTTTCTTCCAAGTGTGCCTTCAAAGGCACTGCCACCACCCGCTCAATCACCTTGCCCCAAAATGGCAGATTTGAGACTGGGCGAAAGTTGTTCAGAACTTGAGGATCCAAGGAGGGCTTCTTTAAGAGCAGTCTTATCACTGCCTCCTTGAGGGCTGATGGCATCACTCCCTTCTCAAGGGAGGTATTCACCACCGCCTTGATCCCCTCACCCAGTCTCTCTCTGCAGCTCATAATGAGCCAAGATGGGCAAGGATCAAGTAAGCAGGTGGTCGGCCTTACAGATGAAAGCACCTTGTCCACTTCATCAGGAGGAAGAAGCTGGAACCGATCCCACAAAACCGGTTTGCCACAAGCCGCCTCTTGCTCACTAACTGTATCCACAGCGTGCAGAGTAACATACCTAATCTGATCAATTTTATCTGCAAAGTGCCTTGCCAAAGCCTCACAGGAGGCCTTAGAATGCTCCAGTGGTTCCGGAGCCACAGGACCGACCAGGCTCCGGACCACTTGGAACAGCCTCCTGGGGCAGCACTCTGCAGACGCGATGGAGGCAGCATAATATTCCTTTTTTTGCTGCCTTCACCGCCACGTGATAGGCTGAAGATACAGCTCTAGCCCGTGTCTGATCGTCTTTGGAGCGAGACTTCCGCCACCGGCGCTCTAGCCGTCTCACCTCCTGTTTCAGAGCTCGTAACCGCGGATTGAACCATGGTGCAGTCCGAGCCCTGTTCAGGGGGAGAGGGCGTTTCGGAGCCACCCGATCTAATGCCCCAGTGATTGCGGCATTCCAGCCACCCACCAGGGTCTCGACCGAGTGGCCGTTGGCGTGCCCCAGAGAATCCCCAAGCGCGTTCAGGAATCCATTTGGATCCATAAGACGCCTGGGGCGGACCATTTTAATGGGTCCTCCACCCCTGCGGAGGGGTTGTGGAACCGAGAAGTCCAACATCACCAGATAGTGATCTGACCATGACAAGGGGGTGGTGGATATACCCCTGACTTCCAGATCACTCCCCGCTTCTCCAGAAACAAACACAAGGTCTAGCGCATGACCGGCTACATGGGTGGGCCCAGTTAGAATATGGTGCAGCTCCCAGGAGGCCATGGTCTCCATGAAGTCCCGAGGTGCTCCTGTGAGGATGGCCTCCGAATGTACGTTGAAGTCCCCCAACACCAGTAAGTTAGGGGACTGCACACGCACATCCAAGACCACCTCAAGCACCTCGGCCAGGGAGTCAGTCGTGCAGCGGGGTGGACGGTACACGAGCAGAATCCCCAGGCTGCCCTTCGGGCCCAACCTCCGGTACATGCACTCAGCAACCTTGGTCTCCCGGAGAGGGGGTCTGGTGAAGACCAAGGACTCTCGGTAGATAACAGCCACTCCCCCTCCCCGATCCCCAGCCCTCGGCTGCTGTGCATACGAAAATCCAGCTGGACACATGGCTGCAAGGGTTGGAGAAGCAGCCTCGTCCAGCCAGGTCTCCGTAATACATGCCAGGTCTGCACCCTCATCCAGGATCATGTCATGGATGAGGGAGGTTTTCTGGGTAACAGACCTGGCATTGCAGAGCAGCAAACGAAGGCCAGAAGATCGGGTCACGCCTCCCCCAGCCATCCTTTGGCTCTGGACAGGCCCGGAGCAGGGGACAGATACTACACATCTCTCCCTTGTTCCCCTTACCTGGCATGGCCTGCCCCTAGCGCTCCGCCAGCGCCTGCCGCCCAGCCTCGGTATGTTCTGGCCCCCAACACTCCCCCCACTGCCTCCATCAGGTGGACACATGCCCCCTCGCTCCCGCCTATCAGGCAGGCTACCCACCCCTAAAAACACAACAAAATCCCCCCCAACAAAATAAAACAAACAAACCAAACAATTAAAATCCCCTTAAAAATGCCAGGCAGGTGTCCACAGGGAAGGCCTGGTGGCAGTGGCAGTGGCAGCGGCGGCAGCAGGCCCAGCAGCAGCAAGCACGCCTCTTCCCCAGTGGTGGTGGTGGTGGCTTCTCCCGCAGGCCCTGGCTCTCCCAGGCCACCTCAGCCAGCCAGCTTATGTAGCCCCTCCAGGGAGGGGCAGGTGGAGCAGCACAGCTGGTTCGGTACCTGGGGGCCTGGTCCTGCAGGGACTGGCGGTCTGCCAGGCAGAAGTCCACAGGGAAGGCCTGGTGGTGGTGGCAGCGGCGGCAGCAGCAGGCCCAGCGGCGGCAGCAGCAGGCCCAGCGGCGGCAAGCACGCCTCTTCCCCGGTGGTGGTGGTGGTGGCTTCTCCTGCAGGCCCTGGCTCTTATAAATCGTCTTTCTCTGCAAAAGGTCTCCCAAGGCAATATGCAACTTTATAAACAAAACAATCAAATAAAGTACAGAGAAAGCCATCTTTAAAACATCCAGGGCAATATCCAAAGCTGCCCTTGGGCTAGCAGGAATGATTGCTAGAGCAGCAGGAAGCCAGGACTTTCTAGAGCAACCCCGGAAACTAGCGTTTCCGGAATGGGACAGGTCAGTGGAGCTTGCAGAAGGGAGCGCTGCTGACCTGTCCCATTCTGAGCTCCACTGACTGTCCTGTCCTGCAAACAGTAGTTTCTGGGGTTGCTTTAGGAAATGCTAGCTTCCCATTGTGCTAGTGGTCATTCCCGCTAGCACAGCCTAACAAGCACTGGAAGAGTGCCAGCTTTGGATACTGTCCCAGAGAGGAGAATAAAATTTTGAAACCCATCAAAACCCACCCTAAATAAAATAAGTCTTTATGGCCTGCCTAAAGCTAGACAAAGATTCAGTCTATCTGACCTCCTTAAGGAATAGGGGTGCTGCTACAGAAAAGGCCAAATAGAGATTGCCTAATAGTTGGTTTCCCGCTATTAGTATTAATGTTATGAGTATTAATTATTATTATTATTATTTTAAAAGAGATTTTCAGCCCACCTTTCAGGGTGCACCATCTTCTCAAGGTGGCTTACGGTAGCACAAAAACATGAACCTACAGTTGCACACTCCAGTTATGCAGTAGCAGATCTTTTTAAGTACCAAATGCAGACTGGAACAAATGAACCTTCAGGAATTTTTAAAGAGCTGGCCATGATGAAGCTGTACATCTCTCTAGAGGAAGAGTTCCAAAGGTGTGGGGCCACCACTGAGAAAGTCCTGTCCCTAGTACCCACCAGTGGCTACTGCTGGTGGGCATGAGAGTGGGCACGCTGATCGTAAAGCTTGTAGGCTTTGTTTTTGCTTTTACACCACTGAAGTCCCACAATATGTATGGATAGGTTGTGTCTTGATGCTGTGGGAGGATAGCACAAAACATTGCATTCCTCTCCCCTGCACCCCCTCCCCACATAAAAATTAGGGGAATTCCCTGGGATTACATGCACAGCAGTAGCATGTGGTGTACCTTCCCTGAGTGCAAAATGGGCATCAAGGATCATATCATATATTAATGTTTATTAGAATCACATTAACTAGTGAAATGTTTTTATTGAGCATATTTTCAAATAGTAGATGAAAATCCAGACATCGGCGTCCTCACAAACTTAATGGGTGCCTCAGGCGTTGCTGCATACTTTACAGGAGACCCTGTTCCTGGTAGGTCTGTAAGCTAGGAAAGGGGACCTGTACAACTTACCCCTAGTTGAATTGAAGCTCATGTATCCAATGTTTTGGTCCTGTCTTTAACACCACCCAAAGGCAACAAAGCTAGGTTGGAACATAATCTCAGGACTCAACTAGCCCTCTTGCAGGATGCAAACCACTTCCTCTCCTTTCTGTAACCACAGGGTCTGTTTTTAAGGATGTCGGAAGAGCCTGAAGGTCTGTCTAGTGCAGCATCCTGTTTCCTGCGTTGACAAGCTAGATGTTTCTGGGAAGCACCTGCTTTTTCTTCCCAGGTACATTGTCTTATATTACAGGAGTGGGCAACTTGTGGCCCTCCAGATGTTTTGGCCTACAACTCCCATCAGCCCTAGCCAGCATAGCCAGGGGCCAGGGATCATGGGAACTGTAGGCTAAAACATCTGGAGTGCCGCAAGTTGCCCACTCTTGTCTTAGAATATGGAGGGTTTGTCTTTTGAGCAGTTTTGGTGACATGGGGAATCATTTCCCTGTTTATTGCTGCCATAATTCGGCATGACGTGACTTTCTGTTGGAGCTTGTTTGAGCCTGCTGGAGTTCTTGGAAAGCCCCCCCTCCAGCTTCGTATCTGAACGGCATAGTTTTTGTCTAGGAATTCATTGGTGTTTGGGTGCTAATGTGTTGGCGGCATTAATAATTACACTTCCAGCACTTCCATAATTTATCATAATGACTCTGTTATTGCATATTAGGGAGGATTTTCCCCCTCCCTCCCCCAGTTGAGGCTGAAACAGATCATAACTGCCGATAATGACATTGATTGCACGCTTGGAGGAGATGGTGTTGGCTTTGTAGAGGAGTTTTAATTTCGCGGTCGTTCTGGTGATGTAGCCCCTTCTATGGTACATTACTTTGTGCCCAACCACACCATGTGCTCCCCTGGCCCCTCATTACGGCTGTAGTCTCATTGTTTTTAATTTAAAAAAAAGTGGAGGGGGAGGGAGGGGGGAGGGAGAAAAAAAAAGAACTGACAGCCTAGATCACACACTGCCTTGATGGGCAGAAGCAAAAACAAATGCTTGCAACCATTTTGGAACTTGTAACTTGCTGTTTCAAGCTGGGTGCAATAGACATTTCTTCTTAGGGAAGCCGGCCTCAGTGGTGCATCCTTCCTTCTGGGATGTTTTTTTCCTAATTAGATCTTAATGAGGGTGGAGCTATTCATCGCTTCTAGTGAATGTGTCTTTACAAACTTGTGTTTGCTGAAGTAAAATGAATACAGGAAAAGGGGGACATTTGTCAGGGAAAACAGGTTCATGGAGAAAATGCTTAACCTTTCCTATGTCTGCCTATTTTTTCTGGCAAATCCTCTCCACCCCCAAACCTTTCACCCTCCAGCTGGGTTTACTTCCCAACTCTGACTGGGAGAAAAACAGGCTAAATATAGCCAGAGCATAGTTGTGAGGAGAGGTGGGGGAAAGTAAAGCCCCCTCCCACCTACTGATATCTTCCTGCAAATGTCTATCTTCCTCTCTCCTCACATTATGAGGCCAATACCAGGTTTGCTTGTAATGTGCAAATGTGCAGGGCCATTGTACTGGAAATACTTGGGCATTGTAAACTACATGGAGAACCACTTCTCCTTTTCTTGTAGGCCAAGACTGTTGCTAATCAAGAAGACAGGGCTGCGTTGCTGGCAGTGCATCCTGACAGCTCTGCTTCTAGAGCTGGGTGCACTTTTCAACTCTTCCATGGTGTGCATTGACCTCCTGGTCCATGCTTGCTCCCTGTGGCTGAAAAGGACTGGTGCAAGTCCAGCTCATTGAGTGGGGAGGATTTGTGGCCAGCTCTGTATAGGATCCCAGAGGTGACAATGAGATGCCTTGCCTTGGCACTGGAGCAAGCTATTGGCACAGCTATTGGCGATGTTGGGCCAGTTTTTCTTCAGCCTCTGCCAGGGACAGGGTCGTGCACAACAGCTTCTCCCTGGAGTGAGATTGCAAGGGCCACTGGAGTAGCCCCATACCCTACATGTGGGATGCTGATGGAAGGTTCTGAGCCAGTGAGAACAGTGGTGCGGGATGGAAGATTTTCCAAGACGGACATTTTTCCAGTGCTCCATTTTTCCATGGAAGATTTTCCATTTCATAGGTTCATTAGTAAAATGAATGTATACCAATTGCAAATACAATATTAAGTATTTAATATGACACAAAATTGGGCGGGATATCTAATACTTTGGAAGACAGAAACAAAATTCAAAGTGATCTGGATAGACTGGAGCGCTGGGCAGAAAACAACAGAATGACATTTAATAGGGATAAATGCCAAGTTCTGCACCTAGGAAAAAGGAACCAAATGCACAGTTAAAAGATGGGGGATACGTGGCTCAACAACACTACAAGCGAGAAGGATCTTGGAATTGTTGTCGATCACAAGCTGAATATGAACCAACAATGTGATGTGGCTGCAAAAAAGGCAAATGCTCTTTTGGGCTGCATTCATAGAAGCATCGCTTCCAAATCCCGGGAAGTACTAGTTCCCCTCTACTCAGCACTGGTTAGGCCTCATCTGGAGTACTGTGTCCAGTTCTGGGCACCACATTTTCAGAAGGATGCAGACAAACTGGAGAGGGTTCAGAGGAGGGCAACGAAGATGATCAGGGGACTGGAAACAAAGCCCTATGAAGAGAGACTGAAAGAACTGGGCATGTTTAGCCTTGAGAAGAGAAGACTGAGGGGAGATATGATAGCGCTCTTCAAGTACTTGAAAGGTTGTCACAGAGAGGAAGGCCAGGATCTCTTCTTGATCATCCCAGAGTGCAGGACACGGAATCATGGGCTCAAGTGACAGGCAGCCAGATTCCGGCTAAACATCAGGAAAAACTTCCTGACTGTTAGAGCAATACGACAAACGAACCAATTCCCTAGGGAGGCCACACTGGAGGCCTTCAAGACAAGGCTGGACAGCCATCTGTCAGGGATGCTATGACTTGGATTCCTGCATTGAGCAGGGGGTTGGACTCGATGGCCTTGTAGGCCCCTTCCAACCCTACTATTCTATGATTCTATGATCTATGAAGTAAGCTTAGCAGCTTCAAAGTTGTAATTCATGTTTTTCAGGTAATTATCCATAGCAAATATATGAGAGAATCCATATATGTCACTGAAATACATATATGCCTCAGAGTGAAATGGAACCAATAGGTAGTGACAGCGAAACGGAAGGTGCCCGAGCAACCTCAGTGGAAGCGGGTTGCACTCCGTTGAAATAGATGAGTGGTTGTCAGCATATCATGCACAGTTCTTTGGCTTGCCAGAATTAATAAGAGTCCAATCCTATGCATGTCTCGGCAGAAAAAAGCCATGCTGGCTGGGGAACGCTGGGAGCTGTAGGACTTTTTTCTCTCTAAGCATGCATAGGATTGTGCCTTAGCATGTCAACAGTTTTCAGTAACTTTGTTTTTTTCTTGACTTTAAATAATGTAAGCAAAGAACATGCTATTTTCTTTACATTTTAATGAGTATTCCAATCAAAAATTCTACATATAAAGTTTAGATCACATTAAGTGTGATGGTTTTTTCCCTCAAACATCTCAGGTCAGATACATTCGACCAAAAATGAATGTGGCATTATTTTTCAGCTTCGTCATTTACTAAATGCCATTAAAATAAACATCCTAAATTAGATTTCTCTAGGGCATCAGAAAACTTTCTGGTTCAAACTGGCCATTTTCCAGTACAAATGAACTTCAATGGAAATTTTTTCAGTCTCAACTGATTTTTTTTCCTATGGAAATGACCCCATGCAAATTAACCTGATGTGTGTTGGAATTTTTTAAGAAAGTTTTCCGATTCAGAATTTTCTGGAAAACCCACATCACTGACTGAGACAGAGCTTTGTGGCTCTGGTCTGCTTGCTGCTCTCACCCCAAGAAGATACTCCTTGAGGGCTGAGCCCCAGACAGCACCATAGGATTTGGCCTGTAGCTTGCAGACATGTTGAGAGCAGTCTTAAAAGAAATAGTCATTTTTTAATTTTTATTTTTGACCTACCAGAGGCAAGGGAAGATGGGTTCTCTTGGCTCATCATTTGATTTTTCTCTCCACAGCCAAATAGAGGGACAAAAAGAACTCGTGAAGATGAAGAAGAAGATCTTAAAGTGCGGCACAAACAAGGCAGCGTGCGGGAGCGTGGCCGTCACCGGGAAGAGGAGTTCCCTGCAGCAGAGGAGATGGATGGTGAGAAAAAGAAGCTGCTTCATGTAACTGAAAAAGGCGACGAGGAAGAGGAGGAGGTACGTTTGCCATTGTGAGGTGGGGATGACTTGCTCTCTTCTCTGGGTTCCCACTAGGGGTGTGCGCAGAAGACAACATTTGGCTTGGAACCCGCTTCAGACAGTGGGTTGATTTGGCTTGGACCGCTTTGGACCTGCTTCGTCTTGGGTCTGAAGCAGAGCCCCACTGTGGAAGATCCAAAGCTTTGTGACTGTCGCAAATCACTTGAGTTGAGCGATAAGCAGCAGCGAGCATGAGTCATTAAATAGTCCAAGGTCAAGAAGCCAAGAGTACCAGTCCGAAGCCAAGGAAGACAAACCCAGGTATAGGGACACGTTGAAGAATAGAGTCGTTCTGGGTTCGAGAATAATCAGAGCTGGGTCCAGGAGCTGGCAGGAACGTTTTCTGCTATGGGTGCATGGGTGAGCATCAGCAGTTATTTCCAGCACCTGAATTGGGTTTGAGGCTTGTCTTTTATGCAGAGGCTGATTGATAGGTGAGGCCAGCTGGGTCGAGCTGCAGTTGTCTTCCGCCTGCCCATGTGCTGGGCCCTCCCCAAACACTCTTAGGCTGAGGCATTCCATGTCTTCCTCCATCCCAGATGGAGGCACAACACTGACTCCCTGTTGACCACCATGGGGAAATCAACGAACAGCCATAACGTCTTTACTTTTTGACAAATAGGATGACATTGCAGGCATAATAGCCCCTTCTGAGGGGATGAAGTCTGCTAAATTTCAGACAGATAAGTGCAGTGGTCTTGAGTGTGTTAAAAAGGGATTCAGGCTCCCCCCTCCTATTGTTTATATGAGCAATTTGTCTGAAAATGATGTACAGTGTAGGTCTTAAGTGCACCTCTACATTGCAATATTTCAGACAGGTCAGGGGTTAGGGAGCTATGATGAATGAAAAACTAAGGCTTATTTTGTTTTCTGCTCAGAATTGGCACCCAGAGTCACAGGAAGTGCTTCATCCTTGGTGGAGTGGGTGAAGAAAACATATGACAGTGTACACTATCTAGTGTTTGTTCATATGGTATAATATAGTGAAGAGGAACCTTTAAAGTTTGGGGCATTCTTTAAAAGGGATTCCCATACCCACCTTCTGTGGGCAAGTGACTGTGTCTGTTGGTGCGCAACTGTGTGTGTGTGTGCGCGCGCGCGCACGTGTGAAGAGATCTTACAAGGATCAGGAACTTGGGATCAAGTTCCCAGATAACCCAGAAAAGTAAGTCTTGTGTTAGAGAGAGAGAGAGAGTGTGTGCGAGCGAGTGAGCGCCATTAAAACCCTGCTTGCTTGCAAAGTCCTTGGAGCGCACCCTCCCCCTGTATTCTTTTGGACAGAGAAGGCATGTCCTTCTCACTTTGTTTTGGAGTGAGAAGCCAGTGCATCAGTGGGCTTTATGTTAAATCATGGGGGAAGAAGCATTAGAGATGGCAAGACCAGTGCTCTCTCCCACACTACTTCCTGGCTGCCTGGAGCTCGAGGGCCTCTATTGTAAATTGTGGGCAGGCACCACCTGTAGCAGAAAGCTGGCAGGTGCTCTGCCCTCCCTCCCTCTGTTGGCAAACAAAGAGAAAATCTAGGGGAGCGTGATGGGTTGTGGGGACTTGTGGGGACTCTGCATGCCTGGTTGGGATGTCAGCAGCTACCAATTGAACCAACAGCAATAAGCACAGGCATTTTGGGGTTAGTGCTAGAAGCCCTGAGTACTTCTGCTGCCACACACACAGTATCCCAAAGTCCCATAACATTTTCTGCTAGGTTCCTTCTACATTCCTCCCCAAATCTCTATGACTGGAAGCAACAATGAGAACCCTTCCAAAGCCATCCCCTGGTTGGAAGCTAGAGCTGTCAGTCACAAAACTACACCCCCTTTTCTATTGAAGTGGGGGTGGACACAGGATGAGGTTTGGGGAATGGGTAGTCATGTTGTGTTTTGACATGATGTGGTTAAGGGTTGAACAACTGCACAAACTAGAACTAGTACACAGCTTTATTTATTAATTGCATTTCTATAATTGCCCAATAGCCGAAGCTCTCTGGGCGGTTCACAGCAATACTAGTAGGTCTGAAGGCTGGGGGAAATTGCTAGCTCGCCTTGAATGATGAATCTGATGTCGTCTGGAATGAATGAATATGTTTTTGGCCAGGAGGAACCCCTGGATGAAAGCTCAGTAAAGAAGATGATCCTCACTTTTGAGAAGAGATCTTACAAGAATCAGGAACTTCGGATCAAGTTCCCAGATAACCCAGAGAAGTAAGTCTTGTCAGGATTTGGCTTTTTTCCTTGGTCCACTGTTTTTAGGTTGCTGCTGTCAGCCTCTCAGGTTCCCATTAATGAAAAGGGCAAGCAGATAGGCTTCACATGGTGGGATAAAACTTGGTTGGTTGCTTTTTAATTTAGAGCTACCTGCTTCAGAGAATGCGAGCCGGGCAATAGCAGGCATGGGATCCTGGCCTCTTATTTCCAAGGAAATAAGCTTTTAAGGTTATGCACCTGCTAGGTTCAGGAACTCTTTGTTTGCCCAAGGCAAGCTTGTAATAATTCCTAGCGGATCCAGTGGCTTCTGAATTCATATGTGTAGATCAAGCCACACTTCACTGAGTCGAAGTCTGTTGCAGGTACTGTGAATCTCAAGGCTTGTCAGCATGACAGGTCAGCTTCTGTTCTAACACACAAAATCTGGCATGCTGTTGTTCAGTGCATATCTTTCTAGAGCAGTGTTCTGGCCTGCTGCTGTTTGGTGTCAAAGAGGGACGTGTCACGCTTTACATTTCTGACTTGCCAGGTATAAATCAGAAACCGTGCCTGAAAGTAGCAGGAGGGGCTTTTTTGACGCTCATGCAGGTGATGACAATAAAGCATCAGAGAAAACCTCACGAGGCAGCAAGCAGTGTGGCTGAGTATAGAAGCGGCTAAATACTAAGGCAAAAAGTGTTGCTTCATTCTGAAATATGAGCCATTGTAGTTGAGGGACAGCTCTTCTGGCCTGATCCTGTGAGCAGCTACTTAATGCCATCTACTGAAGGACTGCACATAAGGACTCCCAAGCGCTGTCGTCATCTCTGCCCCAGCAGAGAAGCAGCCACAGTCATATTTCCCATCCCTAGTGCCTGTGCTTGCCACAGGGCTGGCAGTATTTGGGCAACTCTGAGAGCAATCTCAGATGTCCTGTTCCTCTGTTACACCCATCATGGAGCTTTCAGACTTCTAAAGGGCAAGTGGGTCTCATTTTTTAAAAAGAGCTTGGTTAACAGGATGCCCAAAGCCTAAAGCCTTGTGTGGCGGTCTTCATGTAATCTTCAGACTGCTGTAATGTTGTTGTTGCTTTTCTGGTCCATTGTGTTAGTTCAGCTTCAAGACGAGGCTGGACATTCAAGACGAGGCTGGACAGCCATCTGTCAGGGATGCTCTGACTTGGATTCCTGCATTGAGCCTTGTAAGGCCCCTTCCAACCCTACTATTCTATGATTCTATGATTAGTTTTCTGGCCAAATTGAGATTAGTTACCTGCAGTTCCCTTTACATGTTTGCAAAATCTGCTCAATGCTGGTAAATATTTTTTTAAAAAACTTTACATTTTGATTAATGCAATAAATAAAATAAATAAATGATTAACTTCGAAAAAAAACAAAAAAAATGCAGAGATATAAACATAATTACCACAATCTTTCAAAATTCAGCCAAAGCACAGCACTGGGACATATTGAGCTTGTTTTTCCCCTTCCCAAATCCTATTGAAGGGAGGGTTACCTAGTCCATCAATCAGGCAATAAGCTGCTTGTTCTTGCCCGGTCAAGAGGGGATGTTCTGCATCCCTGCATTCCTGTGCTGCTGCTGTCTCCCTTCTCTTACCTTCTGGTGCTCCATCACTTTCACTCTCCTGAGCCTTTTTCCTTATTTCATTTCATTTATTATATTTCTATACCACCCAATAGCCGAAGCTCTCTGGGCGGTTCACAAAAATTAAAAACCATTAAAATAATTATATAAAGTATTAAAAACCATTCATGTAAGGACATAAAACAGATAGCACATGCAACATATATCTATAGCAATTTAAAACAATCAGCCAGAGACAATCCAGGACCTGATCAAAAAACTCATTATATGCTGCCAAATGCCTGAGAGAAGAGGGCAGTTTTAACCTGGCACCAAAAAGGTGACAATGTTGGAACCAGGCAGGCCTTGTTAAGGAGATCATTCCATAAATGGGGAACCACCACCAAGAAGGCCCTCTCCCTTGTTGCCGCCCTCCAAGCCTCCCTCGGAGGAAGCACCCAAAGGAGGGCCTTGGACGCTGAGCGTAGCGTATGGGTTGATTCATGCCAGGAGGGGCACTCCATCAGGTAATGTGGTTCCAAGGCATGTAAGGCGTTATAGGTCAGAACCAGCACTTTGAATTGGGCTTGGAAACATACAGGCAGCCAATGCAAGCAGGCCAGAATTGGTGTTATATGGTCAGACCATCCTATCCCTGTTATCAGTCTGGCTGCTGATTTTGCATGAGCTGTAGCTTCTGAGCCATCTTCAAAGGCAGCCCCATGTAGAGTGCATTGCAGTAATCTAACTTTGAGGTTACTAGAGCGTAGACAACTGAAGCCAGGTTATCCCTCTCCAGACAGAGGCATAGCTCGGCCATCAACCACAGTTGGTAAAAGGCACTCCATGCCGCTGAGGCTGCTTGAGCCTCAAGTGACAAAGATGGCTCCAGGAGGACCCCCAAGCTATGAACCTGCTCCTTCAGGGGGAGTGCAACCCCATCCAGAACAGCTTAAGCACCCTCCATCCTCTGAGGAGAACCATCTACTAACAGCATCTCAGTCTTGTCTGGATTGAGTTTCAGTTTATTCCCATTCAAAAGCTTTCAGTTTGGTGTATGGTTTGCTTAAGCTGTATCCTTGCTTTAGTTTTCCTTTTAAATGACTCCTCCCAATCCTTAATGGTGCTTTTATAATCCTTTTTAGTAGTAGTAGTAGTAGTAGTAATAGCATTTATGTAGCACTTTTCAGTATTCAAACACTCTGCATATATATTACTTGCTGTAGCCCTTGTAACAACCCTGTATGATAGGTCAGTATTATTACCCCCATGTTACAGACTGGGGAGAGGGGAAGCTGAGTTCAAGGGAGTTTCTTGCTTGTGAATACTGAGTAAGGACATAAGAGCCCTGCTGGATCAGACCAAGGCCCATCTAGTCCAGCATTCTCTTCACATAGTGGACAACCAGCTGCCCATAGGAAACCCACAAGCAGGGCATGAGTGCAATAGCACCCTCCCGCCCATGTTCCCCAGCAACTGGTGTACAGAGGCATACTGCCTCTGATGCTGGAGGGAGCACATAGCCATCAGGACTTGTGGCCATTGATAGCCTTATGCACCATGACTTTGTCTAATATCCTTTTAAAACCATCCAAATTGGTGGCCATCACTACCTAGTGGCATAGCAGAGGTGAGCTTTGAACTGGAGAGTGGCTTCTTTGTAGCTTAGTTGCACCGGCCTTTGCCCGTATCTCCTCTTCTTTGGCTTGCATGCATTTACATCCTGCATTGCTACTCCAGTCTCCACGAAGCCTGTTCTGTTCCTTGTAACCTCAGTTGGAGATGGCTTTTGCTGTTCCTTGCCTGACTTCGCTGCCTGCCAGGTGCAGGCCTGCCTGCTCGCCCACATCAGGTTTTCATCATTTTTATGATGTACTCAGAACTGCCAAGTTGGCTGAACAGCACTTGCAGCTGCAGCTGACAGTTAGCTCATGAGAGCCTTTGTGTGCCGCTTGCAGGGAATGTGGGGGGATGTGTTGTGCCAGGCTGGATGGGGGTAGGCTTTGCCGCTCTGCTGGAGATCTGTTTGAGTGGCAGTTCCTTGAAAACCAAGAGCTCCCCCCCCCCCCCCGGCAAAGTCAATTCCAGGCTCTTGCATTGATAGCTCTCTGCTCCCATGGCTGCTGTCACCGTTCATCAGCCCTGCCTGTTTTCCTGGCAGTCTGCAGCTTGACTAGCCCCTGTTGGTCCTTGCTCTTCTCCAGTTTCAGAGCCCCAGTGGAAATTAGAACTCTTGTGAACCATCAGGCTGCATTTGGGCCCTTTTAGTGTCATCTGAAAGCAGGCAGGTAGTGGTGAGACATGGTGCTGAGCAGTTGCTCTCTGCTTTGACTCTTCTTCCCAGCTGGCAGATTGCAAGCAATTGACCCATGCTGGATCCCCCTGGGCCGAGCCTTTCTGGAGGGCAGAGTTTGCTTCAAGTGTGAAGAAAAGGCCCCTTTGCAGAATGCCTGTGTCTGAATCGATGTGTTCCCAGGGGGCAGGTGAAATGCAGAGTAAAGAAGGCTGTGCTCTGTGGGCAGGGGGCAGCGGGCAGTCCTGAAGCTGGCTCAAACTCTGCCTCTTCCTGCAGAGTGTCTGTGGGCATTTTTACTGGCCCTTTTATTTGGGGCGGGCAATAACACCCCCAAAGCCTGCTGCAAAACATTTGAAAATAATAACAATGGAACATTAAAATAATACAGCCTACGCAAGGAGGTCATACTGTCTCCCAGGTGTTTCAGCCATGGACGTTGGTGGCTCGTTTGTGGTGGGAAACAGTTTGGGAAATGGGTGTGCAGCCATTCCAAGGCTTCTGTACACCCCTGTTGATGTTCTGCACTCTTGCTTCATCCTACAAGTGAAGCCAGAACATAGTGGGGGTCGGTGGGAGGTCCCTGAGGTCCTCCTTTTAAACACCGTTACGGATGGGGAGAGGGTGCCAGGCCAAGGGTGCTGCTGCCAAATGCAGGCGCTGTTCCCTCTCCCCTGGGGATCTCTAGAAACAGCTGATGGGGGCTGGGAAGGGGAAGGCACTGGAGCTCGTCAGTCTCAGGCCCCCACTCCAGCCTTTTTTCCTGGAGGAACGAGAGAGGCCCTAATGAGCAGAAGTGAGGAGAGCCCAATAGGACAGGCTTCCCTGTCATTCTTCTGCTACGTAAGGCGAGCAGGAAAGCAGACAAAAGGTTGGGATGAACCAGCAAGAGGAGAAGATTCATCCTCTTGTTTGCACATGAGCATCCCTCTCCCTCACTCCCTCTTTTGGGTTTCAGAATAGCCCAGTGGAAGAACTGGATTGCACTCTTCAGTCTGCCAATTCCCAGTGTCGCTGTAATGTGAAGGGTGCATTTGGAATTTGTGTAGCTTATGTACATTTTAAGCCATTCTTAAGCAGATGCTCAGGACAAAATGAAAGTGGGTTCTTTTGTGGTATTTCTTAAATGGCCAAATATGTAATCAATGAAAAATCAGTGTAACACCTTTCTGGATCCCAGCAAAAAGAAAATAATCCTCCAAACTCAACTTTGCTTTTAACAGTGGCCATAGGAAGATCTTGCTCCCCTCCTTTACTCTCCAGTTGAAGGTAATTGAAGGTGTGGTGCATATAACATCCTGATCCGTTAGCAGCAGCGTTCTCTAGTAAGCCCTGATGAGGGCAGTTATGCTGATGTACGCGGTTTTGACTAGTCAGGTCTTTGCCACAGTCCTGTAGCTTTCAATTTCACAAAGTGCCTGGTTCCTTCCTGCATCCTTTCTCTTCTGAATGACAGAGTTGTAAATTAAATTATGGAGATTACCTGAACTCAGAGTACCTCTAGGTTGTTGGAAGCCGAGGAGGGGAGGGCCTGTGCAAACAACGTAGACTGGGCTTGGGATTCAGGGAATGTCTTTAGCTTTGGTGGGATGCGGGTGAGTTGGTGGGTGTCTGGTCCTGGTTGCCATTGTGCTCAAAGTACATTTTGCTCCATTTGTCAGTGCCTAGACAAAAGTAACATTTAGCTGCATTAGGGCCTAGAACAGGGGTGGGGGACCTGTGGCCCTCCCATCAGCCCCAGCCAGAATGGCCAGTGGTCAGGGATGATGGGGTTTGTAGTCCAGCATCTGGAGGGCCACCGGTTCCCTACCCCTGACCTAGAAGGTAAGCTTGGGTATTGCTGAAGCTAGAGAAAGGAGAGCAGGAAGGCTCGGGTCAGGAAAATGGATGAAAAGCAGGAAGGAATTTAGGACAGGTAAGGAGCTTTTGGAAGGGGGAGGCTGGAACAAGGAGAAACAAAGCAACCGAAATGGGCTTGGTTATTATTTATAAAGCACACTTCCCCTAGATGCAGACTAGCAGAAGAGACACAGCAGCGGGTGCTCAGACACCAGTCGTGGGCCACCCTACCAGCACCCTTTTCCTGCTTCCTTACTCAGGGCCTGCTGTAGCTAGTCAGATTGCAGCAGCCGTATTTGTCCCAGGGACACTTAGCCAGCAGGGGTGTGGTTGTCTTGCTGAACTGTTCTTGCTGAACGTTGTCCTACGTCTGCCTGCAGGTTCATGGAGTCGGAGCTGGATCTCAACGACATCATCCAGGAGATGCACGTGATTGCGACCATGCCAGACCTGTACCATCTCCTGGTGGAACTGAACGCTGTGCATTCCCTCCTGGGGCTGCTTGGGCATGACAACACTGATATCCTTTCCGTGGTGGAGAGCCAAGTGCTCCTGTGAGCTCAGTGTCACTTGTCATTATTTCCCCGTGGATTTTAGTTTCCTGTCACTGACTGTCCCTCCATGTGTATTATCAGCAGTAGCGTAATTTGGATTCATGTGGGAGAGTGAAGCCAGCCAGCCAGGCTTAGAGCAGTACTGCTGTGGCATTCTGCCTCCACTTAAAAGCCAACAGATTGTCATGGGCTAGACGGGGCGTGAGCTGCGTTTATAGAATTGATGCTCCTAAGTGCAGTCTTGGCAAGAGCAGATCTAGGGGAGGAACCCAGTCTAGGAGAGAGGCAAAAATGGATCACATCCAGGTAGAGACTGTGCAGACACATCCAGGCAAGACTGGGAATAGTCATTCAGGGCTGAGGATAGGCTGAAGAGAACAAAGGAATGTTCTCGGAACATGCTGGGAAAAGAAGTAAGCCAGCAAGCAGGGCTTGTTGAGGAAGAATCCTAGAGTTGGAAGGGGCCATTGAGGCCATCGAGAATCCAGTTTAAAGCATCCCCGACGGATGGCTGTCCAGTTTCTGCTTGAAGACCTCCAGCGAACTGCCCACTGCCTCCCTTGGCAGCTAGTTCCATGGTCTGACTGCTTTCACTGTTAGTAAGGTTTTCCTGATGTTCAGCTGAAATCTGCCTTCCTGTAACTTAAGCCCCTTATCTTAGAATCATAGAACAGTAGGGTTGGAAGGGGCCTACAAGGCCATCGAGTCCAACCCCCTGCTTAATGCAGGAATCGTAAGTCAGAGCATTCCTGACAGATGGCTGTCCAGCCTCGTCTTGAATGCCTCCAGTGTGGGAGATCCCACTACCGCCCCAGGTAATTGGTTCCATTGTCGTATTGCTCTAACAGTCGGGAAGTTTTTCCTGATGTTCAGCCGGAATCTGGCTTCCTGTCACTTGAGCCCATGATTCCGTGTCCTGCACTCTGGGTTGATCGAGAAGAGATCCTGGCCTTCCTCTCTGTGACAACCTTCCAAGTACTTGAAGAGCACTATCATATCTCTTCTCAAGGCTAAACATGCCCACTTCTTTCAGTCTGTCCTCATAGGGCTTTGTTTCCAGTCCTCTGATCATCTGTGTTGCCCTCCTCTGAACCCTCTCCAGTTTGTCTGCATCCTTCTTAAAGTGTGGTGCCCAGAACTGGACACAGTACTCCAGGTGAGGCCTAACCGGTGCTGAGTAGAGGGGAAATAGAACTTCCAGGGATTTGGAAGCTGTGCTTCTATTAATGCAGCCCAAAATGGCATTGGCCTTTTTTTGCAGCCACATCACATTGTTGGCTCATATTCAGCTTGTGATCTAACACAATTCCAAAAACTTCTCGCTTGTGGTGTTGTTGAGCCACGTATCCCCCATCTTGTAACTGTGCATTTGGTTTCTTTTTCCTAGGTGCAGAACTTGGCATTTATCCCTATTAAATGTCATTCTGTTGTTTTCTGCCTAGCGCTCCGGTCTATTCAGATTACTTTGAATTTTGTTCCTGTCTTCCAAAGTATTAGCTTTCCCGCCCAATTTTGTGTCATCTGCAAATTTGATCAGCATTCCCTGCACCTCCTCCTCCACATCATTAATAAAAATGTTGAAGAGTACTGGGCCCAGGACTAAGCCCTGTGGTACCCCACTTATTACCTCTCCCCAGTTTGGGAAGGTCCCATTGATAAGCACTCTTTGAGTCCGATTCTGTAGCCAACTGTGGATCCACTGGATCGTTGTTTTATCTAGCCCACTTTGAGCTAGTTTGCTCATCAGGATATCATGGGGCACTTCTCGAAAGCCTTGCTGAAGTCGTGGTATATTATGTCTACAGCATTCCCACAGTCCACAAGGGAGGTTACTTGATCAAAAAATGAGATCAGATTCGTCTGGCAGAATTTGTTCTTGACAAATCCATGTTGGCTTTGAGTAATCACTGCATTGTTTTCAAGGTGCTTATGGACTAATCGCTTTCTAATCTGCTCCAGAATTTTCCCTGGGATTGATGTCAGACTGACTGGTCTGTAGTTCCCAGGTTCCTCCTTTTTGCCCTTTTTGAAGATAGCGACAACATGAGCCCTCCTCCAGTCATCTGGTACTTCACCCGTCCTCCATGATTTCTCAAAGAGAATAGACAGTGGTTCTGAGAGTTCTTCTGCCAGTTCCTTTATTACTCTAGGAGGCAGTTCATCTGGCCCTGGAGATTTGAACTCATTCAAAGTAATTAGGTGTTCCTTGACCATATGCCTATCCATCTCAAGCTGCAATCCTGCCCCTTCAGCCTGTACTTCGCCTTTGCCAGGGGGGTCATAGGCCATCTTTTAGGAGAAGACTGAGCCAAAGTAGGAATTGAGCACCTCTGCCTTTTCTTTGTCATCTATCGTTTTGCCATCCTTATTTAATAGCTGAACCACCATTTCTTTCCTCTGCCTTTTACTATGCACGTAGCTGAAGGAAGCCTTTTTGTTGTTTTTAGCATCCCTCGCTAACCTCAGCTCATTCTCAGCTTTATCCTTCCTGACGCCATCCCTGCAATTCTGTGCTACCTGCCTGTACTCTTCCGTTGTTACTTGGCCTTCTTTCCACTTCCTATATGTGATAGTTTTTGTTTTCAGGTCATCTCTAAGCTTTTTGTGAAGCCACATTGGTTTCTTCTGTTGTCTTCCACCTTTTCTTCTTGTTGGAATGGTTTGTAATTGTGCCTTGAGAATTTCCTTTTTTTTAAAAGCTCCCACCCATCTTGGACTCCTTTTCTCATTAAAGTCGCTTGCCATGGGACCTTACTGATCATTGTTCTGAGTTTATTAAAATCAGCTTTCCTAAAATCCAGGGTACGCGTTTGGCTACACTCGGCTTTTGCTTCCCTTAGAACCAAGAACTCAAGTACAACATGGTTGCTTTCCCCCAGAGTTCCTGTAACTGCTACTTTATCCACTAAGTCATCTCTGTTGGTTAGGATCAAGTCAAGGACAGCTGATCCTCTAGTTCCTTCCTCTCCTTTCTGTAGGAGGAAGTTATCCGCCACACAAGTCAGGCATTTCCTGGAGGGGCCATGTTTTGCAGAATTTGTCTCCCAGCAAATATCGGGGAACTTTAAGTCCCCTGTTACTCATTTACCTTTGAGGTCCCTTTCAACTCCATGGGGCACTCTTCACGAGCGATTTAGTGCAAAGTTAGAGCAGCCTGAGTTCCTTCGCAACAGATGACGTTGTCACCAATCCGCTGCCAACCAGCCGCTTCCCTCTTGAAAAGCTGCATTTTCTGAAACTCCTTTTACTCCAACTTTTTTTACTGAAAGTAGCTCCGTAATGGTTTTGCCGCAGTGTGCCATCCCCTCCCCCCGCATTAAATCTTGGGCATGCCTCTGTGACCTGGCAGTGACATGGTCAAGGGGGTGGGATGCCCCATTCCCTCTTGTTTCCCCAGTGGAAGTAGTTTTTGCCATTGAGAAAATCCTCTGGAGCGCAGCAGCGACCCCTTACGTTATCGCAGTAGTGGGGACACTCATTCACCTTACCTGGCCTGCTTTTAACCTTTAGCATATCCCCCTTCTGTGCATGTTTACTTAGAAGTAAGAAATACATCTTGTTCCCCTGCAGTGAAAGGGTTAAACGCTGACTTTAGTAACTCTCCCTAGAGCGCTTTTTCTCTTCTCCCTTGCTGTCTTAAATCTGTGCTTCTTTGATGTTCTGTAGTTTTTCTGATGTAAAGTTTCTCCCTTGTTATGGAGCTTCTCACTGCAAGCAGGGAAAAGGAGAAAGGGGGTGCTGGAAGCAATAGGCAAAAGTGCACACTTGGGGAAAATGGGGTGGTAGCAATAACTGCAGGAGATTGCTGGAATGTGGCAAAATTGGGCTGGGGGAAGCTTTCAGGGGGAGCCTTCAGATGCTGCACTGGAGAACTGGGGATTTGGGCTTCTTCAGGGAAGTCTGCACATCTGGGGAAAATGAGTTGCTCTCCCTTCATAATGTAGTAGCAGGCGGAAGCCTGGACAGGGGCAGGGAACAAGCCTCTCTCATGGGTTGAGCAGCCGCTGCCAGTTTGATGATGTTCAGTTCTACTCCCCCCACCCCACCAGGAATATGTTCCTTTCAAGCGCTGTGTGACCCCCCCAAACTGGATTTTAATGGTACGGCACAGTCAGCTTTTCTTGCTTCGTGTGTTGTGAACATCCCCCCCTCCCCCCCCCGATTCTTTGATTCTGGTTGCCACGTGAGAAGGTGATCATGTGGGTGATTCAGTTGAAAACTGGGCGTTTCCTGGTTCTCTGGCGTTGCCTTCTTTTCTTTTGCCCCCCTGCTAGGTTAGATTACTACTACATCATGCTTCCTTAAAACATTGTCTATTTGCTTTTCAAAAGTTTCATCCTCGTCTTCTACTTGATTGGGTGGCTGGTAGTAGTCTCTGACCATCAGGTTCCTTTTATTCTTTGCTCCATTTATTTTGATCCAGATGCTCTCGATGGGGCTACCAAGTTCATCGTCCTGTATTTCTGTGCAGAGATATGTATTTTTCACATATAGTGCAACCCCACCTCCCTTTCTGTTCCTCCTTTTCTTTTTGAACAAGTTATATCCTTCAATTGCTGTATTCCAGTCATGACAGTCATCCCACCAAGTCTCAGTTATACCTATCAAGTCATAATTTCCCTCTTGTATTAAGAGTTCAAGTTTGTTCTGTTTCTTTCCCATACTCTGGGCATTAGTATATAGACACCGAAGACCATGTCTGGCTTCCTTCCTACATGTGTCTGAAGACTATTATTGGGCACTATTAGAGCTGTTCCCTCTGTTGCAGTGCATGAGCCTATGTCCGTTGTTACCCCCAACTTTGTGTCTCCCTCCCCTGTAGCATTCAGTTTAAAGCCCTCCTGATGAAGTTCCTCATGCTGTGGCCAAACACGTTCTTCCCAGCCTTTGTGAGGTGCAACCCATGCAGGTTCCCCTGAAATTCTTCCTCTGCAGGCTGTCCTCCAGTCTCATCCTCAAGTACCTGGCAATGGTTCTATAGCTCCACTGGTGTAGAGTGGCTTCTAGTTCTTCTGCTCCTTACTGTCACCCTTTTCCAGAAAGTATTCTCTACTTCATTTTTCCTCTCCTCAGCAGTTTCCTCTTCTGCCTCAGCTTGCTGTTGCTCTTCTAGCTTCTGGTCTTCACTTTGCTGCTGTAGTTTCACTGTTCTGTCTAAGCACTCTTTGTGTTCTCTTATTCTCTGGAGGGTCAACACTCGCCCCTCCAGTCCTCTTACTTTTTCTTCCAACAGCGTGATCAACTTGCACTTGTTTCAGGTGTAGGCCATGTTGATCTCAGGCAAGAAAACAAACATGGCACAAACGTTGCAGGTCACCGCCACTAGAGAGTCTTTCCCTTCCATAGTCTCTATTCCCTTTATGTTCCTAGCTTTCTGATTGTACTGGAATAGCCTGTGCTTTGCCCTCTGTTCACTGGAGGTTAACAACAGAGTCCCACTGGTATGGAAGTGTGTGTTACAAGAAAATTTTTTTTAAAAAGAATGAAAAAAAAAGTTAGGGGCCTTCCCTTTGACCTCCCCTGTAAAATTCCCCTGGCAAACTCCTGTTTGCGTGCTCTGATTGCTTGTTCTCTGGGAGCTTGCTTGCTTGTGTAGCTCCTAGACCAGCTGGAGCAGCTTTCTCTGCTCTGCTCGGCTAGGAGACAGGAAACAGACTGAAACTTCCTGCACACACAGCTGCTGGGAGTCCTCAGGCCACGCCCCTTCAATTCAGTTGGAGCTCTCAGGAGCACAT
Source organism: Heloderma suspectum (assembly GCF_057233095.1). NCBI lineage: Eukaryota > Metazoa > Chordata > Lepidosauria > Squamata > Helodermatidae > Heloderma > Heloderma suspectum. The sequence continues at coordinate 313,971,243 of NC_139461.1, read as the reverse complement.
GGTGAGCACACAGCGACTCAGTGGAAAGTCCCCTGGGCTTACTCCAGCCCTCTCACCGGTTTGCCTTTGTCTCCTGTTCCACCGCAACTCTCCTGGCCATCTCCGGTTTGCTCTCCCTGTTCGCTTGCTCTGATCGCTCACTCTCTGGGAGCTTGCTTCCTTGTATATCCCCTAGACCAGCTAGAGCAGCTTCCTTTGCTCTGCTGAGCTAGGAGACAAGAAACAGCATCTTGTGTCTTAGGAATGAGCTCAATGTATAGTTTGTCTTTGGCAGACATTCATCATTTTATCATAGAATCATAGAATAGTAGGGCTGGAAGGGGCCTACAAGGCCATCGAGTCCAACCCCTGCTCAATGCAGGAATCCAAGTCAGAGCATCCCTGACAAATGGCTGTCCAGCCTCGTCTTGAAGGCCTCCAGTGTGGGAGAGCCCACCACCTCCCCAGGTAATTGGTTCCATTGTCGTATTGCTCTTACAGTCAGGACGTTTTTCCTGATGTTCAGCCGGAATCTGGCTGCCTGTCACTTGAGCCCATGATTCCGTGTCCTGCACTCTGGGATGATCAAGAAGAGATCCTGGCCTTCTTCTCTGTGACAACCTTTCAAGTACTTGAAGAGTGCTATCATATCTCCCCTCAGTCTTCTCTTCTCAAGGCTAAACATGCCCAGTTCTTTCAGTCTCTCTTCATAGGGCTTTGTTTCCAGTCCCCTGATAAATGCTTCCTTTTCCTCATGCTTCCTTTTGAAGGAACTCCCAGGACCAAAAAGGCAAGGGCAGCTAGTTTGTCCTGGTTGTTCCTCCACCCAGGTAAGCAGGGCAGGAGTGACCCTGGACCTCATTCCCAAGCAGCTCTACCTGTGCAGCCTGCATAGCTCCTCACCTGCCATGCCATAGGGGAGGCAGTGCCACTTGGGCAAAGCTTACTGGGCTGCTGGCATGTGTCTCTGCTGTCTGAGTTGAGCCTCAGCTGAAGGAGGCTGGTGCATGAGTTACCATAAGAAGGCAGTGGCAGTCAGAGGGACAACAAAGTTCCAGGAAGGCCATCTGTGGCATTTCTGCCATGCCTCATCACTTCACCTGAGGGCAGTGCATTAGCATTAAAGCAGTCACAACTGAAGCCAGCCTTCCCCAGCCTGGTGCCCTCCAGAGGAGATAGACTGCAACTCCCATCATTCCCAGCCAGCATGGCAATTGGTTGGGGAAGCTGATCTAAGTTATGCTAGAGATGCATTTGAAAAGTGGGATATAAATAATTTAGATGAATAAATTGTTGTTGTTGTTTATCCGGTCAGTCGCTTCCGACTCTTTGTGACTTCATGGACCAGCCCACGCCAGAGCTTCCTGTCAGCCGTCGCCACCCCCAGCTCCCACAAGGTCGAGTCCATCACCTCCAGAATATCATCCATCCATCTTGCCCTTGGTCGGCCCCTCTCCCTTTTGCCTTCCACTTTCCCTAGCATCAGCATCTTATCCAGGGTGTCCGGTCTTCTCATGATGTGGCCAAAGTACTTCAGTTTTGCCTTTAATATCATTCCCTCAAGTGAGCAGTCTGGCTTTATTTCCTGGAGTATGGACTGGTTTGATCTTCTTGCAGTCCAAGGCACTCTCAGAATTTTCCTCCAGCACCACAGTTCAAAAGCATCTCTCTTCCTTCGCTCAGCCTTCCTTATGGTCCAGCTCTCGCAGCCATAGGTTACTACGGGGAATACCATTGCTTGAACTATGCGGACCTTTGTTGTCAGTGTGATGTCTCTGCTCTTCGCTATTTTATCAAGATTTGTCATTGCTGTCCTCCCAAGAAGTAAACGTCTTCAGATTTCCTGGCTGCAGTCAGCGTCTGCAGTAATCTTTGCGCCTAGAAAGACAAAGTCTGTCACTGCCTCCACGTTTTCTCCCTCTATTTGCCAGTTATCACTCAAGCTGGTTGCTATAATCTTGGTTTTTTTGAGGTTTAACTCCAACCCAGCTTTTGCACTTTCTTCTTTCACCTTCATGATAAGGTTCCTCAGCTCCTCCTCACTTTCAGCCTTCAAAGTGGTATCACCTGTATATCAGAGATTGTTAATGTTTCTTCCAGCGATTTTAACTCCAGCCTTGGCTTCATCAAGCCCAGCACGTTGCATGATGTGTTCTGTATACAGGTTGAATAGGTAGGGTGAGAGTATACAACCCTGCCGTACTCCTTTCCCAATCTTAAACCAGTCCGTTGTTCCGTGGTCTGTTCTTACCGTTGCTACTTGGTCGTTATACAGATTCCTCAGGAGGCAGACAAGATAACTTGGTATCCCCATACCACCAAGAACTTGCCACAATTTGTTATGATCCACACAGTCAAAGGCTTTGGAATAGTCAATAAAACAGAAATAGATGTTTTTCTGAAACTCCCTGGCTTTCTCCATTATCCAGCAGATATTGGCAATTTGGTCTCTAGTTCCTCTGCCTTTTCTAAAACCTGCTTGTACATCTGGCAATTCTCGTTCCATGAATTGCTGGAGTCTACCTTGCAAGATCTTGAGCATTACCTTACTGGCATGTGAAAGAAGTGCCACTGTTCGATAGTTTGAACATTCTTTGGTGCTTCCCTATTTTGGTATGGGGATATAAGTTGATTTTTTCCAATCTGGTGGCCATTCTTGTGTTTTCCAAATTTGCTGGCATATGGCATGCATCACCTTGACAGCATCATCTTGCAAGATTTTAAACAGTTCAGCTGGGATACCGTCATCTCCTGCTGCCTTGTTATTAGCAATGCTGCTTAAGGCCTATTCAACCTCACTCTTCAGGATGTCTGGCTCTAGCTCACTGACCACACTGTCAAATGTATCCCCGATGTTATTATCCTTCCTATACAGATCTTCCGTATATTCTTGCCACCTTTTCTTGATCTCTTCTGCTTCTGTTAGGTCCTTGCCATCTTTGTTTTTGATCATACCCATTTTTGCCTGGAATTTACCTCTGATGTTTCTAATTTTCTGGAAGAGGTCTCTTGTCCTTCCTGTTCTATTATCTTCTTCCGCTTCTGCGCATTGCTTGTTTAAAAATAATTCCTTATCTCTTCTGGCTAACCTCTGGAATTTTGCATTTAATTGAGCATATCTCCCCCATCACTGTTGCCTTTTGCTTTCCTTCTTTCTTGGGCTGCTTCCAGTGTCTCAGCAGACAGCCATCTTGCCTTCTTGGTTTTCTTTTTCTTTGGGATGTTTTTTGTTGCCACCTCCTGAACAATGTTGCGAACTTCTGTCCATAGTTCTTCCAGCACCCTATCTACTCAATCTAGTCCCTTAAATCTATTCTTCACCTCCACTGCATATTCATGAGGAATATTCGTGAGCTCCTATCTAACTGATCTGTGGGTCTTCCCTATTCTCCTTATTCTGATTCTAAATTGTGCAATAAGAAGGTCGTGATCTGAACTACAATCAGCTGCAGGTCTTGTTTTTACCAACTGCATAGATGTCCGCCACCTTTGGCTACATAGGATGTAGTCAATCTGATTTCGGTGTCGACCATCTGGTGAAGTCCATGTATAAAGTCGTCTCTTAGGTTGTTGGAAGAGAGTGTTTGTTATGCACAGTGAGTTGTCTTGGCAAAATTCTATCAGCCTACGTCCCGCTTCATTTTGTTCTCCCAGATCGTGCTTGCCTGTAATTCCAGGTGTCGTTTGACTACCTACCTTAGCATTCCAGTCTCCTGTAATGAAAATAACATCTTTTTTTGGCGTCCTATCCAGTAGGTGCTGCAGATCCTCATAGAACTGATCTACTTCTGCTTCTTCGGCATCTGTGGTTGGGGCGTATATTTGGATCACTGTGATGTTAAATGGCTTACCCTGAATTCGAATTGAGATCATTCTGTCATTTTTTGGATTGTATCCAAGCACTGCCTTAGCCACTTTATAATTAATTATGAAGGCTACTCCATTTCTTCTGTGGTCCTCTTGTCCACAGTAGTAGCTCTGGTGGTCATTTGATGTGAAGTGGCCCATTCCAGTCCATTTCAGTTCACTGACACCCAAAATGTCTATATTTAATCTTGACATCTTCCCAATAACCACATCCAATTTGCCCTGGCTCATAGATCCCACATTCCAGGTTCCTATGGTGTGTTGATCTTTAGAACATCGGATTCGTCGTTCACCACCAGCACCATCGGCTGCTAGCTGTCCTTTCGGCTTTGAGCTAGCTGCGTCATCTCATCTGGGGCTAGTTGAACTTATCCCCTGTTCCTCCCCAGTAGCATTTTGACCAGCTTCCGACCTGGGAGTCCCATCTCCTGATGGTATACCTGTAGCAGCATATCTCTGGTTGTACTGATCCATTTAGTTTTCATGGCAAGCATACTGGGGTGGGTTGCCATTTCCTTCCCCAGGGATCGTATTTAGTCTGACCTCTCTGCCATGACCTTCCTGTCTTGGGTGTCCCTTCACGGTTTAGCTCATGACGTCATTGAGGTGCTCAAGCTCCAGCACCATGACAAGGTAACGATCTCCTTTGCTGGATAAATGAATAAATACATATAACTATATCTGCCAAAGACCTTGATCCATTGTGACATTCCTAGTAGCTGGTAGGTCCGGAGTTCTGTAAGAATGCAAAAGGACTATACATGAGAAGGCAGACGACACATTAGGCTGAAAGCAAGAACATATCTCCATGGGAAGGTTTTCTGAGGGCCAGCTCATTTGACGATAAACATACTGCAGTAGGAGTACTTTATCATAATAAGGGAAGTGTGTCTAAATGTCATAGGCCAGACTCTTTCATGTTTATGGAAATGTATGTGCCTGTTGTGAGAAATATATGCATCTAAAACTTCCAAGTTGGCTGCAGCTCTCCACCTGGGACTATTTTTGACCAGGCCTTCAGTAGGACACCAGTTTCATTTTTGCCATTTGTCTAATCTTGATCAGCAGAACGCTGAGCTCTGCAAACTCTGTTGTTTGTCTTATTTCTAGTTTGGAACTGAAAAAAAAAAATGAAGTAAATTTAGCAGCCCAGTGCTATTGAGCTGGAAATGCCTCCCATGTGTTACCCGATTCATGGCTTTGGTTGATCATTCTTTGAAGCTTTTGCAGGAGACCACGGGCAGCTTGAGTGTGATGTCTTGTGCCAAAAGGTTAGCATGCATTTGTCATTCTCTGGGAAAAACATAAACAGTGGGGATTTTGATTGGGACTTGGTGGTCTTGCTCACTGTGACCTTTAAGAGGAGGAAACACAGCTTGTTGTGTCTCTCCAGCCATTTCTGGGGATGGCAGTTGCTATTGATGGCTTGTCAGAATTTCGATTGCTAGCCCCTGCTTTTAGCAGCGCGGGGTCATCCTGCGGCTGTTGATTAGATTGGGGGCAGAGGCTTGGCTTGCACTTTGCAGCCCCAGGGGAGGTGCAGTAGCAAACAACTGCTGAAGCTTCTCTGGAATGTTGGAAGGCAAAGTGTAGGGGGCAGACTGAATTATTTTGCTTGGAATGCTACATTGCAGCAGAAGTGAGAATGCAAGGACTGTTGAAATGAGGTACCTGGGAGAAGGTCTCCTTCAGTCAGTGGCTTTGCGTAAAATGGTGAAGAGGTGCTTTGGAAGCTGGTTCACCTGAAAGGAATGGTAAACTGATGCTTCGCTCTTCACGCTTGATTTGAATATGGTGCCTTGGCAGGGGAGGATGGAGACACGAGTTGGATAAGATCCCCAGCAATAAAATTAGAGTACCAGGCAGCTCCTCTGCTGAAGTAGAGCCGAGGATGCGAGGAAAAGATAATGCCCAGATGGTGGCTTAAATTACTAAAGGCTAAGACCTCCTGGGAGGGAACCTGCTCTGTTCTCCAAAATCCTTTAGCTCAGCTGGTAGCATCTGCAGGAAACAGATAGCAAAACCTCTGTCTTGGTGCAAGAGGATTGCAGCTCGCAAACAACCTGTGGGTGAACTTAGAATATTATGCCCCAGTAATGGCAGTCTGCACAGAAGCGTGCTCTCCCTCCCTCCCTCCCTGTGTGTGTCTGATGCCAGGCTTGGGCCTGAGGGCATAGCTGGCAGAGACAATCCCTGCTTTCCTATCCCATTTTTGCCTTTACTAAAAGGAATTAAGAGCAGAGGCAGTTGAGGTTCAGCTTGATTTCCTACCTGCAGAGCTATGCACCAAGATGTTTATCCTCTTCCATCTCCCTGAGGGGCCGGAGTTTTCAATGAAAAGTTAAACCCCTACGGATAAATGCTGCCATAAAACCCCACTCTCTCACCCAGCTAGATAAGAAGCGTAAGCTTCATATCCCCTCTCCCTGAGTAGTAGCATGCCTCTGTCCACAAAAAGCCAGCTTCCAGAAGGGTGCCTTAACAGTAGTTGTGGAGGAAGCTCTGGCTTTGGAAAGGCTCTGAGCGGGGAGGAGTCCACCGCAGCATGGAGCTGATTTGATCAACAGGGCTCTTTCAGTGATCCCAGCAGGATGTTGCAGAGGGGCAACTTTTTCATGAGAGTTTGGGCCAGGCCTTTAAGGGCTTTACAGGTCAAGATAGTGATTCTGTATTTGTGGGGTGGCCCTCCTTTGGGGTGGGGGGCATAATGCACCTGAAAGGGGTTGGAGTTTCAGAGAAGGGTTGGATCCTGAGGCAGGCAATACCTTTCTCCACCCACCTGGCCACCAACCAAGATGTGGGTGGGTCGAATGCCCACTGACCTTCCTGATCCACATTGGATTTGTGGGGGTGTAACTGCATACTTGGGGCCGCGGTGGCTTAGTGGTTAAGACGCTGAACTGCAGACCGGAAGTCGGCAGGACAGCAGTTCGAGACCCGAGTGCTGCGTGACGGAGTGAGCTCCCGTCTTCAGTCCCAGCTTCTGCCAACCTAGCAGTTCGAAAGCAAGAAATTGCAAGTAGATAAATAGGTACCGCTTCGGCGGGAAAGGTAACAGCGTTCCGTGCACCTCGGTGTTCCGTCATGCCGGCCACATGACCACGGAAGCGTCTTCGGACAGCGCTGGCTCTTCGGCTTAGAAACGGGGATGAGCACTGCACCCTAGGGTCGGACATGACTGGTTGGGGACACCTTTACCTTTAACTGCATACTAGCCTGCCCCATAATCCCCATTGTCGCAATGTGATTGGGAAGGAGGGAGCTTCAAAAGAGCTGCTGCGTTCTCATTTATGATTTTTCTACCTGTGCCCGCTTTTGGGAGGGTGGGCAATGCTTGGCTCTGTGGTCCAGAGAAAGCGCTTAAATCACTGCTGTGTGACATGTATGAGGTAGCAGTTGTGGGCTAGACACCTGAGATGGCATTTTCTTTCTGCAGTAAGCAGTTTTCACTCTCCACAGAAAATTGCAAATTATGATGAGGGGAAACAGAACCCGTGGCATTGAACTGGAGATTGCAGCTTCTAACATTTCAAATGAGATTGAAAGATTCCAGGAAGAGGAAAGGGGGGAGCACAAGGTGCCGAACGGGAGCTGCTTTTGCCAGCCTAGCATGTTCTGTCAGGAGGGTACTATGTAGGACATCTCAAAATCTAGGTTGCCTCTTGTGATGCACAGGGAATGGGTCAGGATTGATCGGCGTGTCTTGGAGAATAGCAAAGTAGGCCTAACGAGCAGAAATGTGCCTAGATGTCTCATATTGCTGCCCTGTGGTTCATGAAGCTGCCTGTTAGGCCCGGCCCTGAGGTAATGATTGGAAATTGGGTACTTCTGTGGGGTCCTGGCATATGCAGAATTCTGGTCCGGTTTGTTAGTCTCCTGAGTGCTACAGCCTTGTTAAGAATCTGTTTGCTATCCAGTTAGCAAAGGCAACATGGCATCCAGAGATTGGAGTTTTGCAATGTGCACTGTCTGTGGACCTGTCTAGTGCCTTTGCAATTATTTCCATGTAAGATAGTAAACAACTAGGTAATGGGAATGAGTTGACCCCAGAAGCTGCATGTTTTGCGGAATGCCTGAGCTGTCAGATCACTTCTCTCATTCCTGTCAAAACAATTAGAGCTGCTGCCCATACTGTTTCTGTGTGCGGGGAACTGCCTGTTGCCAAAAAGACTCCCAAGGAAGGGGGGACAAGGTTACTCAAACAATCTGGTTGGCTGTTGGCCAGTCCTAACAAAGGTTCTGCTGCCCATGTGCCAGCTGTCCACACGGACTGGTGTTCCAGATGACCCTAAGGAGCAGCTGACTGGTGCTGGGAAGAGGCAGGGATGGAATGGTCCCAGTGTGGCCCATGGGCTGTCTGTCACAAAATGAGGGAGTAAAATAAATTACAGGGACAGCTGGAAGATCTGATGAGTTGCAAATAGAATTTACAGAAATGTTCAGCCACTGGCCCACAAAATGTAGCTTTAAAAAAAAATTGAATCAGCTGAGGCTAGTTTTCATAGAATCATAGAATAGTAGGGTTGGAAGGGGTCTATGAAACCATCGAGTCCAACCACCTGCACAATGCAGAAATCCAAGCCAGAGCCTCCCTAACAAATGGCTGTCCAGCCTCGTCTTGAATGCCTCCAGTGTGGGAGAGCCCACCACCTCCCTAGGGAATTGGTTCCATTGTCTTATTGCTATGACAGTCAGGATGTGTCTCCTGATGTTCAACCAGAGTCTGGCTTCCTCTAACCTGAGCCCATGATTCCGTGTCCTGCACTCTGGTTTGATTGAGAAGAGATCCTGGCCTTCCTCTCTGGGACAACCTTTCAAGTACTTGAGGAGCGCTATCCTATCTCCCCTCAGTCTTCTCAAGGCTAAACATGCCCAGTTCTTTCAGTCTCTCCTCATAGGGCTTTGTTTCCAGTCCCCTGATCATCTTCATTGCCATCCTCTGAACCCTCCCTCTGTATCCTTCTGTTTGTCTGTATCCTTCTTAAAGTGTGGCACCCAGAACTAGACACAGTACTCCAAATGAGGCCTAACCAGTGCTGAGTAGAGGGGAACTAGTACTTCCCAGGATTTGGAAGCTAGGCTTCTATTAATGTAGCCCAAAAGAGCATTTGCCTTTTTTGCAGCCACATCACATTGTTGGCTCATATTCTGCTTGTGATCTATCTATCTATCTATCTATCTATCTATCTATCTATCTATCTATCTCATTTCTATACCGCCCAGTAGCCGAAACTCTCTGGGCGGTTCACAAAAATTAAATCCAAACAACACACAATAAAACAATTGAAAATATACAGAACATTAAAACCACAATATAACAATACAACCACAATAAAACCTAGCAGCAGTGCAGGAGTTTAAAATACAGATTTAAAACAGCAAAGATAAAAATTTAGAAAGCTAAAATGCTAAAATGCCTGGGAAAATAAAAAGGTCTTCATCTGGCGCCGAAAGGAATACAATGTAGGCGCCAGGCGAACCTCACTAGGGAGCTCATTCCAGAGCCAGGCTGCCACAACAGAAAAAGCCCTCCTCCTAGTAGCCACCCGCCTCACTTCCTTTGGCAGGGGCTCACGGAGAAGGACCGGGCGCTGATGATGATCTCAAGGTCCGGGCAGGCACATATGGGAGGAGGCGATCCTTCAGGTAACCTGGCCCCAAGCCGTTAAGGGCTTTGAATGTTAACACCAGCACTTTGAATCGGGCCCGGAAATGGACTGGCAGCCAGTGCAGCTGGAAAAGTACTGGCGTAATATGAGCTCGCAGGCCGGTCCCTGTTAACAATCTTGCTGCCCTGTTTTGGACCAGCTGAAGTTTCTGGACCGTTTTCAAAGGCATCCCCACGTATAACGCATTGCAGTAATCCAGACGAGAAGTTATCAGAGCATGGATCACTGTAGCAAGGCTATCTCTGTCCAGATAAGGGCGTAGTTGGTATATCAGCCTAAGCTGATAAAAAGTGCTCTGTGCCACTGAGTTCACCTGTGCCTCAAGTGACAGTTCTGGATCCAAGAGCACCCCCAAACTACGAACCTGATCCTTTAGGGGGAGCGCAACCCCCTCCAGAACAGGTTGAATATCACCTAGCCGGGCAGACGAACCACCCACTAACAGTACCTCCGTCTTGTCTGGATTGAGTTTCAGTTTATTAGCCCTCATCCAGTCCATTACCGTGCCCAGGCACTGGTTCAGAACAGCCACTGCCTCACCTGGTTTTGATGAGAAAGAGAGGTAGAGCTGGGTGTCATCTGCATATTGATGGCACCTCAGCCCACACCTCCGGATAACCTCCCCCAGCGGTTTCATGTAGATGTTAAACAGCATGGGGGATAAAATAGAGCCCTGTGGAACCCCATGGCACAATTGCCATGGCACAGAGCAGTAATCCCCCAGCACCACCTTCAGGAATCGGCCATCCAAGTAGGAGCGGAACCACTGTAGTGCAGTGCCTCCTACTCCCAACCCAGACAACCTATCCAGAAGGATACCATGGTCGATGGTATCGAAAGCCGCTGAGAGGTCCAGGAGAATCAACAGGGTCGCACTCCCCCTGTCCCTCTCCCGGCAGAGGTCATCCCACAGGGCGACCAAGGCAGTTTCCACTCCAAAATCAGGCCTGAAGCCCGATTGAAATGGATCTAGATAATCCGTTTCATTCAACAGTGCCTGGAGCTGTCCTACAACCACCCGCTCAAGCACCTTGCCCAGGAAGGGGATGTTGGCCACTGGCCTATAATTGTTAACATCCTCTGGGTCCAGGTTAGGCTTTTTCAGGAGTGGTCTAATTACCGCCTCTTTTAAAGCGGCAGGCACCACTCCCTCTCTCAAGGAGGAATTTACAACCTCCTGGACCCAGCCGGACAACCCCTCCTTGTTTGATTTAATAAGCCATGAAGGCCAAGGGTCAAGCACACAAGTGGTCGATCGGACTTGGCCAAGCACTTTGTCCGCATCCTCAGGCCTCAGTAACTGAAACTCATCCAATAAAACTGGACCAGACGGTGCTCTGAACGCCTCTACCAATGGAACTGCATTAATGGTGGTGTCCAATTCATGACGAATCTGAGCGACTTTATCCTCAAAGTGCCGTGCAAACTCGTCACAGCGTGCTACCGAGGGTTCCACCGTCTCTCTCCCTGGCCCAGAATGTAACAGGCCGCGAACCACTCGGAAAAGCTCCGCTGGACGACACTGAGAAGATGCAATGCTGGTGGAAAAGAACTGTCTCTTTGCCACCCTCACCGCCACAGAGTAGGCTCGATAGTGGGCTCTTACCTGTGTTCTGTCAGACTCAGCACGAGTTTTCCTCCACCTGCGTTCTAGCCATCTCCCCTCTTGCTTCATTGCCCTCAGCTCAGGTGTATACCAAGGAGCTGGCCGGGCTCTGCTCAGAGGGAGAGGGTGCTTGGGCGTGATCGTGTCAACCGCCTGAGTCATCTCTGCATTCCACAGAGCGACCTGGGCTTCGACAGGAGCACCAGCCATACCAGCAGGAATCCCCCAGAGCCCTCTGGAATCCATCGGAATCCATTAATCTCCGGGGGCGGACCATTTTAATAGGTCCCCCACCCTTGCAGAGGGGGAAGGCCGCCAGGAGTCTAAACCTCAGCAGGAAGTGATCTGACCATGACAAAGGAACAGATGTTAATTCCTCCACTTTCAGATCACCATCCTCCTGCCCAGTCGAGAAAACCAGATCAAGCGTGTGTCCTTTTGTATGCGTTGGGCCGATGACATGTTGGGACAGCCCCATGGTTGTCATGGCGGCCATAAAGTCCTGAGCCGCCCCGGATACAGCGGCCTCGGCATGGAAGTTGAGATCCCCCAGGACCATCATCCTGGGGGTCCCCAACACCAAGTCCGAGACCACCTCCGTCAGCTCAGGCAGGGAGTCTGATGGGCAGTGGGGTGGGCGGTACACCAACAGAATCCCCAATCTGTCCCGGGTACCCAACACAAGGTACAAACACTCAAGATCTGCACTCGAATGAGCAGGAAGCCTGGAGAGGGAGATTGAATTCCTATAGACCACGGCAACCCCCCCTCCCCAATCCTCAAGTCGGTGTTGGTGCTGCACTGAGTACCCAGGAGGGCACAGCTGGGAGAGAGTGACCCCTCCCAGTTCCCCCACCCAGGTCTCAGTAATACATGCCAGGTCAGCCCCCTCATCCACAATCAAATCATGGATGAGGGAGATTTTATTTTGGACCGACCTGGCATTCAGCAGCAGCACCACCAGACCCGAGGGCAGACTGGTAAGGCTGCCAGGAACCATCAGGTTGGGGGAAGAACCAGAAGAGGGGACAGCTGTAAGGTGTCTAGCCCCTCTTCTCCTCATCTGACCTGTTAATCCCCCAACGCCATACCTCCCCCTGCCCGTGACCACAGTTATGGTGGCACCTCTCTGACTCCCTGAGTTGCCCAATAGTCCTCCCAGGCACATATTAAAATGTTAAGATATAAATAGCACAACAGTTTAAAAGAATATAAAAGATAAAAGAGAACAGCAGCTAAGAAGGAGCAGATAAAGTCCACGTTTGCCCCTTTCCCCTTGTCTTTAAAGCTGCTGCCCTCTTCTGCCGCTATTTGCTGCTGGTATTGTGGCTGCTGGTGTCTCTGGAGAAGCAGGTGGGTAGGTCTTCAGGTCCTACGCGACTCCAAGTGCGATGCTAAGTGCGCACTTAGCGTTGCACTTGGCGCGACGCCGAGGCACTGCCTCTGGCAGCCCCGCCTTAAGTACCTGTGGGCGGGGGCAGAAGCAGGATCAGGATCACCCGGTGCAGTTGCTGGCTGGTCCTCCTTTCCCAGGCTCCTTCCCCTACCACAATTCCTAATTAAATCTACCACAATTCCTAATTAAATTTCATTCTCTTGTTTTCTGCCCAGCGCTCCAGTCTATCCAGATCACTTAGAATTTTGTTTCTGTCTTCCAAGGTATTAGCTATTCCGCCCAATTTTGTGTCATCTGCAGATCTGATCAGCATTCCCTGAACCTCCTCAACCAAGTCATTAATAAAAATGTTGAAGAACACTGGGCCCAGGACCGAGCCCTGCAATACCCCGCTCATTACCTCTCCCCAGTTTGAGAGGATCCCACTGATAAGCACTCGTTGAGTCCGATTCTGTAGCCAACTGTGGAACTACCTGATCCTTGTTTCATCTAGCCCACTTTGAACTACTTTGCTCATCAGGATATCACGGGGCACTTTGTCGAAAGCTTTGCTGAAGTTGATGTTTATGATGTCCACAGCATTCCCACAGTCCACAAGGGAGGTTGTTGTTGTTGTTCAGTCATTCAGTCATGTCCGACTCTTCGTGACCCCATGGACCCCCATGGACCATAGCCTTCCTGTCCTGCACTCTCTCCCGGAATGTGCTCAAGTCCATATTCATTGCATCAGTGATGCTATCTAGCCATCTCATCCTCTGCTGTCCCCTTCTCCTTTTGCCTTCAATCTTTCCCAGCATCAGGGTCTTTTCCAGTGACTTTTCTCTTCGCATTAGGTGGCCAAAATATTTGAGCTTCAGCTTCAGTATCTGTCCTTCCAATGAGCAGCCAGGGTTGATTTCCTTTAGGATGGACTGATTTGACCTCCTTGCAGTCCAGGGGACTCGTAAGAGTCTTCTCCAGCACCGCAGTTTGAAAGCATCGATTCTTTGGCGCTCAGCCTTCCTTATAGTCCAGCTCTCACAGCCATACGTTGCTACTGGGAAAACCATAGCTTTGATTATACGAACCTTTGTCGGCAAGGTGATGTCTCTGCTTCTTACTATGCTGTCTAGCTAAGGTGTGCCATAGCTTTCCTCCCAAGGAGCAAGCGTCTTTTGATTTCATGGCTACAGTCACCGTCTGTGGTGATCTTGGAGCCCAAGAAAGTAAAATCTGTCACTGCTCCAAAAATGAGATCAGATTCATCTGGCAAGATTTGTTCTTGACAAGTCCATGTTGGCTTTGAGTAATCACTGCATTGTTTTCAAGGTGCTTACAGACTGATTGCTTTATCATCTGCTCCAGAATTTTCCCAGGGATTGATATCAGACTGACTGGTCTGTAGTTCCCAGGTTCCTCCTTTTTGCCCTTTTTGAAGATAGGGACAATATTAGCCCTCCGCCAGTCATCTGGCACTTCACCCGTCCTCCGTGATTTCTCAAAGAGAACAGACAGCGGTTCTGAGAGTTCTTCTGCCAGTTCCTTTATTATTCTATAATGCAGTTCATCTGGCCCTGGAGATTTGAACTCATTCAAAGTAATTAGGTATTCCTTGACCATATGCCTATCGATCTCAAGCTGCAATCCTGCCCCTTCAGCCTGTACTTCACCTTTGCCAGGGGGGTCATAGACCCTCTTTTGGGAGAAGACTGAGCCAAAGTAGGAATAGAGCACCTCTGCCTTTTCTTTGTCATCTGTTATTGTTTTGCCATCCTTATTTAATAGCTGAACCATCATTTCTTTCCTCTGTCTTTTACTGTGCACGTATCTGAAGAAAGCCTTTTTGTTGCTTTTAGCCTCTCTCTCTTACCTCAGCTCGTTCTCAGCTTTAGCCTTCCTGACACCATCCCTGCAATTCTGTGCTACCTGCCTGTAGCAGGTACAGGTCTTCCTTTGTTGCTTGTCCTTCTTTCCACTTCCTATATGTGTTGTTTTTTGTTTTCAGGTCATCTCTTAGCTTTCTGTGAAGCCACATTGGCTTCTTCTATTGTCTTTCACCTTTTCTTCTTGTCGGAATGGTTTGTAATTGTGCCTTGAGAATTTCTTTTTTAAAAAACTCCCACCCATCTTGGGCTCCTTTTCTCATTAGAGTCCCTTGCCATGGGACCCTCCTTATCACTGTTCTGAATTTATTAAAATCAGCTTTCCTAAAATCCAGGGTACGGGTTTGGCTACACTGCAGCATTAGCTTTGGTTTTGAAAGCAAATGCTGCAGCCGGCACCTGGGAACCCCCCCACACCCCATTTCTTAGTATGTATTTGCTAGTGGAATGAGTGGCACCCTAGCATGTGGCCCCTTAATATACTTTGCACAATTAGCAATCCACTCAGAACAACATCAGAAGAGCCATGTAGGTTCAGACCAACGGCCCATGTCATCCAGCATTCTGTTCAGCGGCCGACCAACTGCCTGTGGCAAGAGTACAAGTAGGACATGAGTACAGTAGCATCCTCCTGCCCATGTTCCCCAACAAGTGGCATGGATACTGGAGGTGATATATAGCCACCATGACTAGTAGCCATAAACTTTTCCTCCTTATGCTCCTATTCCATCTGTAGCACTGCTGGGGTGGAGTTGTTTATTTCTGGAGAGGTTCTGTCTGAAGCAGGCTTCCATTTAACTTTCTCTGTAAAACTGAGGAGTGAGAAAGCTATAGCAGTGAGGGTGAGTTAGGTTGGATCACACATGCCTGGGGTTAACAGTAGTCTTGCAGGGCAAAAGGTCTAATCATGCATGTTCTGATGTGTCAGCTGGTAGTGTGGATTGCAACCTAGTTCACCCAGAGGGAAGTGTTACTTGCACAGGGTTCAGTGGGCAAGTGACTAATGATCAAAGGGAAAGTTGCCACGAGGATCTTAGTCAGTATTTACTCACGGGATGATATCACTTCTGTCCCACAACAGCTGCACTAGTTACAAGTCTGTTTCTGTGCACAATTCAAAGCATTGGTGATCACTTTTAAAGCCCTAAATGGATTGGGCAGAGTTTCTCTTAAGGATCACCTGCCCCTACCCACACCCTAAAGGCTGGCAGAAATGCCCTTCTCTGATGCTCTTCTGTGATGGTAGGGGCAAGGGACTTCTCAGTGGTCGTGGCCAAATTGTGGGATTCTTTGTCCCATGGAAGTCAGTTGCCCTTCTCTCTTGTTGTATTTTGCCAGATGATAATAAAACATTTTATTTTCGCAGGTCTTTGTTTTACCTAATAGATAATTTCCTATCCAATGTCTTTGCCGTCTGCTGAATCTCTATTTTATCATACTGTTTTTACGGAATGTTCCTATATTTCCTAACTGGTCTTAATTACTGTAAGCTGCCCTGAGTGGTGTGTAAGCAACAGAAGGGCAGGATGTAAGTCTTTACATAAATAGATGAGGGACTGGAATTACCAGAGATTGCAGGATTTGGGGTTGGCTTGTAGGGAGAGGAACTGGGACTGGATAAGTCCCAGGATCATAACAGAAATGGAAGGACCAGGTAAGTGTAAATTTTGAGGACTAAAGGTCATCACTGGAAGAAAAACAAGTCCATCAGTTTCAGCCTGAATCTGTATTTTCATTTTGATCAATCTTCTGTGGATGGACTGGTTGTCATTTTGGAAGGTATCATGTTGTTGCTGGCAATGCAAATGTTTGCGCAGCTGAGAAGGGGTACACATTGCTTGTCGCTGCACATAGTGCCCTGCTTATTTACTTATTACGATTTATTGCAGTTATTTATGTCCTACCTTTCAGTAAACAAATCCCTACAAGTAACAACAATCATTAATAAAATCACAATTTTTTTTAAGTGATAAGGATTTTTCCCATAGGACAGGTCGTGATATTTGTCCCTGTTGGGCAGGGAGCAGTGAGTCCAGTGGAGTAGGCTCTGGTGGTATTTGCCTGTTTTCCCGCCCCCCACCCCTGCTCTTCTGGGATCCTTCACACAGGGCAGATGGTGGCAGATGCCCTGTGGGACAGTCTGGCAGGAGTAGGCAGGCTCTGAGATGGTCTTTGTCTACCTACTTCTCCCTGCTTGCTTTCCTTAACCTCCTGTACATGTGTCTATTGCTGTAGTAGATCTTCTTCAAGAGCTCACTGACATTGACACTCTCCACGAAAGTGAGGAAGGAGCAGAGATCCTCATAGATGCCCTGGTAAGTAGCTCATTCCCACAAGACCCGCTGTCTGGGCAAGAGCCCCTGTTACCATACAGGAATATCTGGTATTCTTCTAGTTGATAACACGAAGGTTTTCAGTATACCCATCTGCAAAACATGTGCCACCTTTAAAAAAAAGCTTCTCTCAAAGGCAAACATTCAATTTGAAAGAAGAGGTGAGCACCGTCCCCACTGCAGTTGAGTATTCTAATGAGAATCTTGGGGGCATATTCCTGGCCAAATGAAAAGGAGTAGAGAGGGAAAGAAATGAAGGGAGAGGGCATCCAAAAGAGATGAGGGTGGGGGAGCAGAGCAGGGGGCCGTCTACCCAGTGTGCACATTGCTGGGGCCGGGGAGCTTCCACTGTTCTAGGTGAGGAAGTTGTACAGGGTGAGGAAGGGCTGCCAGTCAAGTTGCTGGTAGATGACCAAGAGTCAGTGTTAACATTCCCATCCTCTTTTTTTTGGGGGGGGGGGTTCTGCTTGTGAAACAGCTGGGCTCTCATGTGGCCTTTCTGCTGCCGTGTGGAGGTGGAGAGGGCAGGAACTGTCAGTCTGGAGGTGCAGAGCAAGGTGCTGGCCAGGGCTGCAGCCTCTCCATCCCCCTGCTTCTGATCTTACCTTCTAGAGGTTAATTACAGTTGCCCCGGATGAGTTCTTCCGGCTGGCCTCTGAGCTCTTTTAATTACTGATTCCTCCTTACAAGGGCAGGCTGAATGAATGAAACGGTAGGGTTGGGGAGAAGAAGTTGGTGTAGAGGATGTATGCTGAATCTGTTGCACAGGGAAGCAATAAATCTGGACAAAAACTGTGTGTGTGTGCGCGAGAGAGAGAGTTTTTTATTGTCCACCTTGAACAAAATGGGTCATGCCTGACTTCTGAATGGCTCCTCTTTATTTTACAGACATAATTACTCTCTGGACATCTGAGCCGAGATCCCTAAAGTGTCTGCTCAGACAATTCACTCCCACTGATTGTGTATGCTCCAGCAACAAATTATAAGAGCGCTCTGGATTGTAAAGCTGGATAGGGTGTGAAAGGGGTCATCTAGTCTAACTTGCTGGAGGGGGCAGGATTTTGTTTGACCAAATGGTTTGTCTTCAAGGGATGCCTTCCTGAATGATTCCTTTGCTAGTTCATGATGGTCCATCAATGCTACTCTCTGAAGGACAATTTTGTGGACTCTTGTCTACCCATGAATTCAGGTTCAGCCCATGGGAACATCCTTAGCAGTCCTCCACAGAATTTGTTGGGTTTTTCATACATGTGCACCCACATGAATGGTTGTGGAAGCCACCTGGTATATACAAAATGTTTCACTGAAACGTGTTCCTGGCCCTCTTGTGGAGATGTTGCATAGCCCCTGGGCTGCTTTGCATTGTCTGGCTATTCTTTCAGTTTGCCGCTTGGAAACCATAGCTTAGTAGTGTAGCACCTGTTTTGCTTGCAGAAGATCCCAGGTTTAACCCCTGGCATCTCCAGTTAAAAACATCTCAGATAGCAGCTGATTGGAAATATCTCTTTGCCTGAGGCTGTGGAGAACCACTGCCACCCAGAGTAGACCGCACTGGGCTAGATAGACCAAAGGCAGCTTTTCCCCTTTTTATCCAGCAAAAGTTTGCTTGCTGCAGCAGGACTCTTTCTTTGTGACCTTCTTCCCTTTCATGTGCTTGGGAAATGCCTCTTCTCTATTTTGACATTTTGCAAGCTGCCATTTTCTCCTGTCTCTCACCCAGGCCTGGAACGTTCTTTTCATTTAAGCTAAACATTCCCTGCAGGGCAAATCTTTGATCTTTTCTGTGGAACCCCCTCCAGCCCTCTCCCCCCCCCCCCCAAATCCAGGACCCGTGACTGAATATTGAGAGCATTGCTGCTGTATGATTGCTTGTGTCGAAGCCAAATGGCTGCCATGTGGGCTGTGGCAGCAGTGAAGCCCTTGGTTCTCTACTGTCCTTGTCTGCAACAAATGGCTATCCAGCTTGCCTCTTCTGGATGCCAAATTGCTCGATTGGTCCAGGCTGTAGCCATTCGATGTTCACTGCCAAGAGTTGTCATCCACTTTGAAGACCAAATCCCTTGTGTTCACCTTGACTTGGAGACAGGGGAGCTCCTAACTTAATGTAGCTGGCTTATATAATGACATTACCATGTATTTGCCCCCTTCAATGGTTCCTGCCCACATGGCGATAAAGACAATATCCTGGAAAGAGCCATATGGATGATGAAGAATTCAAACAGTTGTGTTCATTGTGTGAATTGGCCGGGTGTGCGGAACCTTGCTTTGGGAGTCACAAGCTCCTGGGGTGTGCTTTCTCTGCTGGCTGGCTGCTTGGTGGCCATGAGCAGGGATGGGAGAACCAGGGATGCTCAAACTCGCCAGAATTCTCTGAACTTTGAAGTTCGGTTCAGCTTACTCCTGTTTTTGTTGGTGCCATATTTTCTGGTTCATTTGAATGGAAAAGTGCCCTTCTTGAACAGGAAAAGAGCACATTTCTGTGAACACTTTTCAAACGTGAACTTTTCCCCCATTGTCTAAAGCATGAAAATGCTTTTTTTAATGTGCATTTCAAAGTGACACATGTTTTTAAAAAATGCACTCCCGTTTGCATTCAATTTGGGGGTTGTGAATGGGGCAAGGTCAGATGATTTGCAAACTGAAATGAAATTCTTGTACTTCCCTATGCCTGAGCAAGCTACTTGATGATCTCTGTACCAACATCATGTGTCAGGTGTGGACACTAAACATCTACATACACATGGGTGCCCTTAAGAAGAGAATTCTAGTGTATTCACCAAATTTTGCCCTGGAAAATCCAATTCAGTGAAATCCACTACAGCGCAACAGCAGAAGTGTTTGCTAAATTCTTCTTTGTGGTCTCTGTGCATCACACCTATTGGCTCTGCTCCTGTGTGGAGCCTTGATTTGGGAGACTTCTGTAGCTGAGGAGTTTTGGCAGCAACTCTTCCCTCACAGTCCCAGTGTACATGTCCCTAGCAGGTTCCCGCTTATCCCCTCAGTTCTCGTTCAACCACCATTGTGGTAGCCTTGTGAGGGAACTTCTCTGTGATCAGTTTGCTCGTAGCTGTTGTTAAAGCTGAGGTTTTTATTCTGTCTTTATTTCTTTCTATCGTATATTTCTATCAATCTCTTCTGGCGTTATTTTATTTTGTTTTTCTTTTTACCATCTAGCAATCATCCGAATGTCACATGGCCCTCAGGGCTCCATTTCATAAATGTGTCCAAGTAAGTTGCTGCCAGTGGAAAGACAATCACTCTGCCCTTTCTGTCTGGCAGAGGGGCACATTGTTGAATCTTGCCCACATTGCCAGCCATTAACTAACCAGGCAAGGGGGAACCGTTCTGATCGCCTGAAGGCTGTTTTATGGAGGAAGGCAGTTGAGGAGCTTACATTTTCAATGGCTCAATATCCCTCCCCAGGGCATTCCTGCCATGGTAAAACCTGTACAAGTACCGGGGTTGGAATCCCCTCGGTGTCATGCTGAAACTTGAAGGCAAGCGTCCCTGAGCAGATCAGACCACGCACACTGGGGCAATCTCTGACGCTTTCGTTGGCCAAAAAGCTTATAAAGAAAGCTAAGCCTTATAAACAGGCTGGTCTCCCTTCTTCCAACCTCAAAAAAAGAAGAAAGAGATGTAGAAGAAGTTGGCAGAGTTGCCTCGGGACCAGCTGCAATCACTAGTGTCAATTGCTCCTCCCGCTCCTTCAACAACGCCATGAGATCAGTCAGTCACCTATACCAAACCCTTCCTCCACTGTTCTCCAATGTTTCAGGATCAAACGCAATCACTGGCGCCAATCGCTCCTCCCCCAGTGCTGTTCTCCGCAATTCGGATGGCTGTGTCGCCCGATGCATGAGACAATTCCAATGCTGATGTCAGAGGGTGACATTCCCTGGCTTCGAGGGAAACATCACCTCATCCGCACCAGCCACCGTGGCATGAAGATACTGGGACAGACGCCATGATTCACCAGACTCTGTTTTCTCCGTGGTTTCAGCATGGAAGAGTCATGCACCTAGACCATATGAGTGGACTCGTATGACTCGGAACTATCTCTGGCCTCAGATTGGGGTGGACGCTCTGACTGGGATGTGCCATACGTGAGAGTCTGAGATCGGGACAAGGACTGTCTCCATTCTTACAGTCACCGTTACTAGTACCATCTTGTGGATTTCTATGATTGGGAAGCCCGTGGTACTGCTGTCAGCCTTTGACTTCAATGTCAAGGATGCCAGATAATGAGGGCATGTTTCCTGTTCCTCCTCTGGTAACCACCCAGGACTTCCAACCACTGCTGGCTACTCAGATGCTGTCATCGGCCTCTAATCAGCAGGCATCAACTTTGCTCCCACCCTATCCACATCTAACTTCCCAGGCCCCCTCCTATGGTGACATTGTCTCTACAGCTGAAGGCTTCTTGCCCTCCACTAGTCTATCGTGTGACTGAAGCCCTTTGGCTCTATCTGTCCCTTCCTGCCCTCATAGGAGAAGGACCAGCAATGTAAAACAGGAATACTCCCAGGTGAATCCCCGGTCTCCAGTACTGAGGGCTATCAGTCAGGCACCACTTCTCAATTGTCTTGCATCCTTCTCTTTCTTCTCCAGATGCGGCGGTGGGGTCTTAGGATGCCATTTTGCCATCAGACGATCTTGGCCAATTTTTAGACAAGGTTCTGAGGATGGCTCAGTCGCTATGGCTGGCAACACAGCAGGTTGCATCTACAGTTTGGGATCCTGTCTTTGACGTGGTCCACACCAAACTCTCTTGGCCAGTGGTGATCCCTCTTCTCCCTGCTTTGCAGGATATGGTCAGACAGTTGTAGAAGGCCCCCTCTATTATGCCTTCCACGTCTAAGAGTTTGGAGGGGATGTACAGATTCCAGGATGTTGATGCTGAATACCTTTTCAGTCACCCTGCCCCAGATTCGATAGTTGTGGAGGCGGCTCAAGGAAAGTCTCAGAGAGTGCATTCATCGCCTCAACAAGTAAGGTTGGGATCATGACCTCCTATGGAGGTGTCTTTACTCTTCCACTGCTTTAAGCATAAAGGTGTCAAATTACCTGGTGGCTATGTCTGGCTACTAGCTGTTCCTTTAGGGCAAAGTTGACCAACTGTTCGATCATCTTTCTGATGATAAAAAGGACCTTGCCCAGGATTTTCAAACTGAGGCGATGCAGCAGTCTAGACAGCAAGTTAACACCTCAAGGCATCAAGTGGACTGTCAGGCTAAATTTCCTGTCGGTTCCATAACTCTGCAGTGCCACACCTGGCAGAGGTGTGCGGGACTTTCCCGAGAGGCTTGATCTTGCATCGAGACTCTGCCCTTTGACTGCCATGGCCTATTTAATGCCAAAACAGGTGATGCTCTGGACTTGGTCCAAAAGGTGTGCACCACAGCCTGCTGCATGGATTTTTCCCAAACTCCACATCCTAAGCAGCATCGGTGGTTCCAGCAACCCACTACTCACTGCCCATACCAACAGATGGTGTCCTCATAGCAACAGCATTAACAGCCTTTGGTACTGAGGCAACACTATTCCTCTTCAAAGTTCCGCAGCTTTCGCCACAAGGGTGACGGGGACAACAAACCTTTGATTTATCTCCCTCTTTCTTCATCCCTGTGGTCGACCACCCTTCTGTCCTTCCTGCCTGGATCAACATCATATTGAACTCCTGGGTCCTGTCCATTGTTTGGAGGGGGTGCAAGATCAAGTTTGACACCCTCCCTCTGCTTGGAGCTGTGTGAGCAACAACCCCTTTGCCAGTTCTCCACCAACAAGTACAGACACTCCTCCAAAAGGGCGCCATTAAATCAGTTCCACATGATAACCTCCATGAAGGTTTCTACTCAGGGTACTTCATGGTACCAAAGAGGGATGGAGGGCTTTGTCTGATCCTGGACTTGAGAGACGTGAACATGTACATCATGCCCAGGAAGTTCTGCATGGTCTCTCTATCACCCATTCTTCCACTACTCTCCTAGGCAGACTGGTTTGCCTCGATCAACCTGAAAGATACCTACTTCCGTAATGCGATAGCAAAGTCACACCAACGCTACTTCCCATTCATGATCGGCATACTTGCTTACCAGTTTCAGGTCCTGCCTTTCAGCCTGGCCACTGCTTCAAAGTGCATGGCAGTGGTCTGCTCCCACCTTTGCGTGTACGCGTTGAAGTCTGTCTGTCTGTAGATGAGTGGCTATTGATAGCATCAACCAGGTGTCAGCTTCTGTCAACAGAGGTGACTTGCATTCCCCTCCAGGACTTGGGCCTCTAAGTCAATTGGGAGAAGTCCCACCTTCAACCAACTTGGATGCTCCAATTCATTGGGAGGGGCATTCATTCCTGCCCGAAGATCAGGTGTCTGCTTTAATGTCACTGGCTGCAAAGTCTCTCACTCAGAGAACCACAACGGCCTTCAGGCTCCAGCATCTCCCTGGCTTGATGGCTGCAATGACAGCAGTTGTTCTTTATGCCCAGTTGCATATGGGACCAATACAGAACTGGCTGATACACAATGTCAGGATTCCTGCATTGAGCAGGGGGTTGGACTCGATGGCCTTGTAGACCCCTTCCAACCCTACTATTCTATGATTCTATGATTCAATACTGATCAAGATGTTTGCTGGACTGCGCTTTGCCTCCCTTTGGAAGTATGGAAGTCCCTATGCTGGTGGACAATACCAGGCAACCTCACACAAAGATTGCCATTTCTACAACCCTCACCATCCCAAGTAGTAACTACGTATGCCTCATTCTCAGGTTGGGGAGCCCACTGTTCAGGACTCATAGTACACAGTTAGTCGTCACCCAATGAAGTCACCAAGCATATCAGTTTATTAGAGGTAAGGACAGTCGACAAGGAGCTCAGGGGGTTTGAGCTGGACCTGGTGGGCGGACAGGTTCAGATTACCTTGGACAATACCACTGTTGTTGTGCACTTGAACAAATGTGGAGGTACAAGGTCCCTTCCCTTGCTTGACCTGACTCTCTAGATCTTCGAGTGGTGTGTATCCCATCAAATTGGACTGGTGGCAATCTGTGCGGCTGGTGTGAGCAATGTGCTGGCTGACGGACTCAATTGAATGATGCTGACCTCCCATGAGTGGGAGTTGGACAGGACAGTCCTAGCCACCCTTTTTTGCCTCTGGGGCAAACCGGAGGTTGATCTTTTTGTCTGCAAGGGCAATGCAGTTTGTCTGGTGTTCTGTAGCTGAACAGGCTGCGATCTGAGTTTGAGAGGTGATGCTTTTGTATTCCAGTGGACAGGGACTCTTTTCTGCATCTTCCCCCCAGTCCCACTAATCACAAGGGTCCTGGCAAAGATTGGGATGGACAGCACATGGTGCATCTTGATTGCCCTGTGGTGGCCTTGCCAGCCATGGTTTGCTCCACTTCTCCAGATGGTATGGGGAGAATACATTCAACTGTGGTCACTATCGCACCTTCTCACCAGGGAGCAGGGCTGGATTCATCACCCAGATTGTTGATGCTCCGCTTGATAGCATGAAGGATCTGGTGGTTGACGTTGATCCTCGGAGTACTTTGATTCTGAGGATCCTCAATGCAGCTCATCAGCCTTCAATGCAGCATTCCTGTGTCAGGGAATGGGCTACCTTTTCTTCTTACGCCCGCACCCAGGGGTTTGATCCTTGCTGGAGCTTGTTGCACCAGATTCTACGCTTTGTGCTGTCCCTCTCTGACAGAGGTTTGAAGCTTTAATCTTTGGTGTCCAACTTGAGTTTGATGTTGGGTACCGAAGATGTTTCTTCTCAGTTCCAAGGCTACAGTGACAGTCTCAAGAAACTGAGTGGGAACCTGCTAGGGACAGGTACACTGGGACAGTGGGGGAAGGGTTCCTGCTCAGACTCCTCAGCTATAGAAGTTTCCCAAATCGAGGCTCCACACAGGCACAGAGCCCACATGCGCAAATGCACAGATGACCACTCAGAGAACTGCAGTTACAGGTAAGCAAACTGTCTTTCTGTGCTCAAAGTGAATGTTGTTCATGCCCAAAGCACATGCACACACAGAAGAAGAAACAAGGCAATTTTAATCAGATAGAATTTCCTTTGGCCACACTAACTGTGTAGGGCTACATAATAAAAGGCAGAAAGTGACAGCTTGGCGCGTGTTTTCCTCCCCTTTTAAAACAGGGACATTACTTCCCTTAGGCTTTCATTATGCGTAATTGCTCAGCCCCTGGATTTTGCCCCAGCCACTTCCCAGGCAGGGAGACAGAGCTGAAAGTGAGGGGGAGTTCCTGCACAAGCAGCAACCGGTAATCGAATCTCACCGGGCCACTTTCTGGGCTGACAGTTAGCTGATGCCCAGTTGGGTTGTTCTGCTTGGCACTTTGGAATTCAGAGCGATTATAAGTCAATCAAGACTTGATTTAGGGAATAGCAGACTTGTGACAAGGTTCATATTCTTCAGATTTTTTTTGTTGTGTCTGACTCAGAAAAATTGTCCAATTAATTAAGGGGAAAACATAGCAGTGGAGTTTGCTGTGAAAGAACTTTGACAGCCAAGGTTGTTCCCTGATCAAAACATCTCTCACTGGAGCAGTTTGTATTTTTGTAATGTTTGATTTCTGTTGTTCTACCAGCTCCTCTGCACAGCATTGCCCCCAGCTCCCTCACCCTGTTCTTGATCTCTCCCTCTTCTGTGGCCCAGGTTGATGGGCAGGTTGTAGCCTTGCTAGTGCAAAATCTGGAGCGCCTGGATGAAAGTGTCAAGGAAGAGGCAGACGGCGTTCATAACACTCTGGGTAAGGAGGACCTGATGATGTGGAAGACCCGTACGGCATAAGCTCAGCCAGCAAAGGGCTGGTTTCATGGGGTGTGGGGAAGGTGAAGTGCCTCGGGCCATGTAATTCTGGGTTTTTTGTGAAGGACAGCTATTTCTGTTTCCTGTTGTGGAGAGAGTTCCTGAGATCCACCAGCAAGTGCCATGGTCCTGATCAGCCCATCTGCTCCATGTGTGAAGGGATTGGCCCAGTCCCTGGATTTCCATGCATTTGGCCAAAATCCTGAAAGAGGCGTCTACACATGTAGACAGACACACACAGCTTGGAGGCAGGGTCAGCTTATTTTGAGGCTGAGGTTTTGTAGAAGAGGTTTACAGAGAAATCTCATCATGAATGGAAAATTCCCAGTAACCCTTTGATGTTCTTAGGAATTGCCCTCAAGTGGCGAAAGGGAGACCTGGGGATGAATTAAGGGGTGTGCCTTTCCACAGGGGAGGGAGTATTGGCACAGAGGGGGCCCCCACAGCAGATGCCTGACCTCAGCAATTCAAACCAGGCTGATAGGATCCACCTATGGTGGATTCAGCCTGCGTGCAGGTAACTGCTAGGGTGGGGAAAATGCCCTAAAATACTGGCTGTGCTGTCCTAGAGAGTTCTTTGCTGACAGTTGGCTGAGCAGCTCTCCGTCCCCCACCTTCTTCCACAGCGATAGCTTCTGTATCAAAGTAATGTTAGGAATGCAATAGCCTATTTTCAACCTATAATAATGAGTGAAGGTCCCTGTGACTACCTTCTTTCATTCATACTGATGTTGCCCTCAAAGCCTGGCGTTGGAGTCAGATGATGTTCACTTAAAAGTTGTGTTTCCTTGGAGCAACCCATTAAACCAGCTCCAACACGATGCAGTGGCCATCAGGCACTCTGAATCTCTTGTCATCTTGTGCTCAGTTGAAGAGGACCATGTTTCTCTGTCCAGGCATCCCTATAAAGAAGGGAAGAAAAGGAATAGGGAAAATCGTCCAGGCACCTGTTGGCCTAAGAAACTGGTGCTAATGCCTGGGAATTTGGGATGTCTTTCCATGCTTCCAGTTACTGGGTGCAAAAAAGAGTCTGCAGCTGTGGCCAAGAGGTTGCTACTCTAGTTTACATACTTCGGTATGAGCAGCTCTTCACTGTGTCCAGTGGTGTCTACAGGCCTGGATGCAGGAAAAAGAGGCTACTCGTCCTTTTGAACTTTTCCAGGCGCTGAAGTACTCTTTCTGGGTTGTCTTGCAAAGGATGACCCCCAAACAGTGCCACATGCAGTGTCTTGATTGATTCTTCAAAGAGAAAAATAACAAGCCCCCTCTGCTTTCAAACAGTGCTGCCCTAATGAATGCTTGTCAATTCCAGAAGAGCAGCCAAGGTGAGTGAGGGCCTTAGAAGTGAGAGAGGAGTGCCAAAGATGATGGGGAATGCATTTAATTATGAAACCTGGCATAAGCATTCAGGAAGAGGGGCTCAGGGCGCACCTTTCTAATTTGGCTTTCTAAATTATTGTTACGGGGTTTAAGGTTGCTTTTAGTGGTTTACTGTGTTTTTATTTGATTAGTGATTTATCTTCTGAATTTTTTGTAAATTGCTTGGCTTGGCTTCAGAAAGACGGTATAGAAATACCATAAATAAACAAACCAGGAAATTCAGAATTTACCATCTCTCCCCCCCCCCCCCCAAGCAATCATTGAGAATATGGCAGAGTTCCGGCCTGAGATGTGCTCAGATGCTGCTCAACAGGGCCTTATGCTATGGCTCCTAAAGAGGCTGAAGGTAAGCACAAGGTTCCTTCTGTTTGGCCTGAGAACACTGATTTTAGGACCTTTTGCCTTCTTTTTTACCCCTTTCTCCATCCCCTCCCCACCCCGCTAAGGGGAATTGCAAGTATATGGCTTTCTTCTGTTCTCTCTTCCTGAAATAGCAGGCAATACAGTTTCTCCTGTCCTTTGCTACTGTGTGAAGCTTTCTCCTCAGCCAAACAATCTTTTTACCTCTGCTGATCTTTTTTGTCTGCAGTTAGAATGTTTATGGAAATTCCATAGGATCCCAGCAGTTCACCTGATGGCTTGAAGTGTGGGCAGGACTGCAGGTTACAGCATGTTTCAGCTAGTGATGTGATTGGAGTGGGGCGCCCATGCAACTTAAGGATCAGCATTCCTGAATGACATCCAGGAATCAAGAGTTATTCAGGGGTTCTCTATAGTTGGGTTTTGCTTGGGGCAAAATATGGGGCTGAATGGGTAAGAGTGGGAGTTATTTTATAACCTGCATGACAAGCTGAATTGGTGACACCCTCCCCCGCATTCCCTATTTTATTAAAGCAAATTGATCCTGGTGTATTGCAAACTATGCTTTTTGCAAATGGATGAAATGGCAAACTGCCACAGATTAGAAGCAGAACCTTCTCATCCCTTCCCCTCGTGTGAATGAGGGGGAAGGGAGGAGGGAGGGTATGAGCCCAAATCATCTGAAAAGAGCCATGGAATGTTGGCAACTTGTTGATGTCCTTTGTTTTTTATTATCCATTATTGTATCCCGCCTTTCCACCAAATGTTCAAGGTGGCTCACAACACATACAAAATAGCAATCAAAACCTTAAAACAGGTAGGCAAAACATCAGTAAGGACCACCTTAGGGATTCTTCTGAACTTGGCACTCTCTGTGGAAGTGCAGGTGGCGATGGTTTTCAAGAGTGCCTTTTACCAACTGAGGCTGGTACAATAGCTGCAACCCTATTGAGATTTTGCATGAGATGCTCTGGTTGCTAGTATGTTTCTGGGCCCAATTCAAGTGCTTGTGTTAACCTGATCTCAGACCATTTAGGGCTGTAAAGGTTATCTGATGGGCTGCCTTTCACTAGTACAAACCTGCCCATACATTAAGATCAACTTTGGAGGCCCTTCACATATGCCTTCCAGGAAGATCATGTTGGTTGGTGGACATGAAAAACAGGGCTTCTCCATGGTGGCCCCTTGATTGTGGAGGTATGCAGGCTTTCAAGTGGACCTTAAAATCTCACCTGCTCCAGGTAGTCTTTTCCTGAGGGCTTTGGAGCTGCTGGTTTCTGAGGCTTGTGAGATTTTTGAGGTGTCCTACAAAGAGCATGCTACAGCAGACTAAGCAGGTGCAACCTGCAGCACCTCCAGTTAAACAGGGTCTCTGGTAGCAGGGCTTGGAAAGCCTCTGTCTGCCCAAGACCCCGGAGAGCGCTAGCAAAGCTCTTTCCTGACCTGGCTGCCAGGTGTTCCTTGGCTGGATACACCGACGGTCAACCCAGGATAAAGTAGCTTTGCATGTCTACATGAGCCTCCTTTGAGGAGGGTGTGCCTCATCCTGGGCCATCCCAGGCATGTCTTGGTCTTCTGCCCTCTCCTTTGGGATCAGCTGCTGGCTGCATTAGAACTATGCAGGGCTTTGATTTTTCTGCTTGCGTATGGCCACTGCCCTTTCATCTGCCTCGCTCTTTAGCTGGCCCAAGTGCCCTGATGCGCTCATAGGAAGAATGCTCTCCATCATCCACAGAAATCCACCGTTGTTCCTCAGTGACTCTGTGTACCTGTTAGCACAAGGGTGGGCAGTGTGTACAGCCCCAAAGGCCACATGTAGCATGGGCTGGGGAGCGGGGGCTGCATCTGCATGCATGTGCACTCCCCCCAATCCTGATCCAGGCTGCTGGGATGAGGGCAAGGTTAACCCTCCCACTCCCCCCCCCCATCCCAGCACTTCTTCTTATGACTGCTGGGAAGAGGGAGAAGCTTTGCCCTTGCCCTCTTTCCAGTGATCGCACTGGGAAAGAAGGTGCATGGGGATAATTCTTCTTGTGCACCCTCTTTTCCAGTGGGAGCAGATTCAGCTGGTAAATGGGTGTGTGAGGAGAGTCCTTCATGTGACCCTTTCCCAGAAGAATTGGGCTTCCACCAGCCTGCCAAACTGCTCTTGAAGCCTCAGCTTCCCCCTTCAATAAAATAGGGCATCAATAGGATCTGCCTCTCGGGTCCCAATGTGGTGACAAAAACTGAGCTCAGGCCCACGGGAAAAATTTTGCAACCTCAGAAGCCTGGCTTTCTTCCTCTGAAGCCCTTTTGTGCAGCCCCCACTCATTTCAAAGGGACTTGCTCAGGAGACGTCCCCAGCAATGGAATTTTCCTGTTACTCTGGTGATTGGAGGGAGAAAATGGTCTGGGTTTAGAGCTGCATGTTGAGCAAAGAAAGCGCTGGAAGGAAAGCACTGCAGGCACCATGTTTAATGTTTTAATCCTAAGACTTTTAAACTACATTTAATTTACTTTAAAGTGTGTGCATTTGCATATCTGTGTTCTTTGCATAATGTGCTGTTTCGGCTAGCCCTGGGAAGGGCATGGAGCCATTTGCTCAGCCTCAGCCCCATTCCCTGAATGTCAGGAGAGCAGATTAGCCTCCTTCCAGTTTCACTAGCCTGTATTCACATTCTGATCTTTGCATCCATGGGGGCTCTAAACGTGGGCCTTCTTTAAAACTGAAAGCTGAGGTTTTTCAGGATCTTGAAGCAGATGTCCAATGCTTTATGCTTTCTGTTGGATCAGGACTCGTTGTGATCTGTCTCTTCCCCTGTTCTTAGCTGGCCGTTCCTGAAGGCTGAGAGCCCCCATATATGGCAGCTGCACCATCACTTTGGATGGCTTTTATAATAAAGTACTAGGGCAAAGTGTCCTCTCCATGATCTGCTGCTAAAGTGAAACAGCAGAAATATGGAGACTCCAACCTGACCAGCATCTTGCGTCCTCTTTCCATCTATTTTCAACACTCACAGTGGCTTAACATCAGAATAAAATAATACGTGATTTTAAAAAATTAAAAACAATTTAAAAAAAAGATTGTATCAGTGTAAAGAAGCCTCAAGAGGGCACTCTGCAAAATCTCACTGCAGTAAATCTCTCCCCACTGCCCATCTAACCGTGAGCAGCAGCAGAGCCAGGCCTAGGGAACTCCCTTGGGAAGCTGTTCCAAATCTTGGGCACCACAGTTGAAAAGACCCTGTCTTGTGTGTTTCTGATGATGGGGGAAACTACAACAGCCTTGGGAGAGGAATGAAGTTGTTGAGCGGACTTGTATGGAGGAAATTGATTCTTGAGGTATTTAGTCCCAGGCCATTTAGGACTTTCATGGTCAAAGCCAGCATATTGAATTGAGACCAGAAACAAATTGACAACCTGCAGTGCAGGTAGAAGATTGGTGCAATACGATCTCCTCAACCGGCTCCAGTCAAAACTCTGGCTACCACACTTTGAATCAGTTGAAGCGTGCAGGTTGTCTTCAAGGGCAGTCCCTGGTAGAGGGACTACATACTGGTAGAGGACTACATACTGGTAGAGTATGTTACAATAGCCTAATCTGGAAGTGTCTGGAGCATGAATGACTGAGGCCAGTCCTGTTTTCTCCAAGAAAGAGTGCAGTGAGCACATACAGTGAAGCTAATAGAAGGCACTCCAGGCAGCTTCTGCCGCCTGGCCCTCCAGAAGCAGGGCCAGATCCAAGAGCACTCCCAAACTGTGAACCTGATTCTTGAGATGGGGTGAGATTCCTGGGGTGCCACTGCATCCCAAACAGGCTAAGGTTGTGCACTTGCTCCTATTTCTTGACCTTGCAGGCTAAATCCAAAGGAAGTGCAGCTGGCAATACAGCTGGAACCAGTTTAGATTCAGTTTTCCAAAGAGCACATAGACTGTGCTCTGGTTGTTTGTTTATTTAAATTTCTTATAGCCCTTCCTTCCTCCAAAAGGAGCACAGTGCCGCTTACAATGTTAATAAAACAAGGACCAGTAAAACAACTATGAAATCGTACTATTGCAATAAAACAATTTAAAATGCAGCAATAATAATCTAAACTAAAGCCACAAAACCGACATGTCAGCTTTTGTAAATAAAAAGGTCTTTAACTTGCATTTAAAACTACTCACTGTGGGGGCCAATTGCACCTCTCCTGGGAAGGAGTTTTACAGACAGGGGCCACCACTGAGAATGCCCTATCTCACCTCCACACCCCCTTCCCCTCATTTATAGGGGGGACACTGAACAGTGCATCTCTGGCAAATTGAAGGGCCCTAGCTGACTGGTATTTGAGGAGCAACTCCCTCAGGTACCTGGATCCCAAATTCTTGTGTGGGTGAATTCCCCCACTCTTGTTCTTCCCCAAGATTATCCCACAAGGCAGTAAATTTACAAAATGGTCATCTTGGCTTGCTTTGACTGGGCCTGGCTTCCCCATTCTGACACCCTTCAGATGTGCTGGACAGCATCTCTCATAATTCCCAACCATCATGACCATTGGCTGTTATGGTGCTTCCCAAAAGTAGCATTTCTGCCTGCTGATGCTAGCCTGGAGCTGCTGGGTCCCCAGGTCTTCACACAACGTGTTTCCACAGGATGCCGCTCCACTTTCTCTGTTGGGTAACAGTACCACTCTGCTCTGCCCAAACAGTTTCAGGGTAGAAAGCTTAAAGGCAGAGTGAGTGTGAACTCCTTCCCATTGGGAAATGTCTGAGGATCCTTCTGAAAATAGCTTGGCCTTTTTCAGACCAAACTGGATCCCATAGTTCCGAACAGCAACCAAGACTGTTCCACTTGGCACCTTGGCTTCCCAAACGCAGCACACAGGTGGCGGTGGCTGGTGTTCAGAGGGTGCCCTAAGCTGACCTTGGAAAGCATTGTGAGACACTCTCCCTTAGATATGCTGGGCCCAGGGCAATTGCATAGGCAGGTCGTAACCCAACAAGAGCCAGTAAAAATGCTACATTGAAGCCTAGTGGGGAGTGGGAATGGCACACCAGAAGCCTCTTGCAGACAGGGAGGCCCCTGTAATGGGGCTCTGTTGGATCTGGCTGTTTCTTGAGTGTAGCTTGAAGAACAAGCGACTAGAGCCCCTTCCCTCTTCCGCCGTCACTGGCAAGCAGCTCTGTGCCTCTGACTCTGCTCTCATTCCTCCCACAGGCCAAGATGCCCTTTGATGCCAACAAGCTGTACTGCAGTGAGGTGCTGGCCATTCTCCTCCAGAACAAGGACGGTGAGCTGCACTCCTGCCAGGGCTGCCCTAGTGGGCTGTGCTGCCCGCGTGTGTCAGATCATGGCATCCTCTGCACTTGCTTGTGCCCTCTTTTCTCCGACTCTGCCTCTCTCCTGCCTTTGGCTTCCCCTTGCTTTTGCTCACTCGCTCTTCTCCCTCTCTGGCTGCAGCTTTTGTACTCTGTCAAGCCATATTGATTTTTTTTGCTGATATATCAGGGCGAGATGGCTGTAAAATCTGACAGCTGGTTTCATTTCTTCCCCTCCCTACTCCTTCCTGTAGACAACAGAGAATTGCTGGGGGAGCTGGATGGGATCGATGTGCTGCTTCAGCAGTTATCTGTGAGTAATTCGCTGCCATCTTGTCTGCCATTGGAGCCCCAGAGCCAGGCTTGAGACCGGGGTGGGAATGGGAGGAGGAAGGCCTAAGTGGAGATGAGAGAAGCTGGCAGTTCACCACTGTGTGTGCGGGGGGCGGCGGGGGGGGGGGGGGCTTGTGTGATTACATGCTCCTCAGTGCAGAAGTGTTCCCTGCATATAAGAAACTACCATGTCTGCCGAAGTGTTCTGGCCTAGCCTCCCCCCGGATAATATTAGCATTTCTTTCATGTGCAGCGTTTTGTTTTCTTCCTGTACAAGCATCCCGTCACATGAGCCCCCACCCCCTAGTCTTAAATGGTACAGCCCAGGCTGACTTGGCTGCATCTGGCAGTAGCATGGACATCCTCCCTGTTGGCTCTGGTGGTGGAGGGGGGAGGCAGTGCCCATTGCACAGCTCGTGTGTACATGAAGGCTGCTGTGTTTAAGGGATCTCTTCCTGCTGGCAGTAATGGGTAAATGGCCTTGAGAGAGTTAGGCCTAAGTCCAAGGGACACAAAGGGAACCGACAGGGAGGCCGGTTGTGAGCCCAAGGTCTTCAAAAAGCAGGTCATTCAAACAGCCAAATGTACAACCAGGTCAGTAAGGGATAAATGAAGGAACAGCTAATGACTAGGGAATAAAAACAGCAGCTATGGAAATGAACGCTTGGGTTTCATCAACTTTTAGCTCCCTTCTGCCTCAGTACACCACCTGTCCGTTGCATCAGGCTTGCCAACATCTCCTCCCCTCCCCCCTCTGCTCCCAGTAGCTTCCGGAATCCCCTGCTTTGACCACCACGTCTTCCTCCTGATGTTGTACCCACAGTGCACTTTTTGTAAAACCACTGTACTGTACAAGATACTGTAGGGGGCCACAGCAAGGGGTTCATGGGGGACTCATGCTCACATTATAGAACTTATTAACAACCTAAGGATGGTTCATACATGACCCAACACCAGAAGGAGGCCTCCTGAAGAGCCTCCAGGCCAGTGGTTTTACAAAAAGTGCACTGTGTGTTCAACATCAGGAGGAAGACATGGTGGTCAAAGCAGGGGATTCCGGAAGCTACTGGGAGCAATGGGGGGAGGGGAGGAGATGTTGGCAAGCCTGATGCAATGCACAGGTGGTGTACTGAGGCAGAAGGGAGCTAAAGGTTGATGAATTTCCTGCTCAAGTGACAGGAAGCCAGATTCCGGCTGAACATCAGAAAAAACTGCCTGTTAGAGCAATACGACAATAGAACCAATTACCTAGGGCGGTGGTGGGCTCTCCCATACCAGAGGCGTTCAAAACAAGGCTAGACAGCCATCTGTCAGGGATGCTCTGACTTGGGTTCCTGCATTGAGCAGGGGGTTGGACTTGATGGCCTTGTAGGCCCCTTCCAACCCTACTATTCTATGATTCTATGATCTTCCTCACTGCACAGCTGATGGCAGTAAATAGTGGGTGCAACATCTGTAGTTGGGAATTCGGTCAGGAGGGCTCCTTGGCACAGCAGGCTGTGAAGACTTCGGTTTGCTCTTCACACAGGTGTTCAAACGCCACAACCCGAACACGGCCGAGGAGCAGGAGATGATGGAGAACCTCTTCGACTCCCTTTGCTCCTCACTGATGCTGAGCTCCAACCGGGACCGCTTCCTGAAGGGGGAAGGGCTGCAGCTGATGAACCTCATGCTCAGGTAAAGACTGGCACACGTAAGCCACCATGCCTGGCCTCTGGTGGCTGTGAAGGCTTCCCACCACCCCAAGGCATAAAATCCAGGTATCAGGTAGGGAGCTCAAGAGCAAAGAGAACATTCTCTTGGGGAACCTTGATTGATCTGTCATGCCCAGCATTGAGTTCAGGGGTGGTCAGGCTGTATGTTCAGTGGCTGCTGCATTCTTCTTAGGGGGATCCAGGGGCTGTGAAGCAAGCTATGCAGAGTGACCCCTCATGGCTGGGGAGGCTTCCCAATGAAGATGGTACCATTGAGCAGTCTGGGCTTCACAGTCCGAGAGGGAGAGGATGATAGAAGTAGGGAATCTCTCTCTTTCCTGCCACTTGTCAGCATATTTCTCTTCCGTGCAAGTAAAGCTGTGGACAGACATTTTGCCACAGAATGGTTATAATATTGTAACACCTCCACAGGCTGCACACAATTGCTTTGGAGGCCAGATCAGGCCCACAGAACATCACTTTTTCACCCCTAGTTTAGTTAGTTGTTGCATTTCGGTTTGGGGAAACAATTACCTGATCTGATACATTCACTTGAAACAAGTGTGGCAGAATCCACATGCTTGCAAGTGTCTACACCAGGGGTGGGTACTGCATGGCCTTCCAGATGGGTTGGCCTACATCTCCCATCAGCCCTAGCCAGCATAACCAGTGGTGAGTGATGATGGGACTTTTCGGCCCAAACATGGAGGGACACAAGTTGCCCACCCCTGATCTACACCTTTTCCCTGATAAAAACTGTTGGTGTGACATGTTGCTTGTGCCTCTTATTGGTCTGTAGCATACTCAGAATCTAGATGTGCCCAGTTCTTTGGCTGGAAATCTCTCCTGTGTGCTCAGTCCCCAACTGGCAGGTGATTGGCATGATCCCAAGGCCTTTAAGTGATCAGCATAGCCAGACACACTGACTCTGAGGAGGAGGTTTGGTGGTGTGGCCTCTCAGTCCTGGAAAGCATGTTCCACCCTGTGTCTTCTAGAGTGCTTCCATTGAATCTTAAAATCCCTGACTCCCTCTGGCTACCATTCAGCAAGGAAAGCCTTTCAGTCTTGGGAACCGCCTTTCAGGAGGGTCTGTCATCAGTAGCTGGAGAACCAGCTGGCAGAGAAACATAGCTGGGGACGAGATTGAAGGAAACACTCATTTGGAGACTTCCCTTTGTCCAGTGCCAACTCTCATTTTGCTGCCCATCTTTTGGCTAAAATACTGAAAGCTAAAAATGCACAAAGCAAACACTTCTGGGCAGTGTAGAACAATGTGGTTATACGTGGGGGCAGGCAATGTGTGTGTGTGGGGGGGGGGGTTGGCATATTGAGTTGAAGACATCCCGTGCTACGCCCCTAGTCTGATCCCTGTGGTGTGATGGTAGCAAATCTGAATTGCATCCCTCTTACCCACTTGCCCTCCCCCCCACCCCCACTGGCATATATTTTCACTTGTTATATTCAATGTGTTTGATCCTAGCTGTGAATGTTGTATGTACAGGAGACAAACTGCTGCCAGCCAGACTTTGTGCTGGAGGCAACAGTTATTGGGCTTTCAGTGGCTGCCAACTAGGGTTGCTTGGGAGTCCCGCGAATGGACACTCTGCATGAGCACAGACACTTCACCCTTTCCCCAAATTCTCTTGAATGCTTCTGAAGTGATCTCTTCCCCTTGAAAAGTAGCTTTTGTGAAATGGCCTCCAGGCCTTTATACCTACATTTTGTACCATCTTGTACATCCAGGCCCTTCCTCACTCCCCCCCACCACACGCATGCAGCACCCCCAGCATCAAGCTCCCCTTCCCCAAACTGCATTGAAAGGACTTTCTCTCGCCTTGCAGCTTTCCCTGGGTGGGCTGAGCTGCGCTGCATGGAGAGGCGGCTGGCAAGCACCGGCAAGAAATGATATATTCCTGCAGACTAAGGCTGGGTAATGCGCAGCAGCAGCAGGGAACTGAATAAATAACCAGGAACATGGATTATTCAGATAGGAGTGCTGAGTTTTCTTAAGGCTAATTAAAGCAAAGCTCTGAAACCCTGGACAAGAGGGAGGCCCCCTCCTCCTTCCGCGTCCCAGAATTCCTGTCCTTTTCTCCTCTGAATGCTAAGCTGCTCAGCTAGCCTGGCAGAACTAATTACCTGGAGTCCTCGAGCCATATGGGTGGGACCTTGCATTTTAGATTTTTTTTAATGGTTCCCCCCCCCCTTGGGGGGGTTGTGCTGTTTACCATCCTTCTCTTCCTTGGTCCCAGCTGGCAGATAATGACAAGGAGAAAACTCTCCCTGGACGCGGCTGCATTTGAAAGGAGTTCTGAAGGACAAAGCTTGAATAAACCAGCAATCCCATCTGTTGCTGCTGCTACAACAGCTCTGAAAAACAGGGTGGGCAGCCCCTCTCCCTGATGGGCAAGGAAGGGTTGGCAGTAGGGAACATTGTAGAGCCTGGCCCTGCTCCCTTCCAAATTCATACCTTTTCCTCCTGGTCTGATAATGGTCTGTGACAGTTTACTGTGTTTATGGTCTTTCGGGTGGTGCATGATAGGAGCCTCCAGATGTTCCATACTCCAAATGTTCCACAAGCAGCAGCTTGCCTGGGAGGCACCTTACATTGCATGCTACCAGCAATATAGTGTCAGCGGGGTGAGGGGCAAAGGTGTGACCCTCTGGCCTCCACCAAAGGCCTAAACCCATTGAATCCTTCAGGGATTGTAAATCGCTGTTAGCAGACTCATTGCAGAGCCTCTTGAAGCAGCGAAGGACAGATGGGGATCAGTAGTCTCCAGTCTGTTCAGTCAGATGCGATTTTGCTTGGCTTGGTTACTAATGGTGTGAATCCTGCTTTAGGCTGCTGCAAGATGCTCATTGTTGAGCTGCCTTTGGAGACTGTTTGGAAGTTTCAGCTTGTGCAGAATTGCTGTGGACAACTGCAGCTTGGCTCCACTGCATAGGTTGCTAACTTCCTTCTGGGCACAATGTAAAATCCTGTTTCTGTGCACGTTGAGGGGCATCTTCGTCCCTGCATCCCTCCCCATTTACTGAGATCACCTGGTGAGACCTTGGTCCATATGTCACCTTTTGCTCAGGTATAGTTGGCAAGGGCATGGAATAGGGGGTTTTTTTGTTACTGGCAGCCATTTGGTGGGAGACTTTTCCTTGGAAGGTTTACCTGGCACTTTCCCTCTTGTCACTCAGATTGTTACTGAACTCAGCCACTCCAGTTCTGGCTAATCTGTTTTGAGGTGGTCAATCTTAATTGTCATGGTGCATATATTTTTGGCTCCATAGTTGGGGGTTATAGTGTTAGGAATTTTGTAAGGTTATCATTGCTGGAGGGGGGGCAGGATTATTGTATGTCTGGGAAATTCTTTTTTGTTCAACGGGATAGCTAGTAAATGCTGGCTAGAGCAGTGGTTGTGGTGGAGGGAGGAATGGGGAACGGTTCTTAACGAGCAGCATTTTGCTTCTTTGGCACCTTCCTTACCCATAATCTGAATGCACTTGGCATCCTTAGGGTTTGTTTGGTTGTGGCAGATGTAAGAGTTGCTTATGCCCATGGAGAGTGTAGTGCACAAACGTCACTAGGTCATGGATCTCTGCCTTGGTCAGATCCTCCTGCTCTCAAGTTTCCTTGAGGTCCAAGATCTCTCTTAGCAATGACACTTATAGCTACCCAGGAATGAAAGTAATTTTGCCACCTGCCACTGCAGCAAGAAAGTCATGCCCATGTTCCTCCAAATGTTAAGCCTTCTAAACTGTAGGTGTGAGGTGCTGAGGGACAGACTAACCTTCCTTGAGGGTAGCAGTGCTGGGCTTTGGCAGGGAGGCTGGCTGAAAAACAGTGGTGGTGGAGATGGAGAAGGGGAGGATGTCTATGATGCCACTGTGTAACTTGACTTATTTTTCCTCCTCCCATCATCGTCGGTGACATGACTTGCCAGTGGCAAGGGGCGGTTCTTCAGGGGCAGAATTTATTACAGCAATTCGTAAGAATTGGGGCCATAAATAGCCATCTAAATCTTCCTGAATGCTGCTTCCAAACATGCTTTGGAGAGAAGGGAATAAAACTTCAGCTACGATCTTGTCTGTACATAGCCCCAGGAAAGATGTGATAGAGGGTTGGTCCATAGCTTACTGGCAGAATGCATGCTTTTAGCGCACAGAAAGTCCCAGGTTAAATTGCTGGCACTCCCATTTAAAGGATCTCTGGTAGCTAGGCCCAGAAAGGGACCCCTTTTGGAGGACCAGGAGAGCTGCTTCTAGTCAGAAGACACCACTCAGCTCAGTGGACTGCTGCACAGACCGCTGCACGAGGCAACTCCTTTTGGTTACATGTAGAGTGGAGTGGCAGTACTAGTTTCATTAGCAAGGGCTATGTTGCTTTCTGGAATAACAAGTCAAACAAGTGGGGAATGGGGAAGAAGGAGGTTGGGGCAGTCACAAGCACCTTACGGAGTGGAAGAGGGGCCACATTCTCTACTTGGAGGGCAAGGTTGACCACTGAGAAGGGAGCTGCATCAGCTCAGTCAAGAAGGTAAGAGGGTAGAAGAGGGCCTCTTCGGTGGTGGCCCCACACCTTTGGAATCCACCTGCATCAGGGCTTTGTCACGCCCTTCCTTCGCAGGTCTTCAGGAAGGCTCTGGAGACCCACCTGTTCTCACTGGCCTTTCCATGCTCTGTGGGCTGCATGCTTCATCGGTGATAACTGTTTTTATAGAATTTGTACTGAATATTTTTTATTGCATTTGTTTTGCACTGTTTTGTTTTGTTTTCATCTTGTATGCTGCCTTGAGAGGGTTCTACCCTTAAAGGCCCCCTAAAAATAATTTCAAATAAGTAAACAGTTGGAATGGGTGGGGTTGTGGTTGGCTTATGCAGCAAGAGACGGGGGGCTCTACCCTCAGATCACCTTCCTATAGACTGGATAATAAATACATTCCTGACACAGGAGAGAATCCCAAGACATGGAGGAGTTGAGATTGCTTAAATATATATGTTCCTGTTGTTGGGCAGGATGGGATGGGGTATTTATCTTTGCAATTGCCTGGCCTGCAAATTAGCCGGTTTGGTTCAGTTATGTTTGTATGTATTTATGTATATCGTCCAATAATGAGAGTTCCCTGGGCGGTTTGCAATAAGATTTAAAAAGAAAGAAATTTAGTTTCAGGTTGATGACCTCCAACTGGAGGTTTAGAAATGTCACATCCATTTAAGGTCTCTCTCTAAGCATGATTCAATTTCTTCACAGATTGGGAGCAGCCTGAGGCTTCCATGAGAGAAACTAAGGTTCCCTTCTTTCCCTGTGGAAAGAGGAGAGAGAATTGCATTGTCAAATTCCTTGGGAACGTTGACATGAGACGTATTATTCCTCTCCTGTGTAGGGAGAAGATACTCCTGTTTTCTCAAGGGACCTCCCAGGGAGGCCTCTCTTGTATTTATGGCAAAAGGAGAGAGAGCTTGTCTTGGTTTTTAAGTGCAGGAAGAGTGCATATGAAACTAAATGGATTGGGCAAAATGGTTGCACAGACACTCTCACTGTGTGAGTGGGCTGATCTCTGCTATGAAGCTGTTCACGGTGGCTTTCCTTGACGTGTGCATAGGTGTCTGCCAGCTGCCCTGTACAAGCAAGCAGGGTTGTGGGCATGACCAGGCATACAGAATAAAAGACAAATACATTGATGTGCAGAGTGCCGTGCAGCTTGCCTGCAGCAGCCCCGGCACAATCTTTCATTACTCCTCTGGTTTTCATGTCACATCAGGTCCTTGGAAACTGAAAATTAATGTGTATCTACTGAAATTTTATTTTATTAGCAGCTTCATGCTGTGTTTACCTAGCAGAATCAGATCCTCATGCCAACTCTTCTAATGCATCTTTCTGGAAGCTTTAGAGTCCTTGGGTTGAAGTATCTTTTCCCCTGGCCTTTGGGGTCTTCCTCTTTGGGAGAAGATACGATGCATTCAGGTCTCAATGGGCCCTTTGGTCCTCCCTCCTGAATGGTGCCCAGGCTCATAACGGGTAAGGTAGGGGAACATGTGATGCATGGATGGGAAACGGGCATCCCATGGGCCTCATCTGGCCCATGAAGCTCTCCAGCCTGGGCATGCCCCCTTTCCATTGCCACACCCACTTCCTTTTTCTCCAGCTTCTGCTCTTTCTTTTTGTACTGTGAACACTCATTTATGGTCTGTGGTTTTCCCACACATTCTGTCTTCTCCTGACCTTGGGCAACCTTCCTGGTCTGCCTTTCCAGAGCACTTTGGTATTCTCCAGAGGTTTCCGTTGCCTTTGTTGTTTTCCGGAGGAACATCGGGGCTGTTAGTTAATTTCAGGAGCTGAGTGATAGGTTTGTGTTTTGTTTTGGCTTGAGTTTTTTGGGTGGTGTCTGCAAATTTGTAAGAATTGCATTTTTGCCCACCACTGGAATGCCCCCCCCTGAGAACTCTCCCAGAGAGCATCTTCATGCTATCTGTCTCTACAACTTGCCACCCATCAAGCCGAATGTAGCTATGTATTGTGCTTCTCTCACACACACACACACACACACACACACACACTCACACGCACGTTTCTTCCAGTCCTGGCCAGATAACAAACCCAGGAGGCTTATTGAGCCTGAGTGGGCTGCATTTGGCTTGGTGGATCACAGGAGCATGCAGGAGAAGTGGCCCCCAGAAGGTGTCGGTGCAACCAAGTTGTTGCCAGCCTGCCTAAGGTCCAGTTCAGTCCTCATTTGGTGAGGCTCCTGGGCACTGGTATTTGAATTAGTTCCCATCCAAGGGAGACTTCAGGAAGCCCATGAAGAGACTGAGATAAACTGCTTGGCCTCTAGTAGAATAAATATTTCAAATAAAATCAAGCTGAGACAGTCCAGTCAAACAGCTATTGATCTCCAAAAGCCTGAACTTAAACCCAATGAATATTCCAGGGATCAGCTCCTTGCAACCTGCCTAAATGCTGATCAATATGCAATTACTTCCCCAAAAAAGAGTCCTTAAGTTCCCCAGCCAAAACCTGAACTTTATTTTTTTAGCCTTTTATTATTTTGACTCACAAGGTGAAGGAGAGTTGAAAGTGAGGAGGTGTGTGAGTGAGTGAGTGAGCGAGCGAGCGAGCGAGCGAATAAGAGAGAGAAGTGAAGTATACATCACATCATATTCCTTTTTTTAAGCGCTGTGCTCCGTTGAGCTTCCAAAAGGTAACCTGTTGAATTCGTTGCCATAACATGCCATTAGGCCAGGTTTCTAATAAGGCTGACAATATGATTATTATATTTTTAAGTTTAAATGCTTAGAATTTCATATTTTAAGGGAACTGTGCAAGCCTGGGCTATGGCTTAAAGAACAACTGGGAATTGACAGAGGTTGGGTTAGTTAGAAATGTTTTTTATGGCCTCATTTTTTCCTGAAACGTTCAGAACTGCCAACCTGTCAGAGGCTCTTGAATGCATCTGATGGAATAAGAACGCAGCGTTTGGAGAAGAGGACTTTTTGGTAGAAAATAGGATGCATGAGTAGTTGGGTGGGAAAGTGAGGGGATGCAAGAATTATATATGATTTTTTTTGTTTCATATGTAATATTTTGTTTGTGTTTGCTTTTAAATATGTTTTAGCTGACTCAAATCTCTCAGGATATAAATGCAGGTATAAACAAGAACTGATACATTGGCAAGGAATAGCGACCCCCTCCCTGGCTTAGTTTTCAAACCACTAAGAAGTGCTCATGGTAATAACAATAACTTTTCCAGTTAGAAGCCCTCCTCTGTGCATAAACAGCACCTCCCTACTATTCTTTGGGTTCTAAGAAAGCAGTTGAGGTGTCCCTACTTGGGGTGAAACATAACATTACAGGAGATGCAGGGTAGCTGCCAATTCCCAGCTGTGTGCCAATTCCCCCTTCCCCTTCTGTAATGCGCCTCCATATCTCTACACTCAGTGTAGTGGCTAGAGCGTTGGACTCCAACTGGGGAGACCTGGGTTCAGATTCCGACTCGGCAGTGAAGCTTGCTGGGCAACCTTGGACCAGCTGCTTTCCCTTCGCCTAACCTACATCACAGAGTTGTCAGAATAAAATGGTGGTGTGGAGATTGGGGGTCCAAGTG
This sequence comes from Heloderma suspectum, assembly GCF_057233095.1. Lineage (NCBI taxonomy): Eukaryota > Metazoa > Chordata > Lepidosauria > Squamata > Helodermatidae > Heloderma > Heloderma suspectum. The sequence continues at coordinate 313,928,553 of NC_139461.1, read as the reverse complement.
GACCATGTATGTGGCCTTGAGCCCCTCCTTTGGAGAAAGAGTGGGCTGAAAATATAAGTTGTTTCTTCTAAAGCAGCGGAGGACAGACTTCAGGCATGCCACTTCTCCTTTGGTTTTGGATTTTTTACTAGAACCCCAAGATCCACCAACCAGAGCCAAATGCAAAAGAAACCCACTTAAAATTAAAGGACAGGGTGCTTCTGAGCACATTTTCAGCCTAAGGGGTTGTTTTCAGTACCAGAACTGAACTGAGCTTAAACAGGTGTCTAGTCCTGGTTATCCCAACCTTTCCTCATTTTAGCAGCCTAATTTAGGTGAGAAAAGATATCGTTGCTTCTGTTAAAAAAATTGGGAGTCAGAACCTTTGCCAACCGCCCGGAGTTTTGTCAGTGGTTCCAAAGCTACCACTCCTACTTTAGTCTGCTTTCCCAGACTTATGAGCTGCTGGACACGTACATGTTTCTTGCGACGCGTCGCTGAGCCTTCTGCAGTCTTGACCCTCTTTCCTCATGGCTTCTTGGCTCCCTTCCACTCAGGACAAGCTGGATGTCTGAGTTCTGTTTCTGCCTTTGGTAATGCAGACCCTTGTTCCAGTCAAGAAGGCAGGTTAAGGAGCTGTTCCTGCATTGTTGGTCTCAGTGTGTGGCTATGCTGGTCTTTTAGCTTTCTCTTGTATTCTCTTTTCTCTTGAAGTGATCAGTGTTGACTCAGAAGAGGCTGCCAAGATTGGTTCTCTCTTTCTTCCCTTTCTCTCATCTGTTCATGTTCCAGTTCAAGCATCCCAGTGGCTGTTCTTTCCGTTTATGTTTCAGAATGTTGTTTCTCAAAATGAAACGCCCTTCTCGAACAAATTGGAAACTATGCTTTGCTGAATGAAGCGGCGTCTGCTATCAAATGCATGCTTCTTGCATTCCTTTTGTTGGCATGAATTACAAATACATGTCCACAGTGGCATTTTACAGCAGCATTTCACACAGGTGGCTATCTCGTTCCTTGCCACACTTGTGCTGGCAGCAGTTGTGGAGAAGCAGCAAATCCTGCTTCATTTGCTAACGTGCACTTTGCATTTGCTGGCCAAAGCTGGTGTGTGGGAAGAAAAACACACAAGTGTAAAATAAATGACTACAAAGCAGCCCTTGTGAAAATTATTTGGACACATCCAGCAGGAAGTTCTCTGTGACTGCCATTTAAATGAATGGGAGCTATGCAAGAGCTTGGTTCCTTTCAGTGGACCTTCTAGAGAAGGACATCCTCCTGCCGAATAGCACATTCTGCCTGGATCAGCAGTAATGGAGAAGGTGCCAGAAAGGGAAACCAAAATAATCAAGGGGCTGGAGCAAGCACCTTGCTTACAAGGAAAAAGGCTAAAGCATTTGGGGCTTTTTTAGTTTTGAAAAAAGACTGAAGGGGATGGGCATGACAGAAGAGTATACACTTATAGTTCAGAGAAAGTGTATAGAGAGTGTTCGTCTCTGTCTCCTAATATAAGAACTTGGGATCACCAGTGAAATAGGTGGAGCAGTAGAGTTAGATTTAGGAAACCTGAAAGATAGTCCTTGTCAGGAGCGCCCTGGCAGCCTCTTTCAGTCTACTCCAATAGCTAACTCAAGACACAGACAAAAGGATTATTTTCAAGGCTTTAATCCTTTTACACCTTAATGACTCTTTCAGATGCTAATCACCAGTGACTAAGCAAGGAACAGCACTGGGGAAAGATAGCAGAGTAGCCTATGCTCCAGGTTAGGCAGTTGGTCCCTGTTTGAAGGAGAATCACGGGAAGACCCTGAACTTATGGGCTAGAAAGAGATCCTCCCTCTTTCCCTTGGGTCCTCGGGACGCGACTGTTGCCTGCGCGCCAAACGAGTGCTATGCCTCCTTTCCGCGCCCTCCAACTGTTGTCGCTCCCGGCGTCGAGCGTCCAGCAAGCTCCCCTCCAGTGCTCTCTCGCTACCAGTTGTTCAGTCGTTCAGTCGTGTCCGACTCTTCGTGACCCCATGGACCATAGCATGCCAGGCCTTCCTGTCCTGCACTCTCTCCTGGAGCGTGCTCAAGTTCATATTTTTTCAAGTTCATATCAAGTTCTCTTTTTGTGAACCGCCCAGAGAGCTTCGGCTATTGGGCAGTATAGAAATAAATAAATAAATAAATAAAAATATTCATTGCATCGGTGATGCTATCAAGCCATCTCATAGAATCATAGAATAGTAGGGTTGGAAGGGGCCTACAAGGCCATCGAGTCCAACCCCCTGCTCAATGCAGGAATCCAAGTCAGAGCATCCCTGACAAATGGCTGTCCAGCCTCGTCTTGAAGGCCTCCAGTGTAGGAGAGCCCACCACCTCCCCAGGTAATTCGTTCCATTGTCGTATTGCTCTGACACTCAGGAAGTTTTTCCTGATGTTCAGCCGGAATCTGGCTTCCTGTAACTTGAGCCCATTATTCCGTGTCCTGCACTCTAGGATGATCGAGAAGAGATCCTGGCCTTCTTCTCTGTGACAACCTTTCAAGTACTTGAAGAGCGCTATCATATCTCCCCTCAGTCTTCTCTTCTCAAGGCTAAACATGCCCAGTTCTTTCAGTCTCTCTTCATAGGGCTTTGTTTCCAGTCCCCTGATCATCTTTGTTGCCCTCCTCTGAACCCTCTCCAGTTCGTCTGCATCCTTCTTAAAGTGTGGTGCCCAGAACTGGACACAGTACTCCAGATGAGGCCTAACCAGTGCTGAGTAGAGGGGAACTAGGACTTCCCGGGATTTGGAAGCGATGCTTCTATGAATGCAGCCCAAAAGAGCATTTGCCTTTTTTGCAGCCACATCACATTGTTGGCTCATATTCAGCTTGTGATCGACAACAATTCCAAGATCCTTCTCGCTCGTAGTGTGGTTGAGCCACGTATCCCCCATCTTGTAACTGTGCATTTGGTTTCTTTTTCCTAGGTGCAGAACTTGGCATTTGTCCCTATTAAATGCCATTCTGTTGTTTTCTGCCCAGCGCTCCAGTCTATCCAGATCACTTTGATTTTTGTTTCTGTCTTCCAAAGTATTAGCTATCCCTCCCAATTTTGTGTCATCTGCAAATCTGATCAGCATTCCCTGCACCTCCTCCTCCAAGTCATTAATAGAAATGTTGAAGAGCACTGGGCCCAGGACTGAGCCCTACGGTACCCCACTCGTTACCTCTCCCCAGCTTGAGAAGGTCCCATTGATAAGCACTCTTTGAGTCCAATTCTGTAGCCAACTGTGGATCCACCGGATCGTTGTTTCATCTAGCCCACTTCGAGCTAGTTTGCTCATCAGGATATCATGGGGCTCATCCTCTGCCGTCCCCTTCTCCTTTTGCCTTCAGTCTTTCCCAGCATCAGGGTCTTTTCCAGAGAGTTTTCTCTTCGCATTAGGTGGCCAAAATATTTCAGCTTCAGTATCTGTCCTTCCAATGAGCACTCGGGGTTGATTTCCTTTAGGATGGATTGATTTGACCTCCTTGCAGTCCAGGGGACTCGTAAGAGTCTTCTCCAGCACCACAGTTCGAAAGCATCAATTCTTGGGGCTCAGCCTTCCTTATAGTCCAGCTCTCACAGCCATACATTACTACTGGGAAAACCATAGCTTTGATTAGACGGACCTTTGTCGGCAAGGTGATGTCTCTGCTTCTTACTGTGCTGTCTAGGTTTGCCATAGCTTTCCTCCCAAGGAGCAAGCGTCTTTTAATTTCATGGCTACAGTCACCGTCTGCGGTGATCTTGGAGCCCAAGAAAGTAAAATCTGTCACTGCTTCCATTTCTTCCCCTTCTGTATGCCAGGAAGTGATGGGGCCAGATGCCATGATCTTCGTTTTTGTAATGCTGAGTTTCAAACCAGCTTTTGCACTCTCCTCTTTCACCCTCAACAAGAGGCTCTTGAGATCCTCTTCGCTTTCTGCCATTAGGGTGGTATCGTCTGCATATCGGAGGTTGTTGATAATTCTCCCAGCAATCTTAATTCCGACCTGTGATTCATCCAACCCGGCATTTCTCATGATGTACTCTGCATATAAGTTAAATAAGCAGGGTGACAATATGCAGCCTTGTCGTACTCCTTTCCCAATTTTGAACCACTCGGTTGTTCCATCTCTGGTTCTTCCTGTTGCTTCTTGACCCTCGTACAGGTTTCTCAGGAGACAGGTAAGGTGGTCTGGTACTCCCATCACTTTAAGAATTTGCCACAGTTTGTTGTGATCCACACAATCAAAGGCTTTAGCGTAGTCAATGAAGCAGAAAGAGACGTTTTTCTGGAATTCTCTTGCTTTCTCCATGATGCAGCGAATGTTGGCGATTTGATCTCTAGTTCCTCTGCCTCTTCGAAACCCAGCTTGTACTTCCAGTAGTTCTCGGTTCGCATACTGCTGAAGCCTAGCTTGTAGGATTTTGAGCATCACCTTGCTGGCATGTGAAATGAGCGCAATTGTGCGGTAGTTTGAACACTCTTTGGCGTTGCCCTTCTTTGGAATTGGAATGTAAACTGACCTTTTCCAGTCTTGCGGCCATTGTTGAGTGTTCCAGATTTGTTGGCATATTGAATGCAGCACTTTAACAGCATCATCTTTTAGGATTTTAAATAGCTCAGCTTGAAGACTGTCATCTCCGCTAGCTTTGTTGTTACTAATGCTTCCTAAGGCCCACTTGACTTCACTCTCGAGGATGTCCGGCTCAAGTTCAGTGACCGCACTATCATGGCTATCAGGGACATTCAGATCTTTCCTGTATAGTTCTTCTGTGTATTCTTTCCACCTCTTCTTAATCTCATCTGCTTCCGTTAGGTCCCTGCCTTCTTTGTCCTTTATCATGCCCGTCTTTGCACAAAACGTTCCCTTGAGATCTCCGATTTTCTTGAAGAGATCTCTAGTCTTTCCCATTCTGTTGTTTTCCTCGATTTCTTTGCATTGTTCATTTAAGAAGGCCTTCTTGTCTCTCCTTGCTATTCTCTGGAACTCTGCATTCAGTTGGATATATCTTCCCCTTTCTCCCTTGCTTTTCGCTTCCCTTCTTTCGTGAGCTACTTGTAAAGCCTCATCAGGCAGCCACTTGGCTTTCTTGCATTTCTTTTTCTTTGGGATGGATTTCGTTGCTGCCTCCTGAACAATGTTATGGACCTCCGTCCATAGTTCCTCAGGCACTCTGTCTATCAGGTCTAATCCCTGAAATCTATTCCTCACCTCCACTGTATATTCATCAGGGATATGATTTAGGTCATACCTGAATGGTTGAGTAGTTTTCCCGACGTTCTTCAATTTAAGCCGAAATTTTGCAAGAAGCAGCTCATGATCTGAGCCACAGTCAGCTCCAGGTCTTGTTTTGACTGACTGTATAGAGCTTCTCCATCTTCGGCTGCAACGGACATAATCAATCTGATTTCGATATTGACCATCTGGTGATGTCCATGTGTAGAGTCGCCTCTTGTGCTGTTGGAAAAGAGTGTTTGCTATGATCAGCGTGTTCTCTTGGCAAAACTCTATTAGCTTTTGTCCTGCTTCATTTTGTACACCAAGGCCATGCCTGCCTGTTATCCCAGTGATTTCTTGACTTCCTACTTTAGCATTCCAATCCCCTATGATGAAGAGGACATCTTTTTTTGGTGTTAGTTCTAGAAGGTGTTGTAGGTCTTCATAGAACCGATCAACCTCAGCTTCTTCGGCCTCAGTGGTTGGGGCATAGACTTGTATTACTGTGATGTTGAATGGTTTGCCTTGGATTCGTACTGAGATCATTCTATCATTTTTAAGATTGTACCCCAGTACTGCTTTTCCCACCCCTTTATTGACTATGAGTGCTACTCCATTTCTTCTCAGGGATTCTTGCCCACAATAGTAGATATGATGGTCACCTGAATTAAATTCGCCCATGCCTGTCCATTTGAGTTCACTGATTCCCAAGATGTCGATGTTCAATCTTGCCATCTCATGTTTGACCACCTCCAGCTTACCTTGATTCATTGATCTTACATTCCAGGTTCCTAAACAATCTTGTTCTTTACAGCATCGGATTTTCTTTTCACCACCAGACACATCCACAGCTGAGTTTCCTTTCGGGTTTGGCCCAGCCGCTTCACTCTTTCTGGCGCTACTTGGAAATACCCTCTGCTCTTCCCCAGTAGTATATTGGACACCTTTCGACCTGAGGGGCTTATCTTCCGGCGTCATCTCTTTTAGCCTTGTGAAATGTTCATGGGGTTTTCTAGGCAAGAATACTGGAGTGGGTTGCCATTTCCTTCTCCAGTGGACCACATTTGGTCAGAACTCTCTGCCATGACCTGTCCGTCTTGGGTGGCCCTGCACGGCATAGCTTATGGCTTCACTGAGTTACGCAAGCCCCTTCGCCACAACCAGGATCACTATCTATCTCAGGAATGCCGGCAGGAGGAATCTCTGCCAGCTGCTGTGCCTGTGAGGGATGAGCTGGCTCCTCTCCCATGGATTGCTGTTCCTCCTCAGAATCAGAACTGCTCTGGGGTTCTATCTGCACAGTTTCCACCCTGACAGTCCTTTGCACAATGCAGAATTAACGTGTGGAATTAGCTACCACGGGATCTGGAGCTGGTGACCACTAGCTGAGATGGGTCCAAAGGGGGATTAGATCCCTTGATGGAGAAGAGGGCTCTTTATTCACCAAGACAGTGAAGTGAAACCTCCAGGCTCTGAGCCGGCCTGCCCTGCCTAGGAATGCCTTGGGGTGGGCAGGGGGGAGCTTCTGCCTTCCTGCCCTGTCTGCAGGCTTCCCAGAAGCATCTACTTGGCCGTTGTGAGACGCAGGAGGCGGGACCAGGTGGATCTTTGATCTGGCCCAGCAGGGCTGCTTCTGCCATTGTGTCATTCTCTGTTGCCTGAGGAGGAGGTGCTGCGGAAGCACCACTTCCCCCAAGGCTGGGAGAATGGGAAGGGCCCCTTCACAGACTGCATGGACTAGGGGTGTACTTGAGAAGAAAGCGCAAAATGGAATCGCAGTTGAACACAGTTTCTTCCTTTCCTCTCCTCTCCGCTTCTGCTTATTTGCACACACGTGTAGCTGTCATACAAGAAATATGAAACATGATTAGTGGATCGATATGCTCTGAGTAGGGAGTGTTTTTCCCCTTGACATATCCATTTGCGCCTCATTCCTTGCTAGTTACAGCAGTGAGAGGGGAAGCTGGGGCCCTTTGTGCAAAAGGTCAATAAAACCGCAGGAACTGCCCTGGAAAATCTTGTGCAGAATAAATATGCACCATGGTTCAAGTTTGAAAATTTCTCAGTTGTGGCTTAACTTCAGGGCAAGTCCCTTATTGGGTGTACAGTTAATAGGAACCAATCTGGACTTGGGAACCATCTCCTTTTCCCCATTTGATCACTCACTCTCTCTCAAAGGTTAGCCTATGAAATCCAGCTGTGGAATCCAAAGAGGTCCAACTCAAGCACTGAGATGGGTGATGGCCAGCGTAGTCTCCTGGATGGAGAGTTTGACTTGGAGCTCGGAGACTTGGGTCCCGCCTCTGTCCTGTGCTCATTGTGCATGCTTGGCCTAGTCAGTCTCTCCTTCAGCTTTGGGTTTGCCATCTGTAAAATAGGTATAATGGTGATCCAAACTGTGGGAGCAAGCACAATAAGCCTGACAAAGCACTTGGCAAATGGAAAGTGCCATCCAAATTAGTGGCCCTGGAAATGGTGATTAATAGTGAGTGATCATACTGTAGAAGCACATTAGCAGTTTGGCTGAAGCCTTTTGGCTTCAGTGTGTTGCTTGCCTACTAACATATGGGCAGGTCTCTTGTGCATCACCGTTTACCATTTCAGTGGGGGTTCCTTAAGGGGCAAGTGTGTCTGCATGGCAGACACCGCAGGAGAAAGAAGGAAGGGAGTGACGTTTAGATGCCTGACCTACAATGGTGGGCGCCAAAATCTCCTTTCTGCAGACTGAAATTAAATTTTGGAGCCTCATCTGAATAGCATAGGGAAACCTTTATTTTGTCGCGAAGCACACTGCCGCCTGCTTCACTGACAACCGTTGCTTTTTATAGAGAGAAGAAGGTCTCCAGGAGCAGCGCCCTGAAAGTGCTGGATCATGCCATGATTGGGCCTGAGGGGGCAGACAACTGCCACAAGTTTGTCGACATTCTCGGCCTTCGGACCCTCTTCCCGCTCTTCATGAAGTCCCCAAAGAAAATCAAGAAGGTTGGAACCTCAGAAAAGGAACACGAAGGTAGGATTTAGTCAAAGCTCATCCTCCCACCTTTCTGGGGAAAGGAGCTGCCAGAATAAAAGGCTTGGCCCATCAAAGCTTCACTTACCCCCCCTCCCTCCCCAGACTGCCAGCCCAGAATGCATCCACAGACTTTCCCCACCAGTCAGCACAGTGGGGCTGGGCTTGTTCCCAGCAGCTCCTCCCTGGCGGTTAATTAGCTCTTGCATATGCGCATGTGAGCCTGTTTGAAGCTGGCTCTTTGATGCCAAACTCTTTTGAAAGGAGTAATGAGCCAACTGCAAATGTCACCTCCAAAGCAGTGTTTTTCCTGGCTCCCAGCACTGAAGCGTGAGTGAACATCAGGCATTGCAGACTCAAACTTCTTGTGGCTCCCGTTCCTTTTCTCCGTTTCTCTCCACCACGCAGCTGCTCCCCAGGGATGCTGGCTTTGTGGAGAGATCCAGAATTCCCATCGACCCAATCGGCTGCTGATTTCAGAGCTGTTGTTTTCTCCTTTTGAGCACAAGGTGCGGCAATGTTAGCAAGAAATACTGAACTTACCACATCTGATGATGACAGTGAACAAAAACAATTCACCACTAGTGAGGAATATCAGTGGGTGTTCAAAAACAAACAAAGGAAATCCCCAGATATGCACTTATTTACTGCATTGAAAAAATGTGCCACAAAAACTGCAACAAAATATGTGCTCCAAGGAGGCCAGTCTTGATTTCCCTCCTCTTCTCCAAAGCACAATGAAAACTGCAGGGTTTAGGTTGCAATTTCTGATAAGTACTGTCTAGTTCATTGTTGTGTTTGACAGTGAATTAAAGCAGTGCTAAGCATTGCAGTTGGAAAGATTTTGGGGGAAAGTATTTTCACCCAATTCTCACATTTTACATTTTTATGTGGAGGTCATCCCCTTGAGCCATAAGCTATGCCGTGCAGGGCCACCCAAGACGGACAGGTCATGGCAGAGAGTTCTGACAAAATGTGGTCCACTGGAGAAGGAAATGGCAACCCACTCCAGTATTCTTGCCAAGAAAACCCCATGGAACGTATCACAAGGCTAAAAGAGATGACGCCGGAAGATGAGCCCCTCAGGTCGGAAGGTGTCCAATATGCTACTGGGGAAGAGCAGAGGGTATTTCCAAGTAGCGCCAGAAAGAGTGAAGCGGCTGGGCCAAAGCCGAAAGGAAACTCAGCTGTGGATGTGTCTGGTGGTGAAAAGAAAATCCGATGCTGTAAAGAACAAGATTGTTTAGGAACCTGGAATGTCAGATCAATGAATCAAGGTAAGCTGGAGGTGGTCAAACATGAGATGGCAAGATTGAACATCGACATCTTGGGAATCAGCGAACTAAAATGGACAGGCATGGGCGAATTTAATTCAGGTGACCATCACATCTACTATTGTGGGCAAGAATCCCTTAGAAGAAATGGAGTAGCACTCATAGTCAACAAAAGGGTGGGAAAAGCAGTACTGGGGTACAATCTTAAAAATGATAGAATGATCTCAGTACGAATCCAAGGCAAACCATTCAACATCACAGTAATTCAAGTCTATGCCCCAACCACTGAGGCCGAAGAAGCTGAGGTTGATCGGTTCTATGAAGACCTACAACACCTTCTAGAAGTAACACCAAAAAAACATGTCCTCTTCATCATAGGGGATTGGAATGCTAAAGTAGGAAGTCAAGAAATCACCGGGATAACAGGCAGGCATGGCCTTGGTGTACAAAATGAAGCAGGACAAAAGCTAATAGAGTTTTGCCAACAGAACATGCTGATCATAGCAAACACTCTTTTCCAACAGCACAAGAGGCGACTCTACACATGGACGTCACCAGATGGTCAATATCGAAATCAGATTGATTATGTCCTTTGCAGCCAAAGATGGAGAAGCTCCATACAGTCAGTAAAAACAAGACCTGGAGCTGACTGTGGCTCAGATCATGAGCTGCTTCTTGCAAAATTTCGGCTTAAATTGAAGAACGTCGGGAAAACCACTAAACCGTTCAGGTATGACCTAAATCATATCCCTGATGAATATACAGTGGAGGTGAGGAATAGATTTCAGGGATTAGACCTGATAGACAGAGTGCCTGAGGAACTATGGACGGAGGTCCGTAACATTGTTCAGGAGGCAGCAACGAAATCCATCCCAAAGAAAAAGAAATGCAAGAAAGCCAAGTGGCTGTCTGATGAGGCTTTACAAGTAGCTGAGGAAAGAACGGAAGCGAAAAGCAAGGGAGAAAGGGGAAGATATACCCACCTGAATGCAGAGTTCCAGAGAATAGCAAGGACAGACAAGAAGGCCTTCTTAAATGAACAATGCAAAGAAATCGAGGAAAACAACAGAATGGGAAAGACTAGAGATCTCTTCAAGAAAATTGGAGATCTCAAGGGAACGTTTTGTGCAAAGACGGGCATGATAAAGGACAAAGAAGGCAGGGACTTAACGGAAGCAGATGAGATTCAGAAGAGGTGGCAAGAATACACAGAAGTACTATACAGGAAAGATCTGAATGTCCCTGATAGCCATGATAGTGCGGTCACTGAACTTGAGCCGGACATCCTCGAGAGTGAAGTCAAGTGGGCCTTAGGAAGCATTAGTAACAACAAAGCTAGCGGAGATGACAGTATTCCAGCCGAGCTATTTAAAATCCTAAAAGATGATGCTGTTAAAGTGCTGCATTCAATATGCCAACAAATCTGGAACACTCAACAGTGGCCACAAGACTGGAAAAGGTCAGTTTACATTCCAATTCCAAAGAAGGGCAACGCCAAAGAGTGTTCAAACTACCGCACCATTGCGCTCATTTCACATGCCAGCAAGGTGATGCTCAAAATCCTACAAGCTAGGCTTCAGCAGTATGCGAACCGAGAACTACCGGAAGTACAAGCTGGGTTTCGAAGAGGCAGAGGAACTAGAGATCAAATCGCCAACATTCGCTGCATCATGGAGAAAGCAAGAGAATTCCAGAAAAACGTCTCTTTCTGCTTCATTGACTACGCTAAAGCCTTTGATTGTGTGGATCACAACAAACTGTGGCAAATTCTTAAAGTGATGGGAGTACCAGACCACCTTACCTGTCTCCTGAGAAACCTGTACGAGGGTCAAGAAGCAACAGTAAGAACCAGAGATGGAACAACCGATTGGTTCAAAATTGGGAAAGGAGTACGACTAGGCTGCATATTGTCACCCTGCTTATTTAACTTATATGCAGAGTACATCATGAGAAAAGCCGGGTTGGATGAATCAGAGGTCGGAATTAAGATTGCTGGGAGAATTATCAACAACCTCCGATATGCAGACGATACCACCCTAATGGCAGAAAGCGAAGAGGATCTCAAGAGCCTCTTGTTGAGGGTGAAAGAGGAGAGTGCAAAAGCTGGTTTGAAACTCAGCATTACAAAAACGAAGATCATGGCATCTGACCCCATCACTTCCTGGCATATAGAAGGGGAGGAAATGGAAGCAGTGACAGATTTTACTTTCTTGGGCTCCAAGATCACCGCAGACGGTGACTGTAGCCATGAAATTAAAAGACGCTTGCTCCTTGGGAGGAAAGCTATGGCCAACCTAGACAGCATAGTAAGAAGCAGAGACATCACCTTGCCGACAAAGGTCCGTCTAATCAAAGCTATGGTTTTCCCAGTAGTAATGTATGGCTGTGAGAGCTGGACTATAAGGAAGGCTGAGCGCCGAAGAATTGATGCTTTCGAACTGTGGTGCTGGAGAAGATTCTTACGAGTCCCCTGGACTGCAAGGAGGTCAAATTAATCCATCCTAAAGGAAATCAACCCTGAGTGCTCATTGGAAGGACAGATAATGAAGCTGAAGCTCCAATATTTTGGCCACCTAATGCGAAGAGAAAACTCCCTGGAAAAGACCCTGATGCTGGGAAAGACTGAAGGCAAAAGGAGAAGGGGACGGCAGAGGATGAGATGGCTAGATAGCATCACGGATGCAATGAATATGAACTTGAGCACGCTCCGGGAGAGAGCGCAGGACAGGAAGGCCTGGCGTGCTATGGTCCATGGGGTCACGAAGAGTCGGACACGACTGAACAACAACAACAACAACAACATCCCCTTGAGTATTCAGATTTGCAATTTAACGTTGTCTAGGCTTCAGACCTGTATTATGGCATGTCTGTCTTTGTGTGTCAAACTCTGGTGACTGTACCCAAGTTTTGGCATTAAAAACCAAATGGGGTGAGCTTTTGAAGTTCAAACATCAGATTTCTGTTTTTTGAAACAGTTCACTTGTGCAGTATTTTGAGTCCTCGCTTTTGGTAAGGAGTTGTTTGAATGTGGTTTGTAGTTGTTCCAAAATTCTACCTGGAGCAGAAATGTCTTGTTTTTGGAGTGACTGGGAGAGTTTCTCAAACTGAATGTGCACGTGGAAATCAGCATTTTGGAATCCATCTTTCTGGTCTTGAATAAGCATCTGGCTTTGAATGTACATTTAATTAAATTCCAACTACTGCTGTAGCTTTATAAAAAAAAATGTGGGGCTACTTTGGAGCAGGGCCTGGATTCCCCCTATTTCGGCTCCTACTTAGCATGGCCAGCTGCTCTGGTCTCAGAAGTGTTACTGAACCTTGCAAGGATACCTAATGCCTGCAGTCCAAAGGACTGCTTTGGTTGCAGTGGTGCAGGCAGAAGCATGCAAAGCTCTGCCAGCCGACACAGGAATTTGCAGGGCCCTTGAGGCCCATTTGAAGCCCCTCAGGGTCCCACAGAAGGGGCTGTTGTTTGAATACAGCATAGCAAGTCCCGTCTGTGGCCTTGCAGAGGACCGTTCTGGGCCATAGTTGGGGCCATGGTAGATGTTCTCAGATTTGGGTCACTTAAAATGCAATGAGATCCTTATGCAGAAAAGGGCAACTAGAATGATCAAGGGGCTGGAGCACCCCCCCCCCCCCCCCCGTGAGGGAAGGTTAAAACAGCGGGGATTGTTTAACTTGGAAAATAGGCGAGTAAGGGGAGACATAACAGAGGTGTACAAAATAATGCACAGTGTGGAGAATGTGGATAGGGAGACATTTATCTCCCTCTTGTATACTACTAGAACCCAGTGGGGTCACCCCATGAAGCTGATTGGTGGGAGATTCAGGACAGAGTAAAGGAAGGACTTCTTCACACAGTGCATAGTCAAACTGTGGAATTCGCTACCACAAGACATGGTGATGGCCACCAGTTTGGATGACTTTAAAAGAGGGTTAGACAAATTCCTGGAGGAGAAGGCTATCAATGGCTACCAGGCCTGATGGCTACGTGCTACCTCCAGTATCAGAGGCAGTATGCCTATGTACACCAGTTGCTGGGGAACCTGGGCAGGAGGGTGCTGTTGCGCTCATATCCTGCTTGTGGGTTCCCTGTGGGCAGCTGGTTGGCCACTGTGTGAAGAGAATGCTGGACTAGATGGACCCTTGGTCTGATCCAGCAGGGCTCCTCTTATGTCCTTATGTTTTTATGCCCCATCCTGTTATGTGTTCTGTTCCTGCAGCAGCTGTAAACACGGGCTTGGGACAAGCATCACACTTTTGAAGGGCCAGTTGTTCAGTAATTCATATGTTATAGGGAGAATGTTGGGGATTAGGGAGTAGGGAGAACTGAATTACTGGCTTTCTTTTGCTTAATGTTTCTACCAAATACGGGGAATGGCAGTGAGGATAGACAGAATCCAAGAGTGGTTTTGATATAGACTTAAAATACTGGGGTTTTTAAAATTAAGTCCAATTTTCTTTGTTTTGTATGACTAGGCAAGTGAGTTATTGAGACTAGCAATTGCAGTTAACTGAGATGTTTAACAGGCCTCCCCAGCGTCTTGCCGGCCATTATCCTGATGGAGCAGGGAGTGGTTTTGATACAGCAGTGTAATATCCTTCCTTTGCCTTGCTAGACTTCTCCTAATGGTCAGGCAATCCAGCAGGACTCTGGGCATGCATAGCTTGATAGGGTCTGTTTGTCTAGAATAGCTGAAACTACCAATGTCATGCAGAAGACGCTGGGCCATCTTGTGTCTGTGGCTCTGTGTTCACCCCTCTTGACTGCCCAGCCCTTTCTTCATGCAAGCAGATATAAAGTTCATCTACTCTTTTTCTGTGTGAGACAGGGCCAGTTCTCATGACACAGCCAGGTCATCATGGGTTAACCCACGATGACCCGCGGCCTGTGCCGGGTGCATGCAGCCACCATTTTTAATATGCAAGCCCTGATTGGGGCGATAGCAGGTTGTGGCGTGTCATGTGAACCTGGCCAGCATGGTTTATTAGAGGGTTAAACAACCTTTGCATAGCGCTACTACTAATTGAGGGTTATCCGAGGATTGTTTAACTCTTGACTAACCCACGCTAGCAAGGTTCGCATGGCATGCCACAACCCCCCGTTGCCCCAATTGTGGGTTGCATATTCAAACTGGCAGCTGCACAGACCTGGCATACTGTAGATTTCCCCCAACGTGAGAATATAGAGAGCCAGCATGGTGTAGTGGCTAGAGTGCTGGACTGGGAGTCGGGAGATCTGGGTTCTAGTCCCCACTCGGCCATGGAAGCCCACTGGGTGACTTTGGGCCAGTCACATACTCTCAGCCCAACCTACCTCACAGGGTTGTTGTTGTGAGGATAAAATGGAAGAGGAGGAGGATTATGTACGCCACCTTGAGTTCCTTGGAGGAAAAAAGGTGGGATATAAATGTAATAAATAAATAAATAAATATTGTCTAGTGTCAAATAGAATTCCAGATGTTAGCACAGGCTGTCCGGGTGCCGCTAGCGCTGCATATGTGCATCTTCCCCTGCTGCAGCACCTGGTTAGATGCTTTCCGCGAGCTGCACCATGATGCCAAGATCTTTTTCTGGGCCAGTCAGCTCAGTCTCCATGACTGCATATGTAAAATTAGGATTTGTTTGCCTCACTGTGCATCACTTTACACATACATTAAACTGCATGTGCCACTTTTGTTCGCTGTTCACCCATTTTGGAGAGAGATTTTTGGAACTGCCTTGGTTTTCACCACCCTGAATAATTTGGTGTCATCCACAAATGTGGCAACTTCTTTGCTCGCCCCAACTCCAGACCATTTATAGAAACAACTTAAAAAGCACCAGTACCAATATCCATTCCTTAGAGTTAACTGCTGTTCTTACAAATGGTTCTTTTTGTGTTTATTTCTTTGAGTTTAGGATTGTTTTCAGTATTGCTGATTTTGTCTGTTCACCGCCTTGAATTCCCTCTCAGGAAATAGGTGAGAAATAGGTGGAGTACACATTTTAAAAATAGGTGGAGTACACATTTTAAAAATAAAATAATACAAATCCTTGGGGGACCCCACTTCTTGTCCTCCCTCCATTGTGAAAATTGCCCATTTATTTTACTGCATGCTTCTTGTTTTTTAACCAGTTATTAATCCATAGGAGGACCTGTCCCTTCCATATAAGTGTGAAGTCCAACGTCTGCATCCAAAGTCCTGCGGGCCAAACTGGACACCGCATGTAGTTGTGTGTAGAAGTTACCCTTTATGAAAAGACCCCTTCAGTGGTGTGGGCGGGACTGATCAGGATCAGAGGTGTTGCATCCTGGCTGGAGGCTCAGGGATGCAGGCTGCAGCAGGGGCACTTACTGGTGGTTCTGAGTCACGTCTGGCGAAGCGAGGCAGAGGAGGGCAGGGTCACATCACACAAGGCAGGGGCTGTGAGGACCCTGCATAGCACACTGCAGAACTGCTGGCTGGAGCATTCTCCTGCAGAGAGCTGCTGTCTATAAAAGGGCTGGAAGAGGCCAGTCTCCCAGGGACTCCACCCCTGCTAGATGCTGACTCTAGTTCTTAAAGGGCCAGTGTCTGTTTCTGCAGTCTCATGCTCCTGCAAGGCAGAGGGAGAGGAGAAGCTGCAGGGGAGTCATTCTCAGAGTCAGGGGTTGATGGGAGGCCAACGTCCTCAGGCTGGGAAGGTATACAAGGGGTGCCGAGGGCTCCCCCTGGACCGTGATGACCTGTAACCTGTCTGAATCTGAGTCCTCCCTGGAGTGACTCTGGGCCTCAGAACCAGGGGACATGACAGGAGGAGAAGAGGAACTGCTTAATCCTTTCCCCACCCCCATTTTCTTAACTCCCTCCTCCCCAAGTAGATTCTCCTCCCCTTAAGGTTCCTAGTGCACTTTGGACCCTGTCAGGGAGCGGGGGGGCGGTGGACCAGCATCACATGAGTGTAGGGAAAGGGTTAAGCATCCTTGCCAATCACTGCCCCCGTTCAGAATGGGCTTTTTCTGCTTAATCGGATCCTTTGCAATGTTAGCAACTAGTTTGGCCCTGAGAGCTTCAAAATCCTGTGTGTGTGTGTGTGCTCGTGTGTGTGTGTGTATATGCCTGCCACCCATCCTTCTGAGCTGGAAATCTCAAAAGAGGATTTTCCCTGCCTGGCTATAAAGCCTTAAACAGTCAATGCCGTTTAAATTAAAGAATGGCATTAAGCTGTTCACTAACAGGCACTTTGTGTTAAACAAGGATTAAAATGTGTGTCTTGATGGCTTTTGTTGCTGTTTAAGAATCTCACCATTGAGCTGTCTCCGCTATGAATCTCCTCCAAAGCGCCTCCCCCTGGACCCGGCGTTCATCCAGCTCCCATCTACACCCTCTTTATTTGGACTCTTCCTCGTAGTATGATTCTGAAAGTGCAGAACTTGTACTGAGACCCAGAAATCAGTACCTGAACAACCTTTAACTGAAACAACCATAAAAAGCATTTGTGGTTTGGTTTTGTTTTTCAAGGTCTATTCCTTGTCAGTAGGGCTGTCACTGTAGACTTGAAAGTGTGCAGGCAGAACGCCTTCTGGGAATCTCGGCGTTGGGGCGCAGCTGAGGTGGGGAGGGGAAGGGAGGGAGTGGGGAGTGGGCTGAGCTGGGCTACCTGAGCGGGAGGAGTTGGCAGTCAGGGTCTGGGATGCTGTGCAGAGCTATCCCCCCTGCCCCCCAGTGACCAGCAGAAGCAGGATCAACACTTACCATAGAATCATAGAATAGTAGGGCTGGAAGGGGCCTCCAAGGCCATCGAGCCCAACCCCTGCTCAATGCAGGAATCCAAGTCAGAGCAGCCCTGACAGGTGGCTGTCCAGCCTCGGCTTGGACAGCCTCATCTTGGACAGCTTAACTTCAAATTAAGCAAAGCTTTTAGGGTTCATGTTATAACTATATAAACATTTTTATAGGCCTAAATCCGATGTGCTGTTAGCGAAATTTCTGCTCTAGCAGAGTTTTGCCGCCTTTTCCCGTTGCTCACGAGGCAGGGGGCCATTTGTGAGCCAAAGATCTGCACGTGGCTGCGCAAGCAGAACTTTAGTTGGATTCTCCCCTTGTACATAATTCGAACCTTGATTTCCGCCAGCACGACGTCATTTGCGTTACTGGACTGACACAATTCAATACCAGCCCGGAGTTATATATTTTATATTTGATTGCTTTGGTGTAACTAAATAAAATAAAGCTATGCATGCTTGTGGGTTCTCGACATTGGCTTTTCTTGGTGCCTAATTTGAACATGCGAAGCTGCCTTGTACGAAGTCAGATCCCTGGTCCATCTACCCTAGTACTTCCTACTCTAACCGGCAGCAGCCATCCAGGGTCTTGGGGCTAGACAGGCTTTCCTGAGCCCTGCTAGACAAGATCTGCTGTAACTGGAGGTGCTGGGGACTGGACCTGAGGCCTTTTGCCATTGAGCTCTGGCCTTCCCCTGATTTGTATAGTTTTAGCACCAAACTGCTTCATACAGCTTCCTGCATCCAGCTCAGCTCCAGAGGATGGCTCCAGTTCTTCTTTCCCTGACCTTTCACTCAGGTTTGGGTCTTGTTGCCTCCAGAGGTGGACTTTTACCATTTGTATATCTCTGTCCAGATTAGGGCGTAGGAAATCCATTTTGAGGTAGGAAATCCATTCCCTGAATTTCTGTTACCTCTTGAGTTTTGAAATGCTTCCATTCTGCAAGAGGGAACCGGGTTGCCAAAGTTGCTGCTGTGCACCTGAAATATCCATGCCAGTATTCAGAGAATTGACTGTATGTGTCATAAAATAGTAGGGTTGGAAGGGGCCTACAAGGCCATCGAGTTTAATACCTAGTAGGCTTTTGAAATGTCTGCATTTTGACAAAAGGCTTCTGTGAATTCACATGCTGGCTGCACGTATGTGATCCTTGTTCACAAGGGGTTTTATTCTAAAAGTGGAAGCCATTGTTCAGTTGGATTATCTTCAGAAATAGGCACCCTAGGAAACATTGCAGGCTCTGGAGTGCACAGTTCTGGGCAAGCTGTGCACTTCTGCCCCACTCCAAATGTGTGATGAGCGAGGGGTCCCTAAAGGTGTCTGAGAGTGGCAACTTTGCAGCATATCTAGAAAGCTTCTGTTTGGTAGCAATGTAACATGAAGCTGCCAGCTGAGTTTCAGTGGCTAGATCATCCCAAGCGACTAATTTCAGAATGCGACTTCAGCTTGAAGGTGACCCACCAGCTCCACGAATGGACACCCACCTCCCCCTCATCATGTCGAAGTAACACATTATTAGCTTCCCCTGAGATTGATTCCCCCCTGCTCCCTCCCCTCTCTCTTTTTATATATGTGTGTGTGTAGAGAGAGAGGGGGGATAGGGAAAGAAAGAGAGAATCAATCAATCTCAGGGTAAGGCTATCTCGGCCAGCAGCCATGATAGGTCCGGGAGTGCGGGGCGATAATGCACCATCTGTAGCCCACTGAAGTTGGATTTAAAATAGGTCTAGGACTCCCCCACCTGTGGAGTTCCTGTAATGGTGGTAGGAATCAGAGAGCTCTATGAGTGGGTGTTAGGAAGGATGCAGTTCTTGTAAACACCAGCAGAGAATTGAACTCCAGGACAGTGGGCATTTTGAGCCTAGCTACAGAGAGAGAGAGAGAGAGAGAGGCATACTCTTGCATCTGTGCTACATCAATCATATTGAAGATAAACTGTTAATAACAAAAAAAGGAGAGTTTGTTCCATCATTTTTATAAAATTTAGATCAAATATTACAGTTTCCAAGAGACTAGTGGAAATCACCATAGCTGATGACTTTCTATCATACCACCACAGTATAGGTGTACAGTTATTCCTCTTTTCTCCTCTCTCTCATGAACACTCATGACCAAGACAAATACTAAAATGGGCAGTCAGACCACATGCTCAGTGAAGAGTTAGTTTGGAAAGGCTGAATTTCCAGGACATTTTCCATATATGAGTTTACTATTGTCATGTTTTACAACAATACTCTTGTCTTTTAAATATAATATAGAAATATATAGTCATGCAATATATTCAAAGATGTGCATACAATATTTTTTTCAAACATAAATCAGTAACATACATTTTTGTGTGTGGTGTGTGTATGTTTTGAGCAAGTATTAGGATACTTCTTCTGGCGTCAGTAGGAGAGTGTCCAGATCAGCTATTATGGTCTGTTGAGAGAGTTGAACTTTCAAAGTCTGGCTTCAAGGAAGGGCCATATAATGCAGTGCACAGAATGCATGCTGTTTAGGGATAGGGTGCCAGATGCTGTCCCTGGCATCTCCAGTTAAAAGAATCTCTGCCGAATGGAATTGGATGAGACCCTGAAGATCCCCTGTCTGTCCAAAAAGACAAGACAGAAAAGACCAGATGGACCAGTGGTCTTGTTTCCTCTAAGATAGCTCCTTTTCTCCTGAATCCTCACCTCTGTTCTTTTGTGGCCATGAGGAAGTCATTGTCTCTCATGAGAAGCTCAGTTCCCCCAAATGTAAGAACAATCAGCTGTCTTTGCAGTGTTGTTGTGAGGCTGAACACATTAGACTATACAACACTGCACAAGCCTAAAGTTTGGGCTTTGTTACGAGGCTGGTGCTGAAGCAGGGTTGGAAAGTCTTCTGTTACTTCTCTTGAGAAAACACAAAACAGGCAGGAGATCCCCAAGCAGCCCCCATTCTCATCTCTGCTTAGGAAAATGGGAAGCTGCCTTCTGCCAGGTCAGACTGTCCCTGTAGCCCAGGATGATCTGCTGTGGCTGGCAGCACTGGTTCTCCAAGGTCTCAGGCAGATGCTGGGGCCCTTTCCCATCACCTACTGCCAGGTTCCTCAACTGGAAGAGGTGCAGGGACCGAACCTGAGACTTTTGGCATGCAAAGCATGAGCTCCACCACTGAGTAATGGCCCGTGCCTCATAAAATCTTTACTCCCTGCACCCCACATTCCCCCTGCCCCAAAATCAAAAGCAATATTCTGGGCCTAGGAGGGAATGCTACAAGCGAGGACACATGGACACACCATCCCCCAGATCATCTCTGGCCCCAGCCCTTTTACCCTGAGCGGGGGGAGGGTGTGTATCAGCTCTGCTTACTGTTACCTTCCCTTCACTTACGTGGGGGTTTTGTGGGAGACTTTCCCAGAAATCAGTGCTCAGAGTTTCCAGGCAGGGAGGATAAGGTTCTCCTGTCAGCTTAGCCGAGCCTTTCTTCATAATGACTAGGATCGAAAATGGCAACTTCCGGTGTGCTGGTAGCTTTTTAGTGGGGTCTGTGGCTTTCCCTTGCCAAACAGTGCAAGCATGCGTGCATACCCACACATCTCAAAACTTCTCTGAAGCAGCTTTCAGAACTCCTCGGTTCCAACAGCAGTTAGGCTTCCATGTGACATGGGTGGCTGCTCTTCAAGAAGCATGCAGCACAAGTGGCCCACTTAATTTGGATCCTGGCCATTGCTTCCCTTGTGGGGGAGGGAGCTTCCCTATCCTTCTCCAGCGGCCTGGCACACTTTCATTCCTTAGAGGAGCCTTGTGCCCCTCCTGGGACCCACTTAGTTTTGTCAGCCTGACAATGGGAGCAGCGGCACAAGTTCCCTCATTCAGCTCCTTAATCATAGGCCGGTAACCAGTGCAAGATTACAGAATATATAGCAGCCTGCAGGTGAAAGCCTGTTAACACTGCATTGATGCCAAAGGGATGGGTAGTCTCCAAGGCATCCGAGACCTTTCCTGCTTTAGGAGAGTGCCCTTGACATGGTGAAGTTAGGAACTGCTGAGTTAGGATTGGTCAGGCCTTGACTTCCCTCAGTGATTGCTTTTCTCTTCAGGAAAACTCCCTTCAGGACTGTTACTTTCTCTACCTGGAAATCTACCTATATTTCATTTCATTTATTACATTTCTATACCACCCCATAGCTGAAGCTCTCTGGGCAGTTCACAAAAATTGAAAACCATTAAAATACATTATATAAAATATAAAAACCATTCACATAATGATATAAAACAAGTAACACACACAACAACAACAACAACATATATCTAAAACAATTTAAAACAATCAGCCAGAGACAATCAAGAGACTCATTATACGCCGCCAAATGCCTGAATGAAGAGAGCAGTTTTAACCTGGTGCCGAAAAGATGGGCCTCGGCAGGGAGATTATTCCATAAATGGAATAATCCATATTTAACCAGTCACTTGAAACGTGTACAATCCATCAATCCTTTATTGAGGGACAGGTGTACTTTTAGGAGTTTCTTGGGCCCCACCCCTAGGCCAAATAGCCAGTTGTAGCTTTGAGGGAGAGGGTTATATGTTGCTGTGGCTTGCCTTGGCAGTGCCTGGGATTTCAGTAGC
The DNA here is from genome assembly GCF_057233095.1 of Heloderma suspectum. Lineage (NCBI taxonomy): Eukaryota > Metazoa > Chordata > Lepidosauria > Squamata > Helodermatidae > Heloderma > Heloderma suspectum. The sequence continues at coordinate 313,906,732 of NC_139461.1, read as the reverse complement.
CCTTTTGGCTAGAAGATGCTTCTGCTATGGCATGATGCAGAGATGGTGCTGCTGTTAATAGGAGGGTAGAGTACATGTGGGTTCCCATGGCACAGGCGGGCAGTGGTACTTCCTCCCTGTTTCATTGGAGCTCCCACAAAGGAATTGGGTGCCCACCCTCCCGCTGTTCTTGAGCGGATGAAGCACTAGTCCTATTGCATTTCACGTCAGAGATTATGAGTAAAACAATGTTTATCCTCTTATTCAAAGCTCTTCTCCCAGCTCCTGTCTTTTTATTACTACATCAATGTGGCTCGGGCAGCTTTCCCTTTATTATGAAATTTCATGGTTCTAATTAAACTTTATAGAAGAAACGTAAAAGGTGTTTATCTCTGGAAAGTTTGTATGGTGGTGCCAGTGTTTAGCCATGGAATAATCTCTTTGGTACTCTCCATTTCTTCTCTCCTCGCTTCCCCACCAAACCACTTGTGATTTTTATATCAAGACAGAGCCACCTTCCCCAACCTGGTGCCCTCCAGAAGTGTTGGGCTACAGCTCTCATGATCCCCAGCCACTATGGGCAAATGCTGGCCAGGTTGATTGTAGTCAACAGATGTGGGGTGTACCAGGCTGGGGTAGGCTGGAACAGCAGCATGTGTGAGGCCCAAGGGAAGCAGATTACAACATGATGCTCACTGTCTATCCTGGGTTGTCAGGACTTGGATAGCACATGCAGGAAGTGCTGGCTGGACTATTCCACGAAGAAAGCTGTTGCCCCAGCAAAGGGCTGTAGTCAACTGAGGCCTTAAAAGGGCTGGCAAAGCCTGGTCTCCCAGTGGCTCTCCCCTTGTTGGATGCTGACTGTAGCTATTAAAGAACTAGTCTGTTTCTACAGTCTCATGCTGCTGCACGTGTGAGGAACAGGACAAGCTGTAGGGAAGCCATCCTTGGAGTTGTTGATGGGAGAGCGATGTCCTCAGGCTGGGAAGGTATAGGAGATGGTAGTGAGGGCTCCTCCTGAAGCTGGGCGATCTGTGACCTGTCCGAGTCCTCCTCAGAGTATTGCAGAGCCTCAAAGCCAGGGAACGTGGCAGGAGGTCCAAATCCTGATCTAATGTGGTGAAGTGGTTTCCTTGTCATTTAGCTTAACCACTGGGGTTCGCTGGAATGTTGGCTTTGCCCTGGAATGGGCAGGCTAGGAACAAAGCAGAGGGCTTCTGGGCATGCATACAGAGGCTTTTCACTCATGGCTAATCATGGGTGACCACCACCAATCTGGGATTATGTAGCAGAGGGTGGGGATGGCATGTCTCTTCTTAGAAATCGTCCACTATTCAATTATACAAATGTGTAAAGCAACTGGCCTTCTTAAGCAAGCACGTGTGTGTGTATGGATGCGTGTTGTGGGGAGGGAAGAATCCTGATCTCTCCACACTGCACGTGTCCTGAATAGTGCAAGATACGAAGCTGCAAGCTTCCTCCCCAACCGCTTGTGACATAGCTGCTGCTGACTGCTGCTAACAAACATGTATTTGTTCTGACAGTGCGCTTAGAATCATAGAATCATAGAATAGTAGGGTTGGAAGGGGCCTACAAGGCCATCGAGTCCAACCCCCTGCTCAATGCAGGAATCCAAATCAGAGCATCCCTGGCAGATGGCTGTCCAGCCTCATCTTGAAGGCCTCCAGTGTGGGAGAGCCCACCACCTCCCCAGGTAATTGGTTCCACTGTCGTATTGCTCTTACAGTCAGGAAGTTTTTCCTGATGTTCAGCCGGAATCTGGCTTCCTGTAACTTGAGCTCATTATTCCGTGTCCTGCACTCTGGGATGATCAAGAAGAGATCCTGGCCTTCTTCTCTGTGACAACCTTTCAAGTACTTGAAGAGTGCTATCATGTCTCCCCTCAGTCTTCTCTTCTCAAGGCTAAACATGCCCAGTTCTTTCAGTCTCTCTTCATAGGGCTTTGTTTCCAGTCCCCTCATCATCTTTGTTGCCCTCCTTTGAACCCTCTCCAGTTTGTCTGCATCCTTCTTAAAGCGTGGTGCCCAGAACTGGACACAGTACTCCAGATGAGGCCTAACCAGTGCTGAGTAGAGGGGAACTAGTACTTCCCGGGATTTGGAAGCGATGCTTCTATGAATGCAGCCCAAAAGAGCATTTGCCTTTTTTGCAGCCACATCACATTGTTGGCTCATATTCAGCTTGTGATCGACAACAATTCCAAGATCCTTCTCGCTTGTAGTGTGGTTGAGCCACGTATCCCCATCTTGTAACTGTGCATTTGGTTTCTTTTTCCTAGGTGCAGAACTTGGCATTTGTCCCTATTAAATGCCATTCTGTTGTTTTCTGCCCAGCGCTCCAGTCTATCCAGATCACTTTGAATTTTGTTTCTGTCTTCCAAAGTATTAGCTATCCCTCCCAATTTTGTGTCATCTGCAAATTTGATCAGCATTCCCTGCACCTCCTCCTCCAAGTCATTAATACAAATGTTGAAGAGCACTGGGCCCAGGACTGAGCCCTGCGGTACCCCACTCGTTACCTCTCCCCAGCTTGAGAAGGTCCCATTGATAAGCACTCTTTGAGTCCGATTCTGTAGCCAACTGTGATTCCTATGTTCTGTACAGCTTGGTGCTGTACAGAACATAGGAATGACACAGTCCCTAGGCAAGACTGCCAAGGGAGCAGTGGAGTGGACTTGCCAGACTTTGACAAACGGGGAGTGGGAATGCAGTAGAGGAGACCTCTGAGTCAGGTGCTCCTGGAAAGGCTTCTTTGAGGATGTGTGTTCTGAGGAGGAGGAGGAGGAGGAAGAAGAGGACGGGCACCTCCATGTTCCCAGTTCCCCCCAGGACTGAGCTGGGCTAGGCTGGGAGAGTGGTCTGCTGAAGACCATCCCCAAGCACTTCACAGCTGAGCAGAGATCTGAAGGAGGGCTCTGCAGTTCATAGTCTGCTGCACGCTCTGCCCTCAGAGCTCCCGGTCCCTGTGTTGCAAGAGGGCACATTGGAATGGAGGTGGGAGTCTTCTTTTTCCTCTGCTCCAGTCAGAAAAAGCAGCCAGTCTTTCTGCTATAAATGTTTAATTATCGCTTGTTATCTGCTCCGGCGACAACACAGCAGCTTGGTGAGTCTGCCTGTTGTTTGGCCACCCTCTCATCTTGTATGTGCAAACAAAACTCCTTTGATAGAAGAGATTGTTTGCTTGCCTCTGCTGCCTCAGCCCGGAGTCCACACTGTGCGCCCTAATCTTCAGGCTGTGTAGGAGAGAGAGGGAGCATGTGCTTAATGGAGGTGAACTTGGGAGTGTTTGAACATGGCAACAAAACCTCATGAGCCCTGTCTTCTTTGTACTCCAAGGAGTTGGATTTTTGTACCCAGAACATCTGAGGGTGCAGAGGTCAGCAAAAATTGGCAGCTCACAAAATTTTAAATTGTATTATGTACGAGATCCTTCCTCTTGTAGGTGGTACCACAATCTCATAATGAAGTGGCTCAAAACTGTACCTTTCCAAGCCTTTTCACATGCTTATGGCAAAAAGGAGCTCTTATTTTCAGCCATGAATCTCTGCAGTGGCCACTATATAGTCTGGAGGACAGATGCCATACCTGAAAACACATAGAATGACCAAGACATACCTTCCCTCCATGCATTATGATATTTGCACTGGAAAAACTGGAGCATGTTTTCCTCATGGGTTCAGAAGCATCCCCCTTGCATGCACACTAAAGAAGAGGGATTTTCTTTTCTCCTCTAGTACTCCCGCAACTAGGAAAAGGATGGCAGGATGGAGCGTGCCCACATGCACACTGTGTAGTGTTTTGGAGAGCCTGTGGGTGGGGGTGGCCTTGTGCTTGGATTCTGACTTCCTCTGGCCCAGATAGCCAGGAACCCAGGGGCAAAGGACTGCTTACAGTGCATGGCTTGGCATGCTTCCTTGACACATTTCCTTTCAGGCTGCCTGGTGGGGTTCCCCTTGTTTCCTTTTACTAGTGGCACCCTGTGATCGACTGGTTAATCAAGGAAGGGGCGGGGTGGAGATGTGGCTGGCCATGACTGTCTGAGGAGCACAGTGAATCAGCATGTTGTGAGAGGTGGATGTTGTGAACTGTCATGCAAGCTGTTTATCAGTCTTTCACATTCTCTTCTGCATTTACAGGAGAGAGGCGGGTGTGGGCATCCCCTCACACACACACACCCCACCCCCGATACATGTGCGTACGTTAGTCAAGCTGATATTTCATAATAACAGATTCCCTCTGTGATGGCTATTGCATCCTAAAAACCACCCAAGGAGAGTGGTTCAGCTTTTGCTTTCAGACAGAAGTCCTGACCCAGCTGCTCTGATGGACGTAAGGGCTGTCTGTCCTTTACCCTAAACCAGGTCTGGGCAACCCGCTGCCCTCCAGATGTTTTGGACTACAAGTTGTATAATCCCTGACCATTGGCTGGGGCTGATGGGAGTTATAGTCTAAAACTTCTAGAGGGCACTGGATTGCCTACCCCTGCAGCTGAAGCAGAGGAACTTTGCCGTTTGCAGTAGAGAAGAAAGAGTCCCTGCCCCTCTTGGAGTACACCTGGCAGAAGACTGGCCAATTTTGCCTCCTGCTCTGTGTGTGTGTGCGCGTGTCTTTGCAGCAGTGACTCCAGGATGCTTTCAATTTGCTGGTGGTACCAGGGTGAGAGGAGTATGCTTGCTGTCAAAGATCACCATATAGAATTAGAAGAGACCAGATGAACGAAAGGGAAGGCCACCGGCTGCCCACAGATCAGCTCTCATGTTCCAGACCGTCACGTGCCCCACAACCAAGCACAGCAGAATGGCAGAGTTTGCAATACACAAGATGTACACAAACCAGCTATGCCAGAGCTGCAGGGAGGCCCTGCAGCCAGCTTGGCTGGTCAAGTAGAGTCACAGGCGGTGCACCTTCACGGCAAGCCTGGGCGGGGGCGCCAGTTACTAGGCCAGGCAGTGATGCAGAACCGATGCTGCACGCCTGCCTGCCTGCCTGCCTGCCTGCCTGAACTGCACTGCACTGCACTGCGCAGCTGCTTCCTCCCTAGCGTAAGATATCAGAGTCAGAAGCACCCCAGATAGTGGAGCGGGGGGAATATATGTGTATTGTCATGTGAAATAGAGCAATACACTCCAATATTCTGGATGTCATTTAGGGTTTAGGTGCCAAAAAGGTTGGCCACTGCTGGCTTAAAGAGCTGGAAATTTGGTAGAGTGTTTTTGGAACTCTCCTGCGGGTGATTGTATTGCAAGAGGAAATAATCTGTGATGCATATTACAAGGAGATGCAAGGATGGAAACGGGACAATGCCAGCCAGCCATCTTGTGTCATGCATGCCTTTTGTTGTCAGAGGATGTACTTGACACTCGAAATCCATTTGCCCAGTCTGAATAACCTGTTCCTTTTAGGCAAGTAACTACATGCAGCTGCACATGCTGGTAAATACTTTTAGGAAGGAGCAAGAGCTGCTCTACTTGTCCAGTAGACTGCCCTAAAACTGGCTGTTTTGACACTGCATTTTGTGCATGTGCGCTGCAGTACATGTAGGCTTGGGCTGAGTAGAAACATTATACCACATTTTGTTTTCTTCATTGTGAGTGTCACAAAATGCTTCCCATCTCTGGTGACTTGCCACGCATTGCAAAACACACTTGTGTTGCTTCAGTGCTATTCTTTTGATATGGTCTGTGGACTAATTCAATAAATTCTATTCTATACTATTCTACACCAGTGTGGTTCAGTGGTTAGAATGTTACACCACCTTGGGATCCTTGGAGAAAAAAGCAGGATATAAATGTAACAAATAAATAAATAAATGCTATATATTTGCTATATATTCTCAGCACCTTTTTCTTCCTCTTCCTTTGCCCACACTGCCATTTAATCCCATTAACTCTGGCGACCCATGTGATCTTGCTGGTCATGTGACCTGCCCTGCTCTCAGATGCTTGCAAATAGAATTTCATGGTAGTCCAAAGCCAGTCTGATGCAGCAGCGGCACGGGCAAACGATGCCACGAGGGCAACAGGGGAGGAGAAGGGAAACGGCACCGAGATGAAACCACTACTGGAACCAAAGTCCATCAGGTATCATCAAATGAATGTGAATGTTTGGCCAGGTGAGTATTTAGAGGTAGCAGGGGGAACTCTTCGGCTCCATCAAATGTGCTGCTTTCAAAGGGGGTATCAAAATTAGAAAACATCTATTGCATCTGTGGACACCTTGGGGCCTCTTCACACATTACATATTCAGGTGTGCACTTTAAAAAATGTGAAGTGTGAAGGAGACAAACATGTATAATGCAGGTGCGCTCATCTGGGAGCCAGAATTGCCTGATGCAAAGACAGACCCAGGTTTGCTCTATCGAATGTGTAAAACATCCTTTAATGTTAATGAACCTATTAACCCCCCCCCCCACACACACACACACACACACCATACTGCTGCTGGAGAGAGTGCACAGGAAATTTCTGCAAATGTTGTCAAGTTAATGACTGAAATTACTGTCATCCCAAACATTTAACTGTGCCCATCACTGGGGCTGTTTGGGGTTTTTTGTGGGTTTTTTTGTGGGTTTTTAGGATTAACAGCTTGTTGTAATCTTCTGGATTAAGGATTATGATCCCTATAGAAGCATAAGCCAGGTGAGCCTCCCAGGAGCTGACAGAATACCGTGTACAATATAGAGTGAAGCACAAAAGCACAACACTTAGAGGGAATGACCTTTCCTAAGCACTTAATCCCCTTCATGGATCACTGCCTTGTTGTGGCGAAGGGGCTTGCGTAACTCAGTGAAGCCATAAGCTATGCAGTGCAGGGCCACCCAAGACGGACAGGTCATGGCAGAGAGTTCTGACCAAATGTGGTCCACTGGAGAAGGAAATGGCAACCCACTCCAGTATTCTTGCCATGAAAACCCCATGGAACATATCACAGGGCTAAAAGAGATGACGCCGGAAGATGAGCCCCTCAGGTCGGAAGGTGTCCAATATGCTACTGGGGAAGAGCAGAGGGTATTTCCAAGTAGCGCCAGAAAGAGTGAAGCGGCTGGGCCAAAGCCGAAAGGACACTCAGCTGTGGATGTGTCTGGTGGTGAAAAAAAAATCCGATGCTGTAAAGAACAATATTGTTTAGGAACCTGGAATGTCAGATCAATGAATCAAGGTAAGCTGGAGGTGGTCAAACATGAGATGGCAAGATTGAACATCGACATCTTGGGAATCAGCGAACTAAAATGGATAGGCATGGGCGAATTTAATTCAGGTGACCATCATATCTACTATTGTGGGCAAGAATCCCTGAGAAGAAATGGAGTAGCACTCATAGTCAACAAAAGGGTGGGAAAAGCAGTACTGGGGTACAATCTTAAAAATGATAGAATGATCTCAGTACGAATCCAAGGCAAACCATTCAACATCACAGTAATTCAAGTCTATGCCCCAACCACTGAGGCCGAAGAAGCTGAGGTTGATCGGTTCTATGAAGACCTACAACACCTTCTAGAAGTAACACCAAAAAAAGATGTCCTCTTCATCATAGGGGATTGGAATGCTAAAGTAGGAAGTCAAGAAATCACCGGGATAACAGGCAGGCATGGCCTTGGTGTACATAATGAAGCAGGACAAAAGCTAATAGAGTTTTGCCAAGAGAACATGCTGATCATAGCAAACACTCTTTTCCAACAGCACAATAGGCAACTCTACACATGGACATCACCAGATGGTCAATATCGAAATCAGATTGATTATGTCCGTTGCAGCCAAAGATGGAGAAGCTCCATACAGTCAGTAAAAACAAGACCTGGAGCTGACTGTGGCTCAGATCATGAGCTGCTTCTTGCAAAATTTCAGCTTAAATTGAAGAACGTCGGGAAAACCACTAAACCGTTCAGGTATGACCTAAATCATATCCCTGATGAATATACAGTGGAGGTGAGGAATAGATTTAAGGGATTAGACCTGATAGACAGAGTGCCTGAGGAACTATGGACGGAGGTCCGTAACATTGTTCAGGAGGCAGCAACGAAATCCATCCCAAAGGAAAAGAAATGCAAGAAAGCCAAGTGTCTGTCTGATGAGGCTTTACAAGTAGCTGAGGAAAGAACGGAAGCGAAAAGCAAGGGAGAAAGGGGAAGATATATCCAACTGAATGCAGAGTTCCAGAGAATAGCAAGGAGAGACAAGAGGGCCTTCTTAAATGAACAATGCAAAATCGAGGAAAACAACATAATGGGAAAGACTAGAGATCTCTTCAAGAAAATCGGAGATCTCAAGGGAACGTTTTGTGCAAAGACGGGCATGATAAAGGACAAAGAAGGCAGGGACCTAACGGAAGCAGATGAGATTAAGAAGAGGCGAAAAGAATACACAGAAGAACTATACAGGAAAGATCTGAATGTCCCTGATAGCCATGATAGTGCGGTCACTGAACTTGAGCCGGACATCCTCGAGAGTGAAGTCAAGTGGGCCTTAGGAAGCATTAGTAACAACAAAGCTAGCGGAGATGACAGTATTCCAGCAGAGCTATTTAAAATCCTAAAAGATGATGCTGTTAAAGTGCTGCATTCAATATGCCAACAAATCTGGAACACTCAACAGTGGCCACAAGACTGGAAAAGGTCAGTTTACATTCCAATTCCAAAGAAGGGCAGCGCCAAAGAGTGTTCAAACAACCGCACCATTGCGCTCATTTCACATGCCAGCAAGGTGATGCTCAAAATCCTACAAGCTAGGCTTCAGCAGTATGCGAACTGACAACTACCGGAAGTACAAGCTGGGTTTCGAAGAGGCAGAGGAACTAGAGATCAAATCGCCAACATTCGCTGCATCATGGAGAAAGCAAGAGAACTCCAGAAAAACGTCTATTTCTGCTTCATTGACTACGCTAAAGCCTTTGATTGTGTGGATCACAACAAACTGTGGCAAATTCTTAAAGTGATGGGAGTACCAGACCACCTTACCTGTCTCCTGAGAAACCTCAAGAAGCAACAGTAAGAACCAGAGATGGAACAACCGATTGGTTCAAAATTGGGAAAGGAGTATGACAAGGCTGCATATTGTCACCCTGCTTATTTAACTTATATGCAGAGTACATCATGAGAAAAGCCGGGTTGGATGAATCAGAGGTCGGAATTAAGATTGCTGGGAGAATTATCAACAACCTCCGATATGCAGACGATACCACCCTAATGGCAGAAAGCGAAGAGGATCTCAAGAGCCTTTTGTTGAGGGTGAAAGAGGAGAGTGCAAAAGCTGGTTTGAAACTCAACATTACAAAAACGAAGATCATGGCATCTGGCCCCATCACTTCCTGGCATATAGAAGGGGAGGAAATGGAAGCAGTGACAGATTTTACTTTCTTGGGCTCCAAGATCACCGCAGACGGTGACTGTAGCCATGAAATTAAAAGACGCTTGCTCCTTGGGAGGAAAGCTATGGCCAACCTAGACAGCATAGTAAGAAGCAGAGATATCACCTTGCCGACAAAGGTCTGTCTAATCAAAGCTATGGTTTTCCCAGTAGTAATGTATGGCTGTGAGAGCTGGACTATAAGGAAGGCTGAGCGCCGAAGAATTGATGCTTTCGAACTGTGGTGCTGGAGAAGACTCTTACGAGTCCCCTGGACTGCAAGGAGGTCCAATCAGTCCATGCTAAAGGAAATCAACCCTGAGTGCTCATTGGAAGGACAGATACTGAAGCTGAAGCTCCAATATTTTGGCCACCTAATGCGAAGAGAAAACTCCCTGGAAAAGACCCTGATGCTGGGAAAGACTGAAGGCAAAAGGAGAAGGGGACGGCAGAGGATGAGATGGCTAGATAGCATCACGGATGCAATGAATATGAACTTGAGCACGCTCCGGGAGAGAGCGCAGGACAGGAAGGCCTGGCGTGCTGTGGTCCATGGGGTCACGAAGAGTCGGACACGACTGAACAACAACAACAACAAAGCACTTTATCTATACAGACAAGTAACAGTTTCATGGCTTAAGTGGGCAATTGTTGCTGTTGTCGCTGGTGGCACAGGTGATGGCTGAGCTCTGGCAAAAAATTCATTGTCTGGAGGTCTTGCATGGCCTTCAAATTCTCTCTCTTCAGCACCTGATGCAAACCCAGCCCAAGGATCCATCTGTTACCTGCTGCTCCAGCATTTCAAACTTCTCTCTTTTCCCACGAGGGCTAGAAAGATGCTTTGAAGAAAGGAAGCTTGCCATAGGATCTCTTGAAGCTAAACTGTGAACTGTATTTTAGATACAAATCGAAGTTGTCATTCCTACTATGGGCAGTTGCTTGGAACAGCCAAAAGAGGGAACCATTTATAGATGGTAATGATGAGGAGGCAAGGAACAGAAAGTGGCATTGCACTATATGTTAGAAATACATGCTGTGGACATAATATACCTTGACTTCAGCAAAGCTTTCGACAAACTAGAGAGGGTTCAGAGGAGGGCAACAAAGATGATCAGGGGACTGGAAACAAAGCCCTCTGAGGAGAGACTGAAAGAACTGGGCATGTTTAGCCTTGAGAAGACTGAGGGGAGACAAGACAGCGCTGTTCAAGTACTTGAAAGGTTATCACAGAGAGGAAGGCCAGGATCTCCTCTCCATCATCCCAGCGTGCAGGACATGGAATCATGGGCTCAAGTTCCAGGAAGCCAGATTCCGGCTGAACATCAGGAAAAACTTCCTGACTGTTAGAGCAATATGACAAGGGAACCAATTACCTAGGGAAATGGTGGGCTTTCCCACACTGGAGGCATTCAGGGGGTTTGTTCTCTAATTTGCAATCACGGATAAAGTGCAGGACTGGTGACCTTTGATGTAGGACAACCACTCCATTGGAGGCAAACAAGGCATCCCAGAATGTGTCAGCCACATACTCTGTCTTGGGCCATTCATAGATCACTGCATAGAATCTCTGTGGAACTGTGAGTGCCACCCATCAGAGATAACAACCATGGTTTGGTTATATGACTCCAGGATGAAAGTGAGGTCAGTCAAGTCAAGTCCCTGACCTTGTCATCTCATTTCATCCACTGACAGGCTCTTGGGATGTGTAAACTGATCAGAGGCTGACATGTCTTTATGGGGTTCTGTCCCAGGATAGTTGGTGTCATCTGAACTGGTCCTGCATCTGAACCTTCTGTTTTCTGCTAGCTGTAGAGCCTGACTGTACAAGGTGTCCTTGGTCTACCGAGATGTAATGCTTCCAAGCTTCAGTCCGCTGCCTGTTTAACTTTCCTTGTGATAAACTAAGCTGACATCCTGCATTAAACGTGTAAATCGCTTTGCCACCAAAACATGCATCTCACTCACAGCATCACAAACATAATGAATCAAGGTGTCAAGTAGCTCGAAGAAAACAAATTTGTTAATTGCCTAAATTCTTGGTCTTGAGTGATATAAAAGGGAAGACTTGGAAACACTCACATGTGAGGAAAACTGTGACCCCATTTCTATTGCTGAGCCCTGGTAGGAAGGAGGGAGGGAGGGGAGAGCTATGTGGTGGGAATGCTAAAATGTCCAGCTAGGAAGAGGAGTTTGTCCGCCTGTCCGAACAAGCCAATGCTTTTGGTTGTCACCACTCAGAATTGCAGATTGGATCTGAGAAGTGCTGGCACAGGTGGCAGTGATGCCCGTAACCAGCCAGCAAGTTGGCAGGGAACAGCCTCAGCCATTCTGGGTGATTCCAGAAAGTGGGAGGGCTAAAGGCTAGCTGCGCTGGGATCCTTAGAGCTTAGCCTCTTTAATCTCACTGATTTGGGGCAGGGATTATGGCCTTGCCTTTGCAGATGTGGGAGTCAGATTCATGGCTAATGATTCATCAGCATGTTGGATTTGCTAATAGACTTCTGAAATTGAGAATTTCAAACCAGGCTGAAGATCTTGCTGGTGAAGTGGATCCCCCTATGCATCTACGGCAGCTTAAGAAGTGATCCACTTGCATTAGGGCTAAATGGAGAATGTGTTCTTCTCTATGCCCCATTGGAACCTCTACGGACAACCAAGCGGTCTCTCGGTGGTGCTCTTCATGCACCAAATCTAGTTGGCAGAGTCACTCAGAAAGGCGTATGTAGTGGCTTTCGAATTTTATTGATGTATTTAATCTGCTGCTATTCCGCTTGATATCCCAGGATTTTCAAGTGGTTTACATAAAAACACATACAGTGTAATATAAAAGCTAATATAAAAACAATGAATACTTTAAAAACGTTACAACAAAAGCAGAAAAACAGCAGTGTCACAATCGATTACAAGTCAGGGAAAGTCTGAGTGAAAAGATGCATTTTGAAGAGGCATTGGAAACTTGCCACAGTTTCCTCCTCTTGAACCATGTGTGGAAGAATGTTCCAGAGGGTGGGTGCCACTACCAAGAAGGCTCACTTACGTGCCGCTACCTGACAACATACTGTTGGTCGTGGAACAACCAATAAGGCTTCCTTGGAAGATCTCCGGTTGATCTGGTGTATATAGGGGAAGGTGGTCAGCTAGGTATCCTGGCCCCGAGTTGTTCAGGGCTTTGAATGTCAACAACAAAACCTTGGACATGGCTCGGTAGCTAATAGGCTGTTAGTGCAGAGTTCTTTTAGAACAGGTGTAATATGTGTATAGCTAGGTGCTCCATTGAGCATCCTAGCTGCTGCATTCTGCACTTTCTGCAGCTTCCAAACCAGGTACAAGGACAGCCCCACATAGAGCACATTATAGTAGTCTAATCATGAGGTTACCAGTGCATGTATCACCATGGTTAGACTATTCCTATCCAGTAACGGGCATAGTTGGTGCACCAACTGAAGTTGGTAGCGGGCACTCAGAGCCACTGACGTCACCTGGACCTCCAGTGACAAGGATGGATCCAGGAGCGCCCCCAAATGACATACCTGCTCCTTCAGAGGGGGTGCAACCCCATCCAGAACAGGCAGTTCCTGGTCCTGGGAACTGCCTGATTCAGCCTCACCTCATCCATCTGATAATGACATCCATTCAGAATGTCCATGGCCTCTCCTGATTCAGATGTCACAGACAAAGAGAGCTGGATGTCATCAGCATACCGGTGACACCTTGGCCCACATCTGCTGACCGCTTGCAACAGCTTCATGTAGATACTAAATAACATTGGTGGCCAAATCATGCCCTGTGACACCCCACCTGCTGAGGGGCCGAGGCACATCACCCAGTGTCATTCTCTGGAACCAACGCCGCAAGTGAGAGCCAAACCACGGTAGAACAGAGCCTCCCGCTCCCATCTTGTGGAGGAGGTCCAGGAAGATGACGCGGACAAGGTGCTTTCGTCTGTAAGGCCGACCACCTGCTTGCTTGATCCTTGCCCATCTTGGCTCATTATGGGCTGCAGAGAGAGACTAGGTGAGGGGATCAGGGCGGTGGTGAACGCCTCGCTTGAGGAGGGAGTGATGCCATCAGCCCTCAAGGAGGCAGTGATAAAATTTATTACCACTCTTAAAGAAGCCCTCCTTGGATCCCCAAGTTCTGAACAACTTTTGCCCAGTCTCAAATCTGCCATTTTGGGGCAAGATCATTGAGCGTGTGGTGGCGATGCAGTTGAAGGCACGCTTGGAAAAAGCCAATTATCTAGATCCATTTTGGTCAGGCTTCAGGCCTGGGCATGGGACAGAAACAGCCTTGGTCGCTTTGGTGGATGATATGAGGAGGGCTCTGGATAGGGGCGAATGCTCCTTCCTTGTTCTCCTCAACCTCTCAGCAGCTTTTGATACCGTTGACCACGGTATCCTCCTGGACTGCCTGGAGGGGTTGGGCATTGGAGACACCATATTACGGTGGTTCCAGTCTGTCCTCTCCAGCAGGTACCAGAGGGTAGCACTGGGAGAGGAGGTGTCGGACCCATGGCCGCTCACTTGTGGGGTGCCACAGGGTTCCATCCTCTCCCCGATGCTGTTTAACATCTATGTGAAGCGGCTGGGGGCTATCATCAGGAGGTTTGGGGTGCGGTGTCAGCAATACGCGGATGACACGCAGCTCTACCTCTCGTTCTAATCTTCACCAGGGTTGGCTGTGGAATCCTTGTCCAGATGTCTGGAGATGCTGAGCAGCTGGATGAGAAGGAATAAGCTGAAGCTGAACCCTGACAAGACCAAGGTACTTTTGGTGAGAGACAAGAAGAGGTTGGGGGATGTTGACCTGATATTGAATGGGGTACAGCTGCCCTTGAAAAACCAGGTCCGCAGCCTGGGGGTCATTTTAGACTCCCAGCTGTCCATGGAGGCTGAGGTGTCAGCCGTGAGCCAGACAGCACTGTACCAACTCCATCTGGTATGGCGGCAGCACCCCAACCTTCCCGACCATCTGCTCCCATCGGTAGTACATGCCCTGGTCTCCTCTCGTCTAGACTACTGTAATGCGCTCTACGTGGGGTTACCCTTGAAGACGGTTCGGAAGCTGCATCTGGTACAGAACACGGCAACTTGCCTGATTAAAGGCAGCCGCCAGCGTGATCACATCACTCCGGTGCTGAAGGAGTTGCACTGGTTACCATTTGTTTTCCGGGCTAAATTCAAGGTGTTGGTTTTGACCTTTAAACCCCTATATGGTTCCGGCCCAGCCTATCTCAAGGAGTGCTTCCAGCAACACCAGACAGGTCGCTTAACAAGATCAGCCTTGGATGGCCTTCTCTCTGTCCCATCCGCCAGGACAGCTAGGCTGGTGGGGACGAAGGAGAGGGCCTTCTCTGTGGTGGCCCCCACTCTGTGGAACTCCCTCCCTAGGGAACTCCGCCATGCCCCCTCTTTAATGAGCTTCTGCCACGCACTGAAATCTTGGTTATTCAGGCAGGCATTTGGGGTGGGTTAGGGTATTTTTAAATAATGTTTTAATGTATAATTTTACTGTTTTAAATTGTACCGTTGTACATCTCCCAGAGTGGCCGGCTGACCGGCCAGATGGGTGATTAAGAAATTTAATAAATAAATAAAAGTAAATAAATAGAGATATCGTGGCCAACAGTATCGAACGCTGCTGAGAGATTAAGAAGAAATATCAGTGTTACACTCCCCCTGTCCCTCTCCCAAAGAAGGTCATTCAGCAGGTGGACTGCTGATTCCATCCCCAAACCAGGGCTGAACCCAGATTGGAATGAATCCAGATAATCAGATTCATTCAAGACCGCTTGTAGCTGAGACTCCACCACTCTGTTGAGCACTTTACTCAAGAATGGGGTGTTTGCAACCAGATGATAATTAGTATAGATCTCGGGATCAAAGGAGGGTTTTTTCAGGAATGGTTGCACTGCTGTCTCCTTGAAGGCAGCTGATACCACACCATCACCCAGCACTCCCCTGATTCATCCCATCAGTCCCCTGAGGCTAGCTCGAAGAAGCCATGAAGGGCAAGGGGTGAGAGAGCATGTGGTGGATCACACAGATGCAACCATCTTGTCCACAACTTCAGGCCCCAAAAATTGAAACTGATCCCTCCAAGACAAGACAGTGAACTGTACACCTCAAACGACATTTTATCAATACTAGCATTCAAGTCAGCGTGAAGGTGAGCGATTTTGTCCTCAAAGAGTGTTTGGCAAACTCATCGCAGTGAGCCTTTGAACTGGATTTACAGGTGTAGATGAAAGCAGTCCCCAGACAACTCGGAAAAGCTCAGCTGGACAGCTACTCGAGGATGCAATGAAGGCAGCAAAGTAGGTAGCTTTCACCACCATGTGGCAGGCATAATTATACACTCTCATGCATGATCAGTCACCCTCATGATGAGATGCATGCCACTTTTGTTCCAGCCATCTTCTAGCCTGTTTCATCCTTTGAAGCGCCTTGGTTAACCAGGGGGCCCTCCAAACTCCACAGTGCCAAAGGGAGCACTCGGAAGCGATTGTGTCGATGGCTCTTCGCACCTCACCATTCCACAACGTGACAAGGGCCTCAGCAGAATTGCTGGCTCTGGCTGCTGGAAAATTCCCCAGAGCATTCGGGACTCCGTCTGATTATGGAAGTCTCCTCGGGCAGACCACCTTAATGGGTCCCCTACGTCTCCAGGGAGGGACTGGCACCATGAGACCAAACTTCACCAGGAGGTGGTCTGACCATGATAACAGGGTGATTTCTGCACCCACACACAATATCCAGACACCCCCCTCGTGCCCTGAGGCACAGACCCAATCAAGGGTGCGCCCTGCCCTGCGTGTTGAGCCGATGAGAAACTGAGGCAGCCCCAGGGTTATCACGGAGGCCATGAAGTTCTGAGCTGGCCCTCCACCAGGGATGTAATACTAATACATTCAGAAGCCAATGCAAGACTTGTCATTTGGGCCAGCATGTTGTGTTAAGAGACTAGCGTGTTTGGGGGACCAGCCGTGCATTTATTACACTGTTTCTAGGTGTTTCCTACCACAAATCTTTTGGGAATAGGGAAAGATAAATGCCTTAACGGGTTTGCAGATTGGGTTGCGATTTGTTTAAGGTGGCAATTTTGGGCAGCTAGATTCTCTGTGAGGAGGGTGGTATCCATGTTTGAGCTCCACGTCGTCCTTTCAAAACAAGAATGAGAAGCTTCAGTGTATTGCTTATGCACAGGCACCAAGGCTCAGAGCACAGCTGAGTTCTGGTGCAGCTCCTATTCATTTTGGCAGGGCTGGCATGGGCAGTATTCCCCCTCCTGCAGTGTCCCATGACTTAAGTGACAGTGCAAATATTTCCAGTCTCTTCAGCTCCATAATGCCTTAACAAGAAGCCTTTAACAGATCTAGGATGGTTGACAATAGTTTTGTGCACACTGGCATTCAGTCCCAAGAAGCAGAAGACCGCCTCCATGTTAGTGTCTTCCCAGTACAGGGTTAGCCGCACATTTTGGGCTGTTGCCATGATCCTGCATTTCCTTACATGGTAAAAAGAATGCCCGTCGTCATTGCTGTTGCTGCTGCTGCTTTGGTCTGCTGCAGTTCTTACATAGTGATCAAACCACGGCTTTTAGAGCCAGGTACATCTGTCTGTGGCACAGAGGGAGGCTGTGTCCAATATTTGGGGGGAGGGGCTAGGGGCAGTGGGCCAGGCCAGTAGATAACTTGCCAGCAAGCATGAAACACTTTTGGAGTTTTCATTCCCCCTGCAGGTAGACTGCTGATACAGACAGTGTTTTGCCCAGAAGAGTCAGCACCCTGTTCCACCAGGCAAAGCGGAGGCGATCTCTGGAGTCGATTGTAAACATCTCATTCCATTCTGGCAAATTGTAACAGGCTGAGTGAGGCAGCATTGCACAGATTGGCATGGAGGGCACGAAACCGGCCTTTCCTTTGTCCTGGCTGCTCCTCATTTGAAATCAAACCAAAGTCTGGAGGGGTCTTCAAACAGCTCCTGTTGCTTTATTCTGTTGTTCCTTCAGAGCTTGTTAACAAGAAACTCTCCCCACCGCCGCTGCCACTCTTTGTCTTGCTGCTTTTATCTGATCTGTACCAAAGAACCCACATCACCCTCCTTTGTGATGCATGGGGTGGGGTTGGTTTTTTGAGGGACGGAGATTTTCTTGAACTAGCATCAATATTCTGCCAGAGTGTGCACACACTTCCGCTCTGCCTGCCCGCACCTCCCTTCCTCCCCTGCTAGGCAGATGTCCATTATAATGTAATGTAAAGTGGGGGTGGGAGAAAAATAACAACAAAGGCAGAGGAGCGGGGTGTTATGGTGCGATTTGACGGGACCTCCTGCCGCTGCAGCTGCCAGCATGCCAGCCCTAGAATAGACTAATCTGTATTCCGCCAAAGTCGAGATCAATCTAATTAGGATATTTTAAACACGGCCTGCATCCCAAGTCTTCCTTGCTCACTTGCAGAAGGAGGGGCAAGGGATGATCTGCTGGAAACTGGTCTGAGCAGAATCCCTGATTCGGTGGCAGGAGCAAGGATGTGCATCCTGTACCGTGCCCAGTGCTGTGGGCTGGGGCTGGGTCTCTTGGCATTCCACCCAGGCTCTCAAACCTCTTGGCTCTCCACCCATGCTCTTAATCTTTGTAAACCACTCAGAGAGTTTTGGCTATTGGATGGTATAGAAATGTAAGGAATGAATGAAGCCTCTGCACTCAACTCCTTGTCTTCCAGGCACTGTTCGCAGTGCTGGTTCAGACCAGCAAAGCCAGCTGGAGAGAGCGGACAGAGAATTTGCCTGTGAAACGTAGGAACATTGGAAGCTCCCGTATACTGAGTCAGACCCTCGGTTCATCTAGCCCGGTATTGTCGACACTGACTGGCAGCAACGATTCTCCAGGGTTTCAGACAGGAGTTTTTCCAGCCCTACCTGGAGATGCTGCCAGGGATCAGACCTGGGACGTTCTGCATCCAACGCAAGTGCTCTGCCACCGAGCTACGGCTGCTCCCCAAAGCCTGGATTTGAATCCACACTTGGCCACAAAGCTTGCTCAGAGATCATAGCTACATAACTTAGCAATTGCATCTTCCCAACAAAAGGAGCCGCCAACAGCTCTGTGGTAGAGCACATGCTTTGCATGTGGCAAGTCCTAAATTCATTCCCTGACGTGCTCCAGTTACGGGGATCGAAAAGGCCTCCCTCCCTCTCTGCCTGAGATCCACTTCCTGTCACAGTACACAGTACTGGGCTCAGTGACCCCATAGGCTGGCTCAGCACAAGGCAGCTTCCGATACCCAGTTTCTGGGGCAGCTTCTACATTTCTACCACCTACTTGTTTACTCCCTCCCTGCGCCATCTTAGTTCAGATGGCAAAACTGGAAGAGGAGGAGGCTTCTTGGTGGCTGACCCACAGCTTTTGGCAGCACATCCTTTTAATTTGGGAAGGATTGGGGTGGTTTCAGCTGAGTTTGTAAAGTCCTGAGGCTTTACCAGACTTTGCTGTGCTGTTCATATGGATATGTTTGGGTGCTCGTTTTGCTTTTTAATTGTGACCTGCCAGAATGGCTACCCAGGCTTACTAGAGAGAGCAGAGTCTACAGGAGATGCTGGGCTCCGCTTCTTCCAGGCAGATGCTGGTGTCAGCCCCCGCCACCTTTTCAGTGGGGCATGCCCCTCCACGGCGTTTCTTCTGGGCCTCGTGAGTGCCGACTCGGGATGCATCACAGCCCAGTGGCTCAGAACTGTGTTTGCCCCCTCCCACACAGAAACTTTTGAGGCAGGCTTTTTTTGCTGTGTTTCTTGCTGCCGCGGTTTGGGAGCTTCCTTTGCAAAATGGCCAGCCTTGGTTTTGATGCCTGAAGTGTGGCCTGAGGCCTGTTAGCATCCCATGGAATGCTAACCCTTAGCCCCGCAGCTGAGGGGGAGATCAAAGGCAATCAGCTGCAGGCTCCTCTCTTCAGGCTGAGCTCAAAGTGCTCACTGGCACCTTCTGTGCCTCTCTGATCCAGCCGGCAGGAGCTTGTGTTGGGCCTTTGGGGCCTTGTGTTTGGGCACATTTGTTTGGAGTACACTTGGCTTGGTGGTGACACCCTCTGGCCCCTGGAGACCCACATATCTGGGGCCGAGGCATGTGGGGCCGGCGGTGGGCATCCCACTGGCCGTGTTCCTTCCACATATGTCTGGCTTTGCAAACTTATGGCTTCTGTTGTAGTCAAGGTTCAACAGATTGGCCAGGCATGGGATGAGGCAGAAAGCTGCAGCCCCCTTTCCGTCCCTCCAGCATGGGCTGCACAGCTTCTCTGAGGGGTGAGTGGGAATTCAGGTTTGGCTAGGAGGAAACGTCACACAGTGCTGCAGGATGGGAGGGCCAAGTCTTTGGCCACGGGGCTGTCATCTTACATGAGGCTTCTCCAAGGTGGCGCCCTGCAGAAGTGTTGGACTACACCTCCCATCATGCAGTGATGAGAGGTGTAGTCCAACAGTCCTGCAGGGTGCCAGGTTGGGGAAGGCTGCCTTGCATCATTCACTACCATCTCAACCTTTTACCAAAGTGTTTTTTACTAGGCAATCGGAAGTCCAAGCCCAGATTCCGCTTTTGCTGTGGTTTGCAGGTGAGGGGTGTTGGTGGGGATGGTTCATCTTCAGTTTTCTGGCATTCAGACAAGAGCCAGAGATGTGTTCGTAATTCATCCTCATCCCTCCAGTGAGCAGAGAGAACCCTTGGGACTCTCTGTTGTTTGCAAACAGTCTTGCTGGGTTTTCTGATTTGTTTTTCCCCCTCGTGCTCCTTGCATTAAAGGAGAGGGTGCTGATTTGATATTGTTTGCATGCATGTGTGTGCACGCTGTGGATGCCAACTGCTGAATCCTGCACTGACACAGATTGTGCATTGGCATCTCCCTGACTATCCCTCCCCTCCCTCTTGCTCCGTCGGAATGATAAAGCCTCTGAGCACAGCCGGCCACCAGATAACAGGTTTATCGCCTCTCCTCTTCCTGCCAGCAGGTTCCCCTCACCCCAACTCCTTGGTGCATGAAAAATCAACACCACTTCGGGCTGAAATCTGTTGCTGAGGGAGCAACGTTTATTAGCAGCTAATGAAACCTGTGTGCATAGTGGGCTCTCGTTCTTGGTCTGTGCTGTCTAGATGTGGAGCGCAGGTCCCCTATGATGGGAGGGGGGGTGTCCATCACTTGGGATGTCATGTGCCTGTTGCAGAACCCTTTCAGACCTTCAGTGAAGGCCTGAGCCATCCGTTTCTTGGAAGCCCTCTTCACAGGTGCTTGTTCTGAGCGCAATTGATCGTGGCATCCTGTGGCCCCTGGGCTAAAGCAGAGCTGTGGAAACTCATGTTAATCTGTCTTGACAGCAATGAGGAGATGATCTTTCTCCTCTGTATATTGCATTTTCCTCTCTGAAAAATAACGCATTCTGACACCACTCTCCTCCGGCGAGGCAACAGAGGCAAATTTTATGACCCCTTCTGCCTCATCAATCTTAATCAGCAAGATTAAAGCAAAGACAGCGTGGAGAAGTTGGAATTACGTCTGCACTGAAATGTCTGCAAACCAAGGCGTGCTCTAAGTGCAGGAAGCAGCCGCACACGCCTTGGCAAGAGGGGTGGCTTGATGCTTGGGGCTTTGGCTCCCCGATTCAAAGAACTTAAGAGCTGGGCCTGCTGGGCCCTGCAGGGCCACAGAACCTGAGCACGTGTGGGGCAAGACTCAGGGCACGATATCTAATGCGCCGTTCACGCTCAGCCGTTGACTGTCAGATGCCTTTGCTCCAACCCTGCCGCCTCTAACCTACATTCCCCAGAGTGAGTTTCCAGTGCCTGGAGAAGCAGAAGCCCTTAGACCAGTGGTAGGCAATGTCCACCCCTGGACTCCTTCCTTAACCCCCCCCCCCCCCGCCGTGCCCTGCTCTTCCCACTTTTTATGGAAAAAATAACACATATTTTCTTTCCAGCAGCTGGGATCACTTCAAAGCAAAGTGGGGCCTCCAGCTGCTGCCATCTTCATTTCCCATGAATGCCTCTGGGCCACACGTGGGGCTCAGAGTCTTCGGAAGTGAAGATGGCATGTGCCGAGCCATCAAGAAACGAAGGGGGAGAGGAAAAGGGACCTCTGTCACAACTGTTGGATGAGCAGGGTGGGGGGCGTTAAGGGCAGCAGAATGCCAGTAGGTAGTGGGGTGGGAGGAAGAAGAGGTTTCTGTTGGTGCTAAGAACTGGGTTCAAAGGAGTGTTTGTGGCTCCGACCCCACCTCTGCCTTGTGCTCAGTCTTTTGGGCAGATTACTTCCCAACACTTCCCATGGCAGCCATTTTATGGTGGTTCTCGGGGCAGTTCCTTAATTTTCCAAATGTGCCCATGGGCCCCAAAAGTTGGCCCCTCCTGCCAACTTTTTTGGCAGGAGGGCTGAGTCAAACCAGCAGTCTGCATAGCTCAGTATTGCCTACCCTGACTGGCAGCCGCTCTGCCTGGCCTTCAGCAGAGGTCTCTCAGCCTGACTACCAGAGATCCATTTGCCTGGCCTTTTTGGCATGCAGAGTACATGCTCCACCCCTAAACTCTGGGTCTGTCTAGCTTCAGCCAGGGTCAGGCTCCAGGCTGTCAGGTTCTGGGACTTGTGGGGAGCTGGTTGTCGGTGCAAGTGCGCTGGAAAGAGGTATACAATTAAAACCAGGCAGGAGTCGCGTTTCAGAACACCGAACAAGGATCAGAAGGGCCAGGTGCAGATGGATAGTCAAAACCAGGCTGAAGCCAAGATCCAAGGCAGCTGTCAGAAAAAGGAACCAAGGAGTGTCCTCACATCAGAGACAAGGTGCTTGGACTGAGCAGCAAGCACTGGGTCCAGGGCTTTATGGGGCCTGAAGGACAGGGATTGGCCATATGACTTGCGGATCACGTGATGGAATGCTCACGCAGCCCAGTGCTGTAGCCTAGATTGTACCCATGAAGCACAGAGCTCAGTCAGCTAGGGGGGGAGGGAGGGAAAAGGGTGCCTTTCATCCTTCCTCGAAACACAAAGGGTTGCCTTGCCTTATGCCCGACCTCTGATCCATCTGGCTCAGCATTACTGATTGAGCAGCTGTTGCCTCAGGCCTTGGGCAGGGCTGAAGCAACAGAAGGGCTTAACTGATGCCTGTAATGGACTGGATGGGGTCCAATGGAAGCTCAGGTCAGGCAAGACTGTTGGTAGGTGGTTTGTCTAGCCAGAGAAGTGGAGTTCAGCCAGTTCTGGGTGGGCTTGCACTACCCCTGAAAGGTCGTGTGCGGTCTGGGGGTACTTCTAGATGCAGCTTTGTCACTAAAGCCCCAAGTGGTGTCAGTGGCTCCAGGCGCCTGGCATCAGCTAGAGCTGGGGGATCTCCTGGATAGAAACAGCTTTGCCATGGTATATAGGAACAGGGGAGGCTGCCTTGTACTCAGAGGAGGCTGCCTTGTAGTCAGCCTCCGCCCCCCCCCCCCGGTCCATTTAGCCCAGTAGTGTCGACACCGACTGGCAGCAATGGCTCCCAGGGCTTTCAGGCAGATGTTTCTCCCAGCCCTACCCGGACATGCCGGGGATTGAACCTGAGACCTTCGGCATGCAGACCGTGTGCTCTGCCACTGAGCTGCGGCCTCCCCCACCCCCGGATAATGAGTGGTCATCCATTCCTTGGTAATCCTCAGGTTCAACTATTGTAATGTGTTGTACGTGGGGCTACCTTTGAAGACTTTTCGGAAACTTCAGCTAATTAAAAGAAAAACTGCTGAGCTGCAAGGCTTTTGACCAGGATCAATAGGTGGGAGCATATCTCACGGATCCTTAAAAGATTCTAATTAGTTACCAGCCTGTTTACAAGCACAATTCAAAGTGCTGGTGTTTACCTTCAGAGTCCTGCATGGCTTGGCATCAGTCTGCCTGAAGGAGTACCTTCCTCCACATGGGGATCGCCATCTAAGACCCTCCAGGTGTGTCCCCCATCAGACATGAGGCAGGGGGTCCTTTGTGGAATACTTTCCACCTTTGTGCCAGGCTGAGACCTTTTTTTCCCCAGGCTTTTAATTGTTAAACTGTGATGCTGGTTTTTATCTGCTATCGGGGGGTGGAGGGGCATTTTAGTTGCGTTACTATGTTCTTATCATGTTTGTTTTATTTTTATTATGCAAGCCCCCTTGCAAATATTTATAGTGAAAGGCAGTATAGAAAGTTTTAAATTAAGTAAATGGATACTCTATAGCACTGCTGCTGTATACATGACCAATAGTAATAGCTGCGAGGCCCCCTCCATCCAAGAAAAAAAACCTGTCTGCTTGAAGGAGGTCTGTGCAGCTGTCTTGACTTTGGTGCCTTGAAGCCCTGCCGGAGGCTTGGGGACAGCAAGGAAGAGTTTGTCTCATTGCCAGCAAGAGCCCGAGGTGGAGTGTGAAGGCAGGAGAACAAGAGCTTCCTTTGGGGGCTCCTGCCCAGCCGGGCTCCCTCCTCTTCCAAGGCTTGTGCTGCATTGAACTCGACCCATCAGCAAAATCCAAGAGGCTGCAGAGCAGGCAAAACTCATTATGTTGCGCTGCTTTTGTCTGCAGCTCTGTTTGGCACAAAGGCCTTTCTCTGGATGGAGCCAAGCCTGGCGGCACAACGCGCTCCTGCGGTGGCTCTGCCGCCGGGCCTCCTCTTCCTGACCCAGTGAATCCCCATCACTGCCAATGGTCCCGCTGTGCACGGCACCTTTGGGGTCGCTTGGGGGGATGAGTTGTTTCTCGTTCTGTCGAATGGACAGGAACTGGAATGGTGCTGTGTCCTGGGCGGGCTTTTGCCTGGGAGGGGCTTAGGGATCCTTAAAGCAAATAAATAAATAAAATACGGATGCAGAACGGGTGGGGGATGGAGCCGTGGCTCCCTGACCCACATCTGCCTTTTTTCTCTCTGTCCGTTGCAGAGCACGTCTGCTCCATCTTGGCCTCCCTGCTGAGGAACCTGAGGGGCCAGCAGAGGACGCGGCTGCTCAACAAGTTCACGGAGAACGACAGCGAGAAGGTGAGGGGCTGGGGCAGTGGGAATGGGAGTGGGGGGGGTTGGCGGGGGAAACAGGCTGCCTTGTCTTTAAGCTGCGCATTGCCTCAGGGAGATCCACACGGTATCCTCAGACACACGTGCGCATGCGTGCAGTCCCCTCGTGACCGTGTAGCCAGTCCGCCAGGAGGCTCTCTGCACAATCGCCATTGCGCTCTTCAGCTCCTTCAGTGGGGCTTGTGCCCTGTCAGGCAGATCTACCACCCTCATTTATTCTATTATTATTCGTTAGTACATTTATATCCCACCTCCTTGCGAGGAACCCAAAGCAGCTTATCCATTTTAGCCTCACAACAACCCCATGAGGTGGGTTAGGCTGAGAGTCAGTGACTGGCCCGAGGTCACCCATTGAGTGTCACGGCCGAGTGGGGACTGGAACCCGCATCTCCCGAGTCCCAGTCCCAACACTCTAACCACTATACTGCACTACACTGGCTCACCCTTATTAGTTCCCCGGGTGGCCCTCTCACCTTGCTTCCGGGTAGGACCGCCCACGGTGCTGGCAGTGGGCTGAGGGCATGCTGTGGTGGTCAGACCTCCAGGTGGCATCCAGGGCTCCTGCGCCTGTTTTGAGGAGCCCACCCAGGAGCAGCAAGGCACGCTGGGACGTGTGGCATAGTCCCATCTTGTGAAGGGCAGCCCCCTTGTGCGCAGCTTGCCACTGCTGTGTGGATTGTTGGCAGCAGCAGTGTCACCCCTGGGCTGCCTTCCATTTCATCATGTCTGTGATGATGGTGCTTTCAGTGCTCCTGGAAATGCCTCAAAATAAGGGTCTGTTCTGAAAATGAATTAGCATAGCAGTGAGAACCAGGAATTCCCTCCTAGAAGGGAGCCAAACTGAAGTGTATGCAAGTCAACATTTATGGTGGGACTTGTAAAACAGGTCCAGGGGGGCTTCTGTGGGTTTCCTTCTGCAGTGAGCAGCAGTCCATGTGCCCACAGCCCTTTTAAAACTTTGCTGTTGGAATTGCTTTCATTAAAGCTGTTTTTCCGCTGAAATTCAAGGAAGAGGAGGAGGGATCCTTCGTCGGCTATGAGCCATGGCAGTTACACGGAACCCCTGGGTCAGAGGCAGCAGACCTCTGCGTGCCAGGCCCGGGGGCAGGGGAGGGCGATGGCCTTCGGTCCTCCTTGTGGGCTTCCTAGAAGCGTCTGGCCAGGGGCCTTTGCAGGGGTCTTCCATTTGGGCTCTAGCGATGAAGTATTTCAAGAGACGGCAGCCCAGCTGTTTTGGCAAGAGGCAATGTAAGGGAGCGCTGAGGTGAGGCTGGTATGGAGACGCGACTACCAAAAGTCCCATGTCAGGGGAGTGGGGAGTGAACTGGGGGCAGGGGGGAGATGAGCAGCAGAGGTTTGGCAGCTGCTGGGGCTGTTGTGCCCCCAGGGCGTCATGCTATGAATCCTGCAGGTGGAGAACGCGCCAGGCCCTGCCTTCAAGGCCACTTGCATTCTGAATCCGAAGGGCCGCCCAGGCACAAGGCAAAGCACACTGCCCCATCTAGTTCAGATGTGATTTACGAAGCCAGCCCCATTTGGCTAAAGACCTGGCCAGCTGAACAGAGCTTTCCCATGCTTTCTGGGTCCTTTGTCTTGGCCTTGAGGAGACAGCATCGTTGTGCGGCAAACACAGTTTTTCTTTTCTGATGCTCAGGAGCCCCCTACCCGCTTTTTTCCCCCCACGGCAGGTGGATAGACTTATGGAGTTATATTTCAAGTACCTGGATGCAATGCAGGCAGCTGATAAGAAGATTGAAGGAGAAAAGCATGTAAGTGTCCTTCCCTTCCACCACCACCCACCATCCGTGGCTGCTAGCCCTGATGGCCGTGTGCCTCCTGCAGGACCAGAAGCAGTGTGCCTCTGACTGCGGGTGGCAGCAGGAGGCGCCTGCTGCCCTTGTGTCCTGCTTGCAGGCCTCCCACTGGGGCATCTGTTTGGCCGTGGTGGGAACAACATGACGGACAGGAGAGGCCTTTGGTTCGACACAGGTCTCTTGTCTTTCTGCTGCCTCGTTCTGTTGCCTGCCACCTGCATCGTTCTTGCTGGACCCTTCTTAGGGAGGCAGCTGAGGAGTGCTGGAAATGACATTCCTGTGGCAAAGGAGCTCCCCTGCCTCCTGCCCCATTACGCTTCAGCAGCTTAGTGCCCAGTTCTTCAGATGCATCCTCCTCAGAGGAGTGCCTGCTGACCAGTTTGCCAGGGGAGTGTGGGAGTGCATGCACATCTGTTCACCATTCCCTTCAATGGTGGCGGATTAACTGTGCAATGCTTTCCATGGGATTGAAGGACTGGGGCAGCCCCAGTGCACGTTGGAGCCCTTGAGCCTTTCAGCTGGAGGCAAGGGTCAGTGCAGAGAGCCACAGCGGGGGCCACAAAGCCAGGCTTGGGGGTCTTCCTCAGGCCAGACCACTGCAGGAAGCCAAGGAAGCCGTGGCTCTTCTTTGTCCTCCAGCAGACACAGCCCGGAACATCTCCATGCAGCGACTTGAGGGTAAAATGCCTCGTCTTTTTTCTGGCTGTTTCCATCCTTCCTTCGGGAAAGGGTGGCAAAGTCCCTCAGCTCCTGACGCCCTCTGAAATGAGGCACAATTATAGAGCCTCGGCAGCGATCACCACAAATGGGAGGCCGAGGCGGGAGGTGGCTTAATGCATTTCTTCTTAGTTCTGTGAGAAAATTATGCTCAGCAGGTTTATTCAATAAAACGTTCTCACCGGATACTTTGCGCCATAAAGACTTACAAATTAGATGCTAATTGTGCCACAGTTAAGTCGTTCCATCCTTGAAAGGGAGAGATGGGGCGCCTGGAAGTGAAGCAGCGGCCGTCCGTAGGTTTTGATAGCTCAAATGGGGGATTTGAATTAACCTGGCATTTCAGTGCGGCTGCAAATGGCTTGAATTGTGTGGAATTGCATCGAGGGCGGGAGATAATGACGGGTTAATGCAGAGTGGGAGGAACGTGGCTCCATCCTCTGCAGGGCACAGAGACTTCACAGGCTGGTTGGAGCCACGAGGACCTTCTGTGCCTGAGCTCTGAGCTGCCTCTGGGTTGAGCCAGGAAGCATCCTTGAGGCCCCTCGACTTCCAGGCTGGCCGACTGCACAGCCCCTGGCCTACGAGCCCCTGGCCCCAGGCGGAGTGGAAGTGCTTGGGATGCATGAGACAGCCCAGCAAATGCTTCGCTGTGCATGCTGTGTGAACTTTCGAGCAGGTGTGATTCAGATTGGGGGTACAGATGGCTGAGTGAGACTGGATTAGCCAGCAGAGCTGTCACCTGAGTAGCCAGTCTGGCTGTGGGTAGGCAGGCTGGGGGATACATTGTTGTGCTCACACCATTATCCTCACTCAGCCTTGCCTAGCGTGCATCTTGCATGCATACGTTTTGTGAGTTGTGATTTTGCTGCTCAAGTGTGAGAGGTAGCCTCTGATCCAGTTTTACCAGCACTCCTTCAGCTTCTAAAGCACATTTTAAGCTGTGGAGGCTGGGGATGCACATCAGTGTTTCTCCACAGCGGCCTGTGCTAGGCACTGGATGGAACACAGAAATCTGGAGAGCGAGAACGTGGCCATGTGGGCTGCACCAAGAGTTGTGGCTTCAGTGCCATGCATGGCTCTGGTCTGTCAGATCCTGGAATCTCCAGTCCAGACTTCCCCAACCTGGTGCCCTTCATTATAGGGAAAAACACCACAGCTCCCAGCATTCATGACCATTGGCCATGCTGGCTGGGGTGATGGGAGCTGAAGCCCAAAACATCTGGAGGACACCAGGTTGGGGAGGCAGTGGCTCCTGGGGCCATCCTGTGAATCTGAATGGTGGGAGATTCAAGACGGACAAAACAAAGGACTTCTTCACACAGCACAAAATCAGACTACAGGATTTACTGCCGCAAGACGATGTGATGGCCACCAGCTTAGATGGCTAAAAGTGGGTTTGACAGATTCGTGGAGAGTAAGACCATTAATGTCATGAATGCTGCGGGAACGCAAGCGAGAGGGTGCCGCTGTATTCATGTCCTGCTTGTGGGCTTCCCATTGAGGCATCTGATCGGCCACTGTGGGAAACAGGATGCTGGACTAGAGGGGCCTTTGGCCTGACCCAGCTTGGCTGCTCTTGCTTGCTGTCCAGAGACCCGGGCAGAGAAAGGCCTTTGCCAGCCCTGCTGACCCTTTACGTGGATGTTCCAGCTAAAGCATGCACTGTGGTGTGGCGCCCTGGCTCCTCTGCATTCAGAGGCCTCTTCAGCTTTCTTTTTAATCCTGCTGCAGGATTTCTTGGCCTTGCCAACTGTGAGTCATGCCCATTCTTCTACTAAGGTCCCACACATGGCTGCGCACACCTGTACATTTCTCCTTTGTTGTTCCTGCCCACCCAGCTGAAGGAAAGCTGAAACAGCTGAGCAGAAGATACACAAACAGCCCTTCCCATGTATCTGTTTGTGCCTGTGCCGTTTCAGACTGCACAGTGTTGATTGCATATCTGGATGTTTACTTGCATTAAAAAACAACTCAGTGTGTGCGCACACTCACACACAGAGCTAACATGGGGAAAGGTTAGCTTGGTACATTCTCCATGGTGCAGGGTGTGTTTTATGTGGGGGGAAACTCGGCACATTTTATCTCCCCTGCTTGCAGTGTGAAAGGCCCAGCCCGCCTTCAAGGCCCACCCATTTTCATCACTGAGAACCTGAGATCCTCTTTAACATCCTGGTTCTCAGACTTCCGCAAGGGCGCAGCAGAGTTCTCTCCACCTTCCCCTTGACCCACTTTAAAAAAGGAGGGTGGCAGGGCCAGGCTTGCCATTCCTCCCAGCAGCAGCAACAGGCACAGCATCTTGGCCTGGGAGAGGCTCTCTGAAGGGGGCCTTGGACCTTAGCTGGAGCTCCCCTGGCCTGGGGGGTGAGGTGTTTTCTGGCCTTCCAAGGTCAGCACTCTGGACTTGGAGTCCCTCCTCATCCCTCCATACCTGGAAAGGATTTGGGATGGCTCCTGCTGGAGGGAGCAGGATCAGCCCCATGGTGGGAAGCCTCACAGTGCTTGCCCAGGATGCCGTCACTGTGCCTTGCACCAAGTCCCACAAAGGGCTGCTCGTGTGCCTTTGCTATCCTGTCACAGCCTCTCAGTCACCATAACAGTTGGTAATAATTAGGAGGTGAGCAGAGATGGTCTGTGCCAGTGTTGCCCAGCCGGGTTCCAACAGTTGTAGTCCAGCGCATCTGGAGGGCAGCCAGCTGGGGAAGGACAGTCTAGTCTGATGCATCCCTCTTGCCCAGAGTAGCCTGGACATTCAGCACCATCACACACCCTGGCCACAGACAGATGGACTGCGGAACGGTGCATGCAGAGCAAAGGCCTCCAAGCCACAACCTGCAGAGGAAGGCAAAGCAGCCTTCCTGGACGCTAGCCAATCTGTCTTGCTGGAGAAACCTTCCTAACCCCTGCTACAGCAAGTGGTCACTCCCTGTGTAGGTGCGAACCACTGCCACCATCACCCCAGTTCCTCAGAGAAATGTTGTTGGTGCTGGAGTCCACAGCACCCAGCATCATGTCTCCAGTTGTGGCAGATCCTGATGCCCCAGACAAGGGCAACAGGACAAAGTCGTGGCTGGGTCAGGGACAGGGAGTCCTGTCTGCTTTTGCCGGCCGTGGCAGCAGCAGGCCCTGCTCCCGGGGCTCTGAGCGTTGCCATCTGCCGTTCCCCAGTTGTCAGTCCAGCCTCATTAGTGTGAGAGACTCTTGTTTTAGCTTCACAGAAGCCCATCTTATTGCTGTCTTCTCCCATCAGCATGGGGCATCTCGCGGCAGATAAGGAATGGCATCTGAGCACTTGCTTGGAGATTCGCATCTTGACGGCTTGGAGAGAGGGAGAGGCAGGGTGGCTGCGTGGTATTTGTGCTGAAAACAGATTAACATTTGGAGGGGGGTGCGGCAGCAGTTGTTAACAAGACTAAAAATGGCACAGTGGCATTGCACACTGCAGCTTCCTGTGCACCTGGCGAGTGGCTTCTGCTTAATTTCCTGGCGCTTGCGATTCATGTCCTGCTGTCAGCACTGCAGGAGGGGCTTCCACTTTGCATGGGGGAAAAGCCTTCCTGTTTGCTGCCTGTGTAATCAGCAGATCCGGCTTCCAAATCAGTCGTTCTCCTAGATTGCAGGTGTCGTGTGCCGCGCACTTCAGATGTCAGCTTGAGCTGGCAGGGCTGATGGCTCTGGAAAGCTCACTTTTTGGATTTAAAAATTCAAGAGCTGTCAAGGCAGATGGGGAGAAACTGTGGCTGATGGGAGAGCTCCCGCCATGGCTTGTATATGTCAGCAACGTTCCTGCCAGGGCTCGGTTGCAGAAGTCACGCCCTTGTGACTGCTGGTTCTCGGTACAGTTAGGTGGAAGAAGTGGAGGCAGGATTGGGAAAGAAGAAGAGGTTAAATGTGGCTTGCCAAAGCATGGGGCTTCTGAGCATCCAAAATCCAGGCTGGAACCTGTCATCAGAAAAGCAAGGGGAGGGAAGCTGGCATCAGCCATAACCCAGCTAGGCTCAGGGATTGGACAGGCACAAGCAAGGCAGAGGCGTGTTCCCGGGAGCAGCACGCCAGAGCAGGAATGGGGAAGGGGCAGCAGCGAGGTCAGTCGAAGAGTTGCCCAGACTGAGCACTGTGGTAGCACTTCTTCAGTGAGGTGAAGAAAGCGCAAACTCTCAGGCCTTGACGTCTGAGGAGCCCCCCCCCCCCCCGCAGTTCTGCCACTGCTTGGGTTACCGAGGCCTTGGCAGGCCTCAGTTGGGTTGGTAATGCACCGTGCAGGTCTCACTTCCAGTCTGGATCACACCAGGGTGCCCTACCCCACCCACTTAAAAAAAATAACTTATTTTCTTACCTGCAGCTGGTATTGCTGTGAAAGAGGTGCTGAAAATTCTGGGTTAAAAGG
Source organism: Heloderma suspectum (assembly GCF_057233095.1). Lineage (NCBI taxonomy): Eukaryota > Metazoa > Chordata > Lepidosauria > Squamata > Helodermatidae > Heloderma > Heloderma suspectum. Next base: position 313,875,431 of record NC_139461.1, on the reverse strand, counting down.
GGCTGTTTAGTGTGTTGGGGCTCAGAACTCACTGCTGCCTTGTACTCAGTCTTTGGGGCAGGTTCCTTGTCCTTTGCCACACCTCCCATGGCAGCTATGTTAGCCATGTTGTGGTGGTGCCCAGGATAGTTCTTCAAATTGCCAAATGTGCCTACAGCCCAGAAGGTTGCGTGCCCCTGGTCTGGATCATGGGGGAGTGACCCCTCAACTAGGAGTAGTGGCAGTGAGGCCGGGGTGAGAGTGAAGGAACGTTCCAGTTCCCTTCCAGATGTCACCCAAGGAGCCATTTTAGGGAGCCGCCCCTCGGCTCCGCCTACGGGCTGTTGCTGAGCTCAGCAGATTGCAGGCAGGGTGTCCGTGGTCCACAGCTCTCTGGGTTCACATGGTCTCTGGAGCCTCCTGCCTCTCACTGGGGCCGGGCTAGCCAGGAAAAGTGGATCTCACCTGTGGCACTGCAAGCTCGCTGACATGTTTTTGTCTGCAACACACACACAGAGGAGGAGGAGGCTTCACTTGCTGAGCATTGCAGGTGCAGCATGTGCTCCCTCTAATGAGGAAATATTGCTCCAGAGGAGTGTGCCCACCTGCTGGGCCACTGTATAATAAATCACGCAGGCAGCAGGGAGCTCTCAGGTTGGCAAAACAAAATTCCAGTGTGAGGATAGCAAAAGGTCACATGTGGCATGAGTTACTGCTGGCACAGGGCCAGGAAGTGGAGGGCAGCAGGCAGATTCGAGGGTGGGTGGCCCGTGGAATTCCTTTGGCAGGGGAGGGGCAGGGATTTCATCTGAGACTTGGGTGCAAAATGGATTTTTCTATTCTAGCTCCTCCTGAGGCTTCTCTGCCAGGACTTGTTTTCCACCCAGAATGAGGCACAGCCAGGACTAATATTAGGCCTCTGGCCTTATAGCAGCCCCTACAAATCCCACGCTTCTATCTCTCCCCCTGCCACCCACTTCTGCAAGCCTTTCCTTGCGCCTGGGACCAGCTCCAGATTCCTGTTTTCTGGCTTTGCCTGTCTGCCTTCCCTTCCTGTTCCTGCCTGAACTCTGGCCTGGCCCTTAGAAATGACCCTGCCAGGGCGTTTTCCAAGCTCCAATCCAGTAGATTCTGGGGCCTGCCCCCATCAAGACCAGCCCAGTCTTCTGGGCCTTCCCGACAAAGAAAATGTTCTCTGAATTGCTTGATTCTTTTTGCCCAGGAAGGCTCCTCCTGTGACTCCGTCACAATCCAAGGGAGCGTCTTGTCTGGCTCAGTTCAAGGTGCTGAAACCAGCAAGGCCAGGTTACATGCAAGGAAGCAGCGTTGAGGCCAGACAGTCTCGGCAGGCCAAATTGGGTTAAATCAGGTCGTTTCCAGTCACATCATGTCATGTCTTGTCATTTGCAGAATCGCAAGGCAAGGCTAGACCAGGCAGGGCCTTTCAGGACCTTGGATAGCTCCATGCTAGCTGAGACTCAGGCAGGGAGAGCTGTTGACTCAGCACCAGTCAAAGGCTTCTTAAAGGGCCACTGCCCAATTTTGTAGCCACTGGCTCCTATAGGGTAGGGGTGGCAAAGGCTGTGATGGCGGAGTGTGCTCTGCATCTGCTGAGTCAGGTAGAACCACATTTTCTGGCCTGGAAGGCCCTGGCATAGCAGGGGATGGGATAAAGGAGGGAGTCTCCTCTGCTTCCAAGTCCTCTTTGGAGCTGGAGGGTGGATCAAGTCTGGGGAACATGACAGGGAGGAGGGTTGGGAACTGGACAGATCTCCTTGCCCTGAGCACCACCTAACTTTTGAGAGGCTGCTGCTGGGCTTCCAGGACAGGTGCCTAAACTGAGGGTGCAAGTAGTTGTTAGCTCCCTTTGACCCAGCCTTCTGCCTGCTTCCTTCCAGGACATGGTCCGCCGGGGAGAGATAATTGATGACGACATGGAAGACGAGTTCTACCTCCGCCGCCTGGACGCTGGTCTCTTTGTCCTCCAGCTCATCTGCTACATCATGGCAGAGATATGCAGTGCCAGCATCGCACAGGTGAGGGCAACGCGGCCGCTGCCAGCCCTGCTGCATATGCTTGCCGCGCATTTTCCCAGTTCACTGCACAGCCATGCCGTGTTTTCGCTTTTGCAGCTCTGCAAGGTGAATTCAGCACTCCTGAACCAAAGGCTTGGGTTGCATATTTTATCTTGTGAGGCCTTGCTTGAGTTTTCCCTTGTAGAATGTGGAATCTTGGCAAGATTGCCAAGGACTGGTAGCGCTGGGAGGGAGGACGGCAGTAAAGGGAGATGAGGTGGGAGCTACTGAAGTGGGCCGCAGCCGTGGAAGGAAGGCACTTGTGAGCAAATTGTCCCCCTCCCCTCCTTGGACTGTTGAGCTTTTAGTGGTGTGACCCTCGGGAGGTGCGGGGTTAGCCGGCATTTCCTTCACGCATGTGGGCTGGATCCCACCACTAGCAGGGGTCTCACAACCAGCACACAGAGCTGCTCATTCCTGCTCCCATAAGTAGGCTCCAGGGCTGGAGGTCTCATTTGGAAGGTGGCAGGATCCTCTCCTAGGCCTACAAAATGGGGGTGGTGGGAGCAGGGCAGTCTTCAGAGATAAGTCCTCACTTCCTCGGTGAGCAGGGACACTATCTGGCCCCTGCTTCCCCTGCCAGAGACAGTAAGAGGACTGATGAGCCTTGGGCAGTGGCAGGGCAGGGGGCTGGTGTTCCTGTGGCTAGAGAGCTAGTTTTTGATCTTGGTTCCACTCCCACTACGGCTGTAGGTTCCTGGTGGGGCCTTGGGCAAGTAACTCAGGCTCAGTTCCCTGCCTGTAAAATGGGAGTCATGGTGACTCACGCTCTGTGGTCCGAGATGCTGCTCCGCATCAGACCCCCCTCCCTACGCCAACAAATAAAATTAAGAATGAGGCCTGTCAGGCGAGGTGCTTGGCATGTTGTTGGCCACACTCCCATGCCCTTTGACTTTTACCTGTTAACTGAACTCTGGTCCTTGAGCCCCCAGCCAGGCGATCAGGCTTCTTGGGCCCTTTTTAAAAAGTGTGTTGTGGAATGCAGCCACAGCGGTGGCTGTTCTGCATCTCATCCTTCCTCTTTCCATCACCAGCCCCCTCCACTGCAGGGTCTCTGGTGTCAGGCATGGTGGTGGATGCTATCTAGACTCAGGCTTGCAGAGACCCCAGTGGGCTCAGTCCAGGCATCATTCCATGCAGCATTTCACCTCGCCACTCACTGCAGGCTCCCTCGAGGTGTGTTAGATGGAGTTGGAGGCCTCCTGCAGGATTTCCCGCAGTGTCCATCGTCTCCCTTGTCAACACACCTGCCTTTTCCTTGCTGAGTGCTGTGCTCTCTTTGAACCCCCTCTAGAAAGTCTCTCTGGATGTTTTGGGCTTTGGGAGTAGAGTGTGGTAGAGAACTTAGAAGACATTTCAGCCAAGCTGCTTCCCAGAAAATTCCAACTGTTGGGCTGTTGCTGTTAGGCGGCTCTTCTGATCTCTGTTTCCATTTAAATGACTGCAGCTCTCTATGTCTTTTTTTCTGGCCAGATTCGACAGAGAGTCCATCAGATTCTGAACATGCGGGGAAGCTCCATCAAAATAGTTCGGCACATCATTAAAGGTGAGTCCTCAAGACCAGGAGCGGAAAAGTGAGGCTTGCTTCAGGGCCCCGTTCAGGCTCCTGTTTGGCCAGGAGAGCTGACTGTAGGCAGCTCTTTGGCCCCAGCCATGAGTCTGGGAGAAAGCTAAGCTCTCCTCCCACTAAGGGCTCTGCTGTAGTCCTTGCATTCTGGTCCCTTGGGCTACCAGTGAAATCATAGAAGGCAAATGCTAAATGCAAACCCAAAGAGCGGGCTGGTTTCTTTGATTCCTGATCTTTAGGCTTTTGCTCTTAAGGTCAGATTAAGAGGGGTTGTGACATTTGTGAGCTTAGAAATAGGTTGGTGTGATCACACTTTTAAGGCAGGACTTGTTTTTAATGTCTTTCTGCTAGACGGGATGTGGAGAGAGAACTGTAACAGACCCTTTATTCCGCCTGTATCTACCCAAACTGTGATCTCTCAAGGCCTGAGCCGCACTGGGGGAATTAGCTGCTCACCTGCTTGCATGGACTGGCACCTGTGTGGTGTGGGCCAACTCCGAGGCAGCACGACCCTCCAAATTACTCAGTGTGGCCATAGCTTGCGCCGGCTCCTTGCAGCCACAGCTCTCTGTCAGCAGGGCTGGATTTCTGCACTCCACTGGTGGGATCCAGATAGTTTTTATTTTATTTTATTTATTACATTTCTGTACTGCCCAATAGCCAAAGCATTCTGGGCAGTTTGCAACAATTAAAGCCATAAAATACAGCATGATAAACATAAAACTTTTTAAAGTTTAAAACTACAGTGTGAAACCAAAACCAGCAGCAGTGTAAAGATTTTAAAAATACAATAATAGATTTACAAACAATAGAAACTGAAAGACTGAAATGCCTGGGAAAATAAGGTCTTCACCTAGCACAGAAAAGACCACAGCAAATGTGCCAGGCGAGCCTCTCTGGGAAGCTCATTCCACAGCTGGGGTGCCACAGCAGCAAAGGCCGATTGCTTTCTTGCTGGAAAAGATATGATATCAAGGCTGTAATGCTGTGCATGCTTCCTTGGAGCAAGTTGCGTTGCACGCAATGGAAGAATAAGTAATAGCATGGGAAGAAACATGTTCAGTTGGCAATTATTGGATACCGCACAGATGGCACATAGTGGAGAGAGTAACTAGTATTGAGTGTTGCACAGCTGGGTCATAGGTCATATTTGCTGTACCACCTGGTTGTTTAACTGGTATCTGGGGGCTGAGGGAGATAGGAAGGGGTTAGTCTTTAGGGAGGGGAACAGATGAGCCATGGGTGGCAGGCTGGCAGGAGCACCCCAGCGGCAGCCCACATTCCCTCAGCCGGGCCACAGCCAACGCAGAGCTTCCACAGCCTCCTTGCTTTCTGCTTTGCATGCAGCGCTCCTGTCCCCTTCTCCCTCCTGCTTTTTTGCATACTAATTGGAAGCCTGTTTTTTAGTTTGATTTTTATGGCCTACATATTTTCTGTGTTTCTCTGGCAGCCTGACAGCTGATGGGTCCCCCGGGAGGGCCAAGAATTGCTTCGGATGCAAGGGAGGGAATTGTGCTCTCCATTTATTTTAAGTGGAGATGGAGGTGGGCAGGGAGGAGCGCCAGAGTCATTAAAGCGAATCTTTGCCAGTTGACCAGCTGGGCTCTGAAGGGCGGGGGTGGGCTGCCTTGGGTGGGAGCAGGTGGGGGTTGCCACTCCACACAAGGATCATGGGGGTCAGGAAAGGCTGCTTTCTTCCCTGTCTTTGGGGTGCTTTTTTCTTCCCACCTCTGCCGTTATCGCAGGCAGCCACAGCTTGAGATGTCAGGGTGGATGGGTGGAATGCTAGGGCAATAAGGGCATCTTCTTTTGGGGCAACTTGAAGGGAAGCGGCAGGACATTGCCTCTCTCATTCTCTCAGATTGCCACATCAGGGGCTGATATCTGTCATTTCCCCTGGGATTTGCTAGGGGCTCCAGTTACATTTTTTTCTGCCTTTGTAACATTTAGCTTGGCTTACTTGCTTGAGCCATCTGGATTGAATTATTCCATACTTGTAGATATTTCTGGTCTCTTGTATGTGTCTCATTCACTCCTGTACACGGTACCATGGCACATTGTCATCCAAACAGTGCAGGTTAATCTCTGGAGTTCGGAGGGGGAAATGCCAATGTGTGATAGATCCTGCGCTTAGTAGTAGATCGCTTGGTTGCGGGGTAGGGGTGGGAGCTCATACTCACCGAGGACTGATGAGGAGGCACATTCCTGAGGTTCTGAGCATTCAGTAACAGCCCACCACCACCACTCATTCCCTCCCCCGCTTCACTGTGCTGCAGATGCCGGCAATGTCCCCATCTTGGCCCAAAAGAGCGCTTGGCTCTCCGCTGCTGCAGTTGACTTTATCACTCCCGAACAGCAGCCTCTAAGCCAACAGTGGTGGCTGGTTAGAACAGTTTGCTCAATTGTCGGCTTGTTTCAGTTTCACCTCCTTGGTGGTTAATGGCATTTCAGCAGATGCAAGAGAGAGTGGTGAGTGGTGACCTTGAGGTGCCCTCGCAAGTGAGGCGAAGAAGCCATTTTTCTCCCTAATGTGGCTGCTGGGTGGCAGCTCGTTGTGTTCAGAACTTGTGAATATGGTTTGTGGGGCATGTAAGACCAGAAGCGGCTCTTTTGGAGGTGAGTGAGAGTGCCTAGAAATATGGCTGTTTCATCATGTAGTGCCGTGGGCTTTCCCTGTGAACAGACCTGTGTTATCAGTCAACAATTCCTGTATGTGCTATAGAATAGCACAACATGCAGGTTCTCTCTCTCTCTCTCTCTCTCCCTCCCCCCCTGTGTGTGTGAGAGAGACAGACAGACAGACAGAGATCCATTGTAAAACAGTGGACACAGTATTTGTTTGAGTGCATATAATGTTGCTTGGCATGGCATCTTTCCCAGAGATATGGGGAATCCATGAGACAGCATGAGAATGTCTTGTGAAATCACCCAAAGTTTTTGAAAGCCGGTGTGGTGCAGTGGTGGGCACTCGGGAGATCCAGGTTCTAGTCCCCACTCAGCCATGAAACTCATGGGGTGACTTTGGTCCAGTCACTGGCTCTCAGCCTAACCTACCTCACAGGGTTGTTGTAGGGATAAAATGGAGGGGAGGAAGACCACGTAAGCCTCCTTGGGCTATTTGGAGGGGAAAGGGTGGGATATAAATGTAACCCTAAAATAACAGTAGTGGTGGTGGTGTCCCTGGTCCCTTGCCCCCAGTGGAGGCTCCAGTCCCGTGGAGAGGGGTGGGGTGGGTGTTGCAGCTGATGGTTAGATGTGGGTCATGGGGCCATACAGTCTTTGCACAGATCCCTCCAGAAACTGTCCATCTTTAAGGCAGCAGCCCTAAGCCTCCTCTGCAGGAAGCCCATCCCACTGAGCTCAGTGAGGCGTGCTTCTGGGTCAGCCTGTCCAGAACCGGGCTTCGAGCAAGCCAGGATGCTCTCCCCCTGCTTTCTGCGGGCCGCCTGCTGCTCTGGCCTTGAAGCTGCTGCCCGGAGCTGTGTGGGAGGATCTGAACATTCCTGGGACCCTCCCAGGAGCAAGGGAGGGTCCCAGGAATTCCTCCTAGGTGGAGAGCATGCTGAGGGGCGGGAACCCCTCCTCGTAGCTGGCAGTTCTGCCTGCCAGAGAGCCCTGATGTGGACATGGGGTGGGGGAGAAGAGAGCAAGAGCTGCCCTTGGGCGGAGAGGGGGTGAAGACAGTTGCAGCTGTACGGCTGCCTCTCTCCCGCCCTGGGGCAGTCAAGGGAGAGCGACATTTCCTGTGCAGGGAGAGTGTCTCACAGTAGCGTTCTCGTTGCAGCTGCTTGGTGGGGGGCGGGGGGGTGGAGCTGAAAAGTGATGAAGCATGACAGAGGCCCCAGAATCTGAGGCTCAGGCAGGGTGAGGTGCATGGTGAAAGGGGGCTTGGGGGAAAGTAACTTCTCGCCCCTTTTAGTGTACAAATGTTTTGAAATTCTTATTTATTCTCCTAACATCCCTGTGAGGATGAGGATGAGAGAGAGTGACTGGCCCCTGAACCTGTTTCAACCTCAGTCTCCTCTGCCCAAGGCTGTCCCCCACCACATCTCTTTGGCTTCCTGCAACCCACCTTTGCGTCTCCTTCTCAAGGGGGTGGGCGACTCGGGAGAGTAGGGCCGGAGAGCCTTAAATGAAAGGACCAGAAGCTTGGAAGCCCATGACAAGAGATGCAGTCACTTCGGAGATGCCAGGATAAACATGCACCTCTTGGAGAACCGTCTGTATCGTAGATATACCACTCCTCCGCATGCAGAATTCTTGCCTCATTTGATCTTTCAGCAGTCCAGTTATGGGGGGGGGGGGAGGTCCAGCAAACAGCCACTGAACAAGAGGCTCAGGGATCTGAACCCATCACTCTGGCCCTTCTTAAGGCATTACAGTCACTCCTTCTGCTGGAAGCCCAAAGGTGCCACCTCCACGGAGCAGCAGCATGTCCCCTACAGCTGTTGGGCCTGCTCAGGATCAGGCCAGTGGCTCTGCCTGGGGTGGGGGGCCTCACAGCAGACTTGGGGCACCATCAATCTTCACAGCTTCCTCCCAGGAGCCCTGGCAGCGGCAGCAAGTTACCCCCCTTTGTTTGTGTCTGCGTGTTGTGCAGAAGTGTCCCCATCCGTCCAGCCAGCCAGCAGCCTTCTCGTCGTGCACGTCTGAAGGGGTTTGATGGGCCTCTTGCACATGCAGCAGCACCAGCTCCATCAATATGCATGCGAGCCCCAGCTGCATGTTTCCATCCAGGCACTGGACACAACTAGCAGCTCTGTATGCTTTAGTGGCCAGGCAGCACCACGCACAGCCCGCTTTGGCTTCCTCTGTGTAAGCGACAGCTCAGCCATCGCTCCCGCATCAGCTGTTGCAAACCCGCAGTGTGAGCCCTGTGTCACTGCTTCTGGGGCAAGCAGAGCACCCATCTGTCTGCTTGTGGCACCCTGTGCCTGGATCTTGCAGATCAATTTTGAGGGGCAGTGTTTCGGTACCGAGGTGTCTTCCTCCTCCGGCCATGGATCCATTGTCTTGGACAAGTCTTATCAGTTTTCCATCCCTGAGATCGAAATAATGGTTCCCCCACCCCATGTCACAGAGGGTTAAATTGGGTTGCAGATTAAAAATACCTGCTTGGTATTTTGGCGGCAGTGACAGCAGGAGGATTTGTGTTGCTTCCCACTCGGGTTTTGAGAATGCACATCCAAGAGCCAGTGACGCTGGAAGGAGAAGCCCATGTTGACTTTTGCCACAAGGCTGGCAAGGAACAGGTTGCGCCTGCAGCCAAGGAGTCTCCTCACTGGTTCCGTCTAGAAAGCCCTATTGGCTCACCCGGTCAGATGCAGCCTGGCATGTGCAGGAAACATTGTGGCTGAGCTGATTCTTGGCCCCGGAGAGAAGGGCTGCCCTTGAGCAGAGTGTGGCCAGAATGACCCTCCTGCCTCTTCAGTGGCACAAACATCGGAGCTTTTCCTCCACAGAAAAGACTGCTGGAAGCTGATGGCAATGGCCAAACCAATGCAGGCCCACTTCAGTGGATTAAAAGCAAGGCTTGGTAGATAAGGTGTGTCCTTCACTCCGTCTGTTTTCTTGAGACAGTCTACCCTCATGGAGGGGCAGCGGGGAGACACGTGGCCAGTGGTCGTGGTTTTAGAAAAGCTTGAAAGTGTGGGACAGTTGAAATGCAGGGAGAAGGGTGGTGGTGTTGAACGGGAGAATTGGCAGGCATGGCAGGGGTTAAGGGCCCTTTCTTCCCACCCATGGATTCACTCCCAGAAACGCCCTTTCCACCACTGCATGCTCACGACCCCAGAGATAACCTGTAGCTCCATCCATTCTCTCTGGCTTCTGGAAGTGAAACAAATGTTGGCGTGTCTTCCTGCAGTCAAAGGATGGATCTTCCTGTAGTGTTGGGTGGGCCACGATGTTCAAGAGGAGGAAAGGAAGACACAGCAGGGCCAGGAAGTAGGAGCTGAACTGGGGCGGTTCAGCTTCTCCTTCCTGGCCCTGCTGTGTCTTCCTTTCCTCAGCTTGATCTTTCCAAAGCTGACATTCTTACCAATGGTGGAGGGCCCAGGTCTCAAAATGTGCTCCCCCATTATCCGACCGTAGAAGTGTTGCCAGGTATCTGCTGATTTCTGGGCTGGAGGGGAGGAAGAGCAGGTTGAGTAGTGCCAGAGCAGCACTTCTCTCCTAATGCAAGCCCAAGAGAGATGCTTGAAAGGACACGCTTCCCCCTCTTCCAGTTCCCACTGTAAGAGACGTTTAGTTTGCTTTTTTGCACCAAATTGGGAGCCACAGCTGTTTGTGCTTCTTGCTTAGGGCTGCCTCTTGTCTTTCTGCAGAGTATGCCGAGAACATCGGGGACGGGAAGAACCCAGAATTCCGGGAGAGCGAGCAGAAGCGGATTGTGGAGCTCCTGGAGAATTTCTGAAGGTCCTGCATTTGGCCGCTAGGTTGCCCCAGCAGAGTCCGTAATCTGTGGCATCCCGGAGCCGTAGAAGGACTTCCTAAAGAAACAGAGCCTCTCCAGGCTTTTTGAGATATTAAAGAGAGTTTGGTTTTTTTAAGTTTCTCGACTGCTTGTCTGCTTGGGTGCAACAGATGAGACCCATCTCTTGGAAAGGCCTGGCCTGGCCAGGGACACTTAAATCCGGTGACCTTTCCTTTCCAAAAAGGGTTCCGTGGGTTGGGGGCATGGGTTCCTGATGCCAGAACTGGCTGTTGACAATAGTGGGGAAGAACATGAGGCCCTCCGGGTGTTGCTGGACTCCCGCCAGCCAGCCAGCCTTTTACTTACTTGCTTGCTTGCTTGCTTACTTACAATATTTCTTGGCCACCTTTCAGAGCAGAAGCCCTCCCAAGGTGGCTCACAACAGTAAAATACATAAAAATAATTAAAATATTAAAAGAGATAAAAACAATAAAAGCCAACAATAAAACTAACAATGATTTTTGGTTTTATTGCAGCAGTAACAGCAAAAATAGCAGTCATATCACAAGAAGGCCAAGGTAAAATAATATGTTTTCAAGGCCTTCTTAAAAGTCTGCAGTGATGGAACATGGCGGACCTCCGATGGCAGCTTGTTCCAGAGGCGTGGGGCCACTGCAGAGAAGGCCGTCTCACGTGTGTTCACCCACCTGACTGCTCTCACTGGTAACCAAATGAGACGGGCCTCGCTTTCTGATCTTAAAGGGCGGGCAGGCTGATATGGGTGAAGTTGCTCCTTCAAGTAACTTGGTCCTAGACCGTTTAAGGCTTCATCACCCAGAGTGGCTGGCATCGCCCAGAGTGGCCAGGTGACCAGCCAGATGGGCAATTAATACAATTAATTAATTAATTAAAAGTCAAAACCAGCACTTTGAATTGGGCTCAGAAACGCACCAGTGACCAGTGAAGCTGGCACAATACAGGCATTACGTGATCAAATCGCCTCGCCCCCACCAATACTCAGCCAGCCGCATTCTGCACGAGCTGGAGTTTCCGAATCGTCTTCAAAGGCAGCCCCACGTGTAGCGAATTACAGTAGTCCAGCCTGGGTATGACCAGTGTGTGGATAACTGAGGCAAGGTCCGGCCTCTCCAGATAGGGCTGCAGTTGGCGTACCAGCCTAAGCTGGTAAAAAGCACTCCTGGACACCGCCGCCACGTGGACTTCCCCAGTGAGGTCAGAGTCCGGGAGGACTCCCAAGCTGTGCACTTTGACTTTCTGGGGAGCACAACCCCATCTCAGGCCAGTTGTGAACCTCCATCCGAAGCAGTTGGTTTCCCAGCCCACAGTACCTCCGCCTTGTCTGAATTAAGTTTCAGCTTGTTCACCCTCACCCACCCCAAAACAGCCTCCAGACACGAGTTCAAGAGTTCTGCAGCCTCCCTGGGATGCGCAGATGGAAACGAGAGGCAAAGTTTCATCCTCCTGCTGATGTCGCTTCAGCCAAAACCTCTGGATGACACCCCCCCCCCCAGCAGTTTCATGGAGATGCTAGCCAGTGATGGGGGTGGCTGGAGTTCAGCAACACCCGGAAGGCCATGCGGTCCTCACCTCCGATTTGCGGCACTGATGGCTTGGCGTCTTGACCGCCAGAGCCGCCGCTTGGCGGCTTCCCAGCCTTTGCCCTTTCTTGCCATTCTGAATAGTGGAGGTGCCTCTTCCGAGGCTGAGTGACAGGCAGTGAGAGCACTTGGCTCAGCTGGGTTTGGGGCCCGCCCCCTTTGCCTTCAGCCCCGCCCACCCCTGGAATGCTGCCCCAAGGGGGTCTCAGGTGGAAAGAGCGGGCTGATGCAAAATGCTCTAGAGCACGGGATGTGTGAAAGGGCAGTTGGTGCAAGAGAGATCCTTGTCTTCTGGAGCCTTGCTGCAGCCAGGCAGGACATCCCATAGCTTTCTGTGGTAGCAGCCTCAAACCCAGCCCACGTCAGGAACAAGCGAGACCCCAGCCAGCATTCTCCGCCACCGAGCTGGGCTCTATGCAGGATCCCTTGCCCCGCCCAGCCCATCTTCGGCTTCCAGTGGCAGCTGCCATCTCTCGAGGACATTTCCACCTCCCCAGGCGTCGGCCTCCCTACCCAGCACAAGACCCTGAGCATGCCAGTTCTCCGAGGCGGGGCAGGAGGAGGCTGGCCTCTCTTCCTCCTCCCCGCCCTCTCCTCGGGGATCTCCTCTGCTTCCAGCTTCGAGGTGCCCCATGGGGCAGGGGGCATTTGCAGCAGCCCTGGCAGCTTCCCCATACTCTTGTCCCTGGTTAATGGCAGCCGGCACAGAACAGAGCAGCTGCTCCCGTGAAGGGGCCGGGCCTCGTTTAGGGAGATTTGCATGCTGGCAGCATTCAGTCCTCATTGCCATGAAAAACACATTGTCAGGGAAGCTCCTCTGCGCGCAGCAGGCCCGGATGCTGTTATTTTGGTCATCAGCCGGAGAGCTGCAGCTGCAGCGGTGGCTGGAGAAAGCGGCAGCAGCAGTGTGACGGATGGGGCAGGTGTTCCCCTGCTCGGCCTGGGCCCTCTGCACCCCTCTGCTGCTTCCCATGAATGTGCCTCAAGTCCCTTAAAGTCATGTGTGGGGACTGGCCTGGGACAGTGGTAGGGCAGAAGTCAAATGACTTTGTGGCCAAAGCCATTCCCCACCGGGGCAGTGGGGCTGCTTCCCATACTGGTCCAGTGATGCCTGCAGGGGCAATGCTGGGCCTCAGCCCCGTCCTCGTGGCTGCTTCCTTTCCAATGCTGTCGGACAGGCAGAGCTACGGCTCCTGCAGCATGCAGGCGGCGCGCGCATGGAGCACTTGCAGCAGCTTGCCTTGTGGTTGGGGAGGGCCTGCCGAACACTGGCGGCGCATGAAACGATGCACAGTGGCCTCTGGGTGGTGGGCAGAACATGTACATTGGCCCTTCTTCCTCCCGCACAAGGCCACCTTCCATGGCAGGGCTGCTGACCCTCAGCTGCGGCCCAGTCTGGCCCTATGGGCAAGTGTGCTCTGCCTGGAGACGAGCAGGGGCCTCAGTTGAGGCATGGGAGGGGCGAGGTGGGGATGGAAGAGGGAGGAAGAGACTGGAACGGTGGGGTGGGTGTACATTAGAACGGGAGGAGAGAGTAGGGGACTGCATTACTCATGAGAGCAGCGTGTTTGTGAGAGAGAGAGAGAATGGGGGAGGGGGCTCCAGCTCTGGCCCCGCCCACTGCTGGCAGGGCACCCCGTGAGGAGCTACGGCCCTCGGCGGAGGGGGTTGGCCCTGCTTTCCGACAAGGGCGTGAGAGACTGAGGCGGGTCTTGCAAGACTTCCCCCGTTCCGCATGTATTTCTTTTTAAAAATATGGTTGTAAATTGCCCCAAAGGCATTTTGCAGTCAGGAGGTATGCAAATCCAATACATAAATAATAGAACAGAGTATCTATATAAATTGCCATTCTGCCAGGAAGTGGCCGGGGCAACACCATCATTCCCATGATTCCGTTTGCCTTTGCTCCGAATTGATCACATTTGGCTTGTAAAACCTGGAAGAAGGACCGGGCCGGTCACGCGGACGTTGGCAGCTGCCTCAAGGGGTTGTGGGGACGTATGTTGTGTTATGTTGCACTTGATTTCTGTGCCACCTTTTGGGCAAGAGGCCCCCACAGCGGCTCACAAAAATACGCAAATACATTATTCAAACAATCCACTGAATACACCTTTAAAGCAGAAATATCACAACAACTGTTTAAAACAATAGCAGCTGCAGCTCCAGCCTTGCTTAGAAGGTCTCCAGGCCCGGGGGTGGGAGAGGTGGAGCAGTTGTGCCCTTGATGGCTCGGCGTCTCTCCGCATAGAGATGCTATCCTGAGATGTTCGGTGTTTGCCACCCTTGCTCACAGTCCGGGGTTGCGGGCTGGTTCCTGTCTGGTTTTCAGGCCAAGTCTTGCAACGTGCCCAGCTCTGCCGGTCAGCTCTGCCAGTCAGGAATCGCAGCCCTGAAATTCCTTCCACAACAACCTCGTTTATGGGTGGATGGAGTCTGGTGGTACCAAGGAATTCGTGCCAGGCCCAGGGGGCTTGGGACACTGAGTACTTTGGGGCAGGCCTTCAGCTTTGTGTGCTGGAGGCGGCGGGCACAGCCCCTGTTTGGGGAGTTCCTAATGAGAGAAGCTGGAGCCTTCCCAAAGCCGGCAAAGCTTAATCCTGCGGGTGGCTGCTTGTTGTCTTTCTCTGTTTTTCTTCTCTTCTCCCAAATGAAAGAAATGTTTGAGGGGATTATAAAAACTGCTGAAATGCCGCTGCCTATCTGAGCACAAGGCGATCTTGGTCACTTGCTGCCTATCTGAGCACAAGGTGATCTTGGTCACTTCCTCGCCCAGTGGATGACGAGCCAGGCTCCAGATGCTGGAGGCACTAAGCTCCGCACTCTTGTCATCTTGCCCGGGGGGCTGTCTGGAGCCAGGGCAGCTCGACCGCCCCCTTTCGCGCCCCTCTCACATGTGCTGCTTCAGAAAGAGTGCCAGGCCGGTGGGAGGGGACCCCCCCCAGCAGCGTGCAAAACGCTGACTGCCAGATCCCGCTCTGGAGATGGAGGAGCCGCCCCCCCCCGCCGGAGCCGAGGGAGCCTGCGCCCTACTTCAGAGCCCAGGCCGGGGTTGTGCGCTCCAGCCGAGCTTTCAGAGCGGCGGCTTCCATTCCTGCCGGCACCTTCAGGCCCGCAGGGGCCGCACCGTTTTCAGATCAAAGACAGAGGAATCAGACGGGAAGCGCCATCCACAGCACACCGCTGCGGCCGTTCCACGGCGCGAAGCCTCGACCGGGTGCCGCAGGCCCCGTGGCCCCGCTGCGGCTGCTGTGGCCCTGGCCGGGGCGCCCGCTCTCCTCTCGGCGCCAAGCCCGTCAGGGGCTGTGCCGAAGATTTCGGTACTTAAAAAAAGGAAGGGCCGTGAACTGCCCTGGGTGCCTTTCTCCGTTGTGCGAGCAGGGGTGCCAGGAAGGCGACCCACACAGCCGCCGGGGGGGGGGGGTCCGGCAGGCCCTTTCCAGTCGGGATGGAACAGAACCGGTCCGGAGAGCTGCCTGCAGGAGGGAGCGCGGGGAAGAGCTGGCAAAGGACAGCTCGGGGGTGAGATGGGGGCAGGGGATGCGGCGGTGGGTCGAGGGAGCGGAGCAGCCCCGCCGGGCCGGGAAAGCCCTAGTCCTGCGCAGAAGGGGGCGGCGGGAGGCATCCCCGTGGCATTCGGGGCCGCGCGAAGCGAACCGCCTTGGCTTGTCCGCCCTTAAGGAACCCGGCGGGCGGGCTCAAGGGCCCGCTGAAACCCTGGCACGGGGCACGGTCCGCCAGCACGCTTCCCCCCTCCGGCGAAAGGCCGTGGCTCCGGGGCGCAGCCCGGCTTTGCACGCGGCAGGCCCCAGGCTTGACCCCCGCCATCCCCGTACGGCTTGGAAGGAGTTCCGCCCCGAACGCCGGAGAGCTGCGGCTGCCAGTCACTGCGGCAACTCTGGGCCAGGGGACCAGGGCTCCGACTCGGGAGCTCGCGCTCCTGCTGCTGCGCTGCTCTTGCGCCCTGCCCGTTCCCTCCAGCGGGCCCGCGCAGGGGCGCCTGGCGAGACGCGCCTCCCTGCTCCGCCGCCCCCCACCCGAGGGCCCGGATTCCTCGCCAGCGCGGAGGCGTTTTGTGCGTAATTCCTTTGAAACCTACTAGCGGGCGAGTGCCGACGTCGGGCTGCGGGAGGCGCAGGCATGTAAAGCCAGGCGAGGGCCGCACGCCCGCCGTCCCCGGGGCGATGCCGCGCGCGCTCCCTCGAGAGGCCCGCCGCCGCCGCCGCGCTGCCCGCTCGGGGGCTCCTCGGCTTGCGCCGTAGCGCAGGGAGGAGGCCGCGGAGCCCTGCAGGGCCGCCGCCGCGCGTCGGGTGCTTTCCCAGGGGGGAGGAGGCGGCACTTGCCCCGGGCGGTGCATGTCGCTGTTCCCTGCCGGGGCTCCCAGCCGGGCCGGCCGCTCCCGCCCCTGCCGTGCGGGGGAGACCTTCCGAGAGGGGCTGTGCAGGGGCTGCGCTGCTGCCGCTCGAGGGCTCTTTCCCCTTGGCAAGCGGGTGGGCACGTGGGGCACGCGCGCGTTCCGGCACCCCGGGGCGCGGCGCTCTGGCTCGCGCCCGCCGTCTGCAGCCCGGCCTTCCGGCCTCCGTGCGCGGGGCGGGAAACAGCAGCGCAGCTGTGGCACGAGCAGCCATTGCAAGGGGAGCAGGGCATGTGCATGCGCAGCAGGGGCCCCAAATGAGCACTCCGGAATCCTCGATGGAGAGGTGCGGTGAACGCAGCCTGCAGACAGCTTTGCCCATAGGAATCTCGGAGGCCCACCTTCTAAGCCAAGGTCGCCTGAAGTCCCTGTTTTCTCCCATAAGCCCATGAGCAAGGCTCCGATTTTTCTGAGTTGGCAGGCTGGAACCCCCCAAAGACAGGGAGCGGGCATCTTGCGCAAACCCCGCCCCGCTCGATGTTGCCGTCATTGTGTGCCTAACATACGTGGGGGGAGAACAAACTCGCCCTTAATCCAGAACATCGTCCCTTGGATCACATTGGCTAGGAGCCTGGATCTGTGTACTCTGCACTAACTAAATAATTAAACTAAAACTTCTGTGCTGAAGAAAAAGCAACTTTTCATGACTTTGGCATTGTCTGTACTCCAGTTATACTACTTTGCACAATTTGGGGTGCAATCCTATGCATGCATGTTTGGACAGAAAAAAGTCCTATAACTCCCAGCATAGGTGGCTGGGGAATGCTGCAAGTTGTACGACTTCTTTTTTGTCTAATCTTAAAATCACAGAACCATAGAATAGTGAGGTTGGAAGGGGCCTACAAGACCATCAAGTCCAACCCCCTGCTCAATGCAGGAATCCAAGTCAGAGCATCCCTGACAGGTGGCTGTCCAGCCTCATTATGAACTCCTCCAGTGTGGGAGAGCCCCCCGCCCCAGTAATTGGGTTCATTGTCGTATTGCTCTAACAGTCGGGAAGTTTCTCCTCATGTTCAGCCAGAATCTGGCTTCCTGTCACTTGAGCCCATAATTCCATGACCTGCACTATGGGATGATGGAGAAGAGATCCTGGCCTTCCTCTCTGTGACAACCTTTCAAGTACTTGAAGAGCACTGTCCTGTCTCCCCTCAGTCTTCTCTTCTCAAGGCTAAATACGCCCAGTTCTTTCAGTCTCTCCTCATAGGGTTTTGTTTCCAGTCCCCTGATCATCTTTGTTGCCCTCCTTTGAACCCTCTCCAGTTTGTCTGCATCCTTCTTAAAGTGCCCAGAATTGGACACAGTACTCCAGATGAGGCCTAACCAGTGCTGAGTAGAGCGGAACTAGTACCTCCCGGATTTGGAAGCTATGCTTCTGTTAATGCAGCCCAAAAGAGCATTTGCCTTTTTTGCAGCCGCATCACATTGTTGGCTCATATTCATCTTGTGATCAACAACAGTTCCAAGATCCTTCTTGCTTGCAGTGTTGTTGAGCCAAGTATCCCCCATCTTGTAACTGTGCATTTGGTTTCTTTTTTCTAAGTGCAGAACTTGGCATTTATCCCTGCTAAATTTCATTCTTTTGTTTTCTGCCCAGCACTCCAGTCTATCAAGATCACTTTGAATTTTGTTTCTGTCTTCCAAAGTATTAGCTATCCTGCCCAATTTTGTGTCATCAGCATTCCCTACACCTCCTCCTCCAAATCATTAATAAAAAGGTTGAAGAGCCCTGGGCCCAGGACTGAGCCCTGCGGTACCCCGCTCGTTACCTCTCCCCAGTTTGAGAAGATCCCATTGATAAGCACTCTTTGAGTCCGATTCTGTAGCCAACTGTGGATCCACCGGATCGTTGTTTCATCTAGCCCACTTTGAGCTAGTTTGCTCATCAGGATATCATGGGGCACTTTGTGGAAAGCTTTGCTGATGTTGAGGTATATTCTGTCCACATCATTCTCACAGTCCACAAGGGAGGTTACTTGATCAAAAACTGAGATCAGATTCGTCTGGCAGGATTTGTTCTTGACAAATCCATGTTGGCTTTGAGTAATCGCTGCATTGTTTTCAAGGTGCTTACAGACTGATCGCTTTATCACCTGCTCCAGAATTTTCCCAGGGATTGATGTCAGACTGACTGGTCTGTAGTTCCCAGGCTCCTCCTTTTTACCCTTTTTGAAGATAGGGACAACGTTAGCCCTCCTCCAGTCATCTGGCACTTCACCCGTCCTCCATGATTGCTCAAAGAGAGTAGACAGCAGTTCTGAGAGTTCTTCTGCCAGTTCCTTTATTATTCTAGGATGCAGTTCATCTGGCCCTAGAGAGTTGAACTCATTCAAAGTAATTAGGTGTTCCTTGGCCATATGCCTATTGATCTCAAGCTGCAGTCCTGCCCCTTCAGCCTGTACTTCGCCTTTGCCAGGGGGGTCATAGACCCTCTTTTGGGAGAGGACTGAGCCCAAGTAGGAACTGAGTGCTTCTGCCTTTTCCTTGTCATCTGTTATCATTTTGCCATCCTTATGTAATAGTCGAACCATCATTTCTTTCCTCTGCCTTTTACTATGCACGTAGCTGAAGAAGGCCTTTTTGTTGCTTTTAGCATCCCTCACTAACCTCAGCTTGTTCTCAGCTTTAGCCTTCCTGACCCCATCCCTGCAATTCTGCACTACCTGCCTGTACTCTTCCTTTGTTGCTCAGCCTTCCTTCCACTTCCTATATGTGTTCTTTTTTGTTTTCAGGCCATCTCTAAGCTTTTTGTGAAGCCACATTGACTCTTCTGTTGTCTTCCACCTTTTCTTCTTGATGGAATTGTTTGTGATTGTGCCTTGAGAATTTCCCTTTTTAAAAGCTCCCACCCGTCTTGGACTCCTTTTCTCGTTAGAGTCACTTGCCATGGGACCTTCCTTATCATTGCATAGGACTGTACCCTTAGTGTCTTCCCGCTAGTCACGGAGGGTGGGATTAAGGAGTTGGGGGAAACACAAAGGCCTCGGGGCAGGTGTCACTTGGGTGGGTCCTCCCCACCTGATTGCCAGCAAGCAGCGACAGTGGGAAAGACTCCCATGGCGCCAGGCCTTGAATGCTACAGCAGCAGCAGGCGAGCAAGCGAGCGAGCCCCAGAGAAGTGCCCTCTCCCCACTGCCTGCCTGCACCAGGGCACCTCTGTTCCCATGAGTTGTCAAACTTGCCATTGCAAACAGGAACTTGCTCTTTAAAGAAACAAAGACATTCTGCGTAGGATCCCTTTTCTACCCTCCAGTGTTTGGGACATGAAAGGGAGGGGCACTCTCTTGCCTATTTGTAAGCCCACTATCCTCCTGCCAAGGGCCGCTGCCTGCAAGCCTTCCCCTCTCACAATGCGTCTTAGGGGAGGCTTTTTGTCCCTGCCTGCAGTGTGTCACGATCATTTCCTTTGCAACAGTAAGCCTGTCCTGCATTGGCTTTTAAGCACCTGCAATGGTAAATGGACCAGAACTGTTTTCCTTTTAAGAATGATTAACAGATTGCTTAATTTTGCAGTGGATCTGCCAGCACTAACAATGGCGACTGAGATGCAATCAGCAATGGTGATGATGGTGATGATTGGATAGGCAGCTTGGGGTGGTGGATGGAAGGGAAGGAGTGACCTGACACACTTGTGCCTGCGTGTGTGAATTTAGAATCAAGCTGAATTTGCTCCTTTCCTTCCCCCACCCAAGACTTGACTTCTGGAGACCTGACAGAAGGGGCTGAAACCTGAAAACTGCTGCATGTGTGTACACACTACTAATACATGTTAAAAATGCACTCTAACTTCACTCCGAAAGGCAACACGGAGGGTCTAAAGGTGGGGGCTGTTCTTGTAGGTAAATGGGGAGCACTTCCCTGTCCTGTGCCTGTGTGGCACTGCAGCCCCGGTTCTGCAAGTGTTGTGATGAAGCCCCCGCACCGCCGTGCCCCCCGGGCTGCCCTTCCCCTTGCCTGTCACGTGTGCCCTGTCTGTGAGTCCTGCAAGGGTCCCAAAGGACTTCAGATTCATTGGATGTGTCTCAGTGCTGTGGCAGATGAGGAACAGGGGGAGAGATTTGGGGACTGATCCACTGGAGGGAGGGAGCACCTGTAAAACAGCTTTTCTTCCCTGCCTGCAGCACAATCATAATTTAGCATGTCGAGAGCGATTCCCAGAGGCTCCCAGTCTGGCCTCTTGGCGCCTCACCAGAAAACTGCACAAGCCGGACCAGGAGGCCGCTGCCACTCCTCTGGCCCTGGAGGCTGCAGCTAATTGAGCATAAAAAGGAAGCCGGCTGAGCCAAGCTTTCCTCTTTCCTGCTGGGGTAAACACACTGATTTTGTCTGCTTAATTCCCCAGCAAGTTCATTCAGCAGAGACCCCCAAAGCAAACTTTTCCAGCCGAGCATCTTCTGCTTGGCGATGGGTGGAAGCAAATGGAATGGGGGGGAAATCAGGCCATTCCGCTTGGGTGTTTTCATGTGTGATGTCTAAATGTGTAGTTCTCTAGTTTGAATTTGTCGAGCTCACAATGCTTGGGTGTCTTGCAAATGCAGCACCATTTCCCCCAAACATATCCTTTTCCAGTTTGGAGCGCTGAACGGGATCCTGCACATTGCAGGTGGCAGGTGAGCAGTCGGATGCCTGAAGGTGGCTGCTCTGTAGGCTCAGGTGCCGGAGTTTTTGAACTTACACCCTTTAATCTTGCAAAACACTTGCTGATTGCTCTGAATCACATGACCAAACCACCTGACTGGGGAGCCTTTCATGCAGTGAGTGTCTTCTGTCTTTGGGTCAGTTTGTTTCTACCAAAAAATGTTACGTGGTGGTTCTCCTCTATCCAGATCTCAAAAGCCTCTCTTGTTCACAGGTATGTTTGTTTTAGGTGAGGGGATGGTCACCCATCCAGGTGTCTCTCCATCATGACTGCAGGTGCTGAGAACAACAGTTTTCAGGTGCAATGCAAAAAGGTGCACACAATTGCAGTCAGAAACGGATTCCCGGATAACAGTTGACTTGCTAGCCCCATCGAGAGCATCTGGATCAAAATAAATGGAGCAAAGAATAAAAGGAACCTGATGGTCGGAGTCTGCTATTGGCCACCCAATCAAGGAGAAGACGAGGATGAAACTTTTGAAAAGCAAATAGCCAATGTTTTAAGGAAGCATGATGTAGTAGTAATGGGGGACTTCAATTTCCCCGATATTTGTTGGGAGACAAATTCTGCAAAACATGGCCCCTCCAGGAAATTCCTGACTTGTGTGGCGGATAACTTCCTCCTACAGAAAGTAGAGGAAGGAACTAGAGGATCGGCTATCCTTGACTTGATCCTAACCAACAGAGATGACTTAGTGGATCAAGTAGCAGTTACAGGAACTCTGAGGGAAAGCGACCATGTTGTACTTGAGTTCTTGGTTCTCAGAGAAGCAAAAGCCGAGGGTAGTCAAACGCGTACCCTGGATTTTAGGAAAGCTGATTTTAATAAACTCAGAACAATGATCAGTAAGGTCCCATGGCAAGCGACGCTAACGAGAAAAGGAGTCCAAGATGGGTTGTTGTTGTTCAGCTTTTAAAAAAGGAAATTCTCAAGGCACAATTACAAACCATTCCAACAAGAAGAAAAGGTGGAAGACAACGGAAGAAGCCAATGTGGCTTCACAAAAAGCTTAGGGATGACCTGAAAACAAAAAAGGACACATCTAGGAAGTGGAAAGAAGGCCAAGCAACAAAGGAAGAGTACAGGCAGGTAGCACAGAATTGCAGGGATGGCGTCAGGAAGGCTAAAGCTGAGAACAAGCTGAGGTTAGCGAGGGAGGCTAAAAACAACAAAAAGGCTTTCTTCAGCTATGTGCACAGTAAAAGGCAGAGGAAAGAAATGGTGGTTCAGCTATTAAATAAGGATGGCAAAACGATAACAGATGACAAAGAAAAGGCAGAGGTGCGCAATTCCTACTTTGGCTCAGTCTTCTCCCAAAAGAGGGTCTATGACCCCCCTGGCAAAGGCGAACTACAGGCTGAAGGGGCAGGACTGCAGCTTGAGATCGATAGGCATATGGTCAAGGAACACCTCATTACTTTGAATGAGTTCAAATCTCCAGGGCCAGATGAAATGCATTCTAGAGTAATGAAGGAACTGGCAGAAGAACTATCATAACTGCTGTCTATTCTCTTTGAGAAATCATGGAGGACGGGTGAAGTGCCAGATGACTGGAGGAGGGCTAATGTTGTCCCTATCTTCCAAAAGGGTAAAAAGGAGGAACCTGGGAACTACAGACCAGTCAGTCTGACATCCATCCCTGGGAAAATTCTGGAGCAGGTGATAAAGCAATCCATCTGTAAGCACCTTGAAAATAATGCAGTGATTACTCGAAGCCAACATGGATTTGTCAAGAACAAGTCCTGCCAGACAAATCTGATCTCATTGTTTGATCAAGTAACCTCCCTTGTGGACCGTGGGAATGCTGTAGACATCATATACCTTGACCTCAGGAAAGCTTTCGACAAAGTGCCCCAGGATATCCTGATGAGCAAACTAGCTCAAAGTGGGCTAGACGAAACAACGATCCGGTGGATCCACAGCTGGCTACAGAATCGGACTCAAAGAGTGCTTCTCAATGGGACCTTCTCAAACTGGGGAAAGGTAACGAGTGGGGTACCGCAGGGCTCAGTCCTAGGCCCGGTGCTCTTCAACATTGTTATGAATGACTTGGAGGAGGAGGTGCAGGGAATGCTGATCAAATTTGCAAATGACACAAAATTGGGCGGGATAGCTAATACTTTGGAAGACAGAAACAGAATTCAAAGTGATCTGGATAGACTGGAGCGCTGGGCAGAAAACAACAGAATGACATTTTATAGGGATAAATGCCAAGTTTTACACTTAGGAAAAAGAAACCAAATGCACAGTTACAAGATGGGGGATATGTGGCTCAACAACACTACAAGTGAGAAGGATCTTGGAATTGTTGTCAATCACAAGCTGAATATGAACCAACAATGTGATGTGGCTGCAAAAAAGGCCAATGCTCTTTTGGGCTGCATTAATAGAAGCATCACTTCCAATTCTCGGGAAGTACTAGTTCCCCTCTACTCAGCACTGGTTAGGCCTCATCTGGAGTACTGTGTCCAGTTCTGGGCACCACATTTTCAGAAGGATGCAGACAAACTGGAGAGGGTTCAAAGAAGGGCAACAAAGATGATCAGGGGACTGGAAACAAAGCCCTATGAGGAGAGACTGTAGGAACTGGGCATGTTTAGCCTTGAGAAGACTGAGGGGAGCTATGATAGCGCTCTTCAAGTACTTGAAAGGTTGTCACGGAGAGGAGGGCCAGGATCTCTTCTTGATCATCCCAGAGTGCAGGACACGGAATCATGGGCTCAAGTTACCGGAAGCCAGATTCCGGCTGAACATCAGGAGAAACTTCCTGACTGTCAGAGCAATACGACAATGGAACATATTACCTGGGGAGGCGGTGGGCTCTCCCACACTGGAGGCCTTCAAGACGAGGCTGGACAGCCATCTGCCAGGGATGCTCTGACTTGGATTCCTGCATTGAGCAGGGGGTTGGACTCGATGGCCTTGTAGGCCCCTTCCAGCCCTACTACTATTCTGTGATTCTATGACTTAACAATGCTAGCAACATTTGAAAGAGTAATATATAGGTGTAACTTGCAAATGGACTAATGTTTTGATATTTGGTCTGCTTTTACTGAAGTCTATGTGGAACCTATTTTTTCCCTTTTTTTCTTTCTTGAATATTGTAATTGAAACTCAGGATATTGGAACATGTTGTATTTTTATTTTTATTTTGTTCTATATATTTTTTCTTTGGTTTTGTTATGTTTTCGGTTTGTTCTGTTTTGTTAAAATTCACAATAAAAAATTGGGGGGGGGGAGAAAGACGAGCAAACCTATTATGGACAGACAAAGAGAGACAAGCGAAAGGAGGAAGGGGTGCCAGGGAAGCCCTCCTGTCACTTCTGCAGTTCCTCCCAGTCTGGTTCAGAAATATTTTAAAGGTACCAGACTGCTTACTCAGACATGCCAATCAGGGTTCCAAGATCTCAAAAAAAGATGTTTGAAAGTTCATCTCTGGCATGTAAAGGCCTTGCTAAGCCTTTGCAAAGGTCTCGGTGTGTGTTCCAGGATGTAGGAGCCAGCAAACTCCCCTGTAGGATTGGGATCCCCCTCTGCCCAATTTACAGGCAGCAGAGGGGACAGCCAGGAGGCTCCCAAACATATTGCACAAAGGCCAACTGCTTCACAGCACTCCTGGGTGTTCCTGCACAGATCTAGTGCAACCAAAGGTTTGCATCATGGGAACCCCAGCTTTTGCAGTTAGAGGGCTGGGTACAAAACCAGGACCTCCACTTCATAAGCAACGCCCCCCCCCATCAGAACCCTGAAGCTCCTTGTAGACAAGGGGGGCTTCTTTCTAGGATGTTGAGGGGGTTCACAGCTGCAAGCCTAGCTTTGTCATTTGTTGAGCTGAAGCCCATCGGTGTAGGAGCCTGCCTGTTTGGGATGCAAGGACCCCCACAGTAAAACAAACAAACAAAAACACAGGATGAGCAGTGCTAACAGCACCACACACTCAGCATTTAGTCCCAGGCCAGTAGATGGGCCTTCGCTTTGGGGCCTGGCACCGGGGCGAAGAGAGAAAAGCCACCTGGGCCTGCCTGCACTCTTGCAAAACAGAACTAAGCCTTCCCTCACTGACAGGAGCTTTGCAAAGGCAGTTTGCCATGGAGATCTGAGCTCACTGTTCCACAAATGTTTAGCACTGTGGCAAGGAAGGAGAGGCAAGCATCTCCAGGCCAAACCAGAGGAAGCACAGAGCGATTAACTCGGCGCATGCTGCTGTTTGGGGGGAAAGCAGCAGCTCATCCACCAGACAACGCCACCAGTTATCCCCTCGGTTGCGAGGACAGGCTCCTAGCAGTGACAGAGCTGCATCAAGTCAAATTCCCATTGCTGTTCCCACCCCCACACAACTGTGTGATCACAGAGTAGAAATCTTGAGAAGTCCATCAAGTCCACCCCAGAGGCAAAACCAGCCACTCCCATCTCTCCATCCGCCATCACACACCCCACTGGGAGGGGCCATAGCTCCGTGGTAGAGCTGCTGCTTTGCGTGCAGAAGGCCCCAAGTGCTACGTGGGCCCTCCCACAGGGCGACCAAGGCAGCCTCCGTTCCAAAGACAGGCCTGGAGCCCGATTGAAATGGATCTAGATAATCCGTTTCATTCAAGAGTGCCTGGAGCTGTCTTGCAACCACCCGCTCAAGCACCTTGCTCGGGAGGGGATGTTGTTAATGTCCTCCGGGTCCAGGTTAGGCTTCTTCAGGAGTGGCCTGATTACCACCTCTTTTGAAGCAGCCGGCTTTAATAGTTGCTTCTATTAATGCAGCCCAAAAGAGCATTTGCTTTTTTTGCAGCCACATCACATCGTTGGCTCATATTCAGCTTGTGATCGACAACAATTCCAAGATCCTTCTCACTTGTAGTGTTGTTGAGCCACGTATCCCCCATCTTGTAACTGTGCATTTGGTTTCTTTTTCCTAGGTGCAGAACTTGGCATTTATCCTCATTAAATGTCATTCTGTTGTTTTCTGCCCAGTGCTCCAGTCTGTCAAGATCACTTTGAATTTTGTTTCTGTCTTCCAGGGTATTAACTATCCCGCCCAATTTCGTGTCATTTGCAAATTTGATCAGCATTCCCTGCACCTCCTCCTCCAAGTCATTAATAAAAATGTTGAAGAACACGGGGCCCAGGACTAAGCCCTGCGGTACCCCACTCGTTACCTCTCCCCAGTTGGAGAAGGTCCCATTGATAAGCACTCTTTGAGTCCGATTCTGTAGCCAACTGTGGATCCACCGGATTGTTGTTTCGTCTAGCCCACTTTGAGCTAGTTTGCTCATCGGGATATAATGGGGCACTTTGTCGAAAGCTTTGCTGAAGTCAAGGTATATTATGTCTATAGCATTCCCACGGTCCACAAGGGAGGTTACTTGATCAAACAATGAGATCAGATTTGTCTGGCAGGACTTGTTCTTGACAAATCCATGTTGGCTTCGAGTAATCACTGCATTATTTTCAAGGTGCTTACAGATGGATTGCTTTATCACCTGCTCCAGAATTTTCCCAGGGATGGATGTCAGACTGACTGGTCTGTAGTTCCCAGGTTCCTCCTTTTTACCCTTTTGGAAGATAGGGACAACATTAGCCCTCCTCCAGTCATCTGGCACTTCACCCGTCCTCCATGATTTCTCAAAGAGAATAGACAGCAGTTATGATAGTTCTTCTGCCAGTTCCTTTATTATTCTAAAATGCAGTTCATCTGGCCCTGGAGATTTGAACTCATTCAAAGTAATGAGGTGTTCCTTGACCATATGCCTGTCGATCTCAAGCTGCAATCCTGCCCCTTCAGCCTGTACTTCGCCTTTGCCAGGGGGGTCATAGACCCTCTTTTGGGAGAAGACTGAGCCAAAGTAGGAATTGCGCACCTCTGCCTTTTCTTTGTCATCTGTTATCGTTTTGCCATCCTTATTTAATAGCTGAACCACCATTTCTTTCCTCTGCCTTTTACTGTGCACATAGCTGAAGAAAGCCTTTTTGTTGCTTTTAGCATCCCTCGCCAACCTCAGCTCGTTCTCAGCTTTAGCCTTCCTGACGCCATCCCTGCAATTCTGTGCTACCTGCCTGTACTCTTCCTTTGTTACTTGGCCTTCTTTCCACTTCCTGTATGTGTCCTTTTTTGTTTTCAGGTCATCCCTAAGCTTTTTGTGAAGCCACATTGGCTTCTTCCGTTGTCTTCCACCTTTTCTTCTTGTTGGAATGGTTTGTAATTGTGCCTTGAGAATTTCCTTTTTTAAAGGAAAAAAACATCTTGGACTCCTTTTCTCGTTAGCGTCGCTTGCCATGGGACCTTACTGATCATTGTTCCGAGTTTATTAAAATCAGCTTTCCTAAAATCCAGGGTACGCGTTTGACTACCCTCGGCTTTTGCTTCCCTTAGAACCAAGAACTCAAGTGCAACATGGTCGCTTTCCCCCAGAGTTCCTGTAACTGCTACTTTAGCCACTAAGTCATCTCTGTTGGTTAGGATCAAGTCAAGGATAGCTGATCCTCTAGTTCCTTCCTCTACTTTCTGTAGGAGGAAGTTATCTGCCACACAAGTCAGGAATTTCCTGGAGGGGCCATGTCTTGCAGAATTTGTCTCCCAACAAATATCGGGGAAATTGAAGTCCCCCATTACTACTACATCATGCTTCCTTGAAACATTGGCTATTTGCTTTTCAAAAGTTTCATCCTCGTCTTCTCCTTGGTTGGGTGGCCGGTAGTAGAGTCTGACCATCAGGTTCCTTTTATTCTTTGCTCCATTTATTTTGATCCAGATGCTCTCAATGGGGCTACCAAGCTCATCCTCCTGTATTTCTGTGCAGAGATATGTATTTTTCACATACAGTGCAACCCCACCTCCCTTTCTGTTCCTCCTGTTCTTTTTGAACAAGTTATATCCTTCAATTGCTGTATTCCAGTCATGAGAGTCATCCCACCAAGTCTCAGTTATACCTATCAAGTCATAATTTCTGTCCTGTATTAAGAGTTCAAGTTCGTTCTGTTTGTTGCCCATATTCTGGGCATTAGTATATAGATATCGAAGACCATGTGCTTCATAGTCTGGCTTTCTTCCTACATGTGTCTGAAGACTATTATTGGGCGCTATCAGAGCTGTTCTCTCTGTTGCAGTGCATGCGCCTACGTCCATTGTTACCCCCAACATTACATCTCCCTTCCCCGTAGGATTCAGTTTAAAGCCCTCCTGATGAAGTTCTTCATGCTGTGGCCAAACACATTCTTCCCAGCCTTTGTGAGGTGCAACCCGTCCCTTGCCAACAGCCCATCATCCAGGAAGTATAGCCCGTGGGCCCAGAATCCAAATCTCTCTCGTCAGCACCACCTTCATAGCCAGTCATTCACCCGGAGTATTTTTCGTTCCCTTTCTATCCCTCTTCTAACTACTGGAAGGATGGATGAGAAAACTATCTGGGCCCCAAAGTTCTTGAGTTTCCTTCCCAAAGCTTCAAAGTCTGACGTGATTTCTTCGTAGCTCCGCTTGGCGGTATCATTTGTTCCCACATGGATGAGAAGAAAGGGATACCTGTCAGTGGGCTTTATTAGTGCAGGCAACCTTTCAGTCACGTCTCTAATTCGTCCTCCCGGGAGACAACATACCTGGCGAGTCCACGGGTCTTCGCGACATACTTGGGTCTCGATCCCACGCAGCAAGGAGTCTCCCACTACTACCACTCTTCTTGTTGTTGTAGGCCTGGGTTTCATCGCCTTTGTTTGACTGACCTTCAGCCTCTTGCTCACTCTCATGTAGGTTCCCCTGTGATTCTTC
This sequence comes from Heloderma suspectum, assembly GCF_057233095.1. Lineage (NCBI taxonomy): Eukaryota > Metazoa > Chordata > Lepidosauria > Squamata > Helodermatidae > Heloderma > Heloderma suspectum. Next base: position 313,846,979 of record NC_139461.1, on the reverse strand, counting down.
CTCTGCAGGCTGTCCTCCAGTCTCATCCGCACGTACCTGGAATCGGTTCCACAGCTCCACTGCTTCCACTGGCACAGAGTGGCGTCTAGTTCTTCTCCTAACTGTCACCCTTTTCCAAGGAGTATCCTCTACTCCATTTTTCTTCACCTCAGCATTTCCCACTGCCTCAGCTTGCTGTTGCTCTTCAAGCTTCTGGTCTTCCCTTTGCTGCTGTAGCTCCCCCATTCTGTCCAAGAACTCTTTGTGTTCTCTTACTCTCCAGAGGGTCGACAGTCGCCGCTCCAGTCCACTTACTTTTTCCTCCAGCAGCGTGATCAACTTGCCCTTGTTGCAGGTGTAGGCCATGTTGTTCTCAGGCAAGAAAACAAACATGGCACACACTCTCCACCACTGGAGAGTCCTGACCTTCCGTTGCCTCTTTTATTTATTTATTTATTGCATTTATACCCCGCCTTTCTCCCTCTCGCAAGGAACTCAAGGCGGCTTACATTATCCTCCTCCTCACCGTTGTATCCTCACAACAACAACCCTGTGAGGTCGGTTGGGCTGAGAGTCTGTGACTGGCCCAAAGTCACCCAGTGAGCTTCCATGGCCAAGTGGGGACTAGAACCCGGATCTCCCGGCTCCCAGTCCGTCACTCTCACCACTACACTACACTGGCTCTCAAGTCTTCAGTCTTAAGACTGAAGTTTTAAGTCTTCAGTCCATTGCATTATAGGCAGTCAGCTTTTATCCTTCCAGTATGGTAGTATCAGTCTTTTAGCAACCAAAAGGGCGCGAAAAATCCATTTACGCTGACTGTGTATTACAATCCAAGAAGCAGGTAAGTAATTTAAAAGAACATTTCCATCAATAAATATTAAAGAGCTTTCCAATGCAAAAGTTATCCGTATAATAATTTCCTCCCAAAAGGAGACAACTATTCCAAAACATATAAATAAGAGAAGCATTGACTGCATTACACCTCCAACAATTAGCTGAATTAGACAAACCTTTATTAAACAGACACTGTGGTGTCCAATAGACCAGAAACAAACGCTTTTGCTGAATAAGGCATAACCGAAGATCCATTGAACTCTCCGATACAGACGCCAGGATGGCAGTCCATTGATCAGACAAAATAGGACATTCCAATTCCCTATTGCATTCCTGCTGTATACTGCTTGCATCATATTTGTTCATTGATAATAAATATTTGTAAACATGGATTGTGGATCAATATATCTGATCAGCTTCAATAAGTATTTCCAGTAGCGAAGGAGACTCCGAAGCAGTAAAAGCAGCAGGACTGAATCTAGATACCAACAAATGTTTCAATCGCAAGTACTGCCATTCCACTGTAGCAGGCAAGTCAAATTTATCTCGCAAAGTTGGAAATAGCAAAAACTCATCATCAACCCCCACTAATTGATCCAGGGTAAAGATCATTTTATCCATCCAGGTCCACCATAAAAACATTTTCTTACCAATTCTTAAATCTGGATTTCCCCATAAAGTCAGTTTAGCATGGGAAAATGGATCAAACTGTAACTGGCGTGACATTATACGCCAAACTTCACTAACAGCCAAAATTGTGGGAGGAGCTCTGTCTGCCTTGATATGCCGAGGACCTAATGCCATCCATTTAAAGAGAGGGTTAAGAGAGGGCTTCCAGACAAGAAGATTCCAACACTGACCAAGGTGGAAAATCTGATCTGAGTGGAAAAGACCAAAATTTAGTAGAGGTCAGCAAATAGGCCCAATGGTACATAGCTAGATCTGGAAAACCAAACCTGCCTTCATTAATTGGAAGTTGCATCCTTTTTAAATATATTCTTGGTGGAGAGGAACCCCAGAAGAATTTATGAAACAAAGCACTAAGTTTTTGGAAATATTTACCAGGTGCAAGTGTGGGGATCCCACGTACAACAAAATAGGTTTGTTTTTCTACAAAATGTCTCAGAAATCCAGCGGTGCTTCTTGCTCCTGCCCTGCTTCCTGTGCACATGGTGGAGTGACAGGACTGAATGGGGGGAACTGTGGTGGTTAGCGGGGGGGGTGGAGACCCCCTTGGAGAGGGGCCCTGGCCTTTGCTCCAGCCACGCCTCTTGACTTCCTCCAAGCTCTCAAGGCTCCAGGGAAAGAGCTGGCAGAGCTGTGCTTCAGGGTGTCTGAGCTGAAGGGCCTTTTGCAAGGCAGCCTAAGTATCTTCTGAATGGGTTCTGGAAAGAGCTCTGTTTGGGCAATGCAACTGCTCCAGTTTCATTGCCTGAAGCTGCTGAGGGTATCCCAGGCGCTCATCAGCCAGACTGCAGATTCATCAAGATATCTCTGGACATCTCCAGCTTTGCTCCCACCTGAGCAATGTGCTGGAGCCTCTAAGCAGGGAGGAATGAGTCCAAATCAGAAGTGAAGAATATTTTTGACATCCTTTGACAGGGATGGAAGTCATGCTAAATGCAAAGAGGCATTGTCAACTTTGGGGAGTAGGTCTTCAGAAGTACAAATACTCCCATCTCATGCTATTGCATTTTCTCTTCTTCTTAAGATCTCTGTCTCAGGGAGTGTGCTATCCTGGGCCAAGGAAAATAAAACAAGGCAAAGCAAATCAGGCAGTTTTCTTTCAGGTTTGATTTCTGGCCCTAAAGAATCATGACATCAAATAAAATCATCACCAAAATAAATAATTCTGACCTGCCAAGACAGGACAACCCCCACAGGGAGGCTGTGGGCAACACCCAGTGCAGTAAACAAGCTAGATGAAAGGAAGCAAGGGGCAAAATATTCAGAGCAAACAATCTTCCTGCAGGGAAGCGACCTTAAGAAAGAGAAGGGATGGGTGGGATCTGCACTCCCTGTTGTGTTCGCAGCCCCAGTTGGTCTGCCAGGGCTCCAGCAAGGGGAGTTAGCGAGGTCCTCATTGACAGGCTGGGAGCTCCCTTGACAATGCTTAGCAGCAGAAAAGGTGGGGTGTGCGCTCGCCGAGGAGCCGGAGCCAGTTCCAGCTCCTCCTGGTTCTGCCATGTCCAGGCATGGTGAATTGCCTGTGTGCTGTCCCCTTAAGGAGAGGCACAGCTGGGCTGGCCGGCATTAAGAACCCTGGCAGGGACGTGTCACCAAACCCACTGGGTTGCCAGCAGCTCCGTGGAGCCTGAATCCAACCGCCATGGTTCAACAGGCCACACACTGGCAAATGTCATCTGTGCCACGCGTACATTTGGAAGGGGTGTGCCGCATTCATACTTGATCCCTTCTATGTTTACTCCTCCCTAAAACCTTAATATGTGTCTGCCCTGGGTCTCCCACCCTGAACTCTCTGAACTACTCAGCTGCTGAACGATGAAACTGCCTTTGGGCTACTGCAGCGGCCTCTACCCGAGGTGGCCTTTGAAGAGTCAGCGGAAGCTTCAGCTGGTGCAGGACGCCGCAGTCCAGCTCCTGACTGGGACCGATCACATAGGGCACGGGACTCCCTGGTTCCAACAGCCTCACTGGCTTCCATGCACAGTTCAGCGAGGTGGCTATGACGTATAAAGCCCCATATGGCTTGGGAGGAGGCTACCTGAAAGGACAATAGAGCCTGCCCAGGCGTTAAGATCTTCAGGGGAGGCCCTTCTCTCAGGCACATTTGGGGGAGATGCACGAGCAAAGGGCTTCTCAGGGGCTGCTCCCAGGCTGTGGAACTCCCTGCCCAGGGGGCCTAGGTTGCCCCCTCTCTGCTGTCCTTCCACCTGCAGCCAAATTTTGTTTTTAATACACGCAGGCCTTTGGCACACGAGCCAATCTGTTCAAGGGGGGTTTAATTGGTTGGGTGCTATTTTCACTGGCTTCAGTGTTGCGTTTTTTCATTGTGTTTTTAATCCTTTTTTATGATTTTAACTAAGTTTATTCTAATCTTGGTTTTATTACTGTTAGCTGCTTTGAGCACTATCTTCTGTGTGGAAAGGAGGGGAATATCAAATAACGGCACAATCCTATGCATGTTTAGACAGAGAAAAGTCCTACAGCTCCCAGCATTCCCCAGCCAGCTAGGAGTTGTGGGACTTCCTCTGTCTCTAAATATGCATAGGATTGTGCCCTGAATAAATGAGTCACATCGCAGGTTCATCCAGCCCAGTACTACCTATTCCATCTGGCAGATTCTTCACAGGGTCCTGGGCAGGCAGAGATCTTTCCCAGCCTTTCTACTTGAGCTCCTAGTTTTGGCTACGTTTTATGAACATCAGTAAATTCATTCAGCACACTGGGTTGCCTAATTTGCATATCCCACTGAATGCCTTGAGTTACGTGTGGTGGATACCGGAGACTTAAGCTGAAAGAGAAACACACGCGTGGGCAGTTACAGGTCCCTAGGCTTCTTTTGGTACCCAACAGTTTACTCTTTTCTTTCCCCTCCACCCTATCCCTTCCTGAAGCCTCCCAACCCCACCAGTGTTTAAATCCATTTTCATCCTGGTATTATTTTTCCATTGAACAAACAGGGCTGCATTCCTGGCTTGAGCCATAAATCCCTGGCACCGCCTTACTTCTGATTATTCCTTTTATATCTAAAATCTGCCCTTAGCTGTCTCCATGGAGCTGTTATCATTGTTGTAACATGCTGGCATAATAAAACATTGCCTTTTGTTTGATCGCTGGCTGCTGGTAATATTGTCATCTTGTGATGCACACAGATCTCTGTAAACAATAGACAAATGGGGGATTGTCCCATTTGGGTGCAAACGCCAGGATGCCCAGACGAGGAGGAGGCATTAGACCCGACTACCCGTGTCACAGCCACTTAACATTCAGAAAGAGCAGCACTCCCCTAGCCACTGCCGTTAAACACGGGCAGCAGTGAGACGTCCGATCCTCTCTGGTTGCCAGTCCTTACCTGCTCAGACCCAAAGGCCAGAGAAAGCCATCTTCCATGGGACTAGAGCTAAAACTGATACTGGCAAATATAGGGATTTCCCTGAATTGTGCCACTCAGATTTCTGGATGAGGACAAGTACAGCACCAGACAACGACATCCAGGAATCCCATGAAGAGCGAGTACAATCTGTTCCATTCAGTGCGGAACACAGTCATGTACAGTTTGAAGTAAGGTTGCAATAAGGAAGAATTCCCAGTGGGTAGGTAATGTGAGCCAGGGTGGGGGGATGGCATACTCTGATATTCCACTGCATGTCAACTATCATATATTATCAGATATGTCCGTTATCAATCAAATATTGAAATCAAATATAATTGAGTATCAAATACCGGTTTTAAAAATCCCCAGGATAGCTATCAAATATTTGCAAAACCAGAGATATTATCCACCATCAACATTTGCAGAGGAGAACACTACGGAGAACCCTTCTGGGCCAATGCATTTCAACCTGAGCGAGGCAGGTGTGTGTGTGGTGGTGGTGGAGGGGAACACTCTCCCACTGTGGTGCTAGTTTGTGCCTCCATTTCAGTTACTCCTATACTTAACAGAGCTTTGAGTGGGAATTTCTGAGATCAAACATTTAAGATCTTGGCGCATATTCTTGCAGATATGTCTAAGAATTGTTGTCTGGAGGAGCAGGCCCCACTGAAGGCTATTTGTCAACGTTGGCAGAGAAAGCAGCTTCCTTCTGAATTGCCTTTAAACCCCCAAGTGCACAAAGGAGGGAGAAGACAGCATGTCAGGAGAACTGCTCACAACACCTGCGATTCTGTCTTCCTTCTAGAGCAGCCTTCTCCAGCTGGATGTCCTCCAGATGTTTTGGACCACAGCTCCCATAATCCCTGCTAATCTCCCCTGCAGAAGAATATGTGAGCACCACACACTTCCGGAGGGATGCACAAGGCCCTGCTTCACACATTACACAGGAGGAAGCGTCGACCCTGATGGAGGCCATCCTCAGAACTGCCTCAGATGCAAGCCCCCTGAATGATTAAGTGATGGGGAAGCCCCTGCATCCTCCCAAGCAGCTAGAAAGGCCAAAATCTTCCCCTGCTACAGAAACTCATGGTCTAGTAAGAGAAGATGGCAGAAGGTCTTTGTTCCACAAAGAAGACTCCACAATCATCTGCCTCCCTGCACCAGAGCCCCTTCCACAGCTGACTTACAGCTCCTCGTGCCGGGGAGGCAGAAATCTTCCAGAGACAGAGATGAATGCAGAGCGTTCTGCTCCCCACCTGGAGTTGCTCCTAACGTGGTGCAGAATTTATGCCCTCCCTGCTTCTTCGTAGCATGATTTAAATACGTTTGATGATACAATGAAAGATCTTAGCAGGTTTCAGCCATTTAAATGTAATTATGAAACTTTGGCATCCAGATTCCAGAGATAAATCATTAATATGTCTGCTACCTGTGCATGTTGCAGCTGTTCAATGGGCAAAGCGTGACAATGGGCCCAGGGAGAATAAGCAGCAATGGCTGCAGGACCCCTGGACTCATCAGGGTGCGTTTCATTGTCCTTTACTGTTTCGTTGTCCTTCCAAGGGGAGAGAGCGACTTTAGTGGCAACCTGACCACAAAAGACAGATCTGCCAGCATAAGGGGGTTTGTTTCCCTCCCTATTCAAAATCTGTTCTCCTGAGACTGGCTTTCTTTAAAAAAAAAAAAAAAGCGTTTCCTGAACATGGGAACGGCCTCCTTGGATCAGGCCGAAATCCATCTTGTTCAATATTTTGTTTCCAGCAGCAGCAGCCAATAACATTCAAGGCAAGCTTTCCAAACGCTCCTCTTGCTAGATCAAAGCAAAACGTTTGCAAAGCAGCCCTTCTTAAAGTTAATTAAAATAACCCCACCCACCCATATCACACTGCCGGTTGGTTTCTGGGCTCAGTTCAAGGTGCTGGTTTTAACCTTAAAATCCCTAAACAGCTTAAGACCTGGCTGTCTAAGGGGCTGCCTGTCAGATCCGCAGAAGAGGCTTATTTGTTGGGCACATGTGAAGAGGCTTCCTCCTGCGTTGCCCCCAAACTACAGCCTGCGCTCCCTCAAAAAGTGTGATTGACCCCCCCCTTTTGGCCTTCAGAAAGGGTGCGAAAATGCATCTTCTTAATGTAGACTTTTAAAATATGTAGTTAAAATGTTCTGATGTTTCACTGTCTTTAATGTTCTTGTTTTTTATTGTGTTAAGGTGTTATTATTTTAAATTGTTGTACACCACCTTGATGGCTTTTTAGCAAATAAGGCAGTATATAAATGTTAATAATAAATAATAATTCCTTGCACACCCTCTGCTCCTTTCCAAACAGTGAAACAGAAGCAAAGGTCATTCAAGGCCTGCTTTGCTTGGGTCTAAGCTATTGCAAAGCAGGCCTTACAACTGCAAGACCGTAGCGATTTTTCCAGCTAGCTAAACTGAAAAAGTTTGGATTAGCATTTGTATACCATGTAGAATAAGAAAGACTTAAATATACTCTTTCAAGAGAGATAGCCATGCTGGTGTGTTGCAGCAAAAATAACAGAGTCTTGTGGCACCTGAAAGACTAACAAATTATGGCATACGTTTTCATGGACAAGGAATGTTGGATGTAGCATCTTCAAGTTTTTGTTGTTTGCCATCTAGGGAAATTATCAGAATGAATGAAGATCTGAAAAAATTGATCACAACTATTTGGGGAAGAGCTCCAATGAGGTGACTCTCCCCCCATCCCCCCTCCCACACACACACACAGTGTTGTTGTTCAGTCGTGTCCGACTCTTCGTGACCCCATGGGCCATAGCACGCCAGGCCTTCCTGTCCTGCGCTCTCTCCCGGAGCGTGCTCAAGTTCATATTCATTGCATCGGTGATGCTATCTAGCCGTCTCATCCTCTGCCATCCCCTTCTCCTTTAGCCTTCAGTCTTTCCCAGCATCAGGGTCTTTTCCAGGGAGTTTTCTCTTCGCATTAGGTGGCCAAAATATTTGAGCTTCACCTTCAGTATCTGTCCTTCCAATGAGCACTCAGGGTTGATTTCCTTTAGGATGGACTGATTTGATCTCCTTTACAGTACTTACATGGTAAAATGTAGATAGGAAAGTGCCCCTACATGGTGAAATCTGAAGTTACCACATTCTGAAGAAAGAAAGAAAGAAAGAAAGAAAGAAAGAAAGAAAGACAGACAGACAGACAGACAGACAGACCACTAGAAATTAACTTATTTTCCTACATGGGAAATGCCTTCATACACCCATGTTGGCATGTGGCAATTGACAGGGAAAAGCCACCAAGTGGTGACTCTTCCACATTTAAATTGCTCATATGAATGGGCTCTGAAATGTAATGTGTGTGATGTGGCCCAGCAGAATACGTCCGGCAGAAATTAATGGGATGGCCCCGAGAGAGCTTCATGGCAGCCCTCTTGTGCCATGCGAATGGCAACATGGCCTCCCGTGGTTTCCACCCCACCCCTCCCAGCCTCCCCCTTTGAAGTGACAGGATGGGACCAGGGCTTTGTCAAATCACCTTGTAAGGGACTCCTTCAGCGTTATCTTTGATGAGCAGTCCCCTTGATGTTGCGAAGCGGCAACCCTGGGAACTGAAGGCTGCTCTTGTGCATCACAAGAGAGCACGCTGGCCCAGGTGTATCACAGGCATTGTATGGTTCCTCCTCCCAGGGCTGTCCACTTCTCTGCCTCTTCAGTCCTAATGAGCCTGCAGGTCAGTGCCATCTCTGTGCTTTTACATGGGCTACCTTTCAATATGTGACCAGCCCTGCAGAGCATGGAGGTTCTTCAATGGTATCAGTTTGCCCTATTGGAGCAACAGCCCCTCCCTGACCCCCAGGAATGGTAATAGGAGACTTCCCACTGCTTTTTCTTCCAGCAGAACCCCACAGAGTGCAGGAGCAATTTGGGTGTGCTGCTTGTCTTGTTTTCCCTCCCTGAATCTGATTTTTTAAAAATGAATAAATCTCTCTTGCAAAAGGAAAGTACTGTCTGTCATCTCTTACTGGGAAATGCCCTAATCTGATCCTGACTGTTTGCCTGGAAAGGCAGCCTCATTTGAAATCTCAGGCAGGGCATGGATAATGCCAGAAGGATGACGGCAGTGCCTGGGATCCTTGCTTGAGAGTGGCAGTCTTAATCATACGGGGCTGCTCAGGATGCTATCCTTGGGAGACCACTGGCACAGCGAGGCATCTTTCCGAGGGCTCCCTCGACCTCCACAACCCCTTGTGCTGAACTCCAGATGCTGGATGTGGAGCTATGCATTCCAGGTGGCATGATCAGAGGTGGCCTTGCGCGCACACGCAAGCAGTCTTGTCGTGCCCATGACATCGGCAGCACTCTGAGCACATTGCATGCTAGTCCACTGCGGAGAGAACGGGGCTTGTCAAGGGTTCGCGACAACTTGCTAAAACTCATAATTGGCCCCAGTCCAGGAAATGTTTGTTGGACTCCCTGCTCCCCTATTTCAAAGGTGCTTAAACCTGAGCCAACGTCCCCTAGACCTGCACACATGCCATCAATCTTATTGTTGTTCAGTCGTTCAGTCCATCAATCTGCCACACAGTATATCAGCCTTCCTCAACCTGGTGCCCTCCAGATGTGTTGGACTTGTTGTTGTTCAGTTGTTAAGTCGTGTCCGACTCTTCGTGACCCCAAGGACCATAGCATGCCAGGCCTTTCTGTCCTGCGCTCTCTCCCAGAGTGTGCTCAAGTTCATATTCTTTGCATCGGTGATGCGATCTAGCCATCTCATCCTCTGCCGTCCCCTTCTCCTTTTGCCTTCAATCTTTCCCAGCATCAGGGTCTTTTCCAGGGAGTTTTCTCTTCACATTAGGTGGCCAAAATACTTGAGCTTCAGCTTCAGTATCTGTCCTTCCAATGAGCACTCAGGGTTGGTTTCCTTTAGGATTGACTGATTTGACCTCCTTGCAGTCCAGGGGACTCCTAAGAGTCTTCTCCAGCACTACAGTTCGAAGGCATCAGTTCTTTGGTGCTCAGCCTTCCTTATGGTCCAGCGCTCACAGCCATGCGTTGCTACCAGGAAAACCATAGCTTTGATTAGACGGACCTTTGTCAGCAAGGTGATGTCTCTGCTTCTTGCTATGCTGTCTAGGTTTGCCATAGCTTTCCTCCCAAGGAGCAAGCGTCTTTTAATTTCATGGCTACAGTCACTGTCTGCAGTGATCTTGGAGCCCAAGAAAGTAAAATCTGTCACTGCTTCCATTTCTTCCCCTTCCATATGCCAGGAAGTGATGGGGCCAGATGCCATGATCTTAGTTTTTTTAATGTTGAGTTTCAAACCAGCTTTTGCACTCTCCACTTTCACAGTCCCACAATCCTCAGCCAGCATGGCCATTGGTGTTCAAGTGCCCTGAGGACCTAGGCAGCCCAAAGCCTGCACCACTGCCTCTCCCCAGCTATCCAAGCTCTGAAGTCAGGGACAGAGAGCTGCTACAAAGCCGGGCTTTCATTCACATGGGCGTGCAAATCACATCCAGGTAAAGCAAACACACACCTGAATGATCTTTTGGCATTGAACTCTGGGCACTTAGGAAAACCTGATACACCCCCCGCCCCGCCCCAAGCTGAGAGTCAGAGACCACAACAAGGTCCTTGAAAGCAATTCTTTGATTTATTAAAGAGGAATTTAAAATGAAGTAAAATCACTCATCAGGGCAATTAGAACTAGACATACATTTGGGGAATTAGAATAATACATTAACACTCAGAAAGTTAAAGACAAGCATTTAAAGTCAACAGTGAAGTATACTGGCATGCATAGAAAATCGTGTGTGTGTGTGTGTGTGTGTGTGTGGTGTAGCTGATCATGGAGGATGGGAGAGAAGGTGGGTGGAGGGAGAAGGAACTTTCTGCTTGATATTTTTGAATGGGAGAGTAACAGACTGTTTGGGGGGATGGTGAGAGAGTTTTAGAGCAAATGCAGGGTTTGGGGAGAAAATGGAAGGAGAAAGAGCTAAAGCCTAGGAGTTTTGGAGTTTGGTATTGGATGGAATATTAGGGAAAGGGAAGAAAAGAGAGGAGGAGAATAGAAGATGATGCAAAGATTTACCTCTCCTTATCTGCTGACTTGTGGAATGATAAGAAGCTCTGTTGAGTTCCTTCTCTGGGAAAAACGGAGAGAAAGAGGGGAGGAAGGGGGATTGCTCTTCTTAGCAGAAAGGATGGAAGGAGTCCTCTTTTATTCTCTCCCTTGCTGCTGTGTTCTATGAATTCGGGTTGCTGTTTTTATCCTTTTTCTTTCAGGATGTAGTAATCAGAATAAAATGAAATAAGTCTTTCTTCCAAAGATTACTCATGGATGTTGGAAAAGGATTTTTAGGTGTCAGACATTAAGGGAAGAAAGAAGATAATGGGATTCTCTTTCTTTCCTGATGTGTGGAAAAGATGGGAGTTGATGGGTGCATATTTCTGGCTTTCACAGCTCCAGGTGAGTAAGATAGCCAGGGGGATTTTGGTGATGGTCTTAAACAAAGGTGATCCAAGAGTCATGTAGGCAAGCTTGCTTACACAATACTGAATTTTCAGGGTCTTACAGCTTTAAATGGCATTGAATTCTTTATTTTCCCTTCTATTTGGCTTAAACAGGAAGGCTAGAAATCAGCATAAAATATTTTCATGGTGGGGGCTTCTGTGGCTGTTGTCCTGAGGCGAGACCTGAATTTTTTGCAAGTGTTAACACAGAGGAATCAAGGCAATCAGAGCACAATGGCTGTCCAGCAAGTTTATGCAAGAAGTCTGCATCTCCTCTTGGGTTGTGCAAGGCCTTAACATCCTATGGGACCTGTTTTTCTGCCCTTCTCCAAGTCCAAAAAACCCTAGTCCCCCATCCAGATACAGGCTACCTTTTCCCAGATCAGCAGAATTTGGGGGTACGTCATAACAGAACAGTGCTGTAAAGGTAATGGGTACCCCCAGTTTCCAGGGACCATGTTTTCTGCTACCCTCGTGGAAGGAGGAGGGTCAGAAGATCAGAAGGACGAAGGAGGAAGATCAGAAACCACCTTTCTCTGTCAGTGGTTTTAATAACTTGAAGACGGATCAAGAAAGCAGAGAAGGATTTTCCACTCACTGCTCACCTAGCTCTCCCATTATAGCAAGGTGTGCAAGGGAGGAATGGGAGCAGGGGTCAGGCGCTGCATCAGAAGGGGATGTGTTGGGAACTGTTTTATGCAAGTCTACATTTATGGAAAGCCTTATCCAGGTGCTGCGGAATGAGGGGATTCCATGGGGTCCCCGACCTCCAAACAAAGTTTTCTTGGAGTTCATTATGCCTCTTGTGTGAAGCTTGAATGTCCTACTCTTCTGCGCTAGTGCTGCCAAATTCCCAGGTCTGAGGCTTTCCTGCCACTCTGTGTGGACTTCAGAATATATGTGACTCTAAGCAACGAAGTACGTACACGCACGCATACAAGGAGAATGCAGGAGTGTGTTTGAATGACACGAGCTACATGCACACCGTGTTAAAAAAACAGTCTGGCCCAGCAGAGTTTCTTGGGTCCTACCAAGCTACATTTTCTGGATACAGACTGTCAGGATGTAGGGTGGCCACAAATGACTCGCCAAAGAAGAGGACAAAAGACAGTGCCAATTGCGTAACATTTGCATATGGTCATTTATAGGTGTGGGTGCACATTTAGAAACTGTTATGACAATGTAAATAGAAATGCAGCACGTCTCCCCATGGTCCAGAAGACTCTGCCCACGTGAGCTCTGCACTGGCCTGCTCAGTCTGCTGCCCAGGGGCTACCTGGAGATGGACAAGCATTCCCATGGTTCTTATTGGACAGGATAGCCCTTCAAATAGAGGAGTGCTTCAAACAGAGGATGCTCCTCTGGCAGCCCTCCAAATACATGACTGACCACTGTAAAGGAGGCCACCTGGCCAGCCAGAGATGGGAGGATGTAACACAGGGGAACTCTTTTTAGTGCTGACCCCAGCTTGCTGCAGTGCGTAATGATCTGACCCTCACCATGGGATGGCAAGGAGAGCAATGGCTCAACAGAGGCTGGGGGATGTTGACCTGGTGTTGAATGGGGTACAGCTACCCTTGAAAGACCAGGTCCGCAGCCTGGGGGTCATTTTGGACTCCCAGCTGTCCATGGAGGCTCAGGTGTCAGCTGTGAGCCGGACAGCGCTGTATCAACTCCATCTGATATGGCGGCTGCGCCCCTACCTTCCCGACCATCTGCTCCCATCGGTAGTACATGCCCTGGTCTCCTCTTGTTTAGACTACTGTAATGCGCTCTACGTGGGGTTACCCTTGAAGACGGTTCGGAAACTGCAGCTGGTACAGAACGCGGCGGCTCGCCTGATTAAAGGCAGCCGCCGGCGAGATCACATCACTCCAGTGCTGAAGGAGTTGCACTGGTTACCAGTTGTTTTCCGGGCCAAATTCAAGGTGTTGGTTTTGACCTTTAAAACCCTATATGGTTCCGGCCCAGCCTATCTTAAGGAGCGCCTCCAGCAACACCAGACAGGCTGCTTAACAAGATCAGCCTCGGATGGCCTTCTCTCTGTCCCATCAGCCAGGACAGCTAGACTGGTGGGGACGAGGGAGAGGGCCTTCTCTGTGGTGGCCCCCACTCTGTGGAACTCCCTCCCTAGGGAACTCCGTCATGCCCCCTCTTTAATGAGCTTCCGTCGTGCATTAAAAACGTGGTTGTTCAGGCAGGCATTTGGGGTGGGTTAGGGTATTTTTTTAAAAAAAATTTTATGGTAAAATTTTATTGTTTTAAATTGTTTATGGTGGGTTGTACATCGCCCAGAGTGGCTGGGTGACCAGCCAGATGGGCGATTAATAAATTTAATAAATAAATAAATAAACAGAAGGCCAGCAAGGTGGGCGAGGAAAGGACACACTGCACACCAGAGGGGAGGTGTCCGAAAAACCTCCCCTCCCGCACACACAAAGCACAGATTTCCCGAAGTGGATTCCACTGGCAAGCCCTTTCCCCTGGGCCCTGGTGCCTGGAGCCGGTGGATTGGCCAGGCCTGCTATGGCAGACGGCGGGGCGGAGTGGAGCCTGCGAAGGCCTTGCGGCAGCCAAACCACACAGCTTTGCCATGATCTTATTCCAGTGTGTAAATACTGTGCTTTCTGTTGCAAGAGGGAGGGGAGCGTGCTGAGCCCTGCCCACCTCTCCGAAGTGCCCACATGAGGACGAGGCAGGAGCTGGCTTTGCATAGATTATTGCTCCTCGCGGGTGGAGGGTAGGTGTGGAAGCCCTCAAATCTTGTATTAGAGACGATTAAGCTTTGATTGTATTGTATTCTCTTATGAAGGGGGACTCGGCAAAGCAGTGATTTGCGATGCACTTCTTGCACTTTGCGGGGGGACAAATTCCTTTCCCTCAATATGTTGCGTGCATAATGTATGCAAACAGCCTTGGCAAATGCAGCATTTATGGGTTCACACCATTTATATTTCATGGGCTACACTCTTACATTTTACTTTCCCCTATTAACAGAGAGAGATTAGACCACTTAACCAGAAAATCAGGGAGAGGAATAAATGCATTTTAATAACGATCAATGCCTATTCCATCCCTAAATAGGGGGACAGGGAGGAAATGGGTTTAGGGATTTATTCTGACCTTTCTGAAAGCCGCATCCTTCAAGCTCAGTGAGCATGTACTGCATCACAGAAGTCAGGAATGGACAAGGCCCCGGAGATCTCTCAGTCCAGCCTCCCTTTTCACTGGCCCAGGAAATTAGCACTGGAGACTGCTGCATCTAGCCAAACAGAAGTTATAAGCTGGAATCACATAAGCACAATGGAAGGTTTGCTTGATGGCTGTTTATCTTCCTACAGCAACCCTTTCCAATAGTTTGGGATGTTTAGAGGGACTCACCCTTTGCTTGGATGATGTTGTGTCCTTGTATGTATGGATTAGACAAATTCAGGGAGGACAGGTCTACAAATGGATATTAGCTATGACTGGCAAAGGAGAACAAAAAACCAAAGGAGAGAAGGCACAAATAATAAGGGGGGAGAGAACTAGGGAGCTTAAATGCTGGGGGTGCCCAGAAATGTCTTATTGGCCTGTCCTGGTACACTGCTCTTGGGCATCTGAAGGTCTCTGGCTGCCTCCCCCAACCTGGCACCCTCCAGAGGTGTTGGATTCCAACTCCCATGTGATAGCTGGGGATTGTGGGAGTTGGCATCCAACACCTGTGGAGGGCGCCAGGTTGGGAAGGCTGGTCTACGGCTACTCCAGCATCAGGAGCTGCTCTCCATCCCTGGGCAGCGTAGGCAGACGACTGTACTCGGGGCCGGCCCAGGCTTTCTGCTGCCCGAGGCAAGAACAAGGCGGTGTCCCCTCCCATTCCATGCATGAAAGCCGACTGGACAGGCAGTTGAGCCTTCCTTCCATGCGGGCCGTGGGGCAACATCCTCCGCTGCACACGAGGCAGCGGGCTCGCCTCAGAGGTGCAGCACAGGCTGCAGGGCACTCACCGCTCCGTCCTCCAGCCCCTTGCCGCTGCCCCCCAGCCTCTGCTGCCTGGGGTGACTGCCTCCCTCCACTCGATGGTAGGGCCGGCCCCATCTGCACTGCTCTGGAACATCCTTTGGGATTCACTGGCAGCCCCTGTGACACCTCTTGTGGCACTGGGCAACTCTCGGCAGAGCAGACTGCCTGTCTCAGCCTGTCTCAGCTGGCCCCGAGGACCCGTGTAGGATGGGCCCTGCCGGGGCGCTGCGACTCTCCCTGTGTCTCTGCTAAATAGTAGCTCCTAAGTGATGCATTTTACATCTGGCAGCAGGAAAGGGGCAGCTGCAATTAGCTATAACTATTTCATTTTAGTCAAGTGTCCCATTATAATTTGCATTTCACCTTTTAATTGCATTGTGGAGAACGGGAGCCGGCTGCCCACCAGTTGCAGTGAGTGAAATATGCAGAGGCTATAAAAAGCTAATGCCAGGAGAGACCTGGTGTACTTCATAGAAAGGTTTTATTTACTGATGTAAAAGCTAATCGGCTTCTGTGTCCAGGCCAACCTTGTGTTTGCTCCCTCACTTTTAGCTGGGTGAGCACCTCTTCCTGGGTGCTGGAGCAGGTGTGGGCAGAGTTGCAGTGTGGGGGTGGGAGGTACTCCCCTCATTCAAAGCCTCCCCTCATTCACTAATAACTGGGAGGTAGGTGCACAACTTACCAGCCTAGCCCAGATCCACCTGAGCAGTCCAGACCGTGGTGTGTCCCAAGCAGAGAGCATGTGTGCGGCATAATAGTCTTCCCAAGCAAGCTAGAGGAACGACTGCACCTGAGCCACCTACATTCTGCGGGGCCTCGGGGCTGCTCAGGTCTTCACAAAAGAGCCATCTCTAAAAAAGGACATGAAATCTGTATATTATCACTTTGCATGTACATCTCAAACAAAAGTAAGACCCCAACCCCATCAGAATGTTGATCATTCTGGAATCAGAAACCACATGCTTTCTGTGGATGTTTTTACTGTGTCCTTGCTGCATCACTCTCTGTTGCAGTTACAGGCACTACAGCAAGGCGCATGAGCAGCAAAGAACAGAACTAGGCCCCACGCTGCTGGGGGAGGCGATCTCCCCACTCCACCTTCCACTGCAGGCCAATGGCTAATCTGGCCTGAGGCAAAAGTCTGTCCCAATATCAAAACAGAGTTCTAGCCAGGCTTTGGAAACAAGCAAAATTCACCCATTGTATCTCCCCAAAGGAAAGTGCGGATCAGAGGACAGCTCGTGGCCAGAAAACAGCCACAGCAGAGAGTGAGGCACATTCTAGCAGATTGATTTCCATGCCTTTAAGCATAACTGTGCTGGACAGTGGCCCTTTTCACTACCAGCTATGCTAGCCCAGGGGCTTCAGTGGGCAGCAGGCAGGGAATAAAGGATCTGGGGGCAGAGGCAGTGGAGCCCCCCTAACATTGGGACACCACATTGTGAAGCTGCCCCCAGCTTGCCTCAACACAGCACGTGACGGTCCCATAACATTTCCCCAGCTGCCTGTCCGGCAAACACGGCGTTGCTCAGTGCATGTCGCCAGAAAGTGGATGCTTTATCTGTGGTTACAGTTTTAGGTGTGCTGGCTAACTTCACCCACAGCCTTGGACTTCTTCCTCCTCTTCTTCTCAGGGTTCTGAGTTCTGGCATCCAGGAAGGGGTTTGTCTCTTCCTCTGGTGCCTTCCCACCTGGGACGCAGTGTCTGCCAGGCGGCCTCCCACCACCCCTGGCTCCAGGCTTGACCCTGATGCTGGCAGAAGTCTCCTTTCTTAACCTTCCAGCAATACCAGCGCCCATACTTGAGGGCTGTCCCCACTTTTCCTCCTTCCTCCTCTCCCCCCCTGCTATTGTCCCCTTTCCCTGCCCTGCCCCCCTCATTCTAGCCTGGAGCCATTGGCCTGACCTGGTCTTGGCCTCCTCTGTCCTGGCCTCCCTTTGATGATCCAGCCATTCCAGGCCCATCATGACCCCTGGCAACAGTTCTTTTTGCTCCACTCCACCCTTTGCTCACACCTCCGCCATGGGGCTTCTAAGCAGCCCTTTTCCCCCTAGGGGGGCCATGTGTCCTACGCTACAAGTGGCATTGGAAGGGCTGTCCAGTCCAAGCCTCATTTAAAAGCAAGGACGCCTAAGAAGGGAGAATAGTGCAGAGTTAAACTGTGGAATTTGCTACCACAAGATGTGGTGATGGCCACCAATTTGGATGGCTTTAAAAGGAGATTGCACAAATTCCTGGAGGAGGCTATCAGAGGCTACTAGTCCTGATGGCTATGTGCTACCTCCAGGACCAGAAGCAGTGAGCCTATGTACACTGGTTGCTGGGGAACATGGGCAGGAGGGTGGTGTTGCACTTGTGTCCTACTTGTGGGTTTTCCATGGGCCCCTGGTTGGCCAAGGTGTGGACGGAATGCTGGATGAGATGGACCTTGGTCTGATCCAGCAGGGCTCTTCTTATGTTCTCAACAGCAGGGGACTTGAACATATCCATCTAGAGTGGCCACATAGATTGCCCCCAAAGAGGACATGCATCATCAAAAAAATAGGAGAAAAGAGGACAGTTATTTGCATAACATTTGCATATTTATTTATTTATTTATTGCATTTATATCCCGCCTTTTTTCCTCTTGCAAGGAACCCAAGGCGGCTTACATTATCCTCTTCCTCCTCTCCATTTTATCCTCACAACAACAACCCTGTGAGGTAGGTTCGGCTGAGAGTCTGTGACTGGCCCAAAGTCACCCAGTGAGCTTCCATGGCTGAGTGGGGACTAGAGCCCGACATTAATATATATAAATTAATATAAATTTATATTTATAGATATAAATAAATGCTAATTTATATCTATAGATGCCAATTTATAAATTGTTACTATAGTTTAAATAGAAATATAATACATTTCACCTTAGAGGGGAAAACTGTTGACTAGGTGACCGGTGTACCCACCTGTTCAGTCTGCTGCCCAGGTGCTGGACAACTTCAAGGCCGATCTCCTCCTCTTGACGGCTCTTTATCTTTACACCACAGTTGGACAGGAGAGCTCTTCAGCTAGAGGACACTGTCAAAACAGACCTCAGGCATCTTTTCCAGTAGAGGATTATCCTACATAGAAAGAGGACACATGGCAACCTTATAACCCATCCACAGTTGGACCTGGTCACAGGTCTGGGAATGGTCTGGGAATCTCCCATATGACTTGCAGCCATGGTATTGTGTCAGGGGGTGGATCACTTCTTTGTTGGCTGCATTGCCCACCATCCTGATCTTAAAAATAAGTCCCCCTCCTGCCTGTCATGGCATTGGGCTGGTGGGCACGTTCAAGTGCCCGTTTCGTCCTCCTCCTTGCTTTAAAAAAAAAACTGCTTTGTTGCATTTACACAGCAGTTCCATTCCTGCACTGAGCAGGGGGTTGGACTCGATGGCCTTGTAGGCCCCTTCCAACCCTACTATTCTATGAGTCTGTGATTCTATGATTTGTCTTTTCTCAGAGGCTTTTAGTGCTGATGTGCTGGTGAGGCAACTCAGCAACCACACACCCGGCCCCTGGAAAACGAGAGCTGCTCAGAGGTGCAGGTGCTGTTCCATGCACTCAGGCAGGCACCGCCACCGTGTCCTGGCCCAAGAGCAAAAAAATGCATGACTTTCATGGCATTTTGCCCCATCAGATGATGCTCAAAGGGTAACACCCAGTTTAAGTTGAACAACTTACTAAATTTTACTCAATAAACTAAAATTAAATTAATGTTTATTTTCTTTTACAGAGCAATCCTATAGTCACATTAGACCAAGGAGGGAGACACTCTGCCGCTGTGCAGGGGACATGGCTGGCCACCATGTTCTATGTGAGCTCAGACTAGAAGGGGAGGGGAAGTGAAAAACGCCTCTCCCCAAATTACAAAAAACTGCATTAAAATGACAGACACATGGACAGCATCCCTTGTAACACCACCAGTGTCCACTGTTCAGGGACTGCATCAGCTCACACATGTGGGAAGAGGGCTAATAAACTCACCATGGCAAGGACACACGGCAAGAGAATACTCAGCACCACAGCCCACACAAGGCAGAGAACAATGCCGCAGCGCTCCCACTGTATGCGCTCCAGTGGCACAGGAAGCAATGCTGCCACTGCTGAGAGTCCACCAGTGTCCACCCAGCCTGTGGGCCAAGCCCCTTTGGGCTGCTCAGAAGCATAGCTTTGGAGCATGCACAACATGCCAAGGGAAGGAAGGAGAAGCTCTGCAGCCCACCAGTCACACAGTTCCCTTGGCAGGAGGCCAGCAAAGAGCCCGCATGGCCCTCGTGGGACAAGGCTCCAAGACCCACCCAGGGAGGGAAATGCCATTTGCCAGGCAGCCAAAGGGAAGGGCCAGACACACAGGGACAGCAGCAGGCTACGGTGGCTCACTGCACAGGGCACGGGGCTGGGAAGCAGAAGGAGCTCAAAGCCCAAAGGGGAAGGGAAAATGCATCCCCTCCCCTTTGCACACCTGGCCAAAAAAAGTCATGTTGGGGGTGAAAGGGAGGGAGCCAGGACTCAGAGCCACACTGTGAACTACACGGAGCACAGCAAGAGACAAGCCAGGATCAGGTACGTTGCGGGACACCTGCCTCCCCCACACCACGCCACCCCCAGCCTCCATCACAGACATCAGGAGCACGGGGCCTGCAGGGGATACTTTGCCAGGTGGAAGACATTTTATATGCAGGAGGGCGCAGGAGGGAATCCGGGGCACACCCCACACTGCAAGGGGTGGGAAGCAGCTCTTGCATGCAGGCTGTGTCCTGGCACTCCCAGGTGGAGCGGGTGGGGTTCGGCATAGTGCTTGTGTCTGGAGTCCCGAGGCGAGGTACCTGTTAGGCTGCTAGGCAGAGAAGTGCTAGCAATGTGCTGGGGTTCCTCTGTCCCTTCTGGAGCCAGCTGTTTGCAAGGTACCCGTTCTCCAGTTCCTCACCCACAGAGCCCACCCCGCCCACGCTGCCTTGTGTACCGGTCTCCTCAGGCCACGCAGCCTAGTCTGGCTGGCTGTGGAAGGCCCTCCTCTTGGAGGCCCAACGGGCGCAGACATCGGTCTCATTTCGGCGCCAAGTAAAAACACGGCTTTTTACCAAAGCCTTTGAGGGCTAAATATGTTCCCTAAAGTAGCACACTGCTTTAACTGTTTTATTGTTTTAGATTTTAATTGGTATACATTTGTTTGTGGTTTAATATGCTATTAACTGCTTAAATTATTTATTGTTTTATACTGTTTAGATTGAGTCTATCTGTACGCCTCCCTGAGATCTTAATGATACAGAGTGGGATACAAACAAACAAACAAACAAACATTATCTGAGTTATGGTCTCCCTGTGTGACGTGTATAAACTGGGTGTGGTGCGGTGTGGCCGGGTCTCCAAGGGTGATGCCCCCTGCAGGTCTGGAGCATTGCGGTATCCAGGGTAGAGGCAATGCTGTTGCCTGATGGTGTCCACGGTTTGGTCCAATGTCCTTTATATACCCCCTGCTCTGCTGTGGTTCCCCTGGAATCTCCAGAGCACTTCCTGAGAGTGACTCCAGGGCCTCCGCCTGGTCCCTGCAGACACATTGGACTGCAGCCCCCATCTGAGAAACCACCACATGACTGGTGGTTGGGGCAGGGGGGCAGGGCACTTTCGTGAACCCAAGAGGGGCAGATGGGGACCTCAGGGGGTCTGTGTCTGGCCCCAGGGGCTGAGGCTCTGAGCAACCAAAATGTTCACGGGGCTGGAGCAAGGCCCTTGTGAGGGAAGGTGGCAACGTCAGGGACTGTTCAGCTTCGAGAAAAGGCGGGGGAAGGGAGGCGTGACAGCGGTGTGCAGAATATGCCTGGTGTGGAGAAAGTGGAGAGGGAGACATTTTTCTCCCTCTCTCACAATATTAATATCATACAGCCAAACATAATGCATTGGGGGTTGGAATCGATGGTCTTGTAGGCCCCTTCTAACCCTACTATTTTATGATCCAAACCCTATATCATCATCATCATTAACTGTATTATTAACTGTATTATTATTACATTTATATCCTGCCTTTTTTTCCTCTAGCAAGGACCCCAAGGTGGCTTACACAGTTCTCCTCCTCTCCATTTTATCCTCACAACAACCCTGTGAGGTAGGTTAGGTTGAGAATCAGTGACCGGCCCAAAGTCACCCATTGAGCTTCATGGCTGAGTGGGGACTAGAGCCTGGAGCTCCACAATCCCAGTCCTACCCTCTAACTGCTGTCCCACACTATCAGTGGTGTGTGCACCACCATGATGAAGCAGGTGGGAACTCTTTGGGGGTGGGGATGTGGAAAGCCCTGAGCTTTCTTCAAACACTGTCCAAGAAATCTTGGAAACAATGAATCAATGATTGTTCAAGGTGTGTGCTGCTAATAGTGCGTTCGGGAAGCCGCATCCCTTTCATCCCACCTGGTTTCCACGATCACCTGCCTCTCCTTCCTGCACGGGTGCAGTACAAGTGGAAGATGATGACTTGCATCACAGGAAAAGTCACTGCTTCCATTTAGAGACAGGCTTCAACTTTTGCATTCACCAATTGCCTGGATAAGCTCTGGCAGTGCATGTTTAAAGGTCTAATCTCATGGCCTGCTTTGCTTGTTGTTAAGAGCCAATGCATTTAAGAAGGTTTCCCATGAATCAGTGCTGCTGCTGTTGCTGCTGTGCCCCCCCCCCCCGCCACCTCACTCTCTGGCAGTGATGGATGAGCCAAAGGGAGCCATTTAGACGGTTCCACATACAGCCCCAACCCACACAGTGAATGATTTCCAATGCCGGCTTTAATTTATTTTTAAATGAAATTTGCTATTGATTCTGGATTAAAAGAACAAATCTTAGAGCAGTTACTCCTGACAGCACTGTGAAAGAAGCCAGGGGGACTTTCCCTGTGGTGGAACATGGCTCTTTACCTGGACATGGAAAAAACCAACATTGAAATGCAAGGCGGGTGATAATTAATCCTATGTCTCCTTTTTCCAGATTAAAAAATGGGGCAAATACCAGGATCTTCCCTAGAGTCCAGAGTCTGAGAGATCAAGGTGAGAAAAAAAGAAGAGCCGGGGGCCTGTGGCTGCAGATGCCATCCCTGTTTCATGTACCGCTGTGTGTGGCATGGGGTGAGGGGATAGAGTTCAGTGGCAGCAAAAAAGCAGCGCATTCTCTGTGTCCAGAAAGGTTAGGGTTGGTAGCTCCACTCTCAAGAAGCTGTCAGGGAAGTCCTAAGAACAGGAGGTGCTTCTCAATCTCATGCTAGGAAAGTGGCACATCTTAGTCACAGACCCACACAGACCCACAGATTCACCAGCTGCAGTGGGAGCCCACATGTATCAGGAAGGGCTTTGCATAGTCAGTGGGGCAGCAGGGAAGACAAGCAGTGGGCCAGGTGGGGCCATCAAGGAGATTATCTAGGATGGTTAAAACAAACTGGGAGAATGGGCATACAAATGGCAAATGAGGGTCAGTGTAAGCAAGTGTAAAGTGAAGCACATTGGGGCAAAAAATCCCAACTTCAGGTATAGCCTGATGGGATCTGAGCTAGCAGTGACTGACCAAGAAAGAGATCTTGGGGTTGTGGTGGACAGCTCGATGAAGATGTTGACCTAGTGTGCAGCTGCTGTGAAAAAGTAGTGTGCAGCTGCTGTGCAGTATCATGCTAGGCATAATTAGGAAAGGAATTTAAAATAAAGCTGCCAAGATCGTACTGCCCTTGTACAAATCTATGGTGTGACCACACTTGGAATACTGTCTACAGTTCTGACCCTGCACCTAAAAAAGGATATTGCCAACAGGAAAAGATGAAGAAAAGTGCAACTAAAATGATCAAGGGGCTGGAGCAACTCTGTTATGAGGAAAGATTACCATATCTGGGACTGTTTAGCTTAGAGAAAAGATGAGTAAGGGGAAACATGATAGAGGTGCACAACATTCTGCATGGTATGGATAGGGAGACATTTTTCTCCCTCCCTGTAATACTAGAACCCAGTGGGGTAACCCCTGAAGCGGATTGGTGGGAGATTCAGGACAAAGGAAAGGAAGGGCTTCTCCACACGGCGCAGAGTCAAACTGTGGAATTCGCTACCACAGGATGCAGTGATGGCCACCAGTCTGGATGGCCTTAAGAGGGGGCTGGACAAATTCCTGGAGAAGGCCATCGATGGCTACTAGCCCGGATGGCTCTATGCTGCCTCCAGCATCAGAGGCAGTGAGCGGCAGGGTGCTATCGCACTCATGCCCTCCTTGTGGGTTCCTGTGGGCAGCTGGTGGCCTGATCCAGCAGGGCTCTGCTGACGTGCTTTCGTTGGCACACAAGGCAGCCACCACCTGCAGGGACCCCTCCGATGGCCTCCAGCGCATCCGCCTGACAGGTGGCACCGGCCCGGAGGAGCGCAGGCCCGGGAAGGGCTGCCCGCGGCGGGCGGAGGCGAGGTCTCCGCAGCGGTGATGACCCGCGCGGGGGACTGCCGCGCGCCTGGCCGGGAGGGAGGACGGGGCGCTGCCCCGACTCCGGTGCTGCAGCCGCGGGAACTGAAAGGGCCGGTCCGTCTAGCGCCTGGCTTCGGAAGAGCTCCGCGGGCCGGCGCCGAGCGGGCTGGAGCGGGGCCACCATTGGCTTCGGCCTACCACGGCCTCCCCCGACCTGGCGCCCTCCAGATGTGTCGGACTGCGACTCCCATAACCTGGCTGGGGGTTATGGGAGTCGCAGTCCGACACATCTGGAGGGCACCAGGTTGGGAAGGGGCTGGCCTAGTCCGAGCGCCCGCTGCTCTGGCAGAGGTAAAATGGGGTCTCCTTGTGAGCAACGGGCTATTTCCAAAGGGCAGGGGATTGGGGGACCCGAGTCCCCCCGCTGCAGGCACAAGTGCACACCCGGAGGGGTGCGGAGCTCTGCGCCTCGTCCCCCGGCAGGCGCCCGCCCGTCCCCCCGGAGGGCCGCGCAATAAATAATCGACGACGATCAGCGCACGCGGGGTCCAGTCCACTCTCCCGGCTGCGCTCCCGCAGGATCCGCTCTTCCGCGGCCGGGGTGCTGGCGGGTGCCTGGGGCGGGGGCGGCTCAGCCCCCCCCACACACACACACGCACGCACCAGGTCGAGGTTCAGGCCAACGCCCTGAGCCGGCCCAGGCCCCGGGAAGGAGGGCGGGCCGGGCCGGGGGGCGAAGGTGCCTCTGGGCGCCCTCCCTGCCCGCTGAGCAGGCCCCGCGCCCGCCAGCAGCAAGGCCGCCCGCCCGGCCGCTCTCGGGGCCGGGGGGCCGGGGCAGACCGCGAGAGGGGCGCGCGCTGCGGCCCGGCGCCGCCCGGCGCGGGTCCCAGCCGGAGCGAGGCGCCCGCCGTGCCCCGCGCTGGGGGCTCCGCGCCCCCCGAAACCCAGCTCCTCTCCCGCGCCAAGGCGCAGCGTCGCCGGGCCCCGCCGGCGGGCCCCGCCGCCGCCCCGCGCCCGCCCGGCGGCCCTCGGAGAAACTTCGACGATCAATCAAGCCCCGCTCGGATCCCTCCGCCGGACGGGAGAGGGCGGAGGAGAGCCGCCGCGCGCAGCGGCGCCCTCCGCCGTGGGGAAGAGTCCCGCAGTCTCCGGCTGGCAAAGCGGGGCCGCGAGGCGGGCGGCGCGGCGCGGGACGGGACGGGGCGCGGCGCGGCGCGGCGGGGCCGCCGGCGGGGGCTTCTCGCCTCCCTGATGTGAGACGGCCGGCGGACGGGAGCAAGATGGGCTGCGCCTTCGGCCTGACCCTGGCCCTTTGCCACTCCGTGGGGCTCTACCTGCAGCTCGGCGCCTCCTCGCGCCCCCCGCAGTGGGAGAACCAGATCTCGGGCAACGGTGAGTGGGGGGGGCAGGGAAAAGCGGGAGCCGCAGGGCGGGGCGGGTCGTGTGCCGCCGCCCCCCGGACGAGCGGCGCAGCATCCCGGCGCTCCGCTGAGCCATCCCGTAGCCCGGGTTTCTCCCCCGGCCCGCGGGGGGTCGCGGGGTCGTGGAGGGCAGAGCCGCCCCCGCCCCCGCCCCGCATTGCCCGCGGCTGGCGTGAGAGGCTCGGACGGGGCGGCGCCGGGGGCCGCCGGGTGCAGGGCGCCGAGGAGGGGCCCCGTCCTGGGGCGCCCCCTGCTGGGGGGCAGAATCGCGCCTCGCTAGAAGCGGCCTCGGGGAGAGCGCGGGCGCGATCCGGCGATGCGGGCAGCGTGGACGCGGTCTCCCGAGGAAGCCCCGTTTCCTTGTCCTTCTCTCTGCGCAGCCCGTTTCAGTCGCCCGGGCGCTACCTGCGGCTTCCCAGGTGCGGGCTGGGCAGTGGCGGCGGGAGGGCTTGTTTTGGCATTGCTTTCCTCAGTTCCTGGGGCGTCCATGATTGGGGGGAAGGGGCACCCCGCATGGATTGTTCCTAAGCAGCAAAGCGGTGCGGTTTGGGGTGTTGAGAGACAGTTTCTCCTCTGCCAAGGAAAGGAGGCAGACTCCGAACTCGCAGTTCTGTGCCGGAGTCGGGGAGGAGGCAAGGGGCGCTCAGTTTAGAAAGGGGACCCGTGGGATGGGTGGGCTTTTCCGTGGTATTCCCCCATGTTTGGAAGGAAGGTTGGGGGTCCTGTTATGTTAAAGCCCGCTCCCCAGGCAAGCCACCCTCCTATTGTGCAGAAACTGTGAGGTGGCCAGAGTTGCATGGGTGGTGGCAGGGGCAACGTGTCCCCAGTATTGCGCGGTGCAGAGGGGCAAGGGTGCTGTGCCAGACACTGTTGTTGTGGCTTCACCGCACATGCAAAGGTGGGCGCATGGGCAAAAGAGAATTCATACTGTCACTGGCAGGCTTTTTCAAACAGTTGGAGTTCCTCTGTAGTGCTGTGCGGCGTCCTTCTTTTCCCTCTGCCCTCTTGGTTCCCCAGCTCTGAGGTTGCTCCTGAGTAGCTCTTGCCCTCATTTGGGGGTGGAGGTTGTCCAGTTTTGCGGTTCCCCCAGGCAGGGCTCCGGTGGTGTCAGTGCCTCCATTTGCAGAGCCAGAAACAGGATCAATGAATGCCTGGCTGACCTGACTGGCCAGGCCACTCCACGATTGGGAGAATACCCCCAGTGGATTGTTCCTGAGCAGCCAAGGGGCTGGGCTGGGGGCTAAAGCTGGCAAGAGAGCCTGCCAGTCCTTCTCCCAGAGAAGCCCACCAGGGGACACCCTGGGCTTCCTTCATCGAGGCAGAAGCCAAGTCCTGCATACGTCTCAGATGGCTGCAACAGGATCAAGAACCATGCAAGGCTCTCCAGATGAGACTGATAAATAGCCACCACCCCAATTACCTTCCCTAAAACTCTCAGTTGAGCCATGGGGCAGGGACGTTGGTTCCCTCGCACTTGGCTTCCGGGCTTCCTGAAGGTATTTAGCTGGCCATTCCATTCTTGGAAACAGGGTGCTGGGTTAGATGGATCCTCTGTCTAATCCTGCTGGGATCTTTACAGGAAGGGGGCATCTGCCAAGACAGGGCCAGGGCCAGGTGGGTATATAGACATTGGATGCACAGCTCACTTCCCACAAAGACTTGCCCAAGTCCAACTGCTGCTCAGAAATCTTATGGGACTTTGTCTGTATGAGAATTTTGACATTTTGTGTGTATTCTTATTTTCTAACTCCCCCCAGAGATGGGCTGGGCAGAGGGGGGAGGGGGAAGAGAGGTTAGGGAAGGCTTGAACAGTCAAGTGATGAGAAGGGGGGAACAGGGGCTCCCTGGAACAGGAAGGGGAAGGCAATAGGAAAAGGAATCCAGAGAAGGAGGGGGGATGATGGTGGCAACCAAGTGAACCCCATGAAGCTCAGCATTTTGGAATGGCACTGCTGGGCCACCCCCTGCCCAAATGCAGCCCCTTCCCCCCCTCCATACCTGCTCACTTTCTTCTCCCATCCCCTCCTTCTGGTGAGGGGAGGAGGTGGGTCTGAGTGAGCAACTGGTGGGTCATCCAGCACCGCTCAGCAGGGACCAGAGTTGGCCCAGAAGGTGCTTCTGCTGCTGACCTCCGCTGCAAAACAGAGAAATGGTCGGATGCTCCATGTTCAGCGATGGGGCCTAGGCCAGGCTGTCTCTCTGGCACTGTGGTGTTGTAAATGAAGCCTGGGTGGAGATGGGGGATGGGAAGGATCCCACTGTGCTGTCCCTGAGCAGGCCCCAGCAGGTAACTTCCTGGGTGCACAAACCTTTCCTTGCTCTGCCCAGCACTGCCCTGTCAGCACCCTGCCCTTCCCTCATTCAGATGAGAGAGAGACCCATTGGTTGATTTCTATAAAGCTCCAGGGTTGCCGGACAAAGGCGCTGGGTCAGAGAGAGCTGTTCAGAGCACCGGTGTTGCACAGCATTCGACTGAGAGGAGTTCTGCAGCCACTCACTTAATCACAGCCAAACCCTTTATTAGCAAGGCTGTGAGTAAGTGGCTCGTGTATAATAAGCCGTTTGTGTTCAGCAGGTGAATACCAATTTGATAAAAGTGGTGTGTGCCAGACACTGGTATCAATGACTGTTTAGCAGATCGGAGATTGATCATTTCATTATTGGCTGCTACCGCTTCCTCTGAGCACAGCAAGACAGTGCGGAGGAGGCTGCATGAACTCTCTTGGAAGCTGGGAGAAAAACTATGGAGACGTAGTGGAAGAAGGCGAGGGCAGACAGGAGGCTGACTACAAATTCCACCATCTGCTTGGGCAGCAATCCCCTAGCCAGGCAAAGGCCTGACTCCAGCATTGGAGAAACCCACAGGATGGATTTCCTTGGCCACCCTTCCCACTGTGAGATGACTTTGGGCAGCCACTGTGCCTGTGGAGAGCCATGGAGAAATAGGCTGGGAGGGACCCCGGGAAGCTTTGAGTGTGGCTGGGGAGGGATTGTCCGGACCCACCCAGGCATCATGTTACTTTTGGCTTAGGGAAGGAAGGGCAGGTGCAAGGCAGAAGAAGGCGGGGGCACACGGGAGGGGGGCTGCCTCCCAAAGCAGAGTGTGGGTGGAGGCCCTGGTCGTCATTTCCCTGGTTCCCAACCAGCAGTGGCGGCCGCCGGAGAGAATGCAGGCAGCATTTCTGAGCTGCTGGTGGCCATTTCCCAATATTCTCCCAGTCTTTGTGGTGTGTGTGGGTGTGTGTGGAGTTAACAGCCTGTCAGAGCTCAAGGGGGGCATTGCAAGATAGGGGTTCACTTCATCGGTGGCTGGTACTTGGTTGTCTGTCCGGTCTTATTTCCTTTGCTGCTGGCTAGTTGAGCTGCACTCACATGCCACCGCAAAGAAGAATGGCTGTGGGGCTGAGCAGGCACGCGTAGGAGCAGAAGAGCAGGGGGTTGGACTCGATGGCCTGGTCGGCCCCTTCCAACCCTACTCTTCTATGATTCTATGATTCTAAGAGCACGGAGGCTGAGAGTAGCGCAGAAAGTGCCCACTGCTCTGAGGCCTGTGTGGTTTGCTGCCGAAACAGCTCTGAAGCCACGACGGCAAAGACGCAACGTCCGTCCAGGGTAATGTGGGCGACGGGGAGGTAGCGCGAGTCTGCCGTGCTTTCTCGAGGTGCGCATGCATGGCAGGCGAGGCAGTAACTGGAACTAGAGGCGGCACCAGAGAGGCAGCTGGCCTTTCCCCGAGGAGGGGGACAGCATCGCAGGACAAAAGAGTGAGGTCAGGAGCTCCCAATGGGAAAACCATACACTGAAAGGGGTTTCCAAACACCTTCAGCCCAAAACCTCATGCAAGCTGAACTCCCTTGGTCAAAATGATGCAGTGCTGGAGATCTTGCCCTGGGGATTCAGGCCGTGGGGCCCAGGCCCCTTCCTCTACCCCCGCCCCCCCCGGGGCTGCTTGCAGGCAGAAGGAACCGCTGGCTGGATCACGCTGGCCGGATCACTGCTGCTCCGCAGTGCCACCGCTGCAGATGGCCAAAGAGTGCACTGCAGCTTTCAGACTCGGCAGGCTCAGGTGACCAGAGGAACCAGTATGACCTCCACGAGCCATGTAGAACTGCTGTGCTTTGCTTGGCTCCTCAGTCCAAGGAGTTCACTGTGCTGCCAACATTCAGCTGTTTCCAGCTGCTTGGGCAGGCGGCCCACCTGCCCGAACCGAGCCCACCCTGGAGAGCTGTGCAGTGTTCTCTGCAAACTCCTCAGGACACACACTTCCAACACCGCTCCGTGGCGGCTGGGAGTGGGGGTGCGACGAGGCCCTGCCCCTTGGCACATGTGTCGTGTGGGAAGCATTTGGCTGGCCCCTCCTTGTCCGATCGAAGCAGAGGCAGATCCCGGCACACTCACCAGGGCGGTGAGGGCGGAGGGGGCTGTGCTCTGGGACAGGTTGCCGCAGCCCTCCCCAATAGCCATGATGGGTGGGGGTGGTAGGTGTTGTAGTCCAGCACATCTGGAGAGCACCAGGTTGGGAAAGGCTGGGAGATGGATGTATTGGTTTTATTTATTTACAATATTTATATACCGTTCCACATCAAAGATTCCAGAGCAGTGAACAACAAGATAAAAGAATAAAAACCCATAATTAAAACATTTTAGAAGTTGGCCACATACCACCTCGCAAGGCCCGCTATTAGCACATGCCACATGCATGCCTGACAGATGCCGTTTTCCTGCCTCCTGGGCTGCACATTTTGGAGCTGCACATCACAGTGTCCTTCAAAGAGACCAGCTGCACAGGCAGTGCTAGTTATATGGGGGTTAACATGACAAAGTTGTTATGGTGACCTGGTGACCGTCTTGGCTGTGGGCCTCTGGCACTCAGCAACCTGTTGTGGGAGGCACCACCCTGTCCTCTTTTCTCCACCCCTTGAGACTCTGATCAGAGCCCTTTTCCACGCCAGGTGATTCCCAGCATAGGCAAAGGACTGACTTCAGACACCTTGAACTGAACCCCAGGCCTCACCCTGACCTTCCTCTGGCTTCTTCACTTTTGAAACGTCTTTGCAAACCGCCCAGCATTGCTGGCAAAGGGGTTAGGGCCTCCTTTCTGCCCAAGATGGCTTGCAATCTTGCCGTGAACCAGTAGCCAGCTAGGAACTCTCCCCCACCCCTTCCTTGGGCAGTTGAGTAGACAGAGCCCCCTCCTTTCCCCCTCGTGTTTCTTGCAAGCACAGCTGGTGCATGGGAGCCAGACAGTGACAGAAGCCCGGCAGTGCATTTCTTCTGCCCTGTCCAGCAGCCGGCCTGCAGGGCACATCCCTGGGCCTCTGCCGCTGCCTCTCGACTTTCCGTTCAGGCGAACACCTTCCATTGCAGGCAGTCTGCGAATGCCAGGCTGTGCTATGCCTGCCCGTCTGGCCATCTTCTCTGCCAGAAACATCCCGCCCAAGCCAGGGCCTTGGTAAGCAGCTACAAAAGAGGAGAGCCAAGCGTGTGGCCCTTCTCTTCCGTGGCCTTTGCAAGCGCCATCAACGAACCGCTTGGCGAACCGCTTGGCATGGCAGCTGGACAATTAAGGCCCATGCAGGCCCCTCCTGCTCCCTGTGCAGCGCCACTCTCCTTTGTCTCAGCCACTGTCGATTATTCTGTCCATTATCTCCCTAGAAGCACTTTGCATTCAGCTGGATTTCCTCCAGCTTCCAGTCAGGATTTCTCCCCCCGCCCCCTGTTTTTCTCTCCGGCTGCTCAGACCGGCATTCAGTGCAATTGCTTCTGACCCTGCTGCTCCCTGCGAAATGGGTCTGAACCCTGCCTCTTAGCCTGCTCAGTAAGGCTCGAGTGAGATGGTGGGAACTGGGGTTTGGAGAGCAACACCAATCCATTCCCAGTTCAAAAATTCTCAGAAGATTCGCCACACGCAATGCCAGAGTCCGGGAAAGGAAGGCAGGCTAGCCAGATCCAGCTCAAGAGCCCACCTAGGCTGAGATCCCAACTCATTCTTTTGGGCCCCCATTCCATTAATTAGCACAGACACTCTTGTGCTCGTCATCCACTCCTGTTCATTGGGGGGCGGGGGGGGCAGGCCTCCTGAGGAATTGTGCTGCCTGCCTGCCTGCCTGCCGCTCTTAATGGAACTCAAAACCACAGGCGTCCCTCTGCCTTGTGCCTGGCTGCCTCTGGCTTCAAACCCTCGAGCGTGTGCAGAGCAGCACAGGGCGGCGGCAGGCTCTCTTCCTATGGTGGCTGTCCGCTGCTTCTTGGCCGGGCACAGCAAGGTCTGTCATGCTGGGAAGGCGTCTTTGCCTCGCGGGTCTCTTCCATTGCCATGTTACAGATGAAGAACGGAGGGCAAGAGGCCATGGCAGAGCAGAGCAGAGGGCAGGCAGGACAAGACGGCCTCCATGGACGTCTTCTCTCGGGAGTTGAGCCCAAGCGTCTCACTGCCAGCACGCCACGTGCGAGGTGCCTCAGAGACATGCTACAGCCACAGCAGCCCTCGGTGCCTGGAGCAGGAAAGGGGGAGTTCTTCCAGCCCAAAGCCACGTCACCTCTGGGGGAAGCTCTTGGGGCCACCTGCCAGTGGTGGGCAGGGCCAAAGGCAGAAGGGGTGGGGCCAAAACCACCCACCGCTTTGACGCCAGGCTCTTATTGCAAAGAGCTGGGCTGCAGGAGAGGCATTTCAGCCTTTGGGAGTGATGTGGGGCGGGGGCGGGGAGCTGGGCACAACCCAGGACACCACAAAGCCATCCATGGCGGGACAAAAAGGGGCATGGCCCTCTGGGGAACCCCTACAGGGCCAGATTTGGCCCCCAGGCCGGGGGTTCCCAGCCTCTTGCTTAGAGGATCCAAAGAGTGTGGACTGAAGGGGAAAGACGGAGGGAACGGCCTTATATCAGACTACCAGGCTCTTCACCCATCTAGGCCAGTATGCAGTGCTCTGGCTGGCAGCCGTACTCCAGGGTGGCCTCCAGCAGAAAAGTGTCTTTCCCATCAGCTGCTTCCTGATCCTCCTGATTAGAGACACTGCCAGGGGCTGACCCCAGAACCGTCTCCATGCAAAGGACATTTCTGCCATGGAGCTCTGGGGTGCTTCCAGACAAGGTTTTTATTGTGCAAGCATCCTGCCTTCAGACACTGCCTTTTATGGGTGGTCCAGATGTCATCAGCCTCCATCTGTAATTGTTCCATTATTTCCCACAGCTTCTTCCATCTGTTGATTTCCTACAAAAAAAGTGCCTTAAGGAGGGTAAGGCAGAATAGCTGCACAAGGCCTTTGGATTGTAGCACTAGGCACCCAACCTCCGCCTGGATGCACCTCCAAGCTTACTTTGCACAAGAGCTCATGGGGGCAAGAGCTCATGGGGGCAGTGGAGAGAAAGTGGATGGGAGACATTTTCCTCCCTCTTTCATAATACTAGAACCCAAAGGGGTCATCCCATGAGGGGGATTGGTGGGAGATTCAGGAGAGACAACAAGGACTTGACTTGGATTCCTGCATTGAGCAGGGGGTTGGACTTGATGGTCTTGTGGGCCCCTTCCAACCCTACTTTCCTATTATTCTAAGGGCTTCTTCACACAGCACATAGTTAAACTATCAAATTCACTTCCACAGGATGCAGTGATGGCCACCAATTTGGATGGCTTTCAAAGGAGATTGGACACATTCATGGAGGATAAGGATGTCAATGGCTACCAGTCCTGATGGCTCTATGCTACCTGCAGTATCAGAGGCAGCATGCCTATGTGCCCCAGTTGCTGGGGAACATGGGTGGGAGGGTGCTGTTGTGCTCATGTCCTGCTTGTGGGTTTCCTATTGGGGCAGCTGGTTGGCCACTGTGTGATCAGAATGCTGGACTAGATGGACCCTTGGTCTTATGCTCCTGTGTTCTTTAGAATGTGGAAATGGTAGGTCAGCTGCATGGAGAAGATACCAGTGGAGGCTGGGGGCTCCGATGTCAGTGGGGCGGTGAATCCACTCCAGGTTTCAGTCAGAACCAGTCTGACTGGTTCACACCTTGGAGAGTTCCGTCTGAAACCCTGAGCAGATTCACCGCCCCACTGACCTGGGAGCCCCCAGCCTCCGCTGGAAGAGTGAGAAATGTCAGCGGGTGATCAAGACTGCTCCGTGCCGACTTTGCCTCCATCCTGTCCACAAAGGAGACTGTGCTCAGCCAAGCAAATGTAGAGCAGGTGATGCAGGGAAGGGGTTGCAACCCACAATAGGCAAAGAGGAGGTACAGGAGCACCTTTCCAGACTTTAAAGGGGTTCAAAACGTCAGGGCCAGATGCATTGCACCCCACAGTACTAAAGGAACTTGCAGGCATAATCTCAGAGCCTCTGCCTGATTTTTTAAAAATTCTTGGAGGACAGGTGAACCACCCAGGGACTGGAGGTGGGCAAATGTTATCTCCATCTTCAAAGGGGGGGGGGAGTATCCAGGCAACTACTGATTGTCTCTAGAACAAATAATTAAGCAGCTAGTCTGTGAGCATTTAGAAAAAAATGCTGTGATTGCAAAGCGCTAGCACAGGTTTCTCAAGAACAGGTCAGATCGGACTAAACCTATATTCTTGGGGTAGGGGGTAATCAAGTTGTTAGCCTGGTAGATCGGGGGAATGCTGTAGATGTAGCATATCTTGATTTCAGCAAGGCTTTTGGCAAGGTCTCCCCATCATATTCTTATTGGCAAAATATGGCCTAGGTGGTGCTACTGTTTGATGGGCTGATAGACTGTACTCAATGGCTCCCTGGCTCCTTTCGAGAGAAGTGACCAGCGGGGTGCTGCAGGGTTCTGTCCTTGGCCTGGTGTTGCTCAATGTCTTTATAAATGACTTGTTTGAAGGAGTAGAGGAGATGCTCATCAAAGCTGCAGATGACACCAAACTGGGTGGGGTGGCCAGTACCTTAGAAGACAGGAACAGTATTCAAGATGTTCTTGGCAGGATGGAGAATTGGGCGAAATATAACAAAATGAATTTTAACGGAGATAAATGTAAAGTTCTGCATTTAGGTAGGAAGAGTCAGATGCACAAATACAGGATGGGTGACACCTGGCCTGACAGCAGTATATGTGAAAAGAATCCAGGATTTTAGTAGACCACAAGCTAAACATGTGTCAACCGTGTGATGTGGCAACTAAAAAGGCTAGTGTAGTTCTAGGTTACATCCACAGCTGTATAGTGTCCAGGTCATGAGAAGTAGTGGTACTGCTCTGCTTTGGTCAGCCTTCACTTGGGGTACTGTGCCCAGTTCTGGGCACTGTTGTTTAATAAGTATATTATAATGAGTATCTAGATGAAGTGGAACGTGTCTGGAGGAGGGTGACAAAGATGGTGTGGAGCATGGAGGGGGGTTGAAGGAGTTCAGTATGTCTGGCCTGGAGAAGAGACAATTAAGAGGCGATGTGATAGCCATCTTCAAATATCTGAAGGGTTGTCACATTGATGATGGAACACATTTGTTTGCTCCAGAGGGCAGGACCCGAATCAACAAGTTCAAATTACAAGAAAGGGGATTTCGACTAAACATGAGGAAGACATTCCTGATGGTATTTGACAGTGGAAAAGACAGCCTGCTTTGGAAAGTGATAGACACTTCGTCTTCAGAGGTTTTTAAGTGGCTTCTGGATGACCCATCAGTAGCAGTGGTTTTCCTACATTGACAGGGGATTGGATTCATAGAATCAGAGTCATAGAATAGTGGGGTTGGAAGGGACCTACAAGGCCATCGAGTCCAACCCCCTGGTCAATGCAGGAATCCAAGTCAGAGCATCCCTGACAGGTGGCTGCCCAGCCTCGTCTTGAACGCCTCCAGTGTGGGAGAGCCCACCGCCGCCCTGGGTAGTTGGTTCCATTGCCGTGTTGCTCTAAAGGTCAGGAAGTTTTTAGCTGTCCTGCCCAATTTTGTGTGATCTGCAGATTTGATCAGCATTCCCTGCACCTCCTCCTCCAAGTCATTCATAAAAATGTTGAAGAGCACTGGGCCCAGGACTGAGCTCTGCGGTACCCCACTCGTTACCTCTCCCCAGTTTGAGAAGATCCCGTTGATAAGCACTCTTTGAGTCCGATTCTGTAGCCAACTGTGGATCCACCGGATCATTGTTTCATCTAGCCCACTTTGAGCTAGTTTGCTCATCAGGATATCCTGGGGCACTTTGTCGAAAGCTTTGCTGAAGTAGAGGTTCATGATGTCCACAGCATTCCCGCAGTCCACAAGGGAGGTTACCTGATCAAAAAATGAGAGGAGATTAGTCTGGCAGGATTTGTTCTTGACAAATCCATGTTGGCTTCGAGTAATCACTGCATTGTTTTCAAGGTGCTTATAGATGGATTGTTTTATCATCTGCTTCAGAATTTTCCCAGGGATGGATGTCAGACTGACTGGTCTGTAGTTCCCAGGTTCCTCCTTTTTACCCTTTTTAAAGATGGGAACAACATGAGCCCTCCTCCAGTCATCTGGCACTTCACCCGTCCTCCATGAATGCTCAAAGAGAATAGACAGTGGTTCTGAGAGTTCTTCTGCCAGTTCCTTTATTACTCTAGGAGGCAGTTCATCTGGCCCTGGAGATTTGAACTCATTCAAAGTAATGAGGTGTTCCTTGACCATATGCCTATCGATCTCTCAAGCTGCAATCCTGCCCTTCAGCCTGTACTTCGCCTTTGCCAGGGGGGTCGTAGACCCTCTTTTGGGAGAAGACTGAGCCAAAGTAGGAATTGAGCACTTCTGCCTTTGTCATCTGTTATCGTTTTGCCATCCTTATTTAATAGCTGAACCACCATTTCTTTCCTCTGTCTTTTACTTTGCACGTAGCTGAAGAAAGCCTTTTTGTTCCTTCTAGCATCCCTCACCAACCTCAGCTTGTTCTCAGCGTTAGCCTCTGTGACGCCATCCCTGCAATTCTGTGCTACCTGCCTGTACCCTTCCTTTGTTGCTTGGCCTTCTTTCCACTTCCTATATGTGTCCTTTTTTGTTTTCAGGTCATCTCTAAGCTTTTTGTGAAGCCACATTGGTTTCTTCTGTTGTCTTCCACCTTTTCTTCTTGTTGGAATGGTTTGTAATTGTGCCTTGAGAATTTCCTTTTTTAAAAAAGCTCCCACCCATCTTGGTCTCCTTTTCTCATTAAAGTCGCTTGCCATGGGACCTTACTGATCATTGTTCTGAGTTTATTAAAATCAGCTTTCCTAAAATCCAGGGTATGCATTTGGCTACACTCGGATTTTGCTTCCCGTAGAACCAAGAAC
Organism: Heloderma suspectum; assembly: GCF_057233095.1. NCBI lineage: Eukaryota > Metazoa > Chordata > Lepidosauria > Squamata > Helodermatidae > Heloderma > Heloderma suspectum. The sequence continues at coordinate 313,810,513 of NC_139461.1, read as the reverse complement.
TCAAGTACAACATGGTTGCTTTCCCCCAGAGTTCCTGTAACTGCTACTTGATCCACTAAGTCATCTCTGTTGGTTAGGATCAAGGCAAGGACAGCTGATCCTCTAGTTCCTTCCTCTCCTTTCTGTAGGAGGAAGTTATCCGCCACACAAGTCAGGAATTTCCTGGAGGGGCCATGTTTTGCAGAATTTGTCTCCCAGCAAATATCGGGGAACTTTAAGTCCCCTGTTACTCATTTACCTTTGAGGTCCCTTTCAACTCCATGGGGCACTCTTCACGAGCGATTTAGTGCAAAGTTAGAGCAGCCTGAGTTCCTTCGCAACAGATGACGTTGTCACCAATCCGCTGCCAACCAGCCGCTTCCCTCTTGAAAAGCTGCATTTTCTGAAACTCCTTTTACTCCAACTTTTTTTACTGAAAGTAGCTCCGTAATGGTTTTGCCGCAGTGTGCCATCCCCTCCCCCCGCATTAAATCTTGGGCATGCCTCTGTGACCTGGCAGTGACATGGTCAAGGGGGTGGGATGCCCCATTCCCTCTTGTTTCCCCAGTGGAAGTAGTTTTTGCCATTGAGAAAATCCTCTGGAGCGCAGCAGCGACCCCTTACGTTATCGCAGTAGTGGGGACACTCATTCACCTTACCTGGCCTGCTTTTAACCTTTAGCATATCCCCCTTCTGTGCATGTTTACTTAGAAGTAAGAAATACATCTTGTTCCCCTGCAGTGAAAGGGTTAAACGCTGACTTTAGTAACTCTCCCTAGAGCGCTTTTTCTCTTCTCCCTTGCTGTCTTAAATCTGTGCTTCTTTGATGTTCTGTAGTTTTTCTGATGTAAAGTTTCTCCCTTGTTATGGAGCTTCTCACTGCAAGCAGGGAAAAGGAGAAAGGGGGTGCTGGAAGCAATAGGCAAAAGTGCACACTTGGGGAAAATGGGGTGGTAGCAATAACTGCAGGAGATTGCTGGAATGTGGCAAAATTGGGCTGGGGGAAGCTTTCAGGGGGAGCCTTCAGATGCTGCACTGGAGAACTGGGGATTTGGGCTTCTTCAGGGAAGTCTGCACATCTGGGGAAAATGAGTTGCTCTCCCTTCATAATGTAGTAGCAGGCGGAAGCCTGGACAGGGGCAGGGAACAAGCCTCTCTCATGGGTTGAGCAGCCGCTGCCAGTTTGATGATGTTCAGTTCTACTCCCCCCACCCCACCAGGAATATGTTCCTTTCAAGCGCTGTGTGACCCCCCCAAACTGGATTTTAATGGTACGGCACAGTCAGCTTTTCTTGCTTCGTGTGTTGTGAACATCCCCCCCCCCCATTCTGTGATTCTGGTTGCCACGTGAGAAGGTGATCATGTGGGTGATTGAGTTGAAAACTGGGCGTTTCCTGGTTCTCTGGCGTTGCCTTCTTTTCTTTTGCCCCCCTGCTAGGTCCATCTCTATGTGTTTTAAGGGAAATAGCAGAATCACTGTGGTGAAATCTGTGGTGACAGTCATTGGCGATCACCATGTCCAGCTGAAAGTGCTTCTGTGCTCCATGGCGCAGCCGCCCTTGAGGCTCTGCAGCTGTCCAGGTGACCCCATCCACCACCTTCTGCTTTACTGCTGGGAGGAGGCACTTTCAAGACCTGCCATAAATTTGGATTCGAGCCCCACCGCGTCTTTTAACCAGTCATCTGCCCAAAGGAGCGGTCTGATACGAGTCCATTCTTCTGGTGCTCCTCTCTCAAGGCGTGCACTGCAGTGGGCATCCTAATGAGTGAAAGCAAAGGCAGAGTGTAAGGGGCTATTATTCATGATGGAGTGACCCAGGCTGAAGTCGTGATTGTTCTGTGATCGAAGGAGCTCTGGGGAGCGTGTGCATAGCGCTGTCTGAAGGGGGTTGTCACTTGGAGTCACCTGGAGCTGCTTGCTCCGCCTCCCTCTTTGGCAGCCCTGTGCCTGGCTCCGCTCATGGCGTGATGACGGAGCACTGAGCAGGCTGATCTGCAGGAGGCTTGTGAGGGGGGGCTTTGCCTGCTCAGTGGGGTTGGGCTCAGGGACGACTTCAAGGAGCAGTGGCAGACCGCAGGCACTCCCCCCCCCCGCACCAAATTTCCTGCAATCCCATTTGCTCCCACAGCTGTCAGTTGCAATGTATTAATGTCCTATTTGGCATGGATTAAATCCTCACTCCCCCAATAATGAATGGCCTTTGCCAGCCCTTCGCTCCCACAAACTGGTTTTTCTGCAGTTGCCCCTGGCTGGGCTAGAGAATGTTGTAGTTCACTCCAGGGTTATTATCCTCTATCCAAGCTGTGGTTAGAAGTACTGAACCATGGAGTTGGAGAGGGTCTTGGAGGCCATCTAGTCCAGCTGCTTGCTCAGTGCAGGAAATCCAGGGTTCAAGCTTCCGCAACCGCTGGGTGTCCAGCCACGGCTCTTCTCAGTCATTGGTTCCATTGTCAAACTGCTCTTACTGTTAAGACGTTTGTCCCAATTTTCAACCCAAATCTACCCTCGTGCAACTTAAGCTCCTTGGATCTAGTCCTGCCCTCTGAGGCAGCAGCAGAGAACAAGTCTTTGCCTACTTCTGTGTCAGAAGTACACAAAACGTCTGTGTTCAAATACCAACTGTGTTCAAATACCAAAAAGTATTTGGAGGGTGCTGCCGCTGCCTGCCACCCCCTCAGCCGTCCCTTCTCCAGGCTAAACATACCCAGTTCTTCTACTGGAAGAAATCCATGGTGGGCAGGAGGATGGAACAGATGCCCTACAATGCTGTTAATGTGGACTCCAAGCCATATATATGTGCGGACATGAGTTCGGGAGCATGGAGGCATGATATACATGCCACTTGCTGGATGGCGCATCATGCACCCAATGAAGTCACCGTTCTGCCACAAGAAACCAGAAGCACAGCCTTCCCCAGGCTGGCCCCCTCCAGCTGTGTTGGACTGCAGCGCCCAGAATCCCCCAGCCAGCTATGCTGGGGAGTTGTAGGCTGAGAGACCTGGAGTGCACCAGGCTGCGGAAGGCTGTGGCAGGATGCTTTCACAAGGCCCGCCTTTCTCACGTTGCTTGTTGAGAGAGGCCCGTGTGATTAGAGGCTTTAAAGGGGGATGTACCTTCTGATCAATGTGACTCTTGCATTTGATTTACAGTTGGAAGAAATGCAAAACAAAAAACCAAACAACCTGAGTGTCTCTTGTGGAAACCACCTTCATGTCGCAGCATTTTTTGTCGTCTTCTTTCTTGATAGCTCTCTCAGCATCTGTGTAGACAGTGTGTGTGTGTGTGTGTGTGTGAGTGAGAGAGAGAGAGAGAGAGAGAGAAGTGGGGGAAAATATTTTTTTTCCTGCTGCAACATTCCCTCTGGCAACCTCTTCCACGGACAGGAATAGCTCTGCCTCTCTTTCAGGCAGGGAGGTGGGAAGATGCAGTGACTAGTTGTCACATTCTTGGCGGGGGGGGGGGGTTAAATCCAGCTTTTCAAGGAGAAAGAGTGTTGCCATCACTTATCTTTGTAGGAAAATTTTGTGCTTTCCAATGGCTGCATGGAGTCGGGGGGTGGGAGGAGAAAGCGAGAGAGAGAATGATGCAACTTCTCCCACCAGTGTGGCAGAACTACTTGAAGAAGCTGCACCTGTCAAATCTGTCCCTAATATGTTGGGAGGTGGGGACCTTTATTTAGCAGCCCTGCTCTCTGTTTGCTATTTTTAACAGAGGGCAAATAATAGGACCATTTCAGATTTGTAAGTCATGTTTCCATAGTCCTAATCCCCAATAGTGAGGGGAGAGGGGAGTTGTAGGCCAATACATCTGGAGGACTAGTTGCCAACCCCGCTATAAAGGCTGGAATGTGTATCTGGTTTATGTTCCACGGTCTATCTCACATTAATAGCATGTTATGTAGTGTTCAAACCACTTCACAAACATCATCATCTCCGTAACCCTTACAACAACCCTGAAAGGTGGGCCAACGGCATTACCCCATCTTGCCGATGAAGAGCCCAGGCGGTGAGAAAAGGAACTTGCAGGGCGCCCCATTGTGGATTCATGGCTGAGGTGGCTTCCTGGTGTCCACTGAGCCACTGCAGTGCATCAGCTTGCAAGCCAGGTTTGTGAACGCGTTGCGTGCACGTGATTAAAACGCACTTTTGAGTGTGTGCTGTGAAAGTGTTCTTGCAGCCTGACCCTGTGCACGTTTGCTCAGAAGCAAGTCCTGCCCAGTCTCAAGGGAGCGGTCGCATGCTCCGTGGGGTCTTAGTCTCCTTCGGAATAACTCCCTCTAGTGCTGGCTCCTGGTTCTGCACGCTCACAAAGAAATTGTCCGCCTACTTGAAGGTGGTTCCACATTCCTTCCCCTTCTCCTTCAGGTGCATGTAAGAAAGTAAGTGGTAAGAAAGTGAGACAGAAGTCTTCGTAATGTCAGGATTGGTGCCCAGCACTGGCAACCTGCAGACCAATTTCAAGGAGCATTACTGGCTGCCTGAACCCAAATCGTGACTGGCTACTCTGGCTGCCCAAAGTTTTGTTCCTTTGGCCAGCTCCTCCCCGCTCCCCAGCGTGTGCCTCGAAGACACAGAAAGGAAATAGCAGCATCACAGACCACTGAGGCATCAGCTCAGGTGGGACCCCGGAAATAAAGTCCTCTGGGAAACGTGCTAACATGCAAGGGTTTCCAACCCACCCAATCCCAAATGTTCAACAGAGCACAATTTAAGCACAGCACAAAACATGTCATCAGTCTTGTTTCTATCCCATTTCTCCAGGGGGTTGAGGAAAGTGTGTGGGGATTCCCCGTTTTAACCTCAGAACAACCCTGTGAGGTAAGTGACACTGACAGACCGTATCTGGCCCTGGCCAAACGTCACACACGGCGTAGCAAGCTTCAAATACGGAAACAGCTGCCGATACCAGTAACGAAAAACAAGACTGTTTAATAGCACTGTTGGAAGATGCAGAGTAGGGATGTACGGACTGTGTAAAATCCGCTCCATCTGTGTTTCGTGGATTGTCAGGTGCCTTTTGTTCCGTTGTCTGCCCACGGACGGATGCGATTTTTTTCCCTCCGTGCAGAAAACTATGCAAATAATTACATAAGTATTTACCTAAGTATTTATATAAATATTTACATAACTTACCTTAGTACTTAATATTTAGTGTATTGTCCCCCATTCCATGCAACAGTTTTCTCAGCAGAAACTTACGTATTTTCCTACAAATTTATATGCATAAATTTCGGGAAAGTAAAAAAATCATCCGGAAGTCCACGGACTCCATGCTGCCTGAGGGGGTCTCTCCACAGCAGATTCCACAGGTCAGATTCTTAGAAATCCAAGCTCATTTTAGTCTGTCTCGAATTTCTCCAGCATCCCTAATGCAGAGGCCTTTAGCGGGTAAGTAACCAAGGGAGAGGAAATTCACAACTGTGGGGCAACCACCAAGACAGTCTCTGTGTATGCCCTTGTCCTGAGGACTAGGTGCATAGATAGAACAGGGTCTTATACAGAGTCATTCCATCGGTCCATCTAACTCAATGTCAGGGACCTTCGGTATGCGAAGCCAGGGCTCTACACACTGAGCTACGGCCCCTCCCTCTGCAAAATCTGAATTGGGAAATTTGAAATTGTGTCAGATTTCATAATTCATCCGCCCGCCCCCATTTCACTTCAGCTCTGGGTAAGAGGAGTTGGCTTCTGAGGTTGTTTCAGAAAATAAAAGGTGCTGCTGCTGAGGTACGCATGCAGAGCTGGGTCAGCAATCTATTGGTCTGGGAAAGAGGTCCTTCCCAGCCTTGGCCCAGGCACTGTAGGGGCTGGCAGGCAGCTGGACCTGGGAGGAGCCCATTTCTGCCAAGCAGGTGCCTGCCTTTGGGGTCCCTGGAGGCTGGTCCCCCAAGAAGGGAGGGCCTAAGCTGCTTAAGGATGCATTTCCGCCGTTCCCCTGCCTGGGCCTGGCTCCATCAGGCCTGCACAGCCTGTGAACCCCCAAGCCAAATGCAGCAGACTTTGCTTTGCTGCCTGCCTAGCAGGCCCGAACCCATGGCTGGTGGGCGGAGTTTCACTTGGTGGGTTGCAAGTTCTGCTAGCCTGAAAGCATCATCCAGAAGGTGCCTGGTCCTAGCTGGCCAGCAGTGAGAGCCAGAGATTCTTGCGAGCCACAGAGAGGCGTCCTCCCAACGATTCCTCCGCCCTGCTTCATAGCCTTTGTAGCAGATTCTGGAGCTGGAAAGATCAGGAGAGGATCAGCCTCCCCCCACCTGGCAACGCTAAACCAGACAGCCCCTCTCCCTCCCAGCACCCACCCCCAGCACCCCCTCCCCTCGTCCTAGCTGGTGAGGCTTGATGAGAATTAGAAGTGCGTGCAGGTTTCAAGGTTAATTCAAATTCCTTGGCAAGGTGAGCTCCAGTCCTGATAGCAATCTCTGAATGGGCTGGCGGGGTTTTTTGTCTTTAATTTACAGTGCAAATTTGAGATAATTCTGCCACTAATATGACAATAAATAGGGTCAGGGAAACCATTCTTCTCCGCCTGCTCAGAAAACAATTGCCCTCCCCTGGCGCTCACCGGCACGTTCGCCATGCCCGCCAAGGCCACCACTTTCATCTGGAAAAGGGCAATGGCATAATTACAGGAAGCAATCCGCTCAGCACTGAGAGAGCCCTCTCCAGCGCCATGAAGCCAGAACAATGGAGGCCAGATGGTGGGGGGTTCTGGAGCCTTGCTGCCTGCCAGATACCAGCTGCAGGCGACTGGCACTACGGGAGACAAAGGGCTGGAGAGCAGCAACTCCAGTGAAGGAGAGGGCGGCCCCGGCCAACTGTGTCCACTGGGGAGTCCTGGCCAATTGCCCCCCTGGACTGTTCCCACGGGAGCAGTTTCCTTCCTAGGGAGCTGCTTCACAGCAGTGGCGCTTTCCCCCATTTGCCGTAAAAATGGGCTATTTTCCCCCAGTCTCATCTCTTCTGCTCTGGCTGGTAGCAACAGTCTGGGGTATCAGGCACACCTTCTCCCCATCACCTGACCCTTTTAACTTTCTCTGCCACTGTGCTCCTGTGGTCTCTTAGCAGCCACCTCACGCGCTTGGTCTTGTTTGTGCTGTTGCCTTCATCAATGAGGAGAGAAGCAGAAGGTGCACCGAGTTAGGCAAAGAACTGCCTTGCACGATCAGACCCGAGTCTGAGCCCAGAATCCTCTGTCTTCTTGCAGCGGCCAGCCAGCCATCCCCAAGCCTGCATCCCACCCTGTCACCTGTCTCCAGCCTCTGGCATTTGGGGATAGACTTCCTTGGCATATGGAGGTTCCCTTTGGTTGTTCTGGTTAATCAGCCTCCCTTCATGAATTTATCTACCCTTTTTTAACAACACCCCAGTGCACAGCCAGCACCACTTCTTGCAGCAGGGAACTCCATCTGCTAATTTTGCACTGCAGTTTATATTGTCTGTCCTGCCAAACAGATTCAGTCACTGGGTAACCAACAGTTCTTGTATTATGAGTGCGTTTTCAAAGCAATATTTTCCCTGTCTGTTTCCTCCACCCTGTTCATAATTGTATAAACCTCTCTTTCCATTGCCTCTCTTTCCCCCACCTTCCCCGATGCTCCAGCCTGTTCTCATACTTTCTGTTGAGGGCAGCCTCCTTGGCCAAACTCATCCTTGCTTTAACAGGGTGTTTTACTCTTTTATCTTTGTTGTTCATCGCTCTGAAATCTTCTGAGGTGGAGCGGTATAGAAACATTGTAAAAGAAATAAATAAATAAACCCATGTAGACCGTGGCATTCTTAATCTGCACCCCACTCAGTGCTGCTGCTCCCAAACCGGATGCGCCGGCCAGGCCGGCGGCTCCTTGTGGCTGAGCCCCAGCTGGCAGCCGGCTGGGCTCCTGGTGCTTCCCTGCTGGTGGGCCCACGGCCTCCACGGCAGGGAAGGGATGGGAGGAGGGAGCCCGGTGTCGCTGGGGTGAAGCAAAGCCGGCAGTCAGGTCTCTCTGCGCGCCTCGACTCGCCGAGCCATAATAAACCACGAATGATGACAAGGGGTTTTGGGGAGGGCCAAGAAGAGAGTGGCACGCAGTCGCCGCCCCACACGTGGCAGCAGTCATCAGAAGAGCCAGAGGGACTGGAGCATTAGAGCAATACTGATAGCGAGGCCTGACACCCCCCCCCGCCCCCACCCAGCTGTCCGGAGCCCTGTGATCCCAACTTCCTCCTGCTTGGGTGCTGTGAGTTTGACACAGCACCACGGAGGCAGCTGCCAGTCTCCCTCCTCTCCCCAAATAATTAGATCCAAGAGGGTGGTTGCCACCTGACCAGAAAGGAACCAGACTGGCTTGCTCCTGTGCCTTTAGCAGCAGCTAGATCCGCAAAAGCCAGTCAGTGACACTTGTCGCAGCATGGAAATAAATGCGTATCAGCTGCTGGGAGCACTAAGGGCTGCTGCAGAGAAGCTGCATCTCCGTGGCAGAGGGGCACGTGCTTTGCCAATAGGAGGCCCCAGGTTGGGTTCCTGGCATCACTCCTGGGTTGTTTCAAGGATCAGGGCCCTGGGGATGGGCCTGTCTGTGCCCAAGATCCCAGAGAGCTCCTGGCAGCCAAAGGGGACAATATTGGGCGAGACGGGCTGGCTCAGTCGAAGGCAGCCCCATATTTTCCTGTGTTTCATCTCTGCAGAGCAAGCTGCTAAGGATGTAGCAAGTGGGGCTGGCTGCAAAATGGGCAGCCATACCCAGGCGGTGCCAGGTGCCTGCAGTCATGGGCTGCATCACTGGGAAGGGGACTGTAGAGCTCACATAACCTCTCTCCGGGCTATCGCAAGCCCCAAAGGTTCACTAATCAAATAACACCCCCCTAAAAAACCTCACAACAGTCACCGTCCAGCACGGTTCGGCACACGTGAGCCAGTCGAAACAATGGCTCCAAGCTCGCCTAACTCTGCTGCCAGGCTGGGCGCTCGAATTAGACATTCTGGGGGAAGGCCGGCGGCGGCAACCCGGGGCTCCTCTTTGTGCTGTCCTGCGAGTCCCTCGCCAAAGAGAGAAGGGCTGCTGCATTCAACGCTTCCCCAGCTGATTGGCTGCCACTGTGGGGAGCAGGAAAATGCTGGGTGCAGCGGTGCACCGGCCCGTCTCTCTTCAGCCAGGCATCACCAGGCAGACGTGTGGGGATGTGGGTTGGGGGGCATAAAACGTGGCCCGTAAGAGGCTAATGAGGCCTGCAGAATTGGCTGTTATGTCAGAAGAATGTTTCTGGTTTCGTCTCCCGTCACCTGGACATCAGGTGTCAAATGTTTTCTGTGATTACAAGGAGGCCCCCACACACACTTGTGAAAACCAAGCTGCAGCGCTTTCTCACCTGACCCTGCAGCTGCAGCTGCGTTTCTGAACTGGCCCCGCCAGGAGTCTGCCTCTCCAGATGGATCCACGCTCCTGCCCAAGGCTTTCGGTCCCTCCTGTCACTGCAGAACTCTACAGGACAGCCTTCCCCAACCTGATGTGTTGGACCACGCATCTATGGGAGTGGCAGTCCAAGACACCTGGGCAGTGCCAGGGTGGGGGAGGCAGCTACAGGACGAGGCTCCTGGCTCCATTCCGAGGGCGGAGGCCCTTACTGTCAAGGGCTCCTTGGAGGGCTCTCTCAGTCTAATCCAGTAGCTAAGTTCAGACGCAGACAAAGGGATTCTTTTCAAAGCTTTATTCTTCTCTTACAACTTACAACTCTACAGGTAGCAACTAGATCTGAGCAGCAGCATCCCTATGCCCTAAGTTGGAACAGTTGGTCCCCGTTTGAAAGGCAATTACTGGCAGACCCCTGAATATAAGGACTAGGGAGAATCCCTCCCCTTTTCCCTTGGATCCTCTGGGCGCAACCGTTCTTTGAGCACCAACTGGGCGCTACGCCTCCTTTCTGCGCTCTCCATTTGGCGCCGCTCTCTGCGTCTGCGGTGCGCATCCACCCAGTCTGCTATCGGTGCTGGGTCACTCCCTGGACTGCTTTCTAATCTAGGAATGTGGGTGGGAGGAATCTCTGTCAGCTGCGGGCCCTGGGAAAAAGGGGTGTGCTCCTCTCCCAGGAGCGACTGCTCTTCCTCCGAATCAGAACTACTCTGGGATTCTATGGGCTCAGTGTCCACCCTGATACTTATGCAGACTGGAGCATCGTCAGGATGAGATCGAGGGGCCACCCTGGGCCGCTGAATGGGTTGTGTGGTTGCTTCAGCAAGTGCAGCACTGACTGCGCCACCATCCGAGGTGCACAACCCTGCACATGCTCACTTCAAAACAGGCACCATGGGACTTTCTCCCAGTCAGTCTATTTACAAGTGTAGCCTTAGTGTCCCATCACAGATGTGTGGGGGAAGTAAGTTGAGTGTGAGGGTACAGCACATGGCTGGCTGCTGCACGCCCCAATCCAGTCTTCGAAATAAGCAGCCAACTGTACACCCACCAGCTGTGCAAACAGTGGCTGAGTTCTGCAGCCCCCCCCCCCCCACACACACAGAGCTTTACTGGCTGCTGGTCCATTTCTGGGCATAATTCAAAGTGCTAGTTATGACCTATGAAGTCCTATGCAACTTGGGACCATAGAATCATAGAATAGTAGGGTTGGAAGGGCCATCAAGACATCAAGCCCAGCCCCCTGCTCAATGCAGGAATCCAAGTCAGAGCATCCCTGACAGGTGGCTGTCCAACCTCATCTTGAATATCTCCAGTGTGGGAGAGCCCACCACCTCCCCAGGTAATTGGTTCCATTGTCATATTGCTCTAATAGGACTTTTCTCCTGATATTCAGCCAGAATCTGGCTTCCTGTCACTTGAGCCCATGATTCCGTGTCCTGCACTCTGGGATGATTGAGAAGAGATCCTGGCCTTCCTCTCTGTGACAACCTTTCAAGTACTTGAAGAGCACTATCATATCTCTTCTCAAGGCTAAACATGTCCAGTTCTTTCAGTCTCTCTTCATAGGGCTTTGTTTCCAGTCCCCTGACCATCCTCATTGCCCTCCTCTGAACCCTCGCCAGTTTGGCTGCATCCTTCTTCAACTGTGGCACCCAGAACTGGACACAGTACTCCAGATGAGGCCTAACCAGTGCTGAGTGGAAGGGAACTAGTACTTCCAGGGATTTGGAAGCGATGCTTCTATTAATGCAGCCCAAAATGGCATTTGCCTTTTTTGCAGCCACATCACATTGTTGGCTCATATTCAGCTTGTGATTGACAACAATTCCAAGATCCTTCTTGCTTGTAGTGTTGTTGAGCCACGTATCCCCCATCTTGTAACTGTGCATTTGGTTTCTTTTTCCTAGGTGCAGAACTCGGCATTTATCCCTATTAAATGTCATTCTGTTGTTTTCTGCCCAGCGCTCCAGTCTATCAAGATCCCTTTGAATTTTGTTCCTGTCTTCCAGAGTATTAGCTATCCTGCCCAATTTTGTGTCATCTGCAGATTTGATCAGCATTCCCTGCACCTCCTCCTCCAAGTCATTAATACAAATGTTGAAGAGCACTGGGCCCAGGACTGAGCCTTGTGGTACCCCACTCGTTACCTCTCCCCAGTTTGAGAAGGTCCCATTGATAAGCACTCTTGGAGTCCAATTCTGTAGCCAACTGTGGATCCACCGGATTGTTGTTTCATCTAGCCCATTTTGAGCTAGTTTGCTCATCAGGATATCCTGGGGCACTTTGTCGAAAGCTTTGCTGAAGTCGAGGTATATGATGTCCATAGCATTCCCACAGTCCACAAGGGAGGTTACCTGATCAAAAAATGAGAGGAGATTAGTCTGGCAGGATTTGTTCTTGACAAATCCATGTTGGCTTCGAGTAATCACTGCATTGTTTTCAAGGTGCTTACAGACTGATTGCAGATGACACAAAATTGGGCAGGATAGCTAATACCATTTACGACTGCATTTAGTCTAATCTACCAGCTTTACGGCCGCAAATGGCACCCACTAGGTCATTTGCATCTGGAGACTCACTTACCCTACCCCAGCGATATGGCACGGCAATGGCGGCCGGCCGTATTGCCAGCGAAGCAGAGCTGGCGGCTGGCTCCACAGGATTGCCACGGAGCAGAGCCAGCCCAGATGGATTCGGGGGGGAGGAGGGACGGATCGCCTTCCCCCCCTTGCGAACCCCCCAACCCCCGCTGCCGGACCCGGAGGTAAGGGATTCGTACATCCCTACGCTGGAGGCCTTCTGCCTTAGAGCATGTGATGGCAGCCTCTCTGGGCCTTTCTCTCCCTTCCCTTGCCCATTGCTCTCTGTGGCTTGTAGGCCCTGCCCTGGCCCTCCATCAGCCACTGCTCTTCTCAGTGGACACAGATGTGCATGAGCATCTGAAGGGGATAATCCCATGTTGCTGCCCCTCTTGGTGGTGCCCGGGACAAGGTCTTGGCAGCCACTCCAGGCAGCAGGGGTGTGGGCAACGGAGGACCCCTGCCAGGGGGTGGAATGGCCCACCCTGCAAGGCAGCCTCTCTGTGTGGAGGAAGCCACTTCCCTACCCTTGGTGGTGAGCACTGGGAAGGGTTGCGCATGCCACTGCAGCTGCTGGGGGAGGCGCTCTTTTCTCTCTGTGTGAGTGGCAGCTGCCTTGCGCTCATTTGCCTTTCTGCAGATGGATCACCAGCCCCAGAAGCATGTTGCCTGAAATTGTCTGATGAAGAGTTTTTCTTAGCAGGCTTATTTGTGCATAATGTGCGATCTGCTGTCAGGCAGCACCCAGCTGCTTATTCTATATTCAGAGATGCTTGCCTTAGTTGTGGGGACGTCACTTCTCTCCTCAGATTGGCTGAGCACAACTTGGGAAGAGAAGTCTACTGGAAACATTTTACTTGCCAGCCCCTGTAGCTGCTGCTTGAAATCATCCGGGGTTTTGCAAGCAGAGCAGAGCTGCAGGCTGTCTTTTGGTGCAAAGCATTTGGTTCTAGAGTTGCATGTATGCTGGAGCCCACACAGAGAGCCTCTGTGTGCACCCATTTCCCCATTCACTTCAGTGGAGGGCCAGCTCCATGTAGTCATCCTTCTGTGTCCATCAGACTTCAGTGAAATGGAAGGCGAGCAGGCCTTTGTGCACAGAAGCTCAGTACGTACCCTTCTGCCTACCACCGACCCCTGGACTGGAGCAAATTTTTGAAACCCATCAGCCAGGTCTAATTGCTGTAATGGTGGGCCTGAACATTTAATTGGGGGGAATTGCACAAGGGATTATTTTCTGCAGCTCTCTGAGCAGGTGCTGTGCACCACCCATCTGTAATGTATTATGTATGTATTCTATGCCTAGGAGCATAGAAATAAGTCCTATTCATAATCTCTAGAGGGAACACAGAGCTTATTGAACAATTTGCTTGTAATCATGAATGCCCGCAGAAATTTGTGGAACTGCATTAATATTACTAAGCAGTGATGAGAGCAAGGCTCTTTATGGTGTAAAAAGCATACAGAGGACGGTAGGAAAACACATGCAGTGCAGTGCGCCTTACGACTTTTGTCTAAACAGGCCTGACTATGACTTGCGTGTGCTGTTTGAGTTTCTAGCAAAGGAAAGCGAGAACAGTTGCTTATTGATGATAGGACAGGAAGCAATGGGGTAAAATGAAAGGAAGCAAGATTTAGACTGTATCGATGAAAAAAGTAAACCAACCACCAGACCATTTGAACAAACGATCAAGCTGCCAGCAGAGGTTCCTGAACTATCTGTGACTCCTCATGAGGTACTTCAATATTGTGGCCACACACAACACAAGTTTGACATTTTTGTGGAGTAAGGATGTCTTTTCCCAAAGTGCATCAGTTATACTTACTTACACGGAACCACATTTACTATTCTGTTGACTCTTTGGAGAGATCCCTTGGAAACTCTTTGCAGCCTACTTGGGTATACACCATCCTAAATAATTTGGTGCCATCTATAACTCTGGCCACTGCCCGGCTGCTCACACTGACTCTAGATAATGAAGAGGGACACGTTCAATCGGCCCTCCTAACACGGACCCTTCGGGGACCCCACTTCCCACTTCCATTCAGGGCATAGCGTGCCCCTTGGAGCCAAGATTTAATGGAGGCGGTACTCATTGGGCTTCACCTGTCCCAGTCCAACATCTTTTAAGATACCAGGGCTTAGAGATCTGATGGAGCCATAACTGAGCCAGTGCAGTGGCTTAGCTAAGTTGAAATCCTCCCACATCCATGATGCTTAAAATGGTCTGCCCCAGGAGGCTGATGGACCTGGATCGTTTGCTACTGGCTCTTCGGGAATGTCCTGTGACCTCAGCAAGCAATGACTTCTCTCAAAAGAGCTTCAGCTATTGGGCAGCATAGAAATGTAACAAATAAATACATAAAACATTGGTTGACCTCTGGAATGGGGTGGGCAGTGGACATGCTTCTGATGGGATCATGTTTCCCTTGCAGAGTCAGGTGTGTGGGTGGAATGCCCAGGTTTGGCAGCCACTAGGAGTGCATCTGCACAGCTAAGGCGAGTGCACCGGCTGTGCCTGTTCTTGGCGATGCCGTGTTTGCCATGCTGACATATGCCGCAGTCACATCTCACAGCTGTATGCGCAACTATCTTTGAAAAGTGTTCAGAAACTTCAGCTGGTCCAGAATGCTGTTGACTGGGGCTGTTTACAGGGAGCACAAGGCTCCCTTGCGACAGCAACTTCACCGGCTGCCGCCCTGTTTCCAGGCACAATTCAGAGATCTGATTGTGATCCATGAAGGCCTCTCTGGCTTGGGACCAGGCTCTTTTAAAGACCCCGCTGTCCCTTACAAGCCTGCCTGGGCTTCAAGAGCCGTGCGAGAGGCCCACTCCCAGTCCCGCCACTAGCAGAAACGCACTTGACAGAAACAAAGGGAGGCTCTTCTCAGCAGCAGCTCCCAGGCTCTAGAATTCTCCGCCAAGGGAGGCAACTCCATGTCTGTTGTCCTTCTGCGGGCAGGCAGAGACATTTTTATTCAAACAGCATTTTAACTGGTGCATGCGGCTTATTTCTCCTTCTTCCTGTCCTTCCCCTCCTTCTCCTTCTTCTTTTAAGTGACATGTTTGATTTTTTTGTAGTGATGTTTTAGTTAAGTTACATTTTATATGTCTTTTATTATTGCTGGCCATCTTGAGCACTATTTTAAGTGGAAGTCAGGATATAAATTGAATAAATAAATAAATCCACCTCACAGGGTTATTGTAAGGCTAAAAGGCCATGCCAATCTGGAATGGTGGGGTATAAGTTCATCAAACAGGGCCGTTGAACATGTGCAGAAAGCTGCATACCTCCTAACTGCCTAACAGCAGCTGCAGGCGTCATGTCCCAGTGACGGAGGGCAAAGATTGCTGGCAGTTCAAGTTTGCGGAGCCTCTCGTTTTACAAATTAGCCATGACCCAGAGCGACGCGACACCAGCCTGGCGGGGGCAACTTGGAGTGAGGATGCTGCCGCGGCTGCCGAGGAAGGAGACTCGCCCCTGAAAGCAAATGTGCCGCTGACAGCAGGTGCCCTTCCAGAACCTCAGGCCTTAACGAGCACCACTAACGAGCCACAAGGCGGACGGGCCTCTCGAAAGCACCGGAGCCCTCGGCATAATTTCTCTCCCGGCTTCCAACAAACAGCCCTCTGACTCTGCGGGCCAACCGGGCCAGAGAAAGACCCTCTTTGCTGGCTGCAGGAGAGACAATTACTGGGCCTTCATTCATTCATTCATTCATTCATTCATTCATTACCCTGATCCTCCCAGGGTAAGAGCCAACAGAGCCAGGCAGGCAACAAAGTCATTTAGGGAGGGAAATCGCCTTCCTCCTCCCCGTCTCCCTCCCCCAGCGCTGTGCTTGTCAGAGCAGCGGAGTCAGGTTGCAGGACATGCCTGCCCTGTTAACGGCAAGCCGGGAATCAGGGGGCCTTCTGAGCCTTCCTGGTTACTTCATGTTCCGAAAAGCAGTCTTCCATATTGCGCCTGATGCAAGGGCAGTGCAGCAGCAGGTTAAAGCTGGGGAGGGAGTGCAGAGTCACGGCAGCGATGGGGAGGCCATCCCAACCGCAGCAGGAGGCAGCCAGGGACACAGAGAAGAAGGCTTGCTCTGCCGGGGCTGGCTCCTGCCAGTCACCTCCTTGGTGTTGTTGTTCAGTCGTTCAGTCGTGTCCGACTCTTCGTGACCCCATGGACCACAGCACGCCAGGCCTTCCTGTCCTCCGCTCTCTCCCGGAGCGTGTTCAAGTTCGTATTCATTGCAGCGGTGATGCTATCTAGCCATCTCATCCTCTGCCGTCCCCTTCTCCTTTTGCCTTCAATCTTTCCCAGCATCAGGGTCTTTTCCAGGGAGTTTTCTCTTCGCATTAGGTGGCCAAAATATTTGAGCTTCAGTATCTGTCCTTCCAATGAGCAGTTAGGGTTGATTTCCTTTAGCACTGACTGATCTGACCTCCTTGCAGTCCAGGGGACTCGTAAGAGTCTTCTCCAGCACCACAGTTCGAAGGCATCAATTCTTCGGCACTCAGCCTTCCTGGCGCTCAGTCCAGCTCTCACAGCCATACGTTGCTACTGGGAAACCACAGCTTTGATTAGACAGGCCTTTGTCGGCAAGGTGATGTCTCTGCTTCTTACTGTGCTGTCTAGGTTTGCCATAGCTTTCCTCCCAAGGATCAAGCGTCTTTTAATTTCATAGCTACAGCCACCATCTGCGGTGATCTTGGAGCCCAAGAAAGTACTTTGGCTGTCACTGCTTCCATTTCTTCCCCTTCCATATGCCAGGAAGTGATGGGGCCAGATGCCATGATCTTTGTTTTTTTAATGTGGAGTTTCAGACCAGCTTTTGCTCTCTCCACTTTCACCCTCAACAAGAGGCTCTTTAGATCCTCTTCGCTTTCTGCCATTAGGGTGGTATCGTCTGCGCATCTGAGGTTGTGGATAATTCTCCCAGCAATCTTAATTCCGACCTGTGATTCATCCAGCCTGGCATTTCACAAGATGCACTCTGCTTCACCTCTGCACTGCAGCAATTGTCCGGCCTTCTTTGGAAGTTAAGTACTGCCTCCCAGCCCCCCCCCCCCCACACACAAGGGCCATAGAACACTTCAGTATTGCTTTGCCCAGCTTCATATTGATTAGGAGGTGCACCAGCCACAAGATTTGATTCAGACCCTTATTAGGTGGTTCTGAAAACGGACCAATTCAACTCAGGCTGATTCGGGGGGCGCAACCGTCATGCCAACCACTCACCACAAACAATGAGCTGGCAGGCCAGTTCAGACAGGAAAAGGCAAGCAGGCTCATGCGTGCTGCCTGACCCCTCCTGCTGGGCTCCCCCTGTCAGCAGCAGTGGCTAAACAAACCGGAATCATAAGCCAGGGTTTGTTCTGGGCTTACAAGACCAGATTGTTACGAGAGCAACAACCCAGGATCCCCGTGCAGACAAACGCTGAACAAACCGTAGACAGAGGCTTCCTGGCTTGTTTAGCTCCCCTTCTGGCCGGAGGAGGCGAGCAGGAGTGATCAAGCAGCCTGCACTCACCTGCCTGCGCATTTCTAGAATCGTAGAACAGTAGGGCTGGAAGGGGCCTATAAGACCATCGAGTCCAACCCCATCGAGTCCAATTCCTGGTCAGCCAGAACTCTTTGGTATCCTGGCTTATCGTTACGTCCAAACTGAGGCAGTTGATGCCACAGCCCTGGCATGTAGGTACCAAATATTCAATCCTCTCCTCTTAGCTTGGTTTCTCCTCCCTAATGGCATGTTCAAATGGCTACACCAACTTTTTCCTAAAAGTATTCATGTCATCTTAGAATAACAAAATCAGTGCCAGTAAACAAAAGGTACAATGCAGCTGAAAAACCAGGAAATGCCAACACGGACGCGAGAACAGCCGATCACAACAGTAGCAGCGATAGTCAACCCTGAAGAATAATGCAGGTCAAAGACAGCCAGCGGAAGCACGTCACTGATGCTCACTTCCAAGAGGCAGTGGCAGGTCCAGGCATGCCTCCTTTGGGTGGTTGCTCCAGGGCTTGGGCACCATGACTTCAAAGGCCCTCTTTTGGCTACCCACTCGCTGCACTTCTGACAGCAGGGATCCCTGAAGCCCCCAGGGGTCACGGAGGTGAACTGGAGTGCTTTGGCACACGCATGTGGAGGCAGTCAGTTCTGGAGGTATTCTGGCCCCTGGGCTTTGCGGGATTGAAAGGTCAAAGCCAGCACCTTCTGTCTGAATGCAGAAGCAGCACATGGCGAACCGGTGAAGCTGGTCATGGACTGGACTAATGCAATCTGGTCTGGTTCCAGAGAAATCCCAGGCAGCTGCATTCTGAACCAGCTGAAGTTTCCAAACTGTCTTCAAGGGCAGGCACATGTAAGGTGCATTATGGTAGCCTAGCCTGGAGGTAGCAAGAGCAGGAATACCTAATTAAGAATTCCCAATGAGAGATTAAACACTAACTAACGAAACACAAGGAACCATGTTGCACTATTGGGGTGGGGATGGGGGGAGCCCATACTGGGCAAATACGGCCACAACCTTATTATGACCAACTGCACTTCACAAGTCAGTGTGCAAGCTTTTGAGTTAGCCAGAATTATTCGTCAGCTTGGATGTTAACCCACCCCCACCCCCACCAAAAAGAGGAAGAGGCATGATGGGAGCCCTGGCCAGTACTGGTTGGAAGCAGCCTTTCTCTGGAATGGAGGGGGTGTTTTGCAGACTTAATTGGCATTGCATTGGTGGTCTGTGCGTGGTGAAAAAAGAGCACAGGTTGCAGCAAGGGGCGATAGCACTCCGACTAAAAGAGGGGTTGCATTATTATGCCATGTGAAGCTCCTGGGCTTGCAGTGGGGTTGCTGGGCACTTACAAGATTCGGGGCTCAATCTTTCCATTTGTATCAATGGATTTTTAAAACTTAATTGCCATGCAGAGGGGGGATTTGGGGGGCCACAGTGCATAGGGAAGGGGGGTAAGCCTTGCCTCCCCCACTGTGTTCCCCCTGGAAATCCACCCCCGCCCCTGCAGAGCAACCAAGCTTAAGAAAAATCCCCCATGAGCACCCATGGAAATATATTTTCTAAGCTTAATTAACATGCCTGGGGAGGCGGGAAGGTTGGGTGGCATCACAGCATGTGGGAAGGGGGGTGAAGCCTTCCCTCCCAGCTGCAACCCCCCTTGAGGACGGCCCCCTGCATGGCCATTAAGCTGAGAAGAAAACCTTCCATTGGTGCCAATGGACATGGAGGTCTCTGGGGACCAGATCCGGGGCCAGAGACCCCAGGCCCAGCCTAGCAATGCCCCTGCTTGTGGAGTCTTAGAACAGCGGGCTGTGGAGGGCTGCATCACGCCATTAATTGCCCCATGGACATTCGAAAGAGGGAGAGAGGTGGCAGGAGAGAGATGTACGCAATTACAGGGAAGGGTGTGGAGAGAGGGAGAACGTTTTCTCCCGTCTCCATAATGCCAGGCCTCGGGGTCACTAGTCAGTGGAACTGGCTGGCCGGAGATTCAGGACAGGCCCAAAGTCAGCCATTCTCCATGCATCAGAGGTTCATCGCCCCAGGATGTGGCAGCAGCTGCCCCGGCCACTGGCGAGGATGGCTTGCACGGGGACCTGGCAAATTGGTGATGGCGGCCTCATGCCTCGCTCTTGGGCTACTGGGCTAGTGTGGGGGCTGGGAGAGAATCTGCCTGGCCAGGGTTCAAAAGAGGACACTGACAGACTGATCTATCGGGGATCTTCTTATTCTCTAAATGTCTTCAGCCACCTTGGGTCCTAAAGGGCTTTGTTGCTTGGTTTGGCAGGTCTTGGGCAGCCATTAGTCATGGCTGGGGGCAAATGCAAGAGAAAGCGAGGCCCCGCTGAGATTCAAAGACATTGCAAGAGTGCTTTTTAAAAAGGAGGCAGCTGATCAATTAGTTTTGGTCACGTCTGCCCCTGATGGCTGCAGACACTTAAGAGACATTGTGGAAATCGCCTGTCATCCCTGCATGGGTTAAGTCCGTCTTGCCCTGGTCTGCCAAGGCCTTCCTGCTCAAGTAATGGATGCTGGCTCAGAGGCTGGAGATAAGTGCGTGCTAACCTGTATATCTTAGGTTTATGAGAGCACCAAGCTGTCCCAGCAGGCGTTTTCAATTCTGTTTATCTCTGTTTCCCCATTGAGTTCATTTTATTTCCCCTGAATTTTGTTTCCTGGAAGATTTATTCATCCTGATTTTCTCAGTTTATGACGGGGAGAACGCTATAAACCAGCACGCACGCTGAGACCATTGAAGTCTCTCTCTTGCTTTGTTTGTGTTTAAGGGAAGCAGCATCAATGTTGGTGGAGGAGGAAAGGGCTTTGTGGCTGCAAAAGCGCTTCGCAGCAAGGCTGTGTGTGCGTGCATGCTGTTGGTGATTGGTGGACTAGAGACATTGAGCGGGTTCGCACAGCCCATGCATTAAACAACAACTGGAGAGAGCTTGCCACTTCTGCTTTAACTTAGCAACCCAGGAGTGTCTCCTTTGCAGGCTGCTTAGCATGTCATCTGAACCTGGAGCTCTGGGTTGTTTAGGGGCTAAACAACACAGTGGATAACCCAACAACAAACCACGGTTAACCACTGGGTTGTTTAGCAACCCAGCGCTCCAAATTTGGACGACATGCTCAGCAACCTATGAAGGAAGACTGCTGATTAAAGCAGAAGCAGCAGGCGCACTGGAAGCAGCACACCTGCTCTCTCCTGCCCGACAGCCCATGGGTTGTTTAACCCATGGCTTGTCATGTTGTGTGAACCAGGCCATCTCTTTAGCTGCAGCCAGGGGAACCTTCTCCAACCACAGCTTTTCTGTAGCCTTCCTCAGGCAAACTATGCCTGGCTCAATGGAGTTAAGGTCCTAGCCCCCACTATTCTGCCAAATTAGAATTACCAGTGCATATTTTATGTATATATGTATGTTGTTGTTGTTGTTGTTGTTGTCATCACCACTGTATTTATATGCCATCTCTCCAGATACTCAAGATGGCATACATTTTTTACAACCATCAAAACCAAGAAAAACACCTCCAAGTTTAAAACTTAAAAGCAGACGGTGATCTTTAAAATACCTTTGAAAATAGAAAGGCCCTGTGTTGCCAGCTGCAGGTTCCTTTCACAGACTCCCCTCCCCCTGCCAAACCCCAAAGTCTTCCAACCTCAATAAGAGCACATGAAGGAAAGAACTTCTTTGCTCTGAGCAGGAACCAAGAGGAGGTCACTGCTGGAGGGACGCGGGGGCCCTGCTCTGTCCCTCTGTTCTAGTTTAATTTGAAGTTCCATTCTCAAGGATGCTTCACACAGATATCTGTGGTTCTCTTTTGCTGCGCAGGTTGGCAGAGCAGAGGAGTCAACTGTTCATGTAGCTGTCTGCCTACCTCCTAATCCCCCATGAATTGGGGCTGACCGAGGGGAAAGGCGCTCCACTAGGCTCATTCAAGAGTAATGCCTTTATTATAATTCTATTATCATCCAAGACTGTAGGACATAAAATAATGGGCTTAGGTTACAGGAAGGCAGATTTCGGTTGAATATCCGGAAAACCTCCTAACAGTCAGCAGTCAGTCAATGGAACCAGCTGCCTAGGGAGGTGGTGGGCTCTCTGTTGCTGGAGATCTTCAAGCAGAGGCTGGATGGCCATCCATCTGGGATTCTTTAAATTGGATTCCTGCACCAAGCAGGGAGTTGCACTCAATGGTCTGAACGGCCCCTTCCAGCCCTAGGACTTGGTGATTCCAGTTGTGATTCAGCCCTGTCACTGACAGGAACAGGATCTCTCAACTGCATCTGGAAAGGCTGTGTTCAGTTTAGGGCCAGTTATACGATCTGCAGCACAAGATGACGGGCAGTAGGTTTAGAAAAGGTGGAAACCATGCCCTTCTCCACACCATGCATAATGCATGCATGGGATTCTTGAGCATGAGACATGACAACGGCCACTGGCTTGGATCCGATCCAGGACAGCAGTTTCTCCCATTCAGCCCTTCTGTTTGCTGGAGTCAAATGGCAATCCGAGCCCACACTTCTTCCTTCTGGCTTTGCTTTTGCAAACTTGTATGCAGTCATCTCTTCCTGGCAACAACATTCATGAAATGTGAATTGCAGGTGAGGGAGCTTTTGGAACCTCATTTTGATTCATCGAGCACAAATATTTGAAGAAAAATAAAAAACACCTTCTCCCTCGCCTGTCTTGCTGCGCATGGTCTGGGACTTTCGCCTGCAAGTGCTCCGTGGAACCTGGGGAAGCGCCTCTGCTTAAATCTGCGTGGGGTGGGGGCGAAAAAGCGTGTGTGCTCCCCTTTTAGGTGGGAAGTGTCACAGCTCCACGCTGCAGGCACTGGTTCCGTGTGTGTGTCGAGAAGCTGTCTCTGGCAGAAATGCACTCGTGGCATGTAAGGGAGAACGGAACCATGTCACTGGGCTACTTGTTTTCTGCTTCTGCAAAGGCTTTGTCTGAATCATTTAAAGCTGGTTTAAAGTATGAAAAAAATTATTCCATAACAGCTTACAATGCTCTGCTTCCAATATGAGACATTTGGCTGCTTTGTCTGAGATGGAATTTTATGCATTTGTTTGTTTTCACCCTGTTGGAATAAGCAACAGCCGGTAGTTCAAACCCACAGTATGGAGGGAAAAATAGTTGGTTGAAAAGCCAATAAATGGTTAATGCACGTAAGGAGTCAGGGTGCTGGCTTTGGGTTCACTTTTGCCCACTTCATTTTGCCTGCTTTCCTTGTAAGAAGATGCCTGTTAGTCTTAAGTCTAGGTCCTGTTTAAAGCTTGCAGTTGTCTTCTGCCTCAACTGTGGCCAGACAAAGCATACTCTCCAACACTCCCTGCCCACCCTGAGATCACTATGGCTGGGATGATCATCCCCACAGAGGTGCCCCAAGATAGCTCTGCAGTTGTACAAGCCTTTGAAATCTGCTCTCTGCATCCCTTTCTTCGTTTATCTCTGTCACTAGTTCCTTTGGTGAACTGGCGTTCATAGAAGAGGCAAAAAGACTGCGCTACTTGCTTACTAATCTGACTGAAATCTGGCAGGGCGTCTCCCTTGGAGGGTTTCATCCTGATCAGGCGGAACTCCGTGCAAGACCAGCTGGATCTCCTGTTAAGAAATGTGACAAACACACAACATCAGCAAAAGTTTTCTCTCTTTCTCTGTAGCCTCAGGCTGAACTGGCTGCTGTGAGGGTAAACAGAGATGAATGAAACCAGCCCAGATCTGCCCCTTCTGGACCATGTGTTTCATAATGATGGACTAGTGAAAGGAACAGGCCCCGTTTTGTGTTGTCCCACTCGCTCCAAAGGGAATGCACATCCCTCTGCCGAGCCCCAGTGGCTCCTCCACCGTAGCGGAGTGTGGCTCTGCGGCCTTCCGCCAGTCCCACCTGCCTCATTCGCCCAGGGTCGTGTCAGCAACCTGGGCAGAGGCACTCCCGTCGCATCCAGGGCCTGTGCGACGGCACCTGGAAGGAAGCTGACAGCTGCTCAGGCGGCCTGCTTAGTTGCATCAGCAGCCCCGTTCAGGGGGGTTGTGGCTGCCAGAGGAGGCCTTGCCATCTATCCTGGCTGTAGGTTGTACGGGCTTTGCTAGAAAGGTTCAGGAAGGTTCTGCCTCTTGCTGGGAATTACACAGTCGAAATACACATATCTCCCATTACTGTGGAAACTGTGAGAACAAAACAATAAGGAGAAGGACCAAAGAGCAGCAGGCCGGACCACTGGATGAGTGCAGGTGGAAATAGAGGTGATGCCCTTTGCAGGAGCAACATATTCAGATTTGCTTTTTGCAAATACCGGAAATCAATTCCCCCAAAGCAAAGCAGCCCATTTTGCATCGCTGCGGTCAGCTCTCCTACTGAATGATCTACCGTGCTTTTGCAAATATTGAATAAAGGTTACGCGGCAAATTAATATTTAAAGAGGCTGTGGTCACATTCTCCTCTTGGAGATGCAACATTTTCCAGCCTTGGCAGCTTGGTTCAGAGAGTCGGGCACTCGAGCTCACCAGGAGGATCAGAAGACCCAG
The DNA here is from genome assembly GCF_057233095.1 of Heloderma suspectum. NCBI lineage: Eukaryota > Metazoa > Chordata > Lepidosauria > Squamata > Helodermatidae > Heloderma > Heloderma suspectum. Next base: position 313,786,533 of record NC_139461.1, on the reverse strand, counting down.
GAATGCGTGGCTAGGTATCCAAGTAAGGAAACTGCGTCATTAAATACTTGTCTCCTGGCTGGATGTCTCCAGCCTAGCCAACAAACCAAACCACTGCGCTTTCTAGAAAAAGCCTGTGTCTTATTCCTTGGTTTAGACATTCAGTGCACTTCACTGACTTCTTCTTGTTGCCCTCCAGATAGTCTCTCTTCTTGCTGCCCTCCAAATAATCCCAAACGATCACAGATTATTTTTACCTGAAACAGGTGATTTCTTTTTGCCTTTGATATGGATCAAGAAAGACTTCAGGTACCTTGTGCAATCTATCCCTCATCCCTTGTTCCAGTGTAGCTTGACACTTGTAGATCTTTTTAAATGTAAAAATCAGCATTTCATAAAAGAGCTGTTAATCTTGTGCAGTATCCCTAATGGCCATTTGGAATGTGCCTACATATTGCAATGTTCCAACCTTTGTCCTCCACTATCCAAAGTTCCTTTTCTGTTTTTTAATTTGAAAAATATATTTTATTAGAATATTTATATCCTGCATTTCACCCCTCACAAGGCAGCTCATAACATCAACTAAAAAAGTAGAATCACAGAATTATAGAATGGTAGGGTTGGAATGGGCCTACATGGCCATCGAGTCCAACCCCTGCCCAGTGCAGGAATCCAAGTCAGAGCATCCCTGACAGATGGCTGTCCAGCCTCGTCTTGAACGCCTCCAGCGTGGGAGAGCCCCCCACCTCCCTAGGCAATTGGTTCCATTGTTGTATTGCTCTAACCGTCAGGACGTTTCTCCTGATGTTCAGCCGGAAACTGGCTTCCTGTCACCTGAGCCCATGATTCAGCGTCCTGCACTCTGGGATGATTGAGAAGAGATCCTGGAAAGTATACAATCCATAAAACAATAAAGACTAAAGTAAAACTAAACTAAGAACCAGAAGTCAGATATTAAAATCACAGCAGAAGATGTGGGGGATGTAACAAAACCAAAAGCACAGCAAAACAAAACAAAAAGGCCTTTACAGAGCTCTGAAATGCCCGCTGGGCCGCTTGTGGTGGGGAATTCCATAGTCTGGGAAGCCTGAAAAGAGAGAAGGCTCTGCTCTGCATCCACGCCACATGACCGTGCTGGCAGTAGGATCAGGGCCTCCTGTAACAACTGCAGCAGAACACGTCTTCTCATGTGGGAGGAGGTGGTCCCTCAAACACCTCAGGCTCAAACCATTTAGGGCTTTATAAGTAGTAATAGCCAGCACATTGAACTGTCTTCTGAAACAAACTAGGCATCAGTGTAGATTGAACCATAGCAGCATTTCGTGCCCCAAACGTAGGCCTCAACCTGGCTGCCACATTTTGTACCAGCAGCAAAACTATTCAGAGGCAGCTCAGTGCACAGCTGCCATGAAAAAAGGCAAACTCCGTGTTGGGAAACTTAGGAAAGGAACTGAATTGAAAACATAGCTGCCAATATCATACTGCACTTTAACAAATCTGTGGTGTTTCAGAGTTGGGAGACTGCACCCCACAGACTCACACAGGCTCTGCTTTCCAAATGAATTTCAACATTTTATTTAAATGAAGGCTTTTCTACAACGCTCTCTCAAGCTGTGGCCTCTCTCTCCTCAAGCCAGAAGCAGTCCTGGAACCTAAACTACGTCCTGGTTCCTCCCAAGAAGCACAACCCACTCAGGCTGGATCCAGCAGTCCTTTCACATTGTTACAAATGGTGTGACCACACTCAGAATCCTGTGTACAGTTCTGGTCACGGCACTTTAAAAAATGATACTGTAGAGTTGGGAAAAGTACAGAAAAAAGGGCAAATAATCAAGGGGCTGGAGCAACCCCCTGTCAGGAACGTTTACAACATTTGGGGCTGTTCAGCTTAGAAGTAAGGGGAGACATGATAGAGGTGTACAGAACTGCATGGTGTGGAGAATGTGGATAGGGAGACATTTTTCTCCCTCTGTCATAAAACTAGACCCAGTGGGGTCCTCCCATGAAGCTGGTGGGTGGGAGATTCAGGACGGATAAAAGGAAGTCCTTTTTCATACAGTGCGTAGTTATTAAACTATGGACTTCGCTACCAAAGGATGCAGTGATGGCCACCAATTTGGATGGCTTTGAGAGGAAGTTAGACAAATTCCTGGAGGTGAAGGCTATCAGTGGCTACTAGTCCTCGTGGCTCTGGGCTTCCTCCAGTATGAGAGGGAGTGAGCCTATGTATACCAGTTGCTGGGGAACATGGGTGGGAAGGTGCTGTTGTGCTCATGCCCTGCTTGTGGGTTCCTGGCCGAGAGCTGGTGGGCCACTGTGTGAACAGAATGCTGGATGAGATGGACCCTTGGTCTGATCCAGCAGGGCTCTTTTTATGTTCTTATGTGACTAAGGGATGTGTGACGGTGGCCAGACTGGTCTTTCCCAAGAAAGGGTGCAGCTGGTACACCAGCCAAAGTTGGCAGACCGGGCCGCCACCATTGCCAGGAGTAAAGCTGCATCCCCAGACTGTGGACTTTGTCCTTTAATGGGAGTGGAACCCCCCTTTGAAAGGCCTTACATCAGCTCTGGGGCACTTGTGCCCCCCCCCCGGATGTTTTGGCCTACAACTCCCATCAGCCCTTGCCAGCATAGTCCACAGTGAGAGATGACAGGAGTCGTAGGCCTAGACATCTGGAAGGCCACAAGTCGCCCATCCCTGATTTCCACCTAACTCTGCATTGGCTCTCCTACTGAGCAACAGCAGCTGTGCCTTGGCTGGATTATGTCTCAGCTTCATAGCACCCAGTCCATTGCTGCATTCACACATCAACTCAGAACTCCCAGAGCTCCCTAGATTCAGATGGATCAATGGTGGATCTATTTCCCAATCCACTACCAATACTCACAAAGAAAATCACAGCCAGGGTTTCAAAAACAGTTGTCTGGTCATCAGTGGCAACCATGAGCTTAATTCTGGCAACCACTGGCATACCCTGCCACAAGAATAGCAAGTTTTTCCAAAGTCATCAGCAGCTCTGTGGGGAGGTAAAGAGGCTGCTGTCAAACTGGCCCCAGTCTGCACCTTGTGCTCGAAGGAGGTCGTCTCTCTCGGCACAATGGACTGAAGGAGAGGGGCTTCCGGCAACACACACGCACTGCTTGCCATGCCTCCTCCATACCCCCTTCTTTTTTAGGCAGCAAGCGTGACAGATGCAAGTGAAACCTTGCCGGCTGCCAGAAAACAACAGGTGCTGATGGACCCCACACAAAAGGTGTGGAACTTTGCACACAATATTCAGATCTGCAACCAAGCAGCGCCGTCACCTTTCCTCTTTGTAGAATGGAGCTTTTTGCTTGGCAGAAGGAACTGTGTTTTGGGTTGGCCTGCTTTGAGATTCCTACTCCAGTTCAGCTCTGTCAGCATTTCCTGGCTGCAAGAACCACTGGGTAGATTCTCTGAGAGCCATGTTGATCCTTCATCCAGTCCCCATCGTCCCCCCTGCCCTGCCTCCACTCTGGGTTGCTGTCTGACTCTGTGTCTCCGTTTCTCACAAATGTAGCATCGCTCACAAATATATCCTCCAAAGAATCTCTCTGCCTATCTATCAATCCGAGTAGGTCCCTCCTATATCCGTCTTTATTTAAAGAGCCCCTTGATAAGTTGGGCGTTAGCATCGCTCGCTAATGCGATATGCAAAGGGAACAGCAGAGAAAACTCAAAGAGGAAAAAAGACAGCTCTTCTTTAGACCTGAGCTACAAGCAGGTGCTGTATTTGCAGTGGCGTGGCTATGGTGGCAGGACTACGTGTGTGCGTGTGCGCGTGTGTGCATATAAATCAGAAAGGAAGCCATTTATCTGTAACTTACTGCACTGCAATGTGCAATTTGACAAAGGACTGGGTTTTTTTTTCAAATCCTGAACTCAAAACCTCCCACAAAACTACAACAGACTTACACACCATCAAAAGCAAATGTTTATATTAGTTTTAAAAACACTTGTTTTCACTTTTAATTGATGATTGCATTTTCTTAGATTAAAGCAATGTAATTGGAATGAGTTGTGGTTTTAGCTACAGAACATAGCAGTGTTTGGAAATCAAAATGTGGAGTAATCCTTCATTTAACCAGAAATGCTATTCAGCTTGCTTCTGTATGCCCCCACTTTTAATGAACAAGAGAAAACATACGATAGAGGTCACAATCCCACAATCCATTCCCTTCCAGTAGATCCTTCAGACCATTGTGGAATCTCAGAAGAAATCAATGGAGCTGTTACAGAGCTACAAGGTTTCCTCTCCATAAATCAGGTTGAAGGTTTGGGGCTTTGGGTAGTGACTTTAATTAGCACAGAATGGGGCGACTGTTTCTACAGAAAACTCAGGCTTTCCCTCCTCCTAAACAGCTACCACGTTTGACCAATAATTAAACAAAACATGGCAAGCTCATTTCCAGCAACACCAGCTTGATGCTGAGTTTCCAATGAAATGTGGAAGCCAACAATTAGTCACTGACCAGGCTGGGTGCCTCTGGCTACCAAGACCCATCACTTCCATCAGACACAAGAGCAATAAATAAAGTTGGATTTGAAGGGAGCCTGCCAACATATTTACTCAGAAGGAAACCACTGGATTTCTCATTGGCTTGCTTTGCTTTATTTAAGGTTTGCAAATTCAAAATAGGCATGCTTTGATTTATTTTAAGGTTTGCAAATTCAAAAATTGCATACTGAGGGAATGCTAAAAGAGGTGGTTAGAATGTATGCATCCCCACAAACCCCAAAGCAGGTTCAGGTGAATTATTAGCAATTTGGCAGTGTTCTACCTCAGACTCACAGCACTCCAATGATAGTGAGCAAAAGGAAATGTTTCCCCATTTCTATTCCGTCAAATTGCACGCGCGTGCACGCACACACACGCACACACTGCCCTTGCTAGATTGCTCTGTCTGAGTATCCAGGCAGTAAATGGAGGGGAGGCAGGAAGGCCTTTGAAAAACAATGCATGGACTTCCCCTTTCTCTTTAATGCAGCTGATTTATCCCAGGCACAAAAGATCCCATCAAGGCCCATCCTTGGTTCTTAGGGATGCTCTCCTTTAAGCTAAAAACACATGACTGCCAGGTTCTCTTGCTCTGGTCCTGTTTCATTGCATAGGAACTGAGCCAAGAGCATTCTTGCAATGGGGATGGAGCAGGAGAATTTCCCAGTGGGCTGAGCCCAATGTTATTTTTGCAGGGAATGAGAAACTGTGGTTGATGCAACATGTTAAGTGGAAAATGCTCATTTTTAATTCTGCCCCACCCCAGAAATGAAAATATTTCATTTGGATTCTCTGATGGACGTCTGTTATCCTATAACAGGATAACGGACATATATTTCTTAGCAATGAGCAGAGATGCGGGTGGGGGGAGAGGGAGAGAGTGTGGCCACCAGCAACTCTATGAGGCATGTGCTCTGTGGTGCCCTGGCCAGATCCCAATTTCAGCAGCCTCAGGCGTTTCTTGTAGACTCTGTTCCTGCATCACAGGAAGTGTGAGGGAGGCGGCTTGGCTGCAAAGGGGATTCATTGCATTGGGGTGGGTAAGAGGGTCTTCTGTGCATGTTGGAGGCCGTCTGTAAATACGTTTGCCATGTCTTCCTCTGAGCTAAGGGATGGCATTCAAGCCATGCACAGGGGACGAGGAAACAGGAGAAGACAAGACGCGGGCTATTGGTAAAGCCAACGATTGGTCTTTCAGCACGAAGACAGATGTAACACTTTAAGAGCAGTCCCAGGGGGTCTTCTCCTGTGCTGTGTGCTTGGCTTACAACTTCCATTGCAGGCATTCATTCTAGCACTCTCTTGCCACACTTTATTCATCAGATGGCCTGTCTGCCTTCTTCTTTTTAAGAAATAATACATTGTCATTTTTATGTCTATGTCAATCTCCCCATCCCCATCCCAAACATTAAAAAACAGTTGTTAAACTGCTTCAGACATGGGGGAGAAGGCGAGTTGGTGTTGTTATGGATACTAGCCAGTACATGGCCTTCACAAACTAACTTTTCCCTGGCTCAAACTGGTCATGCTGGAAACGTGTAGATTCCCCCCCGCCCCTGGAACTCAGGAAGTTAAAATGTGTGTGTCTTGAATGCAGTGCAGGCAGTTCATGCCACTCTCAAAATGCTACAACTATCTTCACCTCAGGTTGTTGAGAGCAGTTTAAAAGATGAAGCATCCCTTGTGCTATGTACACACATCCTTCCCTCACCTCTGGTAAACAGGTCTGGCAAGTTTCTTGTTTCCAAAACCTACAAAACCTATTTGATTAGGGGTGATGGTGGGATAAAGTGTGCATGTACTGTGCATGTATAGTAGGAGAAGCAAAGCCTCTCCCAAACCACTTCACTCTCTTTAAAAGCTATTAATAGTCTCCAGCCGAACAGGGGAACAGTGGCATTTGAACAAGCTTAATGTGGATCAGTGTGCTGTCATTGTGCAAACACATGCAATTTAAACATGAACACAATTTAAGCTTTTCTTGTGAAAGTAACAAATCAATTTCTACCTTACTCCAATGCAAGGATTTGCTAACCCCTCCCAAACAGGAGCTAACTTGTTCCAAACTGAAGTAAAAAAGAAGAAAAATGTTAAATGAAAGGGAAAGACAAGAAGAAACAACAGGGGGAAGAGTTGGATGGTGGCGGAAAAACAGAAGGACTGGAAATGTGTGTGCTAGGGCGGTGGGCGGGCAGGATCTAGTGTCCAAAAGATGTAGGGCTCTGGGAATGAGGAATGGACGTAGATCCTCCCTCCCCACCTTGTCCAGCTATTTCTAGGTTGTCCTCCTCTGAATGGTTTTAGAGCTCTCTCTTAGGGCATCCTTGCCAACCATTCACTATCACTTAGCATTTCCTTCTTGCACAGATGTTGCCAGGTCTCCCCTCAGTCAAAGATGTCCCTGGATGTTCAGGCACATTTTTGGCATGGGTGCGGGGGTGGGCAGGGTCACAACCAAATCCATGACATTGTGCATAGGCTAGAGTGAGGCATCTTACCTTGGGTGCTGGCGACACACAAGGCTGAATGAGGGCAGGAGCAAAGTTGTCTTGAACCTAGCCATTTTGTGTTTATTGGTCACAGGCAATTTTATAATTGTTGTCGTTAGTGGGCTAATTGTAGCTTTCCATTTCCCTTCGTATGAAAACTCTTAGGACGGTTCGCTATTCCATAAATAATGACTCATGGGAGTTGGTGGTGATCATCCATCTTTTTTTCTTTCTTTCTGTTACTGTTATCTGAGTTGGGAAATCTTTATTTTATATCAATCTGCTCTGTTATGCAGCTTATGTTTGCTAAAACTAAATAACCAAAGGGGAACCCTAAGAGCTGCATGCAAACAAAACACTTCTCAAGACTTCAGTGTGTTATGCTCACCCCAGTTCTCCAAGGGGTGCGAAGTTTCAGGGGTGCAGTGCGTACTTGGGTTTGGTTCCCTTTGGAAGGAGATCACTGGAGGCTTCTTGGTGTTTTGTAATATATGTGTTTATTTACAAGTATTCAAGGTGAACACAGCGGCAGCTTAAACACTCCAGCAGATACTGCAAATCTACTGCTCTGGCGTCAGATCTCCAGGGAGGCAGCCTGCACCCAAAGATACTTCAGAGCCCCCACCCCTCACCAGACCTCATCTCTGCCTTCAGTCAAAACTGCAGTATCATCCTTTTGTTTTGCTTTACACAGACAACTGAATTTCAGCATTCTTTATTGGGGTTGCAAGGGCAGGGGGGGCATCATTTTGGAGCTTTCCTTAGCCATTCTTAAGATGAACTGCTGAATCATCAACCAATAATTTCCCTGGTGCAAAAGTGATTTGCCAGGGCCATTAAGATACTCTCCAGCTGCCCTACGGGTTTGACTAGACCCTAGTTTTACAATCCTAGAATCAACAAGTTTGAAACGACCCTGGAGGTCATCCAGCCCAGCCCTGCCCACCCCACCCAGGCTTGCACCCATAGGGATGTATTCCCCAGGAGAAGACCCCTGCAGCCAAGCATGGCTGCAGCCACACAGAGCTGATGGACGCAGTTCAGGACCTGGTCCCCAGAAGTCCCAGAAACTTTAGAAAAAATGTCTATTTCTGCTTCATTGACTACGCTAAAGCCTTTGATTGTGTGGATCACAACAAACTGTGGCAAATTCTTAAAGTGATGGGAGTACCAGACCACCTTACCTGTCTCCTGAGAAACCTGTACGGAGGGTCAAGAAGCAACAGTAAGAACCAGACATGGAACAACCGAGTGGTTCAAAATTGGGAAAGGAGTACGACAAGGCTGCATATTGTCACCCTGCTTATTTAACTTATATGCAGAGTACATCATGAGAAATGCCGGGTTGGATGAATCAGAGGTCGGAATTAAGATTGCTGGGAGAATTATCAACAACCTCCGATATGCAGACGATACCACCCTAATGGCAGAAAGCGAAGAGGATCTAAAGAGCCTCTTGTTGAGGGTGAAAGAGGAGAGTGCAAAAGCTGGTTTGAAACTCAACATTCAAAAAACGAAGATCATGGCATCTGGCCCCATCACTTTCTGGCATATAGATGGGGAAGAAATGGAAGCAGTGACAGATTTTACTTTCTTGGGCTCCAAGATCACTGCAGACAGTGACTGTAGCCATGAAATTAAAAGACGCTTGCTCCTTGGGAGGAAAGCTATGGCACACCTAGACAGCATCGTAAGAAGCAGAGACATCACCTTGCCGACAAAGGTCTGCACAATCAAAGCTACGGTGTTCCCAGTAGTAACGTATGGCTGTGAGAGCTGGACTATAAGGAAGGCTGAGCGCCGAAGAACTGATGCTTTCGAATTGTGGTGTTGGAGAAGACTCTTACGAGTCCCCTGGACTGCAAGGAGGTAAAATCAGTCCATCCTAAAGGAAATCAACCCTGAGTGCTCATTGGAAGGACAGATACTGAAGCTGAAGCTCAAATATTTTGGCCACCTAATGCGAAGAGAAAACTCTCTGGAAAAGACCCTGATGCTGGGAAAGATTGAAGGCAAAAGGAGAAGGGGACGACAGAGGATGAGATGGCTAGACAGCATCACTGATGCGATGAATATGAACTTAAGCACACGCCGGGAGAGAGTGCAGGACAGGAAGGTCTGGCATGCTATGGTCCATGGGGTCACGAAGAGTCGGACACGACTGAACAACAAGTGCTGTGGCGGGACAGGGAAGGGGGGCTGGTAACTGTCTCTCCTTGGGGTCTCAGCAATGCTTCACAGTCAGAGCAGTGGCAACTGAGCAACTTTGATGGGGGAAATGAAATGGAACAAGATGTGTGAGGACAAGGTGCTCTCTTCTCGCACAAAAGTGTCACCTGGAATGTCCTCGCTGGACTATCAAAGCCCATTCACCTGCCAGATCAATGACCACAAAGAGCAAAAGAAATCAGTTCCTTCGTGGCTGATGCTGATTAAAGCCACAGAAAGCCACAAAGCGTGCCGAGCAGCTGCTCCCCCTGAGGCCCTTCTGCGTAAATCTGATCATGAGCTCAACTCTGGCTTCAGCCATTTTCCTCTGGGCAGTTCCATACATTATGTGACAACGAACCTGGGCCGTCTTCCTCACCTGTCTTTGCAGGAAGCTGCAGCCAAAAGCCTGCACCTCTAACGCACGTGTTCTCAGAAATGTGTCTGTCACCTTCCATGTTAAGGCGAGCACTTTAAAATACCTTAGGTGTATACCTTAACAATGCACTATCTGAAGATGCTTCCTGGGCAGGGGGAAGGGGGGTTGCATGAAGGCTGCCTTAGCAGTGGCTCTAGTACTCGAGTGTGGGAACTGGGAAGCAACCTTTAGGAACCTGGTGCATTTGCTGATAGGGACAGGGAGGCAGAGCGGGAGAGGAGGGCCTCTGGAGCTGCTTAGCTCAGTGGAGGGCTCCTGGGTGCTTCTGATCTCTGCCGAGCTCCATACCAATTTGCAGTATCTGGGCCCTTTCAAGTTTCTGTGCAGCACAGGATTTAGAACCTGCATAGCACTCCCTTTCTTTGTCCAAGCCCAACAATGTGCCTCAAATTATGTGGCTGGGGGCTGCTGGAAATCGCAGCCCAACACATCTGGAGGACACCATGTTGGGGGGGGCAACGCTAAGGTCATGAAGGCCGCCAGCGTTCTCCCTCTCCAGATTCTGCCTCGAGATCTTCTGTTGCCCCATGCTGGGTCCTGGGTTCCCTTGTAGGTTTGGGGCCTGATGCCTCCCTTTGAACATCTGCCTCCCTAGAGTGGTCTCTCCACAAGGATGTGCCAACAGAAAGAACAAGCCAGTAAGGAAATGATGACTGGGCTAAATATTCAAGATTGCTCAGCAGGGATGGCTTATCCCTTCATACATTCTAAGCATCAGCTGTACAGAACAATATTAGAAAAGGGGGGGCTCGTTCTGGAAGCAGAATTCAAGCAGGGGCTCTGTGCCGCACCAGCAATAGGCCGCACCAGCACCCATGCCGGTGCCTTGATCAGGGGCAGGGAACCTTCCTCGCCCAGGGGCTGCGTTCCCTTGTGGCTAATCTTCCAAGGGCTACTTGCCCATGGCTGGTGGGGCCGAAGCTCGGTGGACAGCCAGTGTGGCACAGTGGTGAGAGTGTTGGACTGGGACTCTGGAGACCCCGGTTCTAGTCTCCACTTGGCCACAAAGCTCACTGGGTGACCTTGGGCCAGCCACTGGCTCTCAGCCTCACCTACCTCACAGGGTTGTGAAAGGAAAATGGAGAGGAGGAGGATTGGGTAGCCGCCTTGAGTTCCTTGCAAGAGGAAAAAAGGTTGGCTATAAAATAATAAATAATAAAACAACAAAGCAAACATGGGAAGGGCCACACCACTCCTGCTCTCATACACACACATCTGCATTCATTCGTGCACAAACACGCCCAGGACCAAATCAGATATTGACTTAAATCCGTATCTACCAGCTATGTCTTTTGTTTTTTTTACTCTAGAGTAGACACAGTGGGCCTAATCAGGATCATTAAACCCCCTACCCCTACACTAGGGTCTCAGTCTGGATTAAATAGGGCTTATTTGTTTAACCCTTGCGCAACCCACCCCGCCAGGTTCGGGCAACATGACAAGCTGTGGCTGCAGCTTGGATACTCAAAACGCCCCACAGCCCAAAGCCACTTAGGGAACCCATGGTGACCTTGCATGAACCAGCCTGCCACGGGAGGGGACTGAGGGCGCCCTCCAAAACCTGGAGCTGGCACTGGATGCCAGACAGGGTGTGTGTGTCCCTGCCCACGCACCTCTCAAACTGCCCTCCTGCTGGGGCAGAGCCATGTTTAAAGGCCTTTGGTGCTGCCAAAGTCACATCTCCCCTCCAGGGCTTTCTTTTTCAAAGGAAACAGGTTCTGGCAGAGCTGCCCTGGTCTTCCCTCTGCTCAGAGAAAGACACACAATATCCTGATTTATTTAAATACATGCGGTGTTTGAAATTGCTTGTTGCATAGCATGAAAGAAATCCAGCCAGGCCGGTTTCAAACTACCAGGTGGAACTCGAGTTTCCCTCTTGAGTGCCCCTCTTAAGTGGAGGTTAATTGGGGGCATGGAGGTTAATTGGGGGCACCAGGGCCGCCCCAGCCCCACCTCATGCTGCCCCCCCCCGCTGCCCTCTCCTTGCAGAGCAGGGCCACGCTCCGTTTCCTGCTTGGTCTCGGGTCTTTCCTACCCCACAGGACCCAAGAGGATTTAGCAAGGCAGAGGCAAAGCTGTGAGCTCTTGGCTTCCAGCGCCCTGCATGGACTTGCACCGTCGGAGGCTGCTACCAGCTGCCGGGCCTTCCAGGGGCTTTGGTTTGGGCTCTGTTTCATTTTAATAAGCAGATTTAAGACCTTAAGCCTCGAAAACTGCAGATATTGTAACAGATGCAGTTATGACAGCCGGGTTTATTTCCTCTCACTTCTCACCCCTCTGGTCTCTTTCTCTCTCTCTGATCACAGCTGCTGCTAGATTAAAAGAGGACTAGAAAAGGAGAGTCTAAAATAGGGTGGCCAGATGCAAAGGAAAGTGGATGTTGAATAGAAGTGAAGACAGAATTTCAGCCTGCTCAAAAGCCTTCCTTACTGACATTGTCTATTGAAGGTAGCGGAACCCGCTTGTGTTTGCATTTGGTCATCTGAAAAGGCCTCCTTTTTGCCGCCACACGGCTTTCTGCCCAAAGTTGCCACCTTTTCCCACTGGTTCTGCTCCTCTCCATTTAACAGCAGCCTGGCACAGATGAAGCTTTTCCCGTCAGTTACTTCCATGCCGGGAAGCTTTGCTCGCTTAATCTCCGAGTTGTCCATCTGCTGTGAAAGGCACAGGTGCGGGGCCAGAGGGTGGAGATGGGGGTGGGCAAGGCGCCAGCTAGTGACGAGGTGAAAGGGGTGGCATCTTTCACAAGTATCTGGGGGCTCCCGTGAAATGATTCCCCCTTTCAGTAATTTTTCACAACAGTTTGCCAAAGGAGTCGGGGGGGGGGGGCAGGACCCTTGGTTGCCGCCCCAGCCTGAAGCAGCCGTTTCCGCCACAGGCCATCGCTTGCAGCGCCACCAGGGACATGCCTTCCCCCAAAGCCAAACTAGTGGTCTTTCCCCAGCCCTGGCTAGTGAGGAATGGCATGATGGGGAGGACAAAGTGGTATTTGCAGGAAGGGCCCTCCCTCCCTCCCACCCGCCGACATCATGCGCACCCACACAACACGTGTACAGCCCCCCCTCGGCCTTGCTGTGGCTGTACGTTCAGAAGGCCAAGCCCCGAGGTTAATTAATATTGTGGCTTCCCAATTAAAGTCTGACAGAAAAAAGATGTTTGATTCAATCAGGCCCCTTCTCTGCTCCTCTGCTGAATTTCTAATCTTTGGGAAGGGATTTTAATTGTGTTCTGAGTAATTTAGACCTGGCTCGAGACCTCCCGGCGATTGCATACAATGCCTGCTCCTTAAACTCTATAATTAAAGTAGCTTCCCTGGAGGAAGTTTTGCAGAGAATGTTGCATGCCAAATTCAGTGGGTACGTGGCTGAAATGGTGGTGGCCGCTGGACAGCGGTGGGGGTAAAGAACCCTAATCGAACAGAGTTCTAATCAAAAAAGCCCCCCCCCCCCAACACACACACACACACTTAGGTCGAAGGCCAAGGTTCCCCTGACATTTGGCTTAATTGGAGCTGGGGCTCATCGGGGCTCTTTTGAATGCCAGGCGTTATGGACGAACAACGGACTGCCTCTGAGCATGGGCAAGTTGCGTGTCACGCACCACCGCCATAGCCGCTCACACACATTGGTGGTTTGGGGGCTTCGTTCCGAGCCAGCGGGCGATTGCTTCTAGACGCAGCCTCGCTGTGGCGGACCCCTGCTTGGCATGCAGGCGGACCCGGTCCAATCCCATCGCCTCCAGGTAGGGCAGGAAGAAGAAGTGTTCTGGGAGGTGTGGTCGGGCACGTCCGGAGGGCGCCAAGCCGGGGGAGGCCGGTGCAGACGATCCCGAGCACTGCGGGCCCACGCCCGACGCGGCGCGAGGCAGCCCCCCCCGTGCCCGCCTTCCGCAGCGGCCTTGACCAGCGCGCTCCCCCTTCGCGCCGAGGGCTCGGCCCGGCCGGCCGGCCACGCGCCCTCCGCCTCCGCGCCCCTCCCGGGGGGAATCGCTCGCTCGCAGACGCCAGCCCCGAAGGCGGCCGGCCCTGCCGCCGAGGCGCGCGGCGAGGCTCGGGGAGCGCCCGGGCCGCCCCCGAACGCGCAGCCGCCCCGGCCAACCTCGTGCTCCGGCAGCCGGGGGGTCGCCTCTCCCTGTCCTGCCGCGGAAGCGCCGGCGGGGAGCCGTAAGGCGGCGGATTTCCGCCTCGGGGGCGCCCCCCAGCCCCGTCTCGGGCCGGGCCCGAGCCCGGCGGAGGCGGCGCCGTCGCTCGCCGGCCGCGGAGCGGCACCGCCGGACAGAGCAGCCCCGGCAGGGCGGCGGGGAGGGCGGGGCTCGCCGCGGCGCCCCCCGCGGCTTTGCTGGAGCGCGACGGCCCCGCCGCCTCGACGTTGCTCCCGCGGAAAGGGCGGGCGGTGCAGGCCCCCTCCGAGGCGCGCTCGCCGCCAAGCGGGGGCTCCGGGCGGGCGTCGACGCCACCCGGTCGCGTGCCCCGCGCAGCCCTCCCGCGCGGCGCGAGGCGGAGCGGGGGCGCGCCTTCTCCCCTCGTGCTTTCGCTCGCCGCGGGGGAGATGCGCAGCCGAGCATGGGCGGCGTGGCCTGCCTGGGCATGGGCCCCGGGTTTTCTCAGCTCTGCCTCGGCTCTTTCAGAGGGCACGGGAGGCGAGTGTGGCCTGCCTTCCCTCTCCCCCAGGTTGCAGTTGGGGGGGGTCTGAGGCGCGGGTGCAGCTTCCCCTTTTTATGGTTAGATGTCAGTTTGTACTGGAAGCCCAGCAGCCTCTGGAGCACTTGACTCCCTTGCCTGCCCACTGCTTGCCTACAACGGGCTCCCTGCACAGCCACTGAATATGCAGGTTGGTTCCCTAAACAGCCAGGAGAGTGGGCCAAGTGAAGCCAGCCTTCCCCAACCTGGTGCCCTCTAGTTTCTATATCTACAAGGCACATGCTGGCTGGGAATGATGGGAGTTGCATTCCAACACATCTGGAGGGCCCCAGGTTGGTGACGTCTGAGCTGAATGCACTTCCTGGACTCCTCCAGCGGCAGCTTCCTCCAGTGGCTCAGTCTAGCAGGGGTGGGACCGTCATCCCACTTTTTCTCACAGGGTGCAACCTAGTAGGGTTCATGCTTGGATCTCCCCAAAGCCCATCATGTGAGGCAGCCAGTATGTGACAGGGTCTACACAACACAAGTTCCAAGTACAGGTTGAATGTGGGCTGAGTATGGGTTGTCATTGAATCATGGGTTGTTCATAGAATCATAGATGCTGAATCATGGGTTGTGTCATGCGAACCCAGCCACGCTAACAAACCATGGCCTGCTGACCAGGAACAACCCACAAGGGATCCCGTGGTTTGTTCTTGGGTTGTGAACTCAGCCTGTACTCTGGCTTGTGTTGTGTGAACCAGGTCATTGCCTTTTTTTGTTTTGCATGATGGTGGAATCTGGTTGTGCTTTCCTTCCTGTGTTGTTGTTTTTTCCCCCTGAACTGGTGGCTGATATTTGATGATCCATCCAGCCCAATGCCCCCCCATATCCCCGTGGCCACGGGCCTGGTATGGCCTTCCTCATGGCACTCCTCCTCCTTCAAAGGGCTACTATGGGCCCTGTGTTGGCTTTCGATGTGGCACAGCTGCATTGAGGTCCCCACACTTACTGGGCTTAACTCAAAGAGTGGTTGTAATTCATGTTCAGTTTGCTGATCAGTCTATAATTGCTAACTTGTTCTCAAATGTGCTAAATCTCAGCCAGGTTTTCCCCACCGTACTCCTGCAAATGCAGTTCTTTTCCATCCATGTAAACACCCAGGCCTACCATCTCCCCCCACCCCCTGCTCATCTATGGGAGGGGGGTTACCATGTCCCACCCCTTCAGGGTGAAGACCCAAGTGTGGTGGATTGGGCCCTGGCAGGGGAATGAAGACGAGCAACAAAAGACCCTTGAGTGGGCTGCTCCTCCCTCCCACTGCTCAGTGTGAGGCAGAGCGGCAAAGCCGTCTCGCTGACCTTTGGACTGACAGTGTGGATAGTGGATCACTCTTTGCAGCCCCAAGTCTCCTCCTCAATGTACGTACTGCTTTCCCATAAGACTGTGCCCCAAGGTGGCTCCTAGCAAGTGAAATGAGCAATAACATAACAGTACAGCAATGTAATGAAAGCAATTACAAACTGTTTGTAATAGTGTCAATAATAAATTACATTTTTAAAAGCATCAATCCATACAACATTTAATAATACAAACAGGATTTTATTTTTGGTGCTCTCTGCTCGATTGCCAGTGGGGCTAAGGGTTTGCCTGCTTTGCATTGTTGCACACAGGCAAGGCTAAGGGCACCAGTTAGAGGGCACCAGTAACCGGTCACAACTGGGAGGTGGGTTCACACAACATGACAAACCAAGAGTACGGGTTGAGTGTCAGTGGTCATTGAATCATGGGTTGTTGTGTGAACCCAGCTGCACTAACAAACCATGGTTTGTTAACCATGAACAATCCACAAAGAGAACCCATGTTTTGTTGTTGGATTGGGAACTTCTGTTGTTCATGATTAACAAACCATGAACAATAAACATAATAAAAATGGCCCTACAAGCACAAAATGCAATGGAGCACAATCATAAAACATTAAAAGGCGTCAAAAACACAGTAGGTCCGATGGTGCAACTTAAGATGCGTGGGCAAGCACACAAAAAATTGACCTAGCACAGAAAAGGTTTCAAGGTCGGTGCCAGTCACACCTCTGTGGGGAGCGTGTACCACAACAGGGGTCTGTAGCAGAGACGGCGCTCTCCCTATTGGCCACATAGTGGGTAGGAGGTACTTAGAGAAAAGCCTTCCCTGCAGATCTTGAGACAATTTGTATTAAAGCTGGCTCATTCTGCATTGCCTTATGCCTTCATTGCGGGGGGCAGGGTTGGCAGCAATGCCATTTTTATTCTGACCACCTTGTAGTTCAGAAATGTTCCCTGGACAAGATGCCCAGATGGAAAGTATGCAGGACTAGCGGGGTGAGGTGTGCAAACAGGAGCTCAGGGCTGCTGGAGGAATTGTTGTAACTAATCTCCCTACATCTCTCAATCACAGCAACACATTTAAGATGATTTCCCCAACAATAAATGACTTGTCTGTGTTATTTAGTCAAGAGCAATTGCCATCTTAATTGCATATTCTCAAGATAACACCTGCATTGAGTTACTGTAGTATTTATTTTAATTGGGTAATTGATTAATCATTTGAAAGAAGATAGCTAATTAACTAAAGGACCTTTAATGAGCTGACAGCTCTGATTTTTAATTGTTTGAGAAATGTAAAAAAGAAAAAGAAAGTAGGAAAAGGCGCACCCCCACCCACCCACCCCCAACTGTAACCCCCAACAGGGTGAAGTATGGCAATGCAGTCACAGCTCTGTTCGCTGCTTGTACGTAGTTTGTGTTCTGAGGAGAAGTGGCCATCAGGCAGGGGTCATGGGCCAGGGTCTCCAGCTGACCACCTCATACGGCCTGCCTGCTCTTGCGCGCCCAACAGCCGCTCAAGATGTGCAGAAATCGGCAGGGAGATCAGCATTCCCACCTGCCTGTGGATGGGCGTCACACCCAGGTTCGGTAGAAGAAGCAAAACCTCCTCCTGACGGCTCCTTGTCTCCCCACAGCGTTTTTCACGGAGACCCCTCGTGATGTGACCGCCCGGGCTGGAGAGGATGTCGAGATGGCTTGCTCCTTCCGTGGCAGCGGCGCCCCTTCCTACTCACTCGAGATCCAGTGGTGGTACGTGCGCACTCACAAGGACTGGACGGACAAGCAGAACTGGGCCTCCAACCAGGTACTGCTCTGGACTCAACCACTCCTCCCCGTCCTCCGTCCTTTCCTTCTCCATTTCTTTGCATGTGCTTGGCCCCCCTCCCTAGTCCCAGCACTGCTGTTCTTTGCAGAATTCTCTTCAGGGTTTGATTTATTTATATATTATTGCATTTATATCCCACCATTTTTCCCCTCTTGCAAGAAGCCCAAGGCAGCTTACATGGTCCTCCCCCTCTCCATTTCATCCTCACAACAACCCTGTGAGGTAGGTCAGGCCGAGAGTCAGTGACTAGCCCAGAGTCACCCTGGCCGAGTGGGGACTAGAACCTGGGTCGTCCCAGTCCAGCACTCTGGCTGCTACGCCACAGTGGCTCTCGCTTGGGAAGAAAGTTCCTTGTGGGTGAAATGCTGCGGTGTCACAGCTTGCTGCTGCTGCTGCTGCAGAGAGCAGGCGTACAGCAGTGGCCTGCGAGGAGGAGGCGTGAGAATATATATTTCTGTACTTTCACTCATTTTCATTGTTCATTCATTTAAATGGCATTCCGTTTAATTACTCACATTTGTTGCCATGGTTGCTTTGTTCTCCTCTCTCTGACTTTTTTTCCTGCTGCTCTCAGAAGCTGAAATGATTTCACTGTATTTTCCCAGAACGCCCCCCAAATCTTCCGCCAATTAATGGCGTTCAGGGGAGGGAAATGGTGGCTCCCCCCAATGGCACCCTTCCCCTGGCAGCTTATCATTTTTAAAATGGCTCCTGCCAGGAGGCGTCCCCTGAGTGAAGCAACCGCAGCCACCAGAGAAAGGTGCGGCCCCGCTGCCCCCCCCCGAGTGAGCACAAATGGGACGATGGGAATCAACCCTGTTTGTGCCTATGCATTTCTCGTGGCATTTGTATCATAACAAATACAAATGCAATCACGTGGGGCCCCATTTGGTTCCGTTTTTCATTCTTGACGAAATGAATGCACAGTCCTGGTGGCCAGGGTCGGCCCTACCGTTAGGTGGAGTGAGGTGGCCGCCTCAGGCGGCAGAGGCAGCAGGGCAGAAGTAAGGCGTTGGAGGACAGAGGTGTGGGTGCTGCGCAGCTGCCCTGCGCCCCCTAAACTAGCTTGCTGTCCCCAGGTCTGACAGAGGATGCTGTACAATTGCTACTGGTGAAGCAAGGTTCAGCTGCCTCTCTGGGCGACTCCTGCCCGTGGAATGGGGGCCACCATTTTATCCTTCATGTTAGGCAGCAGAATGTCTTGGGCCGGCCCTGTCATTGGCGAAGTGTGTGAGATGAGAAGCCCCCATTCAAACCTTGCCTCCGCCACAAACCCTCTTGACCTCAAACCCTCTTTCCTTCTACTGGCCCCGATATCACTGCCACCTGCTGTTCCTCTGCCATTTGGGGATAATAATATTCAGCCTGCCTTACAGGGCTTGTTGCAAGGCAGTATTAAGAATATACATTTATCTGAAGTGTTCTCAGAGGCTGAAATGTGCTATGGAAATGCTGCACTTAATTATTGGTGCTCTGTGGCAGCAGGTCTTTGTGCTAAATGTTGGGGAAACACAAGATGCTGGCTTCTTGTCCTATCCCGCAGCAATCACACGCCCCAGAGTAAGGTCCCTTTCAAGCAAAACCATCACTCCTAAAGAGGAGCAGAAATAATTCTGAATCAATGAATGGATTATCGGTTTATGACATTTGTATGCCACCTCATAACATAAAACTTCTCTCAGCAGCGTACAATAAACATAAAAATAATTTAAACACAAAATAAAATATAAAACAATAAAATCAAAAGCAACATAAAGTATGATGACAAGACGCACAGCACCCCAAAATTAAATACACAGATTTTAAAATTCTAACTTTTGTTTTGTTTTTGCAATCTACACCTACAGAACAGCTGTAGATTCCCTGGCATCTCCAGGTAGGGCTAGGAAAGAATCCAGCCTGAAACCCTGGATTGCTATGGCTGCGTAGCATTGACAATACCGGGCTAGATGGACCCAGGGTCTGACTCTGTGTAAGGCGGCTTCCTCTGTTCCTACATTCTTGTACTTGTTGATTTAGAAAAAGCTCAGTGGAGTCAGACAGACATGAACAACCATTGTCATCACTGCATCTTCGTCCTGCCTAGTGTGGGTTTGTGGCGTCTGTGGAACGTGGCAATGCCATCTCAGTTCGGACATGGCAACAAAGCTCTTTGTACCACACCCTCCGCCCCGCCCCACTCCACAGACCACTCGTCGTGCACTTAGACGGCCAGTTACAATGGCATGAAGGATCACTTGTCAAGGGAAGTGCAGGTGAGGGTATACAGATGGCCTCTCTCTCCCTGCCACCCCTCACTCCTGCGTCTTCTGGGATTCTTCGATACCATCAGCAAACGCATCTGCCTTCATGCTCCCATGTTCTTTGTTGCTTCCTGCTCTTGTCCTCTGCTATCCGCCACTCCATCTCTCGCTCCCCGTCTTTCTCTCCCCCGGTATCAGGCTTGGCAAACAGCTGTCTCTTTATTTTTCTCTCTCTGCTCACACAGAGATAAGGGCCAAATAATGGCGAGGCGCCTTCCGTTATTTTAATGAGGCTTTTATTATTTGCGTTTTGGCAGCACAATTGTAGCTGGGGCTCCCATCAACCAGGGGGGAACTGTCTGGGGCAATGCTCTCGCCCTGAGCAGCAGGAGGGGGGAGACCCAGGGAAGGGGGGAAAGACCACCACCCTTTACCATGGGCTGGGGAGTCTCACAGGAAAGAAGAGCAACCAGGGCAGCTGAAATGATCCAGGGGCTGGAGCATCTCCCCGTTGAGAGAAGGTTACAACAGCTGCGACTGTTTAGCTTGGAAGAAAGGAGGGTCAGGGGAGACATGATAGAGGTCTCCCTGTCCACATTCTCCACACCATGCATGATTTTGTAGACATTTTTCTCCCTCTCTCAAAATACTAGAACCCAAAGGGGTCATCCTATGAAGCTGATTGGAGGGAGATTCAGGACAAATAAAAGGAAGGACTTCTTTACACAGCGCATAGTTAAACTATGGAATTCGCCACCACAGGATGTAGTGATGGCCACCGATTTGGATGGCTTTAAAAGGGGGTTGGACAAATTCCCAGAGGAGAAGGCTATCAATGGCTACTAGCCTTGATGGCTATGCGCTACCTCCAGTACCAGAGGCAGTGAGCCTTTGCACGCCAGTTGCTGGGGAACTTGGGCAGGAGGGCGCTGTTGCACTCATGTCCTGCTTGTGGGTTCCTGGTCGACAGCTGGTGGGCCACTGTGTGAACAGAATGCTGGACGAGATGTAGCCTTGGTCTGATCCAGCAGGGCTCTTCTTATGCTCTTAAGAGGAGCACTTTTCCCCCACTGCCATTACAGGAGTTGCAGGTTAACTATGAGGTCAGAGAAGAAAAAGGCCAAAAAAATGCAGTTTCCTATTCATACGCTAGAAACAGGCCTCACGTGTATTTTGGGGTTTTCCCCAAGAAATGATAGAGCTATTGCTCTACCACAGGGCTTGGCGACCTTTTGGGGCCATGGGCACATTTGGCAATCTGAGAAACTGTTCTGGGCACCACCACAAAATGTCACCTTGGCAGGCACTAAGAAAAGTGTCTGGGGGCACATTGGTGCCCGTGGGCATCATGTTGCTTCCCCTGTGCTGCATTGGGTTTTTTTGTCGTGCTATCACCAATGGGCAGGCACTTTTTGCAGGGTTGTTGGAAAGCAGCATATCCCAGACTGTGAGACTTGAAAAATTAAGCCACAATCTTGAATGCATCCAGCATTCCATGCCTGTTGGAGTAAGGAGGGCCCATGCCCCCTCAGCTCTTCATTCTCTGCCATTTTATGGGCAGTGACATCATCCCCAGGAGAGTAAGGCAAGGGAGAGTAAGGATGCACTCAGATCCCCTGATGCAGGCCAGCCTATAGCTGGCAGGTGCAAGGGAATCCTAGAAGCATCACCATTGACCAGGAAATCTGGTCCCATCCCTGTATCCTGAATGACAGGACCAAAGGGAAGAGCAGGACACCAGGGGGCAATATTAAACAGGCTGCCCCTCAGTTTCAAGATGTGAGGGTGTTCGCTGTTCTTCTGGGAGCTGGTCAAGAGCATGTACATTCTTACGTTCATTCCCATTTCTCCACATTGTGAGACATTTCAGGGGCACAACACTTACTCAGGTTTGGTTTCCATTGGAAGGATGTCACTGGGGACTTACACCGTTTTGTAATATTTGAGTGTATGGACAGATATATAGGTGGAGTGTCTGTCTCATTCAAACTACAGTCTCTCCTCCCACACAGACACCTGGATCCTTAGCTGGTGGGGAGAGTGGCGTCTGCTCTTGCCCCATTCAGAAGACTTAAGGGAGATGTCTCACCATGAGTTCCCATGGAAAAATATCACCTGTAGTTCCCAACAAAAGAGATACTTGCCAACTTTGCCAGGACCATTGAATGGGTCAACCTCCGGCTCCATTAATCCTCTTTTATCCAAACCCTTCCCCTTTCACAACCATATGTACCTTTCTTTGCATAAGAATGACTCATGTCTCCACTTTTAGTCCAGAAAAAGGCTGTGCAGCAAGTATAAAAAATGCAGGAAACCCTTCATCATCAGCATCGTGGTGGTTGTGGTTGTGGTTGTTACCACCTTTCTCCAACTGAAGAATCTACAGGATTATCCATCTGATCCTATAACAACATTTCCAGTTGAACTTCTGTCACTGTGCATGTTGGTTGAAGCTTTGTCTCCTTCCCTTCCCTGCCACTGAAAGGTTGAGGCTGCAGAGAAAGCCCCTTGATGCATGTGTTCAGTCCCAGCACACCAGGGGCTCTCCAGCAGCCCTGTCCTGGTGTGCTGGGCGTGCCTGCCTAGTGCAGGGGGCTCTCTTCAGACCTCCCGATGATTGCGCATAGGTGGAGGCAGTCGTCTGGATGCCTCCCCGCTTCCTACGCATTCATAGATATGGTTTGATACTGTTGTTTCTATAAAATTGTAATTTTAAATGTTGTAAGCCACCTTGAGTGGTACGTTTGCACCAGAAGGATGGGATAGAAATGTTTTCTGTAATAATAAAAGGGGATTTCTGTCTGTCCGTCGGCATCATAGCTCCAAGACAGTGAAACCTAGACACATGAAACTTGGCATGCATACTAAGTGGACCCTAGGGGCATGCACCTCAAGATTATTTTGTTTTTAAAATACAGTAATTCATTTTAATTAACTTGAATATGTCCATGTGGTTGAAGCCTGCAAGTAACATCTTTAGCCACTAGGGGCAGATTTCCCTAACAAGCTCATGGTTTTGTAGTACCGGTTGAAGGCAGGGGAGATTGCTAGGCCAAGGGAGAGAGTTACGGGCCAGCCCCTTCCCCCCTGCTGTGGGGCAGCCCCCCAGGGGAATGGAGTGGATCGACCCCCCCCCTCAGGAGGCTATAGGGGTGCACCATGGCAGGGGCCATTCCTGCTGGTGCCAATAGGTATGGCATCTTTCAGACAGGGCAGGCACATGGCTTCCAACTCTGAAAGCTACATAAGTTTGCTTGAAGGTTTTGTTGTATCAAACTACGGGCTATTCCAACTTCTGTAAAGCTGGGTCTGTTCGCTAGTAATAAATAAAACAAACCCTTGTCTTTTAATGCCTGAAAAAGGCTGTAATGACAGCAGCAAGGTATGTAGTGATTTAAAGCAACCTGCAAGTAGGGGGAAGCCATCCCATTTAAAATTAAAGCTTCCTTAATTTGTTTTTATTTCCAAGTTCAGTTTCTGTGCGCTTCTGTACCTGCAGACTGTCAAGTTGCTCTACGCTTCTTGTCGCTTGGCTCAAGAAAGGAGCTCTCCTTGACTGGTCCCCGTCCCTCCTCCAAGGTCTTGGCATTTCCAGACATGCAGCCTCGGTTTTGCGGTGCTCATTTTTCTCTTCCCTCTCTTCTCCTCACACCTTCTCAGCACTTTCTCTCCCATCTCCCCCCACCCCCACCCCTGCCCCTGGCCCCTCTGTGTGGTCAGGATTATAACTTCATAACTTAGTTAAGCAGTGCATATTTCATTGCTCTCCATACATCACTCCTCCCAGGGCTAGCAATACTTTTCCTTGCCACCACATCATCAAGTACAAAAAAAGGCCGGGAACCCAACCTGGGACACAGTCCGGAAGATGCCTCATGCCCATGGCAGCAAAGCCACTCTCTGTGTTCAAAATTCAGAAAAGATTACTTTTCCCCCCAATTTCCCTGTCATCATTTCCCCCAAAGAATCTGGAGGTGGCAGCTTGGTGAGGGCACTGAGAATCGTCTGTCCCCTCACAGAATTGCAGCTTCCTGGGAGAGGGAATATTAAACCTGAAACCAATTAGTTCTTAACTCTGGCAGGAGCTTTCCTGGTTATCAGCTCCCTTCTCCAGCTGTGTGAAGGAGACTCCAAAGGAGATGCTTTTGCATGCTCCATAGTTAAAAACTGCATTTAAAAAAGGTGAGAATTAAAGATAACAGAACACATTCGGATAACGGAAGCACCGGACTATGTATGCGTTACATGGTCAAATGGGAGATAATAAGCTTTTCCCAGCCACTGTCAGACCCAGAGGTGCATGGCTGGATTGATTAATGGATTATACTCCTTGGGTCTTTAGGCAGAGCTCTGTTCACCTGGTGGTTGTGGTGTGTGAGTGGGGGACCTGGGACTGGTCCCCCACTGAATCAGCATTCAGAACGTTTTAGCTTTTTCTTAAAGGAGAATCTCTGGCTAATATGGCTTTGGGAGGCAACACCTGGAAATGTGCGGCTAGACCAGCCTTCCCCAACCAGGCGCCCTCCCCTTTTCCAGTCCACACGGCCACTGGCTGTGCAACAGTGCTATTTGTAGCCACACCTGAAGGGTGCCTGGTTGCGGAGGGCTGGGCTGTACAACAGTGGAGGCCGGCGGCTCTAATGTCAGTGGGGTGGTGAATCCACTCTGGGTTTCAGCCAGAACCAGTCAGAGCTCCAAAGGAGCTCTCCAAGGTGTACCTTGGACAGCTCCTTTAAAGTTCGGACTGAATCCTGGAGCGGATTTACTGCTCCACCGGCATTGGAGCCACTAGCCTCCACTGCAACACGGTGGTGAAATCTCAGAAGCAACATGGCTAGAGAGGAGAAGGTGGGCCTGGGACTCTTGCAAAATGAGCCATTCTCCCTGACTCTGCCAGGAACATGCAAATGCTAGATGTATGTTTTATCAGCAGCTCAAACTCTAATTAGGATGTTTCAGGCACGCTCTCTCCCACTTTTATAGGCATTAATTCCATTTAACGTTAATTTGCCATCTTTTTTAATGCGATCTTTCTCGAAGCTGAAAAGTGAAAATGAGGCTCTGACTTGACCCCAGTAGGTCAGAGTGTAACCAGAGCTGGTCTAAGACTATTTAAAATTTCAGCAGGTCTGAAAATGTATTTTAAAACTCAAGCAGGAAAACAGTGGATGCTTTTTAATTTATAAAAAAGCCAGCTGATATACCCGGCGTTGCCTAGGATGTAATTTTGTCATAGGCACTATTTGTTAGAAACATATTAAGGTAGGTTTACGCTTCTCGGAAAGGCCCCATAAGAAAGGTGGAAAGTTGAATCCACCAGACTTGATTAAAAAAGCACAACAATTATAATGAGCAGATTGAATAAAAACACTAATAAAAATGCAAGAGACTGAATCTGTAAGCACTACTACAATATAATCCACACTGAATCTCATACCACTATTAAAATGCTCAACAGAGGCTTCCTTGCTGGATATCGCAGGAACAGGGGAGAGAAACTAAATGCTCTGCACGGTCAGAAAAGAAACCATGAGTAAAGGGGAGGGAATAAACGGAGGCCAGCCAATCCAAGGTGAAGGAAGTCAGAGTGAATGGGAGAGAGACCAATAGAATGAAAGATGGCCAATAGAATCATAGAATAGTAGGGTTGGAAGGGGCCTACAAGGCCATCGAGTCCAACCCCCTGCTCAATGCAGGAGTCCAAGTCAGACTCTGACAGATGGCTGTCCAGCCTCGTCTTGAACGCCTCCAGCGTGGGAGAGCCCACCACTGCCCTAGGGAATTGGTTCCACTGTCGTATTGCTCTAACAGTCAGGAGTTTTTCCTGATGTTCATCCGGAATCTGGCTTCCTGTCACTTGAGCCCATTATTCCATGTCTTGCACGCTGGGATGATGGAGAAGAGATCCTGGCCTTCCTCTCTGTGACCACCTTTCAAGTACTTGAAGAGCGCTATCATAGCTCCCCTCAGTCTTCTCAAGGCTAAACATGCCCACTTCTTTCAGTCTCTCTTCATAGGGCTTTGTTTCCAGTCCCCTGATCATCTTTGTTGCCCTCCTCTGAACCCTCTCCAGTTTGTCTACATCCTTCTTAAAATGTGGTGCCCAGAACTGGACACAGTACTCCAGATGAGGCCTAACCAGTGCTGAGTAGAGGGGAACTAGTACTTCCCGGGATTTGGAAGCTATGCTTCTATTAGTGCAGCCCAAAGTAGCATTTGCCTTTTTTGCAGCCACATCACATTGTTGGCTCATATTCAGCTTGTGATCCACAACAATGCCAAGATCCTTCTCGCTTGTCGTGTTGTTGAGCCACATATCCCCCATCTTGTAACTGTGCATTTGGTTTCTTTTTCCTAGGTGCAGAACTTGGCATTTATCCACATTAAATGTCATTCTGTTGTTTTTTGCCCAGCGCTCCAGTCTACCAACTTGTTTTGTTTCTGTCTTCCAAAGTATTAGTTATCCCGCCCAATTTTGTGTCATCTGCAAATTTGATCAGCCTTCCCTGCACGTCCTCCTCGAAGTCATTAATAACAATGTTGAAGAGCACTGGGCCCAGGACTGAGCCCTGCGGTACCCCACTCGTTACCTTTCCCCAGTTTGAGAAGATCCCATTGATAAGCACTCTTTGAGTATGATTCTGGAGCCAACTGTGGATCCACCAGATCGTTGTTTCATCTAACCCACTTTGTCGAAAGCTTTGCTGAAGTCGAGGTATATGATGTCCACAGCATTCCCACAGTCCACAAGGGAGGTTACTTGATAAAAAAATGGGATCGGATTCATCTGGCAGGATTTGTTCTTGACAAATCCATGTCGGCTTCAATTAATCACTGCATTGTTTTCAAGGTGCTTACAGATGGCTTGCCTTATAATCTGCTCCAGAATTTTCCCAGGGATTGATGTCAGACTGACTGGTCTGTAATTCCCAGGTTCCTCTTTTTTACCCTTTTTGAAGATAGGGACAACATTCGCCCTCCTCCAGTCATCTCACCTGGCACTTCCCCCGTCCTCCATGATTTCTCAAAGAGAATAGACAGCGGTTGTGAGAGTTCTTCTGCCGGTTCCTTTACTACTCTAGGATGCAGTTCATCTGGCCCTGGAGAGCTGAACTCATTGAAAGTAAGTAGGTGTTCCTTGACCATATGCCTATGGATCTCCAGCTGCAATCCTGCCCCTCCAGCCTGTACTTCGCCTTTGCCAGGGGGGTCTTAGACCCTCTTTTGGGAGAAGACTGAGCCAAAGTAGGAATTGAGCACCTCTGCCTTTTCTTTGTCATCTGTTATCATTTTGCCATCCTTATTTAATAGCTGAACAACCAGGATAGGATAGGATGACTGGTAGCTGAAATCAGAAACCTGGCCTGCACCATGATCGAGAGGGTGTACTTGTTAGTAAGGGAAAGTATAAACAAAGTAATAATGCAGCCCAGCGACTCCTGTCATACACTCTGGCAAGTGAGAATGTGAAGTAAAAGGAGCAGCAACTGTAGGGCCCAAATGACAGGCTCAGTGGGCCCCTACAGTGTCATTGCACCCAGGGCAGCTCCCCCTTATTCCCTGAGTTACAGACGGCCCTGCAGCCAGCCACAAACACACAAACCCACACACAAGTTTTGACTTTTATATATATAGAAGATTAAAACACGAAGTATTAAGGTATGAATGGTTTATAGAGAAAAGTAAATGCAAAAGAACATCACTTGCAGGATTAACATGTAAAACTTATAACGATTACAGAGAAAATAATTGTAACCATCAGCCACATAGCAGTGTGACTAACATGTGACGATTACACCATCCAAAGTAAACTACAGTTTGATTCTTGCTGAGCCCTATTAGAAAACAATATTAGGAAAACTGTATTAGAGCATCAAATAGAACCGGCTATGGCATGCAGAAGTTATAGTAGGCCAAACTAGCAGCAGTTTGAATTGTTACTTAGCTTTACTTAAATTCCCACTGGTCCAAACTAGTTCGGTGCAATTCTTAAAGCTCCCAACTATATATCAGCGGACCCAAATGAAGAGTGGAGGAGACCTCTCCCACTGTCCAAGGTATGGGACTCAGCAAAGTCCAGATGGGAAAGTTAATCCAGGTAGGAAGTGAAAAAATGTTTCAAAATGGAAAAGGGTGGTGGAGTCTGAGCTGCACTAGGGAACAGACTAAAGTAATGAGGAGAAGCGGAACCAAGCTGCTCAGGAGCCAGGCATCGAGCCCCAGAGGCCAGGTCAGAAAAGACGGCCAGCAGCAGCCTTGAAAACTGAAGGAGGGACATGGTCAAAGTAAGAAATTCCCTCTTCTCTCTTTCTCTACAAGAAGTTCAAACATGCAAACTGTGGTCTAAAAGGTCCCCAAAGGTTCCCCAGCTTGGCCCCAGCTTTGTCAGCATGGTTGTCTGCATCTCAGACTCCAGGCAACAACAATTTTCTGCCTTTTAGGAAAGGCGGGCTGCTTGCAAACCAAACCTTTACCCCCATTCCATTCCGTGGCTCCCTGATAAGCCCTCTGTCCCCAACACCTGAAACCCCCTGAAAAGGGACCTGGGTAACCAAAAGCTGTTCCGGGCAGTGGGGAGGGAATGGCCGCCTAGCAAGACTGGCCACAGACAGGTTTGGCTACAGACAGGGAGACTGGGCTTCCCTTGAGCTCTAGCTGGAAAAGGAGGTTGTGCTTCTTTACCAGACTCAGAGGGAGCGCCTCCCCAGTGGCCTCGCCAGTGAAATTAGATCTGTCTGTATGCATCCTTGCTGTGATCAAAGGTGTTTTGTGTCTAGGAGAAGCAGAGCGGTTTTCTGCAAAATAAGCAAAGATATGGAAATTTTGCTCTGCATAATTTATTCTGCTTTTCTTGGCCCTGCACCTGATTCCTCTGGGCTTTGGTTGTTTGTACAGTCCTGCTAATGGGGCCTCCTATATCTTACCTATGCATGGGTTCGCTGGAGTGGGAGCCCTTGGGCTACACCCCCACCCTTTCCTTCAGCCCCAGTGCCTCTGCAGTGGGTGCCCCAGCGGTCATGCCTGTGCATCAAAACACTATGCTTGCAAATGTGTTTTTCAGAAAGCCATTTCCTTCCAAACTCATGTGTTTGTTTTTGTTTTATTAATATATTGATTTTTAAAGTAAATGTTAAAACAAGAGAACAAACATAGTCCCTTAATAACTTTGTTTAGAGGGTTCTAAATATTGCTGTGGGGAATTTAGCTTGTGTTCTTGCTTTAAATTCTTTCATCCGGAAAACAGGGTTACTAATGGCCCTAAATCAGCTAATGCAACCCCCCCCCCCCGACACACACACACACACACACACACACACACACACACTTAACATGTCTGCCCAATACTGTACTGAACATGTCTGCCCAATATCTGAGACCCCTACAGGTAGGCATACACAGGCGTAACACCCAAGATACGCAGGATTAAGTGGCACAATTGATAGCCCACGTAAACGTGGGGTGTTGACTGTGTGGTTTGAGTTCACGCATGCGTGCATGCTGCCCTTTTCAAACACTGTGCCCATGTGATGATGCCCCAGAGAGGGGCATGCAGCTCCACTAGGCTGTTCTCCTGCACAGATCCCATTGAAATGAATGGACTTGTGCAGGGGAACTCCCAGGAGCAGTGCACCCTGCGCTGGGTCATTCTTCTCTATCCAGAGCAGGGGTGCAGAGCTCTCCTTGGCCCCCAACAGCCAAATTCCATTTCAGAGCAGCTCTCGGGGGCTGCGTCCTGCTGGGGGGTGGCGCCAAAGGCAAAAGGGGCCAAAGTGCCCTCATGTCTTAGCTTAAAACCCTCAGGCCTTTCAGCTTTTTTGAATGGGAGGAAAAAACTGCACAAAAGGTGGGAGACCAGCAAACTGTCGGTGGCTGGGGGAAAGGGACGGGGGCCAGGGGGAGGGGAGTGTGGCCTTTGGGGAGCCCTGGAGGGCTGGGTCTGGCTCCCACGCCTGAGGTCTTTCGCCCCTGCGCTGGAGCTCCAGCCCTCCAGGACCGACTGGGCGCCATTTGTCTGAAGAAAGAAATAGGAAGTTTGCAAGCTGCCCTTTGGCCGCCTTGCCAGCGGGAAGGAGCACTTCGGTCAGCAGCAGCCCCAAGGTGGACGGCAGGGAGCAGCGCCCTGGGCTGCCCGAGTCCCTTGGATCTGGGCTCCGTGGCTGATTTTTCCTGTAGAGCAGCCCAGTGTGTCCCTGTTGGCAATGGCGGCCCTGTCCTTCTTAACGCCACTAATTCGGAAATAAATGTGCAGAAAAGCACTCTAAGCTCCTGGGAGCATTTGTCTTCTTCTGGAAGAGACCGGTCTGCCAAGCCTTTCCTGCCTCCCAGGACCGAGTGGCAGTGGAGCGGAACTTTCGTTGGCCGCCTCGCAGGGCTGCTTCAATGGATGCGCGAGAGAAAACATGCGTAACGGCTGATATATCCAAGTGAACATTTGTATTTATTATTACACTTATATCCTGTCTTTTTCCTTCAGGCAAGGAACCCAAGGCAGTGTACATAATCCTCCTCCTCCTCTCCATTTTATCCTCACAACAACTCTGTGAGGTAGACTAGGCTGAGGGTCACTGACTGGCCCAAAGTCATCCAGTGAGCTTCGTGGCCACATGGAGACTAGAACCCGGATCTCCTGAGTCCCAATCCAGCGTTCTAAGCACTATCCCACACCAACTCCCTGGAAATGTATCAATTTATATCCAGCCATTGACTTCTTAAATGGACTTTGGTTATTAGCCTCTGCTGCCTCAGCACCCCCTCCCTTCTGCAATATAATTCTGGCCTACCTTACCTGGCTGTTGTAAGAGTTACTAAGACGAAGTATATGAAACATTTGGGAAAGTGCTATATAAATGCCAAGTATTATTACAGTGAATTGTCAGGGATGCTCTGACCTGGATTCCTGCATTGAGCAGGGGGTTGGACTCGATGGCCTTGTAGGCCCCTTCCAGCCCTACTATTCTATGATTCTATGAATTGAGTCCATCAGGTGCTGTCAAGATTATGTAGCTCAACCTCAAGAAGGCCCCCTCACCGTTGCTTTGTCCCACAATCTGCCTCCTTGGGCAACATCCTTTCCTTGTTCCGCTTTCATGGCTTGAAGCACTCACCAGTCGTCCTTAAACCTCTTTCCTCCCTCCCTGTAAATTTCTCACTCCCAGCCCAGTTTTTTGCCTTTGAAGACTGCATTAACATCCAAGGTGTGAATTAGTTTGATGGGTTTTCTCCCCCCACCCTCCCTTTTCTTCAAGCTGAACTAATGGGTTCTCTCTCTCTGTTCTCTCCCTCCTCCTTCCCCTCCATTCCCGACAGCTAAAAGCATCTCCACAGGAAGAACCCTGGAAGGACGCGACAAAAATAAGCGTGAGTTTTTCAGTAATGACTTCTTGGGAAGACTGAATCAAGGGCACAGCTGTAGCTTTCCTCTTCAGCAATGTTGGGAGCCGGAGGGTTGCAAAACCGACAAGGGGAAAAGTGCAGAGTTAGGGAATGGGAAACTTCTGAGATGGTCCCCCTGCCCCGACCCAGTTTGCATTCTGGTGAGACTGGGTGCCTGTACCTTTCTGGGCTTATGTGCGTAGGCAGGGGCTTTGGCGACATCCATCTAGGCAGGTGCTGCCTCCTCCGAGTGGCTCTGGCGGTCTCAGGCCAGGGCCCTTCCCAGAGATCTTTGTACCTGGAGACGCTGCCAGGGATTGGACCGGGGACCTTTGCATGCACAGCAAAGCATGTGCGCTGTGACAGAGCTATGGCCCCTCTCCAGCATGCTCCAGACTGAAGGAATAACAATGGGGAAAATGCCCTTTGGAAGCTGCCTCAGCGTGGCATTCAGGAGGGGTGGCATGTCCAGCCCCTCCAATCCAAGAGAGACCACGGGAGTGGGTCTCTCTCTCTCTCTCTTCTTCCCCACCGCTCCCTGCCCGTTTGGGGCAGCACCCTCTGGGAAGGCTTTGCTAGCTCAGTCCACCAAGGTGCAGGGTTGCTCCGATGTGGGCCACAGCCTGTCCTTCGGGGGAAGACGTCTCTCTGGCTTCCTCTTTTGGACAGCCTGCCACACTCACGGAAGCCTGTCTCATCTGGATGATGGAAGAATCACTGGTTGCCTTGTCTGTGAGAAGTGGTGGTTTTAGGCTAGAAGTACAGTCGGGTCATCAGCCTGTCTCACCGCTTTGGGTAGGAGAGTTTGACGCCCGTGCTTACCTCTCCCACTGAAGTCCATGGGGCTGCAAAAGGCCTGTTTTTGCCTGGATCATGCTCCATCTGCTCAAGCATAAGGAATGGACACGCTTCGTTTCCTAGCAGATGCAAAGACTGAGACAGAAACTCCGATCGCAAGCACAGGTGAGGCTGACTCATAACTAAGCTTGGAACTGCGCTCTGGAAACGAAACCGTTTCCCCCCAAATTCAGAGAACAGCTGGGTTTATTCCAAGCCCAGTCAGACCCTGTCATACCTCTGACAATGTCGCTGGGAGGCTCTGACCCACGCCCTGCCCACACCGTTCTAAGTTGAGCCATAGAAGACCTTCTGGGGCGCAAAGCTTGCCTTGCATGTGAGGGAGGAGAGCTTCACAAGCCTCCAACCCTGCGGCAGGGATGCAGCTCACATTCAGAAGGGGCCCTGTGCGCCACTGGTATCCCGGTGAGGTTTGTTGGCCTGGGAGGGCCTTATCCTGGACACCCTCAGTTCCATGTTTGGCCCCTCCTTCATTGGGATCAGGCAGTTCGACTTGACTCTGAACAGGCAGCCGCTGCGGTTGCTTGCTGCCCTTTAGTCCTGCCCTGGGGTCATTCACATCGCACACAGGGGATTGCCGGACGGTGTCCTCGAGCACACTGCTCCAGGGGTGTGCCGGAAGGCCCTCCCAGGATTGACTGGAAGTTGCCCCCTGCGTTGGCTCGCTTCTTCTCCAGCTGAAGCAATGGCTGGAAAGGGAAGTTTCTCAAGGTGCGGCCCTCATGCCCATTTCAGTTTTGCTTCCCGGTTGACAAGTCTGTCTTTGTAACAGCATGAACGATGCTACTGAGGCTGGGCGCTGGGGGCTACTGTGGGGATTTTAAATTTCCTGGTGGCTGGTATTCGAGGCCCTGCTGGATCCACAGCTATTTTTTACCTCCTCTGGCCAACTGATAAATTATAGCCAAGTCCTTTGCCAGAGCAAGGACAGCGTGAGAAATAAATTGTTCAGGCCAAGGACGTCTGCTTTTCCTTTGACTTCCATTTACGCTGATAGATGGGGCTGTCTCAGGCCAAGAATCCCACAGTAAAACTCGCTGAGAGGGCCAGAGGCAGACCAGCACTGCCCTGCCGTAGCTGCATTGCCTGTTTTTCCATCTCTTGCATAGGGTCCCATTGATCTGAGGAGGTTTTTGAGGTTCGCTGGCTCTTATTGTTATGACGGGGAGCCCTGCATAAGCTGCTGTCCACTTTCCAGATAGGAGAGGGACCAGGCCACAGTCTGTGGGCTGTGCATTTTATTCTGAACAGCTGGCTTGCCGTACTCGCTTGACGTTTAGAGATGTCAGATATCCTATTGAAATTAAAAAGGGGGAAGGAGGAAGCACCCAAAACAAAGCACCCAGACGTGGGAAGCCAGCCTCAAGCTGGTGCCAAATAAGATTTATTCCAGGAGAAGGATATCTTCAGTACAGAAACCAATCTTACTCAGGGACGATGAATGCGGATGTCCTTTTGGTACTAAGAAAAAACTTTGCTGCATTCCTTTCTACTAACAACAGAGTCATGTGGCAATCCAGTGCCGTCCAGATGTTTTGGACTACGAATCTCACAATTCCTGATCACGCTAGCTGGGGCTGATGGGACTTGTAGTTCAACCCATCTAGTGGCCACCAGGTTGGGGAAGGCTGCTCCACATGATCATGAACCCGATAAAGGCAGGATTCCTGCTTGGGGGAGGAGAGGTTCTTACACAGACTCTACATGTGCTTAGCTTTGTTTCACACATTGAAACACCTGTGCATAAGTTGTGGTGGGTGGAGGGAGCCTGAAAAGAGCTTTTGTTGCTGCATTCTTTGTGACCAGCAGTTGAATGTGTGAAAAGTCCCATCAATGGCATTATGGGCATTTCTACACACGGCTTTTATCCTGCACCTTTACCAGGGCTTCTGCTTCTGAATTCTTTGCAGGTTTAAGATCGGCTCCTTTACACGTGCTTTTTTCCAGGGCTTTCATTCTCTGTTTTTCTATGTGTTTCATTATACAGCCAGTAGATGGCACTGTGGTATAGCGGAATTGTGCAATTATACGCTATAAATATAACGCCATTCAGAAAAATACTGCACTTTACTCAATCTAAAAAACTGCAATAATGATCGCAAAGCACGGGAGAGACCCTGGAGGATGACGACGTTGTGTAAAGGTCCCGCAAACTATTGTGAGTGAGGAATCAAGCACACAATAAAAGCCTAGTGTAGAAAGGCTCTGAATCTGTGATGGCTTGTTTGCAGGGCTACAGTCATCAAGTAACAAACAGGCATGTTGTACCATCCGGAGTCGGTGACAACACCGGGCATCTTTGAGCAACTGCCAGGGCCCTGATTCTCAGGCAAGGCCCATGGCATGTGCCCAGCTCCCCGCCCCCCAATGCTTCCAGGGTCCCAAGGAGCGCTGGGCAGCATGGAGCTGCCATTTAAATTCTCCACCATAACCCAGTGGGTCACCCTTGGGGGTGCTCTGGGGCATTGCACTAAAACTGAAGGGCGACCCCAAGAAGCCCTTGGCTCACTAGCCCACCCCTGCTGCCACCCTGCCATCCGCTGCCGTTTGGTAAGCCCACCAGGGCTTTGGGGGGTCTGCCAGTATCAGAGGTGTCCCGCCAGAGGACACCATCCAGAGGGACCCCCTTAGGTCTGCAGCCAGCCTTAGGATCTGCTCTGAGTGTCATTGCCAAGCAGGGGCCTTGAGCTTCAGGCCTGTGAGCCAAATCTGGCCTCCCTGGGGCGAGTACAGCCCACCAGGGCTCCCCAGTGGGCCACACCTCCTTCCCCTGGCCCCACCCCCTTTCCCCAAAGCACCAGTAGTTCTGTCGTTTCCCAGCTTTTGTGCCGTACTCTCCCCATCCCGGCAGGCTGGAATCCCTCTCCCGAGACGGCAGTGTGAGTATTCAGCTGAAATATCCTGGCCTTTTGGCCCCGCCCCTTCCCCTAGCCCCGCCCACCCCTTGGATGCCGCCCCCAAGAGTTTCTCTGAAATCAAATCCAGTCCCTGGGCTGAATGGGTTTTGACCCCTCTGGTGCAGAGGAGACACTCTGGGGGCCAAACCTGACAAGATGGGAGCAGCCGCAACGCAGCTGGATTGGTGCCCATCCAGGACAAAAGAGCCGGAAGCAATGGCATGTGTGTGGCGGGGAGGGGGGGCTTCGTTTGCATCCCTTGTCGTGTGTGGAGGGGGCACGGAGGGCGCATCCGCGGCCAGCCCTGCCGCGCGTCTCCTTGGGGGTGTCCGGACTGGCCAGGCCTGTGGTTCTGATGGCCGGCTTTGGCTCTTGGCACCTGAGGGGTGCTGGCTCACCTCCTTGCCTGCGCTCTGTCGTTGCTGGTCCCGCACACCGCGAGGTGGGCTGCACAAATCCTCACTGGAGAGGCTTGCGTGCTGCAGGAGCAGGCCGGGCGTTATCCGTGACACGTCAACCCTAGTTCCGAATCTTCCCTGGGGTGGCGGAAGGGGGAATGTGCTGCCCCGTCAGATCCCACGGGCGGGGAAAGGGGCCCTCCCAATGCTGTGTTCTTCCACCGAGACGGCATTTTGTTTGGGCACTGTGGTCCAGCCCCCGATTACCTTGGAGGCGATCTCAGCCTGCCACTCCGCTCCTTGTTCTGTGTTTGTCGCTGAGGGCCCTGGCGCAAAACACCCACCTGTCAGTCCGGGAAATATCTTCTTTGATTTGTCCCAGCATCTAAGAACAAGATTACTCTAAGGAGGCAGCAGTCTAATTTGCAGAGCGGATTAGAATTCCAAACCCATTTAGGCTCGCGTGATCCGAATGAGGAGACGCCCTAATTAGTGAAATAAAAGATCTGTTCTGGGCCATTCATGGCTCCCCCGCACCCCTGGTGCCTTGGCCTGTCTGTCTCCCACGGTCATGCTGTTCTTGCTCCGATGGGGAAAGAGGGAGCGGGCAAGACATCGCTTTCTCAATTATCTTCCAGCTCATTACGGCAAAGGGTTTTGCCCATGATAAAAATAGGATAATATTTAAAAAGCACTTATGCTAATTGCCGTTCCTCTGACATGGTGTCATTTTAATAACGCTCGGCAGGCATGGATTCCCCCGATGGGCAGCTGCGTGCGCTTGTGCCAACAGCTCCAGGGTGGCGGTTGCCGCCATCTCAGCCTTCGAGGGAAGCCACCCATGGCTGCTGGCGGGGGTGCTGTTGATCCTGCAAGGATCCCACAAGGCCCTTGGATGCTGCTCACTTTCATTAGCTCAGGTTGTCCGGCACCACACTGGATCCACACACCCCAACTCTCTTCTTCTCAAGCAGATGCAGAACAGAGGCCGGCCTGGGAGTCCAGTCTTACTGTCGCTTCGGCTGATAATAAAGCAGAGTTCCTGGCAACATGGGGTGACCAGAACCAAGTGTGGTCGCACCACAGATTTGTATCAAGGCAGCCAGATATCTGCAGCTTTATTTCCGACGAGTTAGGCCCAACAGGCAGTTGGCCTTTCTCACAGCAGCCACACTCCAGCTTTCCAGTCCAGCCACAACCCCAAGTTCCCTTTCCTGGCCAGCCACTGCCCGCCCAGGGCCCATCGGCGCAAGGTCAGGATGCTTCTTTGCCCTGACTGGCCTCCCTGTGTGCTGGCTGGCCTTGACTTGCGCTTTCCATTTCAACGCCCACTCCCCGCTTGGAGAGACCTTCGTGGAGTGCCCTGCTGTCCTCTTTTGCATTGACCACCCTAAATAATTGGGAGAGAGACAGGATTCTGGACTAGAGAGGACCTTGGTCTGGTCCAGCTGGGCTCTTCTTATGTTAACTTCCTTAAACAGAATGCAAATGTGAGTTTAGCGTAAAAGCAAAATCGGGGCTGGTGCCTCTTGAAAAGCCAGCAATTTTCTTGCTTCTTCTTGCTCAGCTTCCCCCACGCCAAAAAACTCCCTCTTCTCCCAGCTGCTTCTTAAACGTTTCTCTACACATTTCAAAGGAAGTTTGGGGTTTTGGTGCTGCTGAAAGGGAAAACTGAGACTGTCATGTGACAGCAACCATTTTCTCAGCTACTTTTTAAACTTAGAGGGCGTTTAAAGACCGGTGCAGCCAGCGTGCCCAGATGCAGGCAGCTGCTCAGAGATGCGCAGCCCTGCATCTAAATGCCGACCACACAGTCAACAGTGTTTCCATGCTTGGAGAAGGCATGAATTCGGATTCAGAGATGCCTTGCGGGACCCAGGAGAGCAGGCCACAGCACCTCCAAGGGGATCAGTAATCCATAAATGCTTGCCAAGGGTGAAATTAACTTTTGTGCCAATTGCACTGGAAAAGACTCTGGTGTCCCATAAGACCCATTTCTGAGACTGATACTGCTTAAGTGGGACTCGGGAACATCGATTTTTGTTGGTCTGAAGAGGACCACAACCATAAGAAGAGCTGAAGATGGAACTTTGAGCCAAGACAGAGACACATGGGGAATCTTATTTAAACCAGCTTTCTAATGATGCTTCCATTTCAGGAAGAGTTACAAGCCGTCTGTGAAGCCCATCTACCATTTAAAGGGGCTCAGAAGGCAAACTCCCCTTCATGGATCACTGCCTTGTTGTGGCAAAGGGGCTTGCGTAACTCAGTGAAGCCATAAGCTATGCCGTGCAGGGCCACCCAAGACGGACAGGTCATGGCAGAGAGTTCTGACAAAATGTGGTCCACTGGAGAAGGAAATGGCAACCTACTCCAGTATTCTTGCCAAGAAAACCCCATGGAACATATCACAAGGCTAAAAGATACGACGCCAAAAGATGAGCCCCTCAGGTCGGAAGGTGTCCAATATACTACTGGGGAAGAGCAGAGGGTATTTCCAAGTAGCGCCAGAAAGAGTGAAACGGCTGGGCCAAAGCCGAAAGAACACTCAGCTGTGGATGTGTCTGGTGGTGAAAAGAAAATCCGATGCTGTAAAGAACAATATTGTTTAGGAACCTGGAATGTCAGATCAGTGAATCCAGGTGAGCTGGAGGTGGTCAAACATGAGATGGCAAGATTGAACATGGACATCTTGGGAATCAGTGAACTCAAATGGATAGGCATGGGCGAATTTAATTCAGGTGACCATCATATCTACTATTGTAGGCAAGAATCCCTTAGAAGAAATGGAGTAGCACTCATAGTCAACAAAAGGGTGGGAAAAGCAGTACTGGGGTACAATCTCAAAAACAATAGAATGATCTCAGTACAAATCCAAGGCAAACCTTCAACATCACAGTAATTCAAGTCTATGCCCCAACCACTGATGCCGAAGAAGCTGAGGTTGATCGGTTCTATGAAGACCTACAACACCTTCTAGAAGTAACACCAAAAAAAGATGTCCTCTTCATCATAGGGGATTGGAATGCTAAAGTAGGAAGTCAAGAAGTCACTGGGATAACAGGCAGGCATGGCCTTGGTGTACAAAATGAAGCAGGACAAAAGCTAATAAGAGTTTTGCCAAGAGAACACACTGATCATAGCAAACACTCTTTTCCAACAGCGCAAGAGGCGACTCTACACATGGACATCACCAGATGGTCAATATTGAAATCAGATTGATTATGTCCTTTGCAGCCAAAGATGGAGAAGCTCTATACAGTCAGTCAAAACAAGACCTGGAGCTGACTGTGGCTCAGATCATGAGCTGCTTCTTGCAAAATTTTGGCTTAAATTGAAGAACGTCGGGAAAACCACTCAACCATTCAGGTATGACCTAAATCATATCCCTTATGAATATACAGTGGAGGTGAGGAATAGATTTAAGGGATTAGTCCTGATAGACAGAGTGCCTGAGGAACTATGGACGGAGGTCCGTAACATTGTTCAGGAGGCAGCAACTCAATCCATCCCAAAGAAAAAGAAATGCAAGAAAGCCAAGTGGCTGTCTGAGGAGGCTTTACAAGTAGCTGAGGAAAGAAGGGAAGCGAAAAGCAAGGGAGAAAGGGGAAGATATATCCAACTGAATGCAGAGTTCCAGAGAATAACAAGGAGAGACAAGAAGGCCTTCTTAAATGAACAATGCATCCTAGAGAGTGAAGTCAAGTGGGCCTTAGGAAGCATTACTAACAACAAAGCTAGCGGAGATGACAGTATTCCAGCTGAGCTATTTAAAATCCTAAAAGATGATGCTGTTAAAGTGCTGCATTCAGTATGCCAACAAATTTGGAACACTCAACAATGGCCGCAAGACTGGAAAAGGTCAGTTTACATTCCATTTCCAAAGAAGGGCAACGCCAAAGAGTGTTCAAACTACCGCACAATTGCGCTCATTTCACATGCCAGCAAGATTATGCTCAAAATCCTACAAGCTAGGCTTCAGTAGTATGCGAATTGAGAACTACCGGAAGTA
This sequence comes from Heloderma suspectum, assembly GCF_057233095.1. NCBI lineage: Eukaryota > Metazoa > Chordata > Lepidosauria > Squamata > Helodermatidae > Heloderma > Heloderma suspectum. The sequence continues at coordinate 313,747,307 of NC_139461.1, read as the reverse complement.
CAAGCTGGGTTTCGAAGAGGCAGAGAAACTAGAGATCAAATCGCCAACATTCGCTGCATCATGGAGAAAGCAAGAGAATTCCAGAAAAACATCTATTTCTGCTTCATTGACTACGCTAAAGCCTTTGATTGTGTGGATCACAACAAACTGTGGCAAATTCTTAAAGTGATGGGAGTACCAGACCACCTTACCTGTCTCCTGAGAAACCTGTACGAGGGTCAAGAAGCAACAGTAAGAACCCGACATGGAACAACCGAGTGGTTCAAAATTGGGAAAGGAGTATGACAAGGCTGCATATTGTCACCCTGCTTATTTAACTTATATGCAGAGTACATCATGAGAAATGCCGGGTTGGATGAATCAGAGGTCGGAATTAAGATTGCTGGGAGAATTATCAACAACCTCCGATATGCAGACGATACCACCCTAATGGCAGAAAGCGAAGAGGATCTCAAGAGCCTCTTGTTGAGGGTGAAAGAGGAGAGTGCAAAAGCTGGTCTGAAACTCAACATTAAAAAAACAAAGATCATGGCATCTGGCCCCATCACTTCCTGGCATATAGAAGGGGAAGAAATGGAAGCAGTGACAGATTTTACTTTCTTGGGCTCCAAGATCACCGCAGACGGTGACTGTAGCCCTGAAATTAAAAGACGCTTGCTCCTGGGGAGGAAAGCTATGGCCAACCTAGACAGCATAGTAAGAAGCAGAGACATCACCTTGCCGACAAAAGTCCGTCTAATCAAAGGTATGGTTTTCCCCGTAGTAATGTATGGCTGTGAGAGCTGGACTATAAGGAAGGCTGAGCGCCGAAGAATTGATGCTTTCGAACTGTGGTGCTGGAGAAGACTCTTACGAGTCCCCTGGACTGCAAGGAGGTCAAATCAGTCCATCCTAAAGGAAATCAACCCCGAGTGTTCAGCTGAAGCTCAAATATTTTGGCCACCTAATGCGAAGAGAAAACTCTCTGGAAAAGACCCTGATGCTGGGAAAGACTGAAGGCAAAAGGAGAAGGGGACGGCAGAGGATGAGATGGCTAGATAGCATCACGGATGCAATGAATATGGACTTGAGCACGCTCCGGGAGAGAGTTCAGGACAGGAAGGCCTGGCGTGCTATGGTCCATGGGGTCACGAAGAGTCGGACACGACTGAACGACTGAACAACAACAACAACAAAGAAGGCAAACTGCCATTAAAGTAATTTGGGAGATGTTGCAGGACTGTTTATGCATTTGTGCAAATGCACATTTCTGGAGAAGAGCCGGACTGGGCGGGGGCAGGCTGCAGTTGAAAGAAAGCATCATTCTTTGACCCAAAAGCCTTTACCCATTCCTGCACGAGCTGGTTGTGGCTAAGTAATGAACGTTGGAAGACAATGTCACTCTGCACATGCTTGAAAGGCCCTTCCAAGCAGGAAGACTTTGCTCCCACAGAAATGGCGTTTGGTTCACTGAGTGGCCTAGAATCCAGTCCCCAGCCAACAGGGCCAGCCTCCCCCATTTTCTCTTTTAAGTGGCAGACAATAAACAGATCCCAAGGATAGATTCTAACAAGCTCAAGGCATAAACTGAGGAATGTTAAAATCCCAAGTCACAAGACTCCAACTCTGCAATGATAGGAAACTCCAGGAAAGGGATTGGGTCAATTCAGCACTAATTGGTAATCCACATTTGTATCCCGCTCATTCCTATGGGAGCTCAGGGTGGCATATGTGGTGCTGTGCCATTCCGTCTTTGCAGCAGCCCTGTAGGATTATTGCAGAGAGATGGTGACTTGCTCTGAGCCACCTCAAAGAGCCTCGTGGCTGGGCAGGATTTGAACCTGGGTCCCACACATCTGTTTCAGCCCAGCCTGCCCACCACTGTCCCAGATCAGCTCTTTCCTATGCATCTTGCGTATGTTGCTTCTGATCTTGCGTAAGTTGCTTCTGATCAGCACCTAAGGAAAGGTAAGAGAGAAGGTCTAAGAGAGAGAGGGGTACAGATAGGTTGGGCTTAAGGTAAAGTTGGAGTTTTGCAAGGAGTGGAAGGTAGAAACCTACCATATACTGAGCCAGACCATTGGTCCGTATAGCTTGGTATCGCCGATAGTACTCTATCTGAGGGTGTGGCTCTCCAGAATTTCAGGCAGGAATTTTCCCACCCTCCCTGGAGATGCCAGGGATTGAACCAGAGCCCTTCTGCAGGCAAAGCAGCTCTGTTCCACCAACTGAGCCCCCCCGCCCCAAGTGGCTCTGTATTGGGCCCCGTCCACATGAGCCATTTACTCCGGGGCTGCTGCAGTCCGAGGACCTTTGGGACATATGACGCAGCTGCCACTTCACAGCCTAACTGTGGTTTTCACAGGGAAAATGCAGGTCGTTTTGCTGCAATTGTTTAGCTTGCTGCGGGTTTACTGCGGTTGCTGAGCTGTCTGTCCCTTCCTCGAACTGGCTTCGCAGTTTGTGGTGGGCGTGGGATAGGCGTGCTTAGTGACTGCATCACTATGCGACACCTTTTCACACTTCCCCGTTCCTTTGCAGCTGCGCAGTAACAGAGAGGGATCCATTTTGGAATGCTGGGTAGGCACATACCTCTCACATGGGCACGCTCCTTTGCATGTGCGAACCATCGCGAGAGTTACCGTGCCAAACAGTTGGCCTGGTAATGAAGGCGCAGACTACCCATATCTTACCAAAGAGGAATGGACGGGCAGACACAAAAGAACCCCTACAATACAAAACAGCCACTAAAACCCGAATTGTTGCACCCCCACCCTCACGTGGCTGCGCACCTGCACATTTAAATACAATGGTAGGGAAAAAGAGCAGTGCAACTGCCGCAGTTTACTTCGCTTTAATGGCCGGGTGTCAGGGCACAGAGGATTTTTCGGCTGGAGAAGTCCGCAGTAAATCGTGCGTTCACTGCAGCAGAAGCTAATTCGCAGCTGCAATGCTGCGCAGTTACAACAGAGTGAATGCTGGAAGATGCCCCCCTGGTTAGCCAGGTTGAAAATGAGATTGGCCCAGAGCATCCAGGATACAATCAGGAGGGGGGCGCAGCTTCATCCACAGCATGGTCGAAATAAGGAAACTCCTCCCAATGTTTTGACAAAGGGCAGTTTTGTATTGCCCACTTGATATAAAATGCAAAACCTGCCCAAGACAATGAATAACCAATTTCACACATGCCTCAGGCTGTAGGCCAGGGATATGCAACCTGGCGCCTTCCAGATGTTCTGGACTACAATAAGCCCTGACCATTGGCCATGCATGATGGGCTGATGAGCATTGTAGTCCAAGACGTCTGGAGGACACCAAGTAGCTTACCTCTGCTGTCAGAAGTGGCTTCAGTCTTTAATATACCAGGTCCCTGTAAATAGTGCAGCATTCCCCAGCCTGCCCCCCCAGTTGTGTTGGACTACAACTCCCATAACCCCCCAGCCAGCTATGGGAGTTGCATTTCAACATATCTGGAAGGTTCCAGGTTGTGGGGGGTGCAATATGACATCCCATCTCTGCCCACAGCCCTTGCCCAGGCAGCCTGGCAAGCATGCAGGGAGCCGAGGGCAAGCCCCGTAGACTTGTTGTGCATGGGCTGCTATCAGGAAAGATTTTCAACTCTGGCATCACACCTGAGTGGGTCTTCTACCCCAGAGAGTGCAAAACTCTCTGCCTACCTGTCCTGAGATAACCTCACTAGTCTCTCTCCCGCCGCCTCAGCACCCCCCTTGCAAACTGTGCAGTCTTTTAAGGATTACAAGAATATTCCTTTCTGACCCCTGTGATGGAGCATGAAACATCATTCTGGGTTTTTCTCCCAGCCTGAATAACTACAAATGTTATTAAGGGCCATAAAGTTATCCAGCCCTTTTATAATCCCTTGCCTTGGAGAATCCCCCCTCTAGTCTGAGCTGCGAGACGTGCAAAGTAGCATTTCCTTTTACTGGTTCTGAATTTGCCGGCTGTTAATTTCCCTAAGTGACTCCTTGTTCTCGTATGATGAAGTTAACTGGGGGTGGGATGGGGGCTGGATTCCTTCCTGCTCAGCTCTTAGGCGCTGGCCTAAACAGGAGGGAAAGGGGATGTCAGGGACACTTTGCCCGTGCCTCAGAGCCCCGGGGCTGCAGGGACTGCCAGAGCAGCCTTTGTGCTGGGATTTGCTGGGTCCCCGAGGTCAGTGCCTCCCAGAGCCAGCCCAAGCACACCTGACTGTTTCAATCAGGGTTGGTCCCATCACTTCTACAGTGGGGGGCCCCAAAGTGTCACGTGGGTGCAGGATCAGGAGCCCTCCTCCTGAACTTAGCCTGCTTTCCTGCAGGCTGGCAGTGATCCTGGCTGGAAGTGCCTAGGGAGCAGGGCTATGGGGAAATAATCTGTGGGTTGGGGGAGAGGGTAAGATGAAAGAGGCCAGCCTGTTGCCGTCCCGCATCGTTACAGCCCCCTTTGTCTCTGGGAGAACTGGCTGGCTGTCTGAGGATCAGTCAGCCCCACTGGAGGTGGGATGGGAGGGAAGGGAGGGCCCACGGGAGCCCAATCTGTCCTGATGGGTGGCACAGCTAGCATCGGCTGGGGAGGGGGAGCGAGTGCCCTTGCAGGAGGCCCTGCAGGCTGTGCTGCCCATGGGGTGATTCTCTGCTTTGCCTTCATGGGTAGGTGAGGCAGGAGGGGGCTGAGGAACGGTCATTCTTGTGATGTATCTGGTGTTCATCAGATGTTCATGGTTTTTCTGCATTTGGCTACAGTCATGCCTAGTGGCTAGCAGGGACTGCTGTGGGAGAGTGCACAAATTTGGGGAAATCCACCTTCTATCAGAACATCCCTGCTCCATAGAAGATGCTTCCAGGCTCCACAGAGCCCTACGAAAGCCCTTTCTGCCACAGCTGCCTCGTAGAGATAAGTTCCCCCAGCCCAGCAGCAAAGTTACTTGAGTTAACCAGGATGCCTGAGAATTATCCACACAGAGAGATGCGACAGGGATCGTACTGACAGTGAGCCTCATGGGCCATAGGATTCATTGGGTCTCCTCCGAGGACACAGAGAGAAGGCCACCCTCGGGGTGGTGGTCTGACCTTGGATCCCCGCCACCACTGAAACATCTGTGGCGGTTCCTTTCTGAAACTGAAAGGTCAGTGTTGGGAAGGAGCAAAAGCAATGAGTGAGGAGGGGGCGGGGGGCAATGCCAGGAGAAACTGGGTGGCAGGGTTGCCCTGCCAATATATTTATCAAAGACAAGGCTTCCTGAAAAACTATTTTACTGAAAGGGTCTTCAGCAGAGTATTACATTACATTAAAAGCCCAACACACACCACTGTGCCCTAAAGAGTTAGTCAGAATGCATTTAGAAAGAATGAAAAGGAGGTTTTAAGGAGCAAGTCTTAAACCCAGTTCCTTACCACAACGACTAAAGGTGTCCCAGGGAGAAGGGGAGGAGCAGTTCCAGGTCTTCATCTGCACCCTGACTTCTCTGGACAGTCTCTTTTTTGTATCCTTTTTCTCATTTTAAGCAGAAGTCATACACTTAAGGCGCAATCCTATGCAGGTTTAGACAGGAAAAAGTCCTACAACTCCCAGCATTCCCCAGCCTGCACTGCAGGCTGGGGAATGCTGGGAGTTGTAGGACTTTTTCCTGTCTAAACCTGCATAGGATTGCACCCTTAAGGCATTTACTTGGACAGCACTTTCAACAATGGCTGTTCAAGGTTCAGATCATAGCCTGGAAATAACAGTGACTTCTGTTCTTTTGCTTTTCAGAGTCTCTATCTTAACTTTACGTTGAATCTCTTTGAGCTACAAAACAAAATTATTTCTTTTTTCCAAATATCATTTCTATCTAGCGAACGCCATAGTGACCTCTCCTAAGCTACGGCATTGCTTTCCTCTTTTACTCCTGCTTTTACTCCTGCAATGTTCAGATGCACGTGGGCATCTTGAGTCTTGTTTGCTTGTCTTCAAAAGTGCTAATCCCAAAAAATGAAACCGGAGCAGCATGAGTATGTCGTCAGTCCGCTTGGTGAAAAACTAAAAGGGAGACTCAGACCTGAGCGAAGAACCTGCTGAAATGAAGGGGAGTCTAACTCACGTTTTCCTGCTGTTCCTTAAGAGCAGCTCTTTACAACGTGGTGCCTTCCAGATGCTTTGAACTAAAACTCCCAGCCACCATGGACCATAGGAATGCTGGGCATTGCGGTCCAAAACGTCTGGAGGGCACCAGGTTGGGGAGGCTTCCCTACAGTAATGTGGGTAGGGCCAGTGCACCAAGGCCTGATTCTGTAGTTCAGCCTTCTCCAACTCGGCACCCTCCAGATGTGTTGGGGCTACAACACCCATAATTGTGGGAGCCCCAGCAGGACCCCATTTTCATAGGGGCCACAGCAGGGGGGTGAGTGCTTAACCCTTTCCTCCAACACAGCTCTGACCAAACTCAGCCCCCGACTCCATGGCGTCATTAGGGGAGCTGCAGTCTCATTACATTGGGAGAGCACCAGCTCGGGGAAGGCAGCACGAGTTCTCTCTCTGAGCCAAAGGAGCCGTGCTACTGTGGCATTTGGGGGAATGGTTAGCAGTGGCTTTTCACTTTCCTCCCCTGCTGCAGTCCTGGCAAAAATCTCCTCGACAGCCTCTGTTGACAGCCCCAGAACGCAAACTCCCTTGGGGAGCTGCCACAGAGTGTGTGTGTGTGTGTGTGTGTGTGTGTGTGTGTGTGTATGTTGCCGGGGGGGGGGGGGTTGACTGTGGTCAGGACTGCTGGAGGAAAGGGTTAAGCGCCCACCTAAACACCTGCTCGGGCCACCATGAAAATGGGGCCCTGCTGGGGCTATTAACTGTACTTTAACCCCCCACACACACACCCCTCTTCAAGTGAGGCCTTCAGTGTCCTGTATTGTTTGGCCCCTGGCCTTCTGCATGCGCCTCCAGACTTTTACCCAAATGCCATAAAACCGTCTGCTAACAAACGCAGTGGCAAGTAGAAAAATGGCCTTTAACTTCCAGAGGTGATTATAGCAAGCAGCGTCTGGGGCCTCAGGGATGGGCAATATATTCAGTTTATAGAGACAGCAGTGGGCCTTGTGTCCCTCTGCCCCCCTCCCCTGCTACCGCCACCTAGGCTAACCAGGGAGGCCAGCCGCCGCCCTGCCTCTTGGCTGTGCTTCCAGGCTCCGGGTGAGCCCTTTCTGGGGCTGGTTCTGCCCTTCCTCATGCTGGTGGCTGGAGCAGAGGAAAAGGGCAGAGCAACATCCAGACCAAAATTGGAGGGGCCTTAGCATGTCCTTCTAGGAGCCGTGGGGCCGCTGCTCAGTGGCAGAGCCCCTGCTTTCCATGTAGAAGGTCTCAGGTTTGATCTCCAGTTGTGGCTGGAAAAACTGCCTGAAACCTGGAGAGCCATCGCTGCCAGTCAGTGACCCGTCTGGCACGATCAAAGCATCAGTCATGGCCAGCTGTGGCACGCGCCAGGTGGGATTTGCACATTCAATGCCCGGTCATGGTTTGTTGTGTCATGTGAACCTGGGGGCCGTGGGCTATGTGAGGGTTAAACATCCCTTGCATAACTCAGCAACAGACCACTGAATGTTCAAAATGGCTGCCAGCACATGCCGGCATGCGCCACCCACCATGGCTTAAATAAGCTGTTGCAGAACCCAGAGTCAGAGAGACCACGGAGTGAAGGAAAAAGAGATTCTTTATTTAACGCGCGGGCTTAAGGCTGGAATCGTTTCCAAAGAGCCAGAAGCCCCGATTTACATTAGCACATTGGTTTTATAGACATTGTGACATATATGAAATGGCTCCTCCTCTCCCTCCCGCATGGGGTTGCAATCCTCAACATTTTTCCTCCTAGCACCATTGTTTATAATACAAGAACTGGGTTATAGGGTAGCCATGATAAGGAGAGAACAGAAGAGAACAGCAGAGAACAAGATATACAATTGTATGACCTTTGACAAGATAAGGAATTCCTGTGTCTCGTCAGCTTACAACAATATATTCAAGGGAGAAAGAGCTCAGCAAGAACATGAAGCATGAGACTGCATGAGGCTACTTAGTCTGACCCCTGATATGGCTGCTACATTCCCCCCTTAAATGCATAATTTCATTACAATTATAGCATTTCTGATAACCATACAAAGCTTTTTGTGACATACATATTACTTAGCCTCTTGTTGGGCTATTAGAGCATAGAGGGCAGCAGTTTTACTAGCTGAGACATAAAACAGATTGGTTAAACAGCGCATAAGACAAGGAACGCAGAGACATAACAGAACTTTTATGAACAATACTGGTAGAATTAGGATGAACAATGCTTTCAAGCCAGCTAAGATCTGGAAGCCAAGGGGTTAACTAATTTAGCTAATTGTTTTGTCTTATTGTTTTGTTAGCTACTATATTGTGCAGCTTGTTGATCTGTTCATCTACAGCATTGCCATTATCAGTTAAGTTAAAACAACAGAGCTTTTGGTGTGTCTCACAACTTAAATGATGAAGAAGGAAGAGGTAATCTATACCAGCTCTATTTTCTAGAACTGCACCTTTTAGATCACGCAGCTTTTTATTTAACAATGACAATGCTCGTGAGGTGGCATTTATGCATTTGGCTAAGCTGCAAGCTAACCGGTTGATTTCCAGACCATCAGCCACGGCTAAACTTGGAACCCCAACTAGTGACATTGCTAAGGCCAATTTTTCTGAGTCAGAATATAACTGCACATGACTATTACAATTTTTAGTTAGTTGGAGTGCTCGAGGCTGCCGTTGACGGATTTTTTCAGGCTACAGGGGAAGAATTGGCACCAGTTCAATTGGCGGCTGAGGCAACATGGGTGGTTATCAGACAAGTTGGCAGGAATGAATGACCAAGTGCGGGAATTACATGTCTAAAACCATCCATGAGGCAAAAGTATGTGGGCATCATTAAAAGATATGTTTTGAATTTTATTACAGTGGAAGGGGGCCAGGGATAGCTTTATATTTTCTGGAAAAAATTTTGACAATTAAGCATTTGTGCACACGTAGCATTTGTTTCAGCAATGATGGGGGTGCGTAGAGTGAACTCTGTAGGGGGTAGGATCTTTGCAACCACGCCCCAATTAGCATTTTGGGAATAAGTTAAACTTACACCATAAACTTTTAACATGGTATCTTTTTGAATTTTCCCAGGATGTCTACAGACAGGTATTAAGCAAGAGCTAATAAGCCTGTTTGCAGGTATACCTCTTGGCAAACAAAAATGTTTTATTTTCATGATGTTAGCCAGGTGAAGCCAGTAATTATCAGCAAATCACTGGGACAAACTTCTTTTTCCAGGGGCAGACCCCCCTTTTTGCACCTTATTAAGGAAACACAATGCAACACTACTAACACTACAACACGCATGTTTGATCTTCTTTGGGATCTGACCGTACGCTGGGCAGCTATTTACCTGGCAAGCTGCAGTAGGGTCTAGTCCCCTTCTTCAATTCTCCAGTTGCAGGTCTGACCATACGCAGGGGGACAGTTTCCCGGTGTGTCCACAGTAAGGTCTAGCCTGAGTCTTCTTACTGCTTTTTCAGAATGATTTTTAAAGGATTTTCAGGATTTCTGTTTATGGTCTACTTTCCCCCTCTCGCTCTCTTGACTCGTGTCCAATGTATCCAGGGTTTAATTCTAGCTGCTTTCATAGCTGCGGGGGTGGAAAGTATGACAGTTTTCAGTCTTCTCTATCTGGGAGTCAAAGGGTTATTTTTCCCTCTTTAACTCATACTTTAACTCTTGGTTGGAAAGGATGAACTTCTGTGATGGGAATTGGGGGCTTATTTTTTTAAGACAAAGCGACGCTGGGCTTGAAGACCTTTGCTCAGTGTTTGGACTTCTTGTTTAAGGCTAACGTTTGCTTGCTCTTGATGCTGCTCCAGTGTCAATTATGAAGTCAATGTCACGGCCCCTCACAGTCAATATCACGGCCCCTCTCAAGCTGTCTCCCTCTTCGCCCATTCTGGCCCCTTTGGTTTTCTCCTTTGTGTATTTGATTTATTTTATTTGGGCATTCATGCCACTAATGTCTATCTTGTCCACACTGGGCACACTGGTTCTTTTTTTAAGAATCTTCTGCCTCTGCCGGGTCTTCTTCTTTTCTTTTTTCGTTTATGTCTTCTTGGGCCTCTGGGTCGAGGGGGGTGTACTGGCGATAGGCATTTGAAAGACGCTCCAAGTACGCTCTGGGGCCTCGGTGGCACCTTGCAGCACTTTAGACACTTTGGTCATATTAATTGACTTCTTCATACCTGCTTTCATGGCTTTTAACAGCAGGGTTTGATACTGGGTGAGGCGCTCTAGCCCCACTTGTGTTTTGGGATTCCAGCAGGGGGGGTTACTTACAAGGAGACTTTATTGGGTAACTTACAGCACACAGGCGTACTTAATTTTTGGATCAGACAGCTTCTCTGAACCACGAGCTATTGCACTAAATGGGTTTTTATACTATACATGTTACCCATGAGGCAGCACAACACTAGCAAGCATTTTTAGCATAGGCTAGAAGTGCTTGGTTCTCAGGCACAGCTTCCTGTAAACAACTTCGCTTTCCAAAGTGCTTGATAACACTTTTTATTTATTAGTATGGGAAGACAAATTTTTTCTCTTTTTTTTTGCTTTCTTTTTCTTTGCTGATCTGCCTGTATTGCAGATCATGTTTCAAACTTTTTATATAAAACTTTCTGCTCCATGCACCAGCCTTGTCTCTTTATTTGTCTTTTTCAAGTTAAACTTACTTAAACTTTTCTGCCTTACACTAGTCCCACTGACACACATTTGGGATAGGCTCTTCTTCTCCTTCTAGTTACATTTTCTTCATTTTAAAGAACTATTACATTATTGTGGCTACTTTACCCCAGGTAATAAGCTCCAGGCACAATCAGCTGCTTTTAATTTACCCTGGGGGCAACTATGGCCACGCTTCTTTTTTTACAAATTTTTTTTTTTTCTTTGCCTTTTGCCTTTTCTTTTTCTCTCTTCTCTATCTGTCTTCTACTTTCTCTATTCCTTCTTTTCTACTTGCTTTTGTCTTTTCTCTTCGTCATCCATTGGGAACTACACTTAGTATCATTTGGAGTTGCAACTAACACTAATCTGCAAATATCACATATACTTTATGATATTTAAGAAATCATAAAATATACACAACAAACTTTTTCTGCAATTTAACACAATGAATGGAAAACACTTTTTGCATGGTAAGGCATGATGGAGCAGATCCAGCAATTATACTGGTCTTCTGGCTGAAAGCTCAGGGCTCATTAAAATCAAGGGACGGGCATACCCACACACGCAGAGTTCTAGGTCACCATTTTTGCATCGGCAACTCTATGCTGCATGAGTTCTGGCAGAAGGAAATCTAAAAGTTATAGATCAAACTCAGCCTGCTGTACACTGAGCTGACTACAAACATAGACACACGGTCCACAGCGATGAGAGTTCAAGTTTATCAAAAGCTTCATAGCACTGTCCATGGCAAGTCTTTGACAATTTAAAATTTTAGTTCATGTGCAGAGTGTCTCTAAAAAGCCTAGACATTGATGGAGGCAAACAGAGAAGGCTCTGGGCAATGAAGATGCGATGTTTCCAGCAAAGGCTCTCCACTTTTGCATTAGTTTAAAAAGGGGAAGTGTGGCCCTACACCCCTTCTGACAGACAAGGGCCTTTAACTTTTTAGCAAGGCCTCTGTCTAAACAGAGCGGCACAGCTTAGCTCTCTAGCCGTGACACTTTAACCTGGGCAACTCCTTTGTAAATTTTATTTTACTTCTGTCAGGTTCTCTCACAGACATTTTAAAAACTTACTCTTTTTTTTTTCTTTTCTAACCTGGTACACAAAAGCACTGAAACACTGAGTGCCGAAACTCAGGACGCTGGGGGGTGATGGGCATCGCTTTATACTTGCATTTTTCAGGCAGCCATTAATCTTCGGGGAGGCGGTGGGGTGATTTGCAGGACTTCAAAGGCAGGCTTCTCAGTTTGTTTGTATTTGTAAATCCCAAGCTCAAAACAGGACACGATGAGGTACAGGGCCACCAAATTCTTGCTTTGGCACGGGCAACAAATAACTCGGGTTAGCTTTCTTCACTGGGGTCTCAAACAGGAAAACAGTCTTAATTTAAAGTTGTAACATCACTGACAGCGTCAGCCAGCCAGCTACACAGATCTCATTGTTTTTTCAAGACAGTTGCTCCAATATCTTCTTTTCTTCTCAATCAGGTTGGGTCTCCCAGCTTACACAGTTTATTGCAGCTTCCAGGAGCATGGCAGTAGCGTGATTTTGGCTTGGCCAGGAACATGCTGTCTGGTTTCTCGGTCTCTTTAGCACACACACTTAGGCAGTGTAACACTGGATACTCAAATCAGTGAGATTTCTTCATTGCAGGGAATCCCACGGCAAAAGCTTAATGGTTACGCTCTTCAGAAATCATATAGCTGATGGTCAGTAGCTACAGGCTCTATGCAATTTTAACACAGTTCAAAGCTAAACACGGTTACCTTGACAGAGATCTTCAACGTGGTCTTTCCGCTTCATTCTGCTTTGGGACAGTCTTATGGCACACTTTTCACTCGAAGAGGGGTCTAGCCTGTGCTCTGGGGGCTGATTCTTCACCTTTATTTTCTATTTTGCCTTCATTTTCTGGGTCTTCATTTTCAGTTTCCATTTCTTAGGGATTTCATCTCAATTAGGCGAGGTGATGATGTTGCACAACTCAGAAGGTTGTGGGCAATTTTCCTGCCCCCCCTCTCTCGGCGCGCTAGGCTAACAGCTACTTCTTTGGCCTTACACTCTCACGCTCCCACGCTTTGTTAAAAGCCAGACTGTCCTGCAACATTTTTCTAATTAACAGCCTCAGATCTTGTTTTTTTTTTTCTCTCAGCTCGACCTTGAGCTTTTTGCTGTTTTCTCTCTCTATTCTGAATCTTTTTTTAAAAAAAACCTTTTTCCTTCTTTGTTTGACATACATCTCAAGGGGGTGCAAGGTTTGCTTCCCCCACCACCCATAGCCTCCCTCCTAAATTGAAGACAGACACAATTAGGGAATGGGAATTGGTCAGTGAGTAAGGGGTCTCACTGGCCGACACAAGAGGATTTTTCACACCACGCACTTTGCTACTGGCCTGGGCACCCGGACGGTCAACGGTATGCGTCAGAAACCGCAGTAGCCACTCACACAATCATCAATCTCTCCACTACATCCATATGTCCCTGCCACCCACTTTTCCCACTTTTTACCAGAGCGGAAAACGGCTTCCCCAGCTTCCTCAGCTTCCTACTGAGTACTGGCGTGCTAGGTACTGGCGCCCACTCGGGGGTGTGATCAGGCCCCCCTTCTACCCGCAAGGAGTAGGTTCTTTTGTATACGTATACCACCAACACTGACCTTCTTCATAAGGCGGGGCCCTCTTTTTTTCTGCCCAGTGGCCTTTCTCCCTAAAGGCGGGGCCCTCTTTTTCCCATATACTTGCCTTTCTCCTGAAGGCTTCCAATGTGGGTTTCAACTCAATTGCAGCTGCGATATAGGCAGGGCTCAAGTTCCTTCCTCCGCTTCCCAAGGTTCTCTTGCTGCTCGCTACCGTTTGGGCGATCCCGGTGCAGGCTTTCTCCCATTCACTCGACAAAAAGGTCGGTGGCGCCAAGAAAGGGAGGCATGCGCCGAGCTCGTCTTCCCGGTGCGGCGATCAAGAGCAGGCAACTGCCACCTGTCTGGCTCAGAGCCTGCCACATCCGAGTCACGGCACCATTTATGTTGCAGAACCCAGAGTCAGAGAGACCACGGAGTGAAGGAAAAAGAGATTCTTTATTTAACGCGCGGGCTTAAGGCTGGAATCGTTTCCAAAGAGCCAGAAGCCCCGATTTACATTAGCACATTGGTTTTATAGACATTGTGACATATATGAAATGGCTCCTCCTCTCCCTCCCGCATGGGGTTGCAATCCTCAACATTTTTCCTCCTAGCACCATTGTTTATAATACAAGAACTGGGTTATAGGGTAGCCATGATAAGGAGAGAACAGAAGAGAACAGCAGAGAACAAGATATACAATTGTATGACCTTTGACAAGATAAGGAATTCCTGTGTCTCGTCAGCTTACAACAATATATTCAAGGGAGAAAGAGCTCAGCAAGAACATGAAGCATGAGACTGCATGAGGCTACTTAGTCTGACCCCTGATATGGCTGCTACAAAGCCACAGTGGGCTGTTCAGCCGTGCAAACCAGTGCAGCGTTGACAATGCTGGGCTTGATGGCCGATGGTCTGACTCAGTATAAGGCAGGTTCTGATGTCCCTCTGAGTCTCTCAGTCCCCCTTGTCATTTTCATTCATTCAGAATCCCCAGTTTTTTATTTGACAAGTGCCAGTGGTGATCAAATGGATTCCAAAACAAGTTGTGTTTTTCTCCAGGTCTAGAACTGGAAGCATTGTCTAGCCCGTAGCATTTGGCAGAGCACTCCAGTGGACAAAACCAGAGATGGCCACCCTTCCTTGGGCAATGGGCCACAAGGGATTAGTGTAGAGACAAGCAGGCAGGATTCTGGGGCATGGCTAGCCCCCACAGGCCTCCCCAATCCTGTCACAACCCCTACCCCCCTGCACCACTTCCACTTGCGGCCCCCAGTCCGCAACTTGGCTTTTCAGGGCCGTACTGGATGGAGCTGATGGGAGTGGAAGTCAAAAGACCCGGAGGGCACCATGTGGGGGAAGGCTGGGCGAAGTCCTGATGCCCGTGCTCTTTGCCTTCCTCTGCTCTGGAACAGAGGGCAGATGGGCTGGAAGTTGTGCCAAGATAACCGAGACCAGGGCAGAAGCAGAGCAGAAGCACCTTGTCTGTGCCTCTAGTGCCAGTGCCGGGGAACTCGATTCACACCGGCGGGTTGCTTGCTCTGTAAACCTTTCCTTTTCCTGTTGGCAGCTCAGACTGCAGGAAAGGCCATTTCCAACAGTGCTCTCATAAATCTGTCCCACCGAAATCTGTCCTGCTTTCACTTTCTTGGGCCTTCAGAAACTGGGCGGTTTTGTGAGTGACCCTGGACCATTACCCAAACACTATAAAATCTCCAGCTAAGAAAGGTGGTGGAGGCAAGGGGGGAAATGGCCTTTAACATCCAGTGTGAATATAGGGAACAGAGCCAGTGGCCTCAGGGTGGTAATAAACCTGATTTATTGACCTAGCCCAATAACAGCAGCCGCAGCTCTGGCTAGTGAGTACGTCTTAAATTTCATTAGGTGATAAATACTGAGAGCGACATCAATTTGGTGGGAAAGCTAATTAGCTTGCGTGATTCCGCATCGATCTCAAACGCATTGCATTGCAGGATGCCCGGGAGTTAATCTTCCCATGACTGGGGGAACTGTGGGTTCCAGGGCCCTTGGATGGTGTCATGGGGTCCAAAGCCATTTGTCAAGAGCCAACTGGAGAGGGAGAAGACCATGGTACATGACCCACCTTACAGCTTCTCCACAAAGTTCTCCGTTCAAGGTGGGGTCACTCACCAGCCATTTTAGGCAGTCAACATGAATGTTTGGGGGGATCTACATGGATGGAACTGTTTGTTTAGTTTTGTTTATTTGATTTGTACCCTGCTTTTCTACCAAGAAAAATGGCACTCAAGGTGGCTTACAATCATAAATAAAACTTGATGAAAACAATAATAAAACAAATGCATTAAATCACAATTAAAAACACAACAATAACAGAATAAAATTTGCATGCAACCCAACAGACCTGCTTACATGCCAAAGACCTGCTTGAACAAAAAGGTCTTTGCCTGCTGGCGGAAGCACAACAGAGAGGGAGCGAACCAGGCTGTGGAACTCACCAGGGAGTTCCACAGCCTGGGAGCAGATACTGAGAAGGCCCTCTTTTGCATCATCACCAAATGGTCTCAAAAGAGGGCCTCTCCTGAACATCTCAAGGCCCAGGCAGGTAGGGAAAAAGGCAATGCTTCAGGTAGCCTGATCCCAAACCAGCTGCAGTGTCCCACGGACCCAAAACAAAAGTCCGCTGAATAAGGCACAGCCTAAGTTCCATAGACATGACAGGTAGATGCCAAAACAATTCGCTGATTAGGCATTTTGTGGTAGTGCGCACCACACTTTCTCAAATTCATAAGAATATCAGAAGAGCCCTGCTGGATCAGGCCAAGGGTCCATCTGGGCCAGCTTTCTGCTCACACAGTGGCCAGCCAGCTGCCCACAGGAAACCCACAAGCAGGACATGAGTGCAACAGCACCCTCCTGCCCACGTTCCCCAGCAACTGGTGTACATAGGCTTACTGCCTCTGATATTGGAGGTGGCATATAGCCATCAGGACTAGTAGCCATTGATAGCCTTCCCAAATGGGCCCATGGGTCCAAAAAGGTTGGGGACTTCTGCCATAGGGCTTTATAGGTCACAACCAGCACATAGAATCCTGCTGGAAACAGACTGGTAACCAGTGAAGCTGTTGTGACAAGGGAGCCATGTGCTCTCTGTAGTCAGCCCCAGTCTGGCTGCAGCATTCTGAACTGTTCTGAAGTTCCAGAACAGTTTTCGAAGGCAGCCCCATGTACAGCACGTCACAGTGGTCCAAACGGGGTGTAGCCAAGGCATGTGTGACTGTGGCCAGACTGCGGGAATGGGCGCAGCTGGCCCGGTAGCCCCCTGGCCACTGCCAAGACCTGGGCATCCAGGGTCAAGGCCAGATCCAGGAGCACACCCAAGCTGTGAGGCTGAGCCTTCAGGGGGAGTGCAACCCATCCAGCGCAGGATGAGTCCCTGTTCCTTGATCTGCCTTTCAGCTGACCAGGCGCACCTCTGTCTTGTCTGGACTAAAAATTGTCCCTGACAATGGCTCCACCAGGTCAAGATGGCTACACACAGGCTGATGTAAAAATACGTTTCAAGGAGGACTTGGCCGCCTTCTGTGACTCATGCCAGAACGTGAAACCCAGCTTGGGATGAGTGAGAGTTAGAGGAGCGGAGCGGATGACCCCTTTCCCCCCATGTGTCTGGGATCTGTAGCCCAGCTCATCTGGAGGGCACCAGGGTGGGAAGGCGGCTGCAGGTGCAGTGGAGGCTGGTGGCTCCGATGTCAGCGGGTGGTGAATCCGCCCCGGGTTTCAGTCAGAACTCTGAGGGAGCTCTCCAAGGCGACTTCTGGATAGGGTTCTGACAGAAACTCAGAGTGGATTCGCAGAGTGGATTCACCGCTCCACTGATCCTGGGGCCACCTGCCTCCACCGCGTAGATAGATGCAAAGGGCTGCCTCCGCCGGAGATGGGGAGGGACTTATGGGGTGCACTGCTGCCGCCTGTTGGGAAGGCAGGAAGCAGAGCAGAAACAACAGGCAGAGCAGGGGGGCGCTCGCTGCTCCCACCTGCACACCAGAGGCTAAAAAAAGGGGCCACGCCCTGCTTTGGTGAAAGGAAAGGGCAAGGCTTTACTCACAAGTATTCTTGCACATACAAATGTGGGCACGGCGTGGAGCTGCACAAGGGCGTGTGCCGCCCGGGTCTTTGCGCTATTACACAGGCAGTGCGCTCCCGACAGTGGTGGAAAGGGGGGGGCTGTGGGCTACAGCGAGGCCAGGGCCCGCCGTGCCCAAGCACCGTGCCAGGCTGCGGCCTTCCCAGCAGAGGTGAGCTGGGCGCCCCACCTGCCCGGGCGCCTGCACCGGCGGTGCCTGCGCTCTTGCAGACTCCCCTTTGCTCTGCCCAACCCCGCAGGTGGTGAAGGTGGTCGGCAGCAACATCTCCCACAAGCTGCGGCTGTCCCGGGTCAAGCCGACAGACGAGGGGACGTACGAGTGCCGGGTCATCGACTTCAGCGACAGCAAAGCCCGCCACCACAAAGTGAAGGCCTACCTCCGGGTCGAAGCAGAGGAGACCACGGGGCCGCGCCGCCACAGCTCCGCCGCAGGGCACCTGCAAGACGCCCAGCCCCTGGGGGCGCAGCTCTCCGGCCACAGCATGGCGAGCGGCTCGCAGCCCCACCACCCGCACCAGCACCGCACGCCGGGCAAGGAGCTCAAGAAACGCTCCGCGGACGATGACGCCGCTTGCGCCCTCTAGACGGGCTTGCGTTCAGAGGAGCGGCCCTGAGCGGCCTGGTGGGGTGTCTCCCCCCCTCCCCTCCCCTCCCCCCCACGCGCACTCATACGTGCACACCACCTGCCCCGCCCTCTTGGGCGGTGGGAACGCAGCCTCTCCGTCGCCAGAGCGGGTTGGGGCCTGGCTGCCACCGAATCAGTGTGAAACCCGCGCCACAACTAGAGACTCCCCCCCCTCCGCATGAATGCCGTGGTCACGATCCCTCCGCTCGCCATAGAGATAAGCATTTCTCGCCTTCCTTTCCGACGATTCATTCTCCCCTGAACGGACAGTGGGCTGCTTCTGGGACTCGGGAGGTAAAGCGGAGCCACCCCTGGGTGGCCATGGATGGAGCAAGCCGGATTGGTGGGCTCGCGCTGTTCCACCGGCTGCTTCCCCGACTGCCTGTGGCCACAGAGGTGGGCGAGGGCGTGTTCCCAAGGAATACAGCTGTGGAGCCCACCCTGGCATCCCGGGTGGCACCTCCGAGCAGGGTGGCCTTTCGGAAGTATTTAGGGTCCCCAGACCTGGACTTCCAAGGTCGCCTGCCTTGCTGTGAGGACACTTCTCTCAAAGCTGGGCCTTCCCCACAAAAGGACACCTCAAGCCGCCTCTGGCGCAGCCCCGCCTTTTGCATCGCTCACTTCTCATGCCATTTGTAAACCCCTCGGAGTTTCTTGACCTTGCTTTGTGAACGAGATCTCTGAGGGAAGCCGTTTAGACTCATCACTCTTAACTCGCTAGTATCGACTTGTGTTACTATGAACTCGATGACTGTATATTGTAAATATAACTGATTGTTTCTCCTCCATATTTCCCCACTGCCATGCAGGATACTGAGCTCTGTACCCAGTTCTCCAAAAAGGTCCACTAAATGCACCAACTCTCCCTGCACTCAGCTCAACATCTGTTGAACACTGGCACGCTTGTTTTACTTTACATAGCTGTCTTGGGGGACTGGAAATCCCCCTAAAATCTGAGAAATGACCATTCTGAAATGGATTGTACCTTACGACACCAGCGTTTGTACTGGAACTTCACCCGCTCCTTCTTTTCTTTTTTTTTAATGTAAAACTCCAATCAGTGTCCCCAGAACACTGCAGTGTATTCGACTTGCGCTGCTTGGCCTGGTACCAGAGCAAACTATGGTGGTATTCTGTCTACCAGAAACTTATATCTGGAGGGTATGTTCCAGGATTGGTTGAACATCAGCTACTGGTGCACACACAGAGAGAAAAAGGAGATATACTTGTGGAGGGGACAGGCTGGATTGTCAGGCTGCTTCTATGATACTTTTGCTGTCCTTTGGTAAAAATGCTATTTGGGATAAGACTGGGCTCCTGCTTCTATGTATTGTCTTCAGAGAAGCAGCATGGGCACCGGTCGCCACTGCCGTGAGGCATGGATGCCTCGTTCTCAGCAACTGAGCGATGAGGATAGGCAGTCCCATAAGAAGCAGCACTTAGTTGGGTTTCAAGACTGTTCTGGAGAGTCACCCGAACCACTGCTATGGGCGGTTTGGGAGTAGACACACACTTGGGTGAATGCCTTCGAGACATGAACCCCACCCACTGAAATGCCTCTGGCAACGCACAAGTATTGGCGACTCTGAGGTCGACAAAATCTCACGAGCACATCTCCGCAGGGTGGGAGAGGCCTGGGAAAGGAAAGGCTCCTGGCTACACAGACACTCGGAAACTCGACGTATCCCGCCCCACTCTGATCTGCTTTAGGGAGGCACTTCTTTGTCTTCGGCTTTATGGGAAGGTCGGGGCTGTGCAGCCAGGTATCTCCATCTGCATCGTTGGGAGGGGAGAGTGTAGAATGCAGGCCCGCTATCAGGCACAAGAAATAAGCATCTTCCAGGGTTCAAAATAGACACCCAAACCAACTGCTTTGTTTAATGTAAGCTACTCTGGAAGCCCTTTTAGCTGAAGAGCAGCATAAAAATACTTCAGATAGAGTGCTGGACTGGGAGTCGGGAGATCCGGGTTCTAGTCCCCACTCGGCCATGGAAGCTCACTGGGTGACTTTGGGCCAGTCACAGACTCTCAGCCCAACCGACCTCACAGGGTTGTTGTTGTGAGGATAAAATGGAGAGGAGGAGGATTATGTACGCCACCTTGGGGTCCTTGGAGGAAAAAAAAAAGGCGGGATATAAATGTAATAAATAAATAAATAAAATAAAAGCCCACTCCTCTTGTATCCATTTCTATTTGCTGTGTCTGGCGGGAGGCCGTTTGCATAAACAATCAAGACTGGTGTGGGCAGGTGGGGGGGGCAGGGATCTCTGAGGGTTTCATGGCACAGTTGGGCAGCCAAGACGAATGCTTTTGGAACACAGTCTCCTGCCCCTGGGCAAGGGGTCAGCCTAGATGAGAATGGGCCATCCCTTCCAGCCCTATGCCTGTAAACCCTGGGCATCAGGGGAGCCCCAAATGTTGCACTGACAGTTAAGCTTGTAGGGAAGTAGGCAGGCCCTTCTCCTGCTAGGAACCACCCTTGCACCACACGAACCAGTCTGTGATCAGCTGATGTGAATAAAGATCTTTCCATGGACATGCAGTGTCAGCGTCGTCATTCATTCCTATCAAACATGCACATGCTGGCATGTCGTTAGGTGCTGTGCAAGTAAGTGCTATGACGGTGGGTTCAGGGCAGCAAAGTGGAGACTTTCAGCGTGGCCAGGGACTGCTGTTGGCTTGGAGGAGGAACACGTGACACGAATGTATTTAGCTGAGCCACAACGCAAGACAACGGGCACATTTTCTGTTTGTGTGCATCAAAGGCAATCAAAAATTTATTTGTCTAAAATACTCGTGTGCAGCTTCCCCAACTAAGCCCCAAGTACTGAACGGTGGTGGTGGTGGAGGAAGAGGACAGCAATAATTGTAGCCATGTATATGGCATAATCCTATGCATGTTTAGACAGAAAAAAGCCTTGCAAGTCCCAGCAGTTGTAGGACTTTTTTCCCGTCTAAACATGCATAGGGTTGCACCTTTCGCTTGTATAAAGTGCTCTAGAATCTTCAAAGTGCTTCACACACATGCTCTCAGCTATCCTGACAACAGCACTGTAGAATTGCCCAGTGTTGTTATCCCCGCACTGCAGATGGGGATGGGCAAGGCTTGGGGTGGGGTGGGGTGGGGGGGTTGTCACTTGCCTAAGGCCACCTGGTGGGAGGGGTAAAGTTGGACCCTGTTTCTTCTCAGTTAACTCAGATTTGCAGTTACAATAGCCCATTTCAGATGTTAACCATGTGTGGTCAATCAGTGTGCATAGATGGGAGGGGCTGTGGCAATGCATGGGCAGACTTGGGCATGTTCATTTGCACATGGCTCAGGGTGGAACCTGCTACCACAGCGCCCCCCTCCCCAACCTATTGGCATTGGTTATCCATGTGGTGAAAAGTCTGTCCCTCCCAGCAGGGCTGGCCCAAGCAAGAGGCAAAGTCTGGCAACTTCCCTGGGGTGACAATAGTAAAGAGGCACCCACTTCACCTGTGTAAACATCTGGGGGAGAAGCACTCTTGGGGGAGGTGCATGGAAGCAGATGAGCAGTTTCCTGGCTGGTATTGTCATTATCATCCCCTTGACCCAATCAAGAGCTTTCTGGGCTCCATGGGAAGAGGAAGAAAAGAAACAATGGACATTAATGATGAGAATAGTCTCCTGGTCAATATTTGATAGATCGATCGATTGTATACTGTATGCTGAGCCACAGAAAACCACACATTAAAATGTGCATTCATTCTATATATATTTAAATGTATATCTTCATTGTATATATTTAGATACCCAATTAAGACCTTCCTTTTCTACCGGTTGGGCAGTATACAGATCTAATCAATCAACCAATCAATCAAATGTCGACCAGGAGACTGTATGCAACTTCCATAGTCGATTGTGGAAATGCTGTGGACATAATATATCTTGTCTTCAGCACGGCATTTGACAAAGTACCCATGATATTCTGATGAGCAAACTAGTTATGTGGGCTGGATGGCACTACCACAAGGTGGATTCACAGCTGGCTGGAGAACTGTCTTCAAAGAGAGCTCATCACTGGAGGGGGATATTGAGTGAGGTGCTGCAGGGGTCGGTCCTGGGCCCCATACTTGTCAACATTTTTATTAATGACTTGGAGGAGGAGGAGGTAGGGGGAATGCTTATCAGATCTGCAGATACCACAAAATTGGGTGGCATAGCTAATGCCTTAGAAGATGGAAAGAAAATTTTAAATGATCTTGTTAGGTTAGAAGACTGGGCAGAAAATAACAGAATGCAACTTAACAGAGACAAATGCAAAGTTCTTCATTTAGGAAAAAGACATCAAAAGCACAGATATAAGATGGGGGATACCTGGCTTAGCAATAATACGTGTGAAAAGGATCTTGGAGTTGTAGTCAATCACAAGCTGAATATGCATCAGCAGCATGATATGGCTGCAAAAACGGTACATGCAATTTTAGGCTGCATCAATAGAATCATAGTTTCAGAATCATGGGAAGTAATAGTTCCACGCTGCGCTGATAAGACCTCACCTCAAATACCGTGTCCAGATCAGGACATCAAACTTTAAGAAGGATTCAGTTGAATGGGAACAAGTTCAGAGAAGGACAACAAAGATGATCAGGGGACTAGAAATGAAGTCCTATGAGGTAAAATCAAAGGAACTTGGAATGTTTAGGCTTCAGAGAAGACTGAGGGGGGATATAAGAGCACTTTTCAAATACCTAAAGGGATGTCATACAGAACAGGGCTGCAGCCTGTTCTCTGTCATCCAAGACTGTAGGACAGAAAATAAGGGGCTTAAGTTACAGGAAAGCAGATTTTGGTTGAATATCAGAAAAACCTCCTAATGGTCACAGCAGTCAGACGATGGAAGCAGCTGCCTAGGGCGGCAGTGGGATCTCTGTCGCTGGAGGGTTTCACGCAGAGGCTGGACGGCCGCCTGTCAGGGATGCTTTAAACTGGATCCCCGCACTGAGCAGGGGGCTGCACTCAATGGCCTAAATGGCCCCTTCCATTCCATTCTAGGATTCTGTGATTCGATGAAAATAATACAATATTAAACATTTTAAAATATTAAAAACATTAAGGAGCCATCAGTAAAATTAATAACCAGAGCAACGGATTAAAGTTTAAATGCCTGCTAGAAAGGCAAGGTCTTAATTGGGTATATAAATGTATACAGTGAAGATGTACATTTAAACATGTATAGAATGAACTGCACATTTTAATGTGTGGTTTTCTGGAGCTCAGCATACAATAAGGGGAGGGAGGAGGGGACCTTAATTTGCCCAGGGCAGCAGCAAAACCTGGGCTGGCTGAAGTTTGCTCCTGCCAGGCATATGCATTTGTTGCAATTCCTCATTTTAAATATTTCTAGACTGGTTTTCCAAACACCTTAAAGCATCTTATGTAAAATAAAAATACACTTAAAAACTAAATCAATAAGTGAAATTACATAATGACCACTAAAAACAGCTAGTAAAAGAGCCAATAAACTTTCCAGAGAAATCAGCCAAGCAATGACAGTTGATACAGAAAAGTTTTACAGCCAGTGCAGAAAGTGGGGAGAAGAAGGCAACCGCCTCACAGGCACAGACAGAGCATCCCAAAGCCTCAGGAGTCACAGCAACAAAGGCCCTGCTCTAGCCATCACTGTTCTCATGTGGGGTAAAGGAAGCATACTGAGCACAGCCTGCACAGGAGCCTGCGCCTCAGGGGCTCTAGGAACATAGGAAGCTGCCTTATACTGAGGCAGACCCTGAGTATTGTCAACACTGACTGGCAGCAGTGGCTCTCCAGGGTTTCAAGCAGGATTCTTCCCTAGACCTACCTGGAAACACCAGAGATTGAACCTGGGACCGAACCTGGGACTTCTGTGTGCAACGCAGTGGCCCTGCCATGGAGCTACAATCCCTCTTATGGCTCTACTTTGATAAGGAACACAAGGCTGGAAAAGTCAGGTGGTGTTTCCAGGGAAATGGCCTGTCCACTGACCACCCCACCCCCTGACTTGCAATCAAGAAGAATAAGGGCAAGCGGACTCTAGTCCATGAACATTTCTGCTACAATAAATGTGTTAGTCTTCAAGGTGCCACAAAACCCTTTGTTGGTGCTTCTGCAACAGAGGAACAGGGTTATCCCTCAAAGCTGTTGCCCTGAGTCAACGAGCACATTGTTAGGCTGAAATGTGTAGCACCCACCCCGTCCATCCAGAGCAGGAGAACCCATCTCAGATCATACCTGGGATGCCCCTGGGGTAAGGTTTCTACCTTACGTTCTTAATACAAAAATTATAGGCAGAATTTTGCAAAGAAATGGATTATCATTTTGTTTCCCCTTGGAGCTGGATTTGGGGTCCACTTCCACAAGATGTGGGGGTGTCCCTCTCCCTAGCTTAAAGGGCAGCTGGACGAATCCGTGGAGAACAGGCCTGCCAGTGGCTCCTGGTCATCATGACTGTGACTACAACAGCCAGGCGTCCTGTGGCACCTGAAAGGCCGGCACGTGCATTCTGGCCCAAGTTCTTCCAGACACGCTCCGCTTCTACACCACCTCCAGCGTCAGAGGCTGCCACCTGCTGCTCCCGAGCACCCGCGCTGGGGGACATCCGCGGGAGGGGCGCGTGCCCTCGCATCCTGTTTGTGGACTTCCCCGAGGCGTCTGATGGCCACTGCGGGAAACAGGACAACGGACTAGCTTGGCCTCGGTGTGATCCAGCAGGGCTCCTCGCACCTTCTTCCGGGACCCTTCTAGCTGGAGATGGCGGGGACTGGAGCTGGGGCCTCCTGCAGGCAAAGCAGGGCCTCTGCCACTGGGCAATGGCCCCTCCCTATGGCAGCTCAGGGCAGGAGAGGTGTGCGTGGTGGGCAAGAAGGGAGGGGCAGGGAACCCCGAGGGGTGCGGGTGGGGGGCATGAATGATGCGCCTTGATTTGAATTTAGCTGCTAACTTTTTGGCTGCATGTTCTTAAGAGAGCAGACAGATGCGCAAGGCGTCATACGCAGTGGAGCAGGATCGCTTCTTTTTCCTCCTCAGCCCCACTGCTGCCCGGACTCAATGGGATACAGGGTTAAATTGTGCAGAACCCTGCAAGTGAGTAGCCTGACTGTCTTGTCTTGTCAGAAAAGAAACGCGCAGCAGCTCGAGTGGAAAGCCGTTTGGTTGGAGACCTGAAGCCGCAATCATCTCTTGCCTCTCTGGCTTCACTGGACGGTGCTTTTCTGGCTTTGCGCGCCTTTCCTCGTGCCTCCTGTCAGGCAGACGTATGTCTTCCCCAGCAAGAGGCAGGAGGGAGAAACCGGGGACCAGCCGAGGTGCGCCCAAGGCCGATACTGATAAGCTGGGGGTGCCCCAAACCAAGAAGGACAAATAAGCTGTTTCATGAGGACTTCCAGAGACGGGGCTCCGGCTCCCAGTGCGTCACCAGAAGGAAAGCCCCAGGATGCGAAGGGAGCCCCTGCTCAGCCCCCCCCCACACACACACACGCTGCGTCTCCATGCTGGGAGGTGCTGGATCTCTGCCTGCTCTGTAGCGCTTAAGACACAGGAGCCCCAGTAGGACGAGGAAGGCGGCCACCTGGCCAAGAGTGTTCTGTGTCCCGTTGTGTGACCTACAGAAAACAGGCCTGTGCGACAAGGTCTCCGCACATGTGGTTCTGAATACTTCTAGCTAGAAATGGTGAGGGCTGGGCTGCCTTAAGACTACAAGGCCCTAAGACTACAAGGCCCATGTTGCATTGCACACATGGCTGGCGACGCTGAACAGCGCCTGCTCCCGGTTCTTGAGGGCCCCTGGGCAACACACCCCCAGCGGCCCCTCTGCTGGCCAGCCTACCTTCTCACCGCCATTCCTTTTGCTCCTCCTCTTCTCTCATCGTGGCCGCCACTTGCTTGCCGCACAGGCAGAGCGCCAGGGAGCCGGTGGGCCGGGCATCCCCTGCGCCACCTCACCACCACCACCGTGGTCTGGGCCAGGGTGAGAAGCAGGGGAACAAGCCGGGGGCCCTGGGGAAGCGGAGGAGCCGGTCCGGGGGCCCTTGTCGGGGGGCCCTGCTGGGCGGTGGGCCCGCGGCAGCTGCCTGGCCATGCCGACCTTTGACACCAGCCCTGATACTGGAGAAGAGGCAGCACGAGAGGAATCAGACGGAACGTGCATAGGAAGGTGGATTTTCTGCATGAATTCCTTCCTTGGGCTAGACAAAACAGGGTCAGAAACAGAACTCCTCCTGCTGGAGGCTCTTGTGTCGTCAGCCTCATGCCGTGCCTGATGCTGTGAAATGGGCCCCACTCCAATACTGATTCATGCAAAGGCCTGCTAGATCTCCACACTCAGGACTGCTAGCTGGGCTGGGCCATGGATGGATCAGTCATGCCCCCCCCCCTCGGGTGCCTCTCCTCTAGTTTCGTGGCCCAGCTTAATCCTCCCATCAAGGAACTGACTTTTCGCCCCTAGCTCCCTGGTCCAGGTTATAGCCCTCCTTGCCCAGGAAACAAGATGTTTCTATGGCTCCATGAGAAGTTCTCTGGGAAGCTGCAGGCTCTAGGCAGGATTGTTCATGCTTCCTTTTTATGGTGGTGTCTGGCTGGGACTTGGGCAGTCGGGAAGGGAGGGCGGGGGCGGGGAGAGAAGAGACCCAACAGCTTCGTTATCACCTTGGCTTATAGGCAGAGTAAATTGCTTTTGTTTGAAGCAGCATAATGGTCAGAAAAGTGACTGTGTGGAAATGACATTTTCACGCTGCCTATTTATTCTCTGCTAGTGCTTTGCATATTAAGTTTGCTCCATTTGCAAGCCAAAAATCAAGGCTTGTGCAAGGCTTCTGAAGCTTCCTGCCCCAAACACCAGCACTGCAAATCACAAACGGCCGAGACGGCACATTCCGGAACAAGAGGGGAAGAGAGGGTGGGGGAGTGGTGGTGGCAGCGGCGCCTTGAATCCCACCCGCTCTGCAGCATCTGGCCCAAGTTCCGAGACACCATCTGGACCCTGGGGAAGGCAGACGTTGAATCGCCTCCCTCCAGCCCAGCCCAGCCATCTCGACAGCCAGGGCAGCCGGCTCAAGGTCACTTTCTGCCCTATGCAAATGAGAACGTTGCCCCACCATCTTGTGTCTTATTGTATGCTGAGCAGCAGAGAATCATAGACTCATAAAAGGGCCATGGAGGTCATCAACTCTCTGCTCAAAGCAGGATGCAGTTACAGCATCCCTGACCAGACTCTGCCTAAATACCTCCAGCAAGGGAGAGCCCACCGCCTCCCAAAGTAATCTGTTCCACTGCTGAACAACTCACACCATTAGGAAGTTCCTCCCAATCACTGAGATGGAAGGTACCTCTGAGACCATCTAGTCCAACCTTAGCTGAAATCTCCTTTCCTGCAATTTCCATCCCGTCCTGCCCTCTGGGGCAAGAGAACATCTCTGCCCTACCCAATCTTCTGTGTGATGGTCCTTCAGATACGTGAAGACCACTAGCATCTCCTTAATCTCCTCTTCCCCAGTCCTCCTCACAGGACTCGGCATGCTGGCTGCTCCCGTTGGTCAACCTGCTCAAAATGTTCTCCACATGGGACTTGTGGAGAACACACTCTCTACAGCAGGGGGGAAATATTACATCTCCTGATCTGGACATCAGCCTTCCATTAACGCTGCCTAAGGTGGCAGCCGGCTTCTCAGCGGCTGCACTGTACTGCTGGCTCAGCTTCAGCCTGTGATCAGTCAGGCCCTGCTTCCAAGCCAGCTCTCCCCACCCTGCAGTCATGCCTTTGATTTCATTTACAGTTTGTTTTTTGTACTTAAACGCAAGATTTATCTCTGCTGAAATTCGTTTGGCTTGTGTTGGCCCGGCATTCCAGCTTGACAAGGCCACGTTGAATCTTAATAACGGTAGAACACGGCGTCATCAAGATCTGACTCTGATTTTTCTCACTTTCAGTTTAAATTGGAAGAAGTTGACCACTCACACTCTTGTGCTCCACATTAGTTTTGCTGGACTAAACACTAACCCCGGTTTTTCTCAGTATCATCACTAACCCAGATTAGAACCTGATTTCACCAAGCCTCTGCATGTCTACTCAGATGTTAAAATGAGTAGCATGTCTACTCACAAGTAAGCCGGGCAAACCTCTTCACATCTTGGGGAAAGAGCTCTTGAGGCTGTGGTGGACAGCTCAATGAAGATGTCAGCCCAGTGTGCAGCCGCTGTAAAAAAGGCAAACTCCACGTTAGGCATAATTAGAAAAGGGGCTGAGAATAAAACTGCCAACATCGTACTGCCCCTATACAAATCTATGGTGCGACCACACTTGGAACGCTGTATCCAGTTCCAGTCACCTCACCTTAAAAAGGATATTGTAGAGCTGGAAAAAGTGCAGAAAAGGGCAACTAGAATGATCAAGGGGCTGGAGCATCTCCCCTATGTGGGAAGGTTAAAACAGCTAAACAGCTTGGAAAATAGGCGAGTAAGGGAGACATGGCAGAAGTGTACAACATTATGCAGTGTGGAGAATGTGGATAGGGAGACATTTATCTCCCTCTTGCACACTACTAGAACCCAGTGGGGTCACCCCAAGAAGCTGATTGGTGGGAGATTCAGGACAGAGAAAAGGAAGGGCTTCTCCACACAGCGCATAGTCAAAATACGTAATACGTTACCACAAGATGTAGTGATGGCCACCAATTTGGCTGGTTTTAAAAGGGGGTTAGAGGAGGCGGCTATCACTGGTTACTAGTCCTGATGGCTAAATGCTACCTCCAGTGCCAGAGGCAGTGAGCCTGTGTACACCACTTGCTGGGGAACCTGGGCAGGAGGGTGCTGTTGCGCTCATGCCCTGCTTGTGGGTTCCTGGTCGACAGCTGTTTGGCCACTGTGTGATGGAAGCTTGGTCTGATCCAGCAGGGCTCTTCTGATGTTCTTACCTACTCAAAGAAAGCATGACACGCCTCTGGATGATAAGGCTCAGAAGGAAGTGGGACTGAACCACTCAGCCGCTTCTCCCCCTGGGGGCCCCGCTCTGCCCCACAGGGAAAGGGAGCCCTTTTCAGCGCTACGGAAGGGGAAGCACCTCTGCAGTCAGCTGCTGATCAGAGAGCAAAGCCCTCCCGTCCCCCCGCGGCAGAGGGGGTGGGGCCAAAGCTGCCAGACCGGATGGGCGACCACAGAGACACAGGGAGACGGTGCTGAGGCAGTCAACAGATGAACGTTGGCTCAGGAACAGCCAGCTCTCTGCTCCACCAGCTGCGGCACTAACGTCCTATATACCAGGGGCAGGGAACCTTTTCAGTTCCAGGGGCCAATGTGCCTCCAGGGCACCCCTGGGGCCAGATGACCTCTGGGCATGCCCTCCCTCCATTGGCCTGAGCAAGCCTAGTTGCCTGCATTTGCTTTTCCGAAATCTTCAGGGCATTGCAGAGGTGCTACGTGACAGCCAGCAGAGATATGGAAAAGGAAAGGAGACGAGGAAATCTTCTGTTCTTTCTGCAGCCCTGAGTT
Source organism: Heloderma suspectum (assembly GCF_057233095.1). Taxonomy (NCBI): domain Eukaryota; kingdom Metazoa; phylum Chordata; class Lepidosauria; order Squamata; family Helodermatidae; genus Heloderma; species Heloderma suspectum. The sequence continues at coordinate 313,717,744 of NC_139461.1, read as the reverse complement.
GGGGAACCCTGCTGGCAGTTTGGGCAGAAGGTGTGGGGGGGGGGCTGGGAAAAGGCTGGTGGGTCAGACGAGGCCGACCCGTGGGCCAGACTTGGCCCAGGCTGGAGGTTCCCCATCCCTGCTATATGCTAATAGTGAACTCACGATCTGAGTAATGATCCTGATATAGCCAACACAGTACCCTCTATTATGTGCACAAGAGGGAGGCATCAGCAGGCTTGGGAGAACTCCAGGTTTTGAAGAAATACATACATGTGTGCGTACACACACACACTGTAGGGATGGGGCCCAGCACCTCTGCAGACGTGCCCAAAGAAGACATGGGAACAGATTCTGAGTCATAGAATCACAGAATCATAGAATAGTAGGGTTGGAGGGGGCCTACAAGGCCATCGAGTCCAACCCCTTGCTCAGTGCAGGAATCCAAGTCAGAGCATCCCCGACAAATGGCTGTCCAGCATCGTCTTGAATGCCTCCAGCGTGGGAGTGCCCGCCACCTCCCTGGGTAATTGGTTCCATTGTCGTATTCCTCTAACAGTCAGGAAGTTTTTCCTGATGTTCAGCCGGAATCTGGCTTCCTGTAACTTGAGCCCATTATTCTGTGTCCTGCATCCTGGGATGATCGAGAAGAGATCCTGGCCTTCCTCTCTGGGACCACCTTTCAAGTACTTGAAGAGCGCTATCTTATCTCCCCTCTTCTCAAGGCTAAACAGGCCCAGTTCTTTCAGTCTCTCTCATAGGGCTTTGTTTCCAGTCCCCTGAACATCTTCGTTGCCCTCCTCTGAACCCTCTCCAGCTTGTCTGCATCCTTCTTAAAGTGTGGTGCCCAGAACTGGACACAGTACTCCAGATGAGGCCTAACCAGTCCTGAGTAGAGGGGAACTAGTACTTCCTGGGATTTGGAAGCTATGCTTCTATTAATGCAGCCCAAACTAGCATTTGCCTTTTTTGCAGCCACATCACATTGTTGGCTCATATTCAGCTTGTGATCCACAACAATTCCAAGATCCTTCTCGCTTGTCGTGTGGTTGAGCCACGTATCCCCCATCTTGTAACTGTGCATTTGGTTTCTTTTTCCTCGGTGCAGAACTTGGCATTTATCCCTATTAAATATCATTCTGTTGTTTTCTGCCCAGTGCTCCAGTCTATAAAGATCACTTTGAATTTTGTTTCTGTCTTCCGAAGTATTAGTTATCCCGCCCAACTTTGTGTGATCTGCAGATTTGATCAGCATTCCCTGCACCTACTCCTCCTAGTCATTAATAAAAATGTTGAAGAGCACTGGGCCCAGGACTGAGCCCTGCGGTACCCCACCCGTTACCTCTCCCCAGTATGAGAAAGTCCATTGATAAGCACTCTTGGAGTCCGATTCTGTAGCCAACTGTGGATCCACCGGATCGTTGTTTCATCAAGCCCACTTTGAGCTCATCAGGATATCATGGGGCACTTTGTCGAAAGCTTTGCTGAAGTCGAGGTATATGATGTGCACAGCATTCCCACAGTCCACAAGGGAGGTTACCTGATAAAAAAATGAGAGGAGATTAGTCTGGAAGGACTTGTTCTTGACAAATCCATGTTGGCCTCGAGTAATCACTGCATTCTTTTCAAGGTCCTCACAGATGGATTGCTTTATCATCTGCTCCAGAATTTTCCCAGGGATTGTTGTCAGACTGACTGGTCTATAGTTCCAAAGTTTCTCCTTTTTACCCTTTTGGAAGATAGGGACAACATTAGCCCTCCTCCAGTCATTTGGCACTTCACCCGTCCTCCATGATTTCTCAAAGAGAATAGACAGCGGTTCTGAAAGTTCTTCTGCCAGTTCCTTTATTACTCTAGGATGCAGTTCATCTGGCCCTGGAGATTTGAACTCATTCAAAGTAATTAGGTGTTCCTTGACCATATATACCTATCGATCTCAAGCTGCAATCCTGCCCCTTCAGCCTGTACTTCGCCTTTGCCACGGGGGTCATAGACCCTCTTTTGGGAGAAGACTGAGCACCTCTGCCTTTTCTTTGTCATCTGTTATCGTTTTGCCATCCTTATTTAATAGCTGAACCACCATTTCTTTCCTCTGCCTTTTACTAAGGACAGATACTGAAGCTGAAGCTGAAATATTTTGGCCACCTAATGTGAAGAGAAAACTCTCTGGAAAAGACCCTGATGCTGGGAAAGACTGAAGGCAAAAGGAGAAGGGGACGGCAGAGGATGAGATGGCTAGATAGCGTCACTGATGCAATGAATATGGACTTGAGCACGCTCCGGGAGAGAGCGCAGGACAGGAAGGCCTGGCGTGCTATGGTCCATGGGGTCATGAAGAGTTGGACACGACTGAATGACTGAACAACAACAACAAAGCTGAAGAAAGCCTTTTTATTGCTTTTAGCCTCCCTCACTAACCTCAGCTTGTTCTCAGCTTTAGCCTTCCTGACCCCATCCCTGCAATTCTGTGCTACCTGCCTGTACCCTTCCTTTGTTGCTTGGCCTTCTTTCCACTTCCTATATGTGTCCTTTTTTTGTTTTTGTTTTCAGGTCATCTCTAAGCTTTTTGTGAAGCCACACTGGCTTCTTCTGTTGTCTTCCACCTTTTCTTCTTGTTGGAATGGTTTGTAATTGTGCCTTGAGAATTTTCCTTTTTTAAAGGAAAAAACCATCTTGGACTCCTTTTCTCGTTAGAGCCGCTTGCCATGGGACCTTACTGATCACTGTTCTGAGTTTATTAAAACCAGCTTTCCTAAAATCCAGGGTACGCGTTTGACTACACTCGGCTTTTGCTTCCCTTAGAACCAAGAACAACGTGGTCGCTTTCCCCCAGAGTTCCTGTAACTGCTACTTTATCCACTAAGTCATCTCTGTTGGTTAGGATCAAGTCAAGGACAGCCGATCCTCTAGTTCCTTCCTCTACTTTCTGTAGGAGGAAGTTATCTGCCACACAAGTCAGGAATTTGCTGGAGGGGCCATGTTTTGCAGAATTTGTCTCCCAACAAATATCGGGGAAATCAAAGTCCCCCATTACTACTACATCATGCTTCCTTGAAACATTGGCTATTTGCTTTTCAAAAGTTTCGTCCTCATCTTCTCCTTGATTGGGTGGCTGGTAGTAGACTCCGACCACCAGGTTCCTTTTATTCTTTGCTCCATTTATTTTGATCCAGATGTTCTTGATGGGGCTACCAAGCTCATCGTCCTGTATTTTTGTTGATATTTTTCGCATACAGTGCAACCCCACCTCCCTTTCTGTTCCTCCTGTTCTTTCTGAACAAGTCGGGGGGGAGGGAGTGATTGAGGCCCCAAGGCTGCAAGAGCAGGGCCTTGGGGAGAATAACAGTGACCGGGAGGGTGAAGCCTGGCTGCACTCTAATCAGCTGGAGGACAGCCACACTGGGCCCTCCCCACAACCCGTGGGAATGCTGGCTCCTAGTGAAGAGGAGGAGGGGTAGGAATAAAAACCCCATGAGTTCAATGCAGATGCAAAGGGAGAGCAACGCAGGGTCACGAGGTGCTCCAGCAGACTTGCAGCAAGGTAGGCGAACCCATGGAAAGACCCACCTTTAGGGCAGGACTTGGAAGGCCACTCAGCCTGAGAAGGGGGGTCTGAGGTAGCCAGCTGCAGTTCAGTAGCAACTCTCATTCATGGTGCTTTATCCCAGGTAGTGACCTGAAGCTTACTGTATCATGCAAAGCCTGCTAGGAAAGCTTGCTGACAATTGCTGCATGAGGATACTGCCTGTAGCCTGGGGCAGGGCCTGTTTGTTTATAGTTTGCATAATAAAAGTAATTGACTGGAAACACTGGCTTGACAGCTTGACTACAAAGGAAGCCAGAGGCTGGGCACTTGACACACACCCAACACCTTTACAGGGCAGGGGGGAGGGGACAGAACCCTAACGCAGCAGGGGAGGGACACCCCCCCCCCCAATGGAAGCTGATCATGCTCAGTAGGCACAGAGTGCTGATTGTTGGAGGGGAGAGGGGATGGAATGGAGTGTCCAGGAAAGGAGCTTGGTTGTTTGGCTGGAATCCTGAGCAGCAGCATTCCCAGTTGCCACATGTTGCAGGTCCCCCTTGAGCTCTGCTGCACTCTGTCAGTTGGTGAAGGACAATCCCCTCTTCATCCAGCTCTGAGCCCAGAGTGAAGAGTCCTGCTCCAGTAGGGGCAAAACAGCAGGTGCACTGCGCTCAGCACCGCTGCCTTTTTCATTCCAAAGCGCTGGCATCTTCTCCAGCGTTCTGCAGCGAGCCCTGGTTCAGCTTACGAACCAGCGGCTGTTTTAGTCCATCACCAGGAAGCCAGGCCTTGAAAGCTGCCCCTGGAGAAGAACAGGCCTGGCTTTGAGGGCATCCAGCGGTTCCTGGCTGATGGGGGGGCACACACAGCAGGGGGCATCTGAACACCAATTCTTCATGCTAGAGTGGAACTAAACTGTTTTGTGTTTCCAAGGTGTTTCTGACTACCCTCTCAAAACTCTGTTTTTCATCCATCTGGGATGTTAAGGGCACCTCGTGTAGCGCTGTGTGAAGGCACCTGAAGGCTCTTTCAAGGCTCTTATACTTGTGGCAATTTTACTGGATGGGTCTGAAATACGACACGTCCGTTGAATTCATCAGTAGATCATGGATGCCAAGTTTCAGGTTATTAGCTCAGCCGGTGCCATTTTTATAAGCAGCAGAGGTTTGAAGCTTATGACGGTGGTATAACACCATAACGCTATGATGCTATTTTTTAATGCGTAAAACAAATCTTTTGAGTTTCTGAAAAGCCTAGGACATTCTCAGATTGACAGGTCACTCGGTGCCCTGGATACGACCCCACATTTGAACGTGGTCCAAGCCTGGGCCTCTTCTTCACGACAGGGGCAGGGGGAAAGGGCATCCCAAGGGGCCCAGAGCTGGCAGTACAATGTACACTGTGGGCAGGGGAAGAACCCAGGAGTTCTTGAATGCTTCGGCACCCGTCTCCCAGTACCTCTACGTGAAATGGGGTCCTGGACACATTCAGGGCAACCGGAAATCTCTTATTTGCATGGCTCATATGTACCTGCCAGAGCCTTCCTCAGTTTTTCCTGTACATTCAGCTCTTACAGAATCACAGAATAGTAGGGTTGGAAAGGGCCTATAAGACCATAGAGTCCAACCCCCTGCTCTTAATAACATGTTCTTCTGTTGAGGATGCGAGCCAGCCATGACCCTCTCCAGAGCACTCCATTCCATCCCCCCCCCATGTTCCATTCCCCTCCCCCAAATGCCACTCAGCGTTCCATGCCCACAGAGCATATCCAGTTCTCACAGGGTCCCCCTCTCCCACAGGATGTTTCTTTTCCAATGTCCCCCTTTTGTTCGTTTTAACTTCCCCTGCTGATGCCTCCCTCTTGCGCATGGATAGTGCCATTTTGGCTACATAAGGAACCCCACTCACTTCTGAGCTTCAGCAAAAACAAGAGGGCTGGAGGTGGGAAAGACTCCCCCGTTTCCTGTTGGGAAGTGATTGTGCAGCTGGGGCTGAGCCTCAGAGCCAAAGTCCAGGGGTCCACAGCCCAGATCCCCCCTAGTAATCACCCAGAGTGGCAGGTGATGGGGCAGCAGCAAACAGACCCAGCATTTGCAGCTGGGCCAGCACAGGCAGGCCTGGTCCCCCAGGCTGACACTGGTTGTCAAAGCATCCTTTCTTTCTTAAACCGGTTTTAGTCAGGAGGCACCGAGCCAGACATGTGCATGGCTACAGTTGCTCAATTTCTATTTTTAACTTTTAAAACATATTCTTTTGAACAACAAAACGGTGCTTAGTCCCAAGTAAATATGTTCCTCATTAGGGCAGCAGAAACAAACTCCATTTTATTCCTGTAGTCATGATGGTGCAGTGATTTAGGTGAGTTTAAAATGCAAAACTGTACATGTTCAGAGTACTTCTTTAAACAAAAATCAGGGATGGCAAATAATTTTTTATTTTCTTTTTTGCTCTAACAATTCAGGAATGTAGAAGCAGTTGTAAAGTGTGGAATACTGATGTGTGTATGCAAGGAGAAGATCAATGCTGGTGGTGGGATTCACAACGGAAGTAATGCTCGTGGCCATCTGAAGCACCCCCGCCCCACACCCCCATAAGACCATGCAGTCCAAGGTCTAAAATTACCCAGCTACACCACTGTTGGTAAATAGGGTTACTTTTCAGCTACAATTTGAAAGGTGCTGATGAGCTTACTCTCCAAACTTCGGGGCGGGGGGCAGAAAGGGAGAAGTGTGGTTTGCAAAGCAATCAGTCGACTGCTTGACTCATGGTCTAGGTGCCTTATTTTCTGAAATGTAGCCTTTCTCCCGCAGTGCCCGGCTCCTACAGCCCGGACACTTTGCAAACTAATAAAGCACACGGCCAGAGGCCTTTCCAAACACACCACGCCAGAAAGTGCGCCAATTTATGCTGCTGCTTGGCTCGTGGCAGGAGCCCTAGGGTTGGTTTTCCTGCAACCCCCCTCCCCTGGTAATCTCAGCCCATACTGGGAGGAAAAGGTTGGGATGGGGTCTTGCCCACACTCAGGGCTGCTGTTCCTCGATGTACAACTCTACATCTAAAAAAGATTCCTAAGCAGTGAACAGTGGGGAAAAATACATCCATTAAAAAACAAATCAAACTATACCAATTCAACTGGCTGGTCTTTTACTCAGGGAAGGCTTGTTTAAATAAAAGTATTTTTAGAAGATGGTGAAAACAGAGCAATGTTGGGGTCTGCCTCGCATCAAATGGCAGGGAACTCCACAGAGAGGGATCCAGTACACTGAAAGCTCTTTCTTCCACCAGCTCTGCAGGGTAGACCAGTTTGTGGAGTGCAGAGGGGGATGGGAGTTGAGCACTTGTAGCTTTTATAGCAGTGGCAGGACTTGAAAGGACTTCCTGGCTCACAGCCCATGCTTTTAGTCACAGTGATATACCCAATGATATACTCTCCCACACTGGAGGCATTCAAGATGGGGCTGGACAGCCATCTGTCAGGGATGCTGACTTGGATTCCTGCATTGAGCAGGGGGTTGGACTCAGTGGCCTTGTAAGCCCCTTCCAACCCTACTATTCTATGATTCTATACCCACTCAGAAGATAACCCAGAAGAGTCCTGCTGGATCTCTCCAAAGAACCCTCTAATCTGGCATCCCGTTTCCAGCAGTGTCCACGAACAGGGCTGGAAAGGGAGCAGCCTCCCTCCGTCCTCCTGTTTTGTCCCCTGCATCTGGTATATATAGAGGGATGCTGCCTTTGGTACACAGAAGTTCCATTCTGAGCCTTCGTGGTTAACAAGTGGGGCCTGACAAAAAAAATTCTGCAGTGTGGGCTGCTTCTGTTCAGGCTTTCAACCAGCTATGCCCATTTTCAAGATACTCCATTGTTACTCTTCAAAAGTCAGCCAGCATTCTGTGCTCACACTCTGTCCTCATGGGACTGTTTTTAGGGTCCCCCTCCATAGAATTTTTCTTAAGTTTTTTTTTTTGGGGGGGAGTATTTCTGCAATTCCCCAAAATCTGCTTGTGAAAGGGTGGTACAGCCATCATCCCTTCGGTAAGGAAGGCCAGGTTCTTAGCTGTACATCCCTTGTTCATTATATCTTATCATTTCAAGCATTACAAGAGAAAAATGGAGGCAGGGACTGGACCCTGAACAAAGTGAGGCTTCTTTCCTCATTTGTCAATAGATTTGTGCACTGCTTGGCTCCAGGCTCTGTGCATTCCACCATCACATCATGGAAGTGCACTGCAAATGTTTCCATTCAGCCTTGAGAATCTCAGCTTTCATTAAAAAAACCCCACGAAACGAACATGGGCGAATTTCTAGCCCCTGCGATCAGAAAGAGAGGCTTGTGCATGTAACGAGGGTGCAGGGCTGAAAAGGCGGTAGGGCTTCAGTGCCAGGGTGAGGAGGTTGCCTGTCCCCCTGGCTACCCGTAGTGTGCAGGCCTAATGACACTGCAGCATTTATGCTCCTCTGTTCTTCATCTCTGGGCTACAGCCTGGGATTCAACCAAGAAGCTGAAGCATCTTCACAGAAATGCAGCCGATCAATTTGCTTGTGACCAAAAACAAGGTCCCCACACCCCGCTCTCTCCCTGGGCTCCTGACAAAGTAAAAGACTGATGCTTTAATATCTTTTATTCCCTAACTAATGACACCTGGAAAAAGCTGCCTTCCGCTGACAGAGCTTCATCCATAGCACTGTAAACCTTGCTCTGTAATCAATAGATGTGATGTGTACGAGTCTCACCTTTTATGCCAAAGCCATTAATGGATCGGGGCCTCCAAGAAGGCAGCCAGAGAGAGGCCGAATAGCCCAGAACTCAAATATCCGGGGGGGGGGGGACCACACGCCCCTTTTGTTCCATTCTCATTCTCCCAGCCCCACTTCCCCTTAGGCGAGTTTCCAAGTCACCTTCCCCAACCCGGGGCCCTACAAAGGTGCTGGACTACGACTCCCATCGTTCCCGGCCACTAGACATTCCGCGGCTCTGACTCTGCTGTGCCATCGACACCCGCGGGGCGAAGCCGCCCCCTGGGCACTGGGCCGCCCCTGCCAAGCGCTGCTCCCGCTGCGCCTGCGGCTTTCACGGAGGACGCCAGATAGCGACCCAGCACTGGCGCCGCAGCCCGGGTCGAAGGCAGCCCGCTGCTCCGCCTCCGCTGCACGGAGCCCCTGCGGCCCGACGCGCCGGCCCAGGGCAGCGACTCCCGAAGACACGCGCCGCCCGAGGAAGGCCCGGCGCCGTCTCCGCTCCAGCGGCGCTCCCAGAAAGAGCCGCTGAGGCGCCGCCGCCGCCGCCGGGCAACGAGATCAACGGGGCGCCGAACCCGCGAAGAGCGCTGGCGGCCAGCAGGCCGAGGCGCGAGCAGGCAGGGCGCCGCTTTCCGCAGATCGGGCCCAGCGGCAGGCGGCGCCTCGCTCCTGGGCCCGTCTCCAGACAGCGGCTCGGGAACGCCCCGGCCCTCCACGCCAAGCCCCCAGGCGCCCCGCGCGCTTCCCCGGCCCCCTCCGAACTCCCCGGGCAGGGCGGAGGGGGCGGCGCGCAGGCGGCCGCTCAGCCGTCCGCAGCGCGTGGGCCGCCCGGCCGCCGGCACGCGGAGGCGCCCCCCCCCCGTGGTCAGTCCGAGCCAGGAGCGCTGCACGGGGAAGTCGGCCGGCAGGAAGCCGGGGCGCGGGGACGCCAAGTCCTCCCCCCGCAGCCATCGCCCTCCGAGGACGCGCCTCCGCAGCACGGCGCTGCCCGCTGGATCGTCGCTCTTCTGCCCTGCCCGGGCCTCGCGGCGGGGAAGGCGGCCGCCGGGGCGCGGCTCAGGGGCGGCCGCCGGGGGCGGCGCCCTCTCCGCGGTGCAGCGCGTCCAGCAGGCGCCCCGCGTTGCCCGCGAACTCGCCCCTCCTCTCCTCCGCCCCGCCCAGCCGCACGGGGCGCAGGCCGGGGTGCGGGGGCTCGTAGGCGTGCGGCCGCCGGGCGCCGCTGAGCAGGAGCCAGAGGGCGTCCGGGTCCATCTCCATCAGGCGGAGGAAGACGCTGCAGAAACGAGAGCAGAAAGACGCTGAGCCGGCAGGCGCGCGCCAGAGACCCGACCCGACCCGACGAGGCCCTCTCCGCAGGCTTGCCGGGCCCTAGCTCCCCACGGGCGGATCCAGGCTTGGTCATGTTTAGAGTAGGCCTACTGAAACCAGTGGGTCTCCTCGAAGTTTGACTCAGCCCGGATCGAACCCACGGCGTGGCTCTGCTTCTGGCCTCGCTTCCCACCCGCAGCTTCCCCCCCGCATTTGTGCAAACCGCGAGCCCACGGAGCGGCAACGTCGACAGGATGGCAGAGGCGGCCCGCTGCCACCCGTCGAGCGAGTGCCTCTCTCTGGCCGCAACGCGACGGACGCCCCGAACCGCGCCTCCCCGCATCCCGCCCTGCTCGCGGCACTCGCCCTCCGAACGCCCGAAGCTGCCTTGCGCTGCGGCAGCCAAGCTCTCCACCCAGCCCAGTGGGGTCTCCTCGGAAAGGCGGCCCCTCGGCCCCCGCCATTCCCCAAACACAGCAGGCCTCAAGCGAGGCATCCGGGAGCCTGCGCACAGCCCCGGTATCGGCGGCTCAAGGAAAACGGCTTGGAGGGCAGAATCCAGAAATGCCTGACGCGCGATTGGAGCGAAGTATTATTCTCCAAGCAAGCGAGCAGAGCGGAAGCACGCACACATTCCAAACAGAATAAAGCGCTTAAACGACATAAATGAATGCCGATGCATCCAACTCGGAATTCCATGCCAAGTGAACTGGCGTGTTCTGCTGTTGCTGTTCCATTTCCGCCACCAGATTCCAGATTTCCTGGTTTCAGAAAATACAGCCAGCAATGCCACCAGCTTTCTCACAGGAAGTGGCTTTGCACCAAATCAGATCGCTGGTGGTCCCTCTCGGCCAGCAGGGTCTGCTCGGAGCGGCAGTGGGTTTCCATGGCCTTTCCAGACTGGAATGTGCGGGAACGTTGTTCCTGCTCACACATCATGAGAATGTGCCCCGTTCACAACCCTGAACCTGGGCAGGGGCGCAATCCTCACAAAGTCTTTGCAATTCCCCAAACTTCCGTTGCTCACTTCAAAAAAATGTGAATGTGCGCAAGTTTGCAAATGCGCATTTCTCCTCAAAATCCGCATTTTCATGTTTTAGCCTATTGGGGGGAAATGAGCATTTTTGATCTGAAAAAAGCACACATTTAAAAATGCACATTCTTCCCAATCCAAAATGCAACCCACCCACCCCGCCGTGCATTCAGAAACACAAACGAGGCAAGCTGCGCTTTGAGGAGGAACTAGGAGAACCTCAACAAGCTCAAACATCACACGTTTGCCCATCCCTCCTTACAGACACTCAAAAGGTCTACTACAGTCTACCTAGCTGAGCGGCAGCAGAGAACAAGACAGCACGGGAGGAAGAAAGGCAGGCAGGATCGTAGCCGGGGGTAGGCAGCCCGGTGCCCTCTATACATCTCCCATCAGCCACAGCCAGCATGGCCAATGATCAGGGATTATGAGAGTTGTAGTCCAAAATGTCCCGAGGGCCCCAGGCGGCTTACCCTAAAGCGAGGCCATCAGCCCCCCACCTCCCACCAATCCAGAAGGGCCATAAACTCCTTGTGCCTCTGCTTCAGATTCTCACTGCAATGGGCGACAAGGCCATGCAGGAGGGCTGTCAGCCTACGAATCAGGTGCTTTATCACATCTGCACTGCATCTCTCCTCCAAGGAGCGTAAGGTGGCATCTCTGGAGTACACAACCTGCGAGAGGCTGGTTAGGCTGAGGAACTGATGACTGACTCAAGGCTAGCAGGTGCTACAGGGCGGAGGGGAGACTGGAGCCCAGGTCTCCCCAGTCCACAGCCAACCGCTGCCCCACTGGCAGTTTCTGCTGGGTATTCATACGTCACCCTGTTAAGAAGGCTGCAATCCAATGACCACTTTGTTGTTGTTGTTCAGTCGTTCAGTCGTGTCCGACTCTTCGTGACCCCATGAACCATAGCACGCCAGGCCTTCCTGTCCTGCGCTGTCTCCCGGAGCGTGCTCAATGACCACTTACCTGAAAGTAAATCCCATTGAACTCAATGGGACCTACTGCCGAGGAGGCCCTCACAGGACTGTGCTGTGGGGCCATAGTTTCTTTGCTGAACGAATCTGGGCCAGCAGCCCCAAACATTTTGCCAGCCCCTCAAAGTTCCTGCATCATGCAGCCCTCTGTGACGGTGCAAGGAATCCTAGGAGGCAAACACCTCTTTCCTCTGTGACTGCGGAGGTGGCCTGATCAGTTAAAACGGCCCTAGGAAAATCTCAATGATTTTGCTACAAGCACAGAAGGCTGCAAGAGGGTGTATCACTGGATCCTTGGGGGGGGGGGGGAATCCTAAAGCAGCCTTCCCGAACTTGGTGCCCTCCAGCCACTGACCAATGGACAGAGATAATGGGAGCTGCCGTCCAGGGGGTGGCTGCCCCAACGCATCCCTGGGAGGTGATGGCCACAGCCCCTAAGAATAGCAATTGCACAACCACGAGGATAACCTCAGAGCCGGGCTTTGTTCGGCACGTCACCTCTTGCCCCAGGAGTTTTTCTGCATCATTTTCTGATCTCCCTTTAGTTCTAGGTTACCCCAAGCCTGAGGGTGTGAGGTCACCTTCTTTTATTTTGCTGAACACGTTCTCCCGAAGAAGAGCTGTGCTTACCTCAAATGCTGACTTGCAGTATGGGTTGAGAGACTAATTTGTCCAAGACAGGTCTTTGCTCACTTGCTCTGCATATCACATTAGGCAGAACCAGCCCAGCAATTCATTCCCTGAAGTGTCACAGGGAATCCAAAAGAGAGTCACACACATCTGTTGTGCTATCGCTTCCTTAGTACTTGGCATTACAGACAGATTGGGCCCTTGGATTTTCATTTATTTAAAATTATTTTTAGACTGCCTTTACGGGTGGAACCCCCAAAGGCCAGATTTGTAGCCTCTGTCTGTGTCTGGAATATTTCAAAAAGGGGAATAACCAAGTCACATCGCTCTGGATTACAGGTTGTAGTTGTCTCCCTGTAATTCCAGGTTGGTTCAAACTACCGTACAATTGCGCTCATTTCACATGCCAGCAAGGTGATGCTCAAAATCCTACAAGCTAGGCTTCAGCAGTATGTGAACCGAGAACTACTGGAAGTACAAGCTGGGTTTCGAAGAGGCAGAGGAACTAGAGATCAAATCGCCAACTTTCGCTGGATCATGGAGAAAGCAAGAGAATTCCAGAAGAACGTCTATTTCTGCTTCATTGACTACGTTAAAGCCTTTGATTGTGTGGATCACAACAAACTGTGGCAAATTCTTAAAGAGATGGGGGTACCAGACCACCTTACCTGTCTCCTGAGAAACCTGTACGAGGGTCAAGAAGCAACAGTAAGTACCAGACATGGAACAACCGAGTGGTTCAAAATTGGGAAAGGAGTACGACAAGGCTGCATATTGTCACCCTGCTTATTTAACTTATATGCAGAGTACATCATGAGAAACGCCGGGTTGGATGAATCACAGGTCGGAATTAAGATTGCCAGGAGAAATATCAACAACCTCCGATATGCAGACGATACCACCCTTATGGCAGAAAGCGAAGAGGATCTAAAGAGCCTCTTGTTGAAGGTGAAAGAGGAGAGTGCAAAAGCTGGTTTGAAACTCAACATTAAAAAAAACAAAGATCATGGCATCTGGCCCGATCACTTCCTGGCATATGGAAGGGGAAGAAATGGAAGCAGTGACAGATTTTACTTTCTTGGGCTCCAAGATCACCGCAGACAGTGACTGCAGCCATGAAATTAAAAGACGCTTGCTCCTTGGGAGGAAAGCTATGGCAAACCTAGACAGCATAGTAAGAAGCAGAGACATCACCTTGCCGACAAAGGTCCGTCTAATCAAAGCTATGGTTTTCCCAGTAGTAACGTATGGCTGTGACAGCTGGACTATAAGGAAGGCTGAGCGCCGAAGTATTGATGCTTTCGAACTGTGGTGCTGGAGAAGACTCTTACGAGTCCCCTGGACTGCAAGGAGGTCAAATCAGTCCATCCTAAAGGAAATCAACCCTGACTGCTCATTGGAAGGACAGATACTGAAGCTGAAGCTCAAATATTTTGGCCACCTAATGCGAAGAGAAAACTCTCTGGAAAAGACCCTGATGCTGGGAAAGATTGAAGGCAAAAGGAGAAGGGGACGGCAGAGGATGAGATGGCTAGATAGCATCACCGATGCAATGAATATGGACTTGAGCACGCTCCGGGAGAGAGTGCAGGACAGGAAGGCCTGGCGTGCTATGGTCCATGGGGTCACGAAGAGTCGGACATAACTGAACAACTGAACAACAACAACAATTCCAGGTTGCTCTTGCTTTTTTCAGGCTGCCCTAATTTCCCACTTCAGAGGCTCAGCAGTTTAAAAAATTCACGCAGGGGACTTTTCATACGTACACATTACCATCATGGTAAAGCAACCCAAAACTTCTATCACACCAACTCTCCCTTACATAAAGACTACCTAACTCCCCCCGCCCCCACATAGTGGGCTGCCTGCCTTGAAATTAAACTACTTTTTCTGCATGCTGTCAATAAGGATTTCCTTCCTTTTTTTATTGATTGGATGACTGGGGACCATTTTGCTACAGTAGAAATTATTCCTGCCAGTCTGTCACAGCCCAATCGATGCCAAAGGATGGTAATTCATACCGGTTGCTTTTCAGTCTATACACTTGATCCTGGATGACTGGGGAGAGTTGCAACTCCATCTTGAATTGTTTACAACTCGTCTTAACAGATACAGGATCATTGGTACACCTTACTTGGGGTCGTAGCTTTCAGTGTGGGCTTGGTATGTGGCTGCCTTCCCAACCTGGTGCCCTTCAGATGTTTTGGACTACAAATCCCAGCATTCCTGACTGTTAGCCATGCTGACGGGATGATGGGAGTTGGTCCCAAACATCTGGATGTTACCAGGTCGAGGAAGACTGGCATGCAGCACCGTCAGTTCCCTGAACACATGAAACGTACTAAGTATAATAGTGCAATTTCGATTTACTGGGAGCCGGACCCTGGGGGGAAAAAGCCAGAGCCCTAATTTCAGGCATTGCCACTTCTCATTTTAAACCTGGTTTATCAATACATAGCAAACTATGGTGGATTACTATTAGTTGCATTTTCAGAATGTGATTGCACAAAACAGCTGATTCAGAGATTACATTTTTTAAAAGGTTGTGCAAGTACAAAGAAAAGCCCTGGCAGCAACGTGTACGCGTGCGTATAGATTAATAGTGAACCCCTAACATCTGCATACAGTTTGGTTTGATGCTTTTTTCAAGCAATTCTATTAAAGGGTGAAATTACTTATAAACAAAATTCAAACTATTACATGGCAGTGTGGTAGTATCTGGGCTGTCATTTCCAGAGTCTTATTTTAGTTCCAGCAGAGACTTCGTTTTGCTCTCTCTCCCCCACACGGAATTTTGCAAAATATTTCCTTACACAGCTTAATTTCCCACTAACTTCATACCTCAATGCTGCTTTTCTTAACACTTCGTACTCAGGTGCTGATATCAGATCCCAAAATGATATCAGGAAAAACTTCCTGACTGTTAGAGCAATACGCAATGGAACCAATTGCCTAGGGAGGTGGTGGGCTCTCCCACACTGAAGGCCTTCAAGACGAGGCTGGACAGCCATCTGTCAGGGATACTCTGACTTGGATTCCTGCATTGAGCAGGAGGTTGGACTCGATGGCCTTGTAGGCCCCTTCCAACCCTACTATTCTATGATCATGCATATGGCACCAGTTACAACGGCCACTGACCTATATAAAACTCATCCCTCCCCTGCTTGTTTTTAAAAATGCAACCGACACACAAGAAAGGATCAGCCCTGCTTACACACATTTTAAGCAGTAACATGGGAAGTTGCTTTGTGCAAACTCAGACTATTTGTCCATTCAGCTCAGTATTATTTTCTCTGACGAGAAGGCTCTTCCCATCACCTGCCACCCGGCCCTGCTGGCAACTGAACTGGGGACCATCTGTCTGCAAAGCAAGTGCTCCACCACTCCGTTATGCCCCCGGCTTTAAAGGGAAACGCAGTGACTGAGAGTGCAATTCTATGGCAAGCATCCCAGGGACAACAGGGTGGCTTGGCACACCCCTTCCGAGGTCAGAGACAGCACCGCCCCCACTGGAGATCCAACCCGTCCCCACCCCCTTGCGCTGGCTGCCTCTCTGAGGTCGGAAAATCGACCTTGGAGAGGGGGAAAGGGGGGTGTTCCAGTGGGAGTGGAGAATGGAGACTGGAGAGGCCAGGGTACTATTTATCCTGAGCCTCCTGCAGCCCCCTTCCCTCCCCCTCTGAAGAGTCCTCCCTAGACAGGCTGAAAAGCCCATCTGGCGAAAAAAAAAATGGGATCGGAGGACATGGAGGCAAAGACTGCCTCTGCTGCTGCTCCCACTCTGCTGGCTTCAGCCTGGCAGGATGCAGAAATCCTGGGAGTCCACAGGGTTGTGCATGCTGGCCCACTCGGGTATTTGGTACTCAAGAGGTGACACCAAAGTGCAAAACATCACCTACGAAGTGGCCCTCTAACCCTCCTTTCCCATCTGGATAGTTTCCCCAAATGCCTGTGAGTTGGACCAAGTGGTCTTCCACTTCCGCTCAGGCCGGAGATGTCAATGTCAGACTCGAGTCACTCCCTTAAAGTCTGTTGGTGGAGTTGCATTGCAGCCGGCCACATCAAGGAGCTGGGAGCTTTTTTGAATGCAGTGGTGGCTTTTCATGAACAAAAGAGGAGAGACGACATTCCTGACCCAGAGGATTCCTCGTTTAGCAAAGCACATTTGCAAAGCAAGTGTTTCTGTGACTCATGACCAAGTCATGGCCAAGGGTGTTCAAACTGTGTTCCAAGGAACTTCAGCTTTGGGGGAAACTTCTCACTGAGAAGATTCGTAATAGCAGGTGAGTCTCTGCAGGACAGCTTCAGATCGTCCCCTGCCACCGGTGCAGGGAGACATCAAGCTTGCAGGATCTACTTTGTTTTTTCTCCTGGCACCCTGAGGTCCCACTACCAGAGCCGGGTGCAAAATAGTGGCTGGAGGGCAGAGCCAGCCACAAAACAGCAGCTGAGGGAATGAAACCCAGTGACCTCCTGAACTGCCAGAGCCAAAGACCGAGGTGAGTACGGATCAGGGTCTCTGTCACAGAAATCTGAACCCGGCCAGCAGCAGCACACAGACCTTGTCAAATGCCAAGGAGCCGGCTGCAGGCAGCCGTCCCTGGAGAAATCCAGCCTCTTCTCCTGGTGAAGGAGGAATTTTCAGTTTCTTGTTTGAACCAGACAAGGAGCCTTCCAACCAGCTGCTTTCCTGCTCCTTCAGAGCACACTTGCACCTGGGCATTCTCAGGTCCACTGAGGCAACCCCAGAGGCTGGAATCAGAGGCTCATTGCACCTGGCCCAGCTTGCTAGAGCCAAGAGAGGCTCTCCAGGCTGAGACCCTCCTCCTGGAGGAATAATCACAGGTACGCCAAGTGGCCTAGGAAACAGCCGCCAGGCGAGGAGAAATCCATGCTCTTGGGTAAGGCCCCGCGCAGGAGGGCCAAAGAGCCTCCTCCATAAAGATGGTAGCGGCAATGCACAGATGGTCCCATAGGAAAAGGGAGAGGGCCTGGGCTTGTTTGGGGTACACAGAGGGGAGTTGCCAGGGCTCCCCAAATCACACAGGAAGGCAGTGAACCAGCCCCCTGATGGGCTCCAGCCTTTGATGCTTCTCTTGCTGCCAATTCATGCCCAGCCTTTTTAACACACAAATTCTATCATGTCTGCATTTCCTCCACCTGCCTGGGCACGCAAGACGACGCAGGGAGGTGGCCCTCCGTTATCCCTCCACTACCCAGGAGAAATTAAACCACAGCCTTCTCTTGCTCTGCAGACCAGACACAGATGCCCAACTGGCCTAAATGAGTGGCAGCTGTGGCACCGGAGGCCTCCAGGCAACCGAACCCCACTGAAGGGCACCGATGGCAATGGCCAAAGTCAACGACAGGAAGACCCACAGCTGCCTTGTCCCCAGCCCAGCCAGGGAGGGGGTGTCCGCCTAGCCTCCAGCTGGCAGCTGCCCCCCAAGGCCCCCAGCAGAGGCTGCTTCCCCAGCCCTCCTACCAGACATCTCTTAGGTGGAGATGCTGCCAGGGACTGAGCTAGGGGCCTTCTGCATGCAAAGTGATTGTGCCGCCACTATGCGACGCACCCTGGGGGGGCGGGGGCTCCTCCCAGCAAAGCAGCATCCGAGGGCAATGGCTTTGCCTCTCCACACACACTTAAGCCAGCTGAGAACACCCAGCTCAGTGATGGGCTGGGTTCCAAGGGACACTCAAAGCACTGACAAAAGACAGAGAGCTGCCACAGGTGCACATTACCCTGCCTGGGAGCACAACAGGGTTTCTGGTGTGCACCTCCATCTTGCCCCGTGCCCCTCATCCAAGCTGCCTGCCTTGTGCCTTCTGCTCTCACCCAGCAGCCCCAGATCCAGCACAGCCAGGCAGAGATGGCAAAACTGCCAAGCTCAGACAGACAGACACACACCTTTCCCCCTATGGCTCAAGGCAAGCCGTTCTCTCTCGAGAGAGAGTCTGGTGGCTTTGCAGCTTAAGCAGCAACTTGACTTCTGCATTTTATTTTTTTAAACTCTTACTCGGGTAGTTTCCAAGCAACCTCCGTTTCCATGGTAAAAGATCTCAGGGTTAATCCTGGCTGGTGTGCTTACGTTTGTATTTGCTTTGTTCCAGTGTCATTTATTGATCTTTTTTTGCTTTTGCTTGGCAGCCTACTACACCCTGGCTTACAACTGGCAGATACAAACAGGCATCCAAGAACTGAACGTGGCTCACACTGGTCACAGAGAGGTGTGTGCACCTGCATTTCTATGAACAGATATGGCTCAAAATCGCTGACTTCTGCACACTCATCTAATCAGCCTGGAATAGAACTGGATCTTCTTCCTGGTTTGCAGCCCTCCTGACATGCTGGACAAAACTGGAGCCACGATGGAAGCAAGCTGCCCGGCAGGGCAACTCCTCTGCGATCTGTCTCTGGTTTGGAAGGGGCCGTAGGCTATGCCCTGGACGTCCCAAGAACAGCCCTTTTTATTAAGCAGTTTCACGTGCCAAGGCAGAGTACGCAGAGACACAAAGCCCACACTTCTCGGATGATTTTTATTGTAAGCCACTTTGGATATTTTTTAATAGAAAAGCAGGAAATAAATATTTTAAATAAATGAATAAAATATTTATCTGTATGGGCTGTTTTGTTGTTAAGGTTAAAAAAAACCCCAATCTTCTTCTGGGGTCTGTTGGAGACCCTTGACACTGTCGGAACACTGAGCTGAAGCATGGAAACAGCTTCAAGACTGAGTATATTGGCTAGCTGAAGACGCCAGGGGACTGCAGAGGTGCTAGAGGCAGCCAGGAGAGGGGCGGGCGGGGGAAGGGGAAGGGGGGCGAGGCAACCTGGTCCAACTCCCACTGCTTGACATTTGCTCTTACCTCCCTGCTCGGAAAGTGCTGCACAGCTCTGCAGTCCGGGCTTTGCAACTGGCAAGAACTAGATCAATGTAGAGGGATTGCTAGTTCGCTTTACTGTGTTACAGAGGTGTCTGTCACTCACCAGGCACAAGCTACAATGTTTTCCCAACCCCCCCCCCCCTTCTACCTAAACCTCACTCTTCTGGGTGGGGTGGGGGAGTAATCAGATGCAGCTCAAGTACGCCTTCGAGGAGCAAGGGGAGAGCCAGCCAGCTTAAGCCTTGCAGGGAGAGTACAGCACAGCCATTCTGGATCCACCATGCTGAGATCCTGTGTGGTGCCCAAAGATTATGCACTGGGGGGTGTCCACTATGTTTCTGTGACACTGGATTTGTCCTGTCCTTCAGAGAAGCTATGGCATCCTTCTGGCTCCTGCAACGTGCAGAGGCAGAAGACGCCCCCGCCCCGCTCCCGGAGCCACAGAACCGATGCTCCCTTGCTGTTGGGATCAGTTCACTGGACTCCGAGGCATGCTGGGCCCTTGAGAAGACAGGCAGAACCAGCTGCTGGGGAGGCAACCAGAGACTCCCCAAAGACTACCGTGACTCAAGCCCAGAGCAGATCCATGTTGGCATCCTGGCCCGGGGTAGAGGCTAAATAGTCCCCGGTAGTCCGATCAATAAAAAGGGATCCTGGGGTAGAGGCAGGGGGCCCGATCCAAACATGATACCAAGTGTACTGACCCAAGGGACATTCCACATCCCTGGCGTCTCCTCCATGGAATCAAGTTGCCCGAGCCTGCTGGGGGAACCTGGTGGCACAGCAGCCACCCGGCCCACACAGCCCTGGCCCGCCAAGGCTGCCTGTGCAGGGGGCACCCAGTTGAAAGGCAGCACCAGGTGCACAGAGTGCCAGGTAGGTAGGCGAACTTCTGGCAACTTTTTGGAATTGGCTCTGGGGGTGGCAAGATGAAGGCCACGAGGGAAGGGCAAGGCATGTGCCAAGGACAAGGTGGCGCAAGGGAGGTCGGTGGCCAGGCCAGAGAGCCAGCCTAGCCAGGAAATGCTCATACAGAATCACAGGGTTCAAAGGTACCTCAGAGATCATCTAGTCCCACCCCCTGCTCAATGAAGGCTCTGCACTGCAGGGTGCAGCTGCAGCATCCCTGACAGAGGGCCATCCAGCCCCTACAGAAATATCTCCAGCAAAGGAGAAGCCACAATTCTCCCAGGACTGTCTGTTCCACTGCTGAACATCCCTCACTGTTAGGAAGTTGCTCCAAACGCTTAGCTGAAATCTGCTTCCTTGCCATTTCCACCCCTTTGTTCTAGTCCTGCCCTGGGAGCAACAGAGAACAAGTCTGCTCCCTTTCAGCGTGACGGCCCTCCAGCTATTTCAAGACCACGATCATGCCTCCCCTTAGCCTGCTCTGCCCCGGGCCAGACACGACCAGCTCTTTCCACTGTTCCTGGTGAGGCGCGGTTTCCAGCCCCCTCACCATCCTGGTTGCTCTTCCCAGATGCGCTCCAACTTGCCAACGTCCTTCTTAAAATAGGGTGCCTAGAACTGGACGCGATACTCCAAATCCGGCCTGACTAACGCAGAACAGAGGGGAACTATTCCCATGACCTGGACACTGCTCCCGCTAATGTGGCCCAGGACGGCAGGCGCTTTCCTGGCTGACGCACCGCACTGCGCTGGGCCTGGGCTGACCACAGGACCTCCTCCAGCCTGATCTGCCGGCCTCCCTCCACCACCCCGGTGCCCCCCGGGCCTGTGCTCAGGACTTGCAGCTGGCTTTGCCCCTCTCCACACCATCTCACAACACTCCTTGGAGGGAGGGAGCAAGGGGGGCTCAGCCCCGCCGGCATCTAGCTCCCCACAGCCACCCTCTTCTCTTTGGGGCCCACAAAGCTCTCAGACTTGGGGTGCACGGAGCAGCCCTGGCCTCCCAGTGCCAGCGGTCATGTAACATGACTGAGGCCCCCAGAAGACAGCCACCCTGCCCCGCTCTCCTAGCCATAGGATCAAGCCATGCGGGAGATCAACCTGGCCCATCCAGCAGCCAAAGGAGCGATTGTAGGGAGGTCGCTTCGCCCGCCCTGCCAGAAAGGACACTCTGCTCCAACTGCAGAAGGACAGGGAAAGAACACTCTGGCCCCATCCTCCTGCCGGAGGGACAGGAGCCACCAACTGCAATCCGATCAAGAGCAGCAGCGAGGGAAGAGCAGCCTGGCCCTAAGTGCACTGAAATGCCCTTGCTGGCCTTGAAAAACTCTGCTCCCTCCTCCTCCTCCTCCTGCCTCTGCCCCGCTTCCTTGGCGTGTCTTGTCATTTCAGTCCGTAAGCCTGAGGGCAGGGCCTCCCTCTCTCTTTTGTCTGGATGTGAACCACTTTGGGAGACAATAATTGCCTGGACAGTGGGAGAAAAATGCAGTACGCAAACAAATAAAGACCACAGAAGTGCCAAGACTGGAAATGCATGGGGCTCTGCAGCTCCCAGCTCAGCACAGCAGGGCACCTCTCCCCTCCCATGTTTGCTGGGGCTGAAGTCACACAGAGCAGAGCTTTGGAAGGATACAGCAGAGGAGCTCCCGGTTGTCTGCCACGCTCAGCCAAGGGGAGGAAAGAAACGGTCCAGGCTCGGGGCTCAGCTCTTTCCGTTGCACAGGCAAGCGAAAAAGATGTCATGGGCCAGAAGGGAGAGGGGGCTCTCTGAACATTTAGAAGACAATGGCATGCTGGGGAGGAGGGATTCCCCACAAAATCAAATCTGGACCTCGCAAAGGCCTAAAGCTAAGCTGCCAGAACAGCAGAATCCCCTTGCTGGACAAGAACAACAGGTCCAAGTCGCCCAGCATTTCGTGTCCAGCCACTTGGCTCCAGAAGCTAAAAGCATGAAGAAAATGGTCACTCCTTGTGGTCTGTGGGGCAAGAAATCATCACTCAGTGGCGGAGCACATGCTGTGCATGTAGATGAAAGGACCAGGCAGCAGGTAGACAGAACGGCCCGTCACAGGAGGGAACACTGGGCTGGATGGAGGGACAGAGGGTAAGCAAGCCAGCTTCGTACATCCCCAGCATCTGGCAGTCAGACAGGCTACCATGGAACCATTATACATGAGAAGCCACCAAGAGCCCTGTTACGGGGATACTGCCTCTGCACAGGATGCTGCCTCCCATCGTTGCATGTTAGGAGCCACCGATAGGCCGCCTCACGCCCGTTCCCCTTGCCCATTCGCTGTAATTTGCTCAGCCTGTTTGAAGCCCATTACTCTTGTGGCCGTTTCCACCCCTCGCAATGGCCGCTGGCGCAACTGGCTCTGTTTGTCTTCATGTCCACAGCCTGACTAAGTGTCACACTTGAAGTCAGGAAGGGAACCTCCCAGGCCAGATCTACCAGGGACCATGTGGCCTGTGAGGGCTTCCCCTGGGCTCCTGTAGCCCAGCAACCTGGCTCACTTGCATAACTCATGTGGAGCAACCTGCTCTGTGGGCACAATTCTGCAGTGTGCTTGAGGAACACGGTCTGAATAGAGAGGGGTGTGTGTGTGTGTGTGTAATACTGCATAGACAGCCATGCTTTGGAGTGATGGGAGGGATTAGTTAGACTTGATGGCCAACGGAATCCCATACTGCTACAAAACCCTGTTCCACGTGCACATGCAAGACCTGCAGTGTGTGCGCGCCTATGAATGTTTGCATTACCTGCAGGCAGCTTCTTGCAATTTCACTGGCTGCTTGGCGCTGAGGTAGACCCAGCAGGCATCCGCCACTTTATTCAGGTCACTCTCACCTGCAGAAATGGGAAAAGGGGAGCATCAGCTGGAGGCAACTCGCACAGCTGGTGTCCTGAGGGGCAGGGGATGAGGTTTGGTGTGTCAGAGTCCAGCTTAAACCTGAACGCAAGGAAGAGTGCATGGGATGTAGTTTGCCAAGCCAATCGAGGCCTTAGAATGGGCAAGGGGAACAGAGGCAGGGGTGGGATCATGGGCAGATGCAGTTCCTTTTTCTGACTGGTCCATGATGGGACCGGAAACATACTCTTCCTTGGAAGCAGCCAATGTCGCATCCTGCATCTGAGTGGAATCATGGGATACACAGCACCCCCTCTGCTTCACACTTCAGTGGCAAAAAACACAAGCTGAGGGGTGGGAAATGTTGGTGCAGAGCAGAAGTGCAGAACGGGCTTGGCTGAGGTTTTCAGTTCTGTGGATGTTTAACATGTCGTGGATATTTAACATGTCATGGATGGCTATTTTTAGAGTCTTCCTGTATCGCCTGCCTTTATTTATAAACTCACCTGAAGCCACCAGGATGGGATGAAAATGTTAGAACTGTAATCAGGGCAACTCCCCGCCTTCCCTGGGTACTCACCAAGGTCCAGGGTCTTGCAGAGCGACCCAAGGCCCTGAAGCACCGCGAGCTGCAGCTTGAAGGCAAGGGTGTGGCTGTAGATGGGCCCAGCGCGGGCACTGATTGGTGCCTGAGCGACAAGGGAGCTGGCCAACTTCGGCAACACATCCTTGGAGAATCGCCGCCGCAGGAAGTCACCGCTGTGGGAGCCCAAAGCGCACAGCACCTGCCAAAAGCCCCGCCACACAGGCTCTCATTGACAGAGACCATCAACGTTTGCTTGCACAAGCAGGACCTGCAACAAAATGTTGCAGAGCGGAGCATTCCTGGTTAGGTTCCAGCTAGCTATGCCCTTCACCAGGATACTCCATTCCACCACCACCACCACCACCGTTTTCCATTCTCCCCTAACCAACACAGGTTGTGACCACTGAGCATGCTCCATCCTCGCTGAGTTTTTTGTAAGGGACAGGGTTCCCCCCTTAGTTCTTTTCCCCTAAAGATTTTTCTTTTACTTCTGCAAACCTTGGGTTCCCCTGAGCATGCTGATGCTTCCCTCTTAAGCACATAAGATGAGCCCTGCTGGATCAGACCAAGGGTCCATCTAGTCCAGCATTCTGTTCACAGTGGCCAACCAGCTGTCGACCGGGAATCCACAAGTAGGGCATGAGCACAACAGCACCCTCTCACCCATGTTCCCCAGCAACTGGTGTACATAGGCTCACTGCCTCTGGTACTGGAGGTAGCATATAGCTATCAAGACTAGTAGCCATTGATAGCCTTCTCCTCTGGGAACTTGTCCAACCCCCTGTTAAAGCCATCCAAATTGGTGGCCATCACTACATCCTGTGGTAGCGAGTTCCATAGTTTAACTCTGCGCTGTGTGAAGAAGCACTTCCTTTTATCTGTCCTGAATCTCCCACCACTCAGCTTCGTGGGAGGACCGCAGGTTCTAGTATTTTGAGACGGAGAAAAATGTCTTCCTATCCACATTCTCCACACCATGCACAATTTTGTAGACCTCTATCATGTCTCCCCTGACCCTCCTTTCTTCCAAACTAAACAATCCCAGCTGTTGAAACCTTCTCTCACAGGGCAGATGCTCCAGCCCCTTGATCATTTTAGTTGCCCCTTTCAGCACTTTTTCTAGCTCTACAATATCTTTTTGTAGGTATGGTGACCAGAACTGGACACAGTATTCCAGATGTGGCCGCAGCATAGATTTGTATAATGGCAGTATGATTTTGGAAGTTTATTCTCAATTCTTTTTCTAATTATGCCTAACATGGATTTGCCTTTTTTACAGCAGCCGCACACTGGGCTGACATCTTCACTGAGCTGTCCACCACAACCCCAAGATCTCTTTCCTGGTCGGTCACTGCTAGCTCAGACCCCATGAGGCTATCCTTGAAGTTGGGATTTTTTGCCCCAACATGCATCTTATTTCCCGGTAGCCCCATTTTGGCTACATAACCATTGTAATTGTCAGGAAACCTCCCCCCCCCCCCCCCGCTCCATTGTGCCTGGATCCATCTCCAGCCAAAAGACCCACCGCTCCTGCTACCGATGGTCACTGCTGAGGCCATCCGAGGGAGAGGAAGCAGCAGCCGTTCCATGACCTGCTGAACTCTGCAGTGAAGGATCTACTGCCTGGGTTTGCTTTTTTCCTCCTCCCAATCCTCTTTCCTTTTGTGTCATTTTTTTAGATTGTAAGCCTGCGGGCAGGGATGTGCTTAAGAAATATCTTTGTAAGCCACTTTGGAAGACTTTTCGACTACAGGGCAGGATAAAAATGCTATAAATTAAACAATCAATAATTCAGCAGCTGAATTCACTACTAGCACAGGAACCTAGGAAGTTGCCTTAGGCAGAGTCAGACCTTTGGTCCATCTAGCCCAGTACTGTTAAGGGTGACTGGCACTGACTCCCTAGGAAGTGTGCATAGGACTGCAGGCTTAAGGAGAACTTCCTTCTTCATCAGAACAATAGCCTGTAAAATGAGCCTCATGTAAAATGAGTGGTAGCATAAAATAGGAGATTTTACTGTAAATTGCTCAGAGAGCCTTGCTGTGGAGCGGTCTATAAACATTTAATCAATGAAATAGAAAAAAAGCAAATAACCTTCATCTGCCTCCATTGCATACAAGCTGCAGGACCCATCTCAACTTGGCACAGAATTTGTGGTAGCTTGCTGCCACTTCTTTGAAATGCAAAGAGCCACTTACAATCCCATGTGCATCCATTCCAGCACCCTCACTGCTGTCTTAGAAGAATGCACTCCAAAGTCAGGAGGAGTCAGGCCACCTGAGACCGGGGTTTCGGCCGAGGCAGTGGGCATGAATAGGGGGCGGTCTCCGAGGCGGCAGGTCAGCCCCACGAAATGGCATCAATAACACTGCTCAGGAGGGTTGGCACCCAGGTCTCAAGTAGGACAGAGCTTTGACCAGGGAACCATGGGCTGCTCTGGGACCACGCTCCTCTTCTCGCAGGCTCCAGGGCGGGCTTACCTTGAAGGCTCTGAGTATGGCCAGGGGGTCGTCACTAGTTAGGCGGCTGACAAGAGCCGGCCACGTGCGATGAGCCAACGGGAGGAAGTGGTTTTCGTGAGGATGTAGCACTGTCACACAGAGTTCCAGGAGATCCAGGACCTGCCAGGGGAGAGGGTGGATTCAGAGGAAACACACTGGAATTAGGGGGCGGTTCTCCAACACAATCAGTGGCTCTCCAATATGGAGGTGCACAGCAGCTCTCCTGCTTTGTCCTCACCTTTAGATGGGATCAGTGCTTTGCTGCTTAACAAAAGAGAGATACGTGTGTGCACCCCCACTCTGGCCATCTTCAAGAAAGCCCTTCAAGCAGGGAGCCATACCCCTTCATCTCAGGTGCAGGGAAAGGAACTCTGGACATGCTCAAAGCAACTCACTTTCGTATTATTGGCTTACATGTTCCGGACTGACCCTTGGCATCAACGCCGTTTTCAGGGCTGGACCCACAGCTCTGGAAAGCACTGGCTCAAATTAAACTCTAAACCGGGGTGGGCAACAGGTGGCCCACAGGTCACAGGCCTCCTCCACAGTCCCCCACTGGCCCTGCTGAATTTGCTCCGGTGAAAGCGGCAGAAGAGTGGCGTTTTTGCTTCCGAACAAGGCGCCCGGGGAACAGAAAAGCCACGAGGGGAACAGGAGCTTGGGAGGACGGTGCCAGTGTCCCATGAGCAGGACGCTGAGGCAGGAGGAAGCTGCTTCCATCGATGGGCTCATAGGGGGTCCCATGAGTATCAGAGCCAGGCGAGGCACGGAGGTGCTTCTACAACCTCCTGGAATTTCTAAGGGGGCTCCGGCCAGCACAGCTGCTCTGAGGAGTACCTTCAGCCGCACACGAAGACTCTTGCTGGAGAGCAAGTGGGCGCATCTCTCCATCACATCTTTGGCAGTCTGGGCATAGGGGGGCAAGGGGCTCTCCACCTCCAGGGTCTGCTTGCTGGATTCAGGCTCTGAAGCGGGCAGCTCCTCTCCTGGGGAATAGAAAGGGGACAGAACTGGCGGGTGTAGGGACAGGCTGGCCACCACTGGGTGGCATTCAAACGCAGCACAAGGGACTTGCTGGCTGGATGCTGCACAAAGAACCAGCCTCACGGGCACACCTTTGGCCCGCATGTTTCCTCACAAAGCATTCCTTCACCCACCCAGTCAGGGGATCCACTGGGGACTTTGATGTGCTTGCATGCCCATATGTGGGGCAGCCATCCCATCCAGACGTGTTGGACTGCAACTCCCATTATTTCCAGGCAGCTATTGGCCATGCTGTGTGGGAATGATGGGAGTTGTAGTCCAACACTGGAGGCTGGGGAAAGCTGGTGTAGGGCAACGTACAGCCTTCCATCTAAATAGAGAACTGGGGGATTTCATGGTTGCACTGACCTTCCCTCTCAGCCTCCGCATCCGAAAGCTCCCCCTCCGCAATGCGCTTCTGTGTAACATACTCCAGGAAAAAGCCCTCCACCTCCTCCGACGTGGGCGCCGGGGGAGGCGTTTTCTCCCGCTGCCAGGCTGCTCCCAAGGAAGTGCTGCTTTCCTGCTCCAAATCCTTTTCTGTTTGGTGCCCCACGCAGAACCGACAAGCTGCCAAAAGAAAGAGGGAAGAGAAAATGTTGTCCCACCCAGGTCCAAAACTGAATGTACAAAACACGGATCTTAAATCAGCGATATTGGTGGAAACAGATTATATTTTGGGCAGCTGATTTTTTTTAAGTCCTGGTTTGAGAGAAGCGGGTTCCGTGCTACACAGGCTGGACATTATGAGGCATGAGGTGTACCGGGGCAAATGCTAGTCCTCCTGGCTTTCTCTACAGCTGTTACGGTTAGGAGGCAAAACTAAGCAATTTACCAGGAACTCCCACTGAATCCAATCAGCCCCTTCTTAAGCACGACACATTCAGGGCTAAATATCACCCATGAAGTACAATCCTAAGCCTGTGGACCTGGAAGTAAGGCACATTTAGTTTAATTGGGTTATTCCCAAGGAAGCACATATAAGATTGCAGCCCCACAGTGAAGATGCTGTCAGGAACATGGGGCAGATCACAGCACAGATCCAAGATCCTGGTTCAAATCCTCACTCGGCTTACAGAGTTGCTGCAAGAGTGGAATGGACCATAAGACATTGCAATCAAAGCTAAGACCTTGGGCAGGACAGAAAATTCCTCTGGCCAGAAGTTCCCCACCGTGCAGACATGTCTGCTGCACTTCTGCTCTCAGCTACCTAGCGTCATCATCAGCGTGTGCATGACCCCGAGGAATGAAGACACTCGGTCGCTGTGGCTCTGGTCAAGCCTGGCCAGAATGTCTTGCACGATGTCCTCCACCAACGGCAGCACACTGGCGTCGGAGTGTTGCAGCATGGCTTCCAGGACCTGCAAGGCGTGGGGCTCATGAGCCAGATGGCGCAGGTGCAAGGAGATCCCATTCACCAGGTAGTCAGCATTCTGGTTGATGATGTCAGGGACTGAGTCGTAAGCACAGGCACGGCAGATGTCCGCCATCGTCCCCCTCGCCGTCTGGCTGATAAGTAGCGTGCCGTCTCCTGCCTTTTCCAGAACAGGGTACAAAGCAGAGATTAGAAGCAATCGGAAGTCTTCCTTGAGTGCGTAGGCAAAGCAGCCGATCCCTTCCAGCTGGATGCAAATTTGCCAGATGTTGCTGTTCATGGAGTTGGCTGTGGGCCTTGAATCCAAGGAAGGAAGAGGCTGGCTGGGTGCTCTGGATGGGACAGCAAGAAGCCCGGCATAGTTCCTCACTGGCTCAGCAGGGGGCTCTTCTGTCTCCATGCTGGTGACCAAATGCCAGTTGGCTTGGTCCACGTATTCTTCCAACACGGAACCTACCACCCCTCTAAGATCTTCAGCGCTCAGGACAGTTTCCCGTTCGAGAAGGATGTCTGCCTCCAGACCTGTAGCCCCAACGATCAGCTCATTCATAACCAGAGCAGCCTGCTTCCGGTACAAGGCAGACTCTCCATACAGCTCCATGAAATGGTCCACCAGCAAATAGAGGTTCCCATAGTAACCAAGAGCCTGGCAAATCTGCTGAAGCAGGAAGAAAATCCGATCATCTGTGAAGAACCGGAAGGACTTGGTCTGGATGCGGCCTGGGCGCCAGGGTTCCAGCAAAGGCCCCGAAGCCTCCCCCAGCCCTCCAGAGCTGCAGTGCCTTTCCTCCACAACCTTCACATCCTTCCCCTCCAGCTCTAAGACTTGCATGAGTGCCTTAGAGAGGCGCTGGAGGTGGGACGCGGAGTTGAGAACAACGTTCACCTTGGGACCCAACAGCTTCAAGTACCCCAGGAGCAAGTTCAAGGTCGCAATCTTGCCCTGGTCATCCTGGGAGTTCATTAAGCGAGGAAGAGCCGTGGCGAGCAAGTGAAGGTCCTCCGACAGGATGTCAGTGAGCAGTCTGTCCTCAGCCATGATTCCCTGCACTGCAATACTCTTCAGGACCTCGTGACTCTGAATTTGGATCTCAGACCTCTCGTCATTAACTAGACCAACCAAGGCTTTTAAAAGCTGGCCAGCAGACTCTGCCAGAGACCGTCTGCATGTCATCATCAGGAGGTGGACCATCTCAACTAGCTCCTGCCTTGCTTTCCAGTGAGGGTGCGCAGAAACAGATGCAACCACCTTCTTGATAAGGATGGAGAGCTTGGCTGCGGTGCTCTTTGTCCAGTCCAGGCCTCTACGGACCATGAGTTCCGCTATCCTGCTCTGCCCCAAGGCTACCTTCTCCCTCTCTGGTGGGATCCATGCCAGGTGCTCATCCGCCATTACCAAACTTACGGCGCGAAAGAAGAGCTTCAGGGCCGAGACAATGACTGCGTGGCCTTGCTTCACATCCCCTGTGATGATCCGGGACAGCGTGGTAGAGATTCCAGGGAGGAAGGAGGCAAACAAATCCCCGCAGCGCCTCACTGCCTCCTCATCCAGGGGCCTGTGATGTTCCTGGCAGTCGCACTGCAGAAGGAGCGCCTGCAGGCATCTTAAGGCCATCACCTGAATTTGCTTGGCTTTCTCCTGCTCTGCTAAGGACAAGAGCAAGGACACCGCGAAGCCCAGGTGGGGAAGGGTGGAGGGCTGATACAGAGACATGATCGTGTCCCCAGAAGCCGAATGAAGCAAAGCAAAAAGCGCCTGAGCCACGGCCTGCTTTAAGTCTTCCGACAACGGGGCCAGCTGCTGGGGGCTGGAAGGAGACGCCAGACACACACAGAGCTCGGAGAAAAGCTCCAGGAGAAGGTCCGGCTTCTTCACGCAGGTGGCAGAGAGCACAAAGGTCACACACTGCACCACGCTCTGGACCACCCGCTCTCGCTTCGGTCCTGGCGTCTTGAGGGTGAACCTCAAGGGGAAGAGGACATACTCCTGAAGCTCCTGAAGAGCAGAGTCACCGACTGCCTGCAGCTGGGAGCGGAGCCGCTCCACGTTCTCCGCTGTCTGCGCTTTGGTCAGCTGGACGCAAGCAGGGCGCAAGACCCCAAAGGCCTCCTGTGGGGTGTCAAAGACTGCCATGGCCCAGTCCTGCTGCTCCCTCGTCACGCTTCTTCGGCCGTCACCTGCATGCAGAAGGGGAAAAAGGACCCATGACAGCAGTTCCATTCTGTTTTACACATTTCCCAGTGGAGGCCCTCCCAGCAGCAACTGGGCCACCCCTGCTGTGTTTTGGACACTGCTTCGTGTGCTGCTGGCACTCAGCCACTACCGCTGCAAGGCAGCCCTCGCAGCTCTTCATCAGAGTGGCATTTCTCAGGGCAACCATTGTCCGGTGGAGAGCGCATACAGACTTTCTAGCGTGCCACAAAGTTCTCATCCAAAACCTCCAAGCCCTGCACCCGCTCCTCCCAAAAGCTGCTCCAATCAGAGCTGAATGGGGAAACCTCGTCTCATGGGGAAGCGAGAGCAGTGGCTGCTTAGGGTCGCATGGGACATTTGAAGCTGGGCTATGTAAAGGAGAATCGCTGATGTGTAATCTCTAGAGTGCTGGACTTGGGCAAGGGTGATGGGTTCAAATCCCCTCTCAGCCACAAAGCTTGCTTGGTGACCTTGGGCCAGTCACTCCCTCTCAGCCTGATCTACTTCACAGGGGTGTTGCGTGGGGATAAACCAGCACAGTCCTTGTGTTACGATGGGCTGCAACTAGGAGGAGTAAGAGAGGTTGCCCTCGATCCTGCACACCTTACTGGCAGAGGCTCATAAACACCCACTCCTCAGGGTTTCCCAAAGTGGCAGCTCACAAACGCATTGTGCTCTTTGACGGATGGAGCATTATTAACCCCCAGCCGTTATGGACCTGTTACCTCAGCTGAGAATGGTGTGGGGGCTGAACATGGTGGCGTGCATGCGCATGCAAATAGGGGTGCGTCTAGTCACCCCACTGAGCTCTGGTCCCGCTCCGCTGCCAGGCGCCCCACCAGGGCTCTCGGCTGCTTCCGACGCACCAGGCGGACAGAGAGATGCCCCGGGGGGCTGGAGCTCAACGGCGGAGCCCCTCCTTTGCCTGCAGAAGGCCCCGGGTTCGGCCCCCGGCCTCTCCAGGCAGGGCGGGAAAGGCCCCCGCCGGACCCCTGGAGAGCCGCAGCCGCCGGTCGGCGCTGCCAATACGGGCCTGGACGGGCGCAAGGCAGCTCCCGTGCCCCCGTCCCAGCCGGCCCTTCGGCCGCAGCCGTGGGGGCCAGTCTTGCCGCGCTCCCGGGGAAGCGGCCGCAGCCCCGCCCGCCGGCATCCCCGGGCCCGGGCATCCCCGGCCGCCCGCCAGGGGCGCCAGCGCCGGGCAAGGCGGACCAAGCCCTGGGGCTCGCTCGGCCTGCGGCCGGCCGCCGCGCCCTCCCCCGGAGGCGCGGAATGGGGCGCCGCCGCCCCGCCGTCCCCGCGGAGAGCCCCGGACCCGGCGCCGCCTCACCCGCGCGGCCGCTCACGGGGCGCCCGGCGCAGGCCGGAAGCCGCGCCCCGCTCTTCCTGCGAGAAACCTCCCGCCGGCGAGCGAGGCGAGGGCGGAGCGAGAAAGCGCGGGGCGGGGCGGCGCGGGGCGGGGCGGGGCGGGGCGGGGCGGCGCTGAGCGCGCACGCGCGCCGCTCGCGCCTCTCCCGCCCGGAGGGGCACACGCATGCGCCCCGCCCGGCCGCGGCCTCCGCGCGCGCTATAAGCCGCCTCCCCGCGCCTCTTCCCTTTTTTGCCTCCCTCCGGCGACCCGTAGCATGTTGCCCTTTGGCCCGCACCGGCGCCGGGGTGAAAGGGCGGGCGGCCATTTTGTGGCGGTTGGTTGTCTCTGAGGCAAGGGGGGCCCGGAGAGGGCGGGCGGCGGGGCCGGTCCGGTCCAGCCAGGCCGGGCGGAGCCGAAGCGCGGAGCCGGGCGGGTCTGGGGCCCTCCGCGGCCCCCGCTTCCGCCATGTCCTCGTTCTCGGAGTCGGCGCTGGAGCGGAAGCTGTCGGAGCTGAGCAACTCCCAGCAGAGCGTCCAGACGCTGAGCCTGTGGCTCATCCACCACCGCAAGCACGCCGGGCCCATCGTCAGCGTCTGGCACCGCGAGCTCCGTAAGGGTGAGGAGGAGGAAGGGCGGCCGGCAGGCCGGGTGCGCGGGAGGGGCCCTCGCGACGTGCGGCCCTTCTCGTGCCCGCCGGGAAAGAGAGCCCGTGCCGGGATGCCAGCGCGGCTGAACAACTGCGCTACGGGAAGGAGAGCGAGGGGCGAGCCCGCCGGCCGCAGGGAGCTGCCCGCCTCCTTCAGCCCGTCGTGGCTGAGCTGCCGGCGTCGGCGCGGCTGGGCAGTGGCCCTGGGGAGCGCGCGGGGCGTTATCCGTGGGGAAGGAGCCCCTGGGTGTGCGGGGAAGAGGGGAGCGCTCTCTCCCAAGGCCCAGTGGCTCGTTTAGGGGTTCTAGTTGGCTTCTCAGCCCACAAAAGAGGGTACGTGTAGCCGGAATTGGAACGGTGGCACACCTGACCTGCTTTGCAGCGGGGCACGTCAGAGTGGAAAGAAGGCGCGTTCAAGCTGGTGTAGACGTTACTGCGTTTGAGCTTGTGTGGGACTTTGGCAGGGTGTAGTCACAAATGAAGACACTATATTTGAGTAAAAGATAAATGATGCTGAGGTAGAATTTGCGGGGGCAGCACGTTGACAGGTTACTTTACCATGTACATGAGACCACAATGTTGTATTCTGAACCAACACTGTATGTGGTCGCTAATAATGGACTAGAACACCCACTTTATCTCAAAAAATTATGCACTCTATAAGAGTGGGATGTAGAATTCCCTCTCAGGCCTCGTTGTGTGAGTATGCAAAAGTGTATGAAGGAGTGATGTTAATCTTTATCTGAGGCCCAAGGAAAAAAGGGTTTGTGTCCAGTGGTGGCTTTGCACTTCTGCTTGTGCAAGTTGAGGCACCCAATATTTGTTAGCTATCCCTGCTCATTGTCCCCCAACCTTCAGGAGCAGTTTGAGAGATTAAGTGGATTGGTGAAAATTGGGCACACCCCGCCTTGCGTGACCGGAAGTGCTTTCTGCTAAAGCAAAGCCACCATCGGGTACAACCCAAGATGTGATGTCAAAATTAGAGCACACGTGATTCGGAGGTAGTGCATTCTTTCCAAAGTAGAATATTCACACGGGACCTCAAAGTAGCACGCATAAGGAGCAGAAGCTCCCCTTTGTCTTGAGCTGCCAGTACCTTACTCTACTTTGGTCTTTGCTTTTCCTTTCTCCCCACCACCTGGTTGGTGTGTGTTCATGACAATGTGCCAGGTTTTCATCAAGTGTTTAAAGAACCCTAGAGATGGAGTCGCCCCACTAGTATGTTGGGCTTGGATGTTGCATAATTAGTAGAATGTTTGTGGCTCTGTTGTCACCTAAAAGCAAACCAAGGGAAGGTTTGGGAAGAATATAGAAAAATGTACAATGTTCAGTCTCTCTAATGTGATGCGTACATGTGCTACAGCTACATTTTAGTAGTCTGTGGGCTTTGCTTTTGGCCAGGAGAAATGGCTCATTTGCAAAGGAGATATGCACAACTGTTAAGGAGGCTTGGTAAATTTGTATTTGAATTAAAGCATTAGTATCCTATGGGCTGTGGCTTTTTAAATGAGGTTTTGCTGGAAAGCTGTTGGCCTCCAGCAAAAAATTATGCCCCCATCCTCCTTTGTATCTTGTCACCATAGCTTAGGGTGATCCCTTATTTGTTCAAGTAGAGAGCTGTGTAGCGAGTGTAATGCAGAAGGCTAGACATTTTGTGTTTAACATGTGCTGACTGTAGTGCAGAGAGGCAGCACAAGGCTCACTGCAATTAACTTTAAGCAGAGACCCAAGGAAAGAATTCCTGGGGACTGCACATTTCAGGGGCTACCATTTAGTAGCACTTGAATAATAGCCAAGCGCAAGTGCACCTGTGTCTAGAACAGCTCTCTCATCTCTTAATTTGTATGTTGCTATCATGCTCTGTGTTTTCATCTGAATGTTGATATTGTGACCTGTCAAGTGTCATTGTTGCGTGTGATGCTTGGAGGAGGTCTTGTAGAATTGCACAGTCGTTCACTATCAGCACTGCTTTGCCTGGGGCTGCCTCATTCCTTGAGATTCCTTGAGGGTGATCCCTTGCCCATTTATCTATTTATCGCTTTTACAGTTTACCTTGTAAACTGCCTTGAGGAGGCTTTGCCTCAAAAGGCGGTATAAAAATACTGTTAGTAATAATACTTGAAGGACTGCCTCTTTCTTTACATATGTACCTGGACCCTGATAACTTTATCTGAGGCTCCTGTTTATGTGCCCCCCGCCAAGCGATGTGTAGCAGGTGGCTACAAGTGAAAAGGACTCTCCAGTGATAGTACCTAGGTTATGGAATGCCATTCCCAGAAAGTTCCACCTGGCACCTACTCTGATGTCCTTTTGGCACCTTTTTATTTTCCCACACATTTAAAAACTTGTAGTTTTGATTGTAGCATTTTAACTTTGCTGATTTTTATTCTTTCTTTTGGATTTGTTCCTGAATTTATCTGATGAAGATTTAATGCTGCATTTTATCTTACTGTATTTTTATTGTATTATATCTTTTGAATTTGTTTTGTGAGCTGCTCAGAGAACTTTTTCTTATGGGGTAGTCTATAGATAATGTAAATACATAAAATAAGTAAAACTAAATACATTTCCCCTCTCTTTCTTATACCTTTCCTCTCTGAACAACTGACTTGAGGCAGGCTAGTTGAGAACTATGTGCCTTTGAAGCATGTAGCTACTGAGTTTAACTGTAAGCATCTTCATCAAGTATTGGAAGGCCCCTTCTTGCATCTGATGAAGTAGGTGCTAGCCTTTGAAAGCTTATGCCAGAATAAACCCAGCCTGTAAGGTGCCACACGAACCCTAATGCCATGGCAGCCTAATCTTGGTTCTTCCTCTGCATATACATCCAGAATGGGAATTTCATTCCATTTCACAAGGTGAGACAGAATGAAAATGATTAGAAGGTGGGTTGAGTGTGAAATGTGCCATACAGATATTTTTCTTTCTTTCTTTACTAGCAAAGTCAAGTAGGAAACTTACTTTCCTATACTTGGCAAACGATGTCATCCAGAACAGTAAAAGGAAGGGACCCGAGTTTACAAGGGAATTTGAATCTGTTCTTGTGGATGCTTTTTCACACGTTGCCAGGTAGGTATAACAACCTCTTCATTCTGCAATTTCTCTTCACAGATTTGAGGGGATTTGTTTAATATTGGGAACCTTCTAGCCTACTAGTGCTTGCTACCAGAAATGAGGTCAGCGCCAATGCCCTTTCTCACAGAAATAACTGCTCTTGGCCAATTCAGAAGAAACTTGGTGGATGTTACAGGAGAGGGATTCAGTTTGTTGAACAGCCTATCCTGGTTCAGACCAAGGGTCCATCTCTCTTGTTTTCAAAAGTGACTAGTCAGCTGCGCCTGGGAAGCTTGGAAGTGGAGCTAGCTGGAGATGATGAAGACCTTCTGTTGCTTGCCCCCACATCAGATCTTCTGTTCAGTGGTGCTTCTTTCTTGTGTAGAGCTTGAAGTACTTGTAGTTTATTATTTGTTCAAGCAAAGCTAGTGGAAACCTCCAAACTTGGGTGGTTGTTTGGTTGTCTTCTGCTCTTAAAAGTGGTGCTATGAATGAGTTTAATTCAGCTGACATGTCCAGAATCAGTTGCCTGGCAAATGGAAGAGATCATCCCAGCTCAGATCCTTCTCTTGAGAAGTCCCCTTTTAATCCACATGGCTGTGGACTAAAAGAGGAAATGAAAGCCAGTGGAGGGGGGAGATGGGAACATTCAGGTATTGCATGTTTTTCATGTGTGTGCATGTGTTTGCTTTCCCTGCATTGCAACATTCATATTGGTCTTGTTGAACTTATCAGATGCAGCTCTTGATGGGGATGTTCATCTCCATCCAGGTTAAGCGGTTGCACATGACTAGAACTTGGACGTTTATGAGTTCATAGTTTTTAAAGTAGTAAATAAAGTTTAGATTAAGTAACTGTTCCTTGTTTTTGCCCCAACATTGTGGATGTCCCACAGCTTTATGGCTTCTGGACATTTAAATCTTGCATTGATGTTTGCCGTGATTAGTGCATACATCATAAAGAAACAGTGTTGGGAAGCCATGGTTTCTTTCATTGGCAGTGGCTTCTGCCCTCTATTTTCTTTCTCCTCTTGAAGGATGTGTGAGCTAAACATCCCTCCACAGTGACTTCCATTCACATAAAACCCTTGCTCATGTCACTTCTTTCTTTTCTCTGGGGGCAAGGAGACAGTGATCAGTCATGTGAACAAGGCATCTGTGTGATTAGGTGGTGGTAGTGTGAAGCATCTGGTCTCATGTTCTTTGAGATGCATGGTGGAGGGAAGGCCATGTGGGAAGCTGGTGGTGGTGGTGGTGCGGTTGAGAGAAAGAGCGCAAGAATGCTGCTGGTATGAGGTAGACGGGACATATCGGAGTTTACCAGCTGAAACATTGGCTGTAGATCTCTAGTCTTTACACAACTGCAACAAGAATGTGAAGGTGCTTGCTTAATGCAAAGTTGCTTTGCTCTTTCTGGGATTTAACTGGACATTATATTTGATCTTCCCACGTGGTATAAATGTTCTCAGATGTCAGCAAATCTAACTTCCCTTTGATCTGTTATTTGAAGAGTTATAACTATGGCAAACACATTATCAATTGGACTATTCCCTGCAGAAATTTCAGCTTGTTTCCATCAGCCCCCCAATTGGCAGCCTTGAGCAATTGCTAGTTATTTCATGTGCCTTTGCTCTGTCTGAACACCATTTTAAGTGAGGTCAGCTTCTCAAATGCTATGGATTTATCAGATTTTTTTCAAGATTGCCTTTCTGCTTGGCACGCTCCATCTGTCATTGGGTGACTGTTCCCTCACTGTGAGGCTAGCTACAAATGAGCTGCTTCATGCCATTTCCTGGCATGCAATATGTTATCAGCTAGTTAAAGGCTGTGGTGCTATTTAGAGAAGACCTTAAGTCTAAAAACTGATTCTATCTAGAACACACAGAGGAATGAGTGAGCAGATGTGTTCTACATAACTCTGTACTTAGTGTATGCTGGAGGTTATTAAATACTCTTAGTTTGAAACAGCTTCTTTTAAACTTGGATCCCTATTGTTAACAGCTGGCATGCAGGTGAACATCTTGCTTGGGAAGCCTGGCTGTTTCAGCTTGGGCTTCCATAGCTGCTTTGCCTGTGTGTCTATCATTAAAACATATGGGAGGGGTGGAATGGGGTGGATACTCTCTAGTGCTCTTTGCCACAAGCATCTCTTTGCTCTGTGTCTCTTTTTAACTGACATATTTAAATCTCTGACCTTCCAGAGAGGCAGATGAGGGCTGCAAAAAGCCCTTGGAACGATTGCTGAACATCTGGCAAGAGAGGAGTGTGTATGGCAGCGAGTTCATACAGCAGCTGAAACTGTCTATGGAGGACTCTAATAGTCCCCAACCCAAAGGTAAAAATATGCTTGTTTTTCACAACATCTTTGACTGAGCCATCATGAAATGATAGCTTGCTACGTAACACAGTATGTTTTATTACAATACATTCAGAGCACCACTTTGCACTCAGGGTGCTCTTGTGTGGTCATAACTGACCTGGTAACAGTCTTGATGTCCATACATTTTAAGCACTTTGGTTTTTTTATCCTGTCTGTTTGGATTCTTTATAAGAAGTGGTGATGTTAAACTTGCATCCCAGTCTACCTTTGGGGAGCTCAGAGCACTATATGTCATCACAAGTGGTCTATTAGGCTATGACAAGCAGCAGCTAGGGCAGGAGTGGACAGAAAGGAGATCAGGATCTGCTGGTAGATCTCTAGGTGATTTACAGTAGGTCTGCACGGCTTTCTGACTCCCAATTGATTAATAATAGTGACAATAAAATCACTTTCCTCACCTAAATTGAGGAATTTAGGAACTTTTGAGGAACTAAAT
Organism: Heloderma suspectum; assembly: GCF_057233095.1. Lineage (NCBI taxonomy): Eukaryota > Metazoa > Chordata > Lepidosauria > Squamata > Helodermatidae > Heloderma > Heloderma suspectum. Next base: position 313,679,363 of record NC_139461.1, on the reverse strand, counting down.
TGAGGAACTTCATTTCTTCTGAAATGAAGAAAGCTTGGGGTAACCAGTAGTGGACTTTTGTGTGAAAGGGAGCCAAATTTGTTCTCTCCATTGATTTCTGGTACTGAAAACCAGTTACTGGGCTCAGAATGCTCGAGTCGGAAGTTGTATGTCTTTTGCACCTGGCTCTCTAGTAAATCTTGGGGCTCTATTAAATACAAAAGCAGATCCATCGAACCTGAAATTTGTCCATCCTTGGGTTATGGTGAGTCATAGGAATATAGGATTTATATCAAGTCAGACTAGTTGTCCATCAGTCCAGTATTGTCTGCTTTGACTGGCAGGATCTCTCCAGAGTCTTATGCAGGGGCCTTTCATATCTCCTGCTACCTGATCCTTTTAACAGAAGATGCTTGGAATTGAACCTGGGACCTTCTGCATGGAAAGCAGGTGCTCTACCACTGACCTGTGGCCTCTCCCCTAATCCTAAGAATGCCGCTTAGCTTTATCGGTGCAATAGCAGTAAGTGCATTAGGACTATTCCGTGTTCTGAAGGTAGCCTTGCTGGTAAAGTGTTAAGAGATTTGGTCTGGGAGGGGGCTATAGATGTATCTCTTAGTGGCTCACAGTTTTTTCCTCTTGGGAGAGGCCCAAGCCTCTCTGTTTGTTCTTAAGAGACCTGCCATCGCAGTGGCAGTGATGAACAAAGCACTCTGGCTATTAATGATTATTAGTCTGTATTTGCAGAGTGCCATCGCTGTCGTGATGCTTTACGGAATAACACAAAAAAGGCATGTTCCTGCCCAGAGGAGCTTGCATTCTAAATTTCTGATTGGGGGCAGGGGGGAGTGATTAGCAAGGTGTTACGGATTTGGCCTTTGCTAAGTGTTTTCAGTCTATAGTTCTAGTATTTAGGAAGCCATTGGCTGCCAGTTAATTACTCATAGCTGATCGATACACTTCAAACAAAGTATACACCAAAAGTTGTTTTAGGTGGATTCAACGGACAAGAATTAATAAAGGAAAATCTTTTTGATCCATTTTTAAAAAAAAAATCATTAGAAATATAATTGTAGCATCACATCAAAATATATTGCACATAGAAAACACTTTTTGTTGTTAAACAGAGCATTGCTAAAGATCCTTATATCTCCTTTTTAAGGAGAGATCTCATTTTAAGTACCAGGTTACCCATTCAGTACTGAGACTAGGTTCAGACATCAGGACAATCCACAATGAGTTAAATAAACCGCGATGGCTTATTTAACCCATGGTGGGTTATCATATTGTCGGGGATTTTTTAACCCACAATGGCTTATTTGGCCAAAATAACCCACTCTGATAATCCATGGTCTGGGGTAGGGTTTATTTAACTCACCGTGGGTTATCGTGTCATCTGGCGGTTACTGTGGCTTATTTTGGTCGTCTAGGGAGCTGCGGTGCAAGAGCAGACAAACCACTGCCGCTCTGCTCCTTGCTGGCTTTAGCACTTAGGATCATGTTAAAGCGGGGGGAGTGTCAATGGGTGGAAATGAGCAGTTTACCTAATAGGAACAAGTTAAAGTGACCAGCAGTGTTGAGGGTGGGGGAATGCAGAATTTCGGTATTGCTAAAAAGTAAAAGTAACTAAGCTAGCAGTGTTGGGGGGGGAGGGGTTCATTTACAGTTTTGTACTAAAGCTCTGTAGTGCTTTACGGATATTGGGAACCAGTTCAATCAGCAAAGCAAGGGGGTGCACAATTTGCTTTTGTACTAATGCACTATAGTGCTTCGTGGGCTTGGCTGCTTTAACTTGTTCCCAATACTGGTAGTGTTTGGGGGGGATGAGCAATTTCCCTATTGGGAACAAGTTAAAGCAGCACCCGGGATTTTAGACCCTTTCAGAGTTAGCGCGCAGGGCTTTGGCGGTGCTTTGGGCGCCTCCTTACTACAGGGGGTAGGATGTGAGGGTTAGATTTTTGCTCCTTTCAGAGTTGGCGTACAAGGTTTTGTCAAGGGTTGAAAGAGCACCACTGGGCGGGAGGACTGCAGCTAGACGGGGGGTGGGAGGATGGCTCAGATGATGCACAGTAGCTTAGTAAGCTATTCAGAGTACTTTATTAGCCCACTTGTGTGGTGGGGGATCATGGATTATTTAAAAAATAAGCCATGGTGTGTAGCTTATTATGCCACCGTGGCTTAAAGTGACGCTTGAACGTGGCCTGCATCGGCTATTCAGCTGACAGGTTCACAGGCCTGTCACGTTCTAAAATCAGTTCATCTTTATAGCTTTTTTGTGTAGAAATTAATTCATAACTAATATCTACTGTCCCATAGGTTAGGGCTCACAGTCTTAATTATTTCATTGTTATTAAACATTCTAAAAATCAGAACATATATAAAAGGCTTACACATACACCTGTCAGGCTAGATAAGATCAATTTTGAAGTATACCTTTGAGAAGATAACTCCTTACTCAAAATTTACCAATTAAACCTAAGTCTATTAATTTTTGTAGGAATCTGTATATCAAACTTTTTGATGTGTATACATTACACAGTATTTTTTGCTCATTAATTGATAGGCAAAAACTTGAAGTACACTTTTGACCTGGAATAATACAGTCTCACAGCTGTTCATTCCTCAAATAACTTTTTGGCCCAAGAGATAGGGCTGTAACTCAATGTTTTCTCTTTGGATACCATCCAGGTAAACTTGACTGTTATTTTTATGCCAGTTAACCAGAATTCATTGTGAACCTGCTTGTGAATGTGTATTTTCTCTGTACTACAGTTAACTACTTTTTACTTATTTACATTTTCACGTTCTTAATTATTCATCATTAATATTTAGCATTTGCATTTCATTAGAGATCTTATATCATTTTAAGACAGGTGGGTTAGCATTTTTTTCAGTAGTCTTTCCAGCAAGTTCAATAAAGCAAAATCAGCTTTTCCTTAAAATCCAGGACAAAAGGTTAACAAGGGATTAATACAAGCAGATGCATTTACACGTTTCCAATGTGGATAGAGATGTGAAGCTTTGTTTCAAATGTGGATAGAGATGTGAAGGCACTGAAAAAAACCAGAAAATTTTTAGGGGAAAAACAGTTTTTTGTGAGGAGTGTTGTTGTTTTTTCTCAAAAAATTAAATAGGTTTGGATTATGAAATATTTTCTTCAAGAATTTTACACAAAATATTTATAAACTGTTTTGTTGTTCAGTCGTTCACTCGTGTCCGACTCTTCATGACCCCATGGACCATAGCACGCCAGGCCTTCCTGTCCTGAGCTGTCTCCCGGAGCGTGCTCAAGTCCATATTCTTTGCGTCGGTGATGCGATCTAGCCATCTCATCCTCTGCCGTTCCCTTCTCCTTTTGCCTTCAGTGTTTCCCAGCATCAGGGTCTTTTCCAGAGAGTTTTCTCTTCGCATTAGGTGGCCAAAATATTTGAGCTTCACCTTCAGTATCTGTCCTTCCAATGAGCAGTCAGGGTTGATTTCCTTTAGGACTGACTGATTTGACCTCCTTGCAGTCCAGGGGACTCGTAAGAGTCTTCTCCAGCACCACAGTT